>NC_138758.1:43521431-44873961 GCF_965113315.1 Podarcis vaucheri | reverse complement strand
CTACCTTCCTCCCTGCTGCTCTCAGTCTTGAGCGTGGGTCCCGACTTCCAGCTGCTGCCGCCCTCAGTTATGAGCGTGGGTCCCGACTTCCAGCTGCTGCTCTCTGAATCTCCTCTGTTCCCTTCCTCCTGGGGTGTCCCCCCGGATCCCCCCCTTGCTCTGTTCACTGGGGCTCCCTTTTGGGAGTCCTCTGACTCACTGCTTAGGCTTGGAGATCTCGGGTCGTCATCATCACTCATTCTCCCTTCGGCTTCCTCCCCCTCGCTCTCTGTTTCCACCCTTCTCTGCGTCTCTGCTTCTGAACCCCTGACATCCATCCCCCCCTCGAAGCCCCCCCTTCCCCCCTCCCCGCTGTCAGGTGTGGGTGCTGGGCGCTCCATCATCATGGGAGGGAATGCTGGATACAGGTCGCTCCCCGTGGGTGGCCGCCAACTGAAGACCTCCGAGTCTTCCCCCTCGCGGTCGTCGACGTTGACTTGTTGCTCTTCCATCTCTGTACCGCCGTGCTCGAACCCGAGGTCCTCCCCGAACACGTCCATGTCAGTCTCTGCGTCGGTCGCTCGACCTGGCATCTCCAGCCACTTCCTGCGCCATCGCTCCTCTGGTCGATCGTCCCACCAATACGAGTTGCCTGATGCCGAACCTGCCGGTGAACCTTCTGGGGAACGGGTGCTCCGTGCGGGTTCCCCTTCTGAGTCGAATCCATGGAACGTGCTGGAAGAAAGTGTGGGTGTGAACAACCAGTCGTCGAAGAAGCTCGCTGGCATGGGTTTGTGTGGGAAGAGGGCATGAAACTCGTCCTTGAGCAGGGGTTCCTCCAAAGCGTAGTCTGGTACCCAGCTATTGGCGCTGGCCCGGGTGCCCTCTCTGGCTAAGAGGTATTCGACTCCCTCTTCCCCCCATCTGGAGTCCAAAATCTCCGTGACCTCGTTGATGTGGTCCTGGTGCTTCACCTCCCGCGTCTCCGTCCGTTCCCGGAGCGGACTTGGCGCCGTCCCTGGCTCCTGGAACCTGTGAGGTGCTTTGTAGGGAGTGAGCACCGACCTGTGGAACACCGGATGCATTCTGGAACCCTCCGGCAGCGCCAGTCGGAAGGCTACCGGGTTGATCTGCGCTTCGACTTGGTACGGACCGATCTGCTTGTGCCCCAACTTCTTCTTGGCAAGCGACCTGGTCGGCACTGCGTGGGCTGCCAACCAGACCCAGTCTCCCACTTGGATCACTTCGCCAACCCGCCTGTGCTTGTCAGCTTGCACCTTGTAGGCGTGCTTAGCTAGCTCCAGCTGCCGTCTGAGTTGATCGTGGACCGCCTGCAGCTCTGACGCGAACGCGTCCGCCGTCTGTGGTTCTCCTTCCCCCACTCTCTCCAGTCCCGGGAAGGTTCTGGGATTCCTCCCATTGTTGGCAAAGAACGGCGTCACTCCTGTGGACACGTGCTTCGTGTTGTTGTAAGCGAACTCGGCTAGCGGCAGGTAATCCACCCACGTCGCAGGCTGTTGATTGGCATAGCATCTCAGGTACTGCTGCATGATGGCATTGACCCTCTCTGCTTGCCCGTTGGTCTGCGGGTGTCTTGCTGATGCCAGATTGACCTTGACATTTAGAAAACCCATCAGCTTCTGCCAGAAAGACGAGATGAACTGGCGTCCGCGGTCGGACAGGATAGACCGTGGCAGGCCATGCACTTTGAACACGTGATCTATGAACAGTTTGGCGGTTTGTTCCGCCGTGGCCACCTTCGCACACGGAATGAAATGTGCCATCTTGGTGAACAAGTCCACCACCACTAGCACAGCTGTCTTGCCTCTCGAGCTGGGTAAATCCGTCACAAAGTCCAGGGCCACCCTCTCCCACGGTTCAAACGGTGTTTGCAGCGGTTCTAACAGTCCCGCCGGTGGTCTGTGTACCGGCTTGGCCCTCTGGCAGGTGTCGCACCTCGCGACGTAGTCCGCGACCTCTCCTCTCAGCCTGGGCCACCAGAAGTCTCTCGCGACTAATTCCATCGTTTTCTCTGTGCCAAAGTGACCGGCCGTGGGTGCGTCGTGCAACTGTTGCAGTACCTTGGCGCGAAGGTCGTCTCCTGGTACATAGACAGCCCCTTTGCGTAGGAGCAAGCCGTCCCGCACCTGGAACTCGTCCGTGGTAGCCGTGCCTCTGAGCAGTTCCGCCATCTTGTCTTGCGCGAATGAGTCGTCCCGCAATGCACGTCGCACCGCATCCAGGTCTACTGTAGCTGAGGCACACGCCCACGCCGTCGGTGCGAAGATGTGCATGGCCGCCGCTGGCGTCACCTCTTCTAGGTATTGCGGTTTTCGGGACAGTGCATCCGCCATGATGTTGGTGTCGCCTGGGACGTACTCTATTCGGAAATTGAAGTCAGCAAAGAACTCCGCCCAACGTATCTGCCTCTGGTTCAGGAACTGAGCCGTGCGCCAGTGCTCCAGATTCTTGTGGTCCGTGCAGACCTGCACCGTGTGCTTGGCGCCGATTAGGAAGTGCCTCCACGCCTTGAAAGCTGCATGAATGGCCAGCAACTCCCTGTCCCAGATGGTGTAGTTCTGCTCCGACTTGCTGAGCTTTCTGGAGTAGAACGCTCCCGGCCGCCACACCCCCTGCGGGTCTCGCTGCAGCAGGACAGCTCCCACGGCTCTGTCTGACGCGTCTGTCTCTACCCTCAACGGCTTACTGGGGTCGATATGCAGCAGTTGCTTCTCCGATGCGAAGAGATGCTTGAGCGCTTGAAAGGACTGTTCCGCCTGCTCCGTCCAGATGAATTTCTTTTTTTTGGAGCTGAGCGTGTCCGTAATTGCTGCCGTCTGCATCGCGAACCCCTTGATAAACTTGCGATAGAAGTTGGCGAAGCCGACAAACCGCTGGACCTCCTTCCGGTTGCGCGGGCTTTTCCAATCCAATACCGCACGAACCTTGGTGCTGTCCATGGCTATCCCCTTGTCCGACAACTTGTATCCCAGGAAATCCACCTCCGTCGTGTCGAACTGGCACTTCTCCAGCTTGGCGTACAGTCTATGTTGTTGCAACCTGCTGAGCACCTCCCTCACGTCTCGGTCGTGAGCTTGCTGCGAGTCAGAGAAAATCAGGATGTCATCCAGGAAGCAGACGCATGTCTTGTAGAGGAGTCCCTCCAACACGTGATGCATAAAAGCTTGAAAACAGTGAGAGCCATTTTGTAATCCAAAGGGCATAACTCTGTATTCGTAGGTGCCCAGCGGTGTGAACATGGCCGTCTTCCACTCATCGCCCTCCCGCATGCGGATGAGATTGTACGCCCCTCGCAGGTCCAACTTGGTGAACACGCGTCCCTTGCGCACCGTCGCGAGGAGGTCGTCAATCCTGGGCATGGGGTAATCAGACGGTTTGGTCATCTGGTTCAAAAGGCGGTAGTCCACAACTAGTCTTTTTTGGGGCGTGTCTTTCTTTTTCACGAAGAAAACGGGACTGCCCCCCACTGCCTTGGACTCTCTGATGAAGCCACGCTCCAGATTATGCTCGATGAACTGTTTGAGTTCCTGCATTTCATCTTCAGACATGGAGTATAGCCGCCCCTTCGGCAGCGTCGCCCCCGGTAGGAGGTCAATCCTGCAGTCATATGGCCGGTGAGGGGGTAGCTTGTCCGCCTCCTTCTCGCAGAAGACCTCCAAAAAGCTCGCGTATTTGTGGGGGACCGCTTGCAACGTTCCCAACTGCAGTTGTGATTCCTCCTCCTCTCCCTCCCGTCGGGGCAGGATGCAGTGTTCTGCGCAATAAGAGGAGCCGAAGATCAGTTGTCTCTGGTACCAAGCCAGTGTCGGACTGTGCCTGTCCAGCCAACTCATGCCCAACACAATGGGCGTGTCCGACAGTTGGGTGACATTAAAACTGATGACTTCCCTGTGGTTGCCAAGGCGCATCACCATCGGTGGCGTCTGCTTCACCACCTGCCCCCCTAGCAACTCTCTGCCATCCACTGTGACGACTTGCAGGGGCAGAGTGGCAGGCAATAGCTGTATAGCGTGCTGCTCCACAAAGCTCTGCGCTATAAAGTCTGCGTTGCTTCCAGAATCCACAGAAAGCGGCACTTCGATAGTGACGCCGTCGGGTAGCTGGAGAGATGCTGTGAGCTGCACTACTGGTTTGGGTGGGAGGGGATCCGTGGGTTGCAAGATTGCTGGGGACTGCTTCACAGATGCGTCTGGCTGGGCCCCAGTGCCTCCGTCTCCAGCCAGACATCGTCGTTTCCCTGCTGTGGTTCTCCTTGCTGCGTTGCTGCAGTCACCATTGCTGAGGCTGCAGTGTGCTTGTGGAGCCTCCGGGGACACTCCTTCGCCAAATGGCCTGGATCCTCGCAGATGTAACACTTCCTGTTCCCTCTAGGAGGCTTCGCTTTCACTGCTGCCGGTGCTAGGGCTCTGGCTGCTGACTGAGCCCTTGCACCTCCAACCTCCATCGGTTCCCCTCCCCCTCCTGGCGGAGGTGTGGATTGCGCACGCGCTGCTTCCCTCGGAACGAAAGAGAAACTTCTCGCTGCTTCGCGCCCTCCACGTCCTTCATCTCTGCACCATGGACGTTCTTCCAGCCTCACCCCCACAGTCAGCGCCCTTTGGACCACCTCCTGCGTGCTTCGGGGCCTCTCCCCCCTTGCAATTTCATCCTTAACCGCAGAACTTAGACCCTCCCAGAAGAGGTCTCTGACAGGGGGCGAATCCCGATCCCATTCTAAAGCACTGACCAGCGCAAAAAATCGGGCGTGATACTGCCGGACGCTCGCCCTCCCTTGTTTTAGTCCATGAATCTCCCGTCTGGCAAGATCCACATCAATAGTAGACAAAAAACACGCATCCATCGCTTTGATAAAGGCATCTGCATTCTGAAGCGCCGGATCTTTATCCCTCCACAAATTGCGCAGCCAGGCTTTGGCATCCCCATGCAAATGGGACAATATGAACCCCACCTTCTCTTCCTCATCTCTAAAGTCTTTTGCCAGCAGTTGCAGTGCGCACATTACGTCTGCTCTAAAATTAGGGTACTGTTGCAAAGTCCCATCGAAGTGAGCCACAAGCCCTCCTGCTCTCCGTGCCAATCCCACGCCCTCCGGTCTGGGTCCCGGTTGCCCTTGCTTAACAAGCATTTCAAACCTGGCGTGTAGGTCTCTGTAGGCGGCTGTAGTCTCCTCCTCCCGTTTCTTGGAAGCCAATACCTCTGAGGACAACTGGGTCACTGCCTCTTGCAGCGCGGAGATCCTCTGTTCTTCCGTCATCTTGCTAACCTTTGTGAGCTCGCTTACAGACACCCCTCTTCCTCCCCTAGCGGCTTCTGCTCCCGCTGCGAGGTTTCAGGTTTCTGAAGCTTTGAGGAGACGGGTCTTACTGTCAGAGCTGCTACCAGGTCCCAGCTCACATAGGACCACGCCACACAGCGTCCACTTTAAAAGAGTCTTTATTGAGTTACAGGTTTCATTTCCGAACTGCAGCGTGCAGCTCTACACCTTCTGCTCTAGGTCGGCGAAGACCCGTCTGAGTCCCCGCCTCTTGCACACCAGCTTAATACCCTAGCCTTGCTCCACCTCCTTCGCCTCTCCCTACGTCTCTGGGTCCTTCTGCCCCCCTGGGCCTCCTCCCTTCTACTCTCCTCTGACGCTGACCCCCCTGATCCTTCTGCCTCCTTGCGGCGGGCTTTAGGACCTGGCTCACTCTCCGGGCTGCTTACTGCTCCAGCTTCCGCTGCATTTGAACTTGGCGCGCGCGCCCAACTCTCTACTTTCCTCTTAACCGTTGCCTCGCTCTCTGAGGAGGGCGTGACCACCCCTGACTCGTGCCCTCCCTCCTGCTGACAGCCTCCGGAACCCGATGCCTGGCTACCTTCCTCCCTGCTGCTCTCAGTCTTGAGCGTGGGTCCCGACTTCCAGCTGCTGCCGCCCTCAGTTATGAGCGTGGGTCCCGACTTCCAGCTGCTGCTCTCTGAATCTCCTCTGTTCCCTTCCTCCTGGGGTGTCCCCCCGGATCCCCCCCTTGCTCTGTTCACTGGGGCTCCCTTTTGGGAGTCCTCTGACTCACTGCTTAGGCTTGGAGATCTCGGGTCGTCATCATCACTCATTCTCCCTTCGGCTTCCTCCCCCTCGCTCTCTGTTTCCACCCTTCTCTGCGTCTCTGCTTCTGAACCCCTGACACATATGAACAAAAGAAGTGTTTGCTGCACCACACAAACTGCCCATCTAATCCAGCATTCTGTTCTCTCAGTGACCAGACAAATACCTGAATGGGAAACCCACAGGCAGAATCTGAGCATGAGCACTCTCCCCTCCTGTGGTTTCCAGAAACTGGCATGCGCAAGCATTACTGCCTCTGGCTGAGAAGGCACAGCATAGCCATCATGGCTACTAGCCACTGATAGTTCAATATTGTTTATGCTGGCTGGCTGTGGCCCACCAGAATTTCATGCTGGTGACATTATAGGCTGACCTGGGATCGCACCTGGGGCTTTCTGCATGCCAAGCAGAGGCTGTACCCCTGAGATGGGTTTACTGCAGCTCACCACTGCCCGAAGGTGGTAGAAGGTGCTACACACCCTAAGGACTTGAGCATGGAAAACCCAGGCTCAGACTGACCCTGGTCCATAATACATACTGGCAGAGCCAGCACTAATTGCTGCAGCCTTACCTCCAAAGTTTGCCATAAGGCTAAAACAAGGAGGATAACTGTAATTGTAGTCCTATGGTTCTATGATCATGGGGAAAGTGACATAAATGAATAACAAAACAATACCTTGTGGAACAAGGCAATTGCCATTTAATTTCCATTTCAACTTCCATTCCTACACCTTGCCCCCTCTACCAAAAAAAGAAAGTTAGGACCCAGCATTATGAAAAATGAGGGAGGAAGATGTCCCTTGAATGCTACAGCAACCTTTGGTAGGCATCTAAAGGTCACCTCTTCTCCAGAGATAATACACGTTGTCAGGGAAAAGGATGCCTGCTTGCCGTCTCACTGCTTCACCAGCAGTGCAATTTACACTTCAGGAGAGGAGCAGACCTGAATTGTTTTGATATGTGATCCATAATTGGCATCATTACAGAGCAGTGAGCTCATCTAGGTCGCATTCCTCTCCCCCTTGGGAAGGCCTTGAAGCAACTCACAATAGTTAGGCTATAATGAGGGATCAGCACAGTGTATGTGTAAGAGAGGGGGAGGGGAGATATTTCTTTGGAGTTCAAAATGATAGTCAAGGAGGGAATGGCGCAGGGGGAAATCACACAAACACACATAGACCTGGAGCTTTACCTGCAGTGCATCTTTGCTGTATTGGTAGGACTACACAACCTGGATCAGTGATAGGGATGGGAGGTTCTGACAGTTTCTTCCTTTTCCAGTCTCAAAATTCAGTTCTCCACATTGCCACATCAGTTTGCCAGGTTTTGTTTTGTTTTTGTTTTTTTAAGTTATCATGGAAAATCATCAGCATTTTAGTGTGGATTTCTCCAAATGTAACCTTTTGTCTGCAATTTTGCTTTGACATACACATACTTGCAGAGCAATTTCCCTCTATATAATGTATTTCTGTATGTTGTTTTCAACATTAGCTATATTTGAAAGTATGTAGTGTGCATTTTACCTTAGTATATGACTTTTAGAGACGTGCATATTTCAAAAGAGGATTGTTCCTCAGTTAGTGGATTATTTCAGAAAGCATGAATTAAGCGGATTTGTCTTCAAATGCAAACTGAATCAAATCTCTCCCCCATCCCTTGTCAATGATGCTCACACTTTGTGGAAGGGCCACTCACAGAAGGTCCATAGCCTATGCTTTGCATAGAGAAGGCCAGAGATCTGGCCCCTGGCATCTCCAGGTAGGGATGCAAAAGTCTCCTGTTTCCAACCCTGGTGTTGTGTCCATGATATGGACAAATGAAAAGGTGTTGACCAGCAGAGGGTCCATTCCCACAGGGCACAGCTGTCTTCTTCGAGGGTTATTAGCCACCATGAATACCACTTGCTGGGAAATGCAGGTGGGCAGAGTGCTGTTGTGCTCATTGTGTTCAACTTGCAGGAATCCCACAGTTACATGGATGCTAGACAAGATGGGCCATTGGACTGACCCAGCAGGCTCGTCTTACATTCTGCTTCTACAACCACAGGCAAATGTTTTCAGGATGTCATTGGGACAATGAAGGTTGTGTTATACCAAGCCAGGCCATTAACCTACCTAGTTATCTGTTTATTTAAACAATTTATACATCGCTTAACTGCAATAGTTTTCAAGCAGTGTGCAAGAAATACAAAAAAGGGTGAAAATCAGTTCAAACTATAAAATCAGACAGAAGTCAAAATGCCTGCTGAATTTTTAAAAGTCTTCTGTAGACAGATGTTCAATAGGGAGTGGGCCCTATTGGAAAGAATTTGCACAAAATTGGGGCTACAATACTGAAAATACAGCTCCTGGTGGATACGAGCTGTGCATCTGAATCATGGGGCCCACTACAAATTACTCCCCTGAAGACCTCAGTGATCAGGGAGGGATAGAAGGGATCAAGTGGTCCTTTAGCTACCCTGGACAGAAGTTGTTAAGGGCCTTGCCAAATGATACCAGAACATTGAACCTGGCCCAGTAGCACATGGGCAGGCAGTGGATGATTTTGAGTTATGCACTGGTAATAGGCTGTCCACAACAATTTAGCTGCAGCATTCTGCATCGGCTGGAGGTTCTGGACTGGGCCCAAGGGAAGCCCCACACTGAATACATTGTAGTAATTGGGACTTGAGGTTGCCTAGCTCAATATTGCCTACACCAGGAACAGAAAACCTGCATCCCTGGGAAATGCAGTCAAACAACATTTGGAGGGTCACTGCTTCACCATCCCTGGTCAACAATGACCAGCAGTTGCTCTCCAGGTTTTGTATTCACAATAGACCCATTGAAATCAATGAATGTAAGTTAGTAATGCCCATTAATTTCAACAGGTCTGCTCAGAGTATGATGAATGTTGGATGTAATCCATAATGTCCTGCTTGTGCACTTTGTGGAGTCATTGAGGCAAACAGGATGCCACACTAGCATTCAGGAAAACTGGAACCTTGGTCTGATCTATCTGGCCTCTTCTTTGTAGAATCATAAAAAAAATCTGAAGGGACACTGGGGGTTATCTAGTCCAAGCCAGTGCTCAATGCAAGATGTTGCAGCATCCTTGATACATTCCCATCCTTGATAGATGGACCAAATGCCTCCAGAAGAAGAGCTCACCATCTCCAGTGGCAGGCTATTCCTCTGTTGAACAGCTCTTACCCACAGAAAGCCTCTCCAATTTTTCAGCCAAAATCTGCTTTCCACTCATTCCGTGCTAGGCTATACTCTAAGGCAACAGGTGTATGGTAGCCCTTCAGATATCTGGAGACTGCTGTTGTAGGGATGGGGAACCTGTGGCTCCTCCAGCCTCAACCAGCATGGTCCATAGTGAGGGATGACAAGAGCTGTAGTCCAGCAACATCAGGAGTACCACAGGGTTCCTGATCCCTGCACTGCCATGCTTCCCATTAGTTGTTTCTTCTCTTCTCCAGATTAAAAAGACTACAAAGTCACTGCAGCATCCACACAGAAGTGCCTGTGCACATAGTTACATAAAGGCTGCTACCTACAGTTTAACTGTGAGCAGCCATCACCAAGGACCACAGAGAACCACCCTGTTATGTGAGTGCAGGGGAGCATCATATGTTACCAAGAGGTCTGGCACCTTAAAGTCTGTCTTGCCCTTTCAAGAGGGATTAATTAGCTGTGTTGTTTTGAGACTCAGGCCAATGGGGGGAAGGTTGGAGACGGAAGAGGAAGCTTTTGAAGAACCCTTGCCTTTCTCCTGCCTTTTTCACTGACATCAAACATTAGGCTTCTAAGCTGGCAGAAACCTTATAAATACCTATGCTGTATCCGTCTGGACACTGCAGTTTCAGGCCCCCGCTCAGCTGGCTGGGAAGGGAGCAGTGTCCTTGCATCCCTCTGCAGAGGTGAAATGAGCCGCTCCAGGTGCCGTCTTTCCGGCAGTGAATCACGTTGTTCCCACGGCCCTGGTAAGAGAAAGCAGGAAGAACAGCTTAGGAAAAGAGTGACGGTGTTCCGGGCATCACTATCATTCATTGGAAGCTGGCCCATTGGGGAAATGGGGCGCTACCCCTACACCTGCAACCTCAGCCTGTCCTTAGCCAGCCCCCACCTGCCTGCCTTCTTACACATATCCAATCAGGTAGTGGCTCCACCTGTCATTGGCTGTGATTCCACATCTGGTTTGGACACCCTGCCAGTCCCAATGGGCACCAGCCACCAACGGTTGCATTATTATCCATCACTTTTTCTGCATGTGTACAAAAAATAATAATAATCATAAAAGTGTGCATGAAAATGATTATTTTCATGAAAAATGTATCTGAAAATTCAATATATTAGAGGAAATAGCTTGTAACAAAATGTGCACATCAGCCAAAGCTGCATGTGTTTGCTATAAGCAAAACCTGCAAAAAATGAAAATGAAAATGCAGATGAGTTTTAATGACAATCTGCCCTGCCCCCAAGAAAAAAATTATTTCAGAAAGTGGAGAACTGAACTGAAGATTGGGATCTGTCAACTGAAATTGGCAAATTTGTCCCAGCCTTCCTAAAGAAATTTCAGCTGCATTGAAGTCACCAAGGAATTCTCTCCCATTCAAACATAGAAACCACACACACACTCACACACATCCCTAGCTCCAGTATCAGCCTATTACGGAGCCAATTTATTAGGAGGAGAAAACTACATAAAACACTAAAACAATAATTTATCCTCGCCAGAAGGGTCACATTAATTGAAGCCATTATCATTTTCAAGGGTCAGTACTCTCACAAGGTCCACCAAAGTCTGCAGAGCAGTAACACACACCTATTTCTGCTAGAAGCGAGGACTAGTAAGGCCCCTAATGGTTTAATCCTCATTGCAAGCCAAGGAAAAACTGGACTCCAGTGAGACTGAAATGCTGGTTTCAGTGCCAAGGTACATATCATATAATGTTAACTACTGCATGATATAAATGCTTTTGCGGGGGGTGGGGGTGGGGGTGGAATTGCCTCACAGCCAAGCTGATGTTTCTCCTGCATTAAAAACATGCTTTAAAAAGAAAAAATGTACACATATCCATGGACTACTCCCCACCCCGCTACATCATGTCTGAATTAAGAGCTGAACCTCACTTAAGTTTTATATGTCAGTATGGAATAACTTCTGTTTATGTGATGAGAGCTCAGACTTTCAGCCAACCCACCTTACACCAGAGATTGGCACTCCCCCCACCATGTTGCCCTAACCCCCCCTCCACCCTCCCAAATATAGCAAGGAATAGGATGTGTAATTGCTATAACGTGAGAGCTGGTGTGGCACAGTGGTTACGCAGCCTTTCTCAACCTGTGGGTCCCCAGATGTTGTTGAACTACAACTCCCATCATCCCCAGCTAGCAAGGCCAGAGCTCAGGGATGATGGGAGTTGTAGCCCAACAACATCTGGGGACCCACAGGTTGAGAATCACAGGGTTAAAGGGTCAGAGACCAGAGTTCAAATCCTCTCTCAGGCATGAAGTCCACAGGGTTAGCTTAGGCAGTCGCTCCCTCTCACTCTACCCTACTTCACAGGGTTGTAGTGAGGGTCAAATGGGCTGGGGGTGGGTGGGAGAAGAATGTACACAACCTTGAGTTCCTTGAAAGAAAGGTGGGGTACAAATATGATAATGAATGAAACACCATGAATGTTGCGTGAGGATTCCATCCCACAAACACGCTACATAGTTTGACACTTGTGCAAATAATGTATTTTGCTCTCCCATCTTTATAGATTTCCCAGTTGTTGGAAACCACAGGAGGGGAGACAGCTCTTGTGAGAACAGGATACCAGACTATGTGGGCCACTGGCCTGATCCAGCAGGACTCTTCTTATGTTCCCAGTGGGGCGATTTCCCATTCCCCCAAAGGCTTGAAGCAGTTTTCGACACAACCCTGAACTGTGAAACACAAACCCCATTACATCAGTGCATGTTTTCTGCACCAAACATAAGAGGCTGGTGTAACCAGGCTCTCAGGTGGCTGTAAGGCTGCCAAACAGCTCATGGGCACATTGACTGCCAACTTAGCTAAAACACACCAAGGGTGAGAGGTGGGGAGAAACTGGGCCTGCTAGATCTAAACACAGAAGAGTCAAAGTCTGAAGGGATGCTGATTGGTATGTGACGGTTTTACACAGACCAGATGCCAGACTTCTGTGTGGAAGGTTTGGGAAGAGAATATGCCAGTTGTTTGCATCTCTCACACAACACAGCATGGCACACACAGAACTGTTCTACTATGCACAGTTCTCAAAAAGGATGCTGTAGACCTGGAAACGGCACAAGGATGTACCCTACTAAGTTCTACTCAGATCAAACCCATTGAAATTGATGGACCTAAGTTAGTTGTGCCCATGCAAACCCACATTCACACTATAAATTTAAAGCACTATGATACCCATTTTGAACAGTCATGGCTTCCACCAAAGAATTATGGGAGCTGCAATGTGCTAAGGGTGCTGAGAATTGTTAAGAGAGCTGCAATTTCCTGGGTTGTCTGTGAAGAAGAACTGATTGCTAAACTACTCTGGGAACTACTTATCTGTGGGGGAAATAGCTGTCTCTTAACAACTCTTAGAATCCTTGGCAAAATACAGCTCCCAGAATTCTTTGGGAGAAGTCATGACTGTTCAGAGTGGTATCAGTGCTTTAAATGTATGGTGTGAATGTGGACTGAGTCCATTTAGTTCAGTATTGTCTACACTGACAGGCAGTCTTTTCCAGACCTACCTGGAGATGCCAGGGATTGAACGTGGGACCTTCTGCACGGAAAGTAGATGCTCTGGCACTGAGATACAGGCCTACTTTAATTAGGATTAACATTGGCTACAACCCATGGGAACGGGAGAAGGGGGCAACAGAAACAATGGGTTTGTAGAAGGTTTGGGGAGGTCTCTCTACATCTATGTGATGATGATGATGATGACGACCAAGTAGAGCTTCCTTGTTTGGGGGCAGTGCACCACTGCAAATGTTAAGTAGGGCTCCTGCTTGTGGGATTCTAAGAAGTGTCTGATTGGTCACTGTGTGAAATGGGATGATGGACTTGAGGCATTGGGTTCCAGTCTCATTGGACTGTTTGTTGTATTTTTTCATTCACTGCTTTAATTTATTGACAGTTTGTTTCATTTTTACTTTAAATGCTAATGAAGTTCATATTTATTATTTATTTATTGCACTTATGGCCCACCTTATTCTCCAAGCAGCTCAAGGTGGCATACATGGTTCTCCCCCTCCTCATTTAACGCCCCCCAACAGTATGTGGCCCTCCATGCCCTTCTGCCTGGCCCTTGGAACTTTCCCCTGGCCCCCTCTAATCTCCCTGGGCCATAACCTTCCCTGGTCTTGCTTCACGTCATCCTTGAGTGTTTTCGCCTGGCTGGAATATATCCCTGATTTGGGATAATGCTATTCACTTGTTCACAATGAAGGCAGAGAGAGATGTGCCTGGAAACTGGTGTTCTGTATCAGGTTGCCGTATTTCAAACAGTGGAAATCCAACTCTTTTTTTTTTTTTTTGCCCAAAGTAGTTGAATAGCAAATCACAGCCCTTGCCGTGGAAACAGTTTTACACCCCTGGACTGCATAGATCTTTGGTTGAGCAGGGCTTTCCTCATAAGATCAGGAGATAAGGGTGCCAACTTGAATAAAATATTGGGGGAGCAGCTATGCCCTGCCCCACATAATCGAACACACAATGCACATCAACTTTGGGGGGCCAGCCCCCTCAAATATTTTATTGCAGGGGCCAGAGCCCCCATGGCCCCTAAGAGTTGGCTCCTAAGTTGGGAGATAAGTTTAATCATAGCAAACTCGTTCTTCAGGTACTTGTGCTTTTGTATCTGAAATGGCACCTTTCATGCAACGAAAGGAGTATTTGGGTGGGGGAAGCCCAAGACATGAAGTTGCAGAAAAAAGCTTTATGGAAAAAACCCTAAGAGGTATCATGTGTGTGTTTGTGCGTAATATCAGAAGAAGTAGAACAAGGATTAGGTATGCTCAGTGGGCATGGGGGGGGCGGGGAGGGGATCCTGGAAAATGAGGGGGTAGGTGTGCAGTGGAGCATTCTGAAAAAGAGCAGGGCACTGCTGGCTGGCAACTTGTAGAAGGCTTTTTCAGTGCTGACACAGCACTTATGGGAAACTCTCTCCATAGAGGTTCACTTGGAGCCTTCATTACGGTCTTTTCAGTACCAGGTGAGATACTAATAGGCCACCTATTACAGGCTGCAAGATGAAACATAATCAGACACTGGAAAGATCTTTCTGGTACAACAGTAGATGATTGGTAGAAGACTAGAAAACAGCCCTTCTTGAGTCACAAACAAATATGTTACAGTTATCACGTGGGCAGATCACCTAGGCAGTGTGGTTTGACTTCATTACCAGAAAATGAACAATATCGCCCACCAGCCCTTAGCTCGATTTGGTTGATCTGAACCAATGCATCAACCTCTACCCCATGTATTAGCATTCTATTTTAACTCACCTGCAACATGAAAGAAAAGTAAATATTATTTAAACCAGCTTTTTCACAACTGTTAAGAGCCTCTGACACTTACCTACAATAATTGAGAACTAAACCAAAATATTGAGAGTATTTGGCTGTATGATATTGCTTATTAACAGCTAATTTCATCTTTCTTTCCTTTGTCTGATCTTCTTTATGAACTAAGAGTATATATGCTGACTAATGAGAATGAATCATTAGTCTGATACAGCACTGCAATGTGGCAAACCCAATATGTAGCTTTTGCCATGCATGAATGATATAAGACTGTTATGGCCTATTCAGCTATATTATCTGATGTAACTTTTGTAAAATCAAATAAAAATCTGTAGAAACAGTACCAGGTAAGGTAGAACATACTGATAGGTGACTAGTAGCCAGGGGTAGTGATCATATGGGCAGCTCTGTCAATGGAGGTTCAGGTAGCTTCCATTGCAGGACTGTCTTAAGGATATGTGGTGCTGGGGTGCAAAGATCCGCCTGCCCCCTCCAGGTTGCCCAGTCCCAGGTGCACAGGAGGGTGGAGCCGGCCGGCTACCTCAGTGTCTCACTGGCTCGGTCGCCCCCCAACTTGCGGCATAGAGCCGCCCGCAGCAGAAGAGCCCGCTGCGGCACTCCAACAGGTGGGCTCTTCCCTGCACCCAATTCTTGGGCCCCGGACTCTTGGCCTGGCACCCCTGAGAGCCCGGGTGCCCCGCATCCCTTGTGCCTATGGGTAAGACATCCCTGCTTCCATGACTAGAAATGCTTTTACCAACTGCAACTATGACCATTCTTGGACCAGGAAAACCTAGTCTCAGCAGTTCATGTGTTGGGTTACTTCAAGACTGGATTACTGCGAAGCAATCTAGATGGGGCTTTCCTCGTGCTTGATCTCGAAGCTGTGGTCACTGCAGAATGCTGCAGCATGATTGCTGATAGACGTGAGGCTTTGTCAGCACATATGACCTCTGTGCACAGATCTGAACTGGTTGCTGATTTGCTATTGGGCCAAGTTCAATATGTTACTACAGTATTAGCGATATAATGCCCTTAGGACCAGTTCGCCTATGAGATTGTCTCACCCCACATGTGCCCACTTGACTACTTCTATCAGGAGAACTGGCGCTACTACAAGTGTCACATAATACCCGTTCTGCATTTGTAAGAACTCAGTTGTTGAGTGTGGCAGCACCTGGACTTTAGAACTCTCTTTCTATTGAGGTCAAGCAGGCACATTCACTGTACACTTTCTGGCACCTGCTACAAACATCCTGTTTAGACAAGCCCACCAAGATGCTTAGAAAGCTGAGGTGAGTTGTAATTTTTCAGTATTTTAACTTCTATATGTTTTAAAGTACGGTTGTGGCTATTTCTTGATTTTACTGTTTTATCTTTTTCTCTAAACTGCTTTGATAGTTTTTAAAAGGCAATCAAGCGGTGTATACATTTTATGAAATAAAAGGAATGGATGGATGGATGGATGGATGGATGGATGAATAAAATGGGGCAATGTAACACGTCCTGGTGAGACCTTTTTGGGCATCGCTACAGAGGAAGGCTTTTCAGAAACCTGCAACGGCTTAGATCAGGTTGGAAGGGACTCACAGCTTGGGTGCCATCCTCTTCACACTTGATCCTGCACTCGCTGTTGAACTGGAAGCCATTGGTGCAGTGGTAGAGCCCGTAGAACTTGGAGGGTGGAGGTTCGCAGGTGACAGGTGTACAAGCTCCTTCTAGCCAAGTTCCATCTTGGCCACACTGGATCTTAAAGGCCCTCCTACAGTACATTGGGGGGGGGGAGAGAAGGTAAACAGGAGAGATGGTTGATTTATTTAACACGCAGCCTGAGTTCCGTAACATTTTCCCAAGCTGCCACCACAACAGACGTTTGTGTCCCTGACACTTCAGGACCATGGTGGTGGATTTATGCTGTGTGGTCTCCTAATGAAAACAACGACTATTTCCAAAGCTGCTGAAGTCCCCCCCCACTGAAAATCTTCACCCAGACCTTAAGGTCAGTGGCTATTTTTGATGTGGGTTTCTTTTTCTCCACTCACCATCCCCACTGAGTCATAAAACGTAGAATACCAGTAAACCTCTTTTTCCCACCAAGGTTCAAAGGGGACTCCCCAGGTTGCATATCAAAGAGGGTATTTCCAAAAGGAGGTTCCTAGCACAGAACTGGTTTGTGAATGCAATGGGTTATAGAGGCAGAATGAGAGGGGTGAGCTTTAATGGCTAGCATCTTCAATAAAGGAGCAGGTAACAAGAGGCTCCTGAGATAAACCATTAAATTGCATTCTCATGCAAAATTCCATGGAAGTCATCCTTGATGCTTTGCCCTTTTATGTGTGTACAGGGGAGGGTGGCGGAGGCCAGGATTGTGGTTGTTGCATTTAAGCGCTATGGAATTAGAGGACACTTTTTGCTCCCTTGATCCACTCCTGTTGTGCTCTCTTGCAACAGCTTATGCCTAGAACTCCGTCCCAGAACAGCTATGTGGCACTGCCTTTCTCCATTCCTTCAAAGGCCTCATTCTCATAAGCAACTAATAGAGGAGGCCAATTTGTTTTGGGCCTGTTCAAGACATCTGAAGAGCCCTGTGGTCTATCTAGTCCAGCATCCTGTTCTCACAAGTGGTCAACCATATACCTATAGGAAGCTCACAAACAGGACATGAATGCAATAGCATTCTCCAGATTCATGTGCCCCAGGCATTGGTATTCAGAGGTGATTTTGGGCCAGTAATGATTTCATAGAATCATAGAGCTGGAAGACAATGAGGGTCATCTAGTCCAACCCCCAATATGGGACTCAAACCCACAACTCTGAGATTAAGAGTTATTACAGGAGGCAACTGACCCACAATGACCACTAGACTTACTGTTAACACATTCTTCTATTAAAGCAGTCCAAGTTGGTAGCCTTCTCTATATATCATGTAGTGAATTTCCATAATTCACTTGTGCTATGTGAAGTCCTTCCTTCCTTCCTTCCTTCCTTCCTTCCTTCCTTCCTTCCTTCCTTCCTTCTTTCCCAGATCTCCCACTTCAGACTTTAGTGGGGAGCATACATGGAATGTCCTCCATTGCCATGGAGCCCATTTTTTAAAACCCTCTGCTTCATGCAGAAAAAGTCAGGTCACTTCCACACTATACATTTAAAGCTTCTGCCACCTTGTACAGTTATGTTCAGGCTCCCTGCCCCCTTCCCAAATAATCATGGGAACTGTAGTCTGCTAAGGGTACTAAGACTTATTAGGAAACCACTTAGAGAGCTACAATTCCCAGCGCCGTTTACAAACATTTTACCATGTGAGATAAGACTCAGCTGAGAGGTAGTGGCTAGGGATATATGGAACCCTTTGTCTCATTTTTCCAATTCTAAATTCAGTTTGCCACGTTTCTACAGCTATTTGCATTATATATTAAAAAAAACCTTCATGGAAATCTGTCATCACAATGCAAATTTCTTCTCAAAAACACTTTTTTTGCAAAAAAATTTTTTACTACTGTACAGATTTTTGTAAGGAATTCTCCCCTGCAGTCCAGTTCATATGTTATTTTCACAAGTACAGTCATGTTTATGCACACTTTCCCCCTAAAATATGCATTTTTGTAAATACTGTTTGACTGGAGAACTACACCACAAAATTAAGAGAACTGCAGAGTTTGAAGGATGGCTGTTCTCGTATTCCCCCTGAAAGTCCAAATTAGGTTTGCCTTTGCATACAAGCAGAATTAAATTTCTTCTCCGTTCCTGGTCAAGAAACTTCATGGCTAAGTAGAGATTTGAACCTGGGACTCCCAAGTCCTAGTCCAGCACTCTAACCAGTAACCCAGACTGATTGTAAATAATCAGTAATGAAAAGAGGCACAGCAACCTGTTGCAGTACCCACTTACTTCCTTGCCTTCCGAGAGGATCCTGGGACATGGTAACCTGGCTTGCATTTATACTTGCAAAAGGAACCAACTTTGTGTTTCTCTTCACGACAGCGAGCAGTTTGGAGGTCGGCACTGGGGACTAAAGGAGGAGCTGGGCACATCAGTTCACAGAGCGCCTCAGGAAAGGACCAGAGCCCATCTTCCAAGCATGTCAAGTTGCTGTTGTTCCCTGGACAGAGACGGAAGTGAGAGTGAGTTGTTATGTGAAGAGTAATGCATGCCGAAGAATTTGGTGAGCTGAAGGCTGTGTTAACTGGGGATGGTCTGACCCAGTATAAGGCAAACTCCTGTGTCCTTATGCTCTTTAGGTAAAGGACCATAGCTCACTGGCAAAGCATTTTATCCCAGCTTCAGTCTCTGACAACTCCAGGTAAGACTGCGAGAGACTCCCCATATGAAACGCTGGAGAGCCATTGCTAGTCAGTGGAGACGATATTAAGCTAGATGGACTAATGTTTTGGTTCAGAATAAAGCAGCTTCTTATTTTTAAAGAGTGTATAATTAAAGCAACATACATCTTCAAAACATCACCAAGCATCACATAAAACAGGGGAAGGGAGCTAGGTGTCTTCCCAATGTTCAGCATGGCTAATGGTCAGAGATGCTGAGAATTGTAGTCCAACAATATCTGGAGGGCCACAGGGTCCCCAAACTTATATAAAAAAGAAAATGAGTTCTGTATTTTGGAGTGTACTACTGAAGTGATTAGGCATGACTAACTTAGGTTCATAAACTATGGCGAGTCCACCCTGAGTAAAACTTAGCTGGCTGCAATCCGATAAAATTCAGAAATGGGGGGAAACAATATACATGTGGAGCTAAGCCAAAGCATGTTCCCCAATATACTAGCTTTCTATGTGCAGGGATGATGGTGAGCATTTCGTCAAGTGACACCCTCCCCCCCCCCGCATACAATCTACAGTGGTACAGCTCAGGCATGAGAAAGTTATTCACATTGTATATTCTGAAACAGAAACTTTTAGAAGCCGCCTTGTCAGTATTACAGGCCAGGTACTTACCAGGCAATGAAATGCCACTACAAAGTAGTTTTGTAAATTGTTTGGAGACCTTTATGTGAAACAACCAATTATCAAGTTTAAATAAAATAACAACAATATGTGATTGCCCAGTGTAACCTTTGGAAAAGTGGCAAGATTGCAAAGGATGATGGCATTATCACATATTGTGCCTTCTCTGAGCCAAGGGATTCATTTCATAGTCCTTACTTTATTCATGTCCACAGTAATCCAGGCCATAATGTCCTTCACATTGGGAGCTAGTAAGTGGTGTAGCATGGGGGGCAGCTACTGGGGTGATTCCCCTGGGCACAAAATTCTTAGAGGGCACAAATCGCACTATGCCACTAGGCTGCAGCAGTCCCGAAGTTGCCATGAGACTGGGAGGGGGCCCGGAAATGCATGGAGTGTGCAGAGCGCACGTCTCCCATGAGGCTGGGTGGGTTGCAAGAAGGGAGTCTGGCAGCTGGCCAAGGCCAAGCCCTCCCATGCTGTGGTGGAGCCCCTTGTCACTGCCCTCCTTCTTTGGCCCCTCAAGTCCTTTGCTTGTAAGCACTGCACGCCACATGCTTCTCCTGCCATGATTGGTGCCACCGCCATGTGCCCGGGGTTGCTGCTGTGCCTGGTGCCTCCCTTGGCTCCCTCCTGCCCCTGCTTTGGGACAGAGGTTGCTGGAGGCCTTACGGCACTACAGAACTCCCAACCCAGGCCCCTATATGGGAGCAGGCAGCTGTAGGCATGGAGGGGCACAGCAGGAGCACCTAGCATGGAAGAAGAAATGACTGCACAAGCCTATAGAAAGTTGACATATACAAATCAGGTCACAGGTCTATCTATTGTCTATACTGACTGGTAGCAGCTCTCCAGGTGTTCAGGTAGGGATGTCTCTAGTCATGCCTTGAGATGTTGGGGATTGAACCTGCGACCTCCTCACAGAGCTCTAATTCTAAGTGTGGTTTAACTGTCAATCCTTCTTTCCAGAGAACTCTGAGAACTGTAGTTCTTTGAAGAGACACTGGATCTCCGAACAACCCTCAGCATCCCTGACAAATTAGTTCCTACGATTTTTTGAGGGAACCATGGCTGTTTAAAGTGGCATGATACTGCTTCAAATGCATAGTGCAGATGGGAGCCTGTTGCATGGGAGTCTGTTGTGCTGGATTTGCGAACAAGGTAAGTAAACCACAGTTTAGAATTTTGGGCTTTGGGGGGTCCCTGAATACTTTTTGTTTCTTTTAACAAATCTGACGTTTTACGTTATCTGTTAAAATAAATGAATAAGTAAAAGAAACAGAGAAACTCTAAGAAAGACAATATTGTTCTGATATGAAAAAAATAAACTTAATGGCTACACAATTATTTGTTAATCTGTGTAGAAATAACTATAATATAGTTTACATATAAGCTAAGTAAGAAATCATGAGGTATTTTCATTTAAAGGAACTACTTTAAAAACCTCCAGAGACACAGAGTCCACCTTGGAAGTAGTAAACTCTTTTTGAGCTTCTTAAACAGAGACTGAATGGTCAACTTCAAGGGCTTCAGACGCAAAGCTTCCCCCCCCAAAAAAAATCTCAAACTAGAGAACGGTTTTTCAGACATTTCAGCGATTTTCAACCAGACGCTACATATGGGCTTATTGCAAATAGGTGGGAAGGTTAATGCTATGTTGCCTCTTAAACCTGACTCAGTTTAGGGGTTCCACATGTCTTAATCTAGTGGCAGGAGTCAATGAAGAGAAAGACAAGAATGAAGGAAAAGAAAGAAGCAGGGATGCTCAGATGTTCGCCTGGAAAAGGGGGGGGGGAGCAAGAGGGCTTCTGTATCTTTTCCCCTCCCAACAGCCATGAGGCGTTGAGGTATTTTTGTACAGTTCTGAAAAGCTCCCTTCCTGGTCCAGCGGCTTTGTTTTTCTCCTGTCTGACTCACACAGCATGTCCGCAGTCCAGCGCAGATGATCTCATACTTGCTACGGCAGGGTGATGAACTGTGACATTAAAAAACAGTGGTTTGTGTGACATCAGTGGTCAAATTAAGGAGTGAGTCATCCCAGCTTCCCGACTCAAGGAGCTTGCTGGCTGAGCCCTGTTAGTCATCGTTTTGTGATTTGGCGCCCAGAACTTCTTTTTCTCCTCCCCACCCCCCATTTCACTTTTGACAGCTACCGGTCCAAGTGTTGCCGTAATGCTCAAGTTGCAAGCAGGGTGGGTTTCAGGCTACTTCAGAATGCCGAAAGCAGCCTCTTCTTGGTCAGACCAAGAGCCTGCGCTTAGACCAGGATCTTTTCTCAGAAGCCAACAGACATTTCTCAGCTTTCCAGCCACAATCCAGAAAGCTTGCACCTCAAACATCTGAGTTCAAATTTATTCCATGAATATGCAGGCTGGACCAATGTTGCTCTTTCCAGGCTTTGCTTGTGGACAATGCTTTCTCACATTCTATGGAGCTGGGCTGTTGGGTGGTTCCTCGCGTGGTGAAACGTGAAGGGGCTGCAGCTCAGTGGTAGAGCATCTGCTTTGCACGCAGAAGGAAACTGAAGGTAGAGCTGGGAGCATCTCCTGCCTGAAGTTCCTGGAGAGCCACTGTCAGTCACTGTATCCAATACTGTGCTAGATGACCCAATTGTCTGACTCTGTATCTGGCAACTTCCTGTGATCCTATGTATCTATGTTGCAGTTTCGTATAATGCTGAGATATTATTTTTTAAAAAATGTTAAGTGGTTTAGAAATGCTTTTAAATAAAAATAAATAAACATTCCTTTACTTGCACATTTTAGAGTAGAATTGGGAATAGGTTTACGAAAGAACATGCACAAAATTATAGTGGGCTGGAAATAAAACAGATCTACCTCCATTACATTTGTAGGCATTGGCTGATAGGAACTGGCTCTTGATAAGGGCTCAGCAGACTGAGTGCTTAGTCAGGTGGCAGAGATAGTACTGAAGCCTATGTGGTGCCTTGTGGAGCAGAGCTCAATATGCAAGGTTTAAGGGTTGTCGGTGTGCACGTGTGTGCTTTACAACCAAGCAATATATAAATTTTGTGAATGAAAGAAAGAAAGAAAGAAAGAAAGAAGGAAAGGTAAAGAAGGAAAGGTAGGCAGAGATCAGGTATTGCTGGGACACAAGGCACTGAAGCCTGGGAGCAGTGCTAGGAGGCAACACACACAACACGGTAGCCTACCCACACTTGCATGTAACACTGAAGCATAAGGGTCCATTTTATGGTTGTGTCCTTCCTGCTTACCCTTCAGCTGGGCAGGAGGCTTACAAGTGAAAGAACATCTCTTGCCAAAGGTGGTGCCCTCACTGCAGTTGAAGGTGGCTGGGTAGACATGATACTGGTCAGGGATCCCACAGTCCACAGGCTCACAGGCTACCTGCTTGCTCCACTTCCCATCCACACAGGTCATGGTGACACTGGGCTCCACCTGAAAAAGAAAGCATGGACTCACTAAGAGCTGAATGAGACACGGTGGGAGCCCCCAAAACCATTTGTTGCCATTGCCCCAAATGCTTGTAAATTGGGTTTCAGCCCATGGCCACTTGTCTTTTTTTTGGTGGGGGGCAATTATTTTTTATTGGTTCTCCATAATTTTTAACAAATTATCACCAGATTGGTACAAAATAGTACAAATTTAATACAAATTTAAAAGCTGACTTCCCATTTCCTCAGATGTTTCCTTTCTCTTTTTCTCCATGCGTTGCTGCTCCTAGTACAACAACCTTTCCAACTTTATGTCAAAATTCATTCATCCCTTCTCCCTGCACGTCACCTGAACAAGTACCAATTTCTGCTTTGACTTTTATACATTGTTATAACAGGTCAGCGGGCAACCTTCACCATGTCCAAGTTCCCTTTCCTATAGATGATTTATTTTTTTATTATGTCATGGAGTGGAAGAGCAGTACTATTGGAACACACAATGCAAGCTTCCCACCATCAGGATGCAGAATGGAAACAGATGCTACATGATAGGCAAGAGCCAATGTAGTCTGGTGGTTAAAGTGTTGGACTAGGACCTGAGACACCAATTCCCCATCTAACCCAGCATCCTATTCTCACAGTGGCCAACCAGATGCTTCAATAGGAAACTTGCATGCAGAATCTGAGCATAAGAGCACTTTCCCCTCCTGTGGTTTCCAGCAACTGGTATTCAGATGTACTGCTGTCTCCAGCTGTGGAGGCACGGTAGAGACACCATGGCTAGTAGCTTCCAATAGATCTTCTTCTCCATGAATTTGTCTTATCCTCTTCTACTGCCATCTAGGTTGGTGGCCATCACTGTCTAATGCAGTAGTAAGTTCCAGAGTTTAAACGAGCTGTGCGAAGAAGTACTTTCTCTTCTCTCTCCTCAATCTTCCAACATTTAGCTTCATTGGATGCCTATGAGTTCTAGTGTTAGAGAGGAAGACGAACTTTTCTCTATCCACTTTCTCCATGTCTTGCGTAATCTTATAAACCTCTATCTTGTCACCTCTTGTTCACCTTTTCTCTAAACTAAAAAGTCCCAAATGCTGCAACCTTTATTCATAGGAGAGTCACTCCATCCCCTTGATCATTTTGGTTGCCCTTTTCCAAACCTTCTCCAACCTTACAATATTCTTTCTGAGATTAGGTGACCAAAACTGTACACGGTATTCCAAATGCGGTTGTGCCATACATTTTTATAACAGCAATAAATCAACAGGTTTATTTTAAATTCCTTCCCTAATGATCCCTATCGTGGAGTTTGCCTTCTTCGCCACACCCTGAGCTAGAATATTCATTTAGCTAACTACTATGACCCCAAGGTCTCATTCCTGCTCAGACACTGCCAATTCAGACCCCATGAGTATGTATATGAAATTAACTTTTAAAAATTTGCCCTGACATGCATCACTTTACACTTGTTTACACTGAATTGCAATTGTCATTTTATTGGCCATTCACTCAGTTTGGAGAGATCCTTTTGTAGCTTTTCACAATCTTTTTGTTATAGTGACCCTAAAAATCTAGTATCGTCAGGCAACTTGGCCATATCATTGCTCACTCCTAACTCTAGCTCATTTATGAACAAGTTTAAACACATAGATCCCTTGGGGACTCTGCTTTCGATATCTTCCCAATCATATAACTATCAGTTTAGACCTGTTCTTCACTTCATGCAACTTAACAAATTCCTGGTCAAACCTTTTTTTTTCTCCAAGCATTTTGAAAGTCCAGGTTACTATGTCATCTGGATCGCCTCTACTTGTATGCTTATTGACACTCTCAAAGAGTTATAATAGGTTTGTGAGACAGAACTTTCTCTTGCAGAAGCCATGCCGCCTCTGCTCCAGTCGGACTTGTTCTTCTATATGCTTGGTTATTTTATTTTTAACAATACTTTCCACCATTTTTCCTGGGACAGACATTAGGTTAACTGGCCTGTAATTTCCAGGATTCCCCCCAGATCTCTCTCTTATTAAAAATGGTGCCACATTGGCTACTTCCCAGTCCTTAGATATGGAGGCTGATCTGAGAGACAAGCTACATATCTTTTTGTTAGACGATCAGTGATTTCACATTTGTGTTCTTTGAGAACTCCCAGCTGGATGCCATCCAGACCCAGCAATTTGTCAGTTTTCATTTTGTCTATTAGGCTTCACTGTTCATCTCTTGTCACCGCTACCTGCCTCAGGTAGGGCAGGGAGAGATCCCTGCCCGAAATCCCAGAGACCGATTGCAAGTCAACAAAGACAATACTGAACTAAAGGTAAAGGTACCCCTGCCCGAACGGGCCAGTCTTGACAGACTGTGGGATTTGTGCGCCCATCTCACATTTATTGGCCGGGGGCCAGCGCTGTCCGGGGACACTTCCGGGTCACGTGGCCAGCGTGACATCGCTGCTCTGGCGAGCCAGAGCCGCACACGGAACGCCGTTTACCTTCCCGCTGGTAAGCGGTACCTATTTATCTACTTGCACCCGGAGGTGCTTTCGAACTGCTAGGTGGGCAGGCGCTGGGACCGAACAGCGGGAGCGCACCCCGCCGCGGGGATTCGAACCGCCGACCTTTCGATCGGCAAGCCCTAGGCGTTGAGGCTTTAGCCCACAGTGCCACCCGCGCCCGTTTAATACTGAACTAGATGGACGAATGGTCTGACTTTGTATAAGGCCACTTACTAGTTCCTATATCAGGGGTCAGAAAACTTTTTCAGTAGGGGGCCAGTCCACTGTCTCTCAGACCTTGTGGGGGGCCAGACTAAATTTTGAAAAAGAAAAAAAAGAACGAATTCCTGTGCCCCACAAATAACCCAGAGATGCATTTTAAGTAAAAGGACACATTCTACTCATGTAAAAACACACTGATTCCTGGACCGTCCGTGGGCCGGATTGAGAAGGTGATTGGGCCGGATTCAGCCCCCAGGCTTTAGTTTCCTCTCCATGTCCTATATGAACAATCTGAGCCAAACAGAACATACGTGGAATGGTTAAATGGCAACACCTACCACACAGCTGACTGGGACACTGTGAAACTATGTGTGCCCCCCCCCCAGCAAGGGGGGGGGAGAAGAGAGATCTGATTCAGGTCTGGCAATGTCGGGAGTCTGGTTCTGCCAAGCATTGATGTGTGCTTATGAAAGCATGGGGAATTTTTCCAGCATACATCAAAGGGAAGCTGAGTCCCCATTTGCCAAGGCACCCTAATAGTTTCAACAGCTTGGGACCTATCTGCTTTTGATATATGGCTGCTTTTGGATGGGAAAAGCAGCCTTACAGCACACCTCCTGTCTAAGGAAGACAGGCAGTTCCCCAAATGGACACTTCCCCCTGCAGAGTTTTCCAAGCCAGTAAACTGATGCAAAACAAGGAATGCCTCCTATAAATTGGACTAAGGAATTGGTGCAGTTTGGAATCTTTCAAGACCTCAAGTTTAGTTTATTTGGTCTACAGACCATAAATGTCATATACAGCATAGGATGATCAGGAGTGAAAAGACAACAATCCACAAATCTATGCCCCTCTTTCAAAGTTGTCTAATTTTCTTCTAAAGCCCTCTCAGCCAGTGGCTATGTTATCGGATCTTGTGACAGCACTTTTTTTTTTTTTATTAAAGGGAATGCTAACTTAATTATAAAAGATGCAAAGGCTGCAATCCTATGCTGACTTACCTGGGAGTAAGCCCCATTGAATTCAGTGGAGCTGAATCTATTTACAGTGGTACCTCGGGTTAAGAACTTAATTCGTTCCGGAGGTCCGTTCTTAACCTGAAACTGTTCTTAACCTGAAGCACCACTTTAGCTAATGGGGCCTCCCGCTGCGCTGCCACTGCGCGATTTCTGTTCTCATCCTGAAGCAAAGTTCTTAACTCGAGGTACTATTTCTGGGTTAGCGGAGTCTGTAACCTGAAGCGTCTGTAACCTGAAGCGTCTGTAACCCGAGGTACCACTGTATTTATTTCGAAGCATTTGTAAAAATAAATAAATAAATAAATAAATAAATAAATAAATAAATAAAATGTAAAAGCACAAATGGTTAAATAGATAAAAGAAGAAAATCAAGAAAAAAATCACAAGCCTACTTTAAAACATACAAAAGTTACAATCCTAAAATTGATTAAAATTACCTCTGTTCTGTAAGCATCTGGATAGGCTTGCCTAAACAAAACTGTTTTTAGCAAGCACTGAAAAGAGTACAGTGAAGGCACTGCTGGATCTCAATAGACAGGGAGTTTAAAAGTCCAGGTGTTATTGATGAGCTTTCCGAATTATACACCCTTCCAGACATACCTTCTGCAGTGCTATAGTTTGTGAATTCTTCATGCATTTAGTTTTAGTGCAAATTTATCCCAATGTGCGCATTTTTGCAAGTTCTCCCCCCTAATACATTACTGCATGCTATTTCCACAAACACAAAGCATTTTAATGCAAACCTTCCCGTAACATACATATCTTTATTAATTTTGGGGGGGTAAACATTTGGTTTGAGAGCTGCCTTACACAATGTAGAGAAGAGTGAATTCAGAAACTGGCTGCATTTTGGGAATAGCGGTTTAGGGAGTTTCATATAGAAATGGAACTGATTTCTCCCCATAACTAGGCTGTTATCCAGTAGAATATCCTCTGTTATCTTTAACCAATAATATGGTAACAGTAATGCATACCCTACAGAACACACACAAACCCTTTGTAGTGCTGCTTGTTTGCAAAATCCATCCGCTGCCCCTTTCAACTGGACCCTCTACAGTCCCTTTCCCCCAAAGAACTGGCTGCTGCGTTCTGAAAGAGGAGCCTCAAATTGAACCCACATGAGGCTGGCCTTTTCTCTCTCCCTCTCAGCTCCCGCATGATTGATTAATTTTTTACAGAGCATTAAGGAGCTGTCAAGTTTTAAGCAGCACCTCCTGACCACAGAGGCAGCAGAGGAGGAGAGGCTGTGATGACACCAAGCCACCAACTGAGAGAGTGGCAGCTTGTTACTAAACAGGGGTGGGGGTCGCAGAGGCAAGAGGTGGGAAACAGGGAGGAAGTTCAACCATCAAACAAATGACACAGGCAAAGAAGCACATGCACTATTGGATTGCGATTATTGCAGGGGGGGGATTTTAGTCAGTGGCAAAGCTCTTATCAGTACACAAAAATGAATTCCAAACCCTTGATGGACAATGTGCGCGCGCGTGCATGTGCTTGTGAAATTACAGTGTATGTGTGTGCAAGCAAAATCGCTTGTGATGCTGAGAGCTGCATGCAAAGGCCCTCTCAGAATTCTGCACCTGATTTGCAGGCAGGCAAATGGAAGAACCACAGCTTACTGGTAGAGCGTTTGCTTTGCATGAGGTGAGACCCAGGTCAGATCCTCGGCATCGCCAGGCATGGCTGGAAATATTCCTTGTCTGCATACATTGGTGAGCTGCGCCACTCACTGTAGACAATACTGAGCTAGGTGGACCAATGTTCTGACTCAGGCAGTTCCCTAGGTGTTCTGAACTCAGGATCCCAGCCATTGTATTGGAGAAGGGCTGTTGCTCAGTGGTAAAATGCAGACCCTTTCACATGCAGAAGGTTCCAGGTTCAATCCACAGCACATCCAAATAAGGTGGGGAGAGACACACGTATGAAAACCCTGAAGAACCACTTCCCATCAATGTAGACAATACTGAGCTAGGTGGACCCACAATCTGGCTCTGCATAAGGCAGCCCCCTATGTTCCAAAGTGAACAATTCACCAACCTCCTCCAAGAGTGTGGAATATTTTTTTCCAGAATATAGAGGCCTCATCCACATAATGCAGTTAAAGCTCTATGATATAGTGGTACCTCGGATTACAGATGCTTTGGGTTACAAACTCCACTAACCAGGAAGTGGTTGCTCCGGGTTAAGAACTTTGCCCCAGGATAAGAACAGAAATTTCACACCAGCGGCACAGCGGCAACAGGAGGCCTCATTAGCGAAAGCACGTCTCAGGTTAAGAACTGTTTCAGGTTAAGAACGGACCTCTGGAACAAATTAAGTTCTTAACCCGAGGTACCACTGTACAACTGTTACAGTCATGGCTTTCCGCAAAGCATCCTGGAAACTGTGGCTTATTAAGGTTTCTGATGGTTGTGAGGAGACCTCCCTTCCCCTCACAGAGCTACAGTTCCTAGAGAATATGTACTGATTGCTTTCTTCCCTTATCTCTTTCTTTCTGCCCTCACCTGCTCTCTCCTTGTTCCCTCCCCCCCTTGCCATTTGAATGAAATTAGGCTGAGGGACACATTAAATTCAGCCAAGGGCCACAGGTTGCCCACCCCACCATAGATCCTGGAGCAGGGAGATATTTTTCTACGTGTGTTAAAAAGAAAGAAATCAGCAGCTTGCACCCATTGGGATCAGCTCTTTCTCTATGTTTACTCAATGAAAAGAAAAGGAAGCAGTCGCATATGTGGAAAGGGCAAGTGCAATTAATATTTCCTCAACATTTCCTTAGTTCAAATCAAAAGTCAATGGTCCATTACCGCTGGCTTTGCTTATTAATTGGCCACTGTCTGTAGACACCAGCAAAGCCCTCTCCTGTGTGCCGTAGCACATTATGAGGGCTAGGGAAATAAGCAAGGTCACCTCTTATTTCTGCATGGCATGGAGATGGCAAGAGACAGCAGGAGTTTCTCTCTAACATTGCTGCTTCTGGATATGAGACCTTCAGGCTAGGGCCTGAGTGTCCTGTTCACCAAAGTTTTGGGGTGCATTCGCCTCTGGTGAGCTGGCGAGTGGATTTGTAGATGCTGGCCTAGGTTAATGTCTGCATTGTGAAGAACTTAAGCAAAGCCCTCCTAGATCAGGCTAAAAGCCCAGTCAGTCCAGCATCCTTTTTCTCACAGTGGCTAGCCAGATATCTACAGGAAGCCAACAAGGAGGACCAGAGCATAACAGCACTCTGCCCACCTGCGATTCCCAGCAACTGGTATTCAGAGACTTACTGGAGTCTACAACTCAATGGTAGATTACGTAATCTGCATGCAGGAGGCCCCAGTTTCAATCTCCCTGTCATCTCCACTCAAAAGTGATGGGAAAGACCTCTGTGTGAAACCTTGGAAAGCCACAATCAGTCAGCATTGGGACAGTACTCAGCTAGATGGGCCAACGGGCAGATTCCCTACATGCATCCAAGCCCCAAAACCTCAGTGGAGAGAGACTGCTGTGTGTGTGTGAATTAACTAAGTACCCATTTGCCTTGCAAGCAGGGCTCCTTGATCAAAACCAGGCACACTAACTGGCTCTAATCTCCTGCCGCCGCCAAACCCCCCCCCCCCGCCCCACAGAGGGCTCCCTGCCACAAAAACGATATGGATGGTGATTTGTTTGGTTTGCAGATTCTTGCACTTCTTGACGATAAGGGCCCATTTCCCAAGCATTTCCTTGTTCAGTAAGTCAGGCTCATTTGAGAATTTGTTTTCCGTACTGCAAGAAGTGATCAGCTTTAGGGAGGTTCTGGTACTGGTGCCAGTTAGCATGAAGGAAGTGGGGGTGGGAATGAGGCCCAGACTGCAGTGTCCTCTGTTGGGTCTGCTATTAAATCAAAAGGGGGTTGACTCATCCTGGACTCCCCTTCCCCCACACGCACCTCAAGTATCTCCCCTTGGTAGCATTATGAAGGGTCTTAGTGTTTTCACAAAATGATGCTATATAAACCTCTAGGCGTAGCCCACCCACTTGCAAATTTGTCCTCAATTAACACTCTCAATGAATGCTCTCCACAGCGCGGCCCTTGAATGTGCAGAAAGTTGTGAAACTGCTTTGTGCATGTGTGTGCTAAACCTTGGATTTCTCTTCTTCGCATAGAGCCAGTGGAAAGAGAAGTAAACAAGCAATTGGTGGGGCGGGGTGATACTGAGTGTGTGTGTGGAGGGGTGGGGAATAGTAGCTGCCAGCTCTCTCCTGGAAGAGACAAGGAGGAAGTCAGTTGGTGCTGAGGCCACGTTAGGGTAAGATCTGTCACAATGAAGGCCCAGATAGGGGACTCACTCTAGGTAGATAGAAAAGGAACATAGGAAGCTGGCTTATCCTGAGTCAGACTATTGGTCCATCTAGCAGAGTACTGCCTACACTGACTGGCAGAGGCTCTCCACGATTTCAAGCAGGGGACATTCTCAGCCCTACCTGGAGATGCCAGATGAAGCTGGGACCCTCTGCATTCAAGGCAGATGCTTTGCCACTGGTGGGCTTTCTCTTCATAGCTATAGGGTTGTATCCCGTGCTAGTTCTACTCACAGTAGTCCCATTGAAAACAGTTCCGTTGCCTTACTTAGATCCATTAATTTCACTGAGCCTGCTTTGAGTAGAACTATCACTGGATACAACCCATTCAGTCTGAAATGGGTCTAGTGGCTGTGCAGTTCAATTCCTGCAGGCACTCTAAGACAACCGTCCTGTGTATCACCTCCCAGACTCAACCCACAAGGATCCCTATTTACCAGGAATGGTACCTATTTCAGTGGTGCCATTAAGACAGGGCTTTGAAGGACAGAAGTCCAGAGAGGAGGCAGGGAAGGAAAGCCCCCCCCCCCAAATCAAACTGAGGCAACATAGTACAGCTTCATAGAGTGGTATATTAAGAACAAATCAATGCAGACATTTTCAACTGGAAGCCACATTTCACTTAACTAAAGTACTCCAACTCTATATTTCATTGATCCCATATACATCCCTATCACAAGGAGAAATGGGAGGTGTCCAAAAAATTTTCATGAGACTTATTAATATAACTCAAACAAGGGGCAACAGAATGCAACAAAGTGATCATGCCTTAACCTAATGTTGTAATAATAATAATAATAATAATAATAATAATAATAATAATAATAATAATTTTATTATTTATACCCCGCCCATCTGGCTGGGTTTCCCCAGCCGCTCTGGGCAGCTCCCAACAGAATATTAAAAACACAATAAAACATCAAACATTAAAAACTTCCCTAAACAGAGTTGCCTTCAGATGTCTTCTAAAAGTCAGATAGTTGTTTATTTCCTTGACATCTGATGGGAGGGCGTTCCACAGGGAGGGCACCACTACCAAGAAGGCCCTCTGCCTGATTCCTTTCAACCTCACTTCTCGCAGTGAGGGAACCGCCAGAAGGCCCTCAGCACTGGACCTCAGTGTCCGGGCTGAACGATGTGGGTGGAGAGGCTCCTTCAGGTATACTGGGCTGAGGTTGTTTAGGGCTTTAAAGGTCAGCACAAACACTTTGAATTGTGCTTAGAAACGTACTGAGAGCCAATGTAGAACTATCTTTCAAGACCGGTGTTATATGGTCTCAGCAGCCATTCCCAGTCACCAGTCTAGCTGCCACATTCTGGATTAGTTGCAGTTTCTGGGTCACCTTCAAAGGTAGCCCCACATAGAGCACATTGCAGTAGTCCAAGTGAGAGATAACCAGAACATGCACCACTCTGGCAAGACAGTCTGCGGGCAGGTAGGATCTCAGCCTGCATACCAGATGGAGCTGGTAGACAGCTGCCTGGGACACAGAATTGACCTTAGTTGAGTGTGAGTGTGTGTAGATAGAACATTCATTGTTCCACTAACTTCACCTACCTGGCTTCACCTACCACTGGCATATGGCCCAGAAGGGAATGTGGCCATCAGGATTAAAGAAGTCCCCAGCCCCTGCTATAACCCATAGCACTGCCTACTATTATATTATGAGATCCTGTATCTCTTTAAATGATGGTGAAACCATTCCCCCCACCCACCCAACCCAGACAGCTATTTCCTCACCATGGCAGATTATGCACTGCAGTAACAAACCTGATTCTTTGCAAGATCATCATCTCTCTGTATTTGAAGGATGTAGCCTGTCTTGCAGGTGACATTGCACTGGGCACCATTAAAACGCCCCGCACTGGAGAAGGTCAGCACAGCATTCTCAATCTCCAGTTCTTGGCAATCAGTGGCTTTGCAGGAGTAGTGGACACAACTGTTGGGGGAGAATGGGAATATATATGCTTCTTGGTGGTTTACAAGTACAAAACCAACAACAATGTGCACAATTAAAATATACAATAAAGCAATAAAACACCTGTAATCAAAATGCTCAATAAAACAAGTTCGTCTAGGTTGCATTCACACAGCACTTTATTCCATTTTCCCAGCTGTAAATTTCTGCATTATATTCGAGCTTTCACACAACATAAAAGCCATTTCTGGAAAGCAAGCAGAATATAGTGCAAGTTTTGTGCTCATTTCCATGTTAATTGGTTCCAAAAACAATCCATTTGCAACCCCATAAACCCAGAAAATTGCAGGAGTAAAGTGACAAAACTTGAGGTAGTATGCAAGCTTACAGCTCCTCCCTGGTGTTTTCATGGAGGAATCATGGGGGAACCAAAGCAGGTATATGCGGAATGGGAGGGTGGGGGGCAGTGAACCTGTCCAATGAGATTCCCACTGGTGGGAATTAAATTTATCGTGACACACCAGCATATGGGTAAAAAAGCCGCAGTTGCTTAACACAACAGGTACTACACCGTGAAAGGAACATTAGAAAACAGAACATAAGCACTAGGAAAACTAACACAACACTCCCCGCACCCAACTGCATCCCAAAACAGTGCTATGTTCAAAACAATGAAAACGGTAATTAAAATAGGAGGTTGTAGCTTATCCTTTAAAACCGCTCAGCAGTTTCAGTGTCCCTGCAATGTCCAAGCCCATCATTTTAGCCACGGAGTCCCATGCAATTGCTTCCCCCCACCCCCCTTAAATTATCCTTACAAAATGCAAAATTCTTCCCTCACCAAACCTTTCAAGGACTATGTTTCAGCAAGATTCAGCAGGACTCGGCTGAATTATACCTAAGCTCCTAATTGCCAAAAAACCCCACCCCCATTATTCCATTTGGAAGATTGAAAAGGCGAGAGAGGAATGCAAGGAGATCAATACCATGAGATGAAACTGGGGAGGGAAGCATTATGGAAGGAGTGCTAATGATTGCTGACTTTAGCATGGAAGACACTGCATTGGTATTCTATAGCATCCAACAGCTTGCAGAAGGATCAGCCACCCTGCTCTCATTTACCTTCACAGCAAGCCCTTGGATTGAAAGGGAGCACTTTGCCCAAGGCCTGCCTGGTTGTCTTTTTACCTTTATGAGCTAGTTGCAGTGGGGGCTGGTGCCCATTGGGAGAGGCAGGGTGGAAGGCAGGTAGACCAATAATAGGTGGAGGCAGAACCAATGACAGGCAGAGCCACTGGGGGCTGGCAGGAGGCATACTGGAGTTGGTGGGGCAATGCCCCATTTGTCCCATGGACCAGCCTCCACTGACTGCTTGCAGCACAGCGCTTTAAGCTGATTTTTGCCATGATTCATGGAGCAGTTGTGACAATGTCACAGTGTATCTGATAAAGCTGGGCTTCCCAGAGTGGTCAGTACTGGCCCTCCCCCAGATCAAAAAGTGGCTAGGGGTAGAAAAGAAGTGTGCAAGGCATACTGCGAATAATTTAATTAGGAACCAGGTGTCTCAGAAATGCCAGTGCAGAGTTCAACTCCCTTTCCAATGATGTTAAAGGTAAAGGTAAAGGGACCCCTGGCCATTAGGTCCAGTCATGGCCGACTCTGGGGTTGCGGTGCTCATCTCGCTTTATTGGCCGAGGAAGCCGGCGTACAGCTTCCGGGTCATGTGGCCAGCATGACTAAGCTGCTTCTGGCGAACCAGAGCAGCACATGGAAACGCTGTTTACCTTCCTGCCAGAGCGGTACCTATTTATCTACTTGCACTTTGACATGCTTTTGAACTGCTAGGTTGGCAGGAGCAGGGACCGAGCAACGGGAGCTCACCCCGTCACGGGGATTCGGACCGCTGACCTTCTGATCGGCAAGTCCTAGAGCCACAGCGCCACCTGCGTCCCTCCAATGATGTTACTCAGTATTTAATAGGCTTGTTTTATTTGCCCTAATATTTTTTGATTCCTAGTCATGGAGATTGGTCATTAATAAATGTTGACTATATATCAATATATCTCAACTGCATTTTATTTATAGTCATAAGGATTTGGGTTGGGGTTGCTGACAACATTATAAGCTCATCAAGAGATCAAGGGATGAACTCAGAAGTTTGGGAAATGCTGTGAAATCAGCACGGGTTCAAACTTCTGTCATGCATTTCACTATCACCTCACCCCCAAGAGAAACAAAATGTGTACAAAAACCCATATATGGGGTGGGGGGTGGGGGAACAGCACACACAAATTAAGTGAAAATGATGTACAGAAATGCACTATATTAACATACAGAAATTTCTTGCAAAAATGGGCAGAACTATGAATAGTAAGAGAAACACATGGGTTTTTTGGTGCATGTATGCACACTTTGATGCATTTTGTTAAGAAGAAGAAGAATTTGCAAGATGATGTGTAAATGGGCTGCACTGAATTTATAATTGGAAAAATGAGAAAATGAAAAGAACAAAAATTGATAAGACGGGTTGGGTCACAGGATGAACAAAAGGCACAAGATTTTGGAAGTGCCTTGATAAACACTAAGAGGCGCTGTTTTGCGGCTGGTGATTGAATTCGAGAAGCTGAGAGGCTCTTTTGAGGTGACTTCATATGTGGCACAAAATCAAACACAGGAACCAAATCTACTCTTACAGGGAGTGCTTTACATCCATGTGCAGGCCCTCCCACCAGCACCTGCACAGATGTAACTTGAAGAGGGTGATAACACAGTCCACCTGGCAGAAGCCAGCTCTTGGCTGGCCTGGCAAGGTGGATGGCAATAAAACAAGGTTTAGTGGAACCAAGAAAAGCAAGTGTACTTTCTTCCAACTGCAAAGTATGCAGAGCAGTGACATAATTACACAACAAGGAAAACACAGGCTACCTGTCTGTGGGGATACAGTAGAAAACCCAGAGCAAAAGAAAAGCAAAAGTAAGAGGGGAAGGGGGGGGGACGGGGAAGAATGAGAATAGAAAGCAAGTCACTCTTTATCTTAAAAAAAAAATCATTGTAAGTGTCATTGCTTTGGGGAGAAGTGGGACTCTTGGACCCTTTAACTAGAACGTTGACTGAGCTTTCAGCATGCACACCTTTGGAAGCCAGATGTGGCATTGGCAAATTTCAAAAGCATCTCCACATAGCATGTAGTTAAAACCATGGGATTTCGCTAACATAAGGTGTGGTGATATCCACCAACTTGGATGGATTTAACAAGGAAGTGAACAATTATGCAGATAATAAAGCTTTCAAGTTATGATGGTCATGCATTACTTCTGTTCAGAGCTTTTTTTTCAGCGGAAACTCACCAGCACTCAGTTCCAACACCTCTAAGGTGGGCACCATTGCCATTATAAGAAAACAAGGGAGGCATTCATAGTGAGTTCCGGCTGGGGTTTGATCCTGGGACATTCCACTTGCAAGGCAGATGCTGTCCCACTGAACCACAACCCTTTTCCTTAGGAATTTGGGTGGCTATGGTGGGGACAAAATGTGGGGCAAGACAAGCCTTTGGTTTGATCTAGCAGGTTCTTCTTCCTCTTGTTTTAACCACCTATTTCAATAGGTCTACTCGGGGTAGACCTATTTGCTCCTTTTATTAAATCAAGAAGACCAAGATAGTTGCATCCATAGCAATAAAATAAAATAAAATAAAATAATAAAATCAATGCAGACAACATGCTCTGACCTAGATACAAGGCTTCTGATCACTGTGTTGAAATGAGATGAGTAAGCTCAGAAGCCCAGTGAACAGCCGGATCAAGTTTCAAATGAGAGGTCCACTTTATGGACATCTGTCCAAGTCCCAAGGCAGGAGGAGACAGAGACAGAGAAAGACCCATTGCTGCAGAGCAATGTCTGAAAGCATTGGCGAAGGGATGGTGGGTGGTAGTGGCAGAATCACATGTTCAGTTTGCTTCTCCGCCTTCCCTTTAAGCTCTTATGAGCTTAAAATGTTGGAGCGGAAATTCTTATCACAGCATTCAAGCATACACTTTGTGATTAATCAGTGCCAATGCAGTAAAAGGTGGGAGGCAACTGAAGGGTTTTAATTCGTAGGGCAAAAAATCAAGGCCACACTTCTACAAAATTCTGAAGCCATTTTTTGCAGAAGGTGTGTGTGTGTTTTTCAAAAGGGTACAGAATTCTTCTTTAAAATATAATGATGATTCCTTATTCCTGTAACAACCAGTGCTTTGATGGAACTATCTCTTTGAATCTCTGGAAGAGGACACCTTTCTTAAGGTTTGGCAAATCAATGCAATCGCTCAAGAAAATGGATTAAATACGAGATGATAACTGACTTAAAATTAATAATTCCAATCCACATCTGAAAACTTAAAAAAGAGGGTTTTGTTGTTTTTGATGCTTTTGAACATTACGTCAATAAACACTGTACAAAATATACACAAAATTGCCTTTGGAAAAAGAAAAGAGGAGGGTATTTTAATTTTTAAGGCTGTTATGATTGATACCTTTGGTCAGTGCTTTTTTTCTAGAAAAATAGGTGCCAGTACTCACCATGAAGTTGTCACAGTAAGTAACAGCAAAGTACAGTAAAGCCTCTACAAGGTTAAATTACGTATAAATGCACATATCAATGAAAATTGCATAGAAAGATGCATTATATTAAAGGAAATTGCTGTGCAAAAATGTGTACATTAGGCAAACTTCCATACAAAAATCTGCATATTTAGATAAATTTGCACTAAAATGCTGGTGAATTTCCACTGGACTTTTTAAAATATAAAAGAAAAGAAAATGGAAAACTGGTGTGGAAATATCAACAAAGACCTCATTAAATTAAATTGACTTCTCCGCATTTTCCCACCAGTTTGCAATTTATTTATATTTTTAAAACAAGAATTCATTGTGAAAAATCCATCAGCATATTAGTGCAATTTTCTCATAATATACACACTTTGGTATAAATTTTCCTCAGTATGCACATTGCTGCAAAATGATTTCCCTTAATACAACACATTTTTTGTATGTTATTCTCACTAACATGTGCATTTTCGGGAACACTGTCTTAGTATGTGTACATTTGCACACTTCGCTTGACTGAAAGATACATTGCAAAATTCAGAGAAGTGTGAATTTCGAAGGATAGCCCTGTTTCGGTTTCCATTGTGTTTCAAAAAGCACATGTTTAATAGATTCACTTTAACTGAAACTGAATCAAACGGATCACCCACCCCTAGTCCAAAGTCAAAAATGAGTGCAACAATTAATTTTACATCTGTACAGTAGAGTAGTTTATTAGCACACACCCCCATCCTCCATCTATGCAACCAATAGACATTAAAATAGTGGAAGGATACATACCATCCAGTCCAAAAGAAAAAAGGGTGTGAGGCGTGTGGTCTGCCGAGAGGGAGGAGTGGCCTGGAGAAGGTCCCAAGGGCCAGACAGAGGGGCCAGGAGAGTTGCATTTGGGCTGGAGGCTTCCTGCCTCAACTCAGGATGTTGCTGCCCTATAACTCTCATGGCCTTGCTGAGTGAGACTAATGGAAGGTGTGGCACAGCAACACCCAGAGGGCCCCATAGGTTCCAACACCTATGGTATATGGGAAGAACCTTGGGGAGAAGAGAGGCCCTTCACTTACTCCCTCATTCCAAGCCACAAAGAGCTTTAAAGGTGAGATCAGGTGCTGTGCAAGACCATACTGTGTTTATACCATACCCTACAATATTTTTTCCAATTAAAATGGGGGTGTCAACAACAACACCGCACCCATCTGACTGGGTTGCCTCAGCAAAAACCTCCCCATACAGGGCTGCCTTCAGATGTCTTCCAAAGGTTTATAGTTAGTTACTTATCTCCTTGGTTCAGGGGGTCACATAACTCCATACCCTCCAACATTCCTCTAAAGAGAACAGGGACATCATAAGGAAAAGCGGGATATTCTGAGATCAAATAAAAAACCAGGACAGCTTCTGTGAATTCAGGACTGTCCCTGGAAAATAGGAATGCTTGGAGGGTCTGTTATGCCCAAGCCCACCCAGTGAGCTATATAGATAAATGTAGATTTCAAACTCAGGTCTCCACTGATCCTACACACACACACACACAAACACACACACACACTGCTGTGAAAATAAATTGGAAGTGAAAAGAATTATGTACAGCTACTGGAAGTGGGGTGCAAGATTGTGTTAGAATGGATCAAGGTATTTCTTTCTTTCTTTCTTTCTTTCTTTCTTTCTTTCTTTCTTTCTTTCTTTCTTTCTTTCATGCAGAGAGAGCCTGCCCTCTTTGAGTTGCGACTTCTATTCCAGGATTTTCCTAGCATAGATTGAAGCTGGACCATGAAAGCCGAGGAGAGACAAAGGAGGTGGAAATAATCTACTGACATTTTCCCATGTGGGTTAAATGCCCCGTCTGCTCCCATTCACTGGGAAACTCCATGGATTCTGCTGGCAATGCCAAAGGTCAGGCACAGCTTTTCTCCTCCTGCTTCTTATTATCCCCTTGATCAGGCCTACAGAGGCTGGAAGTCTATGGGTGGTAAAGACACGGGAGGGTGAGAGAGGCGGGGTGGGGAGAGAAGAAAGGACTCACCTCTGCTCAGCCGGGCTATAGGTCTGTCCGCTTTGGCAACTGCTGACGGTGATGGGGTCAAAGTTTTGGAAGGAGCGCAAGGCCACCCCAGAGATGGCCACGAACGGAGAGCTGAAGGTGATCAGGATGGCCTGGGTATGGTAGAAATGTTGGCTAAGGTCATGAATGACAGGGATAATCAAAGGGTTTTTCCTGCAGCTCAAGCCATGGATTCCTGTCAACAAAGGAGGTAAGGGGTGATGGAGGAAGGAAGGAGGGGAGGAGAGACAAGAGTTTTAAATTGTTGTTTTGTTTTACTTTATTTATTTATTTTTATTCACTTACAGAATTTATACCCCACTTTTCACATGTGTCTCAAAGCGGATCACTAAACAAACAAACAAACGAATGAATAACACGACAACTCAAATTTAAAACTTAAGATCAAAATATCAGACAATAACAGCATTAGAGCAGCATTTGTGGTGTATGAGAAGAAATATATATATATATGTGTGTGTGTGTGTGTGTTCCTGCTACAGAAGTTCTATCTGCGGTATGGGATCTATGACTCATTGAAAAGTAAATCAGTAATCAATAAAAAAAATCAATTTGACCTTGATTGGGTGAGGAATATATTAGCAATTAAAGCTTTCATTTTTTTAAAAAAATGTGTTACACGCCCCCTCTGATGACTTTGGACAAAGAGTGGACCCCAAAATATTTTGAATAATTAATCTGGTTTTCTCATAAGACAATTTTTACTTGCCGTCTGAAACTTTGAAGGGATGCCCGAAGCATTTTTGTGTGTACAAAACTCCTTGAGCATTTTGCAAAAAAATAAAAGAAAAATGGTCCTGCACATTTATATGTAGACAACTCATGAGGTTTTGATCCTAAAATAACTTATGAATGTTCATGGAAGTTGGGGGAAGTGTCCTCTTCCCCCCTGCCTCGTGAAGCTCCCTATGCTTCCCCCTCCAAGTTGATAATATACAAGAGGCCCTTTTAAAAATTGTTGTATTGCTTTACTTGTGTATTTTGATCATATTTTAATGTGTGCATAAATTGCTTTAAGACTTTGTAAACCACTTGGAAACCTATTTTGCCATTAAGCAGTAAATGACAGTAATTGTAGTAGCAGCAGCAGCAAAGGGGAAGAACTGTAGTTTAGTGATAGAGCATCTGCTTTGCATACAGAAGGTCCCTGATTCAATCTTTGGCATCAGTCAGTCAAGGCTGGGAACGTCCCCTGTCAGAATCCCTGGATAGTAGACAATATTGAGCTTAATGGACCAGTGGTCTGATTCATTTTAAGGCTGCTCTCCCTTATACATGGAGGGCAGCACCCCTGAGCAATGTGAGACAAGATAGGGAGGAATCCTCGATAACTGAGCGGAAGTTTGACTGTGATCAAATACTTCATTCACTTGAGCTATCTAGATAGGAATTCAGAACAATGCTGTTGCTATACAGACACATTTCACTGATTTATTCTCCCTCCCTTTTACTGTTGATTTTTAGGATTTAAAGTGCACCTGCAGTGCCTGTCTGCTCAGTGAAAATACTTTTTGGTCTTTTCAGGGCTACTGTAACTTTATGTAGAAGCTTGCAGCTTCTGCCTCTGTTCAGCAAGAACATGACTTTACTGAATTGCCTCTTAATTAGACCACGATAGAGACAGGAACCTGCAGAACAGTTTTCCTTTCATTATGAATTTATTTTTTGTAAAGTAGTGCTATTTTTAAAAATTGCAGGTTGTAGGAGAATTTGTACGATTTTAATTATATTATTTATTTTACTGTAAATTCTTATTGTGGAGTGCCATGAGATATGTTGTATGAAAGCTGCTGCAGTGTTCTGCCCTGGGCCCGTTGTTGTTCAACGTCTTGGATGAAGGGATTAAGGGGATGCTCATCAAAATTAGGAGAGGTAGCTAATGCCACAGGCAGAATCAGAATTCAAAATGACCTTAACAGATTGGAGAACTGAGCCCAAGCTAACAAAATGAATTTCAATAGGGACAAATGTAAGGTTCTGCACTTAGGCAGGAAGAAGCAGATGCACAAATATAGGATGGGGAACACCTGGCTTACTAGCAGCACTTGAGAAAAGGATCTGAGGGTCTTGATGGACCACAAGCTTAAAATGAGTCCACAGTGTGATGCTGCAGCAAAAAAGGCTAATGCTGTTCTAGACTGTATCAACCAACAAAATTAGTGTCCAGATCAAGCCAAGTAATAGTCCCATTCTATTCTGCCTTGCTCGGACTGGAATACTCTGTCCAATTTGAGAAGGATGTTGACAAGCTGAAACGTGTGCAGAGGAGGGCAACCAAGATGATCAAGGTCTGGAAACCAAGCCTTATGAGGAACAGTTGAAGGAGCTGGGTACGTTTAGCCTGGAAAAGAGGAGACTGAGAGGAGATATGATAGCCATCTTCAAATATCTGAAGGGCTGTCACACAGAAAAGGAAACAAGCTTGTTTTTTCCCTGCTCTGGAGGGTAGGATTCAAACCAGTGGCTTCAAGTTATAAGAAAACAGATTCCAACTAAACATTAGGAAGAACTTTCTGACAGTAATAGCTGTTCAACAGTGGAATAGTGTCCCTTGGGAGGTTGCAGATTCTCCTCTCTTTGAAGTTTTAAGCAGAGATTGGATGGCCACCTATCACAGATGCAATAGTTGAGATTTGTGCATTGCAGTGGTTGGGGTCCCTTCGAACCCCCTTCAAACTCTATAGTTCTATGATTCTATGAAAGGTAAAGGTAAAGGTAAAGGTACCCCTGCCCAAACGGGCCAGTCTTGCCAGACTCTGGGGTTTGTGCGCCCATCTCACATTTATTGGCCGGGGGCCAGCGCTGTCCGGAGACACTTCCGGGTCACGTGGCCAGCGTGACAACGCTGCTCTGGCGAGCCAGAGCCGCACACGGAACGCCGTTTACCTTCCCGCTGGTAAGCGGTACCTATTTATCTACTTGCCCCCGGGGGTGCTTTCGAACTGCTAGGTTGGCAGGCGCTGGGACCGAGCAGCGGGAGCGCACCCCGCCGCGGGGATTCGAACCGCCGACCTTTCGATCGGCAAGCCCTAGGCGCTGAGGCTTTAGCCCACAGCGCCACCCGCGTCCCTCATGATTCTATGAAAGATGGTAGCAAATGCCTTAAATGAATAAAATATATTTCACAGTCAGAAATTTAGAGAAAACCATCAATTAAAGCTCTCTTCCCCACCATTGAACATGAACTGACTAAATAACAGATGTAGTACAGAGCTGCTAGCAAGCTGAATGGAAAGCAATTAGAGTCAGAATCTGGAGACCAAATCTTCTAATTAAAATTGCATAGGATCTTCACTGAACAGGACTAGTCCAGAATAAGTATTACAAGAGCATTGCTGGACAATATAGTGTTTATATCAACTGCCATGTAGAAACATAGCTTTAATTCTGCTTCCAAACTATTTTGGAAAAGCAGAGCTTCACGCTCTGCTAAAAGACATAAGTGGAAATTACTTCAGACACTTTTCTGCTTTCTTATTCAGGTTTGAAGAAGTTATTATGATTGTATGGACAAGCTTGGTGCCCCAAATCCGATGAAAACGAACATATAATGCAAGCTATCCATCATGCATTCATGTATGCAATTGGTATAGTAATATAATTAGTTGTCAGGTTTGGATCAGAATACCTAAAATATTGCCTCACCCATTGTATACTCAACTGACTCTTCAGGAGTGAGGCTCCTCCAGATTCTACCACATCAATAAATCCATTCCATATGATATAGGAATAATGCCTTAAGTGTGGTGGCCCCAACCCTTTGAAACTGCCTCCCATTACATATCAGACAAACACTGTCTCTCTTATCTTTCTGAGCTTGCTTTTCCAACCTTGATTTTCACCATCTAGGTCTCAAAGCAGCTTGTGATGACAAAAATATACAACACAGGCAATCAAAAATGCAAATTAAACCTCAACAATTTAAAACCCCAATAATTCGAAAGCAGACAATTTAAAACCTCAGAAAATCTTTTAAGTGGAGAGGGTTTGTTTGTTTTTTAATCCAGTCTGTCTCAGATTTGAAATTGGTTTCATAGATGAATTTATCTGAATTGTTTTCATGTATATGAAATTGCTTTGCACATGCTTTTATTGCTGACGTTTTTTACTGTTAAATCTATCTGAGGCAATTTCATAGGAAGAGATTCACCAGGTGGGGTGAAATAAATAAAATATATAAATAACCACTTCCCTCCAACAGTTTCACAAAGTGACAGTGGAGGCTGGTCCATCAGAGCAAATGGGGCCTGACCCACCAACCTGACCCAGCCTCCACCTACATGCCTTCTCACATACATGAGGCATGGCCCTGCCTGCCACCTCCCTGCTCCACTTCTATCTCAGTGTTTGTTCCTTCAAGAGGAAGGAGAATGGGGCCAAAGCTAGAATTAATTGGCTCCATCTGCTCATGTGCCTGAATCAACCTGCCGTAGGTCCCTCTGCCTTCCACCCTCTCCGTCCCAGTGGATTACCAGCCACCATCTGTGATGTACAGATTCTAGCTAAAGTACAGCAGCAGAAAGTACTGCCAACTTTCCCCAGTCCCATGAAATTATATGAAGGAGGGTTCTGTGGGTGTTCCCACCCCCCTTAAAATATTCAGTGAATGCCCATTTATTTACTTTATTTAGTAGTAGTAGTAATAATAATAATAATTTATTATTTATACCCCGCCCATCTGGCTGGGTTTCCCCAGCCACTCTAGGCAGCTTCCAACAAAATATTAAAATACAGTGGTCTAGTTGCTTCGTTAATAGTGTTTTATAGATTGCAATTGTTTTACTGATGGTTTATTAATTATTCTATATGGTTTATGCTGTTTTGTGACATTCTAATATGTTATTTATTCTTTCTAAGCCACTTTTTCCAATTTTTTTGAATGAAAAGCAGCATAGAAATATTACAAATCAAATCAGCTTATCTTATTAAATTTATAGGCCGCTTGATTGAGGGGGGGGACCTCTAAGACAGGGGTTGGCAAGGCTTACCTTGCCTGGGCCAGTTCACTGCCATGGAGCCCCCTCTGTGGGCTGGATCGCGGGCAGCGTGAGTGTGCATGCCTGCGATTTCCAGCGTCTGCATCTGTGCAGATGCGATTTCTGGTGCCGCAAAAGCAATTCCCGGTGCCGCGCTGCACTGCTTTAGCGCAGCACACGGGGACTCACCAAGTGGGCAGCTCGGTTCAGGGGTGGCTCATGAGCCAGTAAAACAACTCCCATGGGCCGCTTGTGGCCCATGGGCCTTAGGTTGCCGACTCCTGCTCTAAGATGTTTACAAAGGATGAAACGGTAGCATAAAAAAATAAAAAATTCTCAACCATACTCTAAAACATACAAATGTAAAAATACTATTTGGAGCACTCTGAAACAATGGCTTTTATGATAGTACAACTAAGACTTCTATTTTATCCTATGGTGAAGGACAATAGCCAAACAGGCAGAGGGGTTCTTACCAAGGTCATGGCTCTGGTCTTTGGTGTCAACCAGTTGAACAGAAATGGTCTCCTGCTGATCGAGATCTTCGGTCCCATCTGCAACCAAGTGGATTATAACGGCGGCAGCAACCATTGGTTGTGAAAAGGAAGCCTGGAGAGAGAAGGAAGAAGAACACAGGACTTGCTGGTTTCCTGTGTGGCCCCTCTTGAAGCAAAACAATTGCTGGCTGACACTTAAAAGTGTATGTAGGGATGGATTATAGATCAGTGGCTGAGAACATGGTAGGCATGCCTGATCAGGCCAATGGCCCATCTAATCCAAAATCCTGTTCTCGGTCAAGCAGATCCCTCTGGGAAACCTGCAAGCAGGACCTGAGTATGAGAGAACTCTCCTCTCTGTGGCTTCCTGCAACTGGTTTTCAGAAGCATTATTGCCTCCAACTGTGGAGGCAGAGCAGAGCCATCCTGGCTAGGAGCCATCAATAGTCCTCTCCTCCTCCATGAATTTGTCTAATCCCCTTTTAAATTCACCCAGGTTGGTGGCTATCCTTGTCTCTGATAGGAGTGAGTTCTATTGTGTAACTATGCACTGTGTGAATATGTTCTTTCTTTTAACAGGTCCTAGGTTTGTGTATGTGTTTGTGTGTGTGTGTGTATGCATATGCAACTGCATATCATTCTCCCACAAAGCAACAGGTGTACAGCAATGTAAAAGCAATCAATCAAACAAAACATTTAGAAGCAATACAGAACCATCATTAAAATGAATGGCAACCCCAGAAAACTGTAAACCTCTGAATAAGCCTGTCAGCATTAACAACAACAACAACAACAACAAAAGTCTTCAAGAGATGCCTGAAAATCAAAAGTGAGGATGCCTGTTGAGTTTCTGTTGTGAGAGAGTTCCACAGTACAGTGGTGCCTCGCAAGACGAAAAGAATCCGTTCTGTGATTCTCTTCGTCTAGTGGTTTTTTCGTCTTGCAAAGCAAGCCCATTGACGGATTAGCGGATTAGCGCTATTAGCACTATTAGCGGCTTTTAGCGGCTTATCTGCTGATTGGATCAGCTGATAAGCAGCTTAGCGTCTTAGAAAGAGGGGGGGAAAGGAAAAAAAACCAGCAGGAACTCGCAGGACATTGTCATCTTGCGAAGCAAGCCCATAGGAAATTCGTTTTGCGAAGCACCTCCAAAACGGAAAACTCTTTCGTCTAGCAAGTTTTCCGTCTTGCGAGGCATTCGTCTTGCGGGGCACCACTGTATGGGACTGATGACACCAAATGCCCAAATTCTGGTTAAGGCCAGAATTTCTCTGGAAGACCTCAGTGATCAAGCTGGGCTATATGGTTGTCCTTAAGGTAATCTGAACCCAATTTGCTCATGTTCAGTCCTTGCCATCTCAGGATAATATGCCTGCATTACAAAACGAGAAATATGTGTATTTTCTTAGAGGGGGTTAGTTCTTAATAACATTTTTTTGGGTAAAATATATTGTTTCTTCTTGACCAGTGAATTGCCAAAGTGTGCCTTAACTAAGGGAAATGCTTTATAGCTGACAGGGAAATGAACTTATTTCCCCCTCCCTCTTTCATCTTCTCTTCCTCTCTTTTTCTTCTTCCATTCTTTGTTATGAAGAATGCAAGAAGAGTCCTGCTGGTTCAGCCCCAAAACCCATCTACTCCAGCACCCAGGTTTCACACTGGACAACCAGCTGCCTCACCACCACAAAAACAACTCTCCCAGCTAACTTGTGATTGCCAACAACACTGGTCTTGTCTGAGGCCAATGGATTGTTGATTTATGACACATGGGCGATAATAGATGCATTATGAACATGACAATGCTTGCACTAAAGTATGTTGTTCCACCCATAGAGAAACTGTTTCTGGGAGGAAGAAAGGCCATAGGGAAAGGAAAGACATGTGTATGTAATGAGTGTGTGCGATGGAAGAAAAAATAGTTTTGGTTCAGATTTTAATGTAAACCCTACTCAACATGCAATTTTTAAAACAATATGTCAAATGAGACACAAGGCGTCCTTCAAAATTTGCAGTTCCCAGGATTTGGGGATGTAGTTCCACAGCCCAATAAAGTACCAAGATGCATACATCAGAGAAAAAAATTGCATAAAAATGTAAGTGTTGGAGAAAATAGCACCTATGGTGTATTTATACCACTTGATTGTAAATAGCACCACAGAGTTTACATTGTGTGCCATAAAGCAGTATACATTATGGTTTACAGAGGCGCTATACCAGTGACAATTGATGGCGAAGATGAGCACATCAGGCAAAATTGCTCACAAAGATGTGTATTTCAGGAAATTTGCAAAAAAAATACGGTGAATTTTCATGAAGGCTTCTTTTTTTAAAAAAATATGAAATTATGCAGAAATGTAAAAATTGAACAAGAATGGAAAACTGAGAAATCAAATTGTATCAACCTCCTCTCCCTTTTCTGGACTTTGTATCTGTTTGTAACTTGGAAAATTTACAAACCTTCAGTGAATAGTTTCTCTTTCTCTCTCTCTCTCTCTCCTTCTTTCTCCCCACCCCATGCAATATCTTACCTTGAGCCAGAAAACAGTCTGGGTGTTGTTGGCACTGCATGGGTACCAAGCATGCTGAGATATTCCATCACTGAAGTCATTCACTTTGGTTCGGCACACCTAAGAGAAAAGAAGAAGGAGAATCAGCATGAAGTCGAACTGAGCTCTATAAAAAGTCATGGTAAAGTCTATAAAATTATTGAGTAGCCAATGTGGCACCCTTCAGGCATTGGGGACAACTCCATCAGTCCCAGTCAAAATAGCCAATGGTCAGGGATGATGGGAGCTGTAGTCCAAAGCATCTGGAGTGCATCAGATTGTCTTCCCCTGGTGCAATAAGAAAAGGATAAGTTCTTTATACATTTCTTGGTTAATATTTTGTTGGGGGAATAAGACAATTAAGCTAAAGCTGGTTATCACAGAATTTTAGAGTTGCAAGGGATCCCAAGGGTCATCTAGTCCAACCCCCTGAAATGCAGGAATCTCAGCTGAAGCATCCAGGACAGATGCTTAAAAACCTCCAAGGAAGGAGAGCCCAGCACCTTCTGAGGGAAACCATTCCACTACTGAACGGCTCTTACTCTCAGAAAGTTCTTTCTGATGTTTATGAAGATTATGGAGGAATGAGTTGCAAAACAAATGCACAATGCATCTCTCAAGCACAAAACAATAAAAATGGAGCCAGTGTGGTGTAGTGGATAGATTGCTGGGCTGTGAGTTAGTGAGCTCCAGGTTCAAATCTCCATTTGGACATGAAACTCACTGGGGACTTTTGGCCAGTCATTATTCTGTCAGTCTAACTTCCCTGACAGGCTGTGGTGAGGATAAAATAGAGTGGGGTGTGTGTGGAAAATCATATACACTGCATTGAGATGCTTGGAGGAAAAGCATGATATACATGTCATAAACAAACAGAACCACAGAGTTGGAAGGTGTTTGTCTAGTCCAGCACCCAGCAGATGCAGGAAATCTGCTGCTACAACATCCCTGATAGATGGCCCATTCAGTCTCTCCTCAAAAACCTCTAACCAAGGTGAGTCTACCATCAACAAATGCAGTCTGTTAAACAGTTTGTTTACCAGGCAACAGGGGATAAACAAACAAACAAATGTGGACTAGCCATGGTAATTAGGGTGAGTTGTAGTAAAGCAAAGGACAGTCTCAGAAGAGAGAATGTAAGCCTAACTTGGTGGTATAACCAGTGCCCCCTCTGGCCTTCCTGCCCCTGTCCACAGGCCAGGCACCAACAGTTGGACAGGTTAAGCATTGGTCAAGGGCCTCAGGGGTTCAAAGGGGCCCATTGCTGGCCCAATCTGACCACAATGTTATTTTCTGCCCTCTCTGCAAGATCGCTGGATGCTTCTCAACGGTGAGCAGTGGATGGTGGTGTTACTTTTCAGTAGGGGCCAAGCTCAGCTCTCATCTACAATGCCACAGTCCATAGATCTATGAAACTGATCTGTAATCCAGGCTGGACTACAGCTACCCTGGTTGGATGAGGCAAGGAAGGGCCTTGCCTGTCTAGGTCTATTTGTGGCACTTTTGCACCACTGAAAGCATGGGTGAGGAAGCTATTGCCTTCTATCCGTGGTTAGACCTGAGGTAGTCAACCTCTTTATACCTACTGCCCACTAATGCATCTTTCTTGATGGCAAAATTTCCTTACTGCCCACCAGTGCTCAATGGAAGGAGGATTCAACTTGTGCTGTAGAACCCCCTACCGCATACCTAGAATCCTGAAACGGCCACTAGTAGGTGGTAGGGACCAGGCTGACAACCCCTGGGTTAGACTGTAACTCCCACCCAACACCAGAAGCCAGCATGACCAGTAGTCGGGGATGATGGGAGGTGGAGCCCAGCGAAGCATGTAGGGAGACAGGTTTTCCTCCTCTGTCCCCCTAGTTGTTGGACTTCAACTCCCAGCAGTCCCAGCAGCCAGCATGGCCAACGATCAATGATGGTGGGAGTTACAGTCCAGCAACATCTGGAGGTCCATGGCTTCCCCACCCTTGGCCCAAATCATTGCCCATCAGCTCCCCTTCAGGCTTCTCCCAGATATTTCCAGCTTTGCAGCTTCTAAGCTTCCTCCTGTATTCTCACACTTTTGTATTAAAGAAAACATGGTAAGCAGAGAAGCTTCCGTGGGGATATTTTCAAGACAGGGGTGATGTCGATGGCAAATGAGTTCCACAGTGGCTCAAGTAAGAATAGTTCCCTTATGTCCAGGAGAAAAAAAGTCAAAGCAATGCAAAAGTAGCGCTCCGCATATTTGGAAACAGAGATGCTGGATTGGCCAAAAGTGAGGTAATGATTTCTCTAATTTGAATCCCCAAAGGCTGAGAGCAAAGGAATCTACGGGCAAAACATAAATCAACTTTAATGGGCTGGAAGAAGTTTTTCAGTTTTGTTTAAAAATAAGGAGGCAGCGGGAGGAAGGAAAAAGAAAACCTTGACTGGAACCGAACCTCAACAAGGCTTGCCAGTGGATAGGGTTACATTTTACAACAGTGCAGGACTTTACATAAACTATCTTTGGCATTTGAAATTCATTCCAGCAATTCGACATGTATCATTTTGCAATTCTCCTTTCTTGCATTTTCAGCAGGCTGCCTCTCATTGGGGAGAATGGATGGTTTCTTTCTTTCTTTCTTTCTTTCTTTCTTTCTTTCTTTCTTTCTTTCTTAATACCTATCCAGTTAGGAGATTTATCTTACCCACACCTGCAGTTTATATGGCTGACACAAATGGACAGCCTTTCTGGAATTCTATGGACATTGTGGCGTGACTCTTCTCTTCTCTTCCTTTCTCTTCTCTTTTCCTCTCCTCTCTCTCTCTGAAACCCACTTGGCCCCCAAGAACACAGAGAAGAATGGGAGAGCTGGGGTTTGGCATAGTTCATGTGTCGCTTAATGGATGAGTGAGAAACGATATTAAAAGCTGACCCAAACCTCCACTAAAAAACTTGAGCCAAACCCAAAACAAACCATTGTTGAGGTTCAGGAAAGCTCTGATAATTTAAAATATCTATGTTTTTAGTTTTGCTGCTGCTACTCCCCCCCCCTCCGAAAAAACCCCTCACCTCAGCATTTTTCCTGGGTTCTGTCTGCAACCCAGAAGCAGAAATCTTAAAACACAGAGGGGGGAATCTGGTTGGTAGGGCCCTTTTAAAGTTCTGTTTCTGGATCTGAAAGGCTGTAACCATGGGAAGCTACAAGTCAGTGTCATAGCATCTGCCTTTGCATGCAAAACATCCCAGATTCAATTCCCAACATCTCCAGGTAAGACCAGAGGAGACTTCTGTCTAAAACCTTAGAGAACTGTTGCCTGACTTTGTTGGTGCATCATTGCTCTGACTCAGTAGAAGGCAGCTTCCTTTGTTTCTATGATTTGTTACTGTTTAATAAGGTCACATCATTTCTTCTGAAAATTGCCTTTTTGTTTGGTCATTGTCTGCCCTTGTAACGTTCAGACAATCTGTCCATTGATGCCAAGTCCCAAACCTGAGATAGCCACATTTCATATATGTCTGGTTTAGACATTTCCAGCAGTGGTTAGCCAAGCCACTGTTATTAATTGCCAACATGAGGTATTTGGAACCATCTGACTTATTTACCATGGAATAATGATTTCTTCATAACTTCTGTTCTACATAGGTGTTCTGCTGTGTGTAAAACCAAAACACAAGAAGCAAGAGTGGGTTGGACACACTAATGTCCACCCTTATCACTCTCCATCTTGTGGAAAGTGGAGGTCAAAAGAACATAAGAAAGCCCTGCTAGATCAGGCCAACAGCGCATCTAGTCTAGCATCCTGTTCTCAAAGTGACCAACCAGGTACCTGTGGGAAGCCCACCCACAGAACCTGAGTGCAACAGCACTTACCCTACTTGTGTTCCATTGCAACTCTGGCAGTGGAGGAAGAACATAACCAATGTGGCTGGAAGCCAATAATAGGTTTATTCTCCAGATCCACCCTCAAAGCAACTGTAACGCAAGGAAAGCAACAAGGAGCAACCAACTTCATGTTAAGGCAAACATAGGTATTGCCCAAAACTGGTGTCTCCATTTCAACTGAATACTCATAAGGAGCGCTCTGCTGGGGGAGGCCAATCCTGTTCTCACAGTAGCCAGTCAGATGCCTCTGGGGAACCTACAAGCAAACCCTGAGCACAACAGCACTCTGCTCATCTGAAATTCCCTGCAACTGATTTTTCAGAAGCATAGACATGTGCACAGCTTAATGTTAAAAAAAGGAGGGATTGTGGCAATGAGGAAAGAGTATGAAGTAGCAATCCTGCTCCCTCAGCTGCCACAACCTGTGGGGAAGCAGTGGTAGGGGAGAGGCAAAGTTGTAAGGGAGGGAGGAAGCAGAGAGAGATGCAGGCAGAAAAAAAATGGCTGGTGTGGGTCTGGAACAGCTTCTGCTTGCATCTGTCTTTGGAAGCAGCAGGGGCAGAGAGTAATGGGCTGCAGTGGTAGCAGTAAGTGAGAAGGAGGAAGTCATTCTCTAGGACAGGAAGATGAAGAAATCCTAAACTGTTTTGGCAAGTTTGGGTTAGCTCATTACAGCGGTACCTTGAGTTACATACGCTTCAGGTTACATACGCTTCAGGTTACAGACTCCTCTAACCAAGAAATAGTACCTCGGGTTAAGAACTTTGCTTCAGGATGAGAACAGAAATCGTGCAGCGGCGGTGCAGCGGCAGTTGGAGGCCCCATTAGCTAATGTGGTGCTTCAGGGTAAGAACAGTTTCAGGTTAAGAATAGACCTCCGGAACGAATTAAGTACGTAACCAGAGGTACCACTGTATCTAGTTAAATATAAAGATAACAAAAACTGACTGTATCTTTGTCTGTTATCAGTACAGCAAAATTCTGGTATTTTGTATCTCATTTTTTAAGTTTGTATTTTTAAAGCAAAATTTAGTTAGTCGTTAAAAAATTAGTTAAGTTTTAGTTTCTTTAGTTTATTGGAATAATAAAAACAATCCCCTTTATGACTGAGTATGAGTATATATTCAATTAATGTTTGCCTTAAAAAGGAAATTCACAAGGTGCACACCCTAACAAAATGTGCTGTGCACGCCTATATTCAGAGATACACAAGATACACACCTGTATTCAGAGATATACTGCCTCTAACAGTGAAGTTGATAGTCATCATGACTCGCAACCATTGATAGCTGTGTCCTCTAAGAATCTGCCCAATCCTTTTGTAAGAACAAAAATTGACCCAAGAGGGAGCCAAGCCAATGTTGTGTAGTGGTTAGGAGCGGTAGACTCGTAGTCTGGTGAACTGGGTTTGCTTCCCTGCACCTTCCCATTCAGTTGTTGGGTGACCTTGGGCCAGTCACACTTCTCTGAAGCCTCTCAGCCTCACTCACCTCACAGAGTGTTTGTTGTGGGGGAGGAAGGGAAAGGAGAATGTTAGGCTCATCTACCACCAACAACCATGGTTTTGATGTTGTTTGGATCATGTGAAGGTGCTCAAAATTAAAGTATCAGCTCTCAATTGCCCTGGCACTGATCAAAATACTGAAAAATTAGGGACACTGAAATACTGGAAAAACAAACATTCCCAGGTAGGGATGGGTGAGGAATCTGCTGAGCTCAGCTTCCAAAGCGGGTCACATCTAACCTAGTTCTACTCAGAGGATGCTCACCTACATCAAAAGGTCTAAATTAGACTTGCCCATTAACGTCAATGGGTCTACTCTGAGTAGGACTAACATTGGCCAAAACCTATAAATGGGGTGCCATCTTGCTGGTTGACACCTCATCTTTGATGGTGGAGCACCCCGGTTGTGGTCTAGGAATCAGTCTATAAGTCATTAAGATAATTAACATATCTTAAAACAGTGGCTTGGAACCATGGGGACGTTTCTTGTTAACTTGGTACAGGGTCACCAGGGTCTTTAATCAGCCCAGAAGCATGCAAAGCAACCTTGAAGAGACAAGCGTCTCTATCTGTTGTCCAATATTCTCTGATGTAGAGTTGAAAAAGCTGTTTACTGCAAGAGTTGGTCTCTCTCTCTCTCTCCATGAAATGATTGAATGTTATGCTTAGGTCAGGACATGAGTACAATTGGGCACTTATGCAGGGGCCATGCTAATCTTCTCTGTATCGTTACAATTTTAGTATATGTGCTGCCGAAGCGAGCACAGTACAATTGGCCACTTATGATTTCCAGCAACCAGTATTCAGAGCCATGCTGCCTCTGACAGTGGAGGGAGAATATAGCCAGGAATAATGCTGTGGCCATTGATAGTCTCATAATTATATAACATGTTTACTAGAATGGGCCTTTTTGTGGTGGCCCCCCACTTATGAAATGCTCTCTGCAGGGAGGCTTACCTGGTACCATTGTTACATATCTTTAGGCACCAGGCAAAAACATCACTCTTCTCCCAGGCCTTTGGCTAATTAAACAATCAATGGTACAGAAATCAAACAAACAAACAAACAAGCAGAAAGAATACCATAAATACTGTTACCTATCTCAGATGTTCTCAGAACATTTTGACTGAAGCATTACCTACACTTACCAGAGATGGGGGCACTTGTTTATCCAAGGGTAAACATACAGCTGACCACATATGAGGCAGTGGGCAGAACCTAACACTGTATTAAGGATGCATTCTCTTTTATCCTCTGCTAGGTATTGCCTACACCATATGGCAGCCACTCTCCAGGGTTTCAGGGATTGAACCTGGGACCTTCTACATGCAAAATGGATGTTCTGCCACTGAGCTACAGCCCTTGTAGATCATAGAATCACAGAACTGTAGAGTTGGAAGGGACACCCATGGTCATTTAGTCCAACCTCCTGCAGTGCAGGAATCTCAACACACAGTTCCCCATCCAATTTGAAACCAGACCAGACCCTGCTTAGCACTGCAAAAATGCACCAGCAGTTTTAATGCTGCACCACTAAAGGTAAAGGGCCCCCTGACCATTAGGTCCAGTCATGACCGACTCTGGGGTTGCGGCACTCATCTCACTTTATTGGCTGAGGGAGCCGGCGTACAGCTTCCGGGTCATGTGGCCAGCATGACTAAGCCGCTTCTGGCGAACCAGAGCAGCGCACGGAAACACCATTTACCTTCCCGCCAGAGCGGTACCTATTTATCTACTTGCACTTTAAAATGCTTTCAAACTGCTAGGTTGACAGGAGCAGGGACTGAGCAACAGGAGCTCACCCCATCGCGGGGATTCGAACTGCTGACCTTCTGATCGGCAAGTCCTAGGCTCTGCACCACTAGGAGTGCCAAATTGGGAGAAGGGTCTCAATTACTCGGGAAGGTTATCATGGGTGGCCCTTTGGACTCCTGGGCAACTAATCTTTACAGGGTTCTTTCTCCCTACTTGTCCATGTGATGCCAGATGACAAACTTGCCTTCTACTCCTCTCAACTGGAAGCCTCTGCATCTGTTTTCCTGGCATCTTGTATCAAACTTCTCCCTCCAAAGCTGCTTTCAATTAGAGGCATCTAACATTGTCTCTGCCTTTTCAGTGGGTTCTAAATCCAGCCCTGTCCTCCTTCCACCCACACACTGTATGTATGTGTGCGAGGCGGGCGGGCGGGCGGGCGTGTGTGTGTGGAGAGCAGGAGACAGAGTGAACGAGGGCAGAGGGAGGCTCAGATTATGTTTCCAACCCCAGGGGGATGCCATGAGGTTTCCCTTTGACTCATTTAGCCCAGCATTTGCTAATGATAAGGCAACATGTCAACTCTCTCCACTCTCCCCCACCCCCTCCACAAAAAGTAGCTCCTACTCTCTGAGATTTCTTTCTATCGCCCAACAGGCCCCAGGAATGTGTCTGGGTGGGGTGCGGGTGAAGAGGGAAAGTGATATAGCAGTTGTGCACAACTCATGCTCTTTCTCCCACTGCCCCCTCCCCATACAAAGTGTCCCCGACCTGCGTGGAGCCAATTCGAATGCTACGCGACTTCATGCCTGGGGTGGGGGAGGCGAGGGTGGGGTGACAATACGTACACGTCTCAAAATGTTAACAGAAGACCAGACAGCTGATGTACATCTTGCAGGAAATAAATACACAAATAAATAAATAAGCAGGCAAGCTTCCATTCTAGCCTGCAACATGTCTATTCTGCAAGCACTGCAAGCCTGCCCATGAGGTGAGATGAAGCAGCTACCTAAGGCTGCAGAGGTGCCCAAGGCAGCACCCTGCCCACCCCACCACTTCTGCCGCTGGAGGAATGCCCCCCTCTCTTCAAGTTCTGTGAGACGGAGGCATTCCAGTGCAGAGTGTTGCTGCTTGTCTTCTCCACCCCTGTGGAAGACTTAGGAATGGGCAGATCTGTCAATTCTAATTTCTTGTTTCTCTCTTTTCTTTTCTTTTTTTGCAATCATGTATCCCGGTCTCCGCATTACTGCAGCCCAAAAAATAATAAAAAATAAAAAAAATCCAGAAGATTACCAGCACTTTGAGTGCACATTTCTCTTAACAAATGCATTTTTGTTTGATGCTTTGAAGAAGATACCCAATTTTGCAAAGCATTATCCTTAATGCAATGCATAGGAGCCAATTCCTGGGGGCTGTGGGGGCTACATCCCCCACAACAAAATATTTGAGGGAGCTGAGTCCCTACAAAGTTAAGGGGTATTCCCATTCAAATGGTGTGGATGCACTGTGTCGTGTGATCGATTACCCGGACAATATTTTATTCAAGTTGGCACCTCTGATACAATGCATTTCTCTGTGTTAATTTCATCTAGTCCAGACCCATGCAATGCAGGAATAACTGCTGAAGAATTCCTGGCAGATGACCATCCAACCTCTGCTTAAATGCCTCCAATGAAGAAGAGTCTACCACCTTCTGAGGTTGTCCATTCCAATGTCAAACAACTCTTACCCTCAGAAAGTTCTTCCGGATGTTTCGATGGAATCTCCTTTCCATTTGAATTGATTGGTTCAATCTACCCTCACAAAACAAGCTTGCTGTACCTTCCATGTGACAGCCCTTCATATATTTGAAGAAGGCTATCACATCTCCTCTGCCATCTCTTTTCATTTCCATGCACACTTTCCACTGATATATGCATTATTGTTCACATTTCTTGGTTGGAGCACTGCAAAATTCAGAGAAGTGTGAATTCAGAAGTCTGGCTACATTTTTGTTTGTTTATTGGTTTGATAACTGTGGATTAGCTGTGGCGTCATTTTTATGAAAATGCAAGCGGCACTGCATTTCTTGCCAATATCTAATGTGACTAACCTCATGTGTAGTGGGACCGTGTGTGTTCACGCACATGAAATCCCATGGATGTGCTCTGGTGATACTATGCATGCTTGCCCACCAACTAAGAGTTTCAAGGGAACAGCTTTGGCTCAGTGGCAGAGCATCTGCTTTGCATGCAGAAGGTGGCAAGTTCAATCCCCAGCATTTCTAGGTAGGGCTAAGAAACATTCTCTGCCTGAAACCCTGGAGAGCTGCTGCCAGTCAGTGTAGACAATACTGAGTTGGATAGACCAATGGTCTGAGTCATTATAAGACAGCATTCTATGTTCCTATATGTATAGGACAGCACTGTTAGCTGCTAGAAGCTGGACATCTCTGTGAAAGTCACATCAACTATTTAGCAAGGCATCTCCTAAAGGCACAAGTTTTTTGGGAGCTTTGTGCTGCTTTTAAGTTACTGCTGTTCCTGCCAACAGCTTTCCTGTTGTTCTTTTCCATTGTGGTGTTTTAATGTCTGCAATCTAATTAGTTTTTATTGTGAATTGAAATCATTGTAAGCTACCCTTGGAATTTATTGAAGTGGGATGGGTGTATGTCCCTGAAATAAACAAACGGCTGAAGATAAACTGGAAGCAGAGATTTACCAAGGACAGGGAGTAGAAAATAGGGGCTGTCCATAGTAAGTAAGGCTACCTGATAAATAAAGACAGGGAGAAATATAATTCCCATTCAAAGGCAACCCTACTTAATTCACAGTTTCATAGGAAATTGCTTTGGGGGGGGATGTACATTAGAATGAATTCAGGCTAAAATGTTGGTGAGGACATTTTTTAAAAAAGAATTAGCAAACTGATGTGCAAATGTTGAGAATTTAATACTGGGAGATTGAGAAACTGAGAGAAACTGAAATTGAAACTGAACCATATCCCTAAACTACCCCTAACTGGATCATGTGAATTTTAAGCTGGCTTCAACTGAGAACATTCTGGATGTCCTTCAAGTGTGCAGCTCAATCTGTCAACCAACTTGACAAACAATCCTTGCCAAGCCATCCCAAATGGGGAGTGAGCAAGTCTCTTAGCTCAAGCCATTTAAAGGGATGGGGAATAAATACAAGCCTCATTGTGATTGCTAACTTTTGGGGGAAAGCATTTGCCTGCCATGCTAGTAAGAAAACAAACAAATAAAAACCCCAATTATTGATCCACACAGACACTGAGCGCTTCCAGTCTGTTGCTATTTTCAGGTGAGATTCAATCACATGCCAGCAAATTCAATTCACAGAATGAAAGCTGATTTGTCATTCTGGTGAATCTATTCTGCTCCCCTCCCCCTCCCCCCATTTCGGGCTTTTTGCAGTAAGAAAAGTGATAAGGAAATGTAATGGATCACAGTTGCCTGATGGAACCTCAGATGACCTCCCCACAAACAAATCACAATGAAAGTGCAATAAATAGCCAGTCTTGTCTGACCTCCCTACAAAGTCTGTGTAAATAAATCAGGATGAATGCTCAATAAGCAGGTCATCTGGAGGCGACTGCTGTGGCTCAGCCAAAAGGAGACTTTTCCACATTGAACCAATGGGCTAATTGTATCCTTTGTCCAGGAGCAACTACATAGACTTCAGTTTCACCAGTGTAATCCTATGCATGATTACTCAGCAGCAGGTCCCTGTGTATTCAACAGGGCTTAGTCCCAGGATACAGCCTAAAGAAGTTGATTTGGTGCAAAGATTTGGAAACCATCCTGCCTCCTGCGCAGTATTATGAACAAGGTCATCCTGTTCAGCTACTGAGCCAATTCTCTGAGCCAACACGTTCTCTTTGACTCTGGTCCTGAGGATGACATCAGCAGCTCACAAGCAAATGTAAAATCATATGCAGCTTGCCAAACAAAGGGTGACCCATGGGAAGTTACATTTTTTTTAGGAGTCAACTCTGCCACTGTACAATCTATGAGCAGATTGTCACTTGCCCTGTGCCTTTACTATATTTTGTGTGTTCACTGGGCCCTGAATTCTGTTCCTCTTGATTTCTGGCTTTCTAATACTGAGTCCCAGCATTGGAGAATGCACCAGTTTGCTGCAGATTTCAATTCATTTGAATCTTAATTCTTGTCCCTGCACATGCAGATTTGGCATAAACATGGTAGAACATATTAGCAACTGTTGGAAACAAGTTATTGGACTAGATCAGGGATGGGAAAACTGGGACCCTTCATATGTTGCTGGACTAGAACTCCCCTCATCTTTGACCGTTAGCCATGCTGACTGAGGCTGATGGGAATTTGTGTCCAACAGCAAGCAGAGGGCCATACCTTTCAGCTATGCAGGACCAGACTCTGACAAATGCACTATGCATGACATAGCAATTAAGGATAGTGATTAAGGGCTCTCCAACTTCTACCAAACCCAGCCAGCATGGCCTGGGGATGATAGGAGGTGGAGCTAGGGATGGCAGAGAATTCAATTAGGAACAGGAGTGGCAATTGCCACAATCTGCTTGTTCATCTGAGGTCAGAAACAGAAATCATGTAAACAAATATTTGCTATTGATTTTCTTTTTAGCCCACAAATATCACACAAATAATTACCTTATTTTCTGTGTTGTTCATGACATTTCCCTTCTGCTGGAAATTAATTGTATAATTAATTACATTAATTTATGTAATATTGGACAGCAAGGTTTCAGAAGCTAACAGGGACAGAATGGAAACAGTGCTGGTTGCAATTAACAGAGGATGGCAAGGAAACTACTGCTTCCTTACATGTTCCTCACTGCTGCTGTACTGCCCAAGTCAATGATGGCGAATCTGTGGCTTTCCAGTTGTTGTTGGACTCCAAGTCCCATAAGCTTCAGCCAACATGGAGAACAAGTCAGGGATGATGGGAGTGGCAATCCAACAATTTCTGGAGGGTTGCTGTGTCTCTATCCCTTTAACAGTTTGGTTTGATCCAACAAGGCTTATTTTATGTTCCTGTTTTCTAAATCCACTGCAGAGGCCCAAATGTTACTTGGGAACCGTAAGTTTTGACAAAGATACGCAGGTCAAACAGAAAGTACAAGCTTGCCCAGTACATGAGGACATTTTGCAATTGGTTGCTATATTTAACATTGGATGTCACAAGGCCACTGTTTGTTTAAGCCTGGTACTTTGGAAGGCAAATCTGTTGTGCTCAAAAGAAGTTGTGTCATCTGTTCCTTTTTCCTGCTTGAGATTGCCCTAGTGGGGACCATTCTTGTGAATGAAGTGTAAATAATGGCTTGCTTCCACTTGGACAAGCGAGCAGGATCAAGTTTCCATGTACATCCACAAGCTGGAGGATGCCAGCTGAATTGCACACAGCTCCTTGGCAAACAGGGTGAAGTTCTGGAGAAGGAGCATCCAACCCTTTGGTCCATTGAGGCAAGGACAGGATGCTTGTGCTCCAACAAAATAAAATGATGTGCTAGATCTCAGTAGCAGAGAATAACAGAGAAAGGAGTTTGAGAGAAGCAAATCACAGTGGCAAATTCCACCTCTCATGGAAGTGAGTGGATTTAAATCAGAGATGGGGAACCTGTGGCCCTTTGGGTGTTTCTGGAATTTACTAGCCTGAGGGAGGGCAACTAAAGGAGAGAACTCTTGAAACTGCCTGATGAGGACTGGGCATGTTCAATGGCCATGGAATAAACAAAGGGTTGGGAACCTCCAGATGTTGCTCCCTTCAGCCCCAGCCAGCATGGCCTATGGTTGTTGTGAGGATGAAACTGGGGAGGGGTAGAACTGTACATGCTACTTAAGCTCCCTGATGGAAAAGTGGAATATAAATGTAATGATAAAAATAACAATGTAGTATTTCACAATGGCATGGGTAAATGCAGGCGATACAGTCTGGGCACCATCAAACAGGTGGTTATAGCAGTAGCAAAACTGCCATGCCCATAGGGGAGAAAAACATAGTTCACAGCTGAACCCTCCAGCAACATCTGCATGCTGGGAAAGGGGTGTCTGACCAAGAGTGGAAGCACAGGCAGAATATTGACTGAGTGGATTAATGATGGTTGCAGAAGTCCTGCCAGGAAAGCAGCAGTATCTCATTTATGAAAGCTGGATTCAACCACTCTCAGCTGAGCCAGGTCCATAATGAAATGCTCTGTTAGCAGGCAACAGTAGATGGAGAGAAAACCTCAATTTTCCACCTCCCTGTCCTAGGACCATGGTTGTGACGGATTTCCTATACTCTGATGGTTGCCAGTTTTGGCAATGCTGAAATCAAGCCCCATATCCACCCGTCTGTCTATCCCATCCTCCCTCCAAAACTTATTGCTGACCTTCCTGTGCCTTCTGGATCCGTGTTAAGACCCCCCCCCCCAATATTTTCACTGGAGATTCCTGGGCAAGAGGCGTCGGCTGTTGTAAACAGCTGCACAAGCAGCAAATACCAGCTCTGACCACACTTTCTCATTCAAGAAAGGTCAAGAGAACAATTTTTCACTTCAAACAGAGCTGTGTGTCGAAAGAACAGAACTTTCTCATACCCGGTGAGTAATGCCTGAGGAAACCAACAACCATTTTTAATGTGTCCAGTATGGTTAATACCCAAATAAAATGCACTGCATAAACTAGAGAGCGAGTTTGACATTCTCTTGCGAAGTGGATTAGATGATAAGTGGATGGGAGGATACTGACTTCCCCTCCTTCTCTGCTCTTATGGATAGTGTGATGAGTTGGAAAAGAGTGGAGCTGAGTGTTAGAAGGTTCAAGACAGATATAGAAAGTATGTCTTCATGCAGTGCATAGTGAAACTATGAAACTCACTTCCACAAGAGGGATTGGTGGCCACCAAAGTTGATGCCAGTTGCAGGAAACCACAGGAGGGGAGAGTACTCTTCTTGTGGGTTTTCTACTGAGGCATCTGATTGGCCACTCTGAGGACAGGATGCTGGACTAGACAAGCCATTGGCCTGATCAAGCATGCTCCTCTTATGTTCTTAGAGTACTACTTTAACAATATATGGATGCCCTGTACCACCAACCTTAATCTGTCCTCAACCAGCTCCTGCCTACCTGCCTTCTTACTTGCAAGCAGTCCAGGGGGTGGCATTGCCTGGCAGCTTCTTCATCCTCAGTCTTAAGTGTTGCCCTTACAGAACTCTGCAAGGGGAAGGAGGATTGGGGGGGGGAGCTAGAATGAGTTAGCTCTGTCTGTCATTGGCTCTGGCTCCACCTACCATTGGGCTCCACCTACCGACTGTCTTAACAATCCCAATGGGCATCAGCCACCAATGTGCAGCCCTCCAGGAGCAGCCCTCCAGGAGCCAATGAATGAACTCTGCCTCCTGCTTCATTCAGTTCTCTCCAAACATATGTGTCTGAATCCAAATTCAATGCAGATTTTTGCTTCTCCGTCATGCTCTGGCCAGGTTTATCTTCAAAAACCAAGCAGGCACCTGGCATGGTTACTTGGTGCCTTTCTTTTAAAACAGCTCCTTTTTAAAATTAAAACATTGAGGCGGAGGGAGGCTCCTTAATTGCCACAAAGGTAAAGGCCAGCCAACCAGGACTCTGCTCAGTTGGTTGGGAAACAGGGAGGAAGTGTGGCTTTGCAATTTCCCCAAGGGCTAGCCAACCAAGACTGCACAGTCAACTGATAAGCACAAGGGGAAGGAAGGTGACCCAGTGATTGCCACAAGGGCTAGCCAGTCAGCACTCTGCACAGCCAGCTGGGAAGTGCAGGCCAGAGGGAAAGTGACTGTGATTGCCACAAGGGCAAGCCAATCAGCATTCTTACAACAGGCTTCTGCTGCAAATAGGAAGAACCAGTTCCTCTTGAGTTGGAATCAACATGAATTTGCATAAGACTAAAACAATTGTTTCAAATGGTGAGGACATAAATAATTCATTTGTTTTTGGAAAGTAGTTCCTTTGGTCTATAGGAAGACTTATTTGTGAGTAAGGACGCAGGTGGCGCTGTGGGTTAAACCGCAGAGCCTAGGACTTGCCGATCAGAAGGTCGGCAGTTCAAATCCCCGTGACGGGTGAGCTCCCGTTGCTCAGTCCCTGCTCCTGCCAACCTAGCAGTTCGAAAGCACATCAAAGTGCAAGTAGATAAATAGGTACCGCTCCGGCGGGAAGGTAAACGGCGTTTCCGTGCGCTGCTCTGGTTTGCCAGAAGCAGCTTAGTCATGCTGGCCACATGACTCGGAAGCTGTACGCCGGCTCCCTTGGCCAATAAAGCGAGATGAGCACCGCAACCCCAGAGTCGGTCACGACGGGACCTAATGGTCAGGGGTCCCTTTACCTTTACCTTTATTTGTGAGTAAACATACGTGGCATTATATTGTATGAGACAGACACATAGAGATAGAAAGAAAGAAGCTGGATGTTTCTGTCTGTGATGGTGTCCCTTCTCCTATCTAATTATCAAACTACATTTCGATGCATAAGAGTTTAGAATTAAGCATTTGTTGTGGTTTGATGTGGGTTTTCCTCCCCTCCCCTCTCTGTGAATACCAGGCACAGGGCCTTGTAGTGGTGTGCAAATCAGAAAAAACATACTCTTTTCCACAGCTGTCATTGTAAAAGTGCTGAGTAACAAAACCTCCACCACATAAATACACTCCAGCTCAAGAGGCTAGACCATCCAGCTCACAGGCTCTCCCTAAAACAGCGGCAAGTCTACTTCCTTTGGCACATGAGCTAGCTTCATCTGCATCCAAGTACAGTTTTCCTGCAACCCACCCCCACAGTCAACAGTCATAGCTCAGTGGTATAGCATGTGTTCTGCACAAAGTATGTCCCAGGTTCAAAGCCCATCATCTCCAGATAGGACTGGGAATGTCTCCAACTCTGGAGTGCCCCTGCAAACCAGTGTAAACACTATTGATCTAGGGAGATCAATGGACTGACTGGGCATAAGACAACTTCCTATGTTGTTTTGGGGAAGGGCTGTTGCTCAGAAGGCAGAGCACCTGCTTTGAATGAGGAAGGTACTCAGTTCAATCCCTGACATCTCTAAGTAGGGCAAGGAGCGAACCCTACCTAAAATCCTGGAGAGCTGCTGCCAGCCATTAGGCTGACTTGGCGTAAGGAAAATTCCCATTTTCCTAATCTGACAATCTTTCACTCCGTCGATTACTGTACTTAAAAAGCAAAAAAAGTACCTGCCAGGGGTGCTCAGAGCACTGAAGACTCAAGGGTGGAAGATGATGTGGTCTGACTACTCTAGGGCAGGGGGAGAGAACCTGGGTAGCCCTCCAGCTACATGAGCCCTGAACCAGCAGGGATGATGGGGCATTGCAATCCAGCAACATCTGGAGGACGACAGATGTCCTCATCCCTCATTTAAACCCACACTTGCCCCCAATCACACATAATATGAGACAGGAGGGCGAAATCAAAAGGAGTATTTGGATAATGGCAGGGGAATCCTCAAACTCCCATCAGCTCCAGCCAACATGCCCGATGGTCTGAAATGATCAGGTGTTGCAGTCCAGCAACCTCTGGAGGTTGCAGGTTCCCCATCCTTTTTTTTAGGAGATGTGCTTCAATATTACAGCATGTGCCTTGCATGCAAAATGCCACAGGATCTGGGAAAGGCCTGCATCTCAGGTCTTTTGGACAGTCAGTGCAGAGTAGGCAAGACGGGGATAAATTGACTGATGGCCTAATCCAGGAGGGTGTGTTTCCTTTGAAAGGCTATGAAAGGCTCATAGGAAAGGCTTATTAAAGTGGATGGAGCACTGACCAACCAACTGCCGAATGCCCTCAGCCAGAACCAACACACTTCCCTTCTTATGTGCAACCAGTCTTGTGGGTGGCTGTGTGTCATGGGTCCCAAGATGCCATCCAGAACAGGGCAAGGCTGGCAGGACCTGTTAGGAAAAGAGGAGGATTCAGGAGCTTGGGGCAGAGGGCTCAAGCAGTACCAAACTCGGGCTATGGTTTCTGCCAAAATCTTTAATGCTCAAATCAGTATGGTAGGTAAGTAGGGCAAGGGTTAAAAGGCATGTCAGGTGGACTGCATGGCTAGGAAAGCTAATATCTTGATCCAACGAGTGACATGCCCCTGTGCCTCACTTTTAAAGAATAGGCTGGTCAGAGCTTTAGTGTGGCAAGCGAGAGGCATCTTTAGGATGGGCAAGCAAATAGGTACTCCTCCAAGTGGGTTTGGCTTGCATGGGTCTGTTTGTACTTGTGCTGGCCCAGAACCAAGCTTAAGGATGGCCACTCATAGGCAGAAGGAAGCAGAAGAGGCAGCTCCAGCATGAGTGAAGCCTGACTGGAAGTGTCTAATGGTGAAAGAGCTGGACTCTTCCCCCACATCCTGTTCGATCCTTCCCCAGGATCCAAATCTGAATTCCCAGGACCCACAGCTGCTCTCTCTATCAGTTCTGAGACCACTTGGGTCTGGAGCCTGTCCCAACTCACTAGGACCTTCCTTGGTCCTTATCAGACTTTAGCACCTCCTACTCCTCCTCTTGCCTGACAACCTCCATCTCTATGTGGCTCATGATAGCTTTTGCCTGGCTGGAAGGTGTACTTGAACTTGGACAATGCCTCTTGGCCTTGAAAGCTAGAGAGGAGAGATTTTAGGAAGAAGGAATGACTGAAGCTTCCAGTGGAGCTGAATACTGGGAGGTTCAGGACAGATAAAATAAAGTACTTCTTAATGCAGGGTTTGGTTAAACTATGAACCTTGCTCCCACAGGAAGAAGTGATGGCCACCAACCTAGATGGCTTTAAAGGAGTATTAGACAAATTCATGGAGAAGGAGAGAGCTATTTATGGCTGCCAACCATGTTGGCTATGCTCTGCCTTTGCAGCTGGAGATAGCCATGTTTCAGAATACTTCTGAATACTCTTCTCAGATTCTTACGCTGTCCTTAAAGATGCACCCTGAATTTGCCAATGACAATGAACAGGGCAGGCAAGTAGATCATAAAATATATTTCTGCAATCTTCATTGCCAAGATGGTCAAGTATGAAAATATTTCTTACAGCAGTGTGGACAATAAAACAAAGGAGCCTTCATTACTGAGTTGTGCGTTGTTAGGGGTTTTTTAAGTGCCCTCCACTGCTGACTTGAGAAGCTGAACTTCCAGGCTTGAAGAAAATGAACATGTGGCTTTGGGGATGACATTCCATTATGCCAGAGAATACAGACTTGCATGTCTGTGTATTTGTGGCTTTGCAATAACATTACAATCTTGGAGTGCTGTTCTCATATTTGACATGTTTTCTTGTACAGAACACGAAACCAAATTATACAGAGAAGGCTATGGCTGGCCCTGTTCTGGAACCACCATGGCTACACTCCCTCATTGTTGCCATCTTCCTCTCATTATTGTGGTTTGAAGTCAATCAAGTAAAGCCTGCTAGCATATTTTTTATCCTAGCTTGATTGGCTGGTGGCATGCAGGCAAGAAGGAAAGGATCTTTGTTGTTGTTGCTTAAGGCTTTGTTGCAAGATGAATTGTGCAAACTCTGGTGAAGCTACACAGTGGCATGTCTTGGAGCTTGTTTGTTTATGTTTTAGTAAGAGGTGAGTGGAGGGGGGGGAAGCCACAGTTCTTCAATGCACAAACATCAGAGGCACCTTCTTGGGCAACTTTTTGAGCAATTGTTTCATCCAGAATGGAGATGGAAGAAACTAGGGGCAACTTTTTTTTAGAATATTAAAAGAAAAACAAGGTTAGAATGTGTTAAGATAATTATAGGATAGAAAACAGAGGAAGATGGAAAGGAATTGCTGAAACAATTAACAAAAGTGGAATACAAAAAGGGAGGTGTGAGGAGGTCGTTTAAATAAGTGAATGAAAGATATGATACTGAAATTGTTTGATGTGTTTTAAACTGTTTTTGTTTGGTTTTGTTAGTTTAATGTGTTAGTGTGATGTAGTGTTTTTGTATTGTATTGTTCTTTTTTGTTCTTTTTAGTGTTGTGTTTAAATTGTTGGAAAAGTAATAAATATTATTATTATTTTTTTAAAAAAGAAACTAGGGGCAACTTTTTGAGCAATTGTTTCATCCAGAATGGAGATGGAAGAAACTAGGGGAAGAAACATCAGGGGAGTTATCCCTACATTTTCCAGCATTAACAGGTAGATTAGAGGGTTAGTGCTGACTGCAAGAGTTTGAGGGGCCTTGGGTATGGCCCTAGATGCCAAGGTGGTTCCCCCTAACCCGGAAGAGGTATGCAAACAGAGAATTCCCAGGAAAAATCATATGGGTGCCATGTGCCGAGGACATGGCAACACAGTGCAGCTATCAAATAAAATCAGCACTGCCCTCATTCCGAACAGGAATCCACTTTGACCATTTTAAGATTAATCCCTGGGAAATGTCTGTCTTTCTTTTTGAAAGAGATGGGAGAGAGTAGAGTCTGGGGCTCCCAAAGTGAGGAACAGAGAGAAGCTGATGATGGAGGTGGGGGAGACTCTGTTTATGTGTTTGCGTATGTGACTGGATGGCAGATTAATGAAGGAGGCACGGTGTGTATATGCCTGGGTGAGAGAGAGAATGAGTGGGTGAATATTCTAATTATCCTGAAGCTTTCTGTTGCTATTGTGGGATGCTTTGCGTATATTTTTTCATTAATTGCATGTGTTTTCTCTGTAAATGTGTTTAGAATGTATTTTTTACTCATCTTTGTGTTTTAAAATATGTGGGAGATCTTTTAATGTAACAAGTGACTAGCAAGTTTAATAAAGTATAATACACCACCAGGAGCATCACCAGTTGAATTTCTTCCCTTCCTTTAAAAATGAGTAACTGCTGGAGAGCAGCAAGCGGCAGACAGAGGTGCCCACGCTCACTTTCACCTTTGGCTCCACCCACCACTAATATACAGCCCCTGACCAGTTTACCATGAGGGAATGCCGACCTTGACATGAAAAAAGATTGGCTGCTCCTCACACAGAACTGAGTGGCTGTTTGGTTTTACTGACCCTGCCTAACATAGAAAGGTGCCTTATACCCTCAGACCATCTACGTAGCTCCCTCTAGCTCAGCGTGGTCTACCCTAACTGGTAGCAGCTCTCTGGGGATTCAGGCAGAGGTCTCTCCCCTGCGTGCCCTGGATATGCTGGGGACTGAACTGGTGAACTTCTGTATGCAAGGCAGATGCTCTGCCACTGACCTGCAGCCCAAAAGCAGGGGTCTGGTGGTGCAGTCCCTCAGAATTCCACCAGAGGGCTGCAGCCTCTCTCCGATTGGTACAAAAGTCAGCTAGCAAAAAAGGGGGAGGAGCAGCACTTTGTGATGGAGAATAAAAGGAGCGGTTTTTGAGAGAGAGAGTTAGACAGGGTTTGAGCTGAGATGAGAGATAGGGCTTGATTTGCAACAGGGTTTAGTTTGAGAGACGGGGACAGAGGGATGAGGATAGAATTTGACTGAGGGAGAACTGGTTCCGATTTGAGTTGAACATCTGCTCTGAGGAGAATATAGCTGGAGCAGTTCCCATCATCCCTGACCACTGGTCCTGTTAGCTAGGGATGATAGGAGTTGTAGTCCCAAAACATCTGGAGGGTTGAGTTTGCCTGTGCCTGAGCTAGAGGAAGGATCCTCACAGCTTAGATGAGAAGAGCAGGTTGAGTGTCTGGGGAAAGTATACAGACAGGAGGTACCTGGAGAGCTGAGTCTGAGCCAGGAGAGGGAGAAGCTGTGGGAATACAGACTCCCTGGGTCTCATTCTAGCCGGGCTGGGGTGGGTGGTGAGAGAACTTCTAGGTAACAAGGTGTGAGGGGATCCCCTGGGTCTGTTATACCAAATGGAATACCTCAGGAGTGGGATTGCTAAGAGAGTGGGTAACTGACGAAAAGTGCCCCTCACTCCTGAACCAAAGTATTAAGCTGTGAAAGAAGTTGTGCTGTGTCAAAAGTATTTAACTGTAACACCTGCCATAACTAAGTAAGGGAATGAGACTGAATTAACAGAAGCTGAGTTAAGCATTTTACCACCCATTCTAGAAACCTGAACATCTACTTGAAGTGTAGCAACAGATCTTTAGCAACAGAAGCTTAAGAAAAGCTGTGCATATACTACTGTGCTTAAGCCTGTGACATCCTTATATAAAATTTAAATAATAAGTTAGCTTCTACCTGGAAAAGCGCCATATTTAACTGGGGGCAGTTAGTGGGTGAGTCTGCTACATATTAATTGGTGGCAAGGGTGGGATCCGCTACAGTAGGGAAGAATGCATTGTCAATTTTGGTTCCTATCACTAACTCATAATTCCCCATCTCCTGTTCCATACTTCACATTTCGGCATCAGTTTGCAATTCTTTTTAAATAAAGGTTCTCCTAATATATACACTTTTGTATGCATTTTCCTCAAACAAACACATTTTTGCAAATTATTTTCCCTCATAAATTTTTATACACTGCTTTCATTAATACATCACACTTTCTGTGCTATTTTCATGCATATATGCATTGAAATGCATACTTTCATATGTGGATTCCTAGAAATGTTATTTATCGGAGAACTGTGCTTCAAAATTCAGAGAACTGTGACATTTAAGAGGGTGGCTGCGTTTTCCTGTGCATATTGTTTTGGAAATGGTGAAGTAAGGAGTTTTGCATTAAAATGCAAATTGAACCAATTGTTTCTCTCCCTGCCCTGTCCCTCATCTGAGATATCCCCCCAATCCACTCCAAGAATTCATCTCTCTCCTTCCTCCTGCCACCCATACTCTCTGAAGCAAACTAGATTAATCACTATCAACCAGTCTGTCTTGTCACACAGGAACAACACAGCCACACTATATAAGGTCATTATTCAAGAGTTCCTTTGTGTGGAGAAAGACAGTGACCCCTTCTCATTTCCTCCTTCCTTCCAGATTAGCACCCCTTAAAATTTCTTTCTACCCACCACATCACACATGTACTCCTTGGAACAGGATGGTTTGTCTTCTCTCACCACTACTGCAGGGAATGCACTGTGCCAGTGTTCCCATCTGGGCAAGGAAGGAAAATGGCAAGCTGCCCAGCCCAGGGAGAGTCTCAGTTTGCAGCCAATCTCAGCCATGACACAAACACACATACAAGGCCCTTATTTGTAGGTGAGAATGGGAACAGGTAGGAAGATCATGCCAGTACAGTTCTTAGGGTGGTTATTATGTGTCTTGCTCTGAAGAGGCCCCAGATTCTGGCTGGTCATGGAATAGTATCAGTATGGCTCATAAGATTTCCATTCCTTGAGATCCAGGGGCAGCTCCAAGCATGAAGTAAGGCTCAGTTCCCAGTGCAGGGACTTATCACTTGATATAATGTTCTGCCACACTATCATCTATCTATCTATCTATCTATCTATCTATCTATCATCTATCTATCTATCTATCTATCTATCTATCTATCTATCTATCCCTACACATAGAATGCTAACTTGCAAGGGAAACGGTTTTGAGTCTAAGATTTTCTGTGTGCAGGGATTATTATTTTATGCATTTAATCAATAGAATTCCGTCCTTTTGCAGTCTGGTGCAGATATGGTCAGCAGGGTGGGGGGAACACAGATCTGGCCCACAGGCATAACCCACCCCAACACAGTTTTCAGCCATTCAAAAACAGCAAACCACTGGAACAGATAAAAGGCCCCATCTAGTCCAGCATTCTCACAGTGACTAATCAGATACCTATTTCTCCTCACATGAGATCTCATGGACATCCAATGAAGCTGAATGTTGGAAAATCCAGGACAGATTAAAAAAAAGTATTTATTTATACAGCGCCCAGTTGAACTATGGAACTCATTCCCACAGGACGCAGAGGTGGCCACCAACTTGGATGGCTTTAAAAGAGGACAACAGGTCAAGTCACTGTTCACAGCCTGCCCCACTAGGGAGAGATATGCTATATTTAGCTTTAAATTATAGTAATTGTATACATTTGCATTATATGAATCATATAAATCAGCATATGCAAATTTATGTAAAACAACGTATTTTGTATTTCTCTTTTAACTGTCATAATTATTTCCAAATCTGCACAGATACATGTAAATTAGCACGTGCAAATTTTATGCAGATTGGCATCCTCTCCTTTTGTGATGCACTTCCTTAAAAAAAAAAAGTAGCCTAAACTTATTTCAACCCCAATATTCTACTATCTGGAAATGGTTTTTATGTTAGCGGAGAATCCCCATTTATTTGCCACAGTTTCATTTCAATGAGTAAAATAGGCCTCTAGAAGAGAATCCCCTAAAGGATTGGCACTGCCAATGAATACAATGTTTTCAAACCAGGGAGAGGAAGAGAAGAAAATTTGCCTGCTATGATTGAGAAGCCATTTGCTTCCTTTGGAGTGACCTTGCTGAGAACTGGGATGTCTCCACTTTGGCATGCCTCAGGAACCTCTTGTTACAACTTCCCTTGCAGGAGCCAAGGGCATTCCCTCTTACGCTGCAGAAATAATCTCTCCCTGGATCTCCCTATAGCTTCACACCTTCTCTCTAGCTTTAATTTTGCCACTGCTGCTGTTGTTGACATTTTATTTTAAACACGCACCAAAAACACATGTAAATTCCTTAGATATTTATAGCACAGCTTCTAGAGCTTTAAATAGTATTTTCTTGAATAAACTGGTTTAATGTTAGAGAAGCCTTGAGCAACATGTGATCCACCAAGCTGTCTGAAGTTCATCAGCCATACATACTAACCTAGGTGGCCACCAATGCCTGGACATGGTATAAAGAGGCCTTTCAGGGCCAGATGCAGGTTTGAGGGAAAAAGTGGCCTCTTCTGGATCCACTCATACATCAGTGGGCTATGTGTTGAGTAATCTTGTGTTCTTAACCTGCTGTCCCCCAGCTTCATAGTGTGTGGCATGACAGGTTCTGTGCTCCACAGTGTGTTCATGTTCATGCATTCGTCTTACATTTGCAACATCGAACCTGTTATTTAGTTACAGCAATTACAATTTTTTATTTTTTATTTTTGCAAAGGAGGAGGAATGCACTGCAGCAAGAATAATCTCTTGCTTCACAAAGAATGGTTTATGAAACTAGGGCAAAAACATCCAGTGCTTTAAAGGAATGCATAACAAGTAACACAGCAGAGTATGTTGCACTAGGAGACCAGGGTGCAAATCCTCCCTTGGCCATGAATACTGCTGGGTTAGACACAGGCCAGTCACACTCAGTGGTGGAGCAAGCCGATCGGGCGCCTGGGACAGCACACATGCCCTGCGCCCTGGGGTGGGGCCAGTCACCCATGGGGGCAAGGCCAGCTGGGGCAGGACGCTCCGTGGGGCCTCCAAGGAGTCTGCATGCCTCCTCCCACTCAGCCGCCCTACAGCTGAGGGGGAGGCGGTGGGCGGACCATTTGGGGCCGCGTCACTCCCAGGAGAGACGTGTGGCTCAGGCACGCTGCAGGAACCACGGTGAGTGCCGTCCGGCATTTTGTCACCCCCCCCCCAGTGGTGACACCCAGGGTAACCTGCCCCCACCGCACCCACTTCCTCCGCCCCTGGTCACACTGTCTCTCCCTAAAACCTACTTCACAGTACTGTGGAGAGGATAGAAAGGAATGTACTGTTATCCAAGTTCAGACCACTGATCCTTCTAGCTCGTATTGACTGGCAGCAGCTCTCTAGGGTTTCAGAATCATAGAACTGTAGAGTTGGAAGGGCCATGGGGGTCATCTAGTGTAACACCCTGCAATGCAGGAATTTTTAACCCAATGTGGGGCTCGAAAGCCTGGGATTAATAGTCTCATGCTGTACCAACTGAGCTAGGAGGAAACCTTTCCCAGCCCTCCCTGGAGATGTCAGAGATTGAACCTGGGACCTTCTGCATGCAAAGCAGATGTTCTACCACTGAGCTATGGCCTTTTACACATAACCATGGAAACCACCATGAGCTCCTTGGAGGATAAGTATAAGAGAGAGAGAGAGAGAGGCTGCCCACAGGTGACAGTCCTTATCTAGGGACACTGTAGTTCTCTGCCCAGGCTCAACATTTACCCTGAAGGAGCCTGCGTTAGCTAGACAGCTGGAACTTTGTAATAGGTTTCCTCATAATAGTTTATGAGTTAGTACCTCGTAACTGGCTTGCTTTCATTTCTTTTCTCTCCCCCAGCTGCCCCGCCACTCTGCTTTTTTAAGAGTCCAGAGCTGCAATGCAGAGCAAGCCAAGGCACACGGAGGATGGAATCTTGGCTGAGTGGCGTTCCATTGGCCCGCCGAAGGCTTGAGTCAGATGGATCGGGTGAATATGGAGAAGGGGAGAGAGTTCCAGTAGCAGCCAAAAATATGTATCTTTCCTTGCAGGGCACAAGCTGAATTTAACTATCATTGTTAGAAGTTGTTTCCTCCTCATTTGATACAGCATTTCCCTGGCACTAAGTGCAAATACATTTTTATCTTGTCCATCTCCCCTCACCCCCAAAGAAAGCCCAATTATCTTTTTTCAGTGACACCAAGGCTGACATCCGAAGCACAGTTTACTAGGATGCCAAAGTCCTCTTAAAACAAGGTTGAGGGACATTTTTTAGCCTGAGGGCCACAGGCCAGTGGTGGATGGGAGCCAGGGGCAAATAAATATATAAATAAAGTGGGTGTAGGAACAGATGAGTTGTATCCAAATCAGTTCTATTATAAAAGAGACCCACTGCAATTATGTTGGTCACGTTCATCAGTCTCATTAGTTCTACTGAGTAGCACTAACATTGGAGACAACCTGTTCCCCAACAGTCATGGAAGAATCAGAATTGACTTTTTTTCTTTTTCTTTACAAATTTGTATCTCTATCCAGGCAAGCATCTTCACAGTTCAAGGGTGCAATCCAACCAGGCATAGATCAGGGCTGGTAAAGGGTGTAGCCTGGGGATAATCTCAAGGGCCAGATAGAGAGGTTTGGATGGCTGCACTTGACTTCCAGGTCTTAAGTTCCCTGTCCCATTCTTAAATTCAACAAATGTTGCTGGAAACTATTCCTTAAAATGCATATATTAATGATAATCAGACTGTCAAAAATATGATTTTTATGGTAAAGAGCTCATTTCCTGTTGTGAAAAAAACACTATGAAGCCTGATGAGTTGAAAATTTTTGCCATTATTATCTTCATTGATTTTGTCAGTTGTGTTGTGTTTTCATTCTGCCCTTTCTCCATGGAAGGTGCGGAAAGAGGCTGTCATCCTTACAACAGTCCTGTGAGGCAACTGAGAGTGGATGACTAGGCCACTATTACCCACTGAACTTGCTCATCATTGGACTGTACACCTCACCTTGTTTGCCAAGAGAACAAACAAACAGCAAAAAACAAAACAAAAACAAAAAAACAAAACTGAAGGATAACTATGGTCTGATTTGCATGTTATAGTATGGAATGTGAGAATCAAGCCAGCTCATATCAGAATTCACAAAGACTGAATTTATCAAAACCTCCTGAGACCCAACACATACATACACACACACATTACACATACACTGAAATAATCTAGATTTGAATTGCTTCAGGAGATAAATTAAGAGATAATGAAGCTAAATTCCCTCCCTTGGGAGGCATGGTTTGACCCTCTCCCTATCTTGTTTTTGATGTCCAGCAAGGATGGGGCATTTCTTCAGTCTAAGGACCACATTTCCTTCTGGAAGTCACATGCCAGGGATGGGCAGGCAGAGGTGAAAATTGGTAGAGTGGCAAATGTAATGGTTACCTTTGTACAGTATGCTAGCTTACACAGACCCCCTCTCTAATCCCCCTTTCAGCAAACAAGAGGCATTAGCAGAGTCCAAGGATACATTCCAGCCAGGCAAACACATTCAGAGTACAGAACAGGGCCAGCAAGAGCTCTGAGGACCAGGCAGAGTGGCCTCATGGGCCGGGGTCTGACGTTCCCCACCTCTGCTACAAACAATAAACTTTCATATCATGATTTTATGACAACTGAAGCTGTTATTTTTGTCCCCTGGCTCTGTGGGTTTGGCTCCCTTTATTTCGACTCAGTACTGTTTCATAGTTTTTATTGTATTTTGATATATGTCGTGCACTACTTTGGATGCCCTTGAGCTGGAAAGCAGGATAAAAATAAACTTTAATAGTAATGATGATAAGATGTGGGGAAAGGAAGGTGCCATGTTTAGAGGCAATGCACCTTTGAATATAAGTTTTCAAAAATGTTGTCTTAGTTATTGAGTGGCAAATAATTGAAGAAGGACCATTGCTTTCATTTCCTGTTGCACCATCCAGCAGGGGCACCTAGTAAACTGTTGCAATATATAGGACATTGGACAAGATCAGTGACTGGAGGGAATTTGGAAGGCCAGGTTTCTTACCCCAGATCTACCTGGACCAATACTCTGATTCAGGAGAAGAAGGTAGCATAATGTTGATATAGGTTTCCACTAGAACCCCACCAACAACAACCCAAACAATGCTTTGCTTATGTATTTATGGAGGGAATGATTCCAGTGGTTATGGGGGTGGGGAAAGATACTCTTGTGGTTTGCAAAGTAATAACCAGTGGGGCCCTGGAGGTCAGTTGGGAGAAGAAAGGCTATTTTGCAATCAAGGCAGCTGCATGATATTATAAACATAAGACAAACCATAGCTGAGTGGTAAAACACATGCTTTGCAGGTAGAATATCATAGATTTGATTAGTGCTTCTGCCCAGGAAAAATAGGTGTCAGTACTTATCATGAAATTGTTACAGTGTCACACTTCTTAACAACAACAAAATGAGGTGCCAGTACTGTGTACTCTTGAATACCCCTGGGGGGGGGGAGCACTGGGTTCGATCCTTGGCAATGTCTGTTTCAAAGGACCAGATGGCGAGCTGATGGAAAGATGCTTTGCTGAGAACCAGAGATCTGCTCTGTCCCCCCAAAACAGTACTTCTGTCTTGTCAGGATTCTACCTCAATCCATCCTCCAAACGCCTCCAAACACTCACACAGGACATTCACTGCCTTCACTGGTTCTGATTTAAAGCTGAGTATCATTTGCATGGGTATACAAATGATACCCAGGTGGGTATAGCTGGGTATCATTCACATACTGGTGAACACCCAGCCCAAACTCCCTGATGATCTCTCCAAACACCTTCCTGTAGATGTTGAAAAGCCTGGGCGAGAGGACCATGCCCTGAAACACCCCACAAGTGAACACCTAGGGATCCGAACAACCCCTCCAACACCACTTTCTGGACACAGCCCAGGAGAAAGGATCGGAACCACTGTATAACAGTGTCCTCAGCTCCCAACTCCTCTAGACAGTCCAGAAGGATACCATGGTCAATGGTATCAAAAGCAGCTGAGAGATCCAGGAAAGAGTTTTCACCTCTGTCTCTAGCCTGCTGGAGATAATTGAACAGCGTGACCAAGGCAGTTTCAGTCCCATTTTAATAATAATAATAATAATAATAATAATAATAATAATAATAATAATAATTTATTATTTGTACCCCGCCCATCCGGCTGGGCTTCCCCAGCCACTCTGGGCGGCTTCCACAGAAACCCAAAAAACACTAAAATATCATACATTAAAAGCTTCCCTGAATAGGGCCGCCTTAAGATGTCTTCTGAATGTCAGGTAGTTGTCCATCACCTTGACATCCGATGGGAGGGCATTCCACAGGGCGGGCGCCACCACCGAAAAGGCCCTCTGCCTGGTTCCCTGTAGCTTCGCTTCTCGCAATGAGGGAACCGCCAGAAGGCCCTCGGCGCTGGACCTCAGTGTCCGGGCAGAACGATGGGGGTGGAGACGCTCCTTCAGGTATACTGGTATTTTGGGTCCGGAATCCTGATTGGAAGGGATCCAAATGGTCTGCATCATCCAGATGTGTCTGGAGTTGTTCAGTGACCAGACGCTCAATCATCTTTTGCCCCACCAGTCCCAATGAGCACCAGCCTCCACTGGTCTCAGGTAATATCTGCTTCCAGTGTGCTGTAATGGATCACTGGGTGAGCCTGGACCAGTCACTGCCTCTTAACCTAACCTACCTCACATAAATCATGTACACCACTGAGCTTTTGGCAGAAAAAAATGGATAAATGCAATAAATAAATAAAATCCTTTATGTGGAGATGGCGGGGATTCATCCTGGAGCTATTTGTGTGCAAAGCATGAGCTGTGCTACTGAAATGCGACTTAATCCTCCCCCCACAAAGAAATAGTAAAACATCCCATTGGCTTGGATGCACCGCTTAACACTTTAACCAATGACCATCTGCTTTCCTTACTTGATTGGCTGCTGGCTGACCTATCACAACCAATTCTGGGCATCGCTCATCATGATGTGAGACCGACACGTTGGACGCCCACTGGTCGACAAAGCCTTTGGGTGTATAGACTCCACAGTCTATGATGCTGGTCATCTGCTCAAACTCTTCGCACACGCCGTCACCATCATGGAAGTAGCACCTGCTCGGTTCATCTGCAGTAAGAGAGAACAGGAGGGGAAGGGAAGTCAAGAAGGATGGAAAAGCCATTTCTCAATAACTAAGTCCAGTAAGCACTGTGTACTTTGACCTAATGAGCAAATGGGAATGATGCCCTCGGAAAACCATAGCCTTTGCCCTTTAGAATAAATTATGCAAATTATAAAAAAAAATGGGAATGATGTGCTCTTGCTTCCGTCAAAGTCTGGCTTTCATAATACCACCTACTCCCTCACCCACCCCTTCACACACACTCACTTCTTGTCAAACACTTGAGCTGACAGAGGACAATGAGGGAGCCTGGGAATTGCTAACATATGTATCATAGCTTGTTTGTAAAATGTGCATGTTTTCAGAAATCTACCAACAACTCTCAGTGCATTTACACTTAAAAATAGACCACTGAACTACCGTTGGAATAGTTGCATGAGGTCCCTTACCTCTTGTACAATTCAGAGTTATCAGGTAATTTGAGGATAAGATCACAAAGTTTGTTCCAGTTTCCTTGCAAGGAGTGCCCCTAGAGAGTGGTTCAATTTAGATCGGGGACTACCCACAGGCCACATCCATTCCTAGCCACATCCTTGCCACACCTTCTCTCCCCAAATCACAACCCTCACTTTGCACCCTGTGTGTTTCTGAGTGGCTGTGATGTGTCCTTGAGCTCTGGCAATGCCTCTTGCTTGTCTGGACAAAGGATAGAGTGGGGTGGGTGTGTTTGTAGAAGCTGTAGAACCTGCCCATCACTAACACATGACCCTTGACAAATTGGCCAGAAGGGAGTGCTGCCCTCACGATGAAAAATGTCCCACATTCCAATTCAGATGATCCTACAAATCCTGAAAGATCATGATTGAGCCATACTCTCACTTCTTCCTTCCTCCATATCTCCCCATCCCTCCTTCATTCCTTTATTTATTTTCAACTTTTTGTTGTTGTTGTAAAAGGTTTTCTTACAGCTTTAACAGATTTAATGCTTTCCATATCCTCCTATCGTTAAAAAAATTCCTTACAAAATCAAATGTTAGTCCTGTTCAGAGTAGACACATTGGAATTCATGGGCATGACTAACTTCCCTATTCTGCTTCATATGTGGGTGGGTGTCTTGAGGTAGAGAAAGAGACACAAAGACCTATGCAATCCTGCAAATTCCACACACTTTGGTGTCTGCCTCATCCCACTGCTCTCTCCAGATCCTGGCTGACTCTTTCCATGGCTCAACAGCCCTTTAAAGGGCTGCTTCAGTTGGAGATGCCAGAGACTGAATCCAGAACACCTTTGCTTGCAAGGCAAGGGCCCAGTTTGTAGCTCAGCTCTGAATGTTGTTTTCTTTGTTATGGCTTACATCTAAACAAATGAAATTGCTGCTGCTACTACCTCTTGTGGCTTACTGTTTTATATGTGCTATGTTATACATTAAGGGTGGCAGTTCAGTGGCAGAGCATTTGATTTGCATGCAGAATGTCCCAGGTCCAACCCTTGACCTCTCTAGACAGGACTGCAGCCAGAAAAATGAGAGTCAGTCAATGCAGACAACTCTGAGCAAGATGGACCAATGAGTTGATTGTGTATAAGGCAGCTTCCCACACCACCCCTATAAGAAATCCCAGGATATTTTATATCTGGTGGTTTGCCTACATCTATCCGTGTGCCTATTTCTCGCGCGCGCGTGCGCGCGTGCACACACACACACACACACACACACACACAAACACCTGACTAGAACCAGTGTAAAACTGTATAAGTAAACAAAAATAAACATAATAAAAAAACAAGCAAACAACCCTTTGCACAGGAATAGAAAAAGAGCAATGAAGCAAATTAACTGCTGGCAGAGCCCAGCTGATTTCAGTGGCCTCCTGCCAGTGCAAGAGAGGCTCCAGGCCCCTGGTGTTGTTCACTATTTTGTTCTTAAATGACACTTGCGAAACACTGAGTTTAGCAAGGACAAGCACTTCCAAAGGAACAGCTCCAGAGACTGGAGGCCTCTGTTTACCAACTCACGGCATATTTGGCATGGGCAGTAGCAGAAGGGAAGGGAGGGGGGGTGTCCCTTGCAACTGAAGAAACATCTTTTTGCGCCAGTCAATGAGACACTAATCTGAACTAGAGGGATCAAAAGTCAAAGGGAGATGGAGTGACTCTCTATGGCAGGGGTCAGCAACCTTTTCAGCCATGGGTCGGTCCACCATCCCTCAGACCATGTGGAGGGTCAGACTACCTTTTGAAAAAAAAAATGAACAAATTCCTATGCCCCACAAATAACCCACAGATGCATTTTAAATAAAAGCACACATTCTAATCATGTAAAAACACCAGGCAGGCCCCACAAATAACCCAGAGATGAATTTTAAATAAAAGGACACATTCTACTCATGTAAAAACACGCTGATTCCTGGACCGTCCACAGGCCAGATTGAGAAGGCGATTGGGCCGGATCTGGCCCCCAGGCCTTAGGTTGCCCACCCCTGCTCTATGGTGATAACCCAATGCTGGGGAGGAGGGCAAAGAGTGTCCTCCTGTGTCTTTAAAGGAGCAGAACTTCCACTGCAGGTCGTTCTCTAGCTGTCCCTTACTTTACCACCCCTGATTTTCTTCTCCCTCGTAAATCCCTTTCCTTACATACTCAGTGGAAAAGTATCTGCTTTGTATGCAGATGGTCCTAAGATTCCTAGGATGACTCCAGGTAAAGGTAAAGGACCCCTGACAGTTAAGTCCAGTTGCGGGCGACTCTGGAGTTGTGGTGCTCATCTTGCTAGTTCCTCAGAGGGCAGATCTGCCACACCTCCCAGCTGTCTCATTGCTGGCCCGGCCCTGGATATATCAGCAATGGAGACTGAATTCCTTGAACCATGTAGTTTTTGGGGTTTCCTGTGCCAAGTTGCACGGATGCACAATGAAATTATTCAAAATCCATCCCTTGGAACCACCAGAAGTGGTTGTTCTAAGAGGCCAAACTATATATGATTCTACTCCCCTGATCAGCAAGGTGTTTTTAAAAAAGGTTTGTGTGAGAAAGAGATCTGGAACAGGATCTTGTGTGGAAGGGTAAAAGGCATTCATCCTTTGTCCCCTTCTGCTTGGTCTCAGCCTGAATTCCTTGAACCCAACTCCCTGTAATGCAGGAATCCTGCCCACAGCTGTCCCTGGGTGGACTTGAACCACGCACTTGCTGTTTAAAGCAGGGCTGGGAATTCCAGTTGGTGTCAATGAGACCTTTTATTTCCATGCAAATAACAGGCCAGGGGCAGGGGCAACAGTCTGGTGGGAAGCAAATACTTTATAAAAACCCATCTATGTCCCCTCACCAAGATCTTAATCTGGATCAAGCCGCAGCTATTTGTCCTCTAACACACACACACACACACACACACACACACACGCCCAAATTCACATAACAGCCAATTACATGAATTAGATCACATCTAAATCAGTTCATTCATAGACTAGATAATGCAGAAGTTATAATTCGCCCAGAAAGTCAAGTGAGAAAGTCAAGTGGAAGTACACTGGTACCTCAGTTTATGAACTTGATCCATTCCGGAAGTCTGTTCTTATACCAAAACCATTCTTAAACCAAGGTGCGCTTTCCCTAATGAGGCCTCCCACCACCAGTGCCCTTCCACCATTCGGATTCCGTTCGTAGACCGAGGTAAAGTTCTCAAACAGGGACACTATTTCCGGTTTTGCGGAGTTTGTAAACTGAATTGTTCTTAAACTGGACTGTTCTTAAACCGAAGTACCACTGTACTGTATCTGAATCAGTCCAAGCATACCTTCCCTGCAATGTATCAAAGACAAACAGGGACAAGCTTGCAACATGCTGCCTATAGAAGATTAGAAACCAAGGCCACTCAAAATACTGGAATTGCCACTGGCAGACTGCATACCAAAAGGCGGAGATAAGCAAACTTGCTATACTCCATTTCTTCTTTCTTCTTTATAAGGGGTGGACATTAGGTTCCATCAGCCATAAGGTTTTTTTTAATTGCAAAATCTGTCTCCCAACTTCTCCACCCTTCAAACGTCTGCTACAACGGCTTATTTCCTAAGTTAGATGGGTTCCAGGCAAAGTTTATTCGGTCTTTACTACAGTTTCCAAATTGTGTCCCAAATCCAATCTTATTTGTATCAACTGGGCTACAATACTGCCCTTGTATCCCTGAGTCAAAGGCTTTGGAACATCTCACAAAGCGACCTGCAATCCAGATCCAATGTAATCTGTGGCCCGATTGCAGCTGGAATCCAATACGGGCATGACTTTCAGTTAGCCTCATGTCTTAGGAAACCTACCGGCATTTATTTACCAAACCTAGATTAAAGGTATTTCCATTGGAAGTTTTAAATGGTAGACTAAGAGGCATTCCCTATCATAAAAGGCTTTGTTTATGTTCTCGGGGTGTCGAATGCATGAACCATATCCTACTACTGCATTGTGAGCAGTGCAAGCAAGCAAGCAAGGGACCAACTGATCAAACCCTTACTAGCAAATTTGCCAGGGAAATCTGAAGCCTCCCATATTAAATACCTTCTGGAGGATAGGTCAAATGATATTACACTGACCGTGGCAAAGTTTCTTTTGGGGGTCGCAAGAAATAAAAGACCACCATGCTCTAGACATACCAACAATACTCTGCTCTTCAATGATTTATAAGGCAAGAGAGTGTTTTGTTATATATCAATCGAAATATATATTAGGGGGGAAATATTGCCTTAGCTAGGAAAAGGAAAAATAAATCAATCTCAGGGCTTCCCCCCCCCCCCAGTTTCACATATTTCCACACATTCTCCACAATTCTCCACAAGTTTGCATTTTTTATATGTAGAAAAATCGTGCTTTTAAAAATTAATCAGCATTTTAGTGTGAATTTCTACTTACCCCTGTTGGTATGAAATTTGCCCTTAAGTATACATTTATTTCAGGGAACTGCCATTAATTTTAAGCATTTTTAATGTTATTTTCACTATTGAGTGCATTTTTATATACACTTTCCCATAATATACACAATTTTGTATTCATTATTTGCTTGGAGAACTGCATTGCAGCATTTGGAGATGTACAAATTTCAAAGGAAACTTCTGTTTTAGCTTACATATTGATTTGGAAATGGCTAATTAGAGTGTTTTGCATTAAAACGAAAACTAAACCAACTTTCTCCCCGTTCCTAGTGCTAACATGTTATTTAACTACACTGTTAATCACTGCTGGCTGTGGCCGATGGGAGTTAGAGCCCAATGGAATCTGGAGGGCACCACAGTGGCTACCTCCCAGCTAGCCCATAAGAAGATTAAAAACCAAAGGCCCATCTAGTCCACCATCCTGTCCCTACAGTGGCCAAACAGGTGCCCCTGGGAAGCCTACAAGCAGAAGATGATTGCAATAGTTGTTATCCTCTGCCTCTAGTACTGGAGACAGGGCTGTCACACCGAAGATGGAACAAGCTTGTTTTCTCCTGCTCTGGGGGTAGGACCTGAACCAACGAGCTCAAGTTACAAAAAAGGAGATTCCGACTAAACATCAGGAAGAACTTTCTGATGGTAACAGCTGTTTGACAGAGGAACAGATTCCCACAAGAGGTGGTAGACTCTTCTTTTTTAAGCAGAGGTTGGGAGTCATCTGTCATGGTTGCTTTAGTTGAGATTCCTGCATTGAAGAGGATTGGACTTGATTACTCTTCCAGCTCTATGATAGTATATAGTCATCGAGTAGCTGTGTCTTAGCTGTTTTACCATATGCTTGGTAGTTTTATCTTTAGTAAAAATTTCCACTAGTGTTCCTAGAACAGAGATTAACTAACTGAGTTGTAATTTCCTGGATTTCCCCCCCCCTCTCTCTATATATGGAGTGTCAAATTTGCCACTTTCCCATTTTCAGGAATAAAAGCTTAAATTGCTGATCTTCTGGAACTTGTCCCTAAGAATTTGAGTTATTTAGGAACTCTTGGGCAGCTGCCATCTGGACCTGGTGACTTGTTCATTTTAATTTGTCAACAAATTCTAGAACATCACCTCCTGTTACCACCTTTTGCCTTTTTTCCTCAGACTTCCTTCTCGAGAAAGTTAGTCAAGGCAAAAAGATCTGCCCTTTATCTTCTACAGTGCAGCAGATGGAAATAATTTATTCGGCATCTCTGAAATTTCCTTTCACTCCTTTAGCACACCTTCAATTCCCTTGTCATTCAAAGGTCCAAACATCTCCCTAGCTGTTTTCCTGTTTCTAATATTTATGAAGTAATTTTATTGTTGATTTAAAGTGCTTTTTTTTAGCAGTGTACTCCTCAGCTTATTTTTTGCACATCACATGCTGCTTGCATTTCTTTCATCAAAGTCTGTGTTCCTTTCTGTTTTCCATATTTAGGCAATACTTCCATAAAGGAAGCCTTCTTGCTTCCATAGCTTCCTTGACTGCTCATGAACCACACTGGCATAATCTTGGCCTTAGTGGTTGTTTTCTTGTATACATTCCAGCTGAGCTTTCTGAAGAATTTGGACCCTCTTGACTTTCCTTTCCAAATTCCATTTTTACTTATCTCTTGTTTTTTGTTAGAAGTTTCCTCTTTTCAAGTCAAGCATGACTGAGTTGGACTTTCCTGGCAACTATCCACTTGCATACGTTGGCAAGGCATATTCCTGATGTGGTTGCACTCCAATTCCCATAAGCCCTACTCTGTATGGCCAGTGGTCAGGTATAATGGAAGTTGTAGTCCAACATCTTCTGGAGGGCGCCATGTCAGCTGCCCCTGGGCTAACCAGATGCCCACCCATATATAGATCCCCCTTTGCACTGAAATGCACTGAAAAATAATCCCAAGTTTGATATCATGCTCAGTGGCTTCCCCATGTGATGATAAAAAATAGTAGGCCTCTGATATGAAATCATATGCTTGGGATAAAGAGAGGACATGGGCCTGATCCAATGTGATGAGTTAATTTATACTTGCATGGAGAGGAAATCTTTTGAATAGCTCTAGTGCAGTGTTTCCCAACCTTTTTTGGGCAACGGCACACCTGTTTAATGAAAGAAATCTCGCGGCACACCACCATTACAGCCCCGTGACGTCAGCGCGCAGCGTCACGCCGGGAGGGACGCACGAAAGTGAAAGTTTTCAATTTTTTCCCCTCCCCCTTGCCGGGGAACCTCCAAGCTTTGGGGGTGGGAGGAGGCAGCAGAGCGAGGGACTGAGGGACGGCGGCAGCTGAGGCGGCGGCTGTTGTGGTGGTGGCGGCGATAGCGGGCGGAGGAGGGGGCGGCGGCGGGGCTTGAGGAGCCGTCACCGGGAGTTGCTGCTGCTGTTGTTGCTGCTGCTGCCCGGACATGCCGGCCTCCTCCTCCTCCGCTGTCTCGCGCTCCTCCCTTTTGCACGCGCTGCCCCGCCGCTCGGCACCACCACCGCGGAGCCGCCCCCGGCTCGACGCGGATCCTCGCCGCCGCTGCCTCTCACCGCCCGACTCGCCCGCCTCCCTCCCACGGCACACCAGCCAACGTCTCATGGCACACTAGTGTGCCGCGGAACACCGGTTGGGAAACACTGCTCTAGTGCAAGCCAGTATGTGATCTGTATGGAGGCTAATTTGTTCCTGATTATGTGTAAGACCCCAATAAATCTGTCTGCTCTGAGTCTGAAAGGCCCAAGGGATGAGAGGAACAGAGAGACAGAGATGTCTGAATTAAAACAGAGATTGCACAGTTGATTTAAAAAAAGCTCACTGAACGCAGCCCAGACAGTGAGCATGCCCCTTCTCAGATTCCAGCTCTGTTGTACCGAGTCGGCATGCCCTGCCCTCCATTACCTTTTTGGCCAGCCCCAATGACATTGGTAATGAGAGCCAGGAAAAGATTAGGTGTTCCATTGGTTTCATGGAAGAATCATGGAGAAATGTGGTTTAACTACTGCATTCATCTTATTCTTCTTTTTAAGGGAAGATATGTTCTTAACCTTGGCAGGATACTACAAAAAAAAATCAAACTGCCCTTCTAAGGAGAGTAGGAGGACCATCATCAAATGTTTTAGTGCCCAAGATGGAATGTCCAAAGTACATCTCTTATAATGTGAAAATGCACATTAAATGAAATTCAATAGATACAAATGTGAATATCTACAGAGAGGTACAGATAATTTGGCGTGAAAAATGAAAGGGATATTGGGGTTGACATCCATCACAAGCTGGTCAAATTCCAACAACTGCAAAAAGGGCAAGTGTGGTTTCAGAGTACATTGAGAGAACCATACTTCCAGGACAGAAGAAGCAAGAGTCCCACTATTATTCCACTCTGGAGTCTATTTCTGGGCACCACAGTTTCAGAAACATGTTGACAATGTGTGCAGAAGAGGACAATAAAGATGGCCAGGAATATGGAAAACAAGTACTATGAGCAAAGAACAAAGTATACGCTCATGAACCATATTCCACTGTATCCAGCCCTAGGGAACTGGGTACCAGATCCATCTTAGCAGTTTGCGGCACAAATGCATTTACAAAAGATGCCTGCCAATTTTAGAAGTTTTGAGAGGTCAACGTGGACTGAAAACCACTGAAGAAGACCATTGCTAGATCAGACCAAAGATTCATTTTGTCTATTATCCCTTTTGCTACAGTGGCCAATGCAGTGCCGCCAGGAAGCCCACAAGCAAGGTACAGCATCAGGGTGGGGATCTTCAGGTCAGGGCATGAAAGCAGCCCTCCAAGCATCCCTATCTAGCCCTCAGAACTCTTCCCTTGCTACACCCTTCACAGGTCATGCCTCCTGCCCCAAGCACATTCGCCTGGCTGCAACATGTCCTTGATCTCTAATAATGTATTTTGTTGGCTGCACGGAAGATAGAGAGGCATGTGTGAATGTGTGCCTTTGGAATTCTGGTAACATGTCATGGGCACCAGTCACAAAATGGCTACAGTAAGTGTGTGACATATCCCAGAATGCTGTGGGGTGTGGCATGGTAGTCTCAATGTAGGAGATGCTAAGCCACTGGCAACAGTGAGAGCAGACTGTAGATTTGGGGGGAATATTTAATGAGAACTTTTTAGGGTGCCATAAGAGGTAGGGATGCAGGTGGAACTGTGGTCTAAACCACTGAGCCTAGGACTAGCCAATCAGAAGGTCGGTGGTTCGAATCCCTGTGATGGGGTGAGCTCCCGTTGCTCGGTCCCAGCTCCTGCCAACCTAGCAGTTCGAAAGCACATCAAAGTGCAAGTAGATAAATAGGTACCACTATGGTGGGAAGGTAAATGGTGTTTCCGTGTGCTGCTCTGGTTCGCCAGAAGTGGCTTAGTCCTGCTGGCCACATGACATGGAAGCTGTCTGCGGACAAACGCCGGCTCCCTCAGCCTATAGAGCAAGATGAGTGCACAACTCCAGAGTCGTTCGCGACAGGACCTAATGGTTGGGGTACCTTTACCTTTAAGAGGTACTGGCAGGCACACTGGTGCCATGTGAAGAAGCTGACCTACTATACAAAGCCACCACTGGGGTGTGGTCCCTGGATGGTTGTCCTGATCAGAATGTGCCTCTCAGGCTGAAAAAGGTTCCCCACCACTGTATGATAGTAGCACCCATCCCTTGTTGTCAGCAACTGGTCCACGGCCTATTAGGCTGTTACTCAGCTTGCCCTGGCAAAAATAATAGTCAGGCATAACGATAGAAGACAGGAACTTGCTGAATGGTTCACGGTGAGAAGGGGGGGGGGATACATATTAAAAATGCAATCTTGAAGTTGTGATGTTTGGTGGAATAAACACAGCATATGAATTCCCAAGGGTCTAACTTGTATCAGGAGAGAGAAATGTATTCACTGGTAGGAAGGCTTGGCCTTTAAGAGTACTGAGACAGATGTTAGACTAAAAGAAGCCTGCTTTATATCCTCATTATAAATTGGGCGGGGCATACTTGTAATTGGCTTATGAGGGTGTTTTTTTATTTAAAAAAATATTTCTTATAATAAACCAGAACTTGGCTATATTAAACACTGATAAGTCTTTGGCCTCATTCTCAGAAACAGCAGATGTGGTGTTGAACTGTGTTTTTTTCAGCTATCCTTCAAATAACGTTTCCTACACCTGTTCTCCTGCCCCCACACTCAGTCTTTGGCCTGAGTTTAATCTAAAGTCTTCTTTGGCACTTACCAGAGATTCCATTCCTAGCCAAATGACCCAGATGATCATTGTTGAAGAGAAGGAAGGTATATCATTGACACAGATCTGTGACTGTTACTTTGGCACACATGGGTATATCTGATAATTTATTTTATTTATTTATTGCATTTATATACCCTCTTTCCTCCAAAGAGCTCAAGGTGGCATGTATAGCTCTCCTCCTCCTCATTTTATCACCACAACTACCCTGTCAGGTAGTCCAGTGAGTGATTGGCCCAAGGTTAAGTGGGGATTTGAACCCTGGTCTCCCTAGTCTTAATCCAACAATGTAACCACTACACCACTGTATTCCTTTTTTCCAGTTTGGCACATTATTTTTTATTTTATTTTATATATAAATAAATATATATTTATATTTATAAACAGGACATACGCATAAAGTGCATTTTAGTTGGATGTGTTTTAACACATCCAAAATGCAGGCATTTTAGAAAAATGTCTTCTAAATAAAAGAAACTCTAACTTCCCCCATAGGCAGCTTTTAAACAACTCTAACAACAGAAAGTCCCCCCACCAGCACCACCACTAGCAAACAGTTTGCACGAGTATGGTAGGTTCTTCTGAATGTTTAGTTCTCTTGAGGTTGTTATGAGGACAAAACGGGGTGGAGGAAAACTGCATGCTACCACCTTGACCTCCTTAGAGGAAAAGTGGGGTAGAAATCTAATAAATAAAAATAATAATAGTCAATCTCGCTCAGACATATGGACAGCTTAGATTAATCTATCTACTTAAATCAGGACTGATGGAATACATCTACTGCTGATGTCAACTAACAATGTCTCTTTCCTTCATTCTCCACTATATTTGCAAGAACCATTATTATTATTATTTTATCATTATTTATTAACCACAGCAATAATGATTTTGTCTGTGATGGACAGCCTTTTATCAGATTGCACATAAGGAACCAAGCAAAAACTCAAAGGTAATCTACCCCATTTGGCAAAATCCCCCACCTGGGGCTCAAATTGCACAAAACCGACTGGGTAGAGAAGGGTGGACACACAGCCCTGCATCCTGCTTTCAGTTTGGAACGAAGCTGCTGGCATCAGAATCACCTCCTTTTCTACAATAGCTACTCTTTAAAGAAAAGGGAAAAAAGGCCAGGCAAAATTAGAGAAGGGAGGGTGGGGAGAAGGGTATTTTTAAGCAAGCCTGTTTACTTAGGGACCATGCCAATGTCAACAGGCCTTGTACCGTATAATGACATGTCCAACTTTTGTTTTTTTAAAAAAACAATGAACAAAAATGCACACGTGTTGTTTCTGAGTAACAGATTCTTGGACTATGCTGGCCTTTGCAGTTTAGTCCCTCTGCCAACTGCAAAAAAAAAAAAAAAGTATATTCAGTCTTGGGTCTCCCATTGCTTCGCCTCACGGACATAGAGAAGGTGCCCCCACACTCTTCCTCTCTCATGTAATATTAGAACTCAGGGGCATCCAATGAAGCTGGGTGCTGGAAGGTTCAGAACCAGCAAAACAAAGCACTTCTTCACACAGTGTGTAGTTACAGCCATTGCATTGGCTCCCAGAAGAGATAGCAATGGCCACCAGCTTGAAGAGCTTTCAAAGAGGATTAGACCAACCCATGTAGGATGAGGCTATCAGGGGCTACTAGCCACAATGTCTGTGATCTGCCTCCACTGTCGGAAGCAGCATGCCTCTGAAAGACAGTTGCTGGGAATCACACAAGTGGGAGAGGTGCTGCTGTTGCACTCAGATCCCCATAGGCATCTACATGGCCACTAAGAGAACAGGCTGTGCAAGAATGGAGGGGGTTGATGCTCACAAATGGATCCTTTGTATGAGAAACTGGGGTGTTGCAGGTACATCTAAAATGATGGATAAAAAGGTAAAGGTAAAGGGACCCCTGACCATTAGGTCCAGTCGTGGCCGACTCTGGGTTGCGGCGCTCATCTCGCTTTATTGGCCGAGGGAGCCGGCGTACAGCTTCCGGGTCATGTGGCCAGCATGACTAACCCGCTTCTTAATTATCACATGCGCTGGGTAATTTAATAAGCATCCATTATGAGTTGTTTGTGGGAATATCAGCTAACATTGTGTAAAGCAAAAGGCCACCTCGACACTTCGCAGTGCTATTACTCATCACTTTGCTTATCGCAAAAAAAGTTATTTATTTATCTGAGGGTTGGGGGTCGGGAAGGCACTATTGTTCAAGAAGTCCAAATCAAGTTTAATAGCACAATTTAAATTTGCTAGTATGCGACTTAATCCCACTAGAAAATAGAGACAGTCTGGAAACATCCCTACACACACACCACTACCTTTCAATTGTTTTGACAAAGGAAGCAGTTGTTCAGAAAAGCCCTGCTTACTATTCTGAGGAGGAGGAGGAATTCACAATAAGTGATGTGCAGGGATAGAGAGTTGGCTTTTGGACACTGGTTTCTCTGCAGGGCGTAAGGAATGGGGAAGACGAAGAGAAGCATGGTCATAATGAATATGGATGGTCATCCATCAATTTATTTTAAGCACATTACCTCCATGACAAAGGGAGGAGTGTGCGGGGGGGGGAGCAAAAGGAAGGGGGGGAGATGTATAAAATTAGGTTTGTGTCACTCACTTAAAATTTTAGCTTCCCCAGAGGATCCTCTCCTAAACAGAGCTTGCAAGCTCATGAATATTAATCATTTCCCTGAATGCACTGCTGTCTACCAAAACAATGAGATTAGCAGGGGCAGAAGGAGCTCTGATTTATTAAAGAGAAGAGAACTGGTGGGATGGCTTGAACTCACAGAAGTAAGGGTGGGGGAGGAAGTGAGGCCCCACTCAGAGAAAAGCTTTTTGGAAGAAGCATCTTCAAAGGGGCACCAGCAGAGGTGTTAAGAAAGAGACAATCCACACACATTTGATGTGGTTCACCTTCCCTCCCCAAGTACCATGATGAGGGCCACAATGGGATCCAGCATGATGCAGTATACAGTGGTGCCCCGCAAGACGAATGCCTCGCAAGACGAAAAACTCGCTAGACGAAAGGGTTTCCCATTTTTGTGTTGCTTCGCTAGACGAATTTCCCTATGGGCTTGTTTCGCAAGACGAGAAGGTATTGCGCTTTTTTAAAAAAAGCCACTTGAAGAGGCACAGTTGCGACGGACCGTGCTTCGCAAGACGAAAAACATCGCAAGACGAAAAGACTCGCGGAACGAATTCTTTTCGTCTTGCGAGGCACCACTGTACATGATGTCTCCTGCTCAAGATGGGGACACCTGAGTTAAAGTCATCATTTGGACTCAGACTTCACAGATGAGCAGGCCAGCTGCTTCACACATAGAAGGTTCCAGGTACAATTTCTGGTATCTCTATGCAGCGCTGCAAATGTCCCCATACTGAAATCCTGGAGTACTAGCCACTGGGAATCACAATTTATGCTTGGGTCCTGCTTGTGGGTTTCTCATAGGCACCTTGCTTGGCCACTGGGGGAAAAGGACAATGGACTTAGATGGGCCTGATCCAGCAGGGCTCTTATGTTCTTAACATGTTTGAGAATTTGGCTCAGTTCTGAACCTCTCTTCATTGTCCAGCCATCTGCGGAAGTGTGGTCAGTGGAGACAAGGGGAAGGGCCTAGATTATAACATGGTCGCCCTTAGGGTACTTCCCAAGAGAAGTTTGTCACACCTTTCTTCTTCAACTGCTTTGAAATAGGCTCTTTAAAACTATTGGGTTGGATTCAGACTTACAGTGCCATCCAAGGTAACTCCTCCTCCAAGGTAAGTTCACTTAAGGCAACCACCTCTGTCCTACCAACTTAGGTCCCATCAATATCAGACATGTGTCTCTTGCATGGTTTCCCACAATGGAAAGAGTCCCTCAAGCTGAAAAAGATTCCCCGCCCTTACTATTATGGAAGAAAACTACATGTTTGAGGGGGTTCCTACCTCTCTAACCATTGCACTATACTACCCCTTTGACAGTGGTCTATTGCTAGTGAGAAGGAAGCACGTGTTTATCTGTGGTGGGAAGATACCCCACACATTCCAAACTGTGTGTGTGTGTATGGGGAAGGGAAGAGCCATGGACTTGGCTCTTGAGTCATCTAGTCCAATCCCCCACAATGCAGGAACCACAGCTAAAGAATCCCTGGCAGACGACCACCCAACCTCAGTTTAAATACTTCCAGTGAGTGAGAGGGAGTCCACTCTACTGTCAGACAGCTCTCATCATGAGAAAGTTATTCTGAACATTTAGTTGGAATATCTGTTCTTGCTATTTGTAGGTATGAGATATTTGTGGAGGGGTGGTGGTGGTGAAGCAATAAAACCAGTACAGCCATACCTTGGATCTCAAATGCCTTGGCTCTCAAATAAATTGGCTCCCAAATGATCGAAACCCAGAAGTGTGTGTAAAGATTTTCGAATGGGCTTCAGAAGCCAAATGTCCGGCGCGCCTTCCGATTGGCTGCAGGACCTTCCTGCAGCCAATCAGAAGCCGTGCTTTGGTTTCCGAAAGTTTTGGAAGTCAAATGGCCTTTTGGAAGGGATTCCGTCCATCTTCCAAGGTACAACTGTACTGCTGCCCCACCCCACAGTACTCTCTCTTCACAGCAAACTTCTGCTCTGCTATCAGATCCTATGAGGAGAGCCGAATCCCATATGGTTTAGCAGGGCATCTCAGGCAGTGTGTGAAAGCAGCATGCAGCCAGATGCCAAAACCAAATTATTTCATTTACTCCATCCTAGCCACCTTCGCATTTGCTAGAGCATCAGAGAGAAATAAAACAATCTTATTATCCCTTATCTGGGCTTTATGTTTGTGTTGCCGTTGTTTTCCGAAGAGGCCAGGACAGCCTGACAGAAGAGACCACACAGATCCTCCCCCTCTCTCCCTCCTTTCTTTCTTTCCCCCTTCCTCCTCCAACACCCCTCTCCTTACCTCCCATGGCCTAAGCAGATTGGTCCAGGCCTTATCTGATTAAGAGGAGGCTGGGGTGGGCTGGGGAGGAAGCCAGGAGAAAACAAAAGAGGCAGTTAATTGAGTTACAGGCAAATGAGTGGAAGCCTCAAGAGCAGACTGTGGTGGAGATAAAAGTATGGACATGTCTGGGCAACGAAAGAGCATCACATAGCGCTCTCTCTCTCTCTCTCTCTCTCTCTCACACACACACACAGAGTATGGGTTGTATTCTGTGCTAGACCTACTCAGAACAGATCCATCAAAAACAATTCACATGGGTGACTAAGATAACTTAATTTCAATGGACAAAACTTGGTTGAATACAGCCTGATGGGTTGCCTCCAATATTTGTCTTACTCAGAGCAGACCCATTGGAAACAATGGACATGACTGACAAATCTCTTAATTTCAGTGGGTTTATTTTTGGCAAATCTTTACTGAATACAATGGGTGGGAGCCAATGCTAGGCCTACTCAGTGTAGACTCATTGAAGTTAAGAGTTATGATTGACTTAGGTTCATTGATTTTAGTGGGTCCACTCTGAGTAGGTCTTAGCTGAATACAGCCCAACGTGATAGGTTGGAGCCAATATTAGTCCTACTCAGAGTCGACGCATTAATGGCATTAATGGCCATGACAAACTTATTCATTTCAATGGCTCTTAACTGAGTATAACTTAGAGTACTTCCACACTGTTGCGATTTCCAGCGGGAATCACTCACATAACAAAGGTCCAGCTGCAGAATTAAAGTTGATTTGGAGCTCTGGAATATCAGGGGGGGGGGTTGCTTGTTTTTTGTGATAAAAGATTGGAAAACACACTGGGAAAGAGCAGTGCGACATTTGCTTGAAGCAGCATTGTCTATCCTCTCTGCCAGCGAATCCGGATAAAAGCTCAATAAACAGATGATGTCACTGGATTGTCGAACCTCCCTGAAAACAAACTGTAGTGAATGCTCTGTGAACAGGTCGGATCTTTGCTGCATGTGAGCCAATTCTAAAAGAAAGAAGGTGGCGAAGATCGCAAAGGAGGAACACTTCATGCCGCAATTGGTCCAGGAGGGAAACAAGGGGTTATTTCCAGCTGCTAATGCAACCCGCCCACCCCCTTCCCCTGTACTCTTCCAAGCAAGGGGGATTCTAGCTGGCTAATTAGCTGAGGGAAACCCACACACAGGTATGTTCTTCAACCATCTCACCTTATCAGTAACACTGAAGCCAGACATTTAGATATAAAAACCAAAGGCTCATAGGATCAGGTGGAACAGTCCTTATCCCAGACAAAAGAACAAACTCATATCCAACCAGCAGGGAAAGCAACAAGTGACTGAGCAGCAGAAGGGAAAACAGCATCACAAAAGAGATGCCAGAGATTGAAGATGGGACTTTCAAGAGGCAAAGCAGATGCTTTACCACGGTTATTAATAAAAGGCAGCAGTAGCAGTCGCACAGAAGCTGGAGAACACTAGCTATCAGTTCCTTCAGAGGGTGCTACTAGTGCTAGTTGCAGAGAGACAGTATCATCTAAACCATGGGTGGGGGGCCTGTGTAGTCCCCGGATGATGGTAACCGGATGTGAGTATGAATGGGCCAAAAAGAGAACCACTTGAATAATTTTGATGGAAAGGTTGTGCCAAAAGATTGGCAAGCTTTGGATTTTGTTAGAACAGGCTGTAAAGCTACATGTTATTCCCCAATGGGATTTTTCAACTTGTATTGCCATAAACAAAGGAGTCTGGATATGAGAAAAGGGAAACAATAAATTGTCCACGTTGCATCCCCTCAGCTCAGAAACCTTGCAAAGTTATGCTGCCAGAATTGGCACACCCAACACTGGGGCCCCTATTGCAAAACTGTCTGCTGAAGAGAAATCTGCTAGTTGCAGCTTATTTATTCGTTTACTTACAGTATTTTATACACCGCTTTTCAGGCTGACTTCACAGGCAGTTTACATAAGATTATTCAAGTTACTACTGTCATTATCTTTACAGCTATACTGGGATATTAACTGGCCTCTTGGCATGCTCTGAGTTCATTTGTTTTTTATGGGTGTATTTTAAATGATTTGTCAATAATTTATCAACAACAGATATTAATGATTTCATTATTGATTTAGTATTGCAAATGGCATTGTTATGTTCATTATGCATTGTGGTTATTCTGTCATTGCCTTTGGACTGTTATTCTGTGGTAAATCGCTTTGAGTACCAATTTTTAGAAAATGTGATGTGTAAATAAAACAACAAGAAGAAGACCATACGACAACAGTGTAATAAATTAAGGGCATCTGCAGATGACATAGGTTTTTTGTGGATAATCCCTTGGATAATGCAATGAAAGTATTTTGAAATGATAACATAGTATGGTGAATTAGCTGGTTTTTATGTAAAGAAGGATAAAACTAAAATGATAGTTAAAAATATGGAGTGGCAAAAAAAAAGGAAACTTACAAGAAGAGATGGGTATAAAGGTGGGGGGAAAGGTGAATTAGCTTCATATATGGGTAACAAAGTTAAAGCCATGGTTTTCCCAGTAGTGATGTGTGGAAGTGAGAGCTGGACCATCAAGAAGGCTGATCGCTGAAGAATTGATGCTTTTGAATTATGGTAGTGGAGGAGACTCATGAGAGTCCCATGGACTACAAGAAGATCAAACGTATCCATTCTGAAGGAAATCAGCCCTGAGTGCTCACTGGAAGGACAGATCATGAAGTTGAGGCTCCAATACTTTGGCCACCTCATGAGAAGAGAAGACTCCCTGGGAAAGATGGAGGGCACAAGGAGAAGGGGACGACAGAGGACGAGATGGTTGGACAGTGTTTTCAAAGCTACAAACATGAGCCTGACCAAACTGCGGGAGGCAGTAGAAGACAGGAGTGCCTGGCGTGCTCTGGTCCATGGGGTCACAAAGAGTCGGACACGACTAAACGACTAAACAACAACAAATGGGTAACAAATAAAAATGCAATGTTGTATCAAAATAATTATGTTAAAGTGTGGAACAGTATGAAAACTGGTTTATTTAGATGGGAAAGAATGAAACTTTCATTGATGGAAAGAATATCAGCTATAAAAATGAATGTATTACCTAAGATGTGTTTTCTTTTAAAACTATTCCAATAATAAGTAACCTGAATTGCTTGAAACAATGGCAAAAATAATTATCTGGCAGCGGGGGAAACTCTAGGATTAAATCTAAAATATTAACAGATTTTACAGAAAGAGGTGAGTTCTCCTAACCAGATTTAAAATTGTATTATGAAGAACCGTGTTTGAGTTGGTTACACCGGGAATGGCTGATATGGAAAGAAACTAGATTGCTGGACCTTGAAGGTTATGGTAGAAGGTTTGGGTGCCATGTCTATTTATGGTATGAGAAGATTAAGGTCCACAAAGATTTTTTTTAGATCATGTTATAAGGAGAAGTTTATATAATGTGCAGTTTCGATATAAAAATGTACTTGAAAGAAAAACACTATTGCGGTTATCTCCAATAAAGGCATGTTTTCAGAAGAATATGGAAGGAGATTGGGGTGCATATAGAGATATATTAAAATTATCTTAAGGTTATTTCTTGGGGAAAAATCCAGAAATGGGTGGTGGGATGGCTCCAACATCATCAAATAAATGACTTAAATAAGAAAATAAGATATTTGGTTTTTCAGAACAAAGATCTGAATTTGAAGTAAAACTGTTAGAGGGTCAAGAAAAAACGATTTCGAAAGTGTATAATATGCTGTTAGAATAGGGTTGCCAGGAAATCATTGAAATTGTTGCGCTTTTTTCAGGAAACAACCCCAAACTGTAGAGCTTTGTTTTCCTCAACATGGGTTGGCAGCAGCCACAGTGTGCAGTGATTACAAGAAGAGAGAAAGGAGCAGGCCTCTGAACACGCACAGAGTAACTTTTTGTTCAAATTGCAATAGAGAGAAGTGGACTGCAGGAAATGAGTGAACAACTTTTTGGCGAGCCGGTGCCAGACATTTGCCCTTTTGACAAGTGGCTGTCAAAAGCCTTTCCAGCTTTAGAAAAATATAGAAACCACAAACGCTATGCGTGGAGGAGAGGCCTATTAGCCATTATAGCAAACCGAGCCTCCATATACAGGAGTAGCATTCCTTGGAATTCCAGTTGCTGGGGGAGAAGCACCAAGAGAAGGCCACTATGATGCCACCCTTTTAGTGCCCTGCTCTGCAGCTTCCTAAAAGCACCCAGGAGGCGGGATTCTGGACTAGAATCCTGAACAGAATCCACCTTGCTCTGATCCAGCCATTAAATAATAATGAAGAATCTACATTTAGCTAAGCAATTCTTTCTCCCTTCCTTCTGCACCCCTCCCCTCCAAAATCTGATCTTAAGACACTCCCTCCCCTCTAGGCTTTCAGCTGCAAAAGAACACCACTATTATAACAGCAAAGCCTGCAATAAAAGCATGTGTGAATAAGTCACACTGCTGCTGTGGAACACACACACACACACACACACACACACACAAGGTTTCCAAATCCCACCCCTCTCCTGCCGTCATTAAGATGTTATGATGACTCCCATGCTGGTAACCTCCAATATACACACTGACACAAGTGTGTGTGTGAAACACCCCCCCTTTTTTAAAAAATGATACAAGGTTAAGTTATGTACTGGCCGATATCCTAGATTTTCACAGACATATAGATAGAAGTGGAATGTAACCCCCCCCTTAATAAAAAAATGCTCTTAAACTTAGCAGGGTTGTGGATCAGAAATCTTTTAGTGCAACAGCATCTTGATCACCTATCTCTCTCCCCACTCTCTAATAGGCAAGGGAAGGAGAATAAATAAATGATTTCAATATAAGTTATAATGCAATAGAAAATGAATGGCAGTTATGGCAACAGATAAAGGAATACAACAGGAGTACCACAGACATTAAGGATGGGAAGTCAAAGTGTAAAAAAATATTCTATTGAATGTGAATTGAATAATGTCAAATTTTGAGTAAAAAACAACTAATAACAATAAGACCTTCAAGGTACCTTTTTAACTATAATAAACAAATTTATGGTAGCATGAAAGGCAGATGTTCTGTCATTGTGGATTTCTTTGCTCCAGTTAGAAGGGATATAACTCTTATAAATGGGATGCACAAGTATATATAATCAACTGGTAAGGTCTTTGGCTCTGCAAACCTACAGGCCTCTTGATGGCTTCAACATTGACCAGCTTTTGTGTCCAGCAATCCTCGCTAATCAAGGCACAGCAAGCCTTGCAAAAGAGATCTGGTTAAGCAATTATAGCCCTTGAAAGGAAAGGATAAAGTACCTTTGATTCCTCTTCAAGGGCACTTATTAGCATCTCAAAGAAGGTGTCAACTTCTTCAGCTGGGCCCATTTTGGCTCCCAAAGGCTTATTCTTCACCCTCTCTCCTCTGCTTGCAAGCAGCCCTTTCAGATCACAGCCTTCCCAAAGCTACCCCCACTCCACCCCACTCTGCACATCTGTTTCAGAGGGCCTTGGACACAAAGGGTAGCTCAGCTAAAAAGGCTTGAACTGCAGGCAAAACAGATATTTGATCTCTGGATTCCATTGAATTAAAAACCATAGGGAGGGATACCTGTTGGCTACCTGGCCTCTAATTTCTTTTAAGACTTCCTTTCAGCCCGTAAGAGAGGACTTCCTTAAGCTTTCCTTAGTCAGTTCCTTTGTATAGGAATCTAGGGCTCCTTTATTTCTTTATTATTAAATTGTATTTTGTGTTCCCCTTTTGCATTTTTATGTTGTGAACTGCCCTGTGATCTTCAGGTGAAGAGTGGTATACAAATTAATTAATTAATTAGGAGCTAAATCTCTGGGCTAGGTCTCTTCAGGTCCAGACTGCTATGATATAGTCCTCTAACACAGCAATTCTTAAGTGTGCTTAAAATAGTTCTAATTAATTTAGCGAGACTGAAGGCTTAGCTTAGAAATAACCACTGCATGGTCTTTTCGAGATGTTGTTGGACTGGGCAGATATTATAGAAGCTGTAGTCCAGTGACTTCTGGAAGGTACCATATTGGCTACCCCATCTTAGTTAAATGTGCTGCAGAGGTCAAAGTCCAGAGGGCTATGTATGATACTCAGTTTCAACAGATGCTGAGAGAGAGACATAGGGTTGCTACTTTGGTTGGGTAAAATGAAGGGACAGGTCAGGCAAAAGATGGGACAATAGGGGTGGTAATTGAGGCTAAAAATTACTTTACATAGTGCAGAAATGGCTTCAAAGCAATCCATCACAATGAGTTGTTTCCATTGCTGGCCATACTAATAGAGTAGACCCAGTGAAATTTATGGATCTAAGCAATGCACATTAATTTCGATGACTCACATCCTACCCACCTGCTGGATTTCTGCCTGTCAGAAGAATGGTACATGTAGAAACCCAGCCAAAGAAAGGAAGAGGTGGAGATAGCAACAAATTCTGTTTCTCTTCCTAAGAAAGCTTTGCTTCCAACATCCCTTTCCATATAGCTGCTCATTTCAATTCATTCTCTCTCTCTCTCTCTCTCTCTCTCTCTCTCTCTCTCACACACACACACACACACACACACACACACACACATGCAATATAGTCAGAGAAGTTCATCCAATCACTAGGATTACACCTTTTCTTGTCACATATTAGAGGCATTTTAAAAAGAATTCTGTTATCTATAGGCGTTCATAGAATCATAGAATCATAGATTTGTAGAGTTGGAAAGGGTCCTAAGGGTCATCTAGTCCAACCCCCTGCAAATGCAGGAATCTCAATTAAAGCATTCTTCTCCCCGAGACATCTGGGAAGAAGTAGTGTGTGTGTGTGTGTGTGTGTGTGTGTGTGTGTGTGTTGTCCTGGCTGCAGAAAAGGGCAACCAACATGATCAAAGGGTTGGAGCAACTTCCCTAGGGGGAAAGATTACAGAATTGGGGACTTTGTAGTTTTGAGAAAAGGCAAGTAAGGGGACTCTTTATAGAAGTGCATTACATTGTGCATGACATGGAGAAAGAGGATAGAGAGGAGTTTTTCTCCCTTTCTTGTAATACTAGAACTCAGGGCATCCAATGAAACCAGGGGGTTTTCCTTCTTCACCTTTTTGCACACATTAGCCGCAGGGAACATGTGCAAAGCATAAACACATATGATACAAGGAAACGGAGATACTGAACCTGGACTGCAAGCAATTTGGCTCTGGCTGTTGTCACTGCAAGCCTGGCCAACTGAGTATTGTGCCTCAAGGGTGCCATCTAAGCTTGCCTGAAAATTTCATCAGCTGACCCTACAGACCAATCTTGATCAACCAGGCCCTATAAAGCTCAAGACTCAAGAGTTTGCTCTTCTGTCCAAGCATCTAGTCTCTTGTGTCAGGACAGTGCATAAGCACTCCTGCTACCTCTCCCTGGTTTTTAAGTTATTAACTCAAGCACTCATTAGAAACACACATTTTTATAGCCTGGGGTTTTTTTCTTCCAAAATAGAAGATTTAAAAAGGAGCTTATGATGCCCACAACCAAATACACAAGATATTTAACAGCCACCAAAAATTACCAAGTTCATAAAATCCAAAATCGTCAAACCAACAACTCATAAAATTCATCCCCAATGAAAGCAAGAAAAGTCACAGAAGAAGCAAGATTGCCTCAACATATCCATACCAATAAAATAAACTCCCCACCCCAGCCCCACAGCTGATTGGTAGCCAGAATAGTTATGTCACCAGCCATGCCATGCCAAAGACACTTACCGATGCAATTGAAGGACAACTCTTGACGGCAAAAGAGGGAACATCCATCTCCATTGACCTTGTTCAAGTCATCACACTCTTCCCCGAGGTCCCTGAGAGCAAGATACAAAAAAGGGGGGAAATTAATGCTGTGATGGTCCAAATAACCCCTTCTGCCTCTTCTACTTCCTTCTCCCATTACAGGCTGATAAAGTGAAATGTATATTGAGGGAAAGTAAGAAAAATAAAAACATTTGTAAGGATCGGCAAATCTGTCAAATTTAGTTTCTCCTTTTTACAGTCTTAAGTTTTCAGTATTTCCACATCTGTTTACGATTCTCCCCAATATGCATTTTTGTATTATATATACATTTTGTGCACACTTCTTCCTAGTATACAGGCAACAACTGATTAACACATGCCTGTAGTTATAGGCGGGAAGGGACTAGCCAGGTTTTTTGCTCCAGGTGAAGCCCCCAGAGGGGCACCATTGAGGCTCCCAGCCTGTGTGTGTGTGTGTGTGTGCGCGCGCGCGCGCAAATGAGCAAAGGGCTAAACTGGGTCTTTGACCTAGGTGACAAAAGCCTAGTTTCACCCCTGCCTGAAAGACATGTGATTGCACATGCATGCATGATGCTGAACCCAGAAGTGACCCCCAAACATCACTCAACACATGATGAGAATGGTAGAATGGGGGTCGGGCACAGTGCGAAAACTGCACTGTGAAATTTGGAGAAGTGTGAATATCGAAAGCTGGCTGTGCTTGGGTTCACATATTATTTCTGAAAGTGTGAATTGGGTAAGTTAGTCTTTAATTGTGAAATGAATTTATTTTCCCTCCAATCCTAGTAGTAGACCACAAAACACTTTATTGTACAACGGAAGTCTATATGTAGCATAAAGAAAACATGAATGCTCTTTTAAAAGCATGCACAACCATTTCAGCACTGTGGATCAACTGGGGGACACGTTATGCAACCTTTAGTAGTCACTTTTACAGTCTTTTTGCTCATAGATCCCAATACCCAGATTCCATCTGCAACCTTTCCTCATGGTAGTGATTGATCATTTTGGTTACCCTTTTCTTTCTTTCTTTCTTTTTAAAAAATAATTTTTATTGAAAGTTTAAGAATTACAAAACAAAGTAGGAAAAAAAGGAAATGTTAAACAATACAATACAAATCAATACATTACAGTACGTATAAAAAAAACAAAAAAAGACACAATACATCAGAACAAAAACAAAAGCAAAAACAATTAAAAACACATCCAATATTTCCATATCTTTATCTTTCATTGTTTCATCGACCTCCTCACACCTCCATTTTTTGTGTTCTAGTTATTAATTATTTCAGCAAATCCTTTCCATCTTTCACTATTTTCTGTCATTTAATTGTCTTAGTTTATTTTAACCTTATCTTACCATTAAAACCCTAAAACTTATTTATACTTAACTCCTTATAACATTTCTACTAAAGCCATAAAATTTCATTCCAACAATTTTTCTAAAACTCATTAATTTTACAATCTTTCTCTAAATAATTTTTTAAAACTTTTCCCCAATCTTCTTCCACCGTCTCTTCTCCCTGGTCTCGGATTCTGTCAGTCCTTTCTATCAATTCCATATGGTCCATCAACCTGATGATCTTCTATCCGAGGCTCTTAATTCTTTTCCATGTCCCTTCTGAAGATCTGCTTCATATTTATACATGTGCTTTACTTTGTCTTCTGCTGATCTTGTTCTTAATTTCCTTCCTTTGGCACTGAGGAGTAGATCTCGGGGAAACTCCAACCTAACAATGTCTTTATTCCTTCTCGACAGGTCAGCCCTTTCTCCATAGTCAGAACTAAAGTCCAAAAGATATTTCAGAACGTGTTTCAAAGTCCCTCCAAAGCTAAAGGCCCCCACAGCTCCAATCTCCCCCTGACCCAAATCCAGGTCCCAAACCTGCATAAGGGGATCTATCCAACTTTCCTTCTCCAATCCAAGCGGGACTCCGTCCCTCCACACCTGGCTTTCTCTGGATTCAATCGTAAAGGGCAACAGCTTATGTTTATCAAATTGTCTCTGTAAGGCTGAGGCAATTACTTGAGGTTCAACAACTTTCTCCTTCGTCTTCTCCACAGCTTGCCATGTCAAAACAGATTCCTGAATCAAATCCTGAGTTGTTTCTGTATAGGTATTCACTTTTTGTCCCAAATCAGTCATTTTTTGTCCCATATTGTCAATTTTAATAATCCTCACATCCGTCTTCTTATGAAGCTGTTCCAATAAAGCACTTGTCTTGCAAAATGCAATCACTAAGGCTTCTTCTGTCAACATTCTTGTCCAAGGTCAATCTCTGTTTCTCACAGTCTTTAATCTCTACAGCTGGAAAATTCCCCAGCTCCACTCCTGCAACAGTTTCAAAAACTCCCTCTAGGGGAAACAATTTCTATTTGTATCCGTCCTTTTAAACACAGATCCAGCAACAAAGTTAGTTCAATTTTCAGTTACATTTGCTCCTTTTCAAGTGCAAACAGAAACAATGGAGACAATATATTTCCCTTATTTAGCTGTCTGTCAACATTCGTTATTCACAGTCAATGAACTTTCCCAAAAAGTCGATCTTACTGGCAGCCATTTTGGTTACCCTTTTCTGAACCTTTTCCAACTCTACAATATCCTTTTTTCAGGTGAGGCAGCCAGAACTGTATACTGCTTCCCAAATGCGCCCACATCATAGATATGATATCAGCAGTTTTATTTTCATTACCTAATGATCCCTAGCATGGAATTTGCACAGCTGCTGAAAACTGGGTCAACATCTTCATTGAGCTATCTATTATGACCCCAATGTCTCATTCTTGTATCAGGAGGTGCTTGGACTATATAATGTTTGAGGTACCTTCACACCTTCATTACTGCCTTAAACTAGGGATTAGCCTGCTCACCAGAGGCAACACTCAGGCCTATGCAGCCAACTCTGATGAGATGATGAGACTTGTACTCTAGCAGCATTTGATGGACTACAGATGTTCACATCCCTAGATGTGTCATCAAATCAATTTAAAAGCACCATGCACTTACTTCTGGATAATTCCATCTCCACAGTAGCCGCTTCCATGGACATAGGTGAGTGGTGGGGATTTTTCGCTCTCTTCCATCCCAGAAATTACTGAAACCCAGTAAGTGTATAAGATGCCTGCTTGTATTTCACTGCAAGATAAGGAAGGAGACATTAGCCAGGCATTAAAGTGTAGGATAGTCTCAACATATAATACTGGGTGCAGAATCCAACTTCCTGGAAAATCTCATTGTCCTCATGCCCTCTAACATATCACAGATGCAAAGACAAAGACATTTGGGGCATCCTGATTCTCATACCAAGGCCTCCAATTCTACCATCACTGGACATTCGGGCAAATCTGTAAATTTCAATTTCAGAGGGTTTTTTAAATACAATTTCTATGCAGGCCTCTCAGGATTGATTGCTGAACCACTCCAGGAACCAGATGAATTGCAGGAATTGCAGCTCTGTGAGGGAAATAGTTTCCAGCATTACTGGGGGAAGTCATGACTGTTTAAAGTACAGTCATACCTCTTGTTACATTTGCTTCAGGTTGCGCATTTTCAGGTTGCGTTCCACGGCGACCTGGAAGTACCGGAAGGGGTTACTTCCGGGTTTTGCCGCTCGCACATGCGCAGACGCAAAAAATGACATCACTCGCATACACAGAAGCGGCAAATCGCGACCACACACGTACAGACGCGCAGACACGGGTTGCGTTCTGCTCATGTTGCGAACGGGTCTCCAGAACGGATCCTGTTCACAACCAGAGGTACCACTGTAGTATGCTACTGCTTTAAATGTATAGAGCAGACGAGGGCTAAGTTGCTAAGTTTTACTCAGAGCAGACCCACTGAAATTGACAAGACTATAGGTCTACACTGAGTATGACTAACACTGAGTACGTTCTTCTAGGACCTGAAGGGCTATCACACGGCAAAGGGCTGAACTTACAGGAGGAGAGATTTGGGTGGAATATTAGAGAAACTTCTTGATGATAAGAGCAGTTTGCCACCAGAAATAATTTCCAGGGCAGCTGGGCTTGCCCTTGCAGGAGGTCTTCCAGCAAATTTGGGGTGGCCATCCATCAGGGATGTTCTTACTCTGGATGCCTGACACCAAACAGGAGGTTGGACCGTAAGACCTTTCACAGAAGCATAGGAATATTAGGTAGCTGCCTTATACTGAATTCAACTATTGATTCATCTGGTTCAGTATCGTTTACACTGACTGGCACTGGGAAGGGTCCAGCTCTCCCTGGAGATGTTGGGGCTTGGATGTGGCACCTCCTGCATGCAAAGCAGATGCTCTGCCACTGAGCTACAGCCCCTTCAATCCTATCATACTACTGTTCTTCTTATTAAAACATGTGGCAACAGAAGGAAGCTGAACGTATTTTCCCTCCTCGGTGTAGAATGAATCTAGCAAAACAGATGACTAGAAAAGCTCACACCACTAGCATTACAGCAGGGCTGAGCCAACATGAATGAAATGTTTATGGCTAACTCTAAATGACAATTTCCCAGTTGGTGGGTATTTATGTTTTTATATGAAGCCAGAGTATCTCCTTCTGATCTGTTTCTGCCAAAGAAAGAATGAATTTGAGATGCAGCAGAGAGTAATAAAATTGTAAATTGTCTCCTAGACAAAAGGAAACTGGGACAAAGTGCATGGATTGCAGTAATAGAGAGAGCCATCGCTATCTGCTAAAATGTTTTTATTACAGCAAAACTAATAGCTCTTTAACAATGATATTGTTTGCACAGCAGAATTGCTCTTCTTTCTTAAAAAAGATGTGCATTGTATCTTGCAATCTGATGTACAGAGAGAGAGAGAGATGGATAATACTTTATGAACATATTCAGCCACACAGGACAAAATGGGTAAGGATGCCCATTCAGCTGAACCAGTACCTATTGGCCATTTGTGAGCCAGAGGGAATTTTTTTATGAACCATAAGGCAGATGCAAACTATCACTAGACTGATGCTAAATAAAAAAATTCCTTCCAGTAGCACCTTAAAGACCAACTAAGTTAGTTCTTGGTATGAGCTTTCATGTGCATGCACACTTCTTCAGATACACGTGTGCATGCACACGAAAGCTCATACCAAGAACTAACTTAGTTGGTCTTTAAGGTGCTACTGGAAGGATTTTTTTTATTTTGATTATGGCAGACCAACACAGCTACCTATCTGTAACTAGACTGATGCTGTGTGGCACATCAGTTTGGCACGATTGAGGAGGCTCGTGGCTTGCTGCCGACACTCTCACACGTCGTGGTGCACACTGACATGTTGTGCAAGTACCCTGCAGTGTGTGTGGTGGCCACTGCAGAACTTTGGGGGCCCTAGCCCCTACACTGAAAATTGGGAGGGCTTGGTCCCCATGGACCATAGATGGTGTGCCTGATTGCAGACAAGAGTCTCTCTCAATCCTACCTAGATGTGTTGGGGATTGAACCAGGGACCTTCAGCACACAAAACAGGGCTTCTAATGGTCTGACTTATACCAAAGTAGTTTCCTATGTTCCTAAGTCTTAGATGACAGAGCAAGCCCATTACATTGATCGTGGGGGAGGACTGGCTTCCAAGTAGGAAAGTGAGAAGAAATGTATTCTATCCCTTGCAATTGTTTGTCCCTCCTTAGAAAGACTTAGTGCATATACCAGGTTAGGGGAACCTTTGGCACTCTGGATGTTATTGAACTATAACTCCCCGTTTGTGGAGTAGACCAGAACAATATTAAAGAATATAAAACTGTGCGAAAAAAGACAGTATAAACAGTACAATGGGAATGATTGGAAGACTCGTTTTGTCAGAAGTCTTTTTTATTTAAGTGTTTAATTAAGATTGAGTTTTTTATGTATATAAATTTGCTTTTTCTTCTTTATTTTTTCTGTATTTTCTTCTTTTCTTTTTTCTTAATTCTTTTTTCTTTAATTCTCTTTTTGTAGTATGACATTGTAAATTCTTTGTATAAGTATGTAATTTAAATTAATAAAAATTATTTATTTAAAAAGAAGAAGAACTATAACTCCCATGAGTCCAAGCATGGATGGGTGGGCATCATAGTTGTGGTTCAGCAACATCTAGAGGGGCCAAAGATACCTTACACCTGCCGTGTGTGGTCAATTGCTCTTCTGGAGGTCACCTTCAATACAAAGGGATGGGTCCAACTAAGTTCTACTCAGCGTACACCCATTAAAATTAATGACTCTAACTTGGTGTTGCCCATTAATTTCAATGGGTCTACTTAGAGTAGTGCTAACACCGGATACAACCCAAAAATCAAAACAATATCTTCCCTTCCTCTCATCACAAATATAGCATTTAATTTTAAAATTATCCTCCATGATTGCTTTCTGTGATTTTTTTTCTCATTTTTACTGCTCATGGCTCCTCCAAATCCTCCTCTGTCTTTTTAACAACAACAACAACTTTATTATTTGTACCCCATCCATCTGACTGGGTTGCCCTAGCCACTCTGGGCAGCTTCCAACAAATATAAAAGTGCAATAAAACAAATATTAAAACTTCCCTATACAGGGCTGCCTTCAGATGTCTTCTAAAAGTTGTATAGTCCATTTATTGGTCTCTTTCCAAGTGAATTCCTGACATAACTTTTTCAGTAGACTTCCATCATCTAATCATTCCACTTGACCTAGCCATCTTAACCTTTCTGGCACAATTAATAGACCTGATTTTGTTAACATCCATCCACTGCACACTCAGCCAAAGCAAGCACCCCAGAGATGGGGCTTAAAAACAGGTTCTAAGATTCATTTCCGATTTTTTTTGTTTTCCTAATGAGCATGTACCACCAGATTTACAGATTAGCATCTCTTGCAGGCTTGTGATCAGTGACAGAGTGCCATTACTTCTTTATAGGGCAAAGGGAAACACGCCAGTCTGTGGGATTCAAGCATGCGATCTGCTGTTTGTGGAATTCCTTCAGGAAAGCTGAAAGCTCAGTAACAGAGCACATGCATTGCATGCAAGAAGGTCTGAAATGTCAGAGAGCCCCTGCTTTACATTGCAGCCATGGAAAAATCAGTAGTTCTCATTGCACATCCACACAAAGAAGCAAGAGGCACTATCACAGTTCAAAGACACATTCCAGCCAGCCAAAAAACACTCAAGGAGCAGTGTTAGGTAAAGCCTGGAAAGGAGGGAAAGAGTCCTAAGGGCCAGATAGAGAGGCTTGGAGGGCCACGTTAATCCTCCAGGCCTAAGGTTCCCCACCCACCTCAAGCATTCACAACACCTAGGAGATACCCAATATGAAGTGTTCTTATCTCCTCCCAGTCCTGTGCAAGGATGGTATAAACCAGGTGTCTGTGTAGAGGAACAAACTGTAGTTTGTCAAAGAGGGGGAAAGAGAAGTGAGACAGAGTCACATTTCAGCTCTGTAAGCTAGCAGCATTCTGGGACGGTGGCTGGTAATTTCTAGTGTTCTGATGTGGAAGCCATGGACTCTTGTGCCTCCACCGACACTCACAATACTCACATAACTGTATATTTATAAATAAAATCAGGGGCCCTCCAGACTGTTTTTGCTTGCTTGTTTGCACCATGACACTGACGCAATAATGATGCATTTGTTGTGGATTCATACTGGACCATCCACACGTCATTCTGCTTTACTTGTTGTCCTGTGATACTTCCCCAGTGTTCCCACACTATCACTGTCAAGAGGTGCACTATTGCAACAAAAGTGGGACAACTCCCTGCCCTGAAATATTTGTAGTATGAAATGTCGCAGAATTTCATCTGGAAGTTATGAGACGCACATAAGTGAAGCAGAATGTCCTCCTCAAAACTTTTGCAAACACCAAAAGCATTGAAAGCAGGGGAGTGTCTCACCACAGTGGCCGCCTTGCAAAAGAAAGCAAAACCACATTCATGCTGTGCTGTTTGGAGAATCTCACCTATCAGAGAAGTGGCATGAGCACTCACATTATTGTTAACAACGAACAAGTGTTGCTCCATTCTTTTCTGCATCTGGGGAAAATGTCATTACAGGGTCAAAGTTGCGTTCAGTTTTGCGTTCAAGCTTCCAGCCTGCATCAGAGACTCTGGGCTCAGGGAGTGTACGGCGCTTTTCTCCCTCTGCTTACTATGCCCCTTTCTCTAACAGAGAGCAGCGGAGGGTGGTCTACTAGGGCAAATGGGACATTGCCTCACCAACTTCAGTCTGCCTGCCGCCAGTCCCCACTTGCCTGTCTTCTTCCTTCCAACCAAGACTGATACACTGTTAGTGGATGGTTCCCTAGACCAACTGGGTGGGAGGTTGCCTGCTCTTGATGGGGTTAGACTCCCTCTAAAGGAGCGGGTATGTAGCTTGGGGGTCTTCCTGGATCCTTTGCTGTTGCTCAAGGCTCAGGTTGCCTCAGTGGCCTGGAGTGCCTTCCATCAGCTTTGGCTGGTGGCCCAGCTGCACGCCTATTTGGACAGGGATAGCCTAACTACTGTTCTCTATGCTCTGGTAACCTCAAGGTTAGATTACTGCAGCATGTTATACGTGGGGCTGCCTCTGAAGATGGTTCAGAAGCTTCAGCTGGGGCAGAATTCAACAGCCAGGCTGCTCACTGGGACAAGATGGTTTGAGCATATCATTACACTGATCCTGGCCTGACTGCACTGGCTGCCTATTAGCAGTTCAAAGTACTGGCTTTGACCTATAAAGCCTTAAATGGCTCAGGACCACAATACCTCAAGGACCGCCTCTCACCCAGACTCTGTGTTCATCATCTGAGGCCCTTCTTTGTGTGCCTCCTCCATGAGACATCTGGAGGGTGATAACACAAGAAGGCACATTTTTTGTATTGACTTCTGTACTAGCTCTCCCTGTTCTCTCCTGGGACGTTTGACTGGTACCTTCATTATATATTTTTAGGTGCTAGGCAAATATGTTCCTCTTCAACCAGGCCTTTGGCTGATTAATATTCTACAGCTTTTTAATATGTACCTGTGGGAAGCGGAGGTTATTGTTTAACTGTTTTAATTATTTACTTGTGTTATTATCTTGTATTTTATTCTGTGACCTGCCCTGAGATCTTATGATGAAAGGCAGTATATAAATTTAATAAATAAATAAACGAGTTGGCTTCGCCTGCCATTGGCTCTGGCTCCACCTATTATTGACCTCTCTGCCTTCTGACTTACCAGTCCCAATGGGCACCAGCCACAAGGGACAGAGAGCACTGCAATAGCCAAAATGCCCTCTGCACCGAGCCTGATGCATTCCTGTTCCTGCTTTAGTGTATGAGCCTGCTTCAAAGTTAAGGGCATAAGCAAGTTGGTGTTTTAAGATCTATATCCCCTGTCTTTTAATGGGCTTTTGGAACACTGACTTAGGGGATAATGATTGTTCTGACTTCCATATAAATGGGTTACCGGAAAGGTCTCCTTTCTTGCTGGACATCTGTTGATGGGGAATTAGAGCAATCCACAAATAACAAAACGCCAACAGCTCTTCCTTCTTTTTGAAATCTTTCCAATGGCTCCTTAAATCAAGGCTCCGTTGCGTTACTAGCACCTCCCTCAAACACACAAACTGGTACTACTAAGTTTTAACCAGGTAACCAGGGTGATGAACCAAGAAAGCTTCAATGCAGATTAAAATGTGCCTCCCAATCAACCAGTGTGGCAGGCAACAAGCAAAGGATTCTGGGATTCAGAATTTGGGAAGAACTTTGTCACTTGTGGGCACATAATGCACAATGCCTGGGTAACATATTACCAGCAAGGAGGATGTGCTATTTGCCTCTGCCATGCTGGCTCCCTCAAGAATTAAATTTAATATTGGGGGAAAAGTATGAGAGAGAAACTGAAATTGATAGGTTTCTGTGTCACAGGGATGTGGACCCTGTGATGCTTCAGATGCTAGTGAATTTCAAATCCCATAGTTCCTGACCATGCTGACTTAAACTGATGAGAGCTGAAGTCCAAAAAATATTGGGTGGTGAAGCAGGTCCTCCACCCTTGATTTAACATCTCTGGTTTTTTCCTTTAAAATAACAGTATGTGTGTGGCTGTTGGGGGTGGGGTTTTCGGCATCAATGGGTGAATAGCCAATATGCGGGGGGAATGGAATAATCTGCCAATTTTGCAATATCTTGGTTTCTCACTTTTCAAATCTTAAATTCAGTTCTCTACATTTCCAAAGAAGCCTGTTTGTGCTTTTTGCTTAAGTCCAGAAAACTCATCAGCATTTTAGCATGAATGTCTCCTAAGGTACACATTTTTGTATGCGATGTTTGTATGCAATGTACACAATTTTGAAAGTGATCTTATGTTGCATTGGCTATCCATTTCTATGCCCACATTATCCTAGTAGATGCATTTCTGTACACACCAGATGGCTGGAAAACTGCATTGCAAAACTGCAAAAAGTGCAAATTTCAAAGGATGGTATTATTTCTAATTAGGTAGGTTTAAATGTTACTCATACTCAGAGTTAGACACATTAGCATTAATGTACATGAGAAACTTAGGTTTATTAACTTCAATTATTTTAACAGGCCAGGCTCAAGAATCTTGTGCTAATTCATAAAGCCCTAAACAACTAGTGTCCAAAGTACCTTAAGGACTATCTGATCACTATCTGACACTGCAACTGAAATCCTCTGATGGGGCACTTCTGTTGGTTCCCCACATCCAAGACTTGGTCAGCCTTTACCAGGAGACAAGTCTTTATTGTGGAACTCCCTGCCAGTAGAATTACTGCATTAGTCTCATCTCGTTTATTTTAGATGTCTTTTAAAAATTGTTCTGTTCCAACATGCCATCGCAATGTGATTCTTTCTTATTCAACCAACCAGTCTTTATTGATGTTTCTATTTATGTTAATGTGGTACAGTATTGATGTTGTACTAATGTACTACTGTAGTATAGGATGTGATTCCTGCATTAAAAGACCAGATGACTCTTGCGGTCCCTTCTAATTATACAATTCTATGATTCTATGATGTTATTATATTGTACACAACCTTGTTATATGGTCACCCCCCCAAAAAAAAAAACCCACACAACTCCACCATTTAAATATATAAATATTCTGAGAATAGCTTGGTTGGGTAATGCCAGTAGCAGTTGTGGATTTCCAGGGGGGATTTTTTGTGTTCCCACTGGTCCTTTGAAGTGTATCAAAAACAAAACACTTCTGACAATCCCTGAATGAGGGAAGGGTGATTCTAGGACGCATGAATTAGTGACCGCCCTCATCTCTTTACTGTACAAATAGGTCTATTTTTCTGTTTTTGTCTTCTCCTCTCTCTCTCTCTCTCTCTCTCTCTCTCTCTGGGTGTGTGTGTGTTTAAAACAAAATGCCAAAAGGCTGTGAGAAGCTTGACTTGGATAACGTAGGGAATCCTTGTCTGAATCAGAAGTCTAAGCTCTGCGTGTGTTGGAGGTACAGGGTAGTAGTGCAGTATGCAGTAAACAAAGGAAAGACGTCAAAACTCAGACGGCTATTCTGCTCTCCTGTTATTTCAGCTGCATTTTCACTTATTTGCCTAGAGAGGGAACAGGTGCAAAAGACACACAACAATCTCTCTGCCCCTTCAACCCAGACAAATGCACATCCCACCCCTCTTTTCACTATGAAGTTGATTTAAAAGGCAAGAGTGCCAAAGAACATTTGGATCCCACAAGAGGGGCAGCAAACTAACACCACCATGTCTGGATTTTACAGTCTCCTGTGAATGATGGACAGAAGGGCAAAACAGGCCACGTGCAGGCATGATCTCTGCGAAAAGCCACAGGGCTGTGGGGTTGGCTGGGATCTCAAGGGCCAGCTATGCATTTCTATGTGGAGACTATGGTGCTAGTTTCCTGCGACAGTGCCAGTTGTACGCATCAAAAAGGGTAGTGGGCACATATGGGGTAAGGCAATCCCACAGGTCAATCGGTCCCAGATGAGTCTGGGAAGCCCATAAGCCCATTGATCGCTCATGATCATCTATGATTTTTCCTAGTTCCCTTTTGACACTGTCCCAGTTGGTGGTGCTTTGCAAATCTTGTGGCAGCAAATCCCAGCATTTAGCTGTGAGCTGTGTAGTGGTGCCTATTGGGACTGGTAGGGGCAGAAGGCAGGGAGACCAAACATTAGGAATACAAAGAAAGCTGGCTCAGTTTTGTATACCCTGGCTGGGCCTGGCTCTCCAGGGTTTTATGCATGGGTCTCTCCCAGACCTCCCTTGAGAAGCTAGGGATTGAGCCTGGTACTTTGCACATGCAAAGCAAGTGCTCCGTTTCTGAGCAAAGGCCTTTCAGCTAAGCCAGAGCCAATGAAAGCAAGGGGCAACTAAATTTAGTTTTGCTATTCTCTTTAAGGGGAATAATGAAGAGGAAGCCGGCAGCCAGTGCCACCCTCTGGACTGGCTGGAAAGAAAGAAGGCAGGCAGGTGAAGCGTAGCTGAGGGCAGACCAAGGTTTGCCAGGCAGTGCAGCATTTGCCCATTCACTGTGTCAAGAACCATGCACTGTGTGAAGACTGAACTACAGGTGACAGAGGGAGAAAGTAACACTAACAACATTTTAAGAAGGTTCTTGCCCCCCAGTTAGCAGGACTGGGAAATAGGGAAGGTCAGGGGTGTCCTGTCCATTGGGTGAGGTGAAGCCATTTGCTTCAGGAGGCAGATCCATGTGCCTCTCCCCCACCACTGCACTGCACTGCCGGCCCTCCCAGGACTTCACCCACATTGCCAACACAGCCCTGTTGCCCATGCCCTTGCCACTGTCATGGTGGTAGCAGAGATGCAGCTGCAGGTGAGAGTACAGTTGCCTTGACAGGTCTGGAAGCAGCATAGGCCTGACAGCAGGGGCAAGGAGGGACTGGGGACCCGGATCTGCGGAGGTAGGCAGCGTTGGAGAGGGGCATTGGGGTGTTTTGTCTACAGTGCCAAAACATCTTGAGCCCGCCCTGAGGGTAGTGATTTACCAGGGTTAGAGAAAAGAAAAGAAGGAACATCTGCTCTACCTTGGGAGGGACAGAGCTGCATGTAGAAAGTTAAATAAGGTGTCTCTTCTGAAAGTATGCTCCATAATGTTTCCCTTGGGAGGGACTTTGTGTCTTGACTTAATCTCCACTGTTACCATCACATTTGCAACTGGCCTCAAACCCCCTCCCCCACAACAACAACAACAACAACTCACAGCAACCAATGGACCAACACATTGCTCCAGACACAAATCAGGATCTGCAGGACTTGTTCTAGGTCAAGGCATGAATGGGGTTGCCTGAATGAAGCAAGGGATGAAGGAACACAGGGAGCAGTCTTACAGTGAGTCAGACCATTGGGTCCATGTAGCTCTGGTCTATGTTGACTGGCAGCAGCTCTCCAAAGGGTTTCAAATAGGGAGACTCCAGGCCCTACCTGGATGCAAAGCAGATGCTCTACCTATGAATTACAGCCCTTTCTCTAAGAAGAAGCTGCCTTATACTGAATCAGACCCACTGGTCCATCTAACAAAGTATTGCTTTGACTGAGTAGCAGTGGCTCTTCTGGGTTTCAGATGGGAGAAAATAATCACAGTCCTACATGAGAGATGCTGAGGACTGAGGGACTCTCCACAAAGAAATATGTTCTGCCAGTGAGCTCCAGCCCTTCCCCCAAAGAAATGAAGAGGGGGGAAAGAGAGAGAAGTGGGTGGCAGAAAAAAGAAAGAAAGAATGGGGAGAGGGCAAAGGGAGAGAAGGGATGGCAAAAAGAGTGTGGGGGTGGCAAGAGAGAGGGGCAGAAAAGAGAGAAAATGGTGGCAGAGGGAGAAGAATGGGATGCCCTGCCCCCTTATGACTCTGTTCCCACCCGCCACCCATAAGTGGCCCCCAAGAGATTTCCCCCAAGGGAACACGACCCCCAACAGGAAAAAAAGGTTCCCCAAGCTAGAAAGACAGTGCTAGATACGATGGTTCTGGTGGCACAGCCTTGTATAAGATATCTTCTTATGTTCCTATGAAAAGAAGCAGCGCTAAGATCTCCTCAAAGCTCTGTGTTTCATTTTGGGTGGGGCTGCATGCCATTAAATTTACTTTAATCCCCAGCCCCCAGCAGGTGGACCTGGCAGCCACATCTGAATGTTTGAGAGTCAGAATGTTCCTCTGGCTAGCAGGGCTTCGGGGGGGGGGGACAAGAAGACAGACTGAGAGAGTCTGGAGATGGATGAGTGGGAAGGAATGCAATAGCAGGAGACAGCTGTGGGGATGAGCTCTAGCAAATTGACCACATTCAGTGGAGATTGGAGATCATGCTTCTTTTTGCCCAAAGCAGGGGGTCATGTTATCTCAAGCCTCTGTGCACAGAGGTTTGACCCAGAGCCAAATGCAAGTCAGCAAGAGGCAGACTTGACTGTGGCCTCTCCAAGGGCGCTTTGCTCCAACCTTTCAGCGCTGGCTTGCAGCTGCAAACTACACAGCAAGGAGCCATGCCACTGGCTGAAGGGCACACAGCTGAAATTTGGTGTACTTCAGATCTTGGTTCAGTAACCCCTGATGGATTTAACATAAAAGGGGCTTTTTGAGGCATAGGGTACTTCCAGACTTTTGCAATTTATGGGTGGGATTCAATCACATACCAGCAAGTGCAGGTTGCTCAGTTGATTTGGCAGTCCTGCGCAACAACTCCACTCCCCTCACCCAAATTGTGTTTGTTTGTTTGTTTGTTTGTTTGTGTTTTTTTTTGTGTGTGTGTGTGTACTTTTGGCAATAAGAAAACTGTCAGGAAAATGTACTTTAAAGGGGGTGGTGGGATGATTACTTGGCAAAAAGTCATATAATATATTAATATAGTATTAGAAAATAGCTACCAACTTAACTTTAGAGGCACTGTGGAATTAGAATATGGAATCTAGCCCTTATGCAGAAACCAATGAAGCATCCTACAATGCTCAGAATGCAAAGACCAAAGATGATTTTGAAACTGTATTACATGTGTTTATTCAGTACGCTGGAAAGGACAATGTTGTCCTCTCACCCATGGCTCACTCTGAGACAATCTGTTAAGACAGAGAGCAAAAGATACCCAACTGTTGTAATGAGTTCAAAACTGCTTACAAACTCACTGTTTGACTGCATATGCATGGAATGTTTCTTTGGGGGGGGGGGCTATGGAGATTGCTTGCCATATGTATTTTTAGAAACTGAGACATATAAAAAAAAGACATATAATCTCCCTACAAAAAATCAGAATGAATGCTCAGTAAACAGTTTTCTAATGTCCCTTCAAAATTTGCACAAACAAATCAGGACAAATGCTCACCAAACAGGCCATCTGGAGAGTGGCCTGAAGGACATGCTCTCCTGCCTCAGAAGAAGTTATCCCAAAGCACAGAATCTGACACCGTACAAGCATACTCATTTCCTCCCCTAAAGGAAACTACTGGGGCAGGAGGAGGGGCTGTGAATTTGATTGGAGGAATAGCATTTGGGGAGGGAGGTTTAACCCTTCTCCCTGTTGACATTGCAGGAAATGTTTAGATGTTGGTATGTACTATCAGGGAAATTGTAGATAGGACAAGGAGAAATTTTAACTGTTCTGGTGCTTCTGCACCAATCAAATTTGGGTCTCTAACCCAAATGGCATCATTAGCGTCCAATATCCTCATGGCATCATTAGCGTCCAATATCCTCACTGAATCAGTCCTACTTCCCAGCTTAGATCAAACCATACTTGTTTATTGAAGATATGCCTACCCTGTCCTTCAAACAGGTCCTCAGAATGCCATTCTTCATTGCCTCTCTTGATGCAAGTCACATGGCATTCTTCAAGCAGAAAACTGGCTTGCAATTATTACCATGATATATTCCAGCGGTGGGAAAGCCACTTTTTTTTAGCCTGAGAGCCAAATTCCCTTTTGGCCAGTGGCAGACGGGGGACAAAGGCAAAAGTGGATGGAACAAAGAATGTAAATTCTACCTTTGCACAGAAGGCTAGTTCTTACACACACTCATTCCATTCAAATGGGGGGAATTCTGAGGGCCACATAGGGATGCCTGGTGGAGTACATTTCACTGCTTATAATAATATAACTCATATCTTGAAGTGTGGCTCCTTACATAGATAAACCAACATCATTTGTGCAGAGGAGGGAAGTGTCAGCAGGTTTGGGGGGAACAGAAGGTTTGCTGAAGTATGAAAAAATAACATTGTAAATGAAGGGGGTGGAATCCAAACAGCACAATGCGGACTGGGTGAGCACAAAAAGGTGGGAGGAGGAATTCATGGAGTATCCTAGAACAGGGCATGTCTGGGTGGGTGGAACACTGAACAGGAGTGCTATAACATTTTGTTGCATTTTGTTGCAAGCTTTGCACCAACAGATAAAATCAAGAGCTGTTTGCCTTTGCGCTATCAGTACTTACGTGTCCATGAATTTCCGGTTGAGGTCTGAGATGATGAATGGAGAGCCCTTCTGAAAGGGAGGGTCCCGGGCTACTTTGTACCAGATAGGTCGGCAGTTGGCACACTGCTTGCTCTGTGGGACCGAGCTTATCATGGCGGCATCAATCTCCAGCTGTTCATCCAAAGTGTAGATTTGGATGCCACAAACTTCTTCATTCACCTTCTTGGAGTCCAGCCTGATGGTCATGGGGACATCACAGAAGAAGTTCTGAGGGCCAAGGGATATGTTCCGCCCACTGACCATTAAGAGTTTGATGTCATTCACCGCTTCGCTAAAATGCCAGTCATCAGAGACATAGGTCACCCATATGGTCAGAGACTCTGGGATTACCGGGTACTGAAACTCTAGCTCCAAGTAGCAGCCCTGGGGTTCAGGACAGGCAGGAGGGATGGTTTGCTTGATGACTGCTGAATTGGGGCTCCAAGTTCTAACACTGGCCTTGCACGGCTGTTCCACATCAGGGGGACCTTGAAAGCATAAAGAAAATGTAAAGTTGAAGACAACACCTCAATACTGCACAGGTCTTATAAAACTGGAAACCTGAAATTTCAGTTTCCACAATGTAATTTATATGTTGTATAAAGAAGAATTTACATGGGACACTGATGGGCCACAAGCTTCTTTCCTTTGCCCATCAATTTCCTTGGACAACCTCAAGTATTGTGTTATTGCATTGGAAGAAAAACCTCTCTATCCACTAGGGAAGGGGAAGCCAGTCAATTTCAGTTTTTCTCAAATTCTCATATTTCCAAACCTCAGTTCAGTTCTCCTCATTTCTGGATCAGTTTGCAATAAAAAGTCATTGTGAAAATTCATCAGCAGTTTAGTGTGAATTTCTCTTAATATATACTTTTCTGCATGCAGAATATAATTTATTATGTATGCTATTTTTGTTAATCTGTACATATTTATTTATATTATTATTAAATTTATTATCTGCCCTTCATCCTAGGGTCCCAGGGCAGGTTACAAATTAAAATACAACGTTAGAACAGAATAACAGAAACAGTTTAAAACAATTTATAATTACAGAAATAAAGTGGGCCATAAAAATATGCAATCCAGTGTCAAAGGCTAGTTGCATTTCTTTTAGGAGGTTTTGTACAGAAACGCGAACTGAACTGAATTCCTCCTCTAACCCAATTCACTTTCATATCCGGTTTTCAGTAACACCGCTTGAGACCCTTCTTCATGTGCCCCCTCCATGAGGGGTCTGGAGGGTGGTAACACAAGAAAAGACTTTTCTGTGGTAGCTCCCTGTAGGTGGAATGCTCTCCCCAGGGCAGCTCACCAGGTGCCTTTGTTACACATCTTTAGGCACATGGAAGAAATGTTCCTCTATATCCAGGCCTTTGTCTGATGAAACAATCACTGGTCTTCAGAAATGGTGGGGAGTTAATTGTAAACACTGTTTGACTGTAGAATTGCTTTGCAAAATTTGGAGAAGTGTGAGTTTCAAAGCGTGACTGTGGTGTTTCAGTTCACATGCTGTTATGGGAAGAGAAAATTAGGGAGTAACAAAACAAAATTTCTCCCCCATCCCTCCTGTTCACTTTTTCCACGACCGTGCATGATTTTTCATAGATTACCCTGATGCGTCCCTCACCCTTCCATCATTTGTCTCCCCTGCCCTTCCAAACTAAAAAGACTGGAGTGCAATAAGAAAATGCAACAGAAGGTAGCAAAGGATTGGTAACAAGCAGATAAAAACAACATTAAACTGAAACAAGTGGAAAAAGGACAATGCAGCCAAATACAACAGTGGAAATGAAATGTTATCTTCTCGCATTTTCTTTTCTTTTCTTTTTGAAAAACATGAATGAGGCAGTGAAGGTTTGGTCACAAAGAGATAGCATGCAACAGTGACTCGATTTATTTGGAGCAGGATCACTCTTCCTTATGAAAGCTCATGCCATGATAAACTAGTTAGACCTATTCCTCACTGAAAAGGTCTGTCTGTGTTTGGGGTTGTACCACATCTCCAGTGCCACAGGTGGGGAATGTGTGGTCCTGTGGATGTTGTTAGACTCCAGCTACCATCAGCTCTAGACTGTATGGCCAATAGTAGGGATGATGGGAGCTGCATCCCAACAACATCCAGAGGGCCACAGATCTGTCAAGTGTTCTGCCTCCCACTGTGGGAGCTCTGAGCTTCAACTGTCTTACAGTGCAATATACTATGTGGGTCCACTGAGAGCAGGCTCCTTTGAGCTCAATGGATTTAATCCCAAGTAAATTTGCACAGCAAAGGGACGCGGGTGGTGCTGTGGGTTAAACCACAGAGCCTAGGACTTGCTGATCAGAAGGTCGGCGGTTCGAATCCCCGTGACGGGGTGAGCTCCTGTTGTTCGGTCCCTGCTCCTGCCAACCTAGCAGTTCAAAAGCATGTCAAAGTGCAAGTAGATAAATAGGTACCGTTCCGGCAGGAAGGTAAACGGCATTTCCGTGAGCTGCTCTGGCTCGCCAGAAGTGGCTTAGTCATGCTGGCACATGACCGGAGTCACAGTGTATATTAAACTTGCAAAACATATTGGGTGGTATTCAACTCAGTTTTATTCAGAATAGACGCACTAAAATGGATGATGCTAACTTAATCACATTAATTAATTTCAATGGGAATAAAGCTTAGCTGAATACCACCCACTGAACCTCAAGAAAAGATCATTCAGCAGGTGAAATGAAACCTTAAACTTTTTATTAGATAGGCAAACCATCCATGAAAGGAAAGGACCATGCTGTACTTCCTCTCTATCACTTCATTTACTTTGTCAGAAAAAGAGGTGTCTATCAATTGCCCTTGTGCTCCAGCAGATGACTTCATCACTCCTGCTTTTAAAAAGGTTTCATGTAGATGTTAAACAACATGGGGGATAGGATTGAGCCCTCTGGAACCACACATTGAAGGTTCCATGGGACTGAAAAGCATCCCCCAAGCCACACCTTCTGGAAACAACCATCCAAGTAGGACTGTAACCACTACAAAGCGGTGCTGCCCACCCCTAGTCCAGGCAGTCACTCCAGAAGGATACCGTGGTCAATGGTATTGAAAGCTGTTGAGAAGTTGAGAAGAAATAACAGGGACATGTTTCCCTTGTCTCTCTCTCTCAATAAGAGGTCATCATACAGGGTGACCAAAGCAGTTTCTGTGCTAAAACCAGACCTAAACCCTGATTGAAATGGATCCAGAAAATCAGTTTCTTCCAAAAACTAGTTTGCTGGAAATGTTGTCCAGAGTTTAGTTGTTTTTTGAAATCAACAGCATACAATATCTGTGTGAAACCTTTATTCACAGCCAAGAAGTGGGAGGAACAAAACATGGACTATTGAGATGCAAAGGATATTCTTGGCCAAATTAAGGTAACATTGCATACCCTACAAGAAAGCAGTTCAAAATCTCTTTTAAAATACTATTACTGTTATTAATACTACTAACAGCAGCAGCAAGGCCCTTTGAAATGTAAGAATCTTCCTATCAGTCCCATTGGTCTATCTAGCTCAGTACAATCTACACTGACTGGCAGCAGCTCTACAGGATTTCAGACCAAGAGTTTTCCCCAGCTCTACTGGAGATGCCAGGGATTGAACCCTAGAACCAACTACAGCAGGAAATTGGGGGGAGATGTGCCCCTTTCCCCACACAGAAAACATCACCTCATGTGTGTCCTCTGCTGTGTGGGTCAGGGTTGCCCACTCCATTTTAAAAAACCCTCATAACTGAGCAAGCATTGTTGGGAAGAAAGCTATGCTTAGATCTACTAAATCGATAAAATTTGCATTGCAAAAGCAAAAGTGGGTTTGGCAGAGCAGGCGGAAGAAAGCTGCCTGTGTTGATATGTAAGGGAAATCAATAAGGTTTGCTTTGTGAATCAGAAGAGAGTTGATGAGGGAAGAAGGCACCTGCAAAATCATTTGTAGCTCAGAACAGGGGAGACTGGGCTTCCGAAGCCAAATCAAGAGCAGCAGTCCAGAAGGATATAATGGTCCATTGTATGAAAAACTGCTGAGAAGTCCGGGCACTCCCCTAGCCTAAGCTATCACGCAAGTCCTGTTTCCTGCTTGGCAGGGGGTTGAACTCGATGGCCCTTGTGGTCTCTTCCAACTCTATGATTCTATGATTCTAAGTCATCTTTCAGGGCTACCAAGTCTGTTTCTGTCCCAAGAATACATCCTGAAACTAATCTGGAATGGATCCAGTCCAGGACCATCTGAAGCTGAAAAGCCAACACCCATTCTAGCACCCCCCCAAAAGATATAATTGAAACCAAATGGTAGTTGCTCATTATTCTGGGATTCTAATTTGGATTATTCAAAAGTGGTTTCACCAGCACATCTTTCTGACAAGTGAGGACCACATCTTCCCTCAAGGAGGCATCAACAACCTCTGAGGTCCAGATACCCAGCTCAGTTTTTGCTGATTTCACTATCCAAGATGCACAAGGATCTAATGTACAAATGGAAGGACACATGGCTCCCAGTGGACTGACCATATTCCCAGCCAATGCCAACGAAAAGAAAACCATTAAAGGGCTTCCTGTTTCCAGTGTGCCAGGAATGGAGTCTCTCTCTCCAGGAATGGGAGAGAGACAGATGGAGATAATCAGATAATGATGGGGGGATTTCATTATCTGCATTCCTCTTTGGTTGGAAGAGGAACCAGGCTCTCATCCGCAGTTTGCCTGGTGGTCTGGCACTCGCTTCCCCATGGAACGCGAGGGCAGGCAAAGGCATTGAGACCACAGAGCACTCCAGGTGCCGTAACCCCCTCCCGATCCCATTCCCACAAGCACAGGTTATCTTGTTAATTGGACTTAACTGGAGTAAACTACAGGCACGTGCCAGAGACGTTGAGATAAGAAACTGCAAAAACAACCCAGCTACAAAGATGTAAACGTTTTGGATTGAGAGCAGATTTCATTCAGTGAAAGAGACAATGGGGGGGGGAGGGGGAGCCCATGGTTTGCTTACTTAAGGTTTTTCTCTATATTTATGATAAGGCAACAACAACACCCCCGCCCCCTGAATGCAAGTTTTATTAACAAATATCTGCACAAGTGAAGATGGAAGAAATTGGAAAATAATATGGAATTTAACAAAATTGGAACTGCACGTGTGACAGAAAGGAACTGAGAGGGAAGGAGGAAAGAAATGCTATGCTTTGAAAATATAGAGCAAAATCTTCCCTAACCTTCATTATCCACAAAGGAATATGTTTGAGATAAGGGTAAATGGCCATAAATCAGCAGCAAAGAGGAAAGAAGTCTACCAGCTGCGAGAATAGAAGTTTTTGGATTAACTATCTGCAGTCCGGATTCAGACCTTTCTTCCTAGGCTGGAAAAATGGCAAAGACAGCTTCCTTACTGGAAGCCGAATCAATGGACGAAGCGATGCAATGACTTTTGGAAACTGTGAGATAACAGCTTCTCCTGAGACATGATGGGAATCATCAAGCCTGGTAGATGAAGGGAACGCAGTGGATGTAGCCTACCTTGATTTCAGCAAGGCATTCGACAAGGTGCCCCATGACATTCTTGTAAAGAAGCTGGTAAAATGCGGTCTTGACTATGCTACCACTCAGTGGATTTGTAACTGGCTGACTGACCGAACCCAAAGGGTGCTCATCAATGGTTCCTCTTCATCCTGGAGAAGTGTGACTAGTGGGATGCCACAGGGTTCTGTCTTCGGCCCGGTCTAATTCAACATCTTTATCAATGACTTGGATGATGGACTCAAGGGCATCCTGATCAAATTTGCAGATGACACCAAACTGGGAGGGGTGGCTAACACCCCAGAGGACAGGATCACACTTCAAAAGGACCTTGACAGATTAGAGAACTGGGCCAAAACAAACAAGATGAATTTTAACAGGGAGAAATGTAAAGTATTGCACTTGGGCAAAAAAAATGAGAGGCACAAATACAAGATGGGGGACACCTGGCTTGAGAGCAGTACATGTGAAAAGGATCTAGGAGTCTTGGTTGACCACAAACTTGACATGAGCCAACAGTGTGACGCGGCAGCTAAAAAAGCCAATGCAATTCTGGGCTGCATCAATAGGAGTATAGCATCTAGATCAAGGGAAGTAATAGTGCCACTGTATTCTGCTCTGGTCAGACCTCACCTGGAGTACTGTGTCCAGTTCTGGGCACCACAGCTCAAGAAGGACACTGACAAACTGGAACGTGTCCAGAGGAGGGCAACCAAAATGGTCAAAGGCCTGGAAACGATGCCTTATGAGGAACGGCTAAGGGAGCTGGGCATGTTTAGCCTGGAGAAGAGGAGGTTAAGGGGTGATATGATAGCCATGTTCAAATATATAAAAGGATGTCATATAGAGGAGGGAGAAAGGTTGTTTTCTGCTGCTCCAGAGAAGATTCCACCTAAAGAAGATTCCACCTAAACATTAGGAAGAACTTCCTGACAGTAAGAGCTGTTTGACAGTGGAATTTGCTGCCAAGGAGTGTGGTGGAGTCTCCTACTTTGGAGGTCTTTAAGCAGAGGCTTGACAACCATATGTCAGGAGTGCTCTGATGGTATTTCCTGCTTGGCAGGGGGTTGGACTCAATGGCCCTTGTGGTCTATTCCAACTCTATGATTCTGACAGTTGCAGGAATAAAGGATATAACACCATATATGGATGGGAAAACATCATGGAAAAAATTGTCACATGCAGGAAAGAATAAGGATTACAGCTAAAGTTCCTCACTTGAAACTTTATATATTACCTATTATAACAACACAAATTGAAATCACAAAAATCTGGAATGGAATGAAAATTATTAAAATTTTGGAACGCAGAAAAAATATAGAAGAATGAACTCATTAACTATAGCATGCGAGGGGGGCAGTTTAATTAAATTGTATAATTTGACATTAATAATTGTATTAATTGGATAAAATTGATATTATTATAATGAGGCTGTTATTGGAACAATTTTGGACAATCAATAATTTTTTTTTCAAAAAAAGAAATCCATTACAACAATGTAGGGAGGGGGGCAATTTTGATTCTGTTTGCGTTTTATTTTTAAAAAACCTACTAATTCACCCTTTCCAAAATCGTACATGAACTGAAAAGCAGGCAGTCTTCATAGCTCCCTGAATTATGTGATGTGGTTCCCAGACAAAGTAATAGGAATAAAAATGAGTGCATAAGGGGAAAGTGTACTTAAAACTGCACATATTTGTGAAAATAACATAAAATAATATGGTTGGTTTTATGTTATTTTCTTTTTAAATTTATTTATTATCTATGCATTTTCCAGTTGTCATGTTTACACATCATATTTCACCATCCAACATAATTTCTATACTGACTTCCCAACCTAACCTTCCGTGGCGTTCTTGGTATTCCTAGCTAAGCTGCATATCAGTTTTTTATTCCACCCTACTGTTCCCCTTGTTGCCCCTCCTTGTTTTTAGCAATTTGTCATAAGATCACCCCTACTTTTAGATTGATTTCAGTATTCCCCCAAAGGGTCCTATTCACCCTTCATCTTTTTTTTTATCTTTTATTTTGGCTGTTAAGTTGGAAAGATCAGCAAATTCTAACAATTTATACAGCCATTGGTCTTTCAATGGAATTGGGTTTTTTTCATCCAACTTCTAGCATAAACTACTCTGGCCACCACTGTTGCATAGAGAAATATGTTGTGTGCCTTTGTGGAGATCTCATTGCTAATGGTTGCTAGTAAGAGGGCTTCGGGGGGTTTTGGAAATGTAATTTTAAGGATTTTTTTGAGTTAATTGTAGACCATCTCCCAGTACTCTTGGGTGTACTTACAGTGCCACCACATATGAATGAAGGATTCCTCAGCCTCTGCACATTTCGGACAGAGTTTTGAGCTTCTTTCATACATTTAAACCAATTTGGAGGGTTTCATGTACCACCTTTAGGCCATTTTTTACTATATTTTCTTTTATCAAGTTGCAAGCTGATAAGTTCATTGTTTTATCCCAGAATTTTTCCCAGGCTGACATCTTGATATTGTGGTCCATATCTATGGCCCAATGCATCATTGCAGCCTTAACCATTTTGTCTTTTGTTTCCTATTCCAGAAAGATTTTATAGTTTAGATATTAATTTTGGATTAAATTCTGAACTCCCTTCCAGAAAGCCATTTTCTTTGCCCTTCCTAAAGACTTAGTTGAAAGTATTGGAACCAGTCTGAGACCCAATTTTGTACCTCTTCTCTTCTCTTTAATCCTAAACTGCCCTCCCTCTGCTCAAGGAGGTCCTTATATGTGCCCCAGATCTTGTTCATGTTTGGTTTTTTATTGCCACTGCTCAATGGGAGATATCCACCAATGTGCTCTTTGTTTTCCCCCAGACACTGTAGAAGCTTTTTCTGATCACATGATTGTGAAATCCCTTGTGGGCCTTGGCTTTGTCGTAATATAAGTAGGCTTGCCATCCGTACTTCAGATCAAATCCTTCTAGATCCAGGATGCTTATGTTTTTCAGCTCCACCCAATCTTTCACCCAACAAAGACATGGTACATTTTCAGGTCTAGGAGCCCAAATCCCCCTGTTCTTTGCATCAATTAATATTTTATATTTAATCCTGTCGTCCCGTTCTCTCTCTCTCATCCCCCCGCCATATGAAATTAGTAATGTAATTTTCCCATTGTTTAAAATAGCTGGTGCCTTTAATCACTGGTAGAGCTTGGAACGAAAAGATCATTTTCGGTAAGATATTAATTTTGGCCGCTGATCTTCTTCCAAGAAGTGAAAGCTTCATTTGGTTCACTGGACGCTCCAAGCTTAGACCATGTGGCTTAAGCAAGCCATCTTTGTGTTTCTATACAAATAATTTATAAACTCCTATCCTTATACTTAAGGTATATTATCTGTCTTTTCTTGCTGCCATATGGAAAAGTACATGAACCTGACCTTTGAAGAGTTTGTAAACCTTTTTTAACTTACCAAACATGTGGTTTCTTTCTATGCTAAGGGAAGTGGGGAGCTTTGGAAATGACTTGGAGGGGGATATTTTAAAGGTCTAATAGCCTAGAATCCCATGTTTTACTTTGCTGCATATTTTGTTTTTTTTAAATCTCTACTGGGGCTCTCTCACCAAAGAATACTTGCTCCAAACCTGTATCTAGACATACAGAGAATTGTTTTATTTTACCATATCTAGTATCCCCTCCTTCTAAACCAAATCTAACCAATAATTCCTGCACTGCAGGGGTTTGGACTAAATTACCTTTGATGTCCCTTCCAACTCTACAATAGAGAGTACTACTAGGCTGGGAGGTATTGGAGAAACTTGCTAAATATGTGCGTGAAGCTTAAAAAACCCCAGTTAAAAGCAGGGGAACCTTCAACAGTTTAGTAAAGTAAGCAACAAGTGGAAAACCTCTAAAATACGGCAGTCACAAAACTTTCCTGACTTTCTGAAAGCAGCAGCTGTTCGAATCAAACAATGGTGGGGGTGCTAATTATATTACAGATGGGCCAAAATCCTCTCCCCATACACTTTAATAGGAGACATAAAGGTAAAGGTAAAGGGACTCCTGACAATTAAGTGCAGTTGCGAACGACTCTGGGGTTGCGGCGCTCATCTCGCTTTACAGGTCGAGGGAGCTGGCGTTTGTCCGCAGACAGTTCTTCCAGGTCATGTGGCCAGCATGACGAAGCCGCGTCTGGTGAAACCAGACCAGCACACAGAAACGCCGTTTACCTTCCCACTGGAGTGGTACCTATTTATCTACTTGTACTTTGACTTGCTTTTGAACTGCTAGGTTGGCAGGAGCTGGGACCGAGCAACAGGAGCTCACCCCTTCACAGGGATTCGAACCGCTGACCGATAAAAGTGCGAGATGAAATTTTGACATACCTTGAATATTATTTAGCAATGGGCAGCACACACACACAACCCTGTATTTCAGTTTGGACATAGAAATGACTTGTCAGTTATGCTTATTTACATCTGTGCATGTGTGTGTGTGTGGGGAGGTAACCTTCCTTCCCTGACAACTTTACATTCATAATGTAGGTTGCACTATATTAAACTGATTTAAGAATCTCGCTGAGAGTCCTGGACACTAATCTTGGCTCAAACAAAACAAAGTAAACATCACCACTGCTTCGTGTCTGGGCAGCAATGGTCCTTGTCTCACGAGACAGTCAAGAACTACCGTATAAGCAAGGCAAATTTGTGCCCCAAACCTGCTAATTATGAACTTCTCTGCTATCATTCGAACTATATTATTTTTTCATTTTTCTTGTTCTCTTGCTTGGTCTTCTCTTCCTTCCTCCTCCACTGTTGTCACAACCACCCTCCACTTTGCTTCTTGTCCATTTCCCTTCCCCCAGAGTGAGGTCACCTTCTGCTTCACGGGGACTCCAGTGTCCGGATGGGTCACATGGCATCGGTGATGAGGCTCTGAATGCATACTGCACAAGGGTCCTGCCTTCCACGCAGAGATCACAGGCTGATCCCACTTCTCTAGGAGGCCAGGAAATAAAAAAAAGAAAAGAAAATGCACCAACTTAGTAACAGTTGAATTCAATGGAATAAAATGGGACAAGATAACAAGTTGAAGATCGCTTAATCCTCCCACCTCGCCTCTTGATATGGCACACCAGAGAAAGAGGCAGAAAAGATGCAATTTGCCCTTCCACATAAATTTCTCTGTGCTTGGAATCCAACTTCCCCCAGCACAGCCAGTGCTGAGAGATGGTGGGAGCTGTAGTCCAGCAACAACTAGAGAGCTTCTAGTTACACACCCCTAGTATTATGGTCATGTGTACCTTGGGGTGGGCCCTAACCAGGACTGCCCTGTAAACCAAGGTTTGCAAGCTTCTTTTAACCCTATGCCTGCACCCTTGGTGCTCGTTAGCTTTCTAAAAAAATATTAAATTGGGGCCTATCTGATACCAATCCCAGGTAAGTTAGGTTCCCTCCACTAGAAAGCATCAGTCATACCTTTCTGGACATGCTCTTAAAGAACTGCAAAACAAGTTTTGGTTTCATCAAGCAATTTGCCTCCAAACACACATTTGGAAAGGAAACCTCATGCTCATTAAAGGAATTGCCTTTCCATTCAAAGCATGGAGACTTGGAGTGCAACTTCGAAAATGAGAGGAATGGGGTATATTTCACTACTTTGGAAGCTCTGGGTCCCTTCCTTATGCGCTAGAGATGCAGGCATTTGCAAGGGAAATTAAAAGCCAGCAAGCCAGTCACATGAATGTCCAAGAGGGCTTCCCAATCGCCTCCTTAGATCAAGAAGTTTGTACTGCACAAATCACTGCCATTGTGGAAGAATTAAAGAGATAGCGATCGCTGGAACTGCGGAAATGACAGCCACCTGGGTGATGGAGAGCGTCTCTCTTGCTCAAATGGGACTCCGCAGTCACGCCCGTCAAAAATATCTGCCTGCGTCAGTCCGGTGCATATTGAGTAATTGCAATGGCTGGGGATAACGAGATTAAAAACTGCTTTGATGCAGTCAGGAAACGAATGGGTTGGGGGGGGGAGTCTTCTGTTTCTGCTCCTTTTTCATATTTATTTGAATCCAAGAAAATGCTTCATTATGACAAGTGGTGAGTGTGATGTGAACAGCAGCACCATCAGGTCATTTTTGATTCTGTACTTAATGGACCTAAACTCCCACCCCCCCCCACTTCCACCCCATTTACATGACAACATCTGTGACTCCACATCAAATTTTAGTAAGCCCATCTGGCTGTGCTGAGGACCCTCCTGTTCATTCTGGAGAATGGGGCCCTGGGCACCTGCCCCAAACGGCTGCCCGTGCAGCATGTGGGGAAATGCATAAACTTCAAGGCCTCCATGGGTGTCTCTGCATGCTCAACTTGATAATCTATTACATATAGCCATTATCAAGTCTGCTCCAGTATTTACTTGTGCTTACTTAGCAGCCCAAGTTCACATTCATTTTAAGACTCTAGCATACAACACCTGCTTTCTGAGAGCACCTGTGCAGTGTCTCACCTCCTGCTACCAGCTCAGTTCATTATAATAATAGAACTGTAGAGTTAGAAGAGACCCTGAGGATCAGCTAGTCCAACCCCCTGCGATGCAGGGATCCTGCCCACAGCTGTCCCTGAGTGGGCTCAAAACATCAACTTTCTGTCTAACAGCCAGATGCACTGACCCATTGCACCACAGAGATTCAGGGCTTTAGAGCAGAGGTCATCAAATTAAAGCCTGCGGGTCGGATATGGCTCACCGGGCTTGTTAATCCAGCCCATGAACTTTGTGGACCATGCCACCCACTCAGTCAGTCTCTGAGCTATACAGGTGCGGCATAGAGACCTTGCCACACGGAGACTGACTTCTGTGACGCGGCACGGCTTTTGATTGGCTGCAGGAAGCTCCTGCAGCCAATCAAAAGCCACAGATGCCTCTGGGTACTGCCCCTTCCTTCCCACTAAGGTGGCCAAGCGGGAGGAAGCAGCCGAGCAGGAAGGAAGCGGAAGCGGCGCAGAGGCTGCCTCTGTCGCCCAGGCCAGCACCATGGGCTCTGTGCCCTGCTGAGACAGAGGACGCCAATGCTGTCGAAGACGAGGCAGCGTTGGCAGCTGTGTCATGAGTGGCATAGGTGGGGGGGGGCTTTCAGGTGGTGGGGTGCTTTCGGGAGGCATTGGGTCCAGCCCCCCAGAAGGTCTGAGGGACAGTGGTCCGGCCCCACTCCTGAAAAAGTTTGCTGACCCCTGCTTTAGAGCATCAGACCTGGGGGGACAAATGTGGCCCTCCAGGCCTCTATATCTAGACTTCAGAACTCTCTCCAGGTAACACATCTTGCTGCCCCTGCTTTGCACCCCAAGTAGTCTTGCTTGGCTGGAATGTGTCCCTGAATTCTGAGAATTCCCTTCTTGGCAACTTTCCAAGGACCACACGCCAGTGGTAGATGGGGCCAGATGAAAGCAAGTGCAACAATGAATGTAATTCTACCTCTGTACAGCAGACTACTTTCTACACACACTTACACGTACTTTTCTGAGCAGCATCATGTGAGGGAGGTTCCCTGCTACACTCCCTGACTTTGGAAACCTTGCAAGTTACTGGAGGAGAGGGACCGTGAGCAACATCATGTTTCTAGGACCAGTGTGTTCCTCGTTATTTCTGCTCTCGCCAGTGCAATCTTGTTATATTTCTCGTACAGAAATGTTGGTTTTATTGTTTTATTGTAAATATTGTTATTAATGTTTTTACATTTCTACCTTTTTAATTGTGTTAAACCATTTAGGGTAAAGGTAAAGGGACCCCTGACCATTAGGTCCAGTCGTGACCGACTCTGGGGTTGCGGCACTCATCTCGCTTTATTGGCCGAGGGAGCCAGCGTACAGCTTCCGGGTCATGTGGCCAGCATGACTAAGCCACTTCTGGCGAACCAGAGCAGCACACAGAAATGCCGTTTACCTTCTCACCGGAGCAGTACCTATTTATCTACTTGTACTGGTGTGCTTTCGAAGTGCTAGGTTGGCAGGAGCAGGGACCAAGCAATGGGAGCTCACCCCATTGCAGGGATTCGAACCGCCGACCTTCTGATCGGCAAGTCCTAGGCTCTGTGGTTTAACCCACAGTGCCACCCCTGTTGCTGTTAAACTATTTACTTGTTATTAAATTGTTATTGCAATGGTGTTAGCGTTGTGATCTATTCCTGGATTCTTTGCCATAGCTGTTTTGAACATGATTCTTTTCATGGAAAGGCAGCATGCAAATAAAAATATTGCATTGGGATGTCCTCCATCGGGGCAAGCAAGAGGCATGACCGGAGTTCTGAGCTGAGCAAAAGAACACCCAAGGAGGGAATGAAGTAGGGTTGGTGTGAGGCAGGGCCTGAGGAGAGTTTGGAGGGCTACATAGAGAGACCATTCCACTATCTTAGATCAGCGATAAAGCAACAGGAACTGACCAAGGCATCAATTATTAATTCAGAACAAGAGTCTGAGGAATTTCCCTGTTCTGCCTTTAAAATAAAATAAAAAAAATCTCTGTAAGATTTATTTATCCTAGGCTTGAGAAACTGAGAAAATGATGACATAACTACTGGACAATGTCTTCTTAGATATCCACAAGTTATGCCAATTCCATACTACTGAAACCCCAATGGAAGGGTTTGTCAAAGAAATCTAGTGTTGACTTAGGGTATGATCACTGTGTTATGAAATCCTAGATCGAACAGGCCAGCCATTGTGTGTTACTTAAGTACGAACTAGCCAGGGGTTATTAAAAACATACTGATTGAGGTTGAAGACGTATGTCAGAGAGACGTATTTTGTTACATAACAATTAACCTTGTATCAGTATGTTTTTAATAGGCAGATGGAATTTATTTAACATACAATAACTGCTTTATGAAATATAAATTAAATACATATTGCAAGAACTTAATTTACCCTTTTAGAAAGAGAGAGAAAAGATGGTGGCGGTGGGGAGTAGTGGTGAAGGCAGGGAAAACCAAAGGCCACTTCAGACATAAAGGATTGTATTAAGCTAAGATCCACTCAGAGGAAACCTACTAAAATTAATGTGCCTAGCTTAGTCATATAAATCAATTTCAATGAATCTACTCTAGCACTGGGCACAACCCAAGGTCTTTTTCTCATATGAATGATTCCAAGCATTTCCTTGGGACTCTGCCGTTCAATCATGAATACTGCATAGCCCATATAGGAGGGGTTACCAATGGCATCTAGGGGTGCTAGTGTGTGTGCCCCAGTACTGTCTGTGCCTCCCACAAAAGGTCTCCAAAAAGGTCACTTAAGAATCCATATCAGCTTCTCCTGCATCAAATCCCCTCACCACCACTTAGAGATGTCCACATTTTATTGGATGCCAGGACTGGACACCTCTAAGAGAAGGGTGACAGTGACTGACACAAATGTGTCTTAGCCCATTGATGGGGCAGCTGATTGGGGAGTGGCATGCCCTTACCATTCTGTTCCTCTTTGTCTGCTCTTTTTCTTTTTCTTTTTACACTTTCTCAAAATTCCAAATGTGTCCACTGACACCCTCCTCCCCCTGCAACAAAAGTTGGTAATCCCTGTGATAGCATGGTAGGGATAGAGAAGCATCCTGAACGTTGACTGAAATAGGATTGTGCTTATCTGAGTGCCCAGCTTAAGCACTCACCAAAGGACCAAGAGCCTATCTCTATGGCTTCCCTCCATGACCCCTGCTGGCAGGGCCACCATCCCAGCAGAAATGGACACAAATAGAATCACATCCCTGCTGGGAATCTGGACGCGTGTGCCGTCACCTCTGTTTCCTTCCCTGCTGCCACAAGGCAGGGGATCAAGTGAAGGAAGCAGAGTAATTAAGACAAGCCTGATGGCTTAAGGCCAATGGTCCATCTAGTCCAGCATTTGTTCTCGCAGTGGCCGACCAGATGCCTGTGGGAAACTCACAAGCAGGATTCAAGCACAAGAGCCTTCTCTCCTCCTGCTGTTTCCAGCAACTGATATTCAGTCACCATGCCTCTGTCAGGGGAGGTAGAACATAGCCATCGTGGCTAATAGCCATTTGATAGCCTTGTCCTCCATGAATTTGTGTAATTCTCTTTTAAAGCCATCAGAGTTGGTGGCAATCACTGCCTCTTATTAGGGAGAAAGAAAAAAGCGAACTGTCAGAGGCAGCAGCTTGAAGCTGGGGCCAAACAGGCTCTCCCCACCAGTGGCATAGCGTGGGTTGTCAGCACCCGGGGCAAGGCAAGTAATTTGCACCCCCTAACCCGTGGATTTGCGCCCCCTAACCTGTGGATTTGCGCCCCCTAACCCTAACCCCCAGATGTTGCGCCCGGTGCGGCCGGCCCCCCCTGCACCCCCCACGCTACGCCATTGCTCCCCACAGCTAAGTTGCAGCAGGTTCTGAGGTAGGCCCTGCTAGTCTAGAAGCTATTTTATTTTATTTTATTTATTTATTTAATGGTCCACTTTTTTCCTCTGAGGAAACCAAAGTAGCACACATGGTTCTCCCCTTTCTCATTTTAATCCCACAATAGCTCTGTGTGGCAGATTAGGCAGAGAGAGAGAGATTGAGTAGCCCAAGGTTACCCAGTGAGCTTCATGGCCAAGTGAGGATCTGAACCCTGGTCTCCCAGGTCCTAGTCCAACACACTAACTGCTACACCATGTGAGGTAATCATATAGGCACCTGTAGACTTTGCATTTGGAATGGAATTATGTATTTACTTGCCCCACGCCTGACATCATATATATTGTCAAGCAAAGGGCAGGAGGGCATGGCTTGCAGGGAAGAAACAGCCAAATTAAGATGCTTCCTAGACCTACTTAGACCAGTGGGCCAGATAAACCTCTCCCCACCCCCGGGATCCCAGAAACTAGCAAAAAAGACAGTGTCTTCTTTTCTCAGGGAGAAAAGAAAGAGAACTGGGGATTTTAGCCCAGTTATATGAGCTCCCCAACTATAACCTTAACCTGAACAACTAATTGCTTCTCCACTGCCATTTACCATCCCCATCTTTCAAAGTCAGACAAACAGGTGTGCATTGTCCCCACCAATTCACCTTTCAAAGAAGTGCCTGTCTATGGGTGGAAACCACTCCAGGGTGATGAAGGTCCCCATTCGGTCCACGATCTGTGGTGTGATAGCAATGGGGGCAGGCTTCTTGACAGGTTGCCAGCTCTGATACACGAGGTCCAGGTAGCAGTGCATCCTTGCCACCTGGTTGGGTGTGAAGGAGTTGGTGCAGTCATCGTCTGAGGGGATAAGGCAGGGTGGAAACAAGTCACACAGTGTTGCACATGTGAAAGAGAGGAGAGAGGGGATGGGAGGGGGGAAGAGTTAAATAAAAAGAGTTAAACTGTGAACATGGCTGCTCTATAAGCTCTCCTGGGTAACATTGCATGCTTCCCTGGCATTCTACAACAAAGAGCTGAGCAGTAGCAGCCTCAACTGAAGAAAGCAAAAATAAGAGAAAGAAAAATTAAATACTGGACCACAAGACTTAATTATCCTTTCTCTTTACCTCCTAGTGATCTGGAAGGGAAATTTCAGAGCAAATTAGCGGCACTGCTCACAAAGCCCTTCATTTAGATGCAGGATAGACAATCTGTGGTCCTCCGGATATTGTACAACACCAACTCCCATCAGCACCCAGCTAGTATGGCCAATGGTCAGGGATGCCAGGAGGTTGTAGTCCAGCAACATCTTGAAGTCAATGAGAGCCCTAACCCTAATTTAAACACATCTGCTGCCAATCACACAATATGAGATGGGAGGGTCCAATCAAAAGTATTGGGATGATGGGAGGAAAGCCCTCCTTGTAAGTGCCACATGACTTCTTGTAGCCTTGCGCACTTCATGCATTTCTCTCAGCTGAGTTTACCTAAAGGAATGTAGCTTGGATAGGTAGAAAAGTGGGGCGAGGGAAGTGGACAAGCTTCTGGATGAAGAAGAGACTTATGATCATTCATCCACACATCCCTTTGCTCGACGAATTAGAAAGCCCTTGCTTTATTCATTCTTCTTTTGTTCTAAAAGGTGCTGAATTCAGATGGGCAGGCATAAACCAGAACATGTAGTCATCAGTGCTACTGCTGCAAAGTCAGAAACCCGGGCAAGAGAGGTTGGCATGACCCTATACTAGGTGGGGAATGGCAAATTTTAATTTCCTTCAGATTCTCACTTTTCCAATCTTAAATTCAGTTCTCATTGTTAATCATATTAGTGTCCTGATTTTTTAAAAATTAAAAAAACCTAATGAAAATGCATCAACATCTTAGTGTACATTTCTCCTAATAAACACATTTTATATGCCATTTCCCCCAGTTTAATGCATATGTGTATGTTATTATCACCAATATATGTATTTTTAAACACACTTTAGTACATGCATTTTGACTTAGCTGGAGAACTGCATTGCAAAATGAGAAGGGTGAATTTTGAAGGAAGGCTGCTTTTCGGTTTGTGCATTTATTATTTATTTTATTTTATTTTATTTTTAACTGTACTTCACCAAAAGATTTCAAGCAGTTCACGAGATAAAAATGTAAGACCAAAGCACAGATAAGTAGCTAAAACCGAAACAACAAAATAATAACCTCCCGCAAACACGTTAATTTTTAATTTTTTTTTAAACTGCTCTTACCCATTTTCTTTGAGTCAAACTATTTGGCCCTGAATATTCAGCTGATGAACAGTTTTTGATGGATACAGCTTTTATTCCCCTTAAAATTGGCTTGGACCAATGATTAAATACCCTGTGAGTATTCAATATAATCTTTCCAAACAGATAGTAGCCTGTGCGGTCCTGTTTGGTCATCACTGTCTTGGCCACTGGGACAAATAAAGGCATTCACTTGCATCTTGTTCTGTGGGAAGACTGACTGCTTAGAGAACATTTTCTTATAGCTGCCCTGGGTAAAAGTGGCAAGGATCAAAAGGAGCAGGACAGGCCTCATCCCAGGTCCCCCCCCCCATGCTCCCGCTCCACAGTATCTCTGGAGGCCTTCCTCTCCAGTTAATCTATTCTCCATTCAGCAGCAACCATGTGCTCCCCAGCAGCCCCCTTCCTCTCTTCCATCTCCACAGTCCAAGGCCAAGGCCCACTGCTGCAGTTGCAGGATACAAACCTCTGACTACCCCCACATACTGCATTGTTTTGGAAAGTGTGAATTAGTTAGGTTCACCTCTAAATGCAAACTTTTTCAAGTTTCTCCTCATCTCTATCCTATACTTGCCTAAGTCAGAATTAAGTCTCAATGTTTTCAGTGGAGATTATTTCCTAGTAAGTACGTTTAGAACACATGTGCTATCAACATTTTTGAAGCCCAGCTGATCAAATGAAACGTAATTGCACTGGTTCTCTGTCTCACATGTTCTAGAAAGTGCTTAACTGACTGGCATCAACCTGAACATGTAAGTTTCACCTTTGCTGCAAAAAACTGAAGCCTGAATAAGTAACTCTAAAGCTTGCTATCAACATTTTGAAAAAGGCCAACTCTAGTAGAAAGCTAGGAAGGGAGGGCAGAGTACCTGTGTAGCTCATAAAATTGTTAAATGGAGTGTCCTGGAAGCTACGGAAACCACACATATCATTCCCAGGGGTTGGATCACCACAGGTCTTGTGTTTTGGAGCTGGATTTGTGTCATGGCAGAGGTCACCGGTCTCAAAGGAAGGTTCTGTTTCCATGCATGGATCATTGCAGGAGAGGATCTCGGAGATTCCTCGGAAGACGTGGTAGAGCCCCAGACTGTGCCCTATTTCATGGATCATTGTATGGGTGTGTCCCGCTATGCCATAGAAGGAAGGATTCAGCACAATTCCCCCTGTAAAGAAAGAGAGATAGTTGTTTTTATACTCATATATGCAGAAACATCATGTGATGGCTGTTTCCCATTGGGGCTGGTAGAGTGGAAGGTGGGGAAGACAATGGGAGGTGGAGCCACAGCCGATGACAGACAGATCCAGTCCCTGAATGGCTGTATGCAAAAAGACAGGCAGCTGGGGCCTTACTGGGGTTGGTGAGGCAGTGCTACTTTTGCCCTCATGGCCCAGAACACCAATGAGGAAAGGTTTATGGAGTTGGGTATGTTTAGCCTGGAGGTGATTAAGATGTGGCTATGATAATCATGCTCAAATATTTGAAGGGCTGTCAGAATAATAGTGGAGCAAATTTCATTTTTGTTGTGCAAGAGACCAGGAACTGAAATAATGGACCCACAAATTATAAAAAGCGGGATTATGACTAAGCATTAGGAAGAACTTCTTGATGGTACAAGCTGTTCGACAGTAGGGCAGACGGACTTGAAAGGTGACGCAATCTCCTACATGGAAGGTTTATAAGCAGAGGTTGCATGGCCAACTATGACCTTTGAAGTCCCTTCCACCCCTATGATTCCCTGTGATGGAATCATTCAAGCGCTATGATTCATATGCTATGATTCATTATTTACGCACTATGATTCATACACTATGATTCCAGCTCTATAATTCTGTGATAGCAGGAGAGCAGGAGCAGAACTCAGTGAAGGACCACCAATAAATGGCTTTCAAAGGGGGTTGGGCAAATTCATGGAGAAGGTAAGTCTCTCAAAGGTTATTAGTCAATATGATTATACAGTGGTACCTCGGGTTACAGACGCTTCAGGTTACAGACTCCTCTAACCCAGAAATAGTACCTCGGGTTAAGAACTTTGCTTCAGGATGAGAACAGAAATTGTGCGGCGGCAGCGCGGCGGCAGCAGGAGGCTCCATTAGCTAAAGTGATACCTCAGGTTAAGAACAGTTTCAGGTTAAGAACGGACCTCTGGAACAAATTAAGTTCTTAACCCGAGGTACCTCTGTATAAACATAAGAGGAGCCTGGCTGGATCAGAACAAAGGTCCATCTAGTCCAGCATCTTCTTCTCACAGTGGCCACACAGATGCCTCAGTGAAAAGCCCACAAACAGGACCTGAATGAAACAGTCTCTCCCCATTTGTGATTACCATCAACTGGTATGCAGAGCATACCACTTCCATCAGTGGAGAGAGAACATAGGCATGGTGTTCAGAGAAAGTATATTTTCACTGAATGCTAGTTGCTGGGGCATAAACAACAGGGGAGGGCTATGAGCTTCACACCCTCCCTGTGGACTTCCCAGATGCATCTGGTTGGTCACTGTTGGGAGAAAAATTCCTAGACTACATTGACATTTGGTGTGATCTAACAGGGCTCTTATTATGTTCTTCTGTGGGCAAGCAAAACAAGGCAGATTTATCTTAGGATAAGTCATCCCCAGTGCTATTTTTCTAGAAAAAGAGGTGCTGGAACTCACTATGAATGCCTCCTTTATTCTCTTAAGTGGCAATGGCACCCACCTGAAAGATACCGGAACTGAGTTCTGGTGAGTTCCATCTGGGGGGGGGAAAGCCCTAGCATGCCCATTAATTTTAGTGTTACAACTGTGCTAGGTGAGACTCAGAAGTGCCATGATCACTCCCTTATTTGGTTTGTAAAAATAATAATGGCAACAGCTGCAAGAGAATTCAATTCAAGAAAAGGTGGTCATTGGGGTGGGCCTTTTTAAACCTTATCTCCAGCACCATTTTCTCAATCCACTTTACTGCCCCACCCTCCCAAAGCTGCTATTGGGAAAAACCCTGCAGGCGTCATATGAGCAACCTGTAAATGTCCCTGCATGGGGCAAATAGGGACTTTGTGGGAGGTTTACCATTGGAAAAATTGCATAAGCCATTAGATGAAAAGCTGGGCTGGGGAGGAAGGAATGCTTTAATCAATAATAAGTTAGCAACCAGCAGGAGTCAAACTTAGCTCACTGCAGCTTCTCATTACAGAAGCGCTGAATCGCAACCCGCACGTGTGCAGACGCGGGTTGCAAACACTGCAGGTTGCGAACGTGCATCCCGCACAGATCAAGTTCGCAACCCGAGTGTCCACTGTATAGTGTGCAGATCAAGGGAAGTAATAGTACAACTCTATTCTGCCTTGGTCAGACTACACCTGGAATACTGTGTCCAGTTCCAGACACCACAATTTAAGAAGGATGTTGACAAGCTGGAATGTGTGCAGAGGAGGGAAACCAAGATGATCATGGGACTGGAAACTAAGCCTAATGAGAAACTGTTAAAGGAGCTGGGTATGTTTAGCCTGGAAAAGAGGAGACTGAGAGGAGATATGATAGCCATCTCAAGGGCTGTCCCATGGAAGATGGAGCAAGCGTGGTCTTTCCCCCCGCTCTGGAGGGTAGGATTCAAACCAATGGCTGCAAGTTACAAGAAAGCAGATTCCGACTAAGCATTAGGAAGAAATTTCTGACAGTAAGAGTTCTTCAAAAGTAAAACAGTCTCCCTTGAGAGGTGTGGACTCTCCTCTCTCTGAGGTTTTTAAGAAGACATTGGATGGCCACCTGTCATGGATGGTTTAGTTGGTATTCCTGCATTGCAGGGGTTGGACTAGATGACCCTTGGGGTACCTTCCAACTCCACAATTCTATGATTCTATTATAAGTATACATGAAAACAACAGAGACAGTGTTTTGCCAGGTACTAGAAAATACAGACTTCTCAGATAAAGGATTCGTGGATCTGTCAATATAAGCTTCTCATTTTTCCAGCCGTAAGAACATCAGAATGTAAGAGAAGCCAGCTCAATCTGTCCAATAGCTCATCTAGTCCAGAATGCTATGATTCCATTACACCTTTGGATAGGGAAAGTGAACAGCTGACAACCGCGAGGAGGAGGAGGACAGTCAAGGGACTCTAGTGGTCAACAGTGAGGTCCTTGCTGAGGTGTGAGCCTTCACAGGTGCCCAATGTGCTGTTCCTTTGGTGCTGCCACTAGACAGTGTGTGTGAATGAATAGCAGCAAGAGAGAATCCATGTTGATTATTTTGCTGCAAACCCATCTCAAAGCTTATCTCCCTACCATTCCTCCCCACCCCATCACTAGATATATTGGAAAAACACTCCCTAAGTGAGGAGATAAAAATCACAATACAGGCTGGCTCAATTTCATCAGGGCTTAAGGCAACTGTGGAGGTTGTTTGATTTTCTTATTTATTCCTTTTTTAGACCCCCCTTCTTTTGGTGGAGGTTATGTATATTTTTCACAGCTGTCAAGAGTCTAAATCAATTGCAATCTCCCCACCAAAAAGATAGTTTCCCTCGACCAGATGATCTATATTCCAAAGCTAAGATCCGGACAGTGGTGCATATTTCATCTTATTTTTTCTTATTAAATACATATTGGATTTATAGAAAGAAAAAGAGTATAGAAAGATTAAGCAGCAAAGTTCTTGCTGAAGGAGAAAAGGTGGGCAGTGAGGGCTTTTAAAACAGGAAATTAATTTTTTCTCCTTCTGCCTTTTTTTGGGGGGGATGAGTCAACTTCAGACTGTCCACTGATTATATTTTATTGTGATGATTACTCTTGCACTCATTTTTATATAGAAAAAAAACCCCAAAGAAACTGAATCCAAGGTACTAAAAGATGCTGCTTTGGACCATTAAGAGATTAGTTGAAATCAAGAGAAGAGACAGTGGAAAATACCTATGACTGGTCCAGCAGGAGGTGCTACAGGAGAGTACAACACCAATTAGCCAAAAAAATCTAGTTATCTGAATTAAAAAAGCCTGCTTCTGTTCCCAAGCTGCTTGCCAGCCCTTCAGCTCTCCCGTTGAAGCTCATCTCTCTCTCTGTGTTTGTGCTTCTACATACAAAGCACCTTATACCAAGTCAGCCCACTGGTCCAGCTAGACCAGCTTGCTCAGAATTGTCTATTTTGCTGGGACAGTGATTCCTTAGAGTCTAAGGAAGAGGTCTTAAACATCTCCTTTCATGACATTCTTTTGACTCTCCCAAGCATCTCTCAAACTCACCTCTTTCTCTTCTCCCAAATAAAGTGTTGTGGTTCGAGGACCCGCCCCCCGCAATGTGAAATGAATACGCAAGGACACGTGATATAAGGTTAATGGGCAAGAAAAGGCCACAACTTTATTGATTACAGCAGTGAAAAGGTATTGGCTTAGGCATTGGATGTCTAAAACAAGGTGGTTTATTCACCAGGAGGTGGAGCCTGTTGATACTAATCCAACTATAGGCTCTCCCCTGATGTCACCGAGGGTCGTGACATGGCCTCCCGCCAAGCAGGCATCAGACAGAGTACACGACTGCCAGATTCCTTTAACGGAATACCCAAAAATTGAAGGCATAGGCGATGGCCACACCTAGCCCTTCGACACACCACAACACATTATTCCAATGCCTAAGCTACCCACCAATACCACAAAAGTTGTGACGATTGCTACGAGGTAGGCGAAAAAACCAAAAAGCCTAATGCCAAATGGAAAAACTCCTACCAGGCCCCCTGGACAACCAGGGTGACCAACCTAAGGTCCATAGCAAGGCTAATGAACTAAGACCCTGAGCTCAAAGGGAGTGGAGGGTGGGTGACTTGCGATGAGACGACGGCGAAGAATGAGGCCGAGGAGAGGCTGGCCCCACAGCAAAAGGCTGCTGTACACGCCCCCTCGAAGGCACCTGGTTGGGTGCCGGCCGAGGGGCGTGGGCGCCAGCCAGGTTAGAGGAGGAGGCAGGGGGCTAACGCCCCCTGCTAGGGGCGGAGCTCGGGCTCCCGCCCACAACCACTCCCCTCTCTTCCAGGGAGGAGAGTCTTTATATACTGAGTCAGACCACAGGTCCAACTAATGCTGTATTGTCTATGCCGTTGGGACAATGGCTCCCCAAAGTCTTCCATTCATTTGTCAAGCCCTCTCCCTCTCTCCCCTCACTCCCTGTTGATACACAGCTCCTTCTTGCACAGAGCCAGGCTCCAATGAAGGCACCTGTTTGTATCCCCTCACAAAATTGCACCCAGGGCCACAGCCCCCATGTACCCCTATGCTATGCCTCTGTGACTGGTCCTCTGCCTCTGACATTTGCCCAGGTGGGGGCCAGCTTCTCTTTCATACCCAGGCCAAAAATGAGGCAAGGACTGAGAGAAGCTGTGGCTTGAGCCACTGCCAGTCAGTGTAGGCAGCACTGAGCTAGGTGGACCAATGGTTTGCCTTTGCATAAAGCGGATTCCTATGTTTGTCCCATCATCCCTGATCACTGACCCAATATGCTTTTTCTAAGTTAATCAGCATGCGCTGAAGCTTAGTTAGCCTTTCCCCCCACCACCACTGGAGGCAGTATGGTGTAGTGCTTAGAGTTCTGGACCAGAACCTGGGAGAGCAGGGTTCTAATGCCCACTCAGCCATGAAGCTGATTACCATACAGGGTTGGGAATTATATAAAAGCAGGCTATAAATAATTCAGAAGGACTTATCTCTATCCCCCTTAATACAGTCATTTTTGCAGTCTTTCCTTAGCTGCCTATAGTCATCAGCAGTGACCCTGTGATACCACCTGTAAAGGGATTTTTCAACATTAAGCATGGATGCTATATCACTTGATGGGTCTAAATATTGTAAGCCAGCTGTTGTGAGTGAGGGTTCCAGACCATTCTTCCCCACCTCCAGAAGCCCCCATCATGTCATTTCATCATGCCATGTCATTCCCAGGGGCTTTGGAGAGAGAGAGGGGAGAATATGCCCAAAGGCCCTCTGGAAATGGTGAGTTTTCCTCACCCCCGAATTGTTAACCCTCTGAAAATTGGTTAAAACCACTACCCTGCCATTTCTCCACTGGATGCTTTACCCTGGCCCTATCTGGCTGTTCCCCCACCATGAAACTCCAGGTGACATCCAATAGGGGTTTCCAGTGGTGAAACAAAGTGCATTTAGCCAGGAATTTTGCCCAGGGTGCAGCCTCCAGAGGACACCACTGAGGCTCTTAGTCAACCAATTAGCTTCTCCAATATGGACACATATCCTCAAACCCTAGGTTAGTTAAGGACATGCCTTCTCACCTAGTTCCAACTTCCACCTAGCAGTCTATGACTGCCCATGATTGGTTGCTCCCACCTTACAGCCTGACATACAGATCTTCAAGGACACCCAATTGGGACAAGGAAATCAGCTGCCTGCATTGCGAGCAACAATTGCAAGGTTAATAAGTCACAGTGTTATATCTCCCCCACTAAAATAACGTGTTCCCTCACTCAAAAACCTTTGCAAATTCCACACGTGGAGAAGATGCCCTCAGAAGCAACTTCTTTGAAAAAGGTGAAATACTTCTGTCTTGATATCATTTGAGAAATACTGTAAAGTGTTTGGGGTTTATAATCTAATATTTTCCTGGTTGTAAGCGAGGAAGCGAGGAATGGTGAATATTGTTTTGATTTATATATTATTATTATTATTATTATTATTATTATTATTATTATTATTCGGTGGGCTACTTAAGACTATGACTGCAAATGATAAGAAATCAGGATAAAGGTTAACAGCATCCTGTCCTTTCTTCTTTGCCACAAGGAGCAGTCCACAGGGAGGAGATTCTCCCTTTTCAAGGTCTGCCTCTTCAGTTGCCGAGAACTGCTGAGGAACGCATTGCTGGTGAGGAATGCATTGCTGTTGTGCTCAAGCGCTGCTTGTGGGCTTCCCATGGGCATCCAGTTGGGCAAGGAAAGGATGCTGCATTAAATGAGCCTCTGGCCTGATCTAGCAGGACCCTGCTTAAGTTCATAGGGAGATGATTTGGCTAATTATCCCAGCTATAGCAATGCTTGGACCAGATAACTGCAATGCTGGGACTCCCAACCTGAGACTCATGGGCTAAGGGCCCAAAGATCTACAAGAGAACCTACCAGGCTTTCTAATTCTAATTCTCTTGCATTGACTGTATCGTTTCTCTCCTCTAAGGGCATATAATTGGCCAACATGAGAATGGAACGGTGGACGAGACTGGGCCATTGACCTGGACTTTTCTAATGTTCTAATGCATAACAGTAAGAAAGGCCTGTTGCTTTTGCCGTCTAACTATGAGCTTCCCAGAGCCATCAGGCTGACCACTGTGAGAACAGGATGTTGTTTGACCTGATACTGTGGAGCTCTTCTGGTGAACCAATGACTTACCCAGGTGTACCAAAGCTTCCTTGTCCCACGGCCAGGTAGCTACACCTGCCAACTCTTCTTCAGAGCTGTTAGCAAAGAAGATGTTGAGATGCGTTGAGCCATCCAGTTGGAGCCTGTTCTTAAGTTCTTTGACGTCTAAATAAGCTCTGCAACAGAAAGAAAGATGAGAAAATATCACATAAATAAGAAGCGACCCCCTCAAAACAGACAAAAGTCTCATAATATGAGCTAACATCAGAATGGGTATTGGGCTGGTGTAGAATTGTGAGACCCTCTCCCCATCTTTTTTTTCCCTTTGGGAAGATCCAGCAACCATAAGGCTACATTTTGACCAGAATGGGAGTGCCAGTGGGAATGATGAAGAATCACCCATAGAGGACCGACAGTGTTTCCAGGTTCAAATCACCCCATACCTTTCAGCTGTGGGACCTTGAATCTCACTGAAGAGGTAAATCTGTACTTGAGCTACAGATTGAATGCTCTGGCATTTTAAAGGAAGGAAGGAAGGAAGGAAGGAAGGAAGGAAGGAAGGAAGGAAGGAAGGAAGGAAGGAAGGAAAACACTTTCACAAAGAGTCTAGTTTATCAGGAAGAAGAGACGCAAGCTAAAATTATCCCAGGCATGCTGCTTTTCTGTTTATGGAACGTTAAAAACAAACAAAATTTATTTATTTATTTAAAAGGATGGAGGAGAATCTAGTCATGTATAAGCCTGCCCTGATCTGATGTGACTGTGAGCCAAGGGCTAATGTGTGATTACTGACAGTCCTGCCCACAATCACTTGGAGTAAGCTAACTGAGACCTGTTTCTTATTGCATAATGACTATAGGCACTATACCACTTCAGAATGCAACCAGCGGCTCAGATCACTGACTCATTTGGGAAATTGCCATCTCATAAATGTAAAGATGACTCAGCCTGGGGGGATCCCCCTTTGCTCCTAGCTCAGTCTTTGTGCATTAGCTCACTAAGACTACCTGGGTCCCTAAAACCCCTTCCTGATGTTCTGTGAATGCATGCAGTGGATGGCATAGGGATCACGTTCGTGCTCCCTAACTTGCCCTGAACTCCACAGGCTCATCTTATTATCTGAATAGAGTTAATGTGCATGTTTCTCAGTGTTAAGTGGTAATATTGCAAAACACAGCCTTCCCAGCTAAAAGGACAGAGCTCACATCAGTGCAGGTGTGTGAATGAAGATGTTGTTCAGGCACCCTACACCAACCTAGTGCCCTCCAGCCAGTATGTGCAATGTGGGAAATTAAAACTGCTTTATGTTCTAACAATGTCCTATGATATAGCATCAACTTCAGGGCACCCACAATGCACTAGAGCAGGGTGGGGAACCTCAGAACCTGGGGGCTATCCTGACTTCTCTATCTGGCTTTCAGAACTTTCACCAAGCCATAAACCTCACTTTTCCTGCTTTGCGCCCTCCTCCTTGTTAGTTTCTGCCAGACTGGAATGTGTCATTGAACTCTGGTAATGCCTTTTGCTTGCCCAGATGGAACATAGAGACTGACCTATTGTACTGGTCAATGATCGTAATAAAGATTTGTGGTGGTGGTGGTTGACCTATTGTACAAAGGTAAATCTTTACATGCATTGCTCCTCCCCCTTTCCCCCTAGCCCCACCCACCCTTGGCATGTGGTCCTTAGAATGCAGCCATCAGGGAAGAGAGTACCCTGCCCAAATGTAATGCTACATTAGGAGGCATGGTGGGAAATTAAAATGGCAGCTTGCTACAGTGGTGCCTCGCAAGACAAAATTAATTCGTTCCGCGAGTTTTTTCGTCTAGCGAATTTTTCATCTTGCGAAGCACGGTGTCGGAAAAGTTTTGGAAAAGCTTCAAAAATCACCAAAAACCTCAAAAAAGGCTACCACACCGCGTTCTATGAGTTCATCCTCGAAGTCAAGTCGCAACTGTATTAATGGTGTTAAGAAAAAGGAAACAAACTTGCAAAAAACGCAAGACGTTTTCGTCTTGCGAAGCAAGCCCATAGGGAAATTCGTCTTGCTAAGCAGCTCAAAAAACGCGAAACCCTTTCGTCTAGCGAGTTTTTTGTCTTGCAAGGCATTCGTCTTGCGGGGCACCACTGTATTAGGCAGTGGCTGTTTGACCCAGGGCAGAGGTCAGCAGTTGGCCCTATCAGGGCTGGGGCAATGTGCTGATGGGACCATGTCATGGGCACAAAGCCCCAATCCCCATCCTTCAATGCATTCATTACTAAGTGTGTAATGGGGTCAGCTCTTTGGGGCTGCCTACATCTCACTCCCTTCTCTGCTGCTAAATGCATTGTGTTCTAACACTTGGACACACACACAAAAAGGGGGGGGGGAGCAACATAGCCATTGCTATTTCCACATCCCTGCTCAATGAAAAATCCCCGCCTGGTCGAACATGGAAATTCAGCACAAGAATTCAAAATGTGATCAACATGCAGCTGAACCCTCACTCTTAGTTCTGTAAGGTAACAGTGCATTTTGAAACCTGCAGTAGAGGTGAAACCAAGACTCAAATTACTGGGGAAGGGGGGGGAGAGGAAAGGAGGGAGGGGAGGGAAGCCCCCCCCCACTCTCATGCCTTTGGAGACAGCTCTCTTAGCAACTGCTTTTAGAAAGCTACAGAGGGGGTGATTTGGCTCAACTTAGAGGGAGTCATGACCCATAGATTTTATTAAGGATCCTCCCACCCCCATAATAATAATAATAATAGAAGCGGATAAAACACGTATCCAGAAAGTCAAAGCTAGTCTTAGGGGCACAAGGACATCAACCTGTCATTCCTCTCTTGATGCCTCATTAGCAACGCAGACAAGCACCTCATGGGAGATTGCTGAGGCTATCAGATACTCTGTGCTCAGACTCAAGAAGCGTGTGGCACCAACAGGAGCCCATCAAACTCTCACAATGAACTGCTGTTGTTTTGCATCGCATAATGTAACAACAATGATAAATGCAGCTTAATACTCACTTGCAATTTAAAGAGCCTCTGGAAACAAAAAAAAAAAAAAAATTCCGTTTTATTTTTGGTGCCCGTTACAAGCCTTCTAAATTAAAATCTTTACCCCGGTTAGTAACTGTATTAGACTTGCAGTTTAAAACCACAACAGCACATACATAAACTGCATTTTTTCCAGATTTTTTTTTATTTTTTCACAATATAATAAAATTATATCTAGAACCAATGAAGTAAAAAAGAAAGAAAGAGAAAAAAGAAAAGAGAGGAGAGAGACAATAGAAATAGCAACAAACACACAGCCCCCTATTCTAATTCTACCCTAATCTTCAGTCCACATACAAAGAGGTCCCCAGCTCTCACCTGAGAAGTTTTTCCCCTTCCTCAACCTCACACCCTGAGGAAAACCCATTCTTGCCTGTCTCTCATACTGTCTCCCTTTCTTTTCACCATAACCCCTCTATGTATAACTTCTTTTCTACAACTAACAGTACCAGAGCACTATCAGAAATTAAAAATAATAAAAAACAAAGGAAAATTATAGATGATATAGATATATAATTGTGCCCTCTGATCCTCGGATGAATAGTGGTATAGACATTTAATACATTATAATATATAATATATGCAATTGTTTTAACTGTGTGGGTTTTTTTAAAAAAAACGCACAACGATTTTCCATTTAAAAAAATTATATTACATATTGCTTCAGGATGCCTCATGAGAAGTGATTCATAAATAAATAATCATAACATCAGAATAAAAGAGAAATACATTACAATAAAACATATGTAATAACCCATAAAACAGGCCTACTTAAATAGAGGCACAATATTCAACAGCAAAAAACAACAACCAATGAACAGCAAAATCATCCTCATCAGTGAAATGTCTAGGACAAGAGATACATTTTACCTGGTGATAAATGTACATTAAGGATAGTGCCAGGTGGATTCCACAAGCAGGGAGTCACCACTGAAAAGGCCCTTTCTTTTGTCACGACCTGCCAAACCTCCCCTGGTAAGAGGCCCCTGGAGTGTCAGTTACAGACTGAGGGGTTTGTGTAGATTGTAGCAGGAAAGTAAATAATCCATTGTCACATCACAACCTCCTCCCAGTGTAGGCACTTCTATCTCACTTTTCATTCCAAGGAGCTCAGGGCGGCAAGCATGTCTCACTCGCCTCACCCCAAATTTATACTCACAGCCCCCCTGTGAGGTAAGACTAAGCTGAGAGATTGTGACTGGGTGACAGCTCTGCCTGAAATCCTGGAAAACAGCTGCCAACCCGTGTAGTAACTGGCAGTGAATTGAGGTAGATGGACCAATGGTCTGATTCTGAATTAAGGCAGCTTCCTATTTTCCTAGGAGATTTCCATTGAACCATTGTGCAATTTTGCAAATTAAACAAACAAACAAAAACAGGAGAGGGGAAATAAAACAACCCATTTTTTTTTTTAAAAAAAAATTCTGGCAAAGTTCCATTTGTCTAGATGAAAAATAAATAAATCCAGAACTATTTCTTCAGAATCTGACACTAAAGCATATTTGTCATGACAAGTTCTGACCCAGAAACTATGCTAGAAATACAGGCTTGCAAAATTCAGGTTGGAAGCCAGGTGTGACAGATTCTGTTTTTAAGCACAATGCCTCTTCCCAGATAGAACACTGTGCAAGACAGCACAATTTCCCAAAGCTTATTTTATCTTTTCCATTTTGTTTTGTTTGAAATGGGGCAACTGGAAAACATACTAATGAAGGGGGCTGCACTCTCTAGGGCAAAAAATTCTCCAAGGATGGGAAACATTTGGATTCTTCCACCTCTCTCTCTTGGCAAGCTGTGCATGTGTTTTCGCCTGTTACACGTGGTGCTCTCATGAACCGTTTGCTCCTCTGTTCCACTGAGCTGGGTTCCTTGAATTCTTTGTGAAAATTCCCTTCCCAGAAGGAAGAGAGACCACGGGAGCTGGCTCAGAACCAGAGGCTTCCATTCATCCCCCCAAGGACTCCCCAATGGAAAACAGACATGCGTTTCCACAATAGAATTATCGTTTCTCTCCTCCCCCTGTCTCTCACAGAAGTCATTGATTTCAAAATATCTCTAGGCTGGGTGTCCCCAAGCCTCCTTCTGCTGAATCATGGAGAAAAGCCATCTCCTCAGGGATATCATTGGTTTTGGGTGGGGGTTGTTTCCAAACATTTATCTTGAGACAAGCAGTCACAGATCTATCCTGAAGGATGAAGCTCTGTGACGATTAACCCAGTTCTCATATCCACTGTTGCCCTGTGCTCTCTGTGACCTGTGACAAACACATAGGTTTTTCTGATGATATTTGAGATTTGGCTTTAAAAAATCTTATAAAGAATGAAAGGAAGAGCTGTTTCCCTGAGGTGTCCATTTGAAACCTCTGCCCATGTTGCATTCCACCTTCACAGCTTCATCACCAGATGTGGCGTACATGTGAACAATGCAAAAAGAGCCCCTCTGGTTCAACCAATGGACCATTTGATCCAACATCTGGCTGCCCACAGATACCTTCAATAAGGCCTTCATTCTGGCTGCCTAGCACAGAAGTAAAGCACTTCAGGCCTGGACATCAACAGCAGCCCTCCATAAATCTCTATCTTACCCTCCCTATCCCACATACCCACTCTCAAGCAACACCCACCAAGATTCTGGCTTCACACCCTCCTTTGAATGTTTTTGCCTTGCTGCACTCTACTAATGTCTCTTGATGACCCAGAAGGGGTGTGTGTGTGTGTGAGAGAGAGAGAGCATGTGTAGAAACTAGTTTACTATACAAAAATAAAGTTTACAGTCATTGCTCATATCCCCTTTTGCCTCTGGCCCTGCCTGTTTCTGTCATGTGTACCCTGAAAGATTGCCCAGAAAGGAATGTGTCCCTTGGGTCAAAACATTGTCCACCACCTCTGCCCTCGAACCAGGTATGCAGTCTACTGGCTCTGAACACAGTTTTTAGTTTACTGTCAAGACTAATTACCCTTGACAGGCCTATCTGCCATGAATCTAATGGCAGCTATCATCATCATCAGTGCTTTTTTCTGGCAGTACAGTCATACCTCATGTTACATCCGCTTCATGTTATGTTCTTTCAGGTTACGTCCTGCAGTGACCCGGAAGTACCGGAAATGGTTACTTCTGGGTTTCACAGCTCATGCAGAAGTGCAAAATGACATCACGCGCATGCGCAGAAGCAGCGAATCGCAACCTGCGCATGTGCAGACATGCCGCTGAGGGTTGTGTTCTTTTCATGTTGCGAACGGGCCTCTGGAACGGATCCCGTTTGCAACCAGAGGTACTACTGTACTTAGTGGTACACAGTGCCATCACCTCCCCCCCCAAAGAAAATATTGTGATAAGGAGGGTCGGGAGAACAAGCAAGCAACCGTGGCTAAAGGGGGGGTTGCAAAAGGTAGGTTGAAGCAGCAGTGGCAAGAAAAAGAGGGCTCTTGTTCAGAGCTGTAGTTGCCACACTCAGTCAACAGGTTGCACTGTTCCCCTTCTGCTGCCCCCACAATTCATGCTCTCCCCCTGGACCCACTGCCATGTCACAGCCTCGCTGCGCCATGAGCAGCCAGGTAAGCGTGAGCACCACTTCCTTTTCATCTCTGCTCACTCTTTCCATGTCTGTGGGATGGGAGCAGAGGAGTGGAGGAAGGGAGGAAGAGAAGGGGGAGGAGGCAGAAGCCTCTGCTGCTAGTGCCGCCATGCTCCATTCTTTGGTTGGGGCAAGCCGTTGAGTTGAGCACGGAGGGTGTGGCTGGTGGCTGGGAGGAGGGGAAGGGAGAAGAAGGGAGAGGACAGGGGGAGTGGGTGTGAAGAGCAGATGGGGCAAAGTAAGGGGGGAGGTTGAAGAAGGGGGAGGGGTGCACAAAGTGGGGCTTTAATTAATCGAGGGGGGACAGGAGAGAGAGTGCATGTGAGAGAGAGAGGAAAGGCTGGTGGGGGTTGGGGAGAGGATTATGATTAGTACCGGCACTTTTTCTTAGGGAAAAAAGCACTGATTATTATTATTAATACCCCACCTTTTTCCTTGTGGGACTCAAACACTGACTGAAGAGTTTCCAGACGTGTTCTATATATTCAGTACGGGCATATCCATACCATGCATTCAAAGCACTATTATTATTATTTTATTTTTAAAAATGTTATTAACAGTTTCAACAAAGCACTATTAGACCACTTTAACAGTTGCTGCTTCTGCCAAAGGATTATGGGAACTGTAGTGGGTTTAGGAGACCCCCTATTCCCCTCACAAAGCTAACATTCCCCAAATTCCCTGGGAAAAGGGATTGACTATTAAAGGGCTCTGGGGACTGCAGCTTTGGGAATAGAATAGGGGTATCCCAAAAACCCTCAGCATCTTTAAAAAATCTTAGTTGTCAGGATTGTTGGGCAGGGCGGGGGGAGCCTACAGTTGCCTAAAGCGGTATAATAGTGCTTTGTATGTATAGTGCAGATGGAGCCTAAGGCAGTCCCATTTGAGAGCCACCTAAGCTAGCGGTCATTGCCACATATTGTGGCAGAGAGTTCCAGACATGAGACAGAGTGCCCACAGGCAGTGCTTAGAGTGTGTTTCATATATATATATATATATATATATATATATATATATATATATGCTTTCGTAGATTTTCACGGGTACAGGAATGCAGGTTTTGGTGTCTTCGGGTGTCTTCCCGTGTAAGAGTCGGGGTGTCTGGGCGACGTTTCGACGAGGTCTCACTCGTCATCTTCAGGCTGGTGCTTTCGGCTTCTTGTTACTGGAACAGAGCAGAATCTGGTGTTTGAGTTCCTATAAATACTGTTGAGGGGTGTGGTGTATAGCCTCCAACGTTCTGGGCAGAGAGGAAGTTCCTAGATTAGTGTGCCTTTTCTTCTTTTGTTCCTTAATTACTTGAGGGATATCTTGAGTGATTTTAATGACCCACCCAGTGGTATTCAGAATATCACTCATGAAATCACTCAAGATATCCCTCAAGTAATTAAGGAACAAAAGAAGAAAAGGCACACTAATCTAGGAACTTCCTCTCTGCCCAGAACGTTGGAGGCTATACACCACACCCCTCAACAGTATTTATAGGAACTCAAACACCAGACTCTGCTCTGTTCCAGTAACAAGAAGCCGAAAGCACCAGCCTGAAGATGACGAGTGAGACCTCGTCGGAACGTCGCCCAGACACCCCGACTCTTACACGGGAAGACACCCGAAGACACCAAAACCTGCATTCCTATACCCGTGAAAATCTACGAAAGCATATATATATATATATATATATAATTTTCCATTAAAAAAAATACAAATCACACCACATTACAACTTCTACAGGTTTTCTCATTTTTGGACTTCCTTCAGCCTCTCTGCCAATCATCTGAATTGAACTTTTTTAATTACACATTTCCAAATTTTACTATTGCCTTTAAACCTACCCCCCGCACCTGTTTTCCTTTTTTGCAATACTTCTTATGTTATTACAGAGCTTCTTTAAATGCCACTAACGTTATTTCTTTATCACTTATACATTCCCAATACTCAACTAGCTTTCCCCAGTCCTCGATGAACTTTTGATCTCATAGGTATCTAATCTTCCCCGTCAGTTTATCAAGTTCTGCATAGTCCATCAACTTCATTCTCCACTCCTCCAATGTTGGTGTGTTTCAGCAAGAAAATGGCAATGGTGGCCAGCAGGTGAGGAGGAGCTGCTCTCAGACTACTATTCTGCACTGACTTAACCTGATATAAGGAGTTATGTATAAATAAATATTAAGTTTTAAGCTTTAAGGTATTTTATGGTAAGATAAGGTTAAAATAAGTTAAGGTAAATTGAATGACAGAACATAGTGAAAGATAGCAAGTTGAGTGAATTAATATGTTAGACCGTTAAGATAAATTACTTAACAAAAATTGAGAAAGATGGAAAGAATTTGCTGGAAAAATTAACTAAACTTGAATACAAAAAGGGAGGTGTGAGGAGGTCGAGGAAATAATAAGCAAATGAAAGATAAAAATATGGAGTATTGGATGTGTGTTTTTTATTGTTGTATTGGTTTTTATGTTTTTTATTTTCCTTTTTTATGTATCGAAATGTATGTCTTGTTGAATTTTTTGTTGTTTTCCTTTTTTCTGTAATTTCTAAACCTCTAATAAATATCTTTTTTTAAAAAAACAAAAACCTGAGCATAAGCCTCACTAAACACGGTGCAACTTGCTTGCAAATAAACATGCATCGCATACAGTAGGCTCAATCTGTGAGTGCTGAATGTCTGACAAAACCAGCAATTATTGCTCTATTCCCCTTTGTCCCAGGACCTGGCCACATCTGGCAGATGCTGTCTGGACAGTTGTCTGAAAGGGAAGACAGTACCAGCCACACAGCATCTAGTATTCTGAAGGCAGACAGGTTAAGGGAGAAGCTTCTTTCTCTTGCCTCAAGAATTGCCTCAGACCAGGAAGATAACAATACTGAAACACATATATGCATATATCTTCCCCAACACCTGTATCAACTTTATAGTATCTGTCACTGTAAGGGCCTGTATCACTGGTTGGGAACATCCAGCCAACAGGCCATTTAGCCCACAAGGCCATATCGCTTACCACCTCTGGCATCAGGTGACTGACAGATGCACAGGCCTACTTACTGTCCAGTGGCCAGTTTTTTTTTTGTTGTGTGTGTGTGTGTGTGTGTGTGTGTGTGTGGAAGATAAGGATCTGGTCCCTTGGCTTTATCAAGTTGCCCCAGCCCTGGTCTGTACCATCTGCCTGTACAGTGGTACCTCGGGTTAAGAACTTAATTTGTTCCGGAGGTCCGTTCTTAACATGAAACTGTTCTTAACCTGAGGAACCACTTTAGCTAATGGGCCTCCCGCTGCCACCGCACCGCCACTGCACGATTTCTGTTCTCATCCTGAAGCAAAGTTCTTAACCCGAGGTACTATTTCTGGGTTAGTGGAGTCTGTAACCTGAAGTGTTTGTAACCTGAAGCGTCTGTAACCTGAGGTACCACTGTAAAGCTATTTTTAAAGGGTGGTTCTGTTTTGTAACCTGTTATGGTTGAGAAAGCGGTAGACACATTTTTGTAAAACAAATAGATGTTTAAGCATGTGGTCTGAGCAGGTTTCAACATCAAAAGCTTTTCAGTTTATAAAAAAGCAGACCAGTTTAAAGATGAAGTATGGTATGGATAGAATGGTCTCCCCCTCCTCTCATTATCCTAGAACCTGGGATAAATAAATGAAGATGAGTGGGGGAGAATTTCAGAGCAGGTGTAGAAACATAGGAAGCTGTCTTATATCGAGTGATATCCCTTGTCCATGTAGCTCAGTACTGTCTACACTGTCAGGCAGTTATTCTCTGTAGATTGAATCAGGGACTTTCTTTATAAAAGCAAGTGCTTTATGGAGCCATGGTATTTTCCATAAAATGAAGTAAGAATCAAGCCTTCATGATTTCAAAAAAAGAACACAGGAAGCTGCCTTATATAAAGCCCACCTGGCTCAGTACAACCAACACTGAACGGCAGTGGCTCTCCAGGGTTTCAGATAGGGAGCTTTTCCAGGACAACTTTGAGAGGCCGGGCACTGAACCTGGGACCTTTTGCCTGCAAAGTGTTGTGCTCTTCCACTCAGCTTCTTATGTTGCGGTTACCGTGTTTGCTAGCATAGCACCAAACGACTGTTGGTAGGCACCTCAAGCCCCCCTTCTTCAGCATGGTCTGTGAGCCACCCATCATCTTCTCAAGGTTATTTGGGTCCCGTGATGGAGGATGTAATGTCACTCAAATGGGCCGATGCCAAAGAGAACCAAAGCAGCCAGACTCAAGGGCTGCCAAAGTCGCATTTCAAAGCCATGAGTGCAGTCCTGGAAGAGGATCAAAGCCTTTTTGAGCTGTCATTAGAATGTTTCCTTGACGCATCTCTTTGGTAAAGGCCAGTAAGCTCCATTCCTTAAGCTTGGCAGTCTGAAACAGCAGTTCAGAACAGAAATGGGGAGAGGAGGGAAACGGCGTGTGTTCATGAAGGGTGGAAGAGCATAATTTCGAAACAGAACTCATGCCCCCAAACGCAAACCAAAGCAAGTGATAACTCAACATAGCACTTTTCCTAATAAGGGACATTTGCGTAATGCCAGGAGACCGCCTTACACTGGAGTAAGTGTGTCAATATGTCAGTTCTCTGCTTGAGCTGCTTTCAGATGCAGAGAGTAAGGCTGTGTACACAACATCCATTTAAAGCACAGGGTTCCAGGCCCCTCCCCAGTATTTTGGAAACTGTAGTTTGTAAAGGGTGCTGGGAAATATAGCTGTGGGGGGAAGGGTTCCTAGGATTCTTTGTAAGGGGAAGGATGTGCTTTAAATGTATGGTGCGTGGAGAGAGAGGGAGGGAGGGAGGGAGGAAAGAAGGGAAGAAGGAAGGAAGGAAGGAAGGAAGGAAGGAAGGAAGGAAGGAAGGAAGGAAGGAAGGAATTCTACAGATTGCTCAGAGGCCACTGGGGATGCTGATATCACATCATCAAATCACATGTTCCTCTTCCCCCATCCCTGCAATGTGTTCAGCCAGACCAACCTGTTCCACATGCTCCTTTGCATGCTGCAGAGCGTAAAGCAGAGGGGGACAAGACGGCAGAGGGAGATAGTGATCTACTTGCAGATCTGTGGGTGATTTGCATTCCTTTGCAAAGGTTTCTGAATCCCAGTAGCTGAATTAAGCTTAAAAATTTGAAGGGGGGAAAATGCAGTGGGGTTCTGCTAATTCATTATTTCTCAGACTCAAATATTGTTTGGCTCCAACCCCTATTGTCCAAAGCAACTGGGCATGCTGGCTGACAAGTTCTCCATCCCTTAGTTTCAGGGCTGAGGATGTGGCCCTCCAGACCTCTCTATCTGGCTCTCAGGATTCTCCCCAGGCCACACCCACTCACCCTGCTTTTGCCTGGCTGGAATGTCCCCTTGCACCCTGAGAATGTCTCTTGCTTGCCCAGATGGAGGCTAGGAAAGGATGTTCCAATGCAGATAGAAACCTACTGGGCAAAGGCACAACTTACATTTACTGCTCTGCCCATTTTTGCCCCTGGCAATGTAGGTCTTGGAAGATTGCCTTAAGTTGAACAAAAAGGCTTCCAGCCCCAGTAAACTCCACTGAGCACAGTTGAATTTCCTCCCAAGTGAGGAAGCCTAAAGACTGCACTGTCAATTGAGTAATGGTTTCCCAATGAGCCTTTCATTACACGGTAAAGCAAAGAAACATCAGAACAGCTTTGTAAAACAACCTGACCTCTCTTTATCTAGGGGCAAAACTAGGCTTTCTCTCACCTAAGTCAAAGACCCCATTTGGCCCCGCCGCACACATTTGCGTACACACACACAAGCTGGGAGCCTCGATGGTGCCCCTCTGGAGGCTGCACCTGGGGCAAAAAACCCGGGCATACCACCCCCATAGCTATGGCAGTGCTTTATCAGAGCAAATCCAAAAACAATCACATGGAATTTGGTTTAGTCATTGCTTGTTTCCAGCCTCCCTCCACAGTGACCAAAGGCTTGATGATGGTTGGTCTCTCAAGGGACGCTGGTGAGCTTGGTAAATCTGAGTCAGAAATCACAATCCAGCCAGCATAGTTAGGGATGCAGTTGTAAGCTAGTGCTCTTGGGACTGGTAGGGCTGAAGACAAGGGTGTTGTTAGAGCCAGTGCATTCTGTTTCTGCCCAACATCTGCCTACCTGCTGAGTTCTGCAAGGGCAACAGTGAGAACTGAGGAGGAGGAGGCTGACAGCAAAGGAAACTCCATGGACTGTTTGCAAGTATGAAGGCAGGCAGGTGGAGAATGGCAGACTGAGGTGGTGGCACAGTGCCAACAACATATGGAGGGCCACTTCCCTGCCATAATTCAAACACTCCTGCCCAGTGCTATTCTTCTAGAAAAAGAGGAGCTGGAACTCACCATGAACATCTCCCTTGTTCTCTTAATAATGGCAATGGCGCCCACCTGAGAGGTGCCAAAACTCAGTTCCTGTGAGTTCCAGCTGAGAAAGAACCCTGCTTCTGCTTACCGCAAGCATTACCGGGAGGAGTGCGTGTGGCAGAGGCAAATCTGTCAATTTTTGTTTCTCTCTGTTTTACATTTTCCCATTCTTTCTTAAGTTCCGTTCTCCACACCAGTATGCAATTTTTTTAGAAGTCCTCATGAAGAGTCATTAGCATTTTAGTGTGAATTTTTCCTAATATTCACATTCTTATTTGCAGTCTTGTCTTGTATACACCCCCCTCAAAAGCAATGCCTCCTTATATTATGCACTCTTGTGTGTTATTTTCAGTAATGGGTGCATTTTAATTTTACCCTGGCATATGCACTTTTGCACACTTTGCTTGGCTGGAGTATGGCAGTGCAAAATTCAGTGAAGTGTGACTTTCAAAGAATTTCATTTTGTATACTGTTCCAGAAATTGTTGTAAATTAGGTAGGGTTATCTTTTAAATGCAAACTGAACCAAATCCCACCCACTCCACCACCCATCACCAATTTGTATATACATGTTGCTTAATACTCAACTTTCATGCTTAGACATTTATGTGGGAATTCTAGGTTGCTTGTTTTCAACAAACAACCCTTCATTAATCCATTTTTAATCCATTGTCCATTTTTGTTTGAAGAACAGAAGCGAACACAGAGAAAAGATAAATCACAAGATAGTAGGAGAAGACACTCAGTGTTACAAGTGGCTGGATTCAGGGGCTGGGGGAGGGAACAATGCTCCACCCCCCAGCCCAAATGACAGTGCTTACAAGAGTTTCTGGCTTGCCACTGCTATTGGAGAACAACCAGAGCCCAAAATAAACTCCCCCTCCAAAGTCTGTTGCCCCCCTGCCCCCAAACTTTGAGCAACTCAAAAATCCATTATTTTGGCAGAAGCCCTAGAAGAAAACATGCAATGACACCAAGTTCAAATCCAGATTACTCCTGACCTTTTTTTTTTTTTTAAAAAAGGTATTAGGTGAGGCAGGCAGCATGAGGAGAAAGGATAAATAACAGGTCTTATCAAATGGCAAACCATTGTTGTGGAGCACCATGCATACTTCATAGGATGAATGGAAGAACTTAAAAGATCAGTCCTGCTAATCTTTTACTAAGGTCCACTATCCTGTTTTCTTCAATGCAAACCAGATGCTTCCAGGAGTGAGCAAGCAAGGCCTGGTCTTTCCCCTGGTGTTGCCCCACCCCCACCCCACTGTCACATAATTTTGACTATGGAAGTAGGATTTGCTTATCACAGCTCATAACGTAGCAGGACTTGCTAACCACTGCCCCATGGCACTATAGATTCTCAGTGAAAACCCTTTCAGGCTAACTCCATCCAGGCTGGCCATGGGCTCCTCCTGAGCTGAAAGGATTGTAAGGGGGCTTTGTACTGTTGTTTGACAAACAAGGGCTATGTGAGCTCCCATGTGTCTTTCCTCACTCTTCTGTCCTGACCCCTGGCTTGTTCATAGGTCCTGCCTTTTGATCTTGACTGCCAGTTCTTGGCTTCGGATTCACACATGGCCTGGATTGCCAGTCAATTAATTTTGTATTGTATAAATAAGTTATGGGCTTTGAGACTGGCCACAGAGGTTCTGTCTGTAGGCAGATAGGTAGGCACTAAAGGAAGAGTATTTTTCAGTGGTTGCTCCAGATCAATGGAAATACCTTGCAAAGTACGTACATATGGCCTCAACTTTCTTGTTTTCTGACTCTCGTTTGAGAAGCACTGATTGAGGGCATGATGAAGAGAAGACCCCTGAGAGGGTGCGTGTGCTAGAGATGGGCAAGACTGTCAACTCAGCTCTCCATCTTTCCACATCAGTTTGTGATTTTTTGTTTTTGTTTAAGTCCTCATGGAAATTCATCACCCTTTCTAGTGCAAACTTCTCCTAAAACGTACATTTTTGCAAATCCATTTCTCTGAATATAATGCACTTCTGCATGTTATTTTTTATGAAAATATGTATTTCTGTGCACCCTTTATACTAGCATATGCATTTGTGTACACCTTGCTTGCCTGGAGGACTGCACCGCAAAATTCAACGAGGTGTAAATTTAGAAGGATGGCTTTGTTCCAGTTCTTGTAGTGCTTTGAAAAGTGAGAGGTTTGCCTTTAAATGCACATGGAACCAAATTTCTCCCCTATCCCTAACACATGCTAGTGAGTTTTGCACAAGTCTCTTCAACAACCCGAGCCTTCAGGAGAATTGCACTCATTTGCCTGTTATCCGCCCTCATCTCCACCTGATATTCCCTTGGCACCCTGATGTTTTTCCAGAGTCTGCACACCCAATCTTTGTAACAAGGAGAAAAAGTCACAAAAGATAAAAGGAACAGCATCAGGAGATTTACAGAAGCCAAGTTTGCAAAAACAAAACATTTTCCTCCTTATTGCTCTGACAAACTCCCGCTCCCCGACATTTGTATTTACTAGATCCAGTGTACATTTTGAGGCAGGTTCACAGATGAGCAGTTTTTAGGCTAAATGCAAGGAGACTTTAAACTGGCAGCAACAACAGAGTGAAGGTTCCTTTGAGACACAGAGCTGATAATTTCTGTGTCCTGCACAGCACTTAATACTTATTTAAGTTTTTTTTAAAAAAATAAACTGCTGAAGTAAATTAAAAAATCTAAGGGGTATACATAAATTAGATATTAATCCTATACAGATAAAATAAAAAACTGGCATATGTAACTAAATTAGATAAATGTGATATATCAAGTAACTATTATTACTTTATTAGTATTATTTATCAATCATTACCTATTATTAATCATCTATTATTATTAATTAAATGTGTATCACACCCTTCCTTCCAAAGTCCCTCTTACAATTTATTTTTATAAAATATTATTAAATAAGTATCATTTATTAATTATTGCCACAGAGTGGCTCTTTGGTGGTGGAGCTCACAGTTATGGAATGTGCTCCCTACAAAGGCTTGCCTTTTTTATTATTTGTTTGTTTGTTTGGAGTATTCATACTCTGCTGTTCAACCAGAAAGGCTCCCAGAGCAGCTTACATGCAATCAAAACAAGACAGTCCTTACCCGCAAGGCGCACAATCACAAGGGAAAAGGAACAGGGAAGGAAAATCAAAATCGAGACACCAATTTCTGTTCCTAGAATGACCAGCTGGCACAGTTTGGGGGCAGGAGGTGCTTGGTTGAGCTGGGTCTCCAGCAAAGCTGATGAAATGGGCCCTGGCTCTGCCAGTGACTCTGGTGCAATGGCTGCCCCCAGGTGACAGTTGAGGGGAGAGGAGGTCTACTGCTTATATTGCATACCCCTCAACTGTAAAAACAAAACCACCAGAATGCCTATATTACGCAAATCCAATTGAAAAAACACGTGCACTTAACAGGCTGTATGATAACAACCGGCACTGTGGGTTAAACCACAGAGCCTAGGACTTGCCGATCAGAAGGTCAGTGGTTCGAATCCCCGCGACGGAGTGAGCTCCTGTCGCTTGGTCCCTGCTCCTGCCAACCCAGCAGTTCGAAAGCACGTCAAAGTGCAAGTAGATAAATAGGTACCGCTCCGGCGGGAAGGTAAACGGCATTTCCGTGTGCTGCTCTGGTTTGCCAGAAGTGACTTAGTCATGCTGGCCACATGACCCGGAAGCTGTACGCCAGCTCCCTCGGTCAGTAAAGCAAGATGAGCGCCGCAACCCCAGAGTCGGTCACGACTGGACCTAATGGTCAGGGGTCCTTTACTTCTCAAAAATTAGATACAGCTTCTCATAGTGTAATAATATTCTAAGTGTCTAATGAAGATGATAAAGTTGGTAGACAAAAGAAACTGGCACTGGTAGATGCTGAAACAGACCTGTGTCAGCATCTACCAGTGCCAGTTTCTTTTGTCTACCAACTTTATCATCTTCATTAGACACTTAGAAGATTATTTCATGTCACTCTCCTAAGGAATACGTCAGACAGAAAAATACAAGAGAAGATGAAGAAATTAAAAATGAATGTATTACAGCACTGACAAAATAGGATTTGTATTTTGTGCATACTGGACTTGGTGGTCAACTGAATAAGCTACATTTCAATATATCATGTCACGATGTTGATTTTGACACTATGAGAAGCTGTATCTAGTAAATACCCCTCAACTGTGCCAATTAAAAAGGGACATCCCATTTTTGTGCTCTCATATGAGAGCATGGCACCCAAAAATGCACAAGAGCATGGTGCCCCAAAACGTGTGAGATCATGAACTTCCACAAGATTGCAGAGTGCAAAAACGCATGCTTTGGAGCTCCGTAGTCCCGGGCAGGTAACATGTTTCGCTCAGCAGCACATCTCAGTTTTGGGTATGGACATGTTGGAGGGTATGATATTGTGATCCTTTGGGTGCCAGCTGAGAACCTTGTACTCCAAGGTCTTTGTGGTGCTCCAATGGATGCCTGCAGGGGCTAGGGGCTAAGTTGCAGAAGATACAACCCTTCAGCATTATAACTCACCAATGCAGGCAGGGTTGCATACGCAGCCCAGTTGAAACAAGCCAAATTCAAGTGTGGAGAATTGGTCTAGGTTGAAACATAATCCAGAGACAAAGTTAGGTAAGGCAGTACAATTAAGAGCCAGAGATCTGTGTGGTTCTCAGCACCTGGAGGCCGTGGAGGGTGACCTTATAGATGCTTCCCTTCAAAAGTACACCCAAGCCATAGCTATTGGCAGTGAAGTATAGGGGATTGCTTACTTATGAGCAGACCAGCAACTCTGGGTCCATAGATGCATACAGTGTCTGTTGTTCTTCAACCTGAACCTGAAGATTTTGGCACCAATGCTTTTGAGAACCGGTGGTATAGCATCTAGATCAAGGGAAGTAATAGTGCCACTGTATTCTGCTCTGGTCAGACCTCACCTGGAGTACTGTGTCCAGTTCTGGGCACCACAGTTCAAGAAGGACACTGACAAACTGGAACGTGTCCAGAGGAGGGCAACCAAAATGGTCAAAGGCCTGGAAACGATGCCTTATGAGGAACGGCTAAGGGAGCTGGGCATGTTTAGCCTGGAGAAGAGGAGGTTAAGGGGTGATATGATAGCCATGTTCAAATATATAAAAGGATGTCACATAGAGGAGGGAGAAAGGTTGTTTTCTGCTGCTCCAGAGAAGCGGACACGGAGCAATGGATCCAAACTACAAGAAAGAAGATTCCACCTAAACATTAGGAAGAACTTCCTGACAGTAAGAGCTGTTCGACAGTGGAATTTGCTGCCAAGGAGTGTGGTGGAGTCTCCTTTTTTGGAGGTCTTTAAGCAGAGGCTTGACAACCATATGTCAGGAGTGCTCTGATGGTGTTTCCTGCTTGGCAGGGGGTTGGACTCGATGGCCCTTGTGGTCTCTTCCAACTCTATGATTCTATGATTCTAAGTTTTCATCACCAGGTATCAACTTGGAGGGCCCTTCAGGGGGATCCCCAGCATTGTATTCAGGGGACTCAACCTGTAAGATGTTTGATTCATCCCTTGGCATTGTGTAGGGCTAGGCATGAGTCTTAATTGTAATTTTTTAGTGCATTTCAGTTCTCCAGCACTTAGAGCTTTTCCTGCTGCTGGTTTTATGTAGATTTGATGTTTCTTGTGTTGGTGTAATAATTATTTCTTCTGATTTTATGTTGGTGGTAGTAATCATTGCATTCATATAGTTTTAATTTATTTGTGGATGTATTTTTTCTTTCACTGAATTTTAATGTTTTGAAAACCACCTAAGGATTTGTTTGATGAGTGGTACTGAAAAGTCACAAAGAATAAAACCTTACAACAACTTTGTTGTGGAGTAGGCTGTAGCTGAGGGGTAGAGCATCTGCTCTGTATGCAGAAGGCCAAACATTCAGTCCTTCACACCTCCATATAAGGTTCAGATAGACTGCTGCCTGAAACCATGGAAAGCCATTGCCAGTCAGTGTAGATAATATTGAGCTAAATGGTACATTGGTTTGACTCAGTATAAGGCATCTTCTTGTGTCAACCCAGACCATTGTGTCCAAGTGGTATGACGCATAGACCATGACATATGATGCTGTTGTCTGTGAGTGATGAACACATGTTTATTCAGCCTTCCCTGACCTGATGTCCCCCCAGAGGTTGCTGAACTACAGCTCCCTGTGTTCTATGTTACTACATACTCTAGCTCTCTAGGGTGTCATAAGAGCATGAGAAGAACCCTGCTGCATCTTGTCAATGGCATATCTCACCCCACATCCTATGGGAATCCTACAAACAGGACGTGAGTGCTCTCCCCACTTGTAGCTGGCAATTCCCAGCAGCTGGTGATTCAGAGGCATACAATCTCCAACAGTGAAGGCAGAACTAAGCCATGGTGGCTAGCAACCCTCCTGAAGATGCCAGCAACTAAACCTGGATACTTCTGCATGCAGTGCATTATGACCTTTACAGCAAAACAAGTTCTTTCCCAAACACTCTGACTGGTTGTGGTCAGCGTCACACAAAAGACAATATCATAGATCCCAAACCCTGCTGCTGCTTTAACCTCAGTGTGCAAAAGGAACACAGCCAGGGGGGGTCTTGGTGCAAGGAATATAGATGCATTTGAAATTATTCACCCCTGTTGTAAATCAGGTGAAATTCAGTTGAAAATGCCACTTCGCCAGGCTTTTCCAGTCTTACTATAAGTTGCATTTACAGCTGAATTTGAGGAAACCACTTGAAGCATCCTTTGTGTGGAGCTATTTTCATTGCTTTGGTTGGATTTCCTCCTTGCAAACAGCAGAAAACCTGTAAATTTTGAGAATAAACTTGATTTGCAATGGGGTGGAATAATTTTGATTGCAAATGTAAATGCTTGGCTTATTTTAAGAGTTACCCTCTCATCTCATTCTACATCCTTTTGGAACTTGAGGACCAGCAGAAGAGGGTTTCTCTCATTCTGTGCCTTGATCATTTCATGTGTTTCCTCTCCAGTGAATTCCACTCCTCTAAAATTCTTGTTCGGTACTAGGACCATTTATCAAATTAATTCCAGGATTGGAGCACAGGCATTTTTATCTCAGCTTTCATGGCTGCCTTTCTTTCTTTCTTTGTTTGTTTGTTTAAAAGCAGTTCTAAACCACTTTGTGTGTTGTTGTGGTGTTATAAACCTCTAAGTGGTGCACACTATGTGCAATATAAAAACAATATCCATTAAAACAAAAATATAGCCTAAAGTCATTAAAAGAGCGTACAAAAATAAAAGCAAATAAGAGAGAGACTCAGGAGATTCATACACACAATTCACAGACCTTCCAATGGTCCCTATTTTTCAGGGACAGTCACAGATTTACAGAAGCCATCCCAGTTTCTGATTTGATCCTAGAATGTCCTGCTTTTCCCTAATATGTCCCTATTTTCACTGGAGAATTGTTGGAGGCTATGGAATTATGCGACCCCTGAGTCAAGAAGATAAGTAACATCTGAAAACAGCCATGTGCAGGGAAGTTTTTCAAATGTTTAATATTTTATTATGTTTTTATATATGTTGGAAGCCACCCAGAGTGGCTGGTTAAACCCAGTCAGATTGACAGGGTATAAATAAAAAAATCATCATCATCATCATCATCATCATCATCATTGAATAGGATGTCCCTATTTTCATTAGAGAAATGTTGGAGGGTATGAACTCAGGGTCCAATCTTAGGGGCCAGTGAAAGCCTGGGCAAAAATATTAATCTTTACAAGGTATCTGCTTTTAAATGGTTGTAAATGACAGAGGGAAGAGCATTCCACAGTACAGGGACAATAGCAAAAGATACCCATTCTATAGTCACTGCCCTATGATATTCTGTAGGGTGTAATGCCATGAGAAGAATTTCCCCAGGTGATCTAAGTGACTTATTAGGTCTGTGCAGGGGAAAGAGGTCTTTCAGATTGCCTGGATTATCTGTTAACAGTTCACCTTTGAACATGATCTAGTGGCTGTTTGGCGGTCAGTGCAGCAGAGGTATAATTTGTGCACATCCAAGTGTTCCACTCAATAACCTGACCACAGCATTTCACTTCAGCTGCAACTTCCAAGGGAAGCCCTACATAGAGTGCGATACAGTAGTCCAATAGAGAGATTATCTATACAGTCATACCAGGTTACAGCCGCTTCAGGTTGTGTTTTTTTGGGTTATGGACCACCGAAACCCAGAAGTACCGGAACGGGTTACTTCCAGGTTTCGGCAGTCGCACATGTGCAGAAGCACTAAATCGTGCTTTGCACATGTGCAAAAGCGCCAAATCGCCGCATGCGCAGACGCACAGGCACGGGTTGCAAATGCTGCGGGTGTGAACGTGCATCCCGCATGGATCACATTCTCCACCCAAGCGTCCACTGTATATCTGAAGGGTTTTCATGGAGAAAACGGATAAGACTGTTCTGTTGCTTCAGAGGGCAAGAGTAGTTAGTATCAATGTGCGTGAGCTGCACAGAAGCAGACTTTAGCTAAATGTTCAGAGGATCTTCCTAATGGCAAAGCAGTGGAACAGACCATCTTGCAAGGTAGTTGGCTCTACTTGGCTAAAAGATTGGGAGCTGCCACCTCACTGTGGACAAAATCCTAAATCTGAACACTCCTTGCAGAAGGAGAGCCTGCAATTTCTCTAGGACAATCCTTCTGCAGCCTCACAAACCTCTTGAATTGTCCAAAGTCTATTTTTGTAGCAGGTTCTTTGTCAACCATTTCCTTATTTTTATTCTAAAAAGGAGCTGACTCACCGATTAGGGCTGAACAAAACCATTAACATGCAGTGGGGTGGGGGAGGGAGGGTGAAAGAACAACTAAAATAATCATCATCATATCAGTGTCCAAGTAATGGGTTCCACCCTTTCCTCTGTGCAGTTAATTGTTACTACATCTTTTGGTAGGAATTCAGCATGGAATTTTTCCTGGCATTAATCCCTCAGGTTTCCCTTTTCTGTGTTAGGCAGCTCTATATTTTGGTAAACTCCATCTATTAATAGCTGCCATGTGTGGCTATTAAAAAACACAAGCACTTGCTTAGTAGCCGAAAATCACAGGCTGCTCAAGCTGACAGCTGCAAATGGGGAAAGGCGGACTTGAAGACTGACATCATGATGTGAAGCACCTTCCTGGCTCAGAATCAAAACAAAACAACAGAGGAACCTATCTTTAGCATGAGAGGCACATTCCATCTGGGCGACCTTGCAAGGGTCACATACCAGGGGTGGGCAGAACAATGAATGTAAACTATCACTTTGTACAGTTGCCTAATTTCTGTATAAACCCCTCTCTACCCACCATACAGACAAGCAAGAAACATTATTAGAGTTTGAGGACACATTCCAGCCAGGCAAAAATACTCAAGGAGGGTGGAAAGCAGGGGCAGTGAGGTGGGTAGTCTGGGGAGAGTTCCCAAAGACCAGGTAGAGAAGCCCAGGGGGCTGCAATTCAGTCCCCAGGTTGGAGCTTCCTCATACAACATAAACAATTGCCAACTTGAAAAGGGGGATGGAAATGCCACTTACCTATCAAAGAGGAGGTAAAAGTTCACACTGAGGAAATCAGAACCCATTAAACTTGCACATTACAGTTTGATTCACTATACAATTTGCCCAAATTTTATCTTGCCAACTGTAGGGTACATGCAAGCCCGGCAAGACTCTGACTTTTTTTAATTTTCATTTTGCAGGTCTACTACAATTAGGAATGGGCATTTCTGTCAATTTCAGTTTCTTTCCCCCACTCCATCCTGAAGTTGAAGGAAAAAAAGGAACTGCAGCCCTCCAGAGGTTAATGGACTCCAACTCCCATCATCAGTGACAATTGGCCATGCTGGCTGGGTCTCATAGGACCCTGGGCTTCCAACAATATCTGGATACCAGTTACTGGAAACCACAGGAGGGGAGAGTTCTCTTTTGCTTGGATCCTGCTCGCAGGATGCTGGACTTGATGGGCTATTTGATCTAATCCAGCAGGCTCTTTTTCTGGTTTTTTGTTAATTGAATGGTGTACATGGAAAGTGAGATGGCAGAGGAAAGATGGGTTGCTCCATCACTGCTTTGGGTCCAGCACAAAAGCCAATCAGGGAACAAATTCTCCCCCTTTTCTGTCCTCAGCAAAAGAATGGCAGCAGGCAGTTGGAAGATGAATGGAGAGCCCCCTTTGTCCATCCTCTTCCAGCCCTCCACAGGCCAGTAAAACATTTTGCAGGCTAGTAACTTCTCTGAAGACTTTATTTACAAGGCTGTGCTAAAGCTCACATCGGCTAATAAATACATGTGTACTTCCAACTGACAGTTATTGCTAAAGACAAAGCCTTGCAAAGAAAAAGAAAAAACAGCCTTTCCATATTCATCTCCTCATACAAATCTCCCTCTTCACATGACTCTTCCGAGAGATTGTTCCTGAGCAAGAGAAAGCTCGTCAAAGCTTTTGTATGGCTTATGTTTTAACATTCTGTTTGAGTTTATGGCTGGCATAAAACACTCATAAAAAGTTACACATCCCCTCGCCCTGGGGAGCGATTCTGTTCTGTCGACAAAGAAGATAATATTCTTTGAATACCTCTAGCCAAGGCACAAGGGTGTGCATGAGAGAGCAGGTGAAATAAAACAGCGCCAAGTGACTCTTAACTCAAGGATGGAGATATTTTTCAAAATCCTGCTGGTTCTAAATCTAGGCAGAAAAACCATCATGTTTTCTTGATTAAGCACCACTCTCAATTAGAGGCCTCCCCTGCAAATAAGTGGCTTTCCAGCCAGCTGTATCAGAAAGAGGTGAGACGGTGAGGCCCACCCCACAGCCTCAGCTGGGACTCATTACTGAACGCTTCCTCCCTTCCCCAACCTGCCTATATCAGCAGCACTTCCACTGGGCTGAGAGAGGCAAGACAGAGAGGACCACACCACTGGTTGAGCTGGGAGTGGCTGCCGCTTGACTGCTCCCATCCCAGAACCACCTCTGGCAGTGTCCACCATGGCCCCGTCAAAAAGAACTGCTTCTTGAGCAGCTGACCCTACTTACACAATTCATACAAAATCCCACACAAATACAGTGGTACCTCTGGGTGCAAATGGGATCCGTTTCAGAGCCTCATCTGCATCCTGAGTAGAACAAACCAGCGTCTGCGCATGTGTGGGTCACAATTTGCTGCTTCTGCACATGATGTCATTTTGAGCATCTGCACATGCGTGAGCGACGAAACCAGAAGTAACGTGTTCCATTAATTCTGGGTCACCGTGGAGCGTAACCTGAAAACGCTCAACCTGAAGCGACTTTAACCCGAGGTATGATTGTACAGGGAAACAAATTTATATACATGCCCTCAAGCAAAACCTACAATTCACCCTTAGTTTTTAAACTCATTATAAACCCAGGCTTGCCTCAACCAAACTTCCTTAGATCTGTGCCCCCACCTCCAAGCCCCTGCTAATTTGTGCCAAGATATATCTCCTCCACTCTAAGGGCCCCATCATGGGCACATGAAGATGTCAGGTTTGTACACCAATTCCCAAGAAACTTTAAGGAAGTTTTCAAGTGTGTGCAAAACGGCCCTCTGAGCTGCTCATCAACCCAAACCAAACCAACTAAACGGACTGATAATGAGAGCTAGGAACACAAAATGCATTTCCTCATGCATTCTAAAACTGGATTCATTATGAGTCAGTTTAAAAGAGAATCATTAAATCAATATGAATTGTTGTGGGCATGGGAAGAGGTGTTGGGGTGAGGGGAATATGAATGAGGGGAACATAGGCAGGCCTGGTATGATTAGAAGGACCTTATATGCTCAGCAGTGTGCCTACCTGTGAGGAGAGTCTGGATCAAAGCATGTCTTGGTGACATCAGTTATCTCTGGGTTACAGCAATCCCCACCATCAAAGCTGTACCTCTCAAAGTTACAATCCATGTCGCACACACCATTCTGCTTCTTCTTGTTGAATGACGAGTGTCGCATGTGCCGGCAGTCCCCTCCATCGTACCCAGTTAAGGTATGGTTGCACTCAGGGTCACAACTGTCATCTCCAATCTTGCTAATTTCACAGTTGGCCAGGATCAGGCGATGCCGGAGGGAAGAGTTCTTTACTTCCAGCACCTCCAGTTCCCATGTGATGTTGTAAGGGCTGAAGGCATCGTTCAGTTGCTGGTGTTGAAATTCTATCTGTTCACGGCTAACAGTTGGGTTGCGATGGTGGTCATCATAGATATTCACCACTCGGTAGCGGACTACCTTTTTGTGACGGAAGTTTGGGAGCTTGTTGTAGCTGGCAATGACCTCTTTGTTGTCGCACACAGTTTGCCCACATAGAGGAGGATCAAGGCTTGTATCCAGCAGGTAGCCAGGGTGGGAAGTGAATTCGATCTGAGGAAGACTAGGGCTGTCTTTCATCGGAGACCAGATGCTTTTCACATTCAGTAAAGTCTCCTGAAAAACGAGCTGAGGTAGAGGAGCATCTGCTTCATGAGACACCATGGCCATGTCAGACAGAATCTCCTTCTGACACCGGGCTGTTCTCCAAAGGCTGAAATGTTCTACGTAGCCTCGGTAATTCTGATTCAGGGCATTCCCACCAAGCATGAGAACTTTGCATTTCAAGGTCAAAGGGCTAAAGATGTTCCCTACCTGCTTCCCACTGGTGGCCACTTGAGCACCGTTCACATAGAGTTTCATCAGGCGACCATCGTAAGTGACAGCTAGGTGAACCCACTGGTTTGCGAGGTAGTTACGATGATCTGTGATGGTGGTAACCTTCCGGGCACGGTCCGTCTTCAAGGAAAAGAAAAAGCGGGGTTCTCTATTCCCCTGGTCACTGATGGTGTTAATCCCCAGGACCCATCCTCGGTCACGGGTGGTGTAAGAACATTTGTCATATAGTCCTAAGTGCCCCCCACAAAAAGAGAGAGAGAGGAGAGAGATAAACAGAAGTAAATATGAGTGATGACAGCACAAAATTTACAAAATTTACATCGATCTACAAAAGACAGCAATTTTCACAATAAACCAGTTGGCATGAAGACAAGGAGCACTGAACCCTTTTGTGAACACGTGACCATAAATGGGAGAAATCATTTCAATATTGCAGCAAAAGGTCAAGAACTTCTAGAGGCATATGACGTAAATGGGACACCCAATTCTTTGTCTAGGGGCCAGAAATCCTTTGCAATTGCTTAGTGGTGAAATTACAGTAAGAAATCTCATTAACTTCACTTGAACTGTAAGCTTGACGTCACTAGTTTGGACCAAATCCTCACAAAACACATGCATTTGTTAATTCTTAGCACCCACACAAAATTAAAATCCCCTGAGTTCACGGGGGGGAGGGGGGTTTGAGAAGGAACAGTCCATGGTTGCTAAACCTTAAAAAAAAAAGGCTGTACCATAGAAGTATGCTTATCTAAGTTCCTTTAACAGATGAAACCACATTGCATCAGAAGTAATCAGATAGCAACAGAAAGAAAATCTGGGGTTTCTTTTCACAATAAACCCTGCTAGCTGGTGCAGTACTATTTTGGAAGGAATTGGTGTAAATGTCTTACAGAGGGCACACCAACTCATGGTAGATGGGATTTCTGCACCAATCCACCCAAATCTCAAAACCATATTAGGCAAACTCACGGAGGATAAAACTCTTAGTGGCCTTCCAGTTATAATAGTCATATATTACCTCTAGTATCAGAAGCAGCATGTCAATGAATACTAGCTACAGAGCAACCAAACGCAAGAGAGAAGGGACTGTGGTTCAGGGGTTAGAGCATGTCAAAGGTCCCAGTTTCAATCCCTAGCATCCCAAGGTAAGACTGGGAGGTGCTCCTTGCTTGAAATCCTGGAAAGTCTCTGCCAGTCAGTACAGGCAATATGAAGCTAGTTGAACCAATGGTGTGACTCAGTATAAGAGGGTTTCCTAAGTTCCTAGTGTACAAATGAATGAGAGGGAAGTGGAAGGAGTTGTTGGCTCCAGATAATGCCTGGCAAGCAAATCAAAATATCAATGCACACATCTGCTAGAAAGCCATAAGACATGGATATTAGTTTTGTCATATGTCCAGAATTTCCTGGACATAGCCAGAATATGGCAGTCAAATGGAGTGTCCAGGTGGAAATTGCTTAAATGTCTGGATTTTCACTTTTTGAAATATGGCAACCCTATGGATATCCTATGCAAACCCATGTGCACAGATACAAAATGACAGCGCACAGCTTACCCTTCATTCTCCCCACCAGACAGACAGATTCTCTGCTTCAAAAGGCAGCGTAAGGTAGACTAGTGCCACATTTACAAATTAATGGCTACGGCTCTTGGCAGCTACAAGCCATTATGACTGTATCTAACCTCCAGAATCAGAGTGAATGTCCTTCTGAATAACAGTTGAATGGGGAACAAAAGCAAAGAAAAGGTGACTGCATTCAGGTCCTGCTGCAGGCTTCTCATAGGAGTCTGAGTTGGCCACTGTGAGAACAGGATACTGGATTAGATGGGTCTTTGGATTAACCCTGCAGGGTTCTTCTTAAACTGGCTCATGCTCTCCTTCTTCCACCCCCCTCCCACCCCCAACTAAGCCCTCACCTCTGCACCCTATCCTTCCCTTAACTGAAGCCCACTGCCCCTTTGTGTTCTCAGCATAATCACTCAATCCCTCTCTATCAACAATTGTGGACTCGGAGACTATCAGCTGAGCAAAGGTTATCAGAAGAGTAATTCCTCCCTCCCCCCCCCCATATTCCCAGACCAGCTCTGTGAAGTGTTATTTTTGCTAGGGGCTCTTTCTTGTCCCTTCCCTTCTTGCCTTTGCAAGGGAGGTGCCAGCTAGGTAGTATTCCTCTGTCAAGTGCATACACTTAAACAAAGAACAAAGCTAAATCACATCTCGAGACCAGATTGGAGCTGAACACGGTGACTGCTGATCATCAGTATGGTGCAAGGAGGGGAGGGGAGACAAATGAGCGGCTTTGTCCTGGTATCTGAATTAAAGCTGAGGCTTGTATCCAAAACTGGTCCTATTCAAAGTAGCAGATCATGGGTAGGCAAACTAAGGTCTGTAGGCCGGATCAGGCCCAATTGCCTTCTGGATCAGGCCCATGGATGGTCTGGGAATTGCCGCATAGATTGCCAGAGTGCACATTCTTTCCCTCTCCCTCACACGGCAGCGGTGGTGGCAGCGCCTGCTCCCTCCCTCCTCTGGGCTTCTCCCTGCCCTGACTAGAGGAGGAAGGGGGCTGGGCTTTGTCGGTGCCAGCAGCAGCAGCGCTCGAGTAGCCACCATTTTAAGCAGCCCCTCTCCAGAGCCCTTTAGTGCACCGCTCATCATCCCTCTGCTGCCGCTGCCAGCCTCTGCTGCTCACAAGACACAGGTAAGCAGCCACCGGGGCTGGTGGTGCTCTTGTATCATTCACCCCCCCCTCAAAATATAGTCCAGCCCCCCCCCACAAGGTCTGAGGGATAGTGGACTGGCCCCCTGCTGAAAAAGTTTGCTGAGCCCTGGAGTAGACTCTTTGGATTGCTATTTTATTACTTTTTAAAAAATGCATACCTGCATATATTCCAAAATGTTATCCAATCCACTGCATCCGACTCGGAGTACACCCACTGCAAATGATGAACATGGCTAACTTAGTTCCATTATTTTTAATGGGTCTACTCTGAGTAGCTGCATACAGCCCACTGAAACTGATGGGCTGTATCCAATTTTGTCCTACTCAGAGTAGATCACTGACACTGATGGACGTTGCTAACTTAAGTGCACTCATTTAAATTGTTATACTCTGAGTTGAACTTGGCAGTATACAACCCATTATTTTCGATAGAGTTGAATTAATTTTGACTCAGAGAAGACTACTTTAAATGAATGGCCCTAAGTTAGTAATGCACATTACTTTCTGTGGGTCTCCTCTGAGTAGAACTGACACTGAATATAACCCATAGTGTGTATCAGGCATGGGAAGGTTACTGAAGCTACAAAAATGAAAAAAACTGCAGGGTTCGACATACCCCAGTTGCCTTCTCGCTGACAATTTCAGTTTCTCTCAGACTCCATCTTTCCTTGCAGACTTAAGTTCTGTTTTCTACATTTCCACATCAGTTTGCCATTAAAAAAAACAAAATCCTCATGGAAATTCATCAGCATTTTAGTGCAAATTTATCTTAATAGGCAATTTCCCCAAACTTATTATACATTTTTATGTTGTTTTTATGTTGATATGTTGTTGTATGAATGTGTACGCACAGCACACTTTAATCTAGCATATGCATTTTTGTACACATTGCTGGGCTGGAAAACTGCATTGCAAAATTCAGAGCAGTGCAAATTTCAAAGGCTGGCCGCATTGTGGTTCATGTATTGTTCCAGAAAGTATGAATGAGGTAGGTTTGCCTTTGCATGTGAACTGAATTGAATTTCTTTTCCACCAGCTTCACAATTTGTAGATCCTTTGGATTATGTTCTAGAAGAATTTTGTGGTTTTTAATTTCCAGTTTCAAAGGGCCAAAATTAGCCCAAGATCAACCCAGTGGTGGTGTGTGGGTTTGTGCGTGCATTTGGGGTGCTGGTATTGATCTCATAATTTGTTTTCCACACTAGATAACAAAAATATGCAACATAAAGTGGGGGGGGGGTGGTAAGAAAGAAGAGATCTCATCATCCCCAGTCATGTTCAAGCCTGGGGTGGGTTGAGAAGTATAAAAGGGGCATACCAGGAAGGAGACCTGAACCCACTGCTTCCGTTCTTACCACTCAGGGACATTTCCCAATGTACTTTTAGGTTAACATAACATATCACCAAACCAACAAAACAAAAAGCCACCACAAAAGCCCATGGTTCCTGCACTGCAGTGGGGTTGGACTAGATGAAAAACTGCAATCAGCTGACTGGCTTGCTCACTCAAGTCAGTTGCCCAGGTGCTAACTGATGATGAACAAATTCAATGATGAACACCCCCCATCCTGCATTGCTCTCTCCCTTCTTAGTTTCCTTTATATTGACTGGAGAGCCCTTCATATACTGGGTAGACCTCTGTAAAGCAGGGCTGTGGGGCTGCTCTGTAGCAGTGGTGCATTATATGCTCTGTGGTCCATGGGTTCTGAGGAAGAATAAGCTCAAAACCAAACCGCAATGGAGGACCAGACAAGTGTGGCTACTCGCTATCTAATGAGGCTTAGTGCTAGGTACAGGATCAGGTCCCCCAGCTCCACATGTCCTTTCCAGGCAGTACAATCGTAGTTTTGTAAGTTCTATCAGAGCCATAATTGGGCCCCTTCTAGCTCTACGGTTCTATGATTTCTTAGTGCCAGGACCATCTTCAGGGATCTCAATGAGAGATATGAGGGATTCAGGGTTAATGTGGCCAGTGTGAGATTAAACCCTGTGGCGGCTCCTAGGCAATTGAAATCTCGCACACACACCACCCTCAAAAATTATCTCTAATACATTTTTGTAATTTTCTTTCAAGATCAAATCAACATTATTTTGACCTGTTGTTACAGGGCCCCTAAAAGATGTGGGGCCCATAGGATGGTATCTACTCTGCCTATTTGGTAATCTAGCACTGGATGTGGCCACTGGAGGATGGCTTGAGAAGGACGCAACAGGCATGTGGCCTGCCAGCCCCTCACTGCTTTTGCAAATCTCACAAAGCTGTGCTGGGCTTGCTGGGCACTGTGAACGCACCCTTCAAAGCAGTTGGCCAGCCAGGCTCCCCAGTGCATGCCCAGGCTGGCAGCACAGCGTGGCCCCACTTTACTGCAGAGGGTGGGGATTTTCATCCAGGTTTTCATGCAGAAGCTCTCCTAGCCTTGCCTTGAGATGCCAGGGAATTGAATTTGGGATTTTCTGAATGCAAGGCAAATTCTCTGCTGCTGAGCTACAGCCCCTCTGCTCCTCTTTCACACTCCACAAAGCCACTTTTCACATTCCATTTAATTGCTTCCCCTGTGCTTATTTAAGCTCCTGAGCCTCAAGAGGCCCCTCATTAGGCCCTGTGACAGCAGCTGCACCCCGACATGCTTCTTGCTGTACTGGCTGAGCAGCAGCAGCAGTCTTGGCTGCTGAAGAGGTGGATTGGAGCCACCTTAAAGAAGCAGAAATTCTGGAAACTGGTCCAAGGAGCAGCGGTATAGCATGGGTTGCTGGAACCCAGGATGTGGCAAGTGTTGCACCCCCCCCCCCCGTTGGACTGGACAGCTGGGGTAGGGACGAATGCCAGGGGTGTGTGCGCAGAGGGTGTGAACAGAGCCCATCTCCAACAAGCTCTCTGCCCGCTGCCTCCATCCACCTGACCACTAAACCAACCTGTCTGCTGCCACACCTCAGTTGCCAGGGCTCCATGCCTGTCATGGGGGCACCTGATTGCCCCCCTCAAAAATGTGCACCCTGGGCCATGGCCCCCTCCGCTACACCTTTGCCAGGGAGAAATTGGTATTATTTCAGGGACTGAGGTCTCACTCCCTGGTTGTGTCCTCTTTCCATATTTTCTGATCAAACATGTTATTTACACACAATTCATTATTGCATTTTTGGTTAGCACCCACAACTGGAAGGATGCACATAATCTGACTTGAGAGGCATGGTGCAAAAAGCGTTTATTGAGGGTAGGGTGGGAATTAGCACATCATTTAAAGGTACAAACAGGTAAAGCTGCTCTTGAGGATTTTGAAACTGCCTGGTGGCCATTTATTAATCATATAAGTGATTCACACTGAAATTGTATCTCTTCCATCACAGGCCAGGAATTGATGTCTAACCTATCCTTAGCTCTATTATGGCTGGAAAGTGACCCAAACTCAAGAATTAAACACAGGGACTTAGTTTTTGTTGTTGTTAGCAGCAGTGCAACTGGCTGTTGTTATTTCACTGGAAAGCCAAATCAGAGCCTCAAATGGAGACCTGGATTAATTATATTTGGGACACAACTCTCTCAGATTACTTTCTGGAGAGAAAGAGAGTTATAAGGGGAGTCTCAAAAAGGGACAGGTCTGAGGAGGCTTGGTTTCTGTTCTACTCCTTCATAAATAAGGGACAGCAAACTCTCCACCCCCAGTCTCTCAAACCCCTGTGCAGAGAGGCCCCGAGGTCCCTGTAAGAGGAATAAAGCATGAGGCACAGGATTCCTGTGATAAGAACCTTCACATGCATGAGAGCAGAGTGCTTACAATATCACACTGATGAATACTTTTCTTGCTTCTACACTATGGTTTGCTTTGTATATGCTTGTAACTGAAAAAACTTTGTGTGGTTTTATTTGTTGCTTGTGGTGTTGAACAATTTTTTTAAATCGAAAAATTATATCCTGAAACATCAGTTATTTATATGTAACCCACCCCCTACTTAAAATTAAAATATATATGTTAGACCATTCTGTGAATAATGATGTATGTGTTTTCTACACATATTAAAACAGATAAATTGAGCTAAATATATGGATTCTTTTTGATATTATTAGATCATGTACTTAGTATAACTTTCTTTTAGGGGCAGTACAGGATTCCTGCTGGTGTACCGACCTTTCATCTGCACCAAGGATTACCTGCCCGAGCTGCTTCAGGTTGTGGTGGATGTTCTCCTAGAGACACCTAGTCTGGTGGTCCTAGGTGATTTTAACATTGATGCCAACACAACCTTACAAGGGGCTGCTTGGGACTCTGTGGAAAGCATGGCCTGCATGGGGCTGTCTGTGAATAAATCTGGCCCTACTCATAGCTGTGGACATGCCTTAGACATGGTGTTCACCTCTATGCACCCAGATCACATGGGTGGTCTGACACTAAGTTCCAGTGGAATAAAAGAAGTGCAACTAGACTTCTGTGCAACCCTTCCCTTCTGCAGGGGGGTGGGACTAATTTGAACGGTCCAAATGGTAGGGGGTACATTATCCCATGTTGATGGCCTCTCAGCTGATTTCCTGGAAGCCCGTTGGAATGCAGCGTTGACCAGGGATATCAACTATCTGGCTCTGAAGCATTCTCTCTGATTGCATGGAGCTCAGATGGCCCCGTGGTTTCACCTGGAGCTGAGGGTTGATGAAACAATCACTGTGATGTCTAGAGCACCAGTGGTGAAAAACCCATTCCAAAACAGACCAAACATGGGATAGAGCTCAATGTCAAGTCTACCATGTTGCTAAAGCGAGGGTGAAAAACTGCCTCTATTGCACCTGTGGAAAACAGTACCAGGAGACTCTTTCAGGTGGTTCATAGTCTAACAGAACCACCTTCGCCATCAGGTTCTGGTAAGGACTCAAAGATCTTGCAAAGTTTTTTGCAGATAAAATCAATCAAAATTGGAAAGAGGTAAACTCCACCATGGTAGGGCTATGGCAGGAGAGTGCCACAGCTCTGACTAGTCAAGTTGTGTAGGATCAGTTTCAACCTGTTACCTCTGAGGATGTGGATAGGCTGCTTGGATGAGTGAAACTGAGCACCTGTCTGCCTGATCCTTGCCCACCCTGGCTCATAAAAGTGAACCAAGTTGGGCTAGGCAATGGGCTCTGTGGGGTGCTGAATGCTTCTCTCTGTAAGGGAGTCTTCCTGGACCCCCTTAAAGAAGCAGTTATTAAACTGCTTCTTAAAAAAACCATCTTTGGACCCGGCCATTATGGCCAATTATTGCCCAGTCTCAAATAATCTATTATTGGGGTTGAGCAAAGTAATTGGATGGGTGGTTGCTAAAAAAAACTCCAGGCATGTCATGAGGATGTGGACTATTTGGATACCTTCCAATCAGGATTCAGGACCTATCATGGGACTGAACCTGTCTTGGTTGCACTGGTTGTTGATCTCTGGTGGGCTAGGGACTGAGGTGAAAGTTGTTTCCTGGTTCTGCTGGATCTCTCAGTGACTTTTGATAACATCAACCATGGTATCCTTCTGGACCATCTGGGGGGTTGGGAGCTGGGGGCACTGTTATGCAGCGGTTCCACACCTTCCTCCTGGGCCGTGTCCAGAAAGTGGTGTTGGGGGGATGAGTGTTCAGACCCCTAGGCTCTCACTTGTGGGGTGCCTCAGGGTTCCGTCCTCTCCCCCCTGCTTTTCAACATCTATATAAAGCCACTGGGAGAGATCATCAGGGGGCTTGGACTGGGTGTTCACCATTATGTGGATGATACCCAGCTCTACGTCTCTTTTAAATCAAAACCAGAAGGCGGTGAAGATCTTGTGTGAGTGTCTGGAGGCACTTGGAGGATGGAGGGTGGTCAACGGATTGAGGTTGAACCCTGAGAAGACAGAAGTACAGTTTCTGAGGGACAGGGGGCAGGTGAGTATGGGGGTCTCCCTGGTCCTGAATGGGGTAGCTGCACCCCTGAAAGACCAGATGTGCAGCATGGAGGTATTTTGAACTCACAGTTGTCCATAGAGGTGCAAGTTAATTCTGTGTCCAGGGCGGCTGCCTACCATCTCCATCTGGTATACTAGCTGAGACCATACTTGCCCGTGCACTGTCTCATCAGTGTGGCACATGCTCTAGTTATCTCCCGCTTGGACTACTGCAATGCACTTTATGTGGGGCTACCTTTGAAGGTGATTCGGAAACTATAACTAATCCAGAATGTGGCAGCTAGATTGGTGACTGGGAGCAGATGCCGGGATCATATAACAGAGGTCCTAAAGGATCTACACTGGCTCTCAGTATCTTTCTGAGCACAGTTCAAATTGTTGATGCTAACTTTTGAAGCCCTAAATGGCATCTCCACCCCCATTGTTCAGTCTGGACACTGAGGTCCAACTCAGAGGGCGTTCTGGTGGTTCCCTCACTGTGAGAAGTGAGGTTACAAGGAACCAGGCAGAGGGCCTTCTCAGCAGTGGCGCCTTCCCTGTGGACTGCCCTCCCATCAGATGTCAAAGAAATAAAGAACTACACAACTTTTAGAAGACATCTGAAGGCAGTACTCTATAAGTAAGTTTTTAATGTTTGATGTTTTTATATGTGTTGGAAGCCACCCAGAATGGCTGGGGCAACCCAGCCAGATGGACAGGGTATAAATAATAAAATTGTTGTTGTTGTTGTTGTTGTTGTTGTTGTTGTTGTTGTTGTTGTTGTTTCACCTTCAGGTGCAACCCTCATCTTTGATAAAACTTTTCATCAAGTTATTGGTTTTGTTACTGTGCTAGGAGATCACCCTTTAAGAGTGAAGCAAAGGAGGGGCGGTGATGGAAATACAAAGAGTGTTGTGGAGACGCGAGATTAGTGGGGAGGCATTCTTGGGAAGAAAAAGTTAGAGTGGGGGATGGACTATCCCCATAACTTTGGAAAGTTGTCACTGCCCACTTTGCTGGAAAAATACAACCAAAGGTGACAGGACTTAGTTATGAAAGGGGAATTTAGGTCAACAATCAAAGCGGCAGTCAGAGGCCCATGAACAAGGAGTTAAAGGTTGGGGCTGTGTTCTTTCTCCTCACATGCTTTAATCGCTTAGTATCAAAGTCACGGTGGAACGCTTGAAAGCGCAAATATTCTACAGGAACCTATAGAAAGCTTTTATCTGTCCAGAGGAAAATAATTAAAAGAGACAGATTTGGGTTAAGTATTCCCATGTTCCATGCAATTGGATAAAGTCGAGGAGGATCCACCCAAACACTTTCCCAAGTTCGGTAGAGATTTCCTTGGATGACTTTGAACCCATTGTGGTTTGTTTGTGTGTGTGCATGTGTATATATATATATATGTGGTGTGTGTTTGTGTGTGTGTGGTATAACTTAGCCTCTCAATTTCCCTCCCTTCCTTCTTCCCCATCACATTCTTCCACGAGACCCTTAAATAATTCAAAATGTCAATGTAAACAAAGCAAAGATTCAACCTGCATAATTGCTAACACCAGTAAAGTGGCCTCAAGGGTCACACAGGGAAGCTTATGGCCTATGAGCAAAAGAGTTATTGCAATTTACAATGGCCCTAAATAATCCCCTCCAATAGAAAGTGCATTCAAGACCCACCTTTTCCACACAAAAAACAGCAGCTCCATATAAAACAGTTGTGAGTGGACTTTCCACGGTCACTTTGGAACTGGTACAGCATTAGGCAGAAGGCCAATACTAGGTAGTGCTTGAGTTCCTCCATGGTAGGAGGAACCAAATACAATGATAGGTGAAGACAATTCTAGCCTTGTCTACACCTTCCTCTTCCTTAGTTCCTAAAGTGCAACATTGAGTATAAGCAGGAGGAAGCTGGCAGGTAGGGCTAGCTATAAGAAAAATTAGGCAGGTGTGGGTTTGCTGAGGGTGGTGGGGACACTTTTCAGACCATTTCTGACTCCCAAAGTTAAACTGACACTCCTCACTCACCCTGTGGTCCAAAGCTTGCTTTTCTGGGTAATCAAATGTGTGGCATGGGCCAGAAAGTCCACTGTTTTCTGCTTGAGGATAAATGAAGTTTATCAAGAAAGAGTTAAAGACAATGGAGGCTCATGCCCACTGGGACTTGGTGGAGCGGAAGGAAGGGAGGCTAACAGTAGGAGGAACCAGAGCAAATGACTGGCAGAGCTGGAGCCAATTATATGCGGAGAGGACTAATTCTTATTTTGTCCCCAACTTTCCCTCTGACAAGTTCTGCAAAGTCAATACTGAGACTCAGGAGGCTGACAGCCAGTCTCCACCCATAGATTGTATGCAAGTGAGTAGGCAGGTAAATGTTGGCTGGTTGAGGGCAAACTCAACTAAAGAACCCCTTGAAAATGCTCATCCAACCATTATTTAAAACCAACCAGTGAAGGAGAGTCCATGACCTTCATCCGTTTGAAGGTCAAACTGCTCTTACCTTCAACAGAAGTTGGGCAGGAGTCACTCTGCCTTCTTTTTAACACCTGTTAAAATTGTACTGCCCAGGCAGTTGTTGATATCTTATTGTGCATTTATGTTTTTGTTACATACATTGTGTGTGTTTATGTTGCACATGGGGATGGTGGATAATTCCAAACAAAAAGTGGAAATTCCCTTCTTTTTTTGGTTATTCCTCCCATTTCCAGAATGGAAATCAAGCCAGTGAATACCATTGGTACTCACTTTTGCTTTCACTTTGCAAATGATACGTAATTGATTGCAGCCCCCCTCCCATGTGCATTGTGTTTCCTTTACATTGTAATTATAGGATGGAATAGCATAATGACAATGTAATTTACATAACTTACATATTTAATCACGTAAGTGACCTAAATTTGTCACAGCAGACAGCAAAGTGACTGACATTCTTTTTTGACATTAGATGAATTGCAGTGGAAAGGAAACAGCGTTGAGTAACCTGGAGAATAGAAGACTGAGAGGCAATAAGATAGCCATCTTCAAATGGCTGAAGGGCTGTGACATGGAAGATGGAGCAAGCCTTGTTTTCTCCTGCTCCAGAAGGTAGGACCCAAATCAACAGATTCAAATGACAAGAAAGGAGATTCCTATTAAGCATTATGAAGAACTTTATGACAGTAAGAGCTTCGTTGTGGGTTTTTAAGATGATTAATTGTGATCCCTGCAGTGCAGGGGGTTCAGCTAGATGACCCTTGGGGTCACTTCCAACTCAACAATTCTATGAATTGTTAAGGATAATTATTTAATTTCCTAAAATGGGAATGTTTACTTATGTGAACATGGATCCGCCCCCCTCTGGTAGTAGCTCTCATCTGACTGTGAGTTACATGAGAGAGGCATTTCATTCTGTTGTGACTGTTATTCCAGTAACTGTTGTTTTTAATTGCTCTCTGTCCTCCCTCTGAGTGTGAGGGAGAATGGCTGCTGAGAGGCTTCTCTGGATACTGCTGAGGGCAGTGTTGTGTCAGTGTGATCTGTCTGAAGTGAAACATACAGAGGAAGATCCCTAAACATTAATTGGGAAAAACCTGTGCAGAAGCTCTCTCTAAATAACAGAGAAAATACTGCTGAGGCGAAAGTAAAAACCTCTTATAAGAAGCTGTAAGGCCTGAGTGAGGTAAAACTCTGGTGCAAGTCTCACCAGTTTTTATTTATAAGTCTAAGGAAGAAGTCTTCCATCTACAATTCAAGTGAGAACGTACCTATGTTTGAATGTAAATATATTATTATCAGTTATATATTTATGAAACTAAAGTTCTTCTGAATATAAAGAGTCTGGACATTGTATGTATAGTCTTTACAAAGAAGCTATCAATCACCTAGAAGAGTTACTTAGCTCCCTAGCTGTAAGCTACTCTTCTCCTTCGCGTATCATCAAAATTTATTTTTATATACATGACATGAATGAGATGAACGCAGGGCAGAATGCAAAACAATTCCGTCTTGCATTCCTAGTTGCACACCACCTTGCTTATATTTTCTTATAAATATTTAAATAAATATCATGTAATTTTGCCAGCTGAAGGTCACAGTTTCAGTCTCTCATTAAAGACTCTCAGCAGGACTGGGGAAGACCCCTCTCTGACTCAACATAAGGCAGCCTTGAGTTTTCTTAGGTATGCGCTGCAATCTTATGCAGTGTAGCATGGAAAGGAAACCAGAACAACTGAGCTGGGTGTACATCGGGAGTTGTGGCTGTGTTGCTATGGGACATGGCTGGTTTGGGCAAGGGTAATGAAAATGCAAATAATGTTTGCTATTAAAAGTGGCTTTTTCAGAATAATATTAGGGTAGCTCTGCAGGGTTTTGGTCTTTTATTTTCTTTACAAATGTGCCGTCCCACAAAATACCCCCCTCTTTTTTCCTGTATGATCTTCTGAGACGGCAAAAGAAGGACCAATGACAAATGAACACCAGGGTGAGAGGCTAGTAAATGAAAACAAGGGGCAAAGAAGAACCTATAGATTCGCATAACAGGCTGGGAATGAGAAGTCGGGTTGCCATATTTCATGAAGTGAAGATCTCATCAGTGGCTCAACAAAAGTTGTTGAGCTTTTAATCAAAGAACATTTTTTGGGAGGTCATAAAAAAAATTGTCCACAAACAAGGCAGAGGAGCAGCTCTGGGCACTCTGTGGGCTCCAGCAGCTACAACCCTACCACAGCTAATATTCCAAAGAAAGTCCAAGTTCCTTACAGCACAGTTTGGAAACCATAACGCTGAGGCAACATGGAATGCCCCAGCTCAGTGTCCTCCCTCCCCCCTCCACATAAACCACTTGAAAATTGTTTAGGGTCTTGGTGGACCACTTTATATTTTTGTGTCCATTGTAGCAATTATAGTGCATTTTGCTGGATGCTATATGATTTTATTGGGGACGCGGGTGGCGCTGTGGGTTAAACCACAGAGCTAGGACTTGCCGATCAGAAGGTCGGCAGTTCGAATCCCCGCAATGGGGTGAGCTCCCATTGCTCGGTCCCTGCTCCTGCCAACCTAGCAGAATGAAAGCACGTCAAAGTGCAAGTAGATAAATAGGTACCACTCCGGCAGGAAGGTAAATGGTGTTTCCATGTGCTGCTCTGGTTCGCCAGAAGCGGCTTAGTCATGCTGGCCACATGTATGCCAGCTCCCTCGGCCTATAGAGCGAGATGCGCACCCCAACCCCAGAGTCGGCCACGACTGGATCTAATGGTCAGGGGTCCCTTTACCTTTACCTTTATATGATTTTATTATTGAATCAAGGTTAAACTTCTTAATTCTAGCTGCCCATTAGATAAGCTGCTGATCTTTGCCACTCCTTTCAAGTGCAGGGGTTGGACTAGATGATTCTTTGGGGTCCCATCCACTATGGAACTAGAAAAGCTGCATCTCTAGCACAATGTTTCTGGACATTTTTAAAGCATCTTTATCATGTCCCCAAAAGTGATTTAGTAGCAGCTAGAAAAATCGGCTCTGTCCCTGGTTGGAATTGTGGAGGAATTTGTTCTGCCCACATTTTTAAAATGGATTTTTATTGAATTTTTCCAAAAATAACAATGTACGTAATAGAACAAATGTAAAACAGTTAAGGAAGAATATGCCAAATCAGGAAATACATAGAGATCTGACTGTTGAAAGGCATGTGCTATTGCAGTTATTGGTTTGGGGTAAAAGGATCGTGCCAAAAAGAAAATTGGGAGACAGGTGAGTGAAAGTTTTTGTCTTTTGTGTTTGCATATATTAGTGACTGAAACCATATTGATGCAAATTTGTCAGTTTTAATTTCACCCCAAGTTTCTCTAAATCGCTGAGTCGGCTTTTCATCTAAAGCTAATTACCAGATCCTAGCATGCCATGCGTTTATGGAGAGATTTATGGGATCTTTCCAGTTGGAGGCTACTTTGAGCTTAGCAGCCAGCAACAGTTTTAGAACCAAATCTTTATGAAGTCACGCATTCCCTCTCTGAAGATATAGAAGAGTGCTAGAGTGGAGTCAGATACCACAGACTGTTACATAATCTTGCTTACAGTAGCAAAAACTGCTCTCCAGAAATTAAAAGCTTTTTCGCAGGATCACCATAAATGATACAAGCTGCCTTTCATAGGACAGCTTCTCCAACACAAAGGAGAGGTGGCAGAAATGCCACCTATGAAATAGTTTTAAATCTGCTTTGCGTATCTTCACAGAGGTGGACTCTAAGCTTAACTCAGTCCAAATAGCTTTCCATTGTGAATCTGTGAGCCTGACACTAAGGAGTTTTTGTTGGCATCCATCTGTCTCAAGCAACAATAGAGTGCAACTCTTGGGGTGAAGTCAAACCAGTGTATTAGTAGCGCCAAAGTGACCTTCTGGGGACATAAACCTGAGAAATGTGTATGGAGGTTCTGGGCTGCCCAGATGACAGATCACAGGCCTCCCCTATCAGAGTATTGTATATCTAAGTTCAGTCCACATTTTAAAGCCAACCTACCTAATTTGCTGGAAACAGACTTGCATGCTAATTAGAACACATCTTTCAACTGGATTACTCAAGTGCAATTAAGCTTTCATTTTTAAAATGTGTATAAAATATGGGTCGTATCCAACCAAGTGCTACTGAAATTAATTGGCATGACTATTGGATCCAATAGTTTCTGTGGGTCTACTCTGTGCAGAACTTAGTTGGATGCAACCCCATGTATTTAATGGGGGGAAAGGTATACAAAGTATATTGTGTATACTGAAGGCATACGTTAGGGGAAAGTGTGTACAATTTAAATGTGAATTTTAAAACCCTACAAAAATGCATTGGAACAGATCTATGATTGAGTACATGTGAAACTAATCCCAAATAGAAATGGGCTGATTCATCTATCTCCAATACTTGGGGTGAGATATCTGGACAGTTGTTCATGTTAAACCGAACACAGGTACAAGTTGTCTCTACACATGTACAAGTTTGAATGCATGCACACTTATTCATCTGTACAGCCAACTGTTAGGAGGGTTCACACATTACATTAAATGAGTATATAATCTATGTACATAAATCACTGCTCACTAGTTCAGTTTCATGTAATATTCAATGGGTGTATAGATTGTGAACACAACAGTTGAGCTACACAAATCAACAAGTGTTCCCTTGCACATGTGTAGAGAGAGCTTGTGCCAGTGTTCAGTGTAACATCTGAACAAGGCTTACATATTATATGTGAATTCCTGTACAAGTGCACAGGTCAGATATTTCTGTACACAGATTCCATGTTGCATTAAACACCCCTTATCTTGGATTTTCAAATCATTTTTAAGTGGTAGCTTTGGTGGGAGTTGTTGTCAGCCCCTACCCCCTATTTTCTGCACATGCTTAAGAATCTCCTTCCACATGATGGAAGGGTAGATGCACAAGACAGACCTTTAGACAGGCAGATAGCCATGATCTGCCAAACAGATTTCTACAAGCGGACAGACCCTCCAAGTGTCCCTATTTTCCAGGGACAGTCTTGGATTTGCAGACACCATCCTGGTTTCTGATTTGATTCCAGAATGTCCTGCTTTTAATATGTCCCTATTTTCATCAGAGAAATGTTGGAGAGTATGGAGTTATATATATATAGTGATTCATAATGAAGTATACAGTTTCCATTCGCTATAAATGAAAACTGTATACTTCATTATGAATCACCCTGTATTATTATGGAATAAGATGTCCCTGTTTTCATCTGAGAAATGTTGGGGGGTATGGGTGCACTATTGGAAATACCCTGTAGACCCACTGACTCAAAAACCCAGAGAAGGAGAGGGGTGGTGGTTTTCATTTTGTTAACCATCATCTTTCCTTCTGGATTTCCCTTGTGGTACATGTTTGTAAATGGGAGAGGAGATAATAATCCTGGAGACTGCAATTTAGAACAGAGTTAAAAAGCAAGCTTAGAGCAAAAGCTTCACATGTGTGTTTCTCCTCACAGACACACAAAGGACTCACTGTATAACTTGTCCATTGCCTGGTCTTTTTGTGTGTGGTGTGTGTGTGGGGGGTGTATTTTTGTTTTTTTACAAGCCCAATAGGAATACGATAGGTGAAGGTATAAAAGCAAACAGGCCCATCTTGGAGAAGCGTTTCCCGCTTCCAGCCGCTGAAAGCACAACACACCCAAATTAAATCATTCTCCACAGCAAACAGAGGTCCCGGCCCGACTGACAAGGGCGATCCTCCACACAACACTGATTTCCCCTGGCGATCCCCATAAATCTCGAGCCTATTTCAGTTTGCAGTTACGCCCGCACACGCATCAGGGAAGCGCCACTAACCTTTGTTCCATGGGTTCATCCCTCCCCCCTACTCCCTATAAATCCAGAGTAATTGAGAGCAGAGCTAGGCTCTTGGTGTGCATTATAGGATACTATAGATTGCCAAAAATATGTACATTTCAAGGCCCCACTTTATGTTGGGACATTTCAAGGCCAAAACATTCTCCTTGGGGCCTGTTCTCTCTTTCTCTCTGCCTGGATCTGACCCCACCCATGGTGAACTGCCTGAAAAACCCACCGAGAGCAGAAAAGCTTGACATTTTTTTTTGCAAAGCACAGCCGTTGCTATCCTTGATATAACTGTTCCCCCAAAACAGGGGATGAGTTGGTTGAGAATCTGGGGATACTGTGCCAGATTGTGTCTCGAATCAGTCTTTGGAATCTTGCCTTCTGTGCCACCAACGTACTGGGGCCCCAGAAGATCAGGCAGACGAGGCCATATAAATCCTAGGACTGCAGCTGCAGGACAAAAGAAGTCAGCTGGCACATAGCCTCAAGCTTTTGCATTGTCAGCTGATTCCACAAGCCCATTGCCACAGACCCGGCCCTACAAAACCCTGGAGGCCAAGCCAGCTTGTTAGACTAATCTAAAAGTGGAAATGCTGATCACCTTTCGGCAGGCAAAGCTAGCCAAGTGTCCTATTCTCGAGAGGATGCACTTCAGTTTGAAAGGCTGTCTCATGGAAGTCCAGACAAGAGGTAAAGAAGCGTGAGACGCAGAGGCCTTGATGTTGCCCATCCACAGTTAGCATCTGGACAGCAGACTCAGCAGGCACACTGGTCACAGTCTTCCACACTGTGGTGTGATATCCTAGATTTCTAGTTCAGTCTATTGTCATTATTCTAAAGTTGCCACTATACATATACATTAGCTTATGAAAATTTCACACAAAACGGTACCCTCTTTTTGTCTGTGATGCCTTTCCTCTTTGTTGGCAATGTGTAAAAAGCTTGGTAGAACATCCACACTGCATACAAAAGATCCCGGGTTCAATCCCTGGAATCTTCAGGTTGGGCTACAAAAGAGCTCTGGCCTGACAACCCGGAGAGCCAATGCCAATCAGTGTGATTGATACTGAGCTAGCGGGACCAATGGTCTAACTCAGTACAAAGTTACTTCCTGTTTCCCTATGTTTCCCTATCATCTACGTGTGTTCAGGGCAACGTATGAACAGAGAACTCCAGAAAGGTTGTGTTGGAGAAACGGGCATTTTTAGGTGGAGAAGGATGTGAGATGTACACATCTCTGGCATAGAGGACCTGTGGGCTGCGCACATGTGTGTGTGTGTGTGTGCGCGCACACACACACACACACACACACACACACACTCTGCTGGACTCAAACTCCCATCATCTATGACCATTGGGCATGTTGGCTGGGGTCAGTGGGATTTGGAAGGCACTATGTTGAGGAAGGCTGAGATAGAGCTGTGAAGGAGTTGGCGGAATCCTGAAGAACAACTTCAACAACTCACATGATCCGCCAAATCCCAACTCAGAATGGTGTTCAGAAATTAAGAGTTTACACCAAGGGATGGCAGAGAATATGTTATTTTGCTCCTTCGCCCCTTCATGGTGAACAAGTCTAAATTTAGATTTTCCTATTTTATCATAATATAGATTAGAAGATATAAGTCCGTTACGTCCAGTCGCGGATGACTCTGGGGCTGCGGCACTCATCTCGCTTTACTGGCCAAGGAAACCGAAGTTTGTTCGCAGAGAGTATTTCTGGGTCATGTGGTCAGCATGACTAAGCTGCTTCTGGTGAACCCAGAACAGCACACAGAAACACCATTTACCTTCCCGGTACCTATTTATCTACTTGCACTTTGACATGCTTTCGAACTGCTAGGTTGGCAGGAGCTGGGACTGAGCAACGGAAGCTCACCCCATCGTGGGGATTCGAACCGCCAACTTTCTGATCGGCAAGCCCTAGGCTCTGTGGTTTAGACTACAGCACCACTCACATCCCTCATAGAAGATATAGGAGAGGTTAAATACAAATATGGCATTCACTGAAAACCAAACACATTCATCACTTGAAATTCACCCTTCTCTGAATTTTGCAATTAATGTGTACAAAATACATGTAGATTAGTGAAAACAACACAGAAAAGTGCATTATATTAGGCAAAATTATTTTGGAAATATGTGTATATTTGGCAAGGCTGCATATAAAAATGTGTGTGGTAGAATTTCTCACTAAAATTTAGCTGATGAATCTGCAGGAGGATCACAAACTGATGTGGAACTGTAGAAAACTGAACTTCGCAACTGTAAGAAAGAGAAATAAAAATTGACAGATTTTCCCTTCCCTTCTTTCCAGAAGTTCCACCATGACAACTGGGGCTGATGGCAGTTGGAGTCAGCACTGAGAAGTGAAACACATGAATTGTTGCTTCAAGACAATCAACCAACCAACCAGTCAAAAGCCCTGTTCCCCTCTGCAAAGAGCTTGTCTTAACTCCTCTGGAGTCTAGGATGGTGGCTACACTCACATAGTAAAAGGTGGATTGAACTGCCCAGAGATTATGGTTATCGGGTCCTCTCTGTTTGCTTGTCAAGCTAAATCAAACAGATGGAAATTCTGCCTATCAGGACAGATATGTCAGGAGGGAATCAAGGACACACAGATAGTAAGTAAAGGAAGGAAGGGAGATAAGGGTGGGAGTGAATGAATCAAAAAGTTACACACGTACATCATACAGCTGGGCAAAGTGTCTTGAATAAATATCCTTATTTTTAACACTGGATGAGAAATAATTTATTTTGGGATAAGCAAACACTATTTTAAAAAAAATATATTATTTTGGATAGCAGAAGTGTAAGTCAACCAGATCTTTACCAGTCTGCATCTGTACTGGAATTGTTTTTTGATGTTTTAATCTGAATCTGTATTGGAATTGTTTTTACATCTTTTAATTGTTTTCTCACTTGCATGTTTGACACCCTGGGCTCCTTTGGGAGGAAGGGTGGCATATTATTCAAACAACAGCAGAACACACCTCACACCTCACACCTCACACCAAAGTCTCTGGTTAGATAAAGCAGACTTAGGAAATGTTGAAGTTCCAGGGTTCAAATATTGCTATGTCCACCCATGAGTGCACACAGTGGTTATGAGCCAAATTGCTAGCTCTCACAACCTCAGTTTTCCCATTCTGTGGAATGAGCACAATTACAACTTAGATCACAGATGCCTTTTATTATTTCAGAGAGAATTAAGGCTGTTTGCCTTCCGCATTGAAAAGTCTTTTGCACTGGATTGGCAAATTGCAGGGACTTCTTGTTTCAAGAATCGAGAATCAAATTTGCTAGATGAGGGAGTAGGAAACTTTTTTTTAGTTAGAGTACGGTTATCAGATTTTTTCAATGAATCCAGGGACACTTTTCAACTTCCTACTAAATAGATGGATTTCGTTGGGGGACTGATTTGTAAATCCGGGGCCTGTCCCCAGGAAACAGGGACGTCTGGTAATCTTAAATTAGAGGGACATATTCCCTTCTGCCACAAGCCAGCAGTAGGTGACACCTGAGGCATGAGTCAGTGCAGCAATTAATGTCAAGCTTACCTTTGTATAGTAGACTAGTTTCTACACATACTTGGTCATTCCTTTTTGTTCTCAATCCAGGCAAGCAAGAGGCATGATCAGATTTGAAGAACACATTCTAGCCAGGCAAAAGCTCTCCAGGAGGGGACAAAGCTTGGCCAGTTGAATGTGTGTGGCCTGGGAGGGGTATAGCCTGGAGAAAGGGAGACAAGCTAGGTAGGAGGTGTGGTCTGAAGGAAATCCAAAGAGCCAGGCAGAGGGGTCTGGAGGCTGCATTTGGCCCCAGATCTGAGGTTCCCTATCCTTGTGCTACATCACTGAATCTAAACCTTACACGTTAGAACTCAACGTGCTTCAGTTCTTTGTCTATATGTGAACATTAAGGGTGACAGATGCGAACAGATGGATGCCCAAAGGTGGCATGAATTGATGCTCTTTGCTGTCTTGACATTTTTTCTGCACTGCCCCATAATTCTGTCCTAATTTTCACCAATGTGGCCATTCCTTGTCTCACTTCAGTCTGTAACACATATTGAAGGGGTAGGCACCCTTTCTGGGTTTTTTTGTGAAGGGCCACATTCCCTTGTGGACAATCCTGCACGTGGGATGAGAAAAAAAATATCTGAAAGTGTCTTCTGAGAAATTTTGCCTCAGGTCTAGAGTATACATTGTATTAAGAATCTTCTAGCGTGGCATTTTTACTGATGCTCAAAAGGAAAGCACCTTGCAATAAGAATTACAATGAAGTTGTATGTACAGTCAATTTAATACTGCAGTGTTTTGTTAATGCGCCCATGTGCCACTTGCGATTTTTTTTGGGGGGGGGAGAGATAAAAGATGCAAATGAATCAAATGAAAATAAATAAATGAAATCTGCTGCAGATGGTGCATGTTCCAGCTCCAGAATGAATTGTAGAAATTCTTCCAGTTAAAATGGCATTTAGAAATGGAACATATAGTAGAGTGAACTTAAGGTAAAGGTAAAGGTACCCCTGCCCATACGGGCCAGTCTTGACAGACTCTAGGGTTGTGCGCTCATCTCACTCTAGAGGCCGGGAGCCAGCGCTGTCCGCAGACACTTCCGGGTCACGTGGCCAGCGTGACGAAGCTGCTCTGGCGAACTGGCCCCAGAGCAGCACACGGAACGCCGTTTACCTTCCCGCTGTAAAGCGGTACCTATTTATCTACTTGCACTTAAGGGTGCTTTCGAACTGCTAGGTGGGCAGGAGCTGGGACTGAACGACGGGAGCTCACCCCACCATGGGGATTCGAACCGCCGACCATACGATCGGCAAGTCCTAGGCGCTGAGGTTTTACCCACAGCGCCACCTGCATCCACAGCACCACCTGCATTGTGGGTGCAATAAATCAGTGGAATGGGGGGCAATTCATTCATCCCACTAATGAGGAATGGTGAAAAAAATCAAATCTGTTTGCATTTAAAGACAGACCTACCTAAGCCACACGTTCTGAAATAATATGTGAACCAAAATGCAACCGTCCTTCAACATTCTCACTTCTCTGACTTTTGCAGTGCAATTCTCCAGCTAGGTAATGTGTATATGTGTATATACTAGAGTAATGTGTGCATATAAAATGCATATGATTGATGGAAATAATGGAGAGAAAAGTATTACATTTGGGGGGAAATTGTTTGCAAAAATGTGCATTTTTTGAGAGATTTGCACTGATGAATTTTCATGAAGACTCTAAAACAAAAACAAAAAACACCACAAATAGATGTGAAAAGAAGCAACTGAGAGCAACTGACAGATTTGCCCATCCCTGTCCCTAACCAGAACTGAGGGGCTGTCAGTCTTGAAAGGTCATTGACTAGGTACTGAGTGCTTTCTGTGCCTGTCCAGTAACGGGCCCAAACTCAGAAGCTAAGCATTCCAAAAACTGTTTAATATGCACAAAGGCCACGATCTGAAGAGAGCTCTGCTGTGCTACCTCTGGAACCCTTCACCTCACTCTCCCCTTTCATCTTGAACCCTGCTGCAACCTTGCTTTCATCAGAGAATGAAAGTTTGGGAAAACGGAGGCGTTTCCTGTCAAGCTGGGCTCCAGTCACTCAGCATCATGTTCCTTAAGCTGGCAACTGGAAAGTATGGAGAGACAGTGAACAGCAGCAACAGAGAAACTCTCGCTTCTCTTGGCAAACACGCCTTTTCCACTCCAACTCATTCATCCAAATTTTGTTTTCCACTCCTGCCCATTAAAGAGTCAACCATCACTTCGCCAAGACTGGAGACCACATAGATGAGGGGTTGTTTGTTTGTTTGTTTGTTTGTTTGTTTGTTTGTTGAGGGACTACCCTCTTGATTGCACTAAGAGTCGAGCAGGATTTATTTCTGGTGAGAGCAACCAACTCTGGTTTTGTTTGTTTTGTATGTGTTTTCATGTATATCTGCTGAAGCAAAAAGAACAACACATTGCAATGTCAGAAATGGCATTTACATCTGGAAAACAGACTGAATGAATGTAAAAGACCCACTCACATTTTGTTGCATAGATCTTTAAAAAAAACCCCAACCCCAACAACCTCATTTACTTCCCAGCTCCAGCAGCCCCAAAACAAGATAGTTTTTCAGCATCTGAGGTGTGGTAGTGTAAACTCCATTTTTGGCATATGCTTTGGGACACAGCGGGCTGAGTCCAGTGCTAATCCTACTCAGAGTAGACTCACTGAAGTTAATGAGCATGACTATAAGTTGTAGTCAATACTAATCCTACTCAGAGTAGACCAATTAGGCCCCCATCTGCATTATTAATTCAAAGCAGTATAATTTCACTTTAAACAGTCATGACTTCCCGCAAAGTATTCTAGGAACTGAAGTTGAAAGCTGTTTCTTCACAAAATGGCAATGGCCAGACTGCCCTATGAAGATGGGTTGACTGGTTCAACCACTCTGGGTCTTTCAGCATCCTTATCTCAGCTCCAGAATTCTTTGGGGAAAGCTATTTATTATATATTTAGGGCATTGTTTATTGTAGTGCATTTAGCACATTTGTACCCTGCTCTTCAGCCAAAAAGACTCCCAAAATGGCATACATGTAATCAAAACAAGACAGGCTTACAATCCACAAAAACATGGCACACAAAGGAAAAGGAACAGGGAAGGAAGAGGAAAACCAAAACAGTTTGTTCCTATAATGTCCAACTGGCATAGTTCAGGGGCAGAAGATGTCTGGTGAAGTTGGGCCTCTGACAAAGCTGAGCCTTGCTTCTATATCTCTCCCTCTGAGGCAGTCAGACGGAATGACTGCCCCCAGATAATAGCTATGGGGAGAGGAGGCCTGATAGAGCTGGCTTGTTACAGTGGATCCAATGGAGTGAGCTCTGCTTCCCAACCCTCCCACTGATGGCATGGCTTCTCCAGAGGATGGCTATGCCTGCTTAAAGTGGTACGATACTGCTTTAAATGTCTAATATAGACGAAACCTTATACATGTCTAAACGCCAATGGATCTACACTGATTAAGGATAGCACTCGATAAAGCCCAGTGTGTTGTTGCACACAGGCTATCTGCAAAAGTTATCACACAACCCAGTGGCAAAACCTGTTGGGAGCCATTGATGTGGCTATTCTACTCTCTCTCTCTCTCTCTCTCTCTCTCTCTCTCACACACACACACACACACACAGACACACACACAGACACACACACACACACACACACACACACACACAGACACACACACACACACAGGGAGGGAGGGAGGGAGGTTTTGCTTTGCTGAACACTGTAGCTGATAGCACCAAAGTCAAACGAGTTCAGAAATAGTCTCTCTCTCTCTCTCTCAAGCAGTGTGAAAACTGGCAGCCCTTTGCATCAAGGGCCACCTCCCCCTCCTAGATGAGGGATGGCCCGGGGAGATGACGAGCCCTTTTAATAGTGTTGTAAAATTAGCTCTTTAGAAAAGTCACACACACACATACCACACACTGCAGCTGATGGTGATGCAAGGACAATTTCAACTCCAGAGGAGCAAAGGAAACATGCTCGAAGGCCAAGAAAGGAGGCGGGTGATCCTTTCTTTCAGGGAAGAAAAGGATCTTTGGCACTTTGGATTCTACACCTAGCTTTTATTGAATCTTTTTGAAATATATCTATAATCTATCCACATTTGGCCTAAGAAGTACACCCCCACCCCAAATTCCATGTCTATGCCTATTCTGAAGCCCAGACAGAAGAGGAAGGAAGAGGCAAAGTTGCTAGGAGAAGACAGTCACCTAAGCCTCCAAGATCTGGTGCAAAACACACAGGTGGCTGCCTCAGGGATTTGGTTTGGGTGGCCATGAAAAAGCAGCAAATCATCAAGCATAAAGTTATTTGTTACTGCTATTAGGGTGTAGGACTAACCCTGAACATTAGTCCATCTGTCTCAGTATGGTCTTCAATGACTGGAAGTCCCCCAGGGTTTAAGACTTGGATGGTTCTGTCCACTGTGGCACTAAGTGATAATGTGAGTGCAAGGACTTACACTTCCCACCTCCTTCCACAGTGCACACCCAAGCAGCATAGTATGGGTTGCTGGTGCCTGGGGCGGGCAAACCACCAGTGCTGATGGAGTGACTCTTCCACCATAGCCAAGCTGGGTGGCACTGTGGGTTAAACCACAGAGCCTAGGACTTGCTGATCGGAAGGTCGGCGGTTTGAATCCCCACGATGGGGTGAGCTCCCGTTGCTTGGTCCCTGCTCCTGACAATCTAGCAGTTTGAAAGCATGTCAAAGTGCAAGTAGATAAATAGGTACCGCTCCAGCGGGAAGGTAAACGGCGTTTCCGTGCGCTGCTCTGGTTCACCAGAAGCGGCTTAGTCATGCTGGCCACATGACCTGGAAGCTGTACGCCGGCTCCCTCAGCCAATAAAGCGAGATGAGTGCCGCAACCCTAGAGTCGGTCACAACTGAACCTAATAGTATGGGGTCCCTTTACCTTTACCTATAGGTAGTAAAACCTTAAAAACATGCGCTTCCAGTGAATCCCAAAATGTCTCATTTTAAAAGCTCTTTCCAAGCTATCCCATTTCCCTTGCATAAAGACATACCACGCATTTGGGAAGTCATAACAAAACTCTTTGAAGGTCAGATTCATGTGCTTTTCCATGCAACAGCCAGAAAAGATGCACAGGCAGCTAAAACATCGCTTAGTTACAAAATGTAAACGTTTCTAAACTATTGACAGAGGGAAAATGCTAGTTTTAGACTCCATGCTGGCCTGAAACAAAGTAGTAATCAGTGTTCTAACATTAATCATAGAACTGTAGAATTGGGACTGCAACAGTCATCTAGTCCAACCCCCTGCGATGCAGGAATCTCAGCTACATCTCTTATATTTCAGCTGCTCCATTTTGAATTTTAAAACTTTAAAATCAGAGATATAACCATAATATACTCTTCCTTTCTTAAAGGGCTGTTTTAAAAAAATCAATCAATCAATCAATCAGAATTTCTTGGAAATAAAAATCCAACACCATGGAAAAGGAATGTTACCATTAGCACATGATTCCCCCCCCTTAAATATGTAATCTTTCATTTAAAAAAGTTAAAGATAGCTCCCAATGCAAATGTTATCTCCATTTATTTATTTACATTACTTATAACTTACACTTCATGTGCAAAGCCATTGGGAGGATCTCAAGGTTCACCATTCCTGCCATGATCTACTCTTCAGTTATCCAATTAAATTTCTTCATTTATATAAAAAAGTTATAATATATTTATAAAAATAGTTATATCAACAAAAGAGGGGGATATCAGAAAGGTTCCGAACAACTGTATCTATATACAATAACAACCACATAAACATATAAAACAAGAGGACAACAGCTGTTATGGAAAGGTGTTTTCTTTATTGCCTCCATAAGCCTGGCAACATAGGGAATTTTTACAGAAAGGTTTTAAAGGCTGAAACAGAAAGCGCCTAGTGAAATCTCTGCTGGTGGAGCATTCCACAGAACTGGACCACCGACACTAAAAGCTCCATTTCATGTTCTTAGATGAGTCTCACTAACTAGGAACAGCCAAGGTGGTGCTGAAAAACATTCTGCACCACTGGTCTCTATATCTGTATCTAAGCTTGCACTCCACTGTTTTCTATCTCATAAAATAGGATCAGTTGCATCCCTGAGACCCAGAAGTCACAAAGCAAAAAGATTGGAAGATTACAGCTGAAATTATCTTCCTCGCTTAGGATTGCTCCTATTCTCTTTCTTTAAAAGATGGGGACCATTTGGTGTACAAAGCAGAAGGATGGGAGAACATGGGGGCCACTAGCTGCTGTCTGGCTACGATTCCCACCATCCTTAATAATTTGTCCATGCTGGCCAGGGCTGATGGGACCTAAAGTCTCACAACATCTTCAGCAAGTTACCTCCTACAGCATTCTTTCCCCCTCAGATCCAGCTGTTTTAAAAGAAAGCATTTGGTTTCTTGAAGCTCCTCATTTTTCTGCCTCAAAAAAGTCCACATAAAAATTAATACACTCAATTTGTGTGCACTGTGTTGTTTGATGTACACATTTTTGTGCTAGTTTGACTAATATGTGCCTTTTGTCTGACTGTACACTTCACCATATGCATATGGGGGCGTGGGGGATGGGGGTTGCAGAACAACACCACAAAATTCAGAGCAGTTCAAATTTCAAAGGATAGCTGTGTTTCACTTCACTGATCAGTTTCAGAGAGTGTGAGTTAGGTCAGTTCACAACTAAAAGGCGAGCCAGGTAAGTTTCTCAAACATCCAGAGTTTAAAAGTGAGAGTGGGGCAGAAAGAAGGACTGTGGCTCAGTCCTGCATGCAGAAGGCCCCAGCTTCAATTGCCAGCATATCCAGGTAGGGCTGGGACCATCACATTCTCAAAATCCTGGACAGCAGCTGCTGGTCTGTGTGGACAATATTCAGCTAGGTGGACCAATTGTCTGACTCAGCACAAGGCATCTTAAGTGGGAAAGTGGAAGGAGAGTTAAAGTCTCTCTCCCCCCATCCACTTTTTGCTGTGGCTTTTGTTTTCTTTGCTTCGGGACAGACTCCTCTGAGTGACAGCAATCTTGTAGGTCAAGTATAGGGCAGTCGAGATAAAGAAATAAAAACACTGTAATGTGGCAGGAATGACAGAAAACAGCCCCAGAGACAGAAAAAAAGAGAGGGGGAAAAGCATCTGCTGCCAGAACAGTGTGTGAGAGAAAGGGAATCCCCTCCTTTTTCCTTTAAGAGATCTATGGCTTGGTAATAACAATAAAGTTTAAGCTATATTTAACATTTGCATAGCTCTGCAGACTCTTTCATGTATATCATTTTGCTATAGCCCTTACAACAACCCTGCAACATTGAGAAGTATTTATTTATTGTCACATTGCAGAAGCAAGGGTGAGGGTGAGGGTAAACTAAGACTGAGAGAGTGGGAATAAAAATATGCAATACAAGGGTAACAAATTCTTGCCTACCATACAAGGTTGTTGTAAAGAATGCAGCAAAACACAGTAAATTATTTGAACCAGGGGCTTCCTCAGTGGTATCTCAGGGTACTGCCACAGGTTTAATAGAACTCATTACTGGCTCTCATTACTGACCCCCTCCCCCCAGAAGAAGCACTATAGTATACTGGTTAGAGTGCCAAAATAGGCAAGGAAGACCTGGATTCAAGTTCACACTCATCCATGAAGCTCACTGGGGCATGCTGCTATCTCTCAGCCTTATCAACCTCACAGAGGTGTAGATATAAAAGTTGAATAGTGGGGAGGAAGAACAAATGTATATTGTCTTGAGCCCCTTGGTGGATAGTCAAGATGAAAATGTAATAAAACAAATTAAAAGTGTTCCAAATCACAGACCTTCATACTCATATCCCAATACTCTATCTCTAGGGAACAGGGCAAGCCTCTCAAGTCCAACTCCACCAGAGAATATATTCCCCATTTCTCTCTCTTTACTCTTCCCAAGAACAGAGGGATATGTACTGGATGTGTCCAAGCTTCTCCCGGGGCCTCGTTGAATGAAAAACAAGACACGTGTTCCAAGACCTCATGGATTAATAAAGCTTACAGTTCAACAGTATTTTTTTTTTGGGGGGGGGAGCGCCAAAACTTTTATAGTGCAACATGATATTGTAGTCAGCTGTTGACATTTGCAATATTGGAAAGAATTTCAAAAATGCTGAAAAAATGTGTGTGCTTTTGGGGGGAGGAAAGATCCTTCACATATTCTGCCCCGTTGCGCGATGAGGTTTGGGAACTGCAAGCGCTCACGAATTATCACTTTTTTAAAAACTGCCAGCACTTTATACAGTTAAAAAGCACTGCTTTAGGAAACCACATGCTTATTCTAACATCAAATAGCAAAAGTAAAGCAGGGAAGCTTTCCAACACATTTGGAAAGTGAGAACCTTTAAAGAGAGGAAGATAAGCTGCCTGTTCAATCCACTGGAGTACATGTCTAAAGAGACATCATTTCCCCATGATCCTATTCAATATTTCTCTTTTTAAATGTCCCATTATGAATTCACTGGTGAGGGAAGGAATAAGCTATATTGAAGGCTAACAGGACTCTTGAACAAAAATGAGCAGGATCCAGTAAAAACTTCACCGGGTTATATCCGGCGCTAGTCTTACGCAGAGTAAACCCACTGAAATTCATGGACATGACTAAGTTAGGTTCATTCATTTCACTTGGTCTACTCCGAGTAGCACTTAGACTGGGTACAACCCAAGGATTCCTATAGGACAGAGCCAGTGTACGCTTTACTTAGAAGGCAAGCCCACCCAGTCCAAACGGTTTACACAGGAGGAGGACTAACTTTTTCCTGCCACATCAGCGTGGCAGCGTGCTTTCCTTGACTGCTGCCCGATCCAGCAGCGCACGTGTACTTAGGGATAAATCCCGCGGGTTTACAGCACAATCCCAAACACACCTACTCTGGAGTAAATCATATTGAATTCAGTGGGCTTCACGCTCAGATTCAGCGGGGCTAGGATATTGCAGTCTTATGCCAAAGCAGCCGTGCTTAGGACTGAAGCCTTTTTACAATACGCTCCAACTCACGTGGACTAATAAGTAAGTTACCTTTCCTTCCCATACCAGCGGGCTTACTCTCAAGTAGGGGCGTCCGATAGGGAGGCACCGTTAAACGCGTGCGGTTAACTCATCGAAAATGTATGAAACCACACTTAAAAGGCAGCTCTTAGGCAGGATCGGGATCAACCTGTCTAAAGGGGAGATGCACAACGCCCTCTCCACCTTATCTCATCCCTCGCTCGCTCGCTGGCCCCTGGGCTATTCTCCTAGCCACGTTTCTTCGGAAGTAAGCACGAGGAAGAGGGTGTTGTTGTTGCTGTTGTTTGGGGGGGGGGGAGTTTAGCCTGCTGGATCAGGCCAAGGGCCCGTCTAGTCCATCATCCATTTCTCAAAGTGGCAAAGCAGATGCCTATGGGGATCCCGTGAGCAGTACCTGTGCATAGGTTTCTTTCCTCCTGCGGTTTCTCCCAAACTTCCTAAGTTTCTGCCCATTCACAAAATAGAAGAGACAGACAGGCGTGCATGCATATACTGGAGACACAACAGCACGTGGCTTTAAAGAAACAACAAACCACGACATAAACACTCAAGAGCCTCCTCCCGCCCGCCGTACACTTTGCATTCAACCAGAGTTGAACAGTAAGTCCAGATGTGGCACGCACAAACGTGGTCTAAACGTCGCCAACGTTCAACACGTAATTCCTTTGGGCAACGGATAAGATCCAACGCCAGTTCCACTCGTAGTAGACCCGTGGACCCGAATGAATACAGCTGAAGTACATTCATTTCAAAGGATTGGATCTCCCGTCAGTCTCACTAAGAGTAGACGTCTCGAAATCCATGCGTAAAAATCTAACAAAATACATTAATTGCAATGGGTTCTTCTCAGAATAGACCCCGTGGAACGAATGGTCATGCCTAACTGAATTCCATCCGTTCCAATGGATCTCCTCTGGAGTAGAACTGGAGTGCTCAACCCAAGTGTGTGTGGAGGGGTAGGTGTCTCTGGACGCCCCCAGTAGAGGAAGTCCTGCTTACCTGCGACGACCGCCGGAGTCTTCTGCCCGCCCTCGGGCCGTAGCCACGCTTGGACCGTGAAGGCATCCCGGGGTAACTCCACCTCCGCCTTCAGCCGCAGCTGGTCGCCCTCGCCGCGAAAATAGAGCGCTCGGCTGACTGCCGGCTGCTCCCCGCCCTCCTGAGCTCGCCTCCTGCGGCGCGGAGCCCGCGGCGCCTCCGGCCCGCCTGCGCCCGCGGAGGAGCGTCTACCCCGGGCTAACCTGGTGGCGCAGGTGCCCGGGGCGGGGTAAGGCGAGTGGAGAGCGGCGTGTTGCTGCGCCGCCGCCGCCGCCGCCTGCTGCTGCTGCGCCGCCTGCCGGGTGTCCCTTCGAGCCCGGCCGGAGCGCTCGGCCAGCCCGCACTCGGCGCCGCCGGCGTGGGCTGCCGCCGCCGCGGCCGCGCACACCAGCAGAAGGGGCAGGAGGACGCTCCGGCGCTGCATTTCCAGGCTTCCCCCCCACCCTGCTCCCTTGGAAGTCCTCGCGTGCTGCCAGGTTGGGGCTCCTCCTCGCTTTGCGCTTCACTCTTCTGAGGGACTCGCTTTTTTTATAACCCTTCTCAGTGGCTTCTCCCCCCCCCCTTTTTTTTTTTTTGCTTTGAGGATTTCTCTTTCTCCCCCCTCACCTTTTGAAACCAAAATAAAAATGAGATTTTTAAAAACTCAGAGCTTGTCGTCTCTCTCGGTTTTCTTCCTGCCTCCTCCTCCTCCTCTCCTCCTCCTCCTCCTTCCCTCTCGCCCTCTCTCTCTCTCTCTCTCTCTCTCCCTTTCTCCTTTTCTCTTTTCCCTCCTTCTTTAAAAAGAAACAGCTTCGGCTCCAAAGATTCGAGCACACACGAGGTTCCCTCCCCCTTCCCAAAAGATGCTCTAATTCATTTAATTTTTTTTCCTCTCTCCCTCTTTCTTTTTTGGTGCCTCCTTTATAACGTAAGCCACAGCCCCCTTTCTCCCCCTTCTCCCCCTCCTTTCTTCTCCACTTAAATGAAAGGGGGGAAGAGAAAGAGTGGGGGGAAGTTGCCCCCTCCAAGATGATGAGTAAACAAGAAATCTATTGGGGGGGGAGGGTGCTCCACCTCGACAGAGAGATTCCCCCCAAACTGCAGTGATCGTGACTAATCAATCACTTTGAAGTAAGCGAGGTGGGGGTTATGGAGAGCTACATAGGTTGGAGCACTTCGGCGGGGTCTTACAGCACCACCTTCGCTGTTACTTCCCTTATTTATTCGTATTCAAAAGGGGCAGTCAACGTGAAGGTAGTATACTCCAATGTGAATTTCCACCAGAGGTGCTTTAAAACCTGTCCCAAAATACACGCACGCACACACTCCCCCCCCCAACACTCACGCACGCACACCACTGCGCTGTACCCTTTTTGGCACTTCTCTCGCACCCCCAACGCCCCCCCCTTCTCATGAACCTCTCTGCACTTTGCTGGTGAACCTCATTCTTATACATATTATTATTTCTTCCTACACCGCATAAAGAGTGTTGAAACTTGATTCTCTCTCTCTCTCTCTCTTTCTTTCTTTTTGCGCGCTCTCTCTTTCTCCCTCTCCCTCTCCCCTCTGTGTTAAATCCCCCCACCAATATTATTTCCTTTAAAAGTTATGAAATCGCCAGCCAGAGCTGCCCCCTTTCGTGGTCCCCCCTCGGAGCAGCTAGACGGTGCAGCTAACCCAGAGCGTTGCATCCAAGGTTTCCCATCGGATCGCCGGGGGAAAAAAGGGAGAGGGGGAAAGCCGTTTGTCCTTCCAGAAGCTGGAGCAAGGAAAACCAATAGGTGTGCGGAGGGTTTGCCTCTTCGGTTCTCCTTCTCCCAAGAAAAAGAAATCTCTCATCGATTTAATTTGTGCTTTTCATTCAGAAAAACTAAAACACTGATGTTGGAGACTGTGTTGTTGTTTTTTAATTCAAATATCAGATTTGTTCTTTAGCTCCTGAGTTGTTCCTCTGCTTCCGTTAAGCGGAGTGGTAGCCACAGGTAAGACACTGAACGTTTATTCGTTTGTGGATCTGTTTCTCAGCTGGGACGTTTTTTGGGGGTGCGGGATTGTTGTTTTGTTTTGTGTGTGTATATATATATATATGTTTCTTTAAAGACCTCAAATGCTCCCCCTGATGGCAGCAAAGAGGATTTCCCAATCCTCCTCCTAAGTGAGTGGGAAAAGAGAGGGGAGAAAGTCTTTCAAAGGCACCAGCTACAACCCCATTCAGAAAACACACGAATAGAATCTTGGCACACACCCATCTCGTTAATTCACGTGTCCATTAATTACCCTTCAACCGGGGCGGAGTGTCTCTGTGTGGGGGGCGTAGGGGAGGATAGCAGCAACCCTATAACACCTTTCTAGAGGCAGCCCCAGAGCACAGACAGTCTGGAAAGGGATTTGTTTTGCTTTTCGTTGCCACTTCTAGGAAATATAGACCGGATTGCCATCAGTCTCAGTCTCTCTCACTTTCTGCTTCAGAAATCATTCTCTCTGGTCTTCTGTGCAAATGGGGGTGCTGGTTTGGCTATATTTTTAATAGCCCCAAAAGTCTTGTGCCCAGCATTTCCCACAGACTGATACCTCCCCAAATGTGCAAGCCTACATGTGCACCAAATGCGCAAGTCTCACTGTGCAAGCTACTTTATAATCGATAAAGCTACTTTATAGATTATAATAGTGGGGTGCATACACACAATGCACAACACCCTAGAAACTGTAGTTTGAAAAGGATGCTGACAATTGTAATGACCGTGAGCGGTAAACTACAGTTCCCAGAATTCCCTTTTAAAAAGGGGGGTGTCTTCAAAAATGCTTCAGTGTACAGTGAACAAAAAAATGCTTCAGTGTACAGTGTACAAAAAAATGCTTTTTGTGTACACAACTCCCATCCCTGTCAGGAGAGGATCACAGCGAAGATGCTCCCTTCTTCAATCACATCTCTGAGGTGTGGAGAAGAAAGCATGATCATGATCAAAGGCTTCAACTACATCTCAGTGTCACTCACCTTGACCTCTGCAGGTTTATAGTGAGTGAAGCACTTGACTTTTAAGTCTAAGGTAAAGGGACCCCTGACCATTAGGTCCAGTCGTGGCCGACTCTGGGGTTGCGGCGCTCATCTCGCTTTATTGGGCGAGGGAGCTGGTGTACAGTTTCTGGGTCATGTGGCCAGCATGACCAAGCCGCTTCTGGTGAACCAGAGCAGCGCACAGAAATGCCGTTTACCTTCCCACTGGAGGGGTACCTATTTATCTACTTGCACTTTGACGTGCTTTCAAACTGCTAGGTTGACAGGAGCAGGGACTGAGCAACGGAAGCTCACCCCATCACGGGGATTCAAACCACCGACCTTCTGATCGGCAAGCCCTAGGCTCTGTGGTTTAGACCACAGCGCCACCCGTGTCCCTAAAGGTTCCTGACTTTTATTCTGCATCAATATCTATTTAATAATAATAAACCCTATGCAACACCCCCCCACACACACTTTTCTCCTTTTACTTAGGTTTTTATAAGGTGGCCCAAATGGGCTGCCTTTTACATTTCTTTCTTGCTTTTAAACCATGTGGCCCTGCAAATATTGTTGGACTCCAAATCCCATCACCCCAGCCAGCTCAGTCAATAGTCAAGCATGATGGGAGTTGCAGTGAGTGGTGGCTGGTGCCTGTTGGGACTGGCAGGGCAGTAGGTAGGAAGCCCAGGTAGAAGGTGGACCAGGAGCCAATGACACATGGAGCCAACTAATTCATCTTTTGTCCCCATGCTTCTTGCTTACAAGAGCAACATTGAGACTAAGGAGGAAGAAGCTGACAACTGCTCCTGGACTAACCTGATGTAAGAAGGCAGGCAGGTGGGAGCTGGCCAAGGGCAGACTGAGGTAGGTATATCAGATGGACCAAGGGCAAATGTTGCTACAGTACAACAAGTGGAGACTGGTTCATTTACCCCAATACCATGGGGCTTCAAACTCCCTGTCACTGCTTTACATTGATAGCAGATTCCACTGTGGCATGGGGGCAGTCCACTGTGCCCCCTCCCTCCCAGGGCAATTTGCAGCTCTGTGTTCCAACCCACATGGTAAGAGCTTTGTTTCTGGGGCAACCTGTTGGCAACATGAGCCACTTCAGTTGAAAGCATTCTACTGTCTGCCAAATTTCTACTGAGCCGCTTTACTACTGGTGTACAAAACACTAAACAGTTCTGGACCAGGGTATCTGAGAATCCAGCACACATCCTACATCTTGGACCTGGTTGACACCAACAGGAAGGAACTGATTGACAAAGTGGAAGTACTCAGAAACTTAGGAGGATCATGTCCTCCTGAGAGGCAAGGGAAAGCAAAGTATAGTCAGACATGCACTTCGTTGTTGTCTTTTTGTTAGTTTTTTAATAATTATTTTCAGTTTTATACATTTCAACAAATTTTTACAATCATTTTAACATTTCAAAACTTGACTTCCTTCCCCCTCTTTCTGTGGTTCCTTAAATTTATTTTTGATATTTTCTGTATATCCAAATTAACTTAATTTGCTCATTTATTCATCTACTTTAAATATATACTCTTATAAAACTGCAGGTTGTTACAATAATCCTGCCAATGTTCTTATCTGTTTACAATTTTTTTGCAAATATTCCACAAATCATTTCCATTCTTTTATAAAAAAAAGTTTGTCATCTTGATTTCTTCCCAATACCATTCCATTCATGACTTTTTCCAATTTTTATTTCAGTTTTCATTTGTATACCACCTTTTTATATTGCTAGATGCAAGGCTGTTTGCAAGCAAGAAACAACAAAATACACAAGATCTTATAACAATCCAATGCAATACAAATAAGTAATAACTTTTATTTTCTCCCAAGCCTTCCCAATTTAAGTCTATTGAATTGTATTTTAAATGTTTAAATTCTGCTTTTATTATTTGTTTTGTTTTTAATATTCTATTTCTGTATTTCACTTTTTAAGCAGAATGTTGGCGAATTCAGGACAGATAAGATAAAGTACTTCTTTGTGCTGCGTTCAGCTAAACTATGGAATCCGTTACCACAAGAGGTCATGATGACCACCAACGTGGATGGCTTTAAAAGAGGATTAGACAAATTCATAGAGGATCAAGCTATCAATGGCTAGTAGCTGCAATGGTAGTATTCTACCTTACTGTTAGAGGCATTAATGCCACTTGCGGGGAACTACAAATTCTGTTGATCTCATTTCCTGCTTGTGGGTTTCCCATAGGTTGGCCACTGTGAAAACAGGGAGCTAGACTAGATGGGCTTTGACCTGGGCCAGCAGGGCTCTTCTGAGCTGATTTATTGTTTAGTTGTGCTGTATTTTGAATTTTTATGTTTTATTGTTAGGTGGCATTGACTTCTGTTTGAGAATGCAAGCTGTTTAGCGGAAGACACTCATGCAAAGCAGATGCTCTACCACATATGCTCTACAGCTCTTCCACAGGTGTTCTGGGAAGCAGCTCCATGCATAGGGCAGTGGAGGCTGGCTCATTTGGACAAATGGGGCATTGCCCCACCAACCTCAGCCTGCTCTCTTCTGCCTGCCTTCCAACAATCAGCCCAGCAGATGACCCTGCCTGTCTTCTTCCTCCTCCTCAGTCTCAGTGTTGTCCTTGCAGAACTCAGCAGGGAGGAAGATGGGGGCAAACATAGAAAGAATTGACTTTGCCTGTCATCGGCTCTGGTGCCACCTGCTATTGGTCTCCCTGCCTTCCACCCTACCAGCACACATGAAAATCTATACTAATTTTTCTGTGCATTCCCCCCTCCCTAAAATGCGCATTTTTGTATGCAATGCCACTTGTCCAAAGTAACTTAATATATCTGTTTTGAAGTAATGTTGGGTGTTTTTTTTAAATAAAAAATTCTAAAAGTAAATTTTAATGTAACTATGGGGCTATCAGTTTAGCCCATTTTAGTGTTGGCTAAGTTCTAAAATCTCCCTGGAGTTTTTAACTGTGTATTGACAAATGTACTTTTTCCTGACTGACGGTTGAATAAAAGGTTGATGATGATAATGTAACTTTAAATATCTTTATGTACAGCATAAAGGCAGATTTCATGCAGAGGCAGTTTTTACAAACAAACCAACAAGGTATCCACTGCCTTGTTCTGAGGTAGACCATTGGCCTGTCTAGATTAGTGTTGGATACACTGCCTGACAGCAACTCTCCAGAGATTCAGAAAAGGCTATTTCCCAACCCCACCTGCAGGTGTAGGAATGAATTTGGGACCTTATGCATTCAAAGCTTCTTCTCTGTTACTGAACTGTAGCCCACCTAACATTCCAGTCCTCATGATTCTGAACTAAATGCTGAAACAGAAACAGCAGGGCTTCAGGGAAGAACCTTTCTCAGCTCCACTGCCACACTAGGGCAGTGCTCTCTCTAGGGTCCCAATCCCACATAGGGTTTCTAGTGCAGCACTGCCCATGTGTGAAGAATAATTTATTCATTGCTTCAGGCATAGTGAAAAGATGAGCTTCAGTGTCCCTTCTAACTCTTCATTTCTATGATTCTACAGCAAACCTTTTTGGCAAGGCTTTCCATGAACTACAGGCATACCTTGGAGATATTGCAGGTTCCGTTCCAGAGGACCGCAATAAAGCTAATACAGCAATAAAGTGAGTAACACTATATATAGGGACCCCTGACCATTAGGTCCAGTTGTGACAGACTCTGGGGTTGCGTGCTTATCTCGCTCTATAGGCCAAGGGAGCCGGCGTTTGTCTGCAGACAGCTTCCGGGTCATGTGGCCAGCATGACTAAACTGCTTCTGGCGAACCAGAGCAGCGCACGGAAATGCCATTTACCGTCCCGCTGGAGCGGTACCTATTTATCTACTTACAGTTTGACGTGCTTTCAAACTGCTAGGTTGGCAGGAGCTGGGAGCTCACCCCGTCGCCGGGATTCGAATCTTAGGCTCTGTGGTTTAACCCACAGCGCCACCTGCGTCCCCACCCAGCTATAGGAGGGGGAAAATCCATGTCCAGCCCATGTCAGCCCCACTCACATGGCCAGAAGTGGGGCAGTGGTGGTCAGGGGCTTCTTTCCCCTAGAAGTATCTAGGCTGCCTGTAGCTGTACCCACATCTTAATAAGTTGCAATACATGTGAAACACAATCAAGTGAGGCATGTGTGTAGATTCTTGATTTTACAATGCTGGTTTTTAGGTTGCCACCAACAAACACCTTACTCAAAATAGACCCATGGAAATAAATCAGCTCAAATTAGTCATGTTCATTCATTTCAGTGGTTCTGCACTGGGTGGGACATAGTTGACTGTAGCCTTCTGTTTCTATGATATTATTTTGTTGTGATTAACTTGTATTTTCTTATACTGTTTAAATGGGATGCAGGTGGTGCTGTGGTCTAAACCACTGAGCCTCTTGGGCTTGCTAATCAAAAGGTTGGCACTTTGAATCCCTGGGGTGAGCTCCTGTTGCTTGGTCCCAGCTCCTGCCAACCTAGCAGTTCGAAAGCACGTCAAAGTGCAAGTAGATAAATAGGTACCACTCTGGCAGGAAGGTAAACAGCATTTCCGTGCCCATCCTCTGGTTTCGCCAGAAGTGGCTTAGTCATGCTGGCCACATGACCCAGAAAAACTGTCTGCGGACAAACGCCGGCTCCCTCGGCCAGTAAAGCGAGATGAGCGCTGCAACCCCAGAGTCGTTCGCGACTGGACTTAACTGTCAGGGGTCCTTTACCTTTACATTTTATACTGTTTAAAGCTTTTTAAATTTATGTGGTTTACAAATGCTTTGAAATACAATAAATAAAATAATTTAAACAGTTAATGAAGATATAGCTATTATTTTATGGCATATATCTATCCCCAAACCCCCAGCTAACTGTGGGAGAGGTCTTTCTCTCTTCCTTTGTCCTAGGTGCCCTGCTAGGTTGCTTGCATCTAGTTTGAGGGAAGATGTGTTGATTTTTCACATCAAAGCACATTTGATTAGGGGTGAATTAATAGAAAGCTGATTCAAGATGATCTTGTGTGTGTGGAAGTTAACGAGGATTTATTTGGGGTGATCTGCCTGGGGGATTAATTGGTTTCTATTCTGTGAAATTTACATTTGAGTAAATACTTCCCAATCAGCATATATAAAGATAAAAGTTCTGTCCTTTTCTGCTTTTCCCTAATATTCTTCTTGCTGTTAATCAGACTTGTTAGTCTGCAGGTGTCCAAGAGACTTTTCTTAGGCAGAAAGAACCAGATGCACAAATATAAGGTGGGGAACACCTGGCTTACTAGCAGTGCATGTGAAAAGGATCTAGGGCTCATGGCAGACCACAAGCTTAACATGAGTCAACAGGCTGATGCAGCAGCAAAAAAGCCAGTGCTATTCTAGGCTGAATCAACAGAAGTCTAGTGTCCAGATCAAATGAAGTAATTGTTGTTGTTTAGTCGTGTCCGACTCTTCGTGACCCCATGGACCAGAGCACGCCAGGTACTCCTGTCTTCCACTGCCTCCTGCAGTTTGGTCAAACTCATGCTGGTAACTTCGAGAACACTGTCCAACCATCTCGTCCTCTGTTGTCCCCTTCTCCTCGTTTCCTCAATCTTTCCCAACATCAGGGTCTTTTCCAGGGAGTCTTCTCTTCTCATGGTGTGGCCCAAATATTGGAGCCTCAGCTTCAGAATCTGTCCTTCCAGTGAGCACTCAGGGCTGATTTCCTTAAGAATGGATAGGTTTGATCTTCTTGCAGTCCATGGGACTCTCAAGAGTCTCCTCCAGCACCATAATTCAAAAGCAGTAAAATGAAGTAATAGTCCCACTCTATTCTGCCTTAATCAGACCACACTTGGAATACTGTGTCCAGTTCTGGGCACCACAATTTAAGAAGTATATTGACAACTGGAGCATATGCAGAGGTGGGCAATCAGGAAGATCAATGGTCTGGAAACCAAGACTTATGAGGAACAGTTGAAGGAGCTGGGTATGCTTAGCCTGGAAAAGAGGAGGCTGAGAGGAGATATGATAGCCACCTTCAAATTTCTTAAGGGCTGTCCCATGGAAGAGGGAACAAGCTTGTTTTCTCTTGCTCCAGAGGGTAGGACCCAAACCAATTGATTCAAGTTGCAAGAAAGAAGATTCCAACTAGACATCAGGAAAAACTTTCTGACAGTAGGAGATGTTCAATGGTAAAATGAACTCCCTCAGAAGGTAGTTGACTCCTTCACTGGAAATCTTAAGCAGAAGTTGGATGGCCAACTGCACTGGCTCCCACTGGAGGACAGGGTCAGGTTTAAGGTTCTGTTTTTGACCTTTAAAACCCACGTACCTACGGGACCACCTCTCCTGGTATGCCCCGCGGAGGACCTTAAGGCCCACAAATGACAACACTTTGGCGGTCCTGAGCCTCAAGGAGGTTAGATTGGTCTCAACTAGGGCCAGGGCCTTTTCAGCATTTGGTGGAATGCTGTGTCACAGGAGACTAGGGCCCTGCGGGTCTTGACATTTTCCCACAGGGCCTGCAAGACAGAGCTGTTCTGCCTGGCCTTTGGTTTGGACTCAGTCTGACCCTTATGTTTCCCTCCCCTTATGGTCTTGATTTATCGGCTACTTTTAAAATGAGGCTGCATTTTAAATTGTATTTTAACCTGTATTTTATATTGGTGTTTTTTTCCTCCTCCCCCCATTATGTTTTTATTGCAATTTTACTGGTGTTAGCCATCCTGAGCTCAGCTCTGGCTAGGGAGGGCAGGGTATAAATAAAATTATTATTATTATTATTATTATTATTATTATTATTATTATTATTATTATCTGTCATGGGTGGTTTAGTTGAGATTCCTGCATTGCAAGGGGTTGGACTAGATGACCCTTGGGTTCCCTTGCAACTTATTCGATGATTCTATGACCCACAACACATTAGAAAACATAGCTACAAATACAATGGTACCTCAGGTTACAGACGCTTCAGGTTATAGACTCCGCTAACCCAGAAATAGTACCTCGGGTTAAGAACTTTGCTTCAGGATGAGCACAGAAATCGCAATGTGGCGGCGTGGTGGCAGTAGGAAGCCCCATTAGCTAAAGTGGTACCTCAGGTTAAGAACAGTTTCAGGTTATGAACGGACCTCTGGAACGAATTAAGTTCTTAACCCGAGGTACCACTGTACATTATACAGCAAAGAGGGGGAAAAGTCCCAGTAATAACGGAACAAGGCCGTCTCAGTTTATCAAAAGGCCTGGGGAAATACAAGTATTTACCTAGTACCCAAAATATGTCAATGAAGGTGCCAGGTGGATCTTGCTGGGGTGAGATTTCTACAAACTGGGATCCATAACTGAAAAGATCCTCTTTCCCATGTTACCACCTTCTGAGTCTCCCTCAGACTTGTAGAAAAGTCTTAGAGGACTATCTAAGGGTCCAATTAGGTTCATATTAGGAGAAGCATTCCAGAAAATATTGCGGTTCTAAGCCAGTTTGGTGTAGTGTCTAGGGTGTTCGGCTAGGACTTAAGAAACCTGGATTTGACACCCCACTCAGCCATGAAGCCCTCAGGGTGAGCATCGGCCAGTCATTGCCTCCCATCCTAAATAACCTCACAGGGTTATTGTGTGGCTTAAATGAGATGTGGGAGAAAATGTTTGGATATAAATGCAATTAATCATCATCCTCTTCTTTATATGTCAAAACCTGCCAATAGGTAAGAGGCAGGCACATTTTGTGCATGCTAGATGTTCTATTATCTTAAAATGCCACTACAATATTTCTCATTCATTCCCCTATCCCCTATCCACATAATTTCTGTGCTTCAGAAGGCAATGGAGCAGAGGCTACTTTATGATGGCTATAAACAGCCTCTGGTTCAGAGGCATTTGCTTGGCAATTCTGTGGAACAGGAGATTGGATTAGATAGGTCTGTTGTTCTTATGAGCTATGGGGACAGAATGTGTAGTAGCTTGGCAATGTAGTAATCAAGAATGTGCCTCTTTTGCTTTGTAAGATTTTGGATGCTATGCAAATATTAACATCAGCTCATGTGTAGGAAATCCTTGGCCCTTCGGATGTTGCTGAACTACAACTCCCATCATCCCTTGTCATTGGCCATGTATGCTGGAGCTGATGAAAGTTGCCCTCCAGATGTTGATGGACTGCAACTCCCACCCCCGCCCCTAGCCTTGCTTGTTGGAGCTGGTGGGAATATAACAACATATTGCAGGCACCCCATCCCTGAGCCAGAGTGTCCAGAAAAATACCCATTCATTAACGAAACACTCCTGTTCAATAGCCTACCTTTGGATTAAATGAGCGTGTGGGGTGTATCTTTGGAAAAGTCAAATGAATGCCCTGTTTTATTAACCTGCATAACAGAAACATCAACCTATTGTAAAGGGGCCCTTATTGCCTATTGCAACGGTGTTCAAAACACCATCCAAATCTGCTAAACTAAGCAGAAATTTAAACGGGTGCAGCTATTATGTTTCAGGTGTTTGCTTGTTTTCTTATTGCTAGGTTGGAGTTTGTCCCATGAATGAATGTGCTTTCCTGTACCCTACTGATCCTGGCTGCTTTTTCATCTTAAATATGGATAACTTTTTCTAATACTGAGAAGAGTAAAGCATGGCACATAATTATAACAACAACTGGTTAATTTTTTTTTTTAAAAAAGAAAAGAAATGGTAAACTGTGTTTGCTGAAAATGACCACAAAGTTAAACAGGATAAGATTGGTTACTGGATTAACTGATGGTGTCAGAGTTTTTCCTATTTTGCCCAGACTTGTAAGTTTGGGGGCATTCCTGCCTTGTTGACCGTTCCTTTTTTCCTTTATACCTGGCATAGGCAAACTCGGCCCTCCAGATGTTTTGGGACTACAACTCCCATCATCCCTGACCACTAGTCCTGTTAGCTAGGGATGATGGGAGTTGTAGTCCCAAAGCATCTGGAGGGCCGAGTTTGCCTATGCCTGCTCTATACACTCTGACTACCTCTTATATAGCTTGATAAAACCTTCCCTTACTGGTCTTCCTTCCTGTCATATCTCCCCTCTTGGTTCACAAAGTCCTCCATTCAGCCCAACTCTAAGGTTACAAGAAGAATCCTGCTAGATCAGGCCTAAGGTCCATCTAGTGTTCCAACTGTGGCCAACCAGGTGCCCCTGGGAAACTCACAAGCAAGGCATGGAGGCAATAGTCCATTGTTGCTCTTCAGCAAATGGTATTCAGTTCTGGATGGGGGTGAAGGGACTTGGAGTCCAAAACCCTGATAACAGGGAACAATGCAATGTTAGTAGCATTGAGGGGTGGGAAAATATGGGTTGTATCCAATGAAGTTTTTTTCAGAGGAAACTCACTGAAATTAAGAAACCTAAGTTAGTCGTGTCCATTAATTTCAGTGGTTCTACCCTGAGTATGAATAACATGATTGGCACCCTAAATTCCTTGGTAGACTAATAGAATCATAGAACTGTAGTTTTGGAAAGGACCCTAAGGGTCATTTAGTCCAGCCTCCTACAATGCAGAAATCTCAACTAAAGCATTGATGACAGATGGCCCTCCAACCTTACCTTTGTCCCTATTGAAAATGGTTTTGTTAGTTTGAGCCCAGGTCTCTAATTTTTTAAGGTCATCTTGAATCCTGATTTTGTCTTCTATAGCATTAGCTGCGCCTCCCAGTTTGGCGTCATCTGCAGATTTGATGAGCATCTCCTTGATTCCATCATCCAGGTCATCTATAAAGATGTTGAAAAACATCAGGCCCAGGACAGAAACCTGTGGCACCCTTCTTGCCATTTCCCCCCAGGGTGATGAGAAAACACTAGTGAGCACTCATTGGGTTCAGTCAGGCAACCAGCTACAAATCCACCTAATGATAACTTCATCTAGTCCACATTTTACCAGCCACTCTGCAAGAATATCATGGGGGACTCAATTAGGGATGGGCAAATGTGTCAATGTCATTCCTTCCCCCCTTTTTTCTCAGATCTTAAGTTCTGTTTGCTACATTTCCACAATTTTCCCTAATATGTACATTTGTGCAAAGCAGTTACCCCATATAATGCATATTTGTATGTTATTTCACAAACATATTCATTCCTTTGCACAGTTTATGCATTTATACACATTACTGGGGGGTGGGGGAGGGAATAACTGCATTGCAAAATCCAGAGAAGTGTGAATTTTGGAGGGTGACTTTGTTTCAATGCTCATAATGTTTCAGGAAATCTGAAGTTGGTAGGTTTACCTTTAAATAAAAAGAGAACCAATTTTCCCCCCATACCTATTTGTGACTGCAGGTTTGGAGGAGGTCTCCCCTGAACCACCCTCATGTAGCCTCCTCTGTGCACTGCCAAATGACCTTCTTAGTTCTGCAAATCCTTTTATCAGAGGCAGATTTAGGGCAGCACAACCAGTTCCTCCACACAGCGCATTGAGCTGAGGGGGCAAATTTTCACCTCCTTCCCAAAAAGTCCAGTAAGCACTTGCTTTGGGAAGGAGTCATGAGGGCTCCGGCAAGGTCTGCTCCTCCCCCAAGCCTGGTTAGTGCTTGCCCATCTTTTGAAAGGAGCTGGGAGGGCTCTAGGACCTGCCAGAGCCCTCACACCTCCTTCCTTAAGCTCAGCACATCCCTTACACAGCTTTGGGAAGGCAGTGCAAGGGCTGCTTAGGGCAGCAAAGTCAAATTTTGGCCATATTGCACAGACCACCATATTGCCAAGATCCAACCTGCTTTCATATCCCTGACCCTCTCCTTATCTATAATATCTGTTTCCTAGTCCTCTGCTGATTATCCCAGTGGAAGGGGGGGAGCAGCAGTTCTAATCCCTACAACAGGTCAGCGGTTCAAATCCTCACAACAGGGTGATCTCCCATTGCTCTGTCCCTGCTCCTGCCAACCTAGCAGTTCGAAAGCACATCAAAGTGCAAGTAGATAAATAGGTACCGCTCCAGCCGGAAGGTAAACGACATTTCCGTGCACTGCTCTGGTTCACCAGAAGTGGCTTAGTCAGCTGACCACATGCCCCGAAAGCTGTCTGCGGACAAACACCGGCTCCCTCAGCCAATAAAGCGAGATGAGCACCGCAACCCCAGAGTCAGTCACAACCGACTGGACCTAATGGTCAGGAGTCCCTTTACCTTCACCTTTATGTTCTCTGGGAAGGGAGATGAATTTTACAAATGCTAGGGAGAGGGCTAAAATATTCTAGAATAATTCTCTTCTGAGAAAGCTTCCGTTTGTTAATGGTGAATGAAACTCTATTGTTAGTTCATGCTGGGTGTGTGTGGGTGTGTATGGGTGTGTGTGTAACAGACACAAGGGGCTAAGATGAGAAATTGATAGATTAGGGCCAAACCTCTTGCTTCCATCAACAATATTACACATATTGGGTTGGATCCAGATAATTAGAGTAAACTCACTTCAGTCAATGGGGCTTAAATTAATTCCATTTACTTCAATGGGTTCACTAAGTGTGACTAAGCTCTGATCCAACCAACTGGACCCAGAATTCTCCAACCCATCCTTATTCAGAGAAGTTGAGGGTGGCAATATTTAAGCAAGCAGCCTCCTGAAGTAGGAGTGACATTGAAATTCTTCAACAGGTTTTTTTTTGTTTTTGGAGGGGGAAATGGAATCCTCTCCCCCCAAAAAAAATAATAATTCTCAGAGCAATGTTCAGAATTTTCCAAGAAATTTTAGCCCCACTGACATGGAATTTGTTTTCTAATGGTTTACAATCAACGAATCCTACATAAGGTTTCAGCAGTCAAGACTGTCCTTTATGTTGTCTAGTTCTGATTATTGCTCATGTTTCAGAGGAGAAATAAATAAATGTCATGGAGGGAAAAATCCCTTCCATCTATACATCTGAAGGCTAGCAAAGACATACTGTCAGGGGCTCAGGTACAGAGGCAAAGGGGAGAGAGGAAATGGAGAGTGAAGGGGAAGAATCTGAGGGCAGCGTAGGGGAGTATGACAGTGACCCGAGAGATTCCATGAGCTTCTCCAGCGAATCAGAAGATTCCCAGAAGGAGGCGCCGATGGTCAGGGCAAGGGGGGTCCCAGGGGGGACACACCAGAAACAAGGGGCCAGCGGGGACTCCCAAAGCAGCAGCTGGAGATCAGGACCAGCTTCCCCACCAGAGCGCAGTGGGGGGGGGAAGAGTCCCATGTGTCAGGGCCAGCGTCTCCTCCAGCAGGGAGAGAAGATGAGTCAGGGCTGACCACGCCTCTATCGGAGAGTGGGGGAACGGAGGGGAGGTCAGGTCCAGCTAGCCTCCCCGAAGGGGGAAGCAGTGACAGGAGCAGTGTAACGGTCAGGAGGAAGGTTGCTGGCTGGGCGTGCGCGCCAAGTTCGAATGTACAGGCGCGTGGGACAGCAGAAAACCCGGATTGGGAACCAGGTCCTAAAGCCCGCCAGAGGCAGGGGGAAGACTCAGGGGACTCAGCGTCAGAAGAGTCTAGGAAGGGGGAGACCCCAGCTGACAGGCGGAGCCAGAGGAGGAAAGAGCAAAGGAAGAGGTGGAGCAAGGCTAGAGTCTTAAACTGGTGTCTGGGGGGAGGAGATTCAGACGGAGCTTCATCGGTCTAGAGTTTCAGACGTAGAGCTGCACGCTGCGGCTGTGAAAGCGAAACTGAACTTCAATAAAGACTTTTGTATATAACAACGAACTGGCATTGGTCCTTTGTGAGCTGGGACCTCGAGCAGCTCTGACACATACCCATTTAAAACCTCATCATCCTACAGTGCCTTTTGCAAATGTAACCAGCTAGTCTTGAATCGATTTCATCTGTACATATACCCTTTCATACCATAAAGTTGCCTCTCATTCCCCCTATCTACCCAATCAGAGCATTGTCAAGACCAGGAAAGTCAACAGTTGTCACTGTTGTTTTGGATGGACTCAGCGTCAAGGAATAGGCAATATGTTTTGCAATGTTTATTTCAGCATAGCTTCTCTACATTTTAATTGAACAAAGAACTGGCCATGATGACAAAGAATGCAGCACGCCTGACTTTAGAGGGGAGATTAAGCAGTACAGACTAAATACATTGACTTAATGTCTAGCCTCCCAGGATAGACAAAAGAAATTTCAAACTGTCTCATTGTAAGACTTCATATAAAATCTGCAGGGGGAAAAATCCTGGCCAACGATGAGAAAACAAAACATAGTGCTGCCTGCAGATCTGTTTATGTGATCATAGGAATAACAGAAGTACGGTAGTTTGGAAACTACTGAGTAGAACTGAGGCAACAGAGGGGACCCAAAGGTCATGTGGTCCACCCTTCTGGCTGAAACAGGACCATCAGTAGGGAATGTTTGTGTGACAGAGGAGAGTCCTCTCTGTAATACGTATCTAAGTGGCAAGGATATCATTTACTAACAGGGAGCAGAGGAAGTGTAGCTTCCTATGCCTCCCAAGCAGGCATTTATAGTTCACCCTGGTTCTCAAGCTTTGATGTCATCACCCATTTGAGGTTCCTTCTAGAATCTCTTTGTATCTAAGGACTTCTTATAGGGCAGATGCAAGAACTCAGAGTTTGGGGTTCATTTTTTCTCCTCTCTTTAAACCATTCCTTATAGGACTTGGTTCCAGACCACCAACCTGGTTGCCTTCCTCTGGATATCCTCTGGTTTGTCAAAGCCCTTGTGCTCAAGTCCTGCTTGTGGACTTCCCATTATGGCACCTGGAGGACAACTGTAAGAACAAGATACTGGACTAGATGGGTCTTGGCCTGACCCAGAAGGCTCTTGTTTTCTTACCTTTGTTTGACATGCAACTCCACATGTAATATGTAGTTTGGTCCTGGGAGTGAAAGAAATGGGAGCATGTCACACAGAATGAGATGCTGAGTCCATCATCAGGACCTGCTGGCATCATGATTTATCCATGTCACATTTTTGAGTTTCATCAAATGGAAATGCAGATGGAATTAGAAAACCCATAAAACCAACAGTTTGAAACCAAAACCAAGAACAGTCCCATGTCTGGAAAGCATAACCAAACTCAGCTAAAAGCCAGCAGAGCCAAAACAAAATAGCCATCAAAAAGCAGAAGAAAAAGCAAAGCAAAACCCAAAACCTAGTTGTAGAAAACAACAATACAACTCAGACCCTGCCAACTCATGCTAAAAGCTTTCTGAGGAAAACATGCAGACATGCACCACTGCCACCACTGCCACTGGAAAGCCCACAGTGAAGTTGCTGGACTTAGCTGTGTGGCACAGCCTTCCATGGGGTGGGTGGTACCAAAGAGAACCCATGGCTCCACATTTGGATGGGGAAGCTGTGGCCCTCCAGATGTTTGCTGAACTCCAGTTCCCATCAGCCTCAGCCATCATGGTCAAGAATCAGGGATGATGAGAGCTGGTGTCCAGCAATGTCTGGAGGCAGCTCCTCTTCCCTGGCCTAAATTTTTCACCAATTGTACATTGGTAGAGGCACCGTACCTGTCTCCAGGATGTTGTTTTCCAACATCCCATGACTTGCTTCCCCCTAAGCTGAGGTTCCAGAGACTAACACATTAGAGAAAACATTCCATGTGCAGAGCCACTGACAAGTTCACAGTCTCATCATCATCACCATCATCACCATCACCACCATCTACCCTTCCCCCTTAGGTCCCAACATTAAAACTCAAGATTACAATATTAAAAACAACTTTAAGCACAATAATAAAAAGAAGGCTGGTCCTAAAAATATATACATCAAGTGTCAAAAACCATGGCAAAGAGGTACATCTGCAGCATTTACCAGAAGCTGTGCAATGAAAGTGGAGGGAGTTCCGCAGCTTAGGGGCTGCCACAGAGAATGTCCTCTCTCGGGTAAACCATCCTTCTAAGATTCTGAGGAACTGCCAATAGGCTCTTCCGACTTTGTACCCCGAGTGTTTCTTGCCTGTCTAGAAAGTGTTTTTGAATTTTGATAAGTTCTCTTGCTTGTCTGGATGGAGGATGGAGAAATATGTGTGTAGAAACTAGCCTGTCAGTGTTACTCCACCCACTTTATGCCAATGTCCCCACCCACTACTATCATGTGCCCCCTAGAAGGTTCCACAGAAGAAAATATGGACTTTAGGCTGGAAATGTTTTCCCAACACTGGCCTACAACTTCAGAGGCAATGGTTTGCTGGGAGTAAAGGGTATCAGTTGCTCCTAGCCATGATGTCTACATCCTGCCTTCATAGTAAGAGGCTGTATGCTTCTGAATGCCAGTTGCTGAAAACTTCAGGAGGGGAGAGTGCTGTTGTTCTCAGGTCCTGCTTGCAGGCTTCCCCAGAGGCAACTAGTTGGTAAATGTGAGAACTAGGTGCTGGATTAGATGGGCAATGGGCCTTACCCAGAAGAGCTATTCTTATGTTCTTACACCTATGACTCAGCCCTGGCACATAGTTGTTGCACATGCACCAGGACAGCGCTGGCAGGTGCCATGATATTGGCTGTGGGACCTGAAGGTGTGTGATCATTCATTAATTGCTTCTGAGTGCAGGAGAAAACTTTTAGTCCTGCATCCTGTTTGTTCTAACGGTGGCAAACCAGATGTATGTGGGAAACTTGCAAGCAGGGCATGAATGCAAGAGCACTCTCTAATTCTGCAGCTTGAGAGGTTCTCCCCTTGTGACTCTAGATAGGAGGGAGAATCATATCTGACATCTCCCTCCTCTGCCATTCCAGTGGAGCACAGAGTCAGATCAGGCAGGAGGAGCACTTTGAGGGAGGGGCTAAACAGGAAGAGGAGATGATGGCAGGAAGGGCAGGCCACAGTCTTGTCACCAGTAATCAGGAGCCACCTTCATGGGTGGCATGTGACACATCCACCCAGACAGAATTTTCTTGCAGTGGTTTTAGAGGGAAATACTTTGCATATGCTCAAAGACACTCTGCTGTAAGCAGGCATGAGAGAAGAATGAGATCCAGTTGACATTTAAAGGCAACCTTTCCTAATTTACACAAGATGTGAACCAAAACACAGTTATTCTTCAAAATTCAAACCCCTTCAAATTTTGCAGTGCGCTTCTCCACTCAAGTAATGTGTACAAAAATGCATGTACTATTAGAAAGTGTGCATATATTAATAGAAGTACTACGCAAAGATGCATTATATTATGGAATGTTACTTTTTTTAAAAAAAGAAGTGCATATTAGGCAGAACTGCATACAAAAAAATCAGGAGAAATTCAATTTCGAATGCCAATGAATTTTCAGGAGTTTAAAAAATAAACCATAAACTGATATGGAAATGTGAAGAATCGGATGTAAGACTGGCAAAATGAGAGGAACCAAAACTGTCAGATTTGTTCATCCCTAGTTATTAATTCACATGCTCTTTCTAGGCAATCAACACCAATCCCCTTTGGCTCAACGCCTTCCTTCATCATTTGCCTCTTTGGAGCTTTTCCTCCTTTTGGCCCTGAAAAACCCACACAGCCTTTCTCGTCCCAGATTGCACTCCAGGCATCTCTGTTCTACTGAGGCTCTCAGGTGGTATGAGTGGAATGTTTTGATTTAATTCAATCCTGGCGTTGCTTTCCTTTCACAGATCAATCCATCAAGAGATTGCTGCCCTTTTGGGTAGGGGGATGTGAAAATCTGGGGGAGGGGAAGATGGGAGGGATGTGTTCCTGCAAATGTGGTTGGAGTAGTGGACAATAGGCAGAGAGTGTAGGAGTCTGACCAAGGCAACAGCACTGTGGGTGGATTAAGGGCTAGCTGAGGGAATTAATATAAACAGGACTGAGTCCCAGGGCAGTTGATAGTATGGTCACTTCAAACAGGATATTATAGAGTTGGGAAAGGGCAAACAAAATGATCAAGGGGATAGAAACTCACCTATGAATAAAGTTACAGTATTTGAAGCTGTTTAGTTTACAAAAATAGTGATTATTAAGTGGTGGTATGATAGAAATGTAAAAAATTGTGCATGGCGTGGAAAAAGTGGATGGAAATCTTCCACTCTGCTTGGCTGCTTTGCAGCAGCCTGGAAGTCATCAGATCCACCTCATTGATGATTCTTTGTATGCAGCATGTTAGAGGTTAGGCTGCCCCAAGTCATCCAGCACAACCCTCATGTACCTGCCAGAAACCAGAAGAGAAGGGATCAGTCCTGAGTAGCAAGTTGAGGGACCAGTGGCATGCATACCCCCAGGCACCTATCCCTAAATACAACAGCAACTATTAGAGAGAGAAAAGTAAGGAAGAGATTTTTATCTAGGCTCATACTAGTGCAGGTTCAGTAGGAAGCACAAGGTCCAGGAGTCAAGATTCCAAGTTACATGAACAAGGCAAGAAATTCATAATTGCCAACAGAGGCTCCTCCTACAACCCCTCCTACAAAGTTTTTACAGAGTGGGTGGGGTGAGCTCAATCACAGAAGTCTCTCACCCTATACCTATCCCTTCTCTGTCTGGGAGCTGAGGGGAGATTCCTATTTCCCTCACAGAGATATAATTCCCAGAGTTCTTTAGGAAAATGGGGATTGACCATTAAACTATTCTAAGAATTGTGGCTCTGTGAAGGGAATTGGCTTTGCCTGACAACTCTCAGTACTAGGGTTGCCATTTAAAAAATAAAAATAAAAGTCTGGACACAAAAGTTGTTGGGGTGGTGGGGACCTTTGGGGCAAGATTGCAATGAAAAATGAGGTTTCTAAGCAAAAATGACACTGCCGACATGGGTTGCCGTACATCCAGATTTCCATTGACATTTTTGCCAATTTCCACCTGGACACTGCTTCTGACAACAGTATTCCAGGCACATCTAGGAAATTCTTGATATATGGCAATCCTACTCAGTACCGTTAACAATATGCAGTTCCCAGGATTCCTAGGGGGGCATGTTTAAAGTGGCATGACACTACTTTCAGTGTATAGTGCAGATAGTATCTTATTGTGAAACTCCCTTATTTGGACTTCCTGAAACAATATGTGAACTGAAACACAGCCGTCCTTCAAAATTCACCCTTGTCTCCAGCCCAATGAGGAAAATGTGTTTGGAAATGTATACATTACTGAAAATAAACAAAAATGTTTTATAGGAAAATTGCAGACCAAAATATTTTTATTAGGAGAAATTTTCACCCAAATGCTAATGATTTTTGTTGTTGTTAGAGAACTCTTTTTGCTTTGCTTTTCTTAAAATGCAAACTGACAGGGAAACACGGAGAACTGAATAATAAAATATGAGAAACTGAGAGAAATGAAAATTGAGATTCGCTTGGTGAGCTAACTGGCACTTGTTTCTGAATGAATATTTAGATAATAGGTGCTGACATTATGTGGGACCAGAATGGAAGGATTATCCCCTCCCACCCTTTTCTACTGAGCCTAGGCTCCTTTAGCATATAAGCTGAATAAATAAAACAATTGTGATTAAATAGAGTTGTTATTGCGCTGGGTGCTGTACAGAATGTGAAAAAGAGACAGTCTCTGTTAAGCAGGTTTACATGAGCTAAAAGTCAGCATAACTCAAAAATTCAAGCTCTCTACTTACAATGAAGGATATAAGGGTCATTATGAATGGCAAATAACACATGACAACTTCTTCTTTCCATCAAATAATAATAATAGGATGCCTCCAACTAGGTTCTAGTTGAGTAGACCCAGTGAAATTAATGCACCTAAGTTAGTCACCTCCATAAGTATTAATGGTTCTACCTTGAGTAGGACAAACACTGGAGATAACCTAATGCTAGAAACTGCCAGATTTGTCCACCCCTAACTGCAGCACCAATTCTTCACAGCCTCCAAGTACAGTGGTGCCTTGCAGGATGAAATTAATCCATTCCGCGAGTCTCTTCATCTTGCGGTTTTTTCGTTTTGCGAAGCACGGCTATTAACGGCTTAGCGGCTTTAAGAAAAAGGAAACAAACTCGCAAGAACTCGCAAGACGTTTCGTCTTGTGAAGCAAGCCCATAGGGAAATTCGTCTTGCGGAACGACTCAAAAAACGGAAAACTCTTTCGTCTTGCGCGTTTTTCGTCTTGCGAGGCATTCGTCTTGCGAGGTACCACTGTAATGGATGGTCCACAACTTTCCCCTTTTAAATATTTCTTTTCTTTCTCTCTTCCCTGCCTTGTTATGCTGTAGGACTCAATCTCCCATATAGGCGAGTCCAAACACTTGCTTCCCCACTCTCAATTTCCAGTTGAGTAATCACTCCCTTTGCAATTTCTCATGCTGCTCCCCTCCCCTCCCATTCTTATTTTCCCCTTCCATGTGTATCTTTTCCATGCAGAGTTTGGTCTGTTTAGGCAAATGGGGCACTGCCTCACCATTCTCAGTGTGCTCTCAGCCAACTCCCCACCTGCCTGCCTTCTTACATACTTCTGGTCCAAGAGATGGCCCTGCCTATCATCTTCCTCCTCCTTATTCTCAGTGTTGCATTTGCAGAACTCAACAAAGAGGAACTTTGGCTCTGCCTCTCATTGGCTTTATCTCCATCTATTTTGGGAGCCTTCTGCTCCAACAGTCCCAATGGGCATGAACTTCCATGGTGCTTTCCTCCTCCAAAGCCTTCTTCTGCTCTCTTTCTCTCTCTTAGTCAATTGCCCTATTTTTCTCAGTGCTCGCCTCTCCTCCCAGCCAACAACCCCTTTGGTAGTGTCAGCTAAAGTTTAAATGCAGTCGCGCTAATGCTAGGCTAGTTCTGGAGCTGATGTCCCCACCCAACCCCAATAACAGTTTGGTTTCTGGCTGACAGCACTGATGAAACACTACAGACGAGCAATCTTGAGGTGCATCAAAATCATTTGGTGCAGAGTTTAACCAATACCTATGTGCCATTGGGCATACTGATTTTTTTTAAAAGCACTTCTCAAAAAGCCACCAGTAATATTAGCTGGTTCAGATGTACAGTGGTACCTCGGGTAACATAAGCTTCAGGTTACATACGCTTCAGGTTACAGACTCCGCTAACCCAGAAATATTATCTCGGGTTAAGAACTTTGCTTCAGGGTGAGAACAGAAATCGTGCTCTGGCGGTGTGGTGGCAGCGGGAGGCCCCATTAGCTAAAGTGGAGCTTCAGGTTAAGAACAGTTCAGGTTAAGAACAGACCTCCAGAACAAATTAAGTTCTTAACCCGAGGTACCACTGTACATACTGATAGAATCCTTGCCAAGAAAAGGGATGTGATTGTCTCAAGGTGACTTTATGAGCAGTGTGTTTTTATCAGTATGCCCATACATTTGCACCACCTAGAGTTCTGAAATAAAGAAATGGAAGGATCATGGGCATAGCTAGGATTTTTGTTGGGGGGGGGGCAGGACTTTTGTGCCCCTCTTGGCTATGCCCATGGTCTTCCCTGTTGCATACCTAATGCACTCGATTCATACTTTGATGGAGGAAGCCCTCTAATACTAGCCATTGAAATTGAGGGGCCAAATTTACTCATGTCCATTCATTTCGGTGGATCTGCTCTGAGTAGGGCTAACAATTGCTACAGCTACAGGCTAACTAAGAGGTCCTCCAAAAGACCTGTTGTTTGAGCATTCATCTGGATTTGCTTGCAGAAATATTATGCAGAGGTTAGACTATGATTGGGCTTCACTGAACACTTGTTCTGATTTGTCTGTGGGGTAGTCAGTGGCGTAGCGTGGGGGTGCAGGGGGGGCCGGCCACACCGGGCACAACATCTGGGGGTTAGGGTTAGGGGGCGCAAATCCACGGGTTAGGGGGCGCAAATTACTTGCCTTGCCCCGGGTGCTGACAACCCACGCTACGCCACTGGGGGTAGTTACTGTATATAACACCGCTGTTCAGCAGTAGAACAGACTCCCATAAGAGATGGTGGACTCTCCTTCCTTGGAGGCTTTGAAGCAGAGGTTGGATGGCCATCTGTCATGGGTGCTTTAGTTTAGTTTCTTGAAGGGGGTTGGACTAGATGACCCTTGGGTACCTTTCCAACTCTAAGATTCTATGACAATGTGGATTTATCTTCAATTTACCCTGGTTTGCTTGAGCACTTGTGTGGGGTTTACATCTCCCCATTAATCATTCACACATCCCACACTTTTCTGGGCATTTCCCAATACTTTCCTAATCATAAAATATCTGTGATTTATTTATTTTTAAAGTGTATTTGCTGCACTTGGGTGATGGAGCAATTAGAATGGATTCAAGCTAAGGAGAATTTTGGAAACTTGTTTACTCAGAATTAAGTAAACACACGTGAAATGGGTCAGAATACACATCTGAAAAAGTTGCTGATTTTTTATATAACTTACTTGTTGTTGATTTTTTTTAAAAAAAACCATATACTGCTTCTTATAAAAATAGCATTTTACAACAATTATTCATAAAACCATACAATAAAAATTAGAAATCAGCTAATGATTAGAGAATGGTATATTCTTAATTGCCTGCATAAGCCTGTCAGAATAGAAAGGTTTTCAGATGGCATCTAACAGTTGAAATTTAAGGTGCCTACTGAATCTCTTTCAGCAGAGTATTCCACAGGACTGGGCCAAAACACTAAAGGATCCATTTCTTTTCACTGTCAAATGAACCTCACCAACTCATGGAATGACCATTGACACTCCTACAGATGATCTCAGTGACTGAGCTGGGATAAGAGAGTTCAGCCTTCCCTGGAGGTACCTTGGACCTAAGTTGTTCAGGGCTTTGTAAATTAATCCTGGAAACTTGAACCTAGCTCAGTAAGTGCAGATGCTTTAACAATGGTGTCACATTTCTCAGTGCCACAACTTCAATGCATGTGTTTATGGGACACCCATAAGCACCTGGGCAGTACCTAAAATTGAATAATAGCTTAAAGTGAAACAGTAAAATTTCTGCAACCTGGTGCTTCCCCAACGTTAGCCTAGAGTCAATGGAGGTTGGCCCATTATGGCAAATGGGGCACTGCCCCACCAGCTTCAGCTAGCCCTCATTTCCCTGCCTTTTTATTTACAGTGGGATGGCCTTGCCTGTTACCCTCCTCCTTCCACTCAGTCTCGATGTTGTCCTTGTAGAGCTCTGCAGGGAGGAAGATAGGAGCAAAACTAGCATTGGCTTGCTCTGCCTGCCATTGACCCTGATTCTGATTCTACCTATCGTGGGCCTCCCTGCCTTCTGCCCTACCAAAGCAACTCCTGACTCTATCACTCCATTAATATTAGGTAAATGCCAACAACCTCGGCACACCAACTGTGCCTATTATATAAATGCCACAGCTGGACAGGAAGCCTGAATATTGTGCCCTATATTTTGGCTCAGCATTCCCCAACGCTACTGACGTAGGTTTTTGTTTTTATTATTTAAACTAATCTTTATAGGGGCACCAGACTGACAAATAAGGAAATGGGCAGAGCAATCCACTTTGTTTGTACTGGGTCACACAAAAGAATTATGGGGTTTGTTTTACCCGTTTCATGTTTTGCAAGAAGGAATGAAGAAAGAAGACGTTGAAGTTAAAATGCACTGCTGAAATCTTAACGGTTGGGACTCTACCCGTGTGTGGCCTAACAAGACAACCACACCCAGCTATACCAAGGGCTCCTCAATTGTTCTCCTACGATGACTTTTCCTACTTCACTATAATAGGTTACAGACTGAGTTATGGAAACACTCCAGGGGCCTATTACTTAGCTCCCCTTCTTTTAAGAAAGAAATGTTTTGGGGAAGTTGGGAGAGGGCAGTTTTCAATTAATTCAAAATGACCGGATGACATTTTCAAAGCTATTGAGCAGATCTGGGGTGGCTGAATGCCATTTGGAAGAAGAGAAACGAGCATTCCAAACCACCCCTTTCATAGGAATAGAAGAAGAGCCTGCTTGATCAACCCAATGTCCCATCTAGCCCAGCAGCTTGTTCACACATTGGGAAACCAACATGCAGGACTTGAGCCCTCTCCCCTCCTGCGATTTTCAGCAACTGATATTCAGAAATATTGCTGCCTCCAGTTGTGGAGGCAGAGAAGAGCCATCATGGTTTGTAGCCACCAATAGCCTTCTCCTCTTGTTTAATCCTTTTTTGAACCCCCCCCCCAATATGGTGGCCATCCCTGTCTCTGGTGGGAGTGAGTTCCATGGTTTATCTATACACTATATGAAGAAGTGTTTTCTTTTCTCTGTTCTGAATCTGGCAACATTCAGCTTCATTGAATGTCCACAAGTAATAGCGCAATGAGAGAGGGAGAAAAACTTTTCTTTATCCACTTTCTCCATGCCATGAACAATTTTATAAACCTTTGTCACCTCTTACTTGCCTTCAAAATTAAAAATCTAAGGTTATAGCTCAATTCAGAGAGTGGAGCTGAGCTAAAATTTCCACCAGCTACAGATCTTCCTGCCTTATGACTCATGAGTGAAGGTCATCTGCTAAGGCTGTCCTCTCTTGTTCTCACCATTCCATGTGAGGTTGGTAGAACCAGAGAGAGGACATTTTTTACTCATGCAACCTGTCTGCAATGGTGCCGTTGGTGCAGGACTTTGGGGCAGACTTTAGAGCTCCACTCAGCAGAAGATGCATACAATAATAATAGTTTATATTACTTTACTTCCTTCAAAATGTAGTAAAACAGTCCAGTTGCTTGAGTGATTGCAGCTGGACTCCAGTAGTAGATAGGTAGCCGTGTTGGTCTGCCATAGTCAAAATAAAAAAATTCCTTCCAGAAGCACCTTAAAGACCAACTAAGTTAGTTCTTGGTATGAGCTTTCGTGTGCATGCACACTTCTTCAGATACACTGAAACAGAAGTTGCCAGATCCTTCTATATAGTGAGAAGGATATAGAAGGATCTGGCAACTTCTGTTTCAGTGTATCTGAAGAAGTGTGCATGCACACGAAAGTTCATACCAAGAACTAACTTAGTTGGTCTTTAAGGTGCTACTGGAAGGAATTTTTTTATATTGCAGCTGGACTGTTTTACTACATTTTGAAGGAAGTAAAGTAATATAAACTATTATTATTATTATTATTATTATTATTATTATTATTATTATTATCTGCTGCTGCTGCTGCTGCTGCTGGTGATTATTGCGTCCAATAATAAACCTTCATAGAACAGATCTATTGAAATTGGTGGACATGACTAACTTCAGTTCATTAATTTGAATATGTTTACTCTGATGAGGATATAGTTGAATACCATCCATTATTATATTCATCACTAAGTTTACACCCCACTTTTACTCCATGGAGACCATGGTATACACATGGTTCTACCCTGCCCCATTTAACCAAGAAACAGTGCCTGGTCCTGAGGAACCTACTGAGCTTCATGGCTGAGCAGGGATTTGAAACCTGATGTCCCATGACCTAGGCAGACCCTCTAACTGCTACATCATACTAGGTCATTACCATTTAAAGAGAGAAGTCTCCATAAGATCATTAAGAAAAACACTTAAGTCCAGTGTCTACAGTAATCTAACATATTTTTTGTGTGCCAGGCAAATAACTTTTCCTTCTCCTGGTCAGTGTGGAAGTTGCTAATGTAAGTTGCTTTGTTAATTAATTAATTAATTAATTAGATTCCGTACCAGCCCTTCCGCATAAGGTTCCATGGTAGGTTAATGTACAATAATAAAAACAGATTAAAACTGTTAAAATTATAAAACAAGCAAAACAATTCCAAATGGAACAGAAGAATACAAATTCAGCAGAAGAGATCCGGGAGGAGAGGGACTATCAATGGCTACTAGCCATGAGAGCTATGTTTTACCTCCTCAGTTAGAGGCAGCAAATGCTTCCAAATACCAGTTGCTGGAAACCACAAAAGGGGAGGCAGCGGTGTAGCGTGGGTGTGTGTGTTGCGTTGTTTTGTGGGGGTGCAACAAGCTATCCCCCAATAGGTTTCTTCATTGAGGGGAGTTGTGCCTGACTCGGGCAGAAGCAGCGGAGAGGAGGCGAGGCAACTGGTATGGCTTCCATGGCAGTAGATAAGAAGATCAAGGAAAGCAACAGCTTACCAGTTAGAAACTTTAATGATCACAGTGAGAGAACAAAGAACGCATCTCCTAGAAATGGTGGTGCTCCCAATTAAGGATCACCCCCCCTTCCGTCCCTATTAATCTATGTCACTCCTACGAATTGTAATCTGAGCTTCTACCCTCTGTGCTTTCTGTTCTGCCACCTTCTGAGCTCTTCTTGACCTTGGGCTGAGTGGAGGAATGTTATCCAGAGACAGTGAGCCTCCCCCAGTGTTTCTTCTCCTAGCTGTTCTCTATCCAGTATTTCCCAGCTTCTGCCTTCTGACCTATGTCCCTCTGCAAACCACTGTTCCAAATCTATACTGTTCTCCTGCTCCTGGGAAGATTCAAGATCCTGATCAGGAGCCTGGGAGGGGGAGGCTCCCACCATTCCTCCTCCATGTAGTCCTCCTCAGCACGGTCACTGACAGCAGCAGACACTTCGCCACCCCTCTCCTCCACTGAGCTGTGACACACGAGGGAACTGTGGAAGTACCTTTCCTGCACGGCAACCTAACACAACCAGCCAACTGCAGTTCCATCCCTGGGTGAGTCCTGAACCAGGGACAGAAGTGGTGGACTCTGGTGCATGAGTGAGCCGCTCAGTGGTGCCCCACCACCCAGCATGCCTCGCCCACTCCCCTGGCACCCACGCACACCTTCAAGTATGTGCACATCCCCGCCCCCGGTAGTGATAGGAGAAGAAAGCCCCTGAGGGGAGGGTGCCCTTTTGCTCATGTTTTACTTGCTCGTTTCCCACAGGCAACTGGTTTCCCACTGTGAGAACAGGATGCTGGGCAAGATGGGCCATTGGGCTGATCCAGCAGGGCTCTTCTTATGTTCTTATGTCCCACAAAGGAAAATAAGTGTCAACGGTCAGGGCAAAGAGTTACATCTTCAGCACAGGGTGAAAGCTGTACAGTGAAGTTGCCTCTTTTGGAAAGGAGGTCCACATTCTAGGGGCTGCCACACACAGTGGCAGAGCTTCATGGTCCGGCACCAGGTGGTTGAGAGCAGGCGGGGTTGGGGCTGGCATGCATCCTGGGATGGGGCATGCCACCTGCGGGGGTGGGGCACCCAGCGCGGGTGGGGGGCAGCCACGATGGCACCCTGCCAAGGGCGGTGCGCTCCCCCCCACTCCTCTTCCTCCGCCAGTGGCCACAGATAAAGCCCTCTCCTTTCTGGGCAATAATTCCCCACAATTCTGAGGGTGGCAGACCTGAGAAGGTCAGAAGGGCTGGAGCCAATCTTTCTGTCAATTGGCACCTAAGTCATTAAAGGCTTTAACTACTAATGTGAACACTTTGAATAGGGCACAGAAATGAACTGGCAACCTGTGCAACTGTTTTAAATCCGGGGTTATATGCATTCTAAAAGGGATGCCTTCCAGTAATCTTATTTCTGCACTTTGGACCACTTGAAGTTTTCATCTTCAAGGGCAGCCCACAGAACAGTGTATTGCAATAGTCTGGAGGTTACCAGAGTGCAGAGTATAGCCTCCCCTAGTCTGTTTTGCTGAATGTTATGGCTTTGCTTTTATTTCTGCTTACTGAGCAAGTCTTCTTATGATTTCTGTGTTTGATGTAATTCAATATCTTATGGTACACCTTCCTTGGAGTTAAAACACAATAAAAATTCACATTTTAAAACAGCAGAGAACAATTAGACAAGATAATCTTTAACAGAAATATTTTTTACAAATGCCCGGTGCCTGCCCCGACCTCTGCCAAGCAGTGGCAAGAGCACATGGGGTCACAGGCACATATACAGGGTCTGTGTCACTTTGGAGAATAGAAGACAGGGCAGAGACTGATGTGCTTTAAGCAATGAGGTTTATTTGCCTATTTACACCTTCAGTCTGCATGGAGGGAGTCCAGATCTTACAGCATGGCCCAAAGCATTGCAGGCAACTGTTTCTTCTGCTCTGCCAAGATGGATCTCCTTCTTCTGCCCAGAAGCCCCTGCTTCAAAACTCCCCTTTTCCTGTCCCCTCAAACACACACTTATCCCAGCTGATTACCCAGGCCAAAGGAGCTTTCTATGGCCCATCAGCACCTCTTCCCCCAGCCAGCCAGGTCTGCATAAGCCAACCCAGGAATGTGCAGCCTGCATTCTCCCTTCACACTACAAATAGCGGGGTTTATCCTGTCCATAACACTATAAATGAAAACAGCTCCAAATATGGGAACTAGTAGTGAAAGCTACTAGTGCATACCCTCACTTGTGGAATTCACTGTTAAAGGATGTGTGGCTCAGATGACTTTGAAAAGGGGGACACATATATTAGTGGAGGAGAGGTCTACTAACAGTGGTTAACCACATAGCTCAACAGGCCATAGCTCAGTGGTAGAGCATATACTTTGCATGCAGAAAGTCCCACGTACAATCCTCAATGATATCTCCAGGTAGGGCTGAGAGAGACCCTGCCAGGAAGACAGATCCTCTGTGACACATCTACGCCTAGATATGTCCTAACAGACTCCCTGCCTAAAATCCTGGAGAGATGCTGCCTGCTAATGTGGGTGATATTGAGCTATGTGGACCAATGGGCTGACTCAGTATTAAGCAGCTCCCCATGTGCCTGGGAGCACATGCCAATGTGCAGGGATAAATATGCACTTCCGTGAAGCACTGCATGAAAACAACATCTCAGCCCCAAGGTCTTGATGACACCAAGATTGCATTTGAAGTGCACTGATAACATGGAGGAGGAGGGGCCTGTGGCAAAATGAACACAATCCTGAGCTACATGGACCAATGGTCTGCCTTAGGACAAGGAAACTTCCAACGTTCAGCCACATGAATCTTGGATATCAGTGATGAGGAGGAGCCACTGTCAGGAGTGCCTCACAGGTGTGTTTGATGGAGACCTCTGTCTTCAAAAGTGGGACCTTCCCTCCCAACCTGGCAAGGGCCACTTTGCTGTTTTATCAAGACACTCTGTACCCTCATGGGGCTCTTCTGCCCCTCTCCCATGCAACCTTTCTTAGACATTTGGAAGAGTTCCTAACTGGTTCTACCAGCCCAGATTACCTATAGGAGGCTGCTACAGGGAATATATCAGGACTCAGGTATCATAACCAGGGGCCAAAGAGTCATTCCCCTCTCTCCAGTCTTCTCCCCTTGTGGCGGACAACAGAGCCAGACTAGAGTCTGGTAATGCAGTTCCTCAGAATTCTACCAGAGGGCTGGAGTCTCTTGCTGATTAGCTACAAAAACAAAAGAAAGCAAAACAATAAACAGGATGGTGATACAATTACTACTGCAATAGACACAAGATAATATCACCAAGGGAAACAAACAATAAACGCTCATAAAGTGGCAAAAGTAGTTTCTTTCCCAAATAAGTTTGGAAATTATCTTTAAAAATTAAAAACACAGTAAATGAAGAGTCCACTTGTTATATATCGGTGGTTCGGTGCTCATTTTTCTCTCTCTTTCCAAAATAGGTTTTATCTTGAACAATTGCAAATGCAGTAATAGAGTCCACTTGTGGTATATCAGTTGTTCAGTGCTTGGACATCACTCTGGTAATCAGATGTTTCGTCCCCAAAGGGCTTAGTCATCAAGCTTTGTAGTAAATAATATACAAGAGAAGACAGTATATAAATGGCTTAAAGCAGGGGTGTATCTGTCCCCATCAGCATGTTTCCTTCGAGAGGAGCATAGAAAGAGGATGATGTCCTTCAGTTTGTTAAACCTCCTAGCTGGGGGGGGGAGGAGGGGAGATCTTCCAGGTAAAGAAGACTCCCAAGCCAGTAACAAGGTGTGAGGGGATCCCCTGGGTCTGTTATATCAAATGGAATACCTCAGGAGTGGGATTGCTAAGAGTGTGGGTAACTGACGAAAAGTGTCCCTCACTCATGAACCAAAGTATTAAGCTGTGAAGGAAGCCGTGCTGTGTCAAAAGTATTTAACTGTAAAGGTAAAGGGACCCCTGACCGTTAGGTCCAGTCACGGATGACTCTGGGGTTGTGGCGCTCATCTTGCTTTATCAGCCAAGGGAGCCGGCGTACAGCTTCCAGGGCATGTGGTCAGCATGACTAAGTCGCTTTTGGTGAACCAGAGCAGTGCACGGAAACGCTGTTTACCTTACTGCAGGAGCGGTAACTATTTATCTACTTGCACTTTGACGTGCTTTCAAACTGCTAGGTTGGCAGGAGCAGGGACCGAGCCACGGGAGCTCACCCCATCGTGGGGATTCAAACCGCCGACCTTCTGATCAGCAAGTCCTAGGCTCTGTGGTTTAACCAACAGGGCCACCCATGTCCCTAGATTTAACTGTAACACATGCCATAACGAAGTAAGGGAATGGGACTGAAGTAACAGAAGCTAAGTTGAGCATTTTACCACCCATTCTAGAAACCTGAACATCTACCTGAGGTATAACAATAGATCTTTAGCAACGGAAACTTAAGAAAAGCTGTGCATATACTACTATCCTTAAGCCTGTGACATCCTTATATAAAGTTTAAATAATAAGTTAGCTTCTACCTGGAAAAGTGCTATATTTAACTGGGGCCAGTTAGTGGGTGAGTCTGCTACATATTAATTGGTGGCAAGGGTGGGATCCGCTACAGTAGGGAAGAAAGTATCCGTCAACTTTGGTTCCTATCACTAAGTCTGTGACATCCTTATATTTAGTTTAAATAATAAGTTAACTTCTACATGAAATAACGCATCTCCTGACCCAACTTTGTTTCACAAACTTCTTTTTGTCAATAAAACTTTTCTTGTTGTTTGAGACTCTAAATCACTGCGTTTTCCCTCACACAAGACCCCCACAAAATAGCCTGTTGTAAATTGTGGAAATTAATTTAATTGGCATATCCTGAGGTGCATCCACTATATTGAACTGGGGACAGTTAGTGGGATGAGTCCACTACATCTCTCCTTCAAGACCTCCTGAAGCTGCCCCCTCCCCACTTCCTCCTCCTCTTCCCCCCCTCACTAATCGCTTTACCAATATTTCAAAGGCATTATGTAACGGAAAAGAGGGAGGAAGTTATTCCTACTGACACAGCCAATAAATCATTAACGTTCCTTAACAGGCACACTGCCGCCGCGTGTGTCAGCCTTGTCGTGTTCGCTTTCAAATCAAGGCTTTCCAATTAAATATTCATCCCCGCCTTGAAATATTCATGCCGCCCTTGCTGTTTCTGTAACACATATTAATTTCTTATGGAACTTCCAGGCAATGCATAAGTTATAAACTTTTGTCTACCACAGGAAGCCCACTTCTCTTCCCCTTCTCCGCCTAGGCACTCCTGATTTGCAGCTTCAGGAAAGGCCTTTTGAAAGAAGTGGTGGTGGAGGAGGGAAGGGGAGGGACAGGGATGGTCAATCATTTCAAGTGCTCCCCCTTCTTCTCTCTCTTACAATTGGGCATCCCTCTCCACTTAATTCAGGATATGGATATTTGTTATTGCATCTTCTGCCTACAGCATGACTCATCCCACCATTCACAGTAATTCCTGTTGGCTATATATTTCCAACAGAAATATATTAATGTGTGCGTAATTTCTGGAGAACCCATTCCCTTCTTCAGCTCTTCAGCCCTTACCCCAAGTTAGAGACAAAGGGATATAGCAGGCAACTCTCATCACCCCTGCCCATTGGCCATGCTTGCTAGGGCTGATGGGAGTTTTAGTCCAACAGCATCTGGAGGGCCAAAGTTTCCCAGCACCTGGAATATAGGAACATAGGAAGCTGCCTTATATTGAGGCATCTTCTAGCTGAAGATCATGCATATATCTCCACAGTTTCATTCGTTTGCATTTCTACGCCATTTCATCAATGTGCATCAAAAGCAATCCTGGTGTCAACAATACTTTGGAGATAAGACGTTATTTTCACATGCCACTTTGCAGATGTGTGCATGAGGTTTTGCACATAGGTAGAACATTACAGAGAAAGGCTCCTATGGACATAAGAAATATCTTATATGGAGTCAGACCATTGGTCCATATAGCTCAGTATTTTCTACACTGGTTGGCAGCAGCTCTCTTGGGATTCAAAGAGGGAATCTTTCTCAGCCCTAGCTGGAGATGCATGTAAAGCTGATGTTATACTACTACCATGGGAAACAGTATTTGGTGCTGCAAATTTGGGATTTTAAACTACTCAAGCAGAGTTTGCTACAAATTACCTTTCAAGCAACATTAGGTGTCAACCACACATACTCTTCCCATTGAGCACGAAGTAAATGTTAAATACATAAGGGGCTCAGGACAAAGGACCCTATCACATATTTTCATTATATTTGCACATGCAAACTGCATATGTATAGATGAAGATCTCTGCACAAATTAAGAGGAGGGGTACTAAGGGTCTGAGTGAAATAGCACATTGGAGCTTGTAAATGAATAAACAAATTTTTAGACGTTTTTGTCACAAGTGAAGGGAAATCGAAAGCTGGGGCCCAAGACAAATGCTATAGGGCTCAGGGCCCCCAAAACCAACCCAACAACATCCCTGCATATGAATGAGCTGCACCGAACTCTCTGTAGGAAATAAGAGGTTTAAGCTTGCAGTTACCTGAATATAAACCCTATTGAATTCAATATGATTTGCTTCTGAGAATACATGGTTAGGATTGCACTTTAAGAGATTATATAAGGGGCATCTTCAAATATCTGAAGGGCTGTCACATATGGGGGTCTATGGGGACAAGGGGGCAGTACCCCATCCCCAATGAACCATAATCTCCTGATTCCAGCTTTCTTTCTTTCTTTTTCTTAAAAAGAGTAGGTTTCTAACATTTGTAAAATCTAAAGTATGAGGCAAAATGCATAGGCATTACTCTTCTCAATTTTTGGTAATAAACTAGGTACTTTTGGTGTTTTACTCCCCACTGGGAAATTTCCTGAGGATACTGCTGCTTTCACAGATGTGGGCCTAATCCCCCACTACCTTGATAGCAAGAACAGTTTTGACTAAACATGAGTTCCTAATTTCCTTACCAGAAAAACTGTTGGTAAATAAGAGTTCTGACCCTGGTAAGTAAGAACATATATACATTCATATATATGTTCAAATGGTTGGATAACTTGTGGGTGACAGGATGTTGTTTGACTACATTTCCCATAATGCCTGACCATAGGCCATAGTGCAGTGATTTGTTGATGGGATGGGAGCCCAACAACATCTGGAAGGAAGGCCACCAGTTTCTCAGCAGATCCACCACTCTATGAAAGTAGAGGTGCTTCATTTTTCAAGGTTCCCTCCCTAAGCAGAGTCTCTGTGCATACTTTTCTATGTGCATATGTTCTGAATGACCTTTCAATGAATACCTGTAGTTTAGAGCTGGAGCCAGCACATGTGTGACCTCACCACGTTCCCACATTCATGGAATATAGAATACAGAAGGAGCATCTCCACCCCCATCATTTGGCCTGGACACTGATGTCCTCCTCCGAGGGACTTCTGGCGGTTCCCTCAAGGCAAGAAGTGAGGTTACAGGGAACCAGGCAGAGGGCCTTCTTGGTAGTGGCGCCCACTCTGTGGAATGCCCTCCTTTCAGATGTCAAGGAGATTAACAACTATCTGACTTTTAGAAGACATCTTAAGGTAGCCCTGTTTAGGGAAGTTTTTAATGTTTGATGTTTTACTTTATTTTTAATATTCCCCAGAATGTCTGGGGAAATCCAGCCAGATGAGCAGGGTATAAATAAATTATTGTTACAGTGGTACCTCGGGTTAAGTACTTAATTCGTTCCGGAGGTCCGTTCTTAACCTGAAACTGTTCTTAACCTGAAGCACCACTTTAGCTAATGGGGCCTCCTGCTGCCACCGTGCCCCCAGAGCCCGATTTCTGTTCTTATCCTGAAGCAAAGTTCTTAACCTGAAGCACTATTTCTGGATTATCGGAGTCTGTAACCTGAAGCGTATGTAACCTGAAGCGTATGTAACCTGAGGTACCACTGTGTTGTTATCTGTTTTACAGCATTGACACATCTAGATTTATTTATTGTTTTCATTGATGTATGTCATTTATATTCCACTTGTTCTCCAGGAAGCTCAAGGTGGAATACAAGGCTCTTTTCCTCTTCATTGTATCCTCACAGCCCTGTAAGGTAGGTTAGGCTATGAGACTGTGAATGGCCCAAGATCACCCAAAGAGTTTCCCGGCTGAGGAGGAATTTGAACCCTGATCTCCTGGGTCCTAGCCCAACACTCTAACCACTATGCCACATTGGCTCTCTAATAAATAATAGATAAGGGTGAGGAACCTCAGACCTGGGGGCTAAATGCAGCCCTCCAACACCCTTCATTTGGCTCTCGTGGGAGTGGGGGTGATCCCCAGATCACCCCCTCCTCAAGTGCTTTGGCCTGACTGGGCTATTGAACTGTGATAATGCATCCTGCATACCTGGAAGGAGGATGGGCAGGTGTGTGTGTGTGTATGTGTGTGTGTGTAGATACTTTTGATTTTTGCATGGTGCAATAGTCATACATTGTTATGTTTACCCACCACTAACTTATGACTGAGAAGTAGGGAGGGAGGAAGAAACTGTCCATTTTGGTTCTCATTTTCTCATTTTTCTATGCTTAAAATTCATCTTAAATTCTGTTCCCAACATTTCTGTAGCAGCTTGTGATAATTTTTCTTTTTTTTCTGTTTTTTTCTTTTTTAAAAAAGAAACCTCGTGAAATTAATAAGCACTTTAGTGCCAATTTCTCCAAAATAATCACATTTTTATACCTAGTGTGGACTAAGGTACCTATTATTGCAAGCAATTCTCCCTATTACAATGCACGTGTGTGTGTGTGTGTGTTATTTTCACTATCATCCTCATTTTTATCCACTCTTTCTCTTAACAGACACATTTTGGTAGACATTGTTTGGAGACATGCACCACAAAATTCAGGTAAGTGTGAATTTCAAAGGATGGCTGTGTTTTGGTTTGCATATTGTTTTGGTAAGTGGAAGTTTGATAGATTTCGCTTTAAATGTGTACTAAATTGAATTTCTCTCCCAACCTTACCTGGGACCTTTTGCATGCAAAACACATGCTATCTTGCTGAGTTATGGCTCTCATCTCCATGAATTTTACTGAGCAAACAAGTTTCTTACTGCAGCTATGCCAAATGAACAGAGCACATGCGCCCAATTGCCTGACCAGCAGATAATCACGAAATATAGTTTAACCGTCCTATAATCACATAGCAAGTTGAGGCTTCAGCAACAGCTGTGGCTTGCACATCCTATCACTGGATGGGGGAATCGGGGATGTGAGTGGCATTTGGAAAACATTAGCTGAGAGAGCAAGTTTAAAGTGAGGGTGGGGGGTGGGAATAAAAAGCAGAGACTTTCCTTCAATGAAAAATTTCATACAGCTCACAGACTGAACGCACCTGTGTCGAGGCAGCAGCAAACTGCAGGGATTTAAGAGCCTCCGACTCCTCATTGATATGGAAAGGTCAGCACGGGGTCAGCCTCTGCTTTCCTAGAAGTCTCTAAATCCATTTTCCCAGGATGTATCTCAACAGCTCCAGAGGGATCATTAAAAGAAATCCACCAGCTCCATCACAGAGGTGCTTTAGGTTCTCTCCCTAGGACTGAATTCGTGTTCAAACAGTCTGTAGTCTGGGGCATTTTATGTTGCCACTAGACACATCTCAGACAACAATAGGCCATGGTTCAAACACACAGTGAGGAACCAATACAAATACACACACACAAGTCCCTTTCCTTCAGCCAAACCAAACTCTGGCTTGATTCCAGCATATATTTTTTTAGGATTCTGCTCATCATTCTTATTTTTTCCATCATTCTTTGGTAGTATTTGTGTATGTGGAGGGGGGTGCCCATTCTTTAATGAGTGCATATCAAGCAGAAAATTAAACAGACTGGTTTTCCCACATTAAAAAATTCATGTTTCTCTCAGTTTCTCATTTCTATAATCTTAAATTCAGCTCCCCACATTTCCACATTTGTTTGTATTTCTTTTCTTTATAAAGTCCTCATGAAAATTCACCAGCATTTCAGTGCAAGCTGTTCCTAATGTATGCATTTTTGTGTACCATGTGGCCTAATACTGCAAAGCATTATTATCACTAATATATGCATTTATACACATTTAAACCTAGTCTGTGCATTTGTCTTGCATGTTACTTAGCTGGAGAACTGTGTTGCAAAGTGGGAGAAGTGCAAATTTTGAAGGATGGTAGATTTCGGTTAGTTTTGGAAAGTGGAAACTAGATAGGCTCACAATTAAATGCAAAATGATTTGAATCACTACATGTGACACAACTTTTAGCACAGAGATGGGGAATCTGAAGGGCTGAGTGTTTCCCATCCCCAGGCTAGATAAACAGTTAGTAACTGAAGAGTTAAGTCGGCAGCATCTGTGTATGCAGCTCAACTGTATCTGCAAAGTCATGACAGTAGTATGAACTGCACAGGTACAAACCACAGGTGTTAACTTATAACCATGTTAGTTTTTAATGGCAAAAATGTAGTCTCAGTGCATCAGAGCAGAGGTCTATCCACATGGGAATGACAAACAGATTAGGTAAAGGGACCCCTGACCATTAGGTCCAGTCGTGGCCGACTCTGGGGTTGTAGCGCTCATCTTGCTTTACTGACCGAGGGAGCTGGCGTACAGCTTCCGGGTCATGTGGTCAGCATGACTAAGCCGCTTCTGGCAAACCAGAGCAGTGCACGGAAATGCCATTTACCTTTCTGCCAAAGCAGTACCTATTTATCTACTTGCACTTTGATGTGCTTTCGAAGTGCTAGGTTGGCAGGAGCAGGGACCGAGCAACGGGAACTCACCCCGTCGCGGGGATTCAAACCGCCAACCTTCTGATTGGCAAGTCCTAGGCTCTGTGGTTTAACCCACAGAGCCACCCACGTCCCATGTTAGTTTTTAATGGCAAAAATGTAGTTTCAGTGCATCAGAGCAGAGGTCTATCCACATGGGAATGACAAACAGATTAGACATGCATTATTGAGTAATTTTACACATTTTGCCAGCATAAATAGTCCTCATGAAATCTGAAGACAAATAGGCAAAAATAAAAAGCAAACACTCAGCATCTGGGAATGTGATTATATCTGCTGTTAAGTTTGGCCTACAATTGGTGTCCCCTCACCCAGTCAGCAAAATTGCCCCATAACTTTTCACCTTATAAATATAGGAAGCTATCTTACAAGGGCACCAACTATAGCAGGCAGAAGGGGCTTCAGCCACCTCATTATTTGTGGGGAGGGGGCCAAGCCCTCCTAATATTGAGAAGAACCTGGCCTCCCACCTACAAACATGCCTTCGATGCTCCCCATCCTCCACCGCCGATGGGCGACTGCTCACATGCTGGGTAGGGGCAGGATGATTTTTAACCTCCATGCTCTCTAGCTCCTGCCACCAGCAGGGTGCAATGGAGATCTTGGGGGGGGGGGGTTGCTGGTTCATGTCCCCGCTTGATTGCATAATTCATTCATTCATTCATTCAATCAATCAATTTATACATTGCCCTATACACAGAGGTCTCAAGGCAGTTCACAAATATGACCACAACATATAAAATCAAACCAAAAACAATAAGCCAATCATCCCCCCCCCTGCAAAGAACCACATTCTAAAAGGGTGTTGGATGTCAATAAGATCAGCTAAATGCCTGGTTAAAGAGGAATGTTTTGCCTGGTGCCTAAAGGTGTATAATGAAGGCGCCAGGCAAACTTCCCTGGGGAGAGCATTCCATAGACGGGGAGCCACTGCAGAGAAGCCCTGTTCTCGTGCTGCCACCCTCCGGACCTCTCAAGGTGGAGGAACATGAAGGAGGGCCTTGGAAGATGATCTCAGGGTCCAGGTAGGTTCATATGGCAAGAGGCAGTCCTTGAGGTATTGTTGTCCTAAGCTGTTTAAGGCTTTATAGGTCAAAACCAGCACTTTGAATTGGGCCTACAAGCTTATTGGCAGCCAGTGAAGTCAGGCCAGGATTGGTGTAATAGGCTCAAACCGTCTTGCTCCAGTGAGCAACCTGGCCACTAAATTCTGCACCAGCTGAAGTTTCCAAACTGTCTTCAGAAGCATGCTGGGGTAATGCCCCCCCTGGCACCCAGCACATGACTTTGTGTATATGACACCACGTGACACCAACCCCACTCAATGTGGGGGACAAGTTGGTGCACCTGCTATCTTATGCTGAGTCAGTCTATCGGTTCATCCAGCTCAGTATCTTTTACACTGATTGGCAACAGGTCTTCAAGATTTCAGATGAGAGTAAACCTGGGCACTTCTACATGCAAAGCAGACAGTCTACCACTGAGCTACTGCCCGTCATCTCCCAGGTTGACAAAGGTAGGGAAGACATTTCAGTTAATTAACATGATATGCTCTCTTGGCAGGAACTCTAACAGTTCTCTCCCTCCACCCAAATTATTGACTTTGGATTTGGTTTCAGCAGCAGAATAATAATAATAATAATAATAATAATAATAATAATAATAATTTGTATACCGCTCTTCATCAGCAAATCTCAGAGCAGTTTTCAAGACAAAAACACAAGATTATAAACACAAAATACTCTCCCTTCCCAACCCCTCCTTTGGCTTTTAATCATCTTCATTGAGGATAAGGCTATCCATCTCTACCAGCCACAAAGGCTCTGCTCTGTTCTACAATCAGAGGCAGCAATACTCCTCATTAGCAGTTGCTGGAAACCACAGGAGAGAAGAGTACTCTTGAGCTCAGGTCTTGCTTGCAGGTTTTCCAAAGACTTTTGGTTGGCAACCGTGAGAACAGGATACTGGACTCACTGAACCCCATTGCCATGATCCAGCAGACTCTTATCTTCTTAAAGGAAGAAAATATTAAGCATTTCACCTTCTCCAACACTGAAAGCTCAGGGAAGAAGAGACAGAGATTCAGCAAAGTTGCCAACCTTGCATTTCTCCATAGCCTGATGGTGAGAATAGAGTGGTGAGGTAGCTGAATCTCTGGAGAGTTCTGGATGCTTCCCCTTTCCCCATCCTCGAGCCTTTAAATCTTATTTATCAGAGTGTTGAATGGGCAACTGGCCCAAGATGGAGATGCACATACTGTTGAGCTAGCAAAATGCCAGGTGGATCATCATAATATTAATTAAGGGCAACCGTATTTCAAAGGAAACTAATGCCAAGTTCATATTGTGAGCTGGAAAAGAGAATGCTATTTTCTACAAATACACACCCCAAGTGCCTTTACATTTCCTGTGACTCAGAATATTTTCTCTGAGTTATAGTGCTGCTGAAAAGTTCTGATTTCACTCAAGTGTCCCCAGAAGACCACCACTAGTATAATTCATGCAAAACCCTGTTAACCTACAGAATTCATTGACACAAGACATTATACTGACTGCTAGCCTAAATGGTTTTAGAAACAGACAAACAATAGTGACAACATTCACAGTTACAATTTTCAAAATAAATACCTGTTCTTCTCAAAACGATCTGACAGCATTGCAAAAGGAGTACTGATCCTTTTAAAAATTCTCATATCAGAAACCACACTGGTGCCCTTTCATCCCTGGTAGCTAAAACGCTTCCAAAGAGAACCTGAGAAACATAGTTCTCCAGGATGTCTATTGTAAATGACAGGTACCCTGGACCCCTGATGAGAGGCTCCATTTCAGAACTGGACTTGAATATAATCTGATACGTTTTTTTAAATTTTAAATAGTGAGTTCACTCATTATTAATTCATAGCTATTGGCTGTATTTCCTCCATCTTCAGAGCATCAAAACATAATTATAATATCTTCCTTTGGCAGCAGTTCCTGCATTACAGGGGGTTGGACTAGATGGCCATTGGAGTACCTTCATACTCTAAAATTCTGTGTTTTTAGTGGAGATGTGCCTTGGAAAGAACATGATGGCTTTTTAAGCCTCTGAGACAAACACCTTTCCTCCCACCCTGCCATTTGGTTAAGCTATTGGATTAAACTATTGTGGGAATTCACTCCCACAAGGTATAGTGATGGCCTTTCTTTCTTTTTCATCCATTTATACTCCATCCTTCCTCCCCAAAACCCAAGGTGGGATACATTTGATCCCCACAACCACTAGGTTAGGCAGACAGGCAGTTATTGGCCCATCATCACCCAATGAGTTTCATGGCTAAGTGGATCCCAACACCTCTCCACAAATCTCCCTCCCTCCCTCTCCATAAACTGGTTCTGTCACTACATAGACTTGCTTGTATGCAATATTGTTTAACATAGACATGACAAACCATTTCCCCTAAAACATGGATTGTTTCCACAAATAAATGCTTTTATGGACACTTTAGCGAAATGTATGCATTTTGTACACAACACTCGGCCGAAAAATTGCCTTACAAAATCTGGAGAACTGTGAATTTTGAAGGATGTTTGTGTTTCAGTTTGCGTATCATTCGGAAAGTGAGAATCAGGCAGGTTCACCATTAAATCTGTTGAATCCTTATCCTTGGATGAATGAGTCCAGCTGGGATAGTCTGATCATCATAAGCTGAATGATGGAGTGCCCATTGGCTTCTTCTTTCCTTTCTGGCACCAGTTCAGTGCTGTTGTTATTGTGGAGTTCTGCTCCTCTGTCTTGAAATAATGTTTTGTCATTACCGCCACCTATTTGACCCCATGTCCTCAGTCACTGTCCTTCATCTTCTCAGTTGTCTTGTCGGAGGCATCCCAAATTCCTTGGAAACTATTAATAGCATTGATGTAAGACACACACTCCGGCAGCGGATACATTCTCAGGGAAGACTAAACATTATTGAAAGGTTACTCCATTCATTTTGATTGTGTGCCTGTTTAAGCCATTTCAAGAAATGTTGCCTTTAATGGCATGGGGATCTAGCCAAGGTGGGCAACCTCAGTCCTATCTGATTCTCAGGACTCTCTGCAGGCCACATTCCTCACTAGCCCTGGTTATGGCTTCCTGTAATCATTGCTGAAGCAATTAATTGCCACTTGAGTAGTCTCTCTAAATTGTGTCAATGTCTTTCCACAGTCCCAAGTTTCTGTTCCCATGGCAGGGGGAAGAATCGTTTCACTAATAATTTCCTTCCCTTAAAAAAACAAAAAACTTCAATAGAAAAATAGTGGAATTTCAGTACAAAAATAAATGCGGGGGGGGGGAGTAATTAAAACCACAGGAATAGGAACTGACAATGGGGCAATCACTATTCAAGGGGCAATTAATATCCCATGGACTATCCTCTTCAGGAAGCAATAAAATGGGCTGATGATTGTACATGGAATAAATGTTTAATTACAGTTGCTGGAAATCCAGCTTAATGGGACTTTCTTGTAAGTAAATAGTAGAGGACAACCTTATGAACATAGGAAGCTGCCTTATACTAAGCCAGATCACTGTCCTCCTTTCTGGGACAGTTCCCCCCCCCCCAGGAATGCAGGAAATCAAGTAAGCTGGCACTTAACAAACTACAATTCCCACGGGGTGCCATTTTCTGGTTTGCCTCAGGCAACAAAATGTATTGGGTTGGCTCTGGATGACATCAACCATTAAAGGCAGTGGCAAATGCATTTGCTTATCCACTCTCTTTACTGTAATGTTCTCAGTCACTTTCAGCAGCCAAGAATAGCCATAGCAGTGTGGCCATCATGCCATCCCATAATGCTTTATTACAGGGACTGGGGACCTGTGGCCCTCCAGATGTTGCTGGACTACACTTCCCATCATCCCCAACCATTGGCCATGCTGGCTGGTGGCTGATGGGAGCTGGAGTCTCACAATACCTGGAAGGATGCAGGTTGTCTACCCCACCTGGAGGCCAATATTCTTTAACTCTTTTAGACCTAAGCAACCAGCATCCTTTCCCAGTGAGCAAGTCAAAACTTTCCAGTGAGCAAATTCAGAACAGAAGTGCTGTGCTTTCCATACATCTAAAATAATTATATTTATATAGCTTTCTTCCACACATGGTTATCTATTTCTGGACATTTTAACTTTTTATTAAATATAAATTGCAACTTCCTAGTTGACTAGCCAATGCAAATGTTTTGCATTCCACAAATGCTTGGCCTCCAATTCCCCCCTTCCACAACAACCCTGCCAAGTAGGTTAAGCTGAGAGATAAAAACTGAAGATCCCAACCCTACACAGAAACTTCTGATGCACATTGTTGAATGCTTCTCTCTGCTGTCTGGTTCATTTCTTCTGCAACAGATTCTCTACTGGCTTCTGAAGCTTGGAATCTGCAATGGCCTAGAATCATAGAATTGGAAGGGACCTCAAGGGTCATCTAGTCCAAACTCCTGCAATGCAAGAGTCACATCTAAAGAATCCCTGACAGATGGCCAAGTGAAGGAGAATCCACCACTGTCAGGCTTCAGGGAATTGGCTCCCTGCCCCTCCCCCCGACATTAGATAAGCAAAACAAAGGAAAAGGAGCATTCTTACCAGTTAGAAATTTTAATGATCACAGCGAGAGAACAAAGAATCAATTACCTAGGAATGCCGATGCTCCCAGTTAAAAGTTCCACCCCTTTACCTTCCTAGTCACCAATGTCACTACTGCGTATTGTAACCTGATCTGGTACCCTCTGTGCTTTCTGTTCTGAGACCTTCTGAGCTCTTCTTGAACTTGGACAGATGTTATCCAGAGACAGTGAATCTGTTAACCCTCTCTCCCCCAGTGTTTCTTCTCCTAGCTGTTCCCCATCCAGTATTTCCCAGCTTCTGCCTTCTGACCTATGTCCCTCTGCAAACCACTCTTCCAAATCTATACTGTCCTCCTGCTCCTGGAAGATTCAAGATCCTGATCAGGAGCAGGAGCAGGGGGAAGGAGAAGGGGAGGCTCCCACCACTCCTCCTCCAAGCAGCCCTCCCCAGCACAGTCTCTGACAACCACCTAATGTCAGAAGGTTTTCCTAATGTTTAGTCCAAATCTCATTTCTTGTATTTTGAATCTGTTAGTTGGGTCCCACTCTCTGGAGCAGCAGAATACAAGTTTGCTCCACCTTCCGTGTGACAGTTTTTCAGATCATTAAAGATGGTGCTCATATTTCCTCTAAGTCTTACACCGAGTCAGAAGTGGTTTACCTGGCTCAGGATTGCCTACACTGACTTGCAACAGCTCTCCAGGGTTTCAGGAAGGGTTTCCCAAGTCCTACCTGGGGATCTTGGAGATTGAACCTTGGACCTGTTGCTTACAAAGCCTGTGCTCTACCAGTGAGCCATGGTGCTTGGTCTTTCATCTCCTGGTGCATGAATTTATCATCAAGTGCTCCACAGCCAAAATGCAATGTCTAGATACATGGGGCAGGGCTGAAAGAAAAAGCTCCAGGACACAGGTAAATTAAACACATCCATAAGAAGATATTCTCTTTTTTTTAAATGATATTTATTGGAAATTTTTTAGAATTACAAAAGAAAACAAGGTAGAAAAAGAGAAAGAAAAAAACCAAGAAAAAACAAACCACATCAAACAATGCAAATTGATAAAAACCAAAATCAAAAAATAACACAACATGATCAAAAAACAAAAATATACCACAAACATTTAAAAACAAATCCAATATTCTCAAATCCTTAACTGTCATTACCTTCTTTCTTGGACCTCCTCCTCCCTTTTTTTGTATCCTAGTTGTTAATTGTCGCAGCAAATCCTTTCCATATTTCATAATATTCTGTCATAACATTACCTTAATCTATTTTAATCTTATCTTACTATAAAAAACCTTAAACCTTAAAACTTAAGTCTTTTACCAATTTCTCACAACCATAATATTCTTACATAATTCTTTAAATATTTTTACTAAAGCCAAATAAGTTCGTTCCAACATTTTTCTAACATTCATCAATTTTGTAAAACAATCCTAATAGAGAAAAAAACAACAACAATCCAATCTTCATCCAGCGTCTCTTCCTCCTGGTACCGGGTATTGTCAGTCCTTTCTATCCCATCAATCTAGCGCATTAACCTGGTAATCTTATATCTGAAGCCCTTAAGTCCCTTCCATGTCCCTTCCGTGGCTCTTCTTCATATTTATAGCTATATTTTCCTTTGTCTCCTGCTCCTTTCACTCGTGGGAACTCCAGCTTAACAATGTTTTTGACCCTTCTCGACAAATCAGCCCCTTTTCCATAGTCCACACTGAACTCCATGTGGTATTTAAGAACCTGTTTCAAAGTCCCTCCAAAATTAAGAGCCCCCACAACCCCAAACATCTCACGGCCCATTACCAGACTTGAAAAGTCCAAACATCCCTGCATAGGGGGGTCTATACAACCCCCCATTTCCAAGCCAAACCAAACTTTATCTTTCCAAATCTGGCTTTTTCCAAGCTCATTTAAAGTTACTTTGCTTTACACTCACTTCTGCAGGTTTAAACAGTCCAGAAAAAATCCCCCCACTTCTCCTGCTTCTGAAGGGGGTTCAACAATCTTAAATGGTGAAAGTTAATCCTTTGCAAGCGATTTTCTGAACTCTAGTTTGCCATGTCTTTGCTTTAATCTATCTACAAAGAAACGGAAGGCTGACTTCCTGTTTAGACCTTCCCGTTTCAGTACCAAATTGAAAAAAACTTTTAAGTCCAATTTTCCTTTCTACTCGCAAGTCCTTATTTAGAGTCCAATTGTCCAAAATTTAAGTACTCACGGTGATTGTTTTAAAAGCCAAATTGTCCCAGGAAAAAGGCAGCGCTCTCCGGCAACGGCTGTACGGCTTCGCTCCATGGAAGAAGCAGTTGACTCTCAGCACTGCGCCACTTCCCCCTCTTCACTCCGGAGCCTGTTAGTGGGTTCCTTTGCGGGTTGGGGGTTGCTAAAGGTGCCCGCCGAGTCCCATGGTCACAGGCTTCATCCACCTGTGATTTTTGAAAGGGTCCCCGCTTCGCTGTAACGGAGAAGACCCGTTTCCCATGGAGCTGGTCCCTCCAGATCAGAGGGAGTCCGCCATTACCGATGGTGCCACCCCGGTACCATCCCTTTCTTTTACACTTTGTTCAATGTGGCTTTAATCTGCTTAGACAAGGGAAAGAATTCTCAACACCTAAAGGGTGTGTGTGATCATCCAAATTTCCTTGACAGACTTTTACTGGACTACAACCCCCATCATTCCTGACCATTAGTCATGTTTGTTAGGGTGGTTGGGCATTGGACTCCCAACAAAATTTTGGAGGGCCACAGATTTTCCATCTTTGGTGTAGACAATATTGGGCTAAATAGACAAAGACCTTGGCTTGTCATATGGTGCTTCCTCTGCCCAAGCTTCCTCCACCCCAATAGACTAGGGATGGGGGATCTGGGGGCTTCCAGATAACGCTGAATGACAACTCCGAGCATTCCTGATCAATGGCTTTGCCTGAGATTGATGGGGCTTTTAGGTCAGCAACATCAAGAGGGCACAGGTTCCCCCATCAGCTGTGTGCACTTTCCAAGGGAGAAAAATGGAACCAGCCTCACCACTTCATAACCCAAGTGGGGCTCAGAAGGTTTGTGGACACCAGGGGAAGACCTCAAGGTTTGCATTGTGTCCACAGGCAACACGTTGGTGGGCCCTGATCTGGATCTGGAACTATCTGCCCTCACAGTGCACACAAAAAATATGAAAAACTGCCTCCCTCCCTCAGTTCCTAGCCCATGATCTATAGCAGAAATGCTCCCAGGATTTGTTGTCAGACAGCTCCAAGACCCATTCAGAGGCCATGTGGGTGACCCTTTGAGCTTCACCTTCCTGTATCCATTCTGACCATCTCACCACATCCCATACTGTGTGCAGTATGATGAAGAATCCAGAGCCCTTGGTGGCGCCCCTTGATACCCATCTGTTTTTCTGAGGCAGCTTTCCTGAACTCTCCTGCAAGTTATTAGAGAGCTTTGGACGTCCAGCAAGCAGTGTGTGTGTGTGTGTGTGTGTGTGTGTGTCAATTCCAAAGTAAACGGTTTTGCCTCAAGAAACATGCAACATAGTAAAGTAATTTGACTTGAGCTTATGTGAATCTTTGGGGCTTTGAGCTGTTTTTGATCTGGTCCCAGAAGTGGGAGTCTGGTTTCAGTATCTTGTTTTTGTTTTGTTTTTCCTCTGTGTGCTTTCTGGGATTTGCTCACCATGGAGGCTTGGATTCCTGCGCCTGACAAGTTCTGCTTTATGCTACTTGCTTTGCCACCTGCATAGCTGGAGTCAGATTTGAAAAAGCCAGCTTTTTTGCTTTTCCCTTCTTTTTTTTTTGCTTTTTTTCCTTTCTCTCCCCCCCCCTCTTTTCATGAACCGTTGAGGGGGAAAAGAGAGAAAGAGGCACAACAAGATCAAGCTTCTTGGTTGGAGCATGACTGTCCTGGCTATCCCAGGGCCCCAACTTCTCCAGAGCATGCCAGCTTTCTGTTCACAACCTGTTTGTCTAATATCACCTTCCCTTAGGACAGCCCTGTTTTGTTTAATTAAACCCTTTCCCCTCCTGATCTCAACTCCTTTCTCTGAATGTAGTAGCAGTAGTAATACTGTGTGTGTGTCATTGATACACCACTTTTCAGCCAAAAAGGCTTCCAGAGTGACTTGGATACAACAAATTAAAATAATATGCAGGTTTGCAATCTTAAAGGACGCGGGTGGCGCTGTGGGTTAAACCACAGAGCCTAGGACTTGCTGATCAGAAGGTCAGTGGTTCAAATCCCCGCGACAGGGTGAGCTCCCATTGTTTGGTCCCAGCTCCTGCCAACCTAGCGGTTTGAAAGCACGTCAAAGTGCACGTAGATAAATAGGTACCACTCCGGCGGGAAGGTAAATGGCGTTTCCGTGTGCTGCTCTGGCTCATCAGAAGCGGCTTAGTCATGCTGGCCACATGACGCTGGCTCCCTTGGCCAATAAAGCGAGATGAGCGCCGCAACCCCAGAGTCAGGCACAACTGGACCTAATGGTCAGGGATCCCTTTACCTTTACCTTGCAATCTTAAACAAACAAAATGTGGCACACAAGGAGAATGGGACATGGAATGGCTGCTGTTGTTGGGTTGGAGGTGCCTGATAAGAGCTGGCATTTCACCACATCTCTCTCTCTCTCTCTCTCTCTCTCTCTCTCTCTCTCTGTATCTATATCCCTTTTATGGTTCATAGTTCTGCAATGGAGGAGCTGCTTTGCATACAGAAGGTCTGATGTTCCATTCCTGATATTGCCAGCTAAAGCAAGGGTGAGGAACCCCTGGCCTCTTCATCTGCACTCCGTCTCTCTCTCTCTCTCTCTCTCTCTCAAGCCACATCCATCACTGATCCTGCTTCATAACCCTTTGGGCGTATCTCGCCTGGCTGGAATGCATCCTTGAAATGTGTCAATGGCCTCTGGCTTGCTTGGATGCACTTGCCCAATATTCAAGGGGAGTTATTTCCAGTGCGTGTTTGTGTGTGTGTAGTGAGTGGTGTGTGCGTGTGTGTAGAAACTTCTGGGTTTTGTGTGGCTGGAATGTAGCCACCTGTACAGATAAGACTTGCATCCATTGCCCTGCACAATTTTGCCGTTGACTTTGCTGGCATACAGCCCCAGAAGGTTTTCCATGAGGGAACATGGACCCTGGGTCCCCACCCCTTAAACAAAAGACTGTTAAATCTTTGGTGGTTAAAAGATGCTGTTCCTGGCAGCCTTGAAATTATTAGCTGTGAGTAGTGGTGGAGGAGGAATTCTATTCGTTGCTCATTTAAAGACAAATCGATAAAATCCTCACTTTCTGAAATAAGCAAACCAAAATACAGCTAGCTTTTAAAATCCACACTCATCCAAATTTTGCAGTGCAGTTCTCCAACTAATGTTTACAAAATGCACATGTTAAAAAGAAGTGTGTATAAAAATGGAAGAATGAGTGAAAATAACTAACAAAAATGCATTACATTATGAAAAAACTGTTTTGCAAAAACATGCATGTTAGTCTACACTACATATAGAAATATTTCTATTAACCGAAATTAATATGCTGGTGAACTTCCATGAGACTTAAAAAAAAAAATATTCACAAATTGCTGTGAAGTGTGAAGAACTGACTTTTAAGTTTGGAAAAACGAGAAACCAAGATAACTGAAAGTGACATATCCTTCCATCCCTAACTGAGGATATGTGTTACTAATTATTTTTTGGCATTCTTAATATTTTAAGTGTTTATTTTATTTTTTGAAAATTGTATTCATTTGCTGCTTTGTGGTTTGCCACAATGGGCTCATTGGGGAGGAAGGGCAGGAGAGATATTTTAATAATAATAATAATAATAATAATAATAATAATAATAATTTTGGATGGCTGTTTATTTACTCTTTCTATAGCCCTTCTTAGGGTTTCCAATGGCAAAGAGGACTGTAGCTGTGTTCAGCTAACTATGCTTGTAGCTTCCCTTCAGACATTCCCACTACACCAGGGATTTTGAGGTGCTGGCTACTGCTCATTGGGAGTGGTGGGGCAGAAAGCAGAGAAGCTAACAGTAATGGCAACAAGAGCCAATGATGGGCAGAGCCAACTAATTCTAATTTGTCCCCCTACTCCTCTCTGCTGTGGTCTATAAGGGGCAAAACTGAGACTAAGGGCTTGCCAAACCAGGGGCACCAACTATAGAGGGCTCTGGGTGCCTGAGCACCCACAAAAAAATTGCTGTGGGTGCTCATCACCCATGCTGCAGGGCTCCCGATGCAACTTCCTAGGTATTTAAAGGCCTTGGAGATGCTTTCCTAGGTCTCACGAGGTCTCGGAACCTGACTTCCAATGCCACCGGGAGTCAGGTTCTGAGACCGGGGTGGGGGTGGGGGGGCTGACGTCATGACATCACACCGCAACACTAGGCACCCATAACCTGGGACCCAGGTCGGCTCTCTTGGTCCACACTTCCATTTGTCCAAGCAGTTTTATGTTTGTCCCACCACTTTCCCCAAGAAAACTCAATCTTAGCACTAAAATAGAGCAAATGGCAATCTACAGAAAACCTGATTGACGTGTGCTCCAATTCAGTGGTAACGATTGGGTTTCCCTGGGGAAAGCGGTGGGGAAAGCTGAAGTGTGGATGAGGCATTTGCAGGAGGAAGAGGACAGGCACTGCTGCCACCCCCTGCGCTGGTTTTAAATAAGGAGACTTGGAGGTATCTGCTGATTGCGCCTGATGACAGAGGTTGGTTGGTGGGGCAGTCTTCCACTTGCCTCAATGGGCCAGCCCCCACCTGCCCCTCCAGAGGGACAGTTAACAGATACCCAGTTAACAGATACCCAGGGGTAGAGCACAGCTGCTAGCCAGCCACAACTCCCGGGCCAGACCCGACTCAAGGGGCGGAAGTGATGGAGAAGTGGCAGCAGCGTTACCACCCCTCTCTGAAACTGGGATCTGGAACAAGAGGGAGCTGTGGAGGCAGATTGCTCGTGTGGCAGCCCCACTATGGGCTTGGCCATAGCTCCACCTCCGGGGTCAAGCCTGACCCAGAGGCAGAAGTGGCGCAGAGGCAGTGAGCTCCAGCAGTGGATGAGTGCATTATCCGGTGATGCAACCTGCCCCCCCCCCGCATGGCACATACACCCCCCCATGTGTGCACATCCCCCTGGTTCCTGTGCACCAGCCCAGGGTGGCAACCATGGACACTATGCCCATGATCTGCAGGCCTTAACCAATCATGTGGTTAAGGAAGTAACAATTTCAAAAACTAAAACAAAGAAGCAACCCCCTCCCCTTTACCCAGAATAGTAGAATGAAGACGATGATAAGTGGCTGGGTGAGAGGCAGAAAACTCGTGTGGGAAGGGAGAGGGCAAAAGGAATAGTGTATCCTAGAGGAGAGCATGGCTGGTTAGCTAGAAACCTGATCACTCATTTTGCTGAGCTGCAACATTTTATTGTGAGATTCACATTTTTTCCCCCAGTTTAAGGATGTAGGAAGGGTGTGCTGGATCAGGCCAATGGTTCACTTAGTCCAGCATCCTGTTCTCACAGTGGTCAACCTGTGCCTGTGAGAAACTCCTGAGAGGAAGTTCCATAGTTTAACTATGCAGTACTTTCTTTGATAAATCTTCAATTTTCTAATATTCAGCTTCATTGGATGTCCATAATTTCTCGAGTTATGAGAGAGGGAGAAAAACTCTTCTCTATCCCTTTTCTCCACATGATGCATAATATTATATTAAACGTGCCATTTAACTTGCAGACTTTTGGAGCATTCTGAATGGTGCTTTTCCCCATCTCTCACATAGGTTCTCTCCCTCACCCCAGTACTAAATTCTGAATTGAGCATGGCAGTACCATGGTGCTGGCGGTGGAAAAGTAGGAGAAAAGGAATAATTAATTCCTCTGTAAAACTATGTCAGCCAATCAAGAAACATGTTTAGGGGGGGAAGATGGGACTCCACATTAGGCATCAACCAAATGCCACTTTATGGTTTTAGCACTTGGAAAACATAGTCAAATAAAACCACATTGACATTTTTGCTTGCCCACTTACTCCTCCACGTTCCTTTCACTATTTGATGAGCAAAACCATTTTTAAAAAAGTAAAAGGTCATATGCAGTTAAAGGTTAAAGGATCTTTTCACCCCCCCCCCTTTCCACCATACATCTGAGCTGGATGAATCACCAAGGTTAAATAACCCTGGCAGACTCTGCGGCACAGTAATATGTGAACAAGGCTGGTGTGAGCAATAATCCGTCTGAACTGTTATTAGATGTAAACTTTTCAAAAATTCAAAATGGGAAGGTCAGTGATTTAAAGCTGGGAAGCTTTCCCCAAGCTGTAGCCAGAAGTAAAAATAACACCATTATTTTATCAATTATCTTAACCCTTATGGGTTTTGTTTCTATTTCCCATGAACTAAGCGGGGGGGGGGGGGAAATGACCTTCCATATGTTGATGAACTGCAACTCCCATCATCCCTGGTCATTGGCCAGATTTGCTGTGACTGATGGGAGTTGTATTTCATCAATATCAGGACCAAAAGTCTCACACACTTCCTACACACTAAAAGGGCACAGAATCCCAGAGACTTCAAGGTCGGGTTAAAAAACCTTATGAATGAATGAATGAAATAGGCTTTGTCAGCCTAAGGACCACATTCTGTCATGAACAACCTTCTGGGGGCTGCATGCCAGAGAGGGACAAAAGCAGAGGCAAAATGGGTGGAGAAACAAGTGCAACTATTGCTGTTCAACAGTAGGCTGCATTCCAGTTATGAAGAAGCCAGAGGTTTCTAGACCCATCTACATCTTTCCATCCAGGCAAGCGTAAGTCACCATCACTTTCATAGACACGTTCCATGGCACTTGTGAAGCAGGGATGCTGAGGGGTGAAGTCTGACATAACTCTGAGTTCATGGGACCTCCTTCTTAGCAGACATGCATAGGACTGCTCTTTTTGATCAAGAGATGGTTATCAGGACATTCCCTATAGGATCAAGTTCCTCACGCATCCCTACATCCAAGTCTATGGGCCCCCTCCAGATGCCATTTTTTCCTCATGCATCCATGGTGTTATCAGGTAGCCATACACGATTCCATTTTCAATACTGTTTGCACCAGCAAGAGTTTGGAGAAAGTCACTGCTGAATTTCCAGTCAGTGTGTATTCCATAACTTACTGATGAAATTCCATTATCTTTTCATGTCACCAATGTTTTGGTTTATTTCTGTCCCATTTTTGTTGTGGTATAGGTCCTCTGGAGAGCAATAATTTGGTCGTATTGGGAAACAAACCCATCACTATTTCATTATTAATGGTTCAAGAACCTATATTGCAGAATATGCCCATGATAAAACATCTCTCAGCTATCAACATTTTGGACAGTTTCATTTGCCTAACTTAAGCTTAAACGCTGCTGCACAGAATGAGTTACCCAATGTCCAGGCAAAAGTTGACTGAATGCTTAGTACACCCTTATGAGATGACTGATAATAATAATTTTAATAATTTTATTATTTATACCCCGTCCATCTGGCTGGGTTTCCCAGTCAGTCTGGGCAGTTCCCAATCGAATATTAAAAACACAATACAGCATTAAACATTAAAAACTTCCCTAAATAAAAATAATAAAGAGTTATCTTGGAATCCCAAGAACAGAATAGTTTTCCCCCTTTGAAACAAATCCCTAGTTGGCACCAGCTGTACAACAACTCATATGAAATAAAGGAAGGAAGGAATCCAACTATGCAGAAAAGCAAGACATAGAAAAGGTTATCTAGGCAGATAGGGGAATAAAAATTTACGTCTCCTCCAGACAACCCATTTAATGAGCACCAGTCCTTATTTGTTTGCACCCATTTGATGCAAAGGTTAGATTGCACCCAGTCTTTATTGAGCACTCATTCTGACTTGTTTTGTGAGGTTACATGGCAATCAGCATTCATCCTCATGCACTGCAAGGTGGTAAGAGCTGTTCAATAGTGGTATTAGACTACGTCAGAAGGTGGTGGACTCTCCTTCACTGAAGGTTTATAAGCAGAGGTTGTCTGGGCATCTGTCAAATATGCTTTAGCTGAGATTCCTGCACAGCATGGGGTTGAAATAGATGACCCTTTGGGGTCCCTTCCAATTCTATAATTCTATGATTCTTTGATGAACAGCAGGGAAAAAGACTGGGTCAACCCCTGCCCTAGAGCCACGTCACTTCAACAACCTGGAAACCAGTGGCTGTGTTATAAAATAGGGGCTATTTGAGTTCTAGATGGTACCTCATTCAGTGGTATTGCTACTGCATTTTGGACCAGTTGATATTTCCCAGTCATTTTTGAGGGCAGAGCCACATAGAGTGCATTGCAATAATCTAACCTGGAAGTTACCAGAGTGGCCGAGTACAGAGGTTAAGTCATCTTGTCTGAAACGGGCAACACTTGGTGATCCAAAGGGAGCTTGAAATGGTCATCACTGAGGACACCTAAGGTTCGAGTGACAACGCTGGATCTATGTTATTGACTAGATGCTCTGTAATGGTGCACGATTTGGTGATCTCCATGTTTTATCTCTTACAGCACTCTAGCACCACTGTCTGATATGCTTAGTTGTTTGCTCATTTGCCAAGAAATATGAGTGGTGTCAGGTGCTGAGAGAGGTTTCAAGGCCTACTTGGAGTCCAGTTCGACTAGAATGTCTATCTGATTACCTTCAGAGGTGGCCTTTGGCTAAATGGCCATTTAATAATTCTACTCAGCATATATGCATTTTTTAAAAGTGTCAAATGCACTTTATGCCCATTACGTGCTGCAGTGAGGAAGCAGCAAAAGCATTGCCCTCACATTCAATCACCGTGCTTAGTCCCCAGGGAAAACAAGATGGGAGCTCCAGAAAAACATGTCATCTGCTTTCTTTGCTGCCAATATGAGATTTACAGAAATGTGGTTCACATTTGCAGCTGGGTTGGCCAAGTCAATTAACCTCTCTCTCTCTCTTTATCCACCCACCCCCTCTTTACAATTGGCGAAAGGGTGGTTGCTTCAAAAGGTCACCAAAGTTGCTTCCATCCTGAATTTCCCTCCTGAGATGATTCTTGCTAAGGTCTGCAATTCTTATGCTAGGATCATGAGTTCCCAGTGGGTCAATAATCACTATGGGACACCCCACATTCCTTTGGATATTTATAGCATTGGATTACTGTCACAGTGCTGTAAGTATGAGATCATTGTAATATCATGAGGTCCACAGGGAAGGCTTGTTATTAGCAATCTTTCTTGCTAACCCTGAGACTCATTTCTTAACGTTGCTTATTTTTTCTCCCCTGTCTGCTCCAACTGACCTCAAGGGTTTCCTTCTACTTCCTAGCTTTTGCATCCTTCTAGATGGTTATCAGGTCTCAACACTTCTATATGGTTCTTTTAATTTTTTTACATAAATCAGTCCTGGTTCCTCCTCACTGCCCCTCACCCCCACGGCTGCACAATATGCACGTTTCTCAAACACTGCCAACCCAGAATATGAAATATGCATCTACCACAGGAAAAAAACCCCACTTGCATCTGATTTCAAGGAAGAAATATCTGAGATTGCAAGGCTATGATCCATCCGACAAAATCCCCAGGAGTTCTTAGATTCATGCTTTGCATACCCCTGCTGCAAAATTCCTTGCAAAAAGACCCATCTGGAGTGAAGCAAATGAAGGTATCAGAATACAAAATAAGTTACCTAATAATTCATGTTGTTTCTGAACTTTGCCCTGCCGGATCAAGGCATTTCCGTCTTTTACACTTTGTTCAATGTGGCTTTAATCTGCTTAGACAAGGGAAAGAATTTCTCAATAGCTCTTTGCATGCAACCTTAACAAGGGCAGGCCCAGGAAAGTTTCACCTGCTCAGTGCTTTGCAGCTCTTCCCTGGTTTGTGAGTCCTCACCACTGGATGCCAGGGCCCACACCTAAATAGGGGACCCATATCAGTCCCTACAATCTCCTCCTGCTGTTCCTCTTAACCATGATTTTCTTTTACCTGCCAGGGCCAACTCTACTATTAGGCCAAGGATTGGGCACCTGCAGTCCTTAAGTTATACTTGGACTCTAACTCCCATCAGTCCCAATGGCATGGTCTGTGGCATGGAAAATGGCATGGGAGTTGTAGTTCAGCAAAATCTGGAGGGCGGCAAGTTCGCATTCTCTGCATGAGACAGAATGAGGCAGCCACCTCAGTCAGAAGATCCTAGGATCCAGTAATCAGCGAGGTCCTGTGTGTGTGTGTGTGTGTGTGTGTGATGACTCCCTGCTTGTGGAATGCTTTCCCCAGGGAGGCTCATTTGGTGCCTTCACTATGTATTTTTAGGTGCCAGGTGAACACATTGGTCTTATCCCAGGCCTTTGGCTAATTAAACAATATATGGCCTTTTAAACTGGGGTGCATTGCTTTTGTTTGTTACTATGCATTTTGTGTTTTTATATTGTAAACTGCCATGTGATCCTCAGATGAAGGGCAGTATAGAAATTTAATAAATAATAATAATAATAATGGCAGGATGTTGAGAAGCTGGAAAGTGTGCAGGGCAGGGCAACCAAGATGATCGTGATGATCAAGCATCTGGAAACTAAGTCTTATGAGGAACATAAGCTATTGTGTCCAGTTCTGGGCACCACAATTCAAGAAGGACACTGACAAACTGGAACGTGTCCAGAGGAGGGCAACCAAAATGGTCAAAGCCCTGGAAATGATGCCTTATGAGGAACGGCTAAGGGAGCTGGGCATGTTTAGCCTGGAGAAGAGGAGGTTAAGGGGTGATATGATAGCCATGTTCAAATATATAAAAGGATGTCACATAGAGGAGGGAGAAAGGTTGTTTTCTGCTGCTCCAGAGAAGCAGACACAGAGCAATGGATCCAAACTACAAGAAAGAAGATTCCACCTAAACATTAGGAAGAACTTCCTGACAGTTAGAGCTGTTCATCAGTGGAATTTGCTGCCAAGGAGTGTGGTGGAGTCTCCTTCTTTGGAGGTCTTTAAGCAGAGGCTTGGCAACCATATGTCAGGAGTGCTCTGATGGTGTTTCCTGCTTGGCAGGGGGTTGGACTCGATGGCCCTTGTGGTCTCTTCCAACTCTATGATTCTATGATTCTATGATTCTAACAGTTAAAGGAAATGTGTGTGTTTAGCCTGGGAAAGAGGAGACTGAGAGGAAATATAATAGCCATCTTCAAATATCTCAAGAGCTGTCACATGGAAGAGGGAACAAGCTTGTTTTCTCCCGCTCTGGAGGGTAGGATTCGAAACAATGGCTTCAAGTTACAAGAATATGCACTAAACATCAGGGGGGAAATTCTGATTGTAAGAACTGTTTGACAGTGGAACTGACTTCCTTGTGAGGTGGTGGGCTCTCCTCCCTTTGAGGTTTTTAAGCAGAAGCTAGATGAGCATCTGTCATGGATGCTTTTGCTGATATTCCTGTATTGCAGGGGGTTGGACTAGATGACCCTTGGGTGCATTCCAACTCTAAAATTCTATGATTCTATGAAATAGACACCTCGGCATGCATCATCCTCACTTCATCTCCCTCTGCTGGTGCAGATTGAGTACAGAGGGAGAAGCAAGCAAATTGGCAGTGTCAGTGCAAAGAGGTGAGGAGGATGGAGGAGCCCTTCTGAGGCTACCTTGCCAAAAGCTCTACAAAACTCAGTACTGGCCCTATACATACCTCTTCAAGATTCTAGGGCAAATGCATTGGGCTTAAAAAGAATGAGGGCACAAACAGAAATTGACCCCCAAATGTACATCCATATATTGGCTCATTTTTGAACATTCCCACATGTGATTTATAGAAGGGATCCAGGAGGAAGTCTACTGGTCTTGGGAGTCACCTGAACCTTTCTGGGTTGGTATTTCCAAATAGCCACCTTTTAATCAGGCGTCTTCACATAATATATTATGAACCTGACGGATTTACTGCCACAAGATTGACAAGCAGGAGCATGCCCACAGGGCTGCCTTCAGATGTCTTCTAAAAGTCAGATAGTTGTTTATGTCCTTGACATCTAACGGGAGGGTGTTTCACAGGGTGGAGAAGGCCCTCTACCTGGTTCCCTGTAACCTCACTTCTCACAGTGAGGGAACCGCCAGAAGGCCCTCGGTGCTGGACCTCAGTGTCCGGGTAGAACGATGGGGGTGGAGGTGCTCCTTCAGGCATACAGGGCCCAAACCATATAGGTCTGAGTACAGTATTTGCATTTCACTTGTGCACATTCAGCTTTATGAGTATGGCTAAATAAAACAAATAGGGGTGGAAAGGGGGCAGAGTTCCAGCAAAAATAATTTTGGCAATCCCATTTGCCATTGAACCCATTTTGGCTTTGGGCATGATCCCCGGAATGCAACCCCCACGTAAATTGTGGGCTTACTGCATATGTATAAACTGTCTGTGACTTTCAAGTTGCTGGAATATAGACTGTTGCCCCACCCACTTTTGGTTCTGGCCCGCCACACCTCCAGCATGCGGTCCCCAGAAAGTTGCTTATGAGTAAATGGGTCCCTCAGGCTTAAAAGTTTCCCCATTCCTGCTGTAAAGGAACAGAATGAGGGAAATTCTCCCACACTGAGTTACATTCTAGTGTACAAGAAAAACCTACAGCTTTGCTTATTTTAAGAGCAGTTACTTTTTTAAGACTCATTTTGCCCACATATTAACTATAAACAAAACAAGAGGGATCCCTCACATGATATTGGATGGGCAACCCCATCATGATGTAATTATTTTTATCAACATGTGGCAAATAATTCCTCCGGTCTCATTTTTCTTTTTCTTTTTAAAAAATCCAGTAGGTTTTTTTTTTTTAAAGCAATTAAAAGCCTCAAGCTTTTTACAGACTGAGCAAAATGAGTTCCAGCCTTCAGGACAGAAAAAGCAAATATATTTTTAACAAGCAAGTGATTGGGTCATTGCTAAATATTTCCAAGAAAGAGAAACAACAAAGACACTTGTATCCAGGAGGTCTTACACATCTAAGAAAAAAAAGGGGAAAGGAAAAAAAGAAAACCATCATGGAAAAATAATACCGGAGGATTACCGTATAACTGAAATATTATCTGATTTTTAAAAAATCAGGTTGGTGCAGCAGGAGCAACAAAACATTGGAGGAATTTTTAATTCATTAGTTCAAGTTTCACATACACAAGCATTAGTCTTTACATATGTAGTAAAGTTAGTTTTCAGGCTTCAAGCACACTTGGGATTCAGACACTGCTGTGTGGCTCTAGGAACATAGAAAGTTGCCTTATATTGTCAGACTGTATTTCAATCTAGCTTAATACTGTCTGCACTGACTGGCAGCAGCTGTCCAGAGTTTTAGCTGGGAACTCTTTCCCAACTTTACCTGGATATGCCAAGGATTGAATCTGGGACCTTCTGCATGCAAAGCAGTTGCTTCACCACTGAGCTACAGCCTTCCACCTTTCTGCATAAACACACACACTTCTCCAGTGCCTTAAATGTCTAAACAGAGAAACATTTATTTATTTGTTTTGCAGAAGCTGGGATGTGAGTCATGAATTTGAGGTTTTCCTTGACACTTCTGTGTGTATGTAATTAAGAACATGTATAAAGACACAAGACTATGAGTGTGGTGAAATGACAAATGCAGTAGGATAAAAGAAGAGCATTTTCCAGGTTAACAGAGTTGCAAATGGATTTCCCCCCCCCCCCACCTGGAAGTAATTAACACAGAAATGAGCGCTAAAGTTCCACTAGATCCTGCTAGATTTCCAGAAATGGCTTGTACTACTGTACTGTGTGAAATGTCACGTAAAATGCAGAAATTATCAGGTAAGGGGAGAATAATATCCTTACCTGATAATGTCCTGATTCAGCCTAGCTGAGATGGGGGAAATCTGTCCCCTGGCCACCAGAAGCCTTTCCAAGGGTGAAACAGGAAGTAGGAAAAACCAAACAAACTTAGTAGCGCTCCTCTGCGTTCATGAAGTTTGTTATTTCACACTTGACCATCTTTACGTTGAATATTGCTCTGTAGCTTCAGGACAGGGTGGGATGAAGAAATAAGAGAACTTCACTCTCTTAAGATTACTTAATGGATTAGAATGAACTGAATGAACATTTCCACTGTGGAAAGAAGTTTTCAGGGAGATCATTTCTCTCCCCCCCCCCAAAAAAAAAATATATATCCCCAAAGCATATACAGTATTTTCATGTTAATTCCCTAGGGTTCACAGCCTCAATCAGCTAAAGCTTTTAACAGCCACACACACCATAGCTGCCAACTTCTCCCTTTTCTTGCGAGGAATCCTATTCGGAATAAAGGAATTTCCCTTAAGAAAGGGAAACGTTGACAGCTATCTCTCTCTCTCTCTCTCACACACACACACTCTTACTGTTTTTCTTCTTAAAGGTTAAACAACAACATATATACAACAAAATTAATCCTGCCTCACACTCAGTACCTGAGCACAACAGCACTCCCCGAACTTGTGATTCCCAGTAACTGGTATGTACCTCTGACAGTGGAGGTAGAACATCAGAAAAGCCCCACGGGATCAGGTCAAAGGCCCATCTAGCTCAGCTTGCATGTTCTCACAGATTTATCTGAGAGGCCCACAAGCAGGACCTCTGTGCTACAGCCCTCCCTCCGCCTGTGATTCCCAACAACTGTTAGGGCTGTCCTGTGTCCAGAATTTTCCAGGCATAGTCAGGATTCGGCCGTTGGAAACAATGTGTGGGCGGGAACCGCTGGAATGTCCGCGGAAATCTGTACATACGGCAACCCATGTCAGAAGTGTAGATTTTGGTGAGCTTCCTTAAAAATTAGCTCTTTTGCATCCGCATTTTCACCTTTTGAAATATGGCAACCCTAAACAGCTGGCATTTAGAGGCATACAGCCTTGGACAGTAGAGGTAGAAAATTGTGGCTAGCTATAACCACTCCACCGTTATTACATTAAACTGTACAGTGGTACCTCTGGTTGTGAACGGGATCTGTTCCGGAGCCCTGCTCACAACATGAGCAGAATGCAACCTGCGTTGCAATTTGCCACTTCTGCGAATGTGTGTGACGTCATTTTGAGTGTTTGCGCATATGTGAGCAGGGAAACCCGGAACTAACCCTTTCCAGTACTTCTGGGTCACCATGGGATGCAACCTGAAAATGCTCAACCTGAAGCAAACGTAACATGAGGTATGACTGTATCTCTCCTAGCAGAAAGGGAGAAAAGGGATGCACAGCACCAGCATAAGGCTGGGACTTAAACAACAACAACAACAACCACAATGCATTTTGCTTCTGTCTCTTAAACCTTTGCCTTTATACTGGCTGTAAGCAATGGAGCACAGTTGCTGAGCCACTTCCTGTGAGGGCCCAGCCATACACATCCAAGCACAATGATGGCTTTAATCCATTGGGATCCCAGCCACCCCAACCCCGCAATGAAAAAGCACTTGACCATCATCCAAACCCACAGTGATCCATTCAAGGAGGGCTCCCCCCGCCCCGGCCTTATAAACCTCTGTGACAAGTGGGATGGTCTCTGTTTAAATATGTGGCCTTGTGGCATCCTGCTGACATCATTTCAGACATTCAGTAAACAAGGAGACATACACGGAGCCCTTTTCAGGGAGGTGTGTGGTGTGAGGGGAACGAGAAGTTACTCAGCACTGACTGTCTGCAAAGGTGAGAGAGGCTGGAAAAAAAACAACCACCACTTTATTGTTCTAACCTTTCTGTAAATATAGAGTTGATCACCCGTTTTTCCAAGGGATTGAAAACAAGGCTTTCTGCCATTGACTTTGCAGGCAATGTTCAGACATATTTTAAGCATTATTTTACAGAGCCAACTGTGTTTGGGGTGGTGGGGTAGGGAGGAAAACCTATTTAAGATGTGTGCAAAACAAAAATGTACATGGCGGGGGGGGGAGTGTAAGAGAAAGATTCCCTGCGGCATATTGGCCAAAGCATGCTTTATCTCTGTGCTGTTGTTTTTATTAAAAATTAAAATAAATATTCCTTCACAGCCCTTCCTGGGTGGCGGTTAGTTTTCAGACAGAAGCCATGCTAATTTCTCCATTGCTCAAGAGTTTGTTTGGGGAAATCTGACTGAAAGGAATATTTGTAGGCCTTGAGAGGTTGAGGAATATTATTAGATGCAATGTTTTTGAATGGAGAGACTTGGAAGGAGAGTTGAGGAAGATAGTCATTATTACTACAGCTACTGCTGCGACTGAAGCAAGGGAGCCCAGGCCATCAATGGCCTGAAGGAACTGTTGGGTAACTCTTCACCTACCTTATTTGGGGGCTGCTGAAGAACTTGTGCTCTTGGGGAAGGCAGAAGCAAGGGATCACAAGCCAAGAAGCACACATGTCATCAGCTCCCAGTTGTTAATGAGAGGGCTCTGACAGTTTTGTGTGATGTATTTGTTTTCGTATTTAAATTGTCAACCATCCTGGGTACCTCGACAGGAAGGCAGACTATTGGCCTCACCATCATCAAAAGTAACAAACCTCTTCTCCCCCAACACCAGTCCACTATGATAGTATTTATTTATTTAAGGTTATACACAACCATTCCTCCAAGGATCAAGTATAAAAACACAAAAAATACGTAACATAGTAACAAACAAAACAATACCTCCCAGTTTAAAAGGCCATAGCTTGCTTAACCAGCCAAAGGGCTGAAGAAGAATGTTTTTGTCTGGTGCCTAAAGATCTGTAAGAAAAGTTTCAGGCAAGCCTCCTTTGGGGACAGCATTCCACATGCTGGGAGCCACTGCAGAAGAGGCACATTCTTGTGTTGCCACCCTTCAGGCCTCTCACAGAGGAGGCGCATGAAGAAAGTCCTCAGATGGTGATTGTAGGGTCCAGGTCAGTTTGTATGGGGAGAGACAGGCCTTAAGGTATTGTGGTCTTGAGCCACTAAAGGTTTTATAGGTCAAAATCAGCACTTTGAGTTGGGCCAAGAAAGTGACTGGCAGCCAATGGAATAGGGCCAGGAATGGCATTAGATACTCAAACCGCCTGCCTCAATGAGCAACCTGACCTCTGAATGCTGTATCAGCTGAAGTTTCTGAACTGTCTTCAGAGGCAGCCCTATGTATAACGTGTTGCAGTAATCTAACCTAGAAGTTACCAGAGCATAGACAACAGTAGTTAGGCTATCCCTGTCCAGATAGGGGTGCAGCTGGGCCACCAGCTGAAACTGATAGAACACACTTTTTGCAACTGAGGCCACCTGAGCCTTGAGCGACAGCAAAGGACCCAGGAGTACCCCTAAGCTATGTACCCTCTCCTTCAGAGGGAGTCTAACCCCATCAAGAGCAGGCAATCTCCCATCCATCTGGTCTAGGGAACCACCCACTAACAGTTTCTCAGCAGTAGTAGTAATGATGACCACCATCACCATCTTCCTTCCTTCCTTCCTTCCTTCCTTCCTTCCTTCCTTTCTTTCTTTCTTTCTTTCTTTCTTTCTTTCTTTCTTTCTTTCTTTCTTTCTCCCTTTCTTAAGCTGACTATAGTACTAGCAATATCATCACCATAACTATCACAGGGGAAAAGGTGTTTTTCTGGCATTCCTACAGCCCCTAACTGTTGTTTCTTTCGCAGGCCCTTTTTGAGGCCTACTACATATCCAGACAGCAAATCTGTCAGCCTGCCATCCTCCTCTGGGTTCTCATTATATGTCGAAGGAATTCCTCGCAACATACATTCTTGCTTTCCCCTTCATTTCCTCGTGTGTGTTTCCAATACGTTGACTTAGGCTGACAGTTCAAAGGAAAAGAGGCCTACGAAGAAACAGCCCAAACCTCTCTTTGCCCAAACCCAAACATACTAAGGGTGGAAGCAGGGGTTATTTATCTGATTATTGTTTGTTTGTTTCTTACTGCCCTCTGCCTTCTTTTTCTCTTTTAAAGGCCTCTGAAAGAGGTTGACCCTCTGTCATAATGCTAGAATGAGGGAACATCCAAGGAAGCTAAATGTTATAAGATTTAGGACAGATGCAAGAAATAATCATTCACCAGCTCCAAATCTGCACATTTTTTAATGTAATTTCACACGTGCACACACCAAAATTGAAGGCAATTTTCTTTCATATAATGCCTTTTATTCTTGTTGTTTTCACTCATATATCCATTTACACTCACAATTCTTCCCAGTCTATACAGGGTTTTTTTTCCTTTTTTTTTTGTAAAAATTATTTGGCTGGAGAACCTCATGACAAAATTCTGAGGAGGAATTTTGGTGGCTCTTTCACATATTGTTTCAGAAACTGCAAATCAGGCATTGTCACCTTGGAATAAAAACTAAACCAAATGTCTCCCCCATCCCTGCTCCTCGCTCACCTCTGCCCATAGCCCAATCTGACACAAGCACAAGCTGGGAATTGCAGGTGGGTTGAGTATTCTTGCATTCATGTCCAGCTTTCAGGCTTCCCACAGGCATCTAGTTGACCACTATGAGAACAAGATGCTGGAGAAGAAGGGTTGTTGGCCTGCTTTATGTTTCCACAAAAGGGTTTTGACCCCCCGGATTAGGTTCCTATGTATGGCTGGATTCTTACATGTTAATCAACTACCATGTGACATTCAAAGGCCTCCACAAAAAATGTTGTTCAATGTGCTTTACAATTAGTTATGGAAAAAAGTTTGAATTGGACAAAGAAGCCTTAGAGAACTATATATCTTCAAAGACTCCTTATGCCTGGGATACTGCTGTAATGTTTAGGTTAGCGCTGGACCAAATGTTCTCAAAGGGCTGATCTTTCTTTGGAGGAAGGGGGAGTCAATAATGGAAGGGGGTATAGTTCCATGTCCATTTTTGGAGTTGAGTTTGAAATTAAGACAGGTGGCAAAATTTGTGATGTTTCTTCCAGAAGTTGCTAGAGCACCGCAAATGGAATGAGGATCAAACTGGGCCTGTGAGTTTTGCACTCGGTTCATATTGAATTCAGGTCTATTCATGTACTCAGCCCTTCACACAATTCCTTGTAGATTATCACAGTGCCTGGAGACAGTCAGGTCGTGTATCCGCACCAGTGACCAGAGGAGGAATGACCGCTGGGAGGACTGCAGAGAGAAGAAATGCCACAGTGCACCTGTAGCAGCAAAACCAGATGCCTCCATCTGCCCCACCTGCAATAACATATGTTTCTTCTGTATCGGTCTCTACAGCCACAGCTGGTGCTGTAACACTCCAATGGTTTGACTTTACACCAAAGGTGCACTCTTCCATTGTCTCCTGAGAGAGATGCCAGCAACAATATACAGTTCAAATTATGAGAGGGGAAGGAGTGGAGCCATGCTTGCTGCCCTCTTGTTTCCATCACATCCCTCCACTCCTTATTGGAGAAGATCTGAAGAGGGGAGCCTGTTCCATGAAAATAGGGTCCTTCCACCACTTTTAGACATCTGACTGCACAATTTTTTACATTACATGGGGAGCCTAAATTCACAGAGCGAGCTCCCCACTTTATCTTCTCTTCCCACATAGGAAATGCAGAAGAGCTGGGTAACAGGGATGGGCCTGTCAAACATGGCCAACTCTATGGTGTCAGTATCAGAACTGGAATAGAGCTTTGGTTTTTGTTTTAATTTTGAAGTAATTTCATTGATAAAGTGGGAAAGATACATATCTAACAAATATTCTGACACTGCAAATGGAAATGGAGGTCAGTCAAGAGGAGTTGGCTTACTGATCTCATACAATTCTTATGTCATCCATCTTCACAGGAGTTCCCGTGAACTAGCTAAGGGGGCTAAACAGATTTCAGCTTTGAGGAGCACACCCAGCAAGCTTTATGACTGAGCAGAGATTTGAAGCTGTGCCTCTTCCACCATCATCCTTAACACTCCATATATATTTCCTACTGGCCCCCAAAGATGTAGGATGGAGAAGCACTGCTCAGAGAGTCCAGCTGTTTGCAGGCCAAGGGGCTGGAAAGGGTTGCCAATAGTCAGAGGGATGGAATCATTCACATTCATCTCCTACATCTTTTGACGATGCACAGAAGGTTGGTTTACAAACAAGAGTCACTTGCACTCCAAGCCTGAGTGAGTGCATTTTTCCATATGCATGTGACTCCTATACTCTTCAGCATAAACAAAATATTTTGATGCCAAGAACATGCGCCAAGAACACTGAGACCCTTATTGGGGTCTTCCAGATTCCAGCCTTGCCTGGATCTCCACATTTGACCAATGATCCCTTTTGTCAGATCGTTGGCATCAAATCACTCTTGTGCATTACACTTCTGCCCTCCCAATGACAAACTGTTCTTCTCCCCCCCTTTCAAGGAATGACACTGGAAAATAAATAAATAAAATCTGCTTTGATAAATCAGAACTGTCTACTTACCATTCTGAGCACAGCTGCAGCAGCTGGGAGCATCTGGCACAGGACATATGGAATTTAATTTCCTGATATTTACATAGATTGAAACAATTCTGAGTCCAAGCCTTCTGCACCAGACCTCCAGGCAAAGGCTTTGTGTTCGATTCATTTTTCCTCTCTTTCTCTTCTTTCCGCCAACGGGCTGGGGATAAGAGTTGAAAGTCTGTGCGGGCTTTAGGATGTTGAAAGGCTCGGAAGACCTTGATCTACAAGACTTACTGTGTAAATGCTACTTTTTTGCTTCTGGGGAATCCAGGGGAAAAAAATGCTCATAAGAGCCCTCGCCATTTAAAATATATCCCTCTTTGCTGACCTTGAGTAGGCTTGAAGCAGATCAGCAGCGGGGAAAATAGAGGCCATGTGGGCTTAGGAGGAGAGAAATGAAATTTGGTCACACAGAGGAGAATGAAGGAGCATGATCAACACAAGCTTTGAGTTGGGGGGGTGTCAATGGGCTCACCTCATTCTTTGCATTGATACTTCCCCTTTGGGATCAACTAGAGATGAGAAAGAAATTAAGCTTTGTTTTTTATTTTAGTGCAAAACTCCCTAATTCATACTTCCTGAAACAATACATGGACTGAAACACCTATCCTTCAAAATTCACTTACACTTCTCTGAATTTTGTGGTGCAGTATGCCAAACACATAATATTGCCAAATATATATATATATATATATATATATATATATATGGAATATATTTCTGTGCTGCAGATTGGTTGGTGTGTATGCAGCCACACTTATGTTGGGACTGTGTTTATTTATTTATTCAGTATTTTGAAAACTGATGCAAGATCATCACATTCAGAATAAATCATCATTTGAAATGAATCAGAATCACAAACAATGGGATGTATCCAATATTAGTCATACTGAGAGCAAACCCATTAGTGGAAATGAGTCACTTAAGGCCATTAATTTCAATAAGTCTACTATGAATAAAAATGGTAATAAACCAATAATAAATAATCTAGGGATGGATAGATCTCTCTTATATTTAGTCCCTCTCTGTTTTGCATGTTAATCCTTCTGTTCATTCTGTCCTATCTACACATTAATCTGTGGATTTTTAAAAAATTAAAAGTATAAAAAATCATATTTAAATAATAGCACAAAATCCATATTTAAACCCTATTTTATTCCAATGCACACATTCCTAAACATATTTTCATATTGCAACTTAAAATATGCATTTTAACACATTTCTGCATTTTTATACCAGGAAGTATTGCAAAATTTGGAGAAGTGTTAAATCTGAAGAGTCATTATATTCCAATTCCAGTCCAGGAATTAGCTTAAAAATATTGACTAAACAAATTTCTCTTGTACTCTAATTCACTCCTATCCTTAAAATAGTCCTAAGAGACCAAAAGGGGATAAATGTTATTGTTGTTGTTGTTGTTTAGTCGTTTAGTCGTGTCCGACTCTTCGTGACCCCATGGACCAGAGCACGCCAGGCACTTCTGTCCTCCACTGCCTCCCGCAGTTTGATCAAACTCATGCTAGTAGCTTCAAGAACACCATCCAACCATCTCATTCTCTGTCGTCCCCTTCTCCTTGTGCCCTCCATCTTTCCCAACATCAGGGTCTTTTCCAGGGAGTCCTCTGTTCTCATGAGGTGGCCAAAGTATTGGAGCCTCAGCTTCACGATCTGTCCTTCCAGTGAGCACTCAGGGCTGATTTCCTTCAGAATGGAGAGGTTATTAGAAATGTTATTAGATGCACATTAATGTACATATGCAGATACAAATATAACTTCATTCCTTAGCTGAATGAGACTTTGATCAATTATTATTTCCCCGCAAGAACCTCATGATACACCATATAGAGCCAGATGCAAAATGGGGGTGGAGCTTCTGCACACTTGGAGTCAACCAAGGTGCCTCCAAGCACATGCCCTGCCCAGGAATCTGTTTTGAGGACAAGAACTGATTTCTTTGGCTGTGTACATATTACTGCTTGCTCCAGCTCCACTGTGCATGTACCCACTGCTAGTGTTTGAAACCGAGTACATGTGATAATAGTCACAATCCCTAGGCACCCTGTGGCTTCCTGAGAAACACTCCTGTTTAATGTGTTTCCCACCAAACCAGCTTCCATCCAATTTGAAAATGGAAATGGAAGCTGAAGTGCATACATCTCAGGCATCAGGTGTGCCTGCTCAGATGACGGCAGGTGTGCAGGTGGTAGCTTCAGTGAACTGAACAGCACAGGGGGAGTTCAAGTTGAGCATTGGGTGAAGACATATGTGCTTCCTTGTGGTCATAAGATATAAGAATGGGACTTGAAGTGACATGAAATGACCTCACTGCCTTCCAAGCTGCTAAACGTGTACACAGCTTTAGTATTTTCATAGACACTCCTTGTCTCCTTCAACCCTAGCAGACTGTCTTCATTTTCAGCAACCTAATGAACAACACATTCCTAGGCACATCTACTCAGAAGAACAACCTACTGATGTCAATGGAGCTTACTCCTAGATAAGCAGAGTTAGGATTGCAACCTAAGGAGAAGGAGTCTTTTGTTGTCGCTTTGGATGAACTGTTGAGAGTCTACTTTACATAACCTGAAGATCTACCGGTAGATTCAATTAGCCTGCCTTGCTCAGTGGTGACTGGTCCATTAAAGTGAATGAGGAATGACACCACCAACCCTGGTCAGCCCTCAGCCAGCCTCTACCTGTCTGCTTTCTTACTTAGAACCAGTCCAGAGAATAGCACTGTCAGCTTCCCCCTCCTTAGACTCAGTGTTGCCTTTGTAGAACTCTTCTGGCAGAAAGATGAGGAGAAAACAAGAATGAGTTGGCTTTTCCTGTCATTGGCTCTGGCTCCACCTACTGATTGGTCTCCCTTCCTTCTGCCCTACTGGTCCTAATGGGCACAAGCTACCATTGCTCTGCCTGGAACTATATCTTCCATACACGAGTTCATACTGCCCTTCCTTTGACCCACAGGAGAGACCATATCAGTTCAGCAATTAACACAAGACAGGGGTGGATGATTAGAATGGAAGGTGTAGATACAATTAGAAATTCTAGGCAAATCTGGTTTCTGTACAAGTTGGAGACAATGAGCTAAAAATCCTGAGAAACAAAACCACTTCCCAAACTGTACTAGTAATCAAGACTGGGCTCTACTCTCCCCGCTCTTGCACATATCATTAAAGGATTATTTTTTTTAAAAAAAAAATCAATTTAACAGAAGAAGAAATGAAGGTTTTAAGAAAGCAGACTCCAAAGCAGAGATCTCAGTCTGGCTAGCTACCTGAAGCAGCTGCAATGTGTTTTAATTGGAGGATCAATACTGGGTTCAAAGAGTGCTTAGAAGCTGTCGTGACTACGAGGTCACAAACATTATTTGAAGGATAAAGAGATATCCCACTGAAGGGAGTGGGGGAAGAAAAGCACACACACAGGAATTCTGCGTTGAGGGGGACCAGTCAATAGTAGATTTGTTTTGACTGTGTTAAGAATCTCTGGGGCTGAAGAGGGCAACAGAAAATGGGGAAAGGCAGTTTCAGTTGCTGCTGCAAGGAAGCAACTCGTCTCCTGCAAGACCACCATGAGCAATAGCTTAGGTCTTGACTCTGACCAAGACAGGAAAGCAAAGAATGCCACCCACCCCCATGGGAACTCCAGCAAGGGACTGGAAGTAGGAGCAAAAAGCAGTAGGGTAGGCCAAAAAGATATTCATAATTCCAATATATTTCAGACCTTGCTGGACCTTTTTCTGGGAAGTAGGACAACAATTTTAAAATAGATTTTTAATTACAAAACCAAACTTCCCTTGGGCAGGGGCCTTGTTCAGTGGTTAGAGCATCTGCTTTGCATGCAAAAGGTCCAGGGTTCAATCCCTGGTATCTCCAGGTAGGGCTGATAGGGATGTTTTTCATTCCGAGGGCCACATTTCCTTATGCGTAACCTGTCAGGAGATCACATCTGAGGGCCAATTGCAAATGTGGGTGGAGCAATGATGTTATGTTTACAGTACATTTATATGGTAGACTGCATTTCAGCTATAAAAACATCGCGAGATTCCTATCTTTTCAGCTGCAGAAGCAAGAAGCATCAACCCAGTTCCAGGGTTACCGTAATTTCAGCCCAGCAAAAGCACTACAGGGGTGTGTGGCCTGACTCATGCCCCAAGGGCCAAACAAAGGGGCCTCATTAGGCCCCTGGGCCTGAGATCCCTCCACTCCTGGATTGCAGCAACCATGGATGCATAAGGTAAAAATGAAACGGAGCTGCATGCCTGATACAAAGTTATATTACCCTAAAAATAATGGCTTGCACTCTCAGAGTTGATAAAACACAACCTGCAATATGCTCATTTGAATTAGGGCTGTTTCAGTAGCTGACAAAAGAAATTGAAGCCTCATAAAATGAAGCTAAGATAGAACAACCCCTTCCTGGACTACCTCATAAAAAGCGATATTATTCATTATCAGAATTTAACATTCATGATTCAACCAAAATCTAAGTAATGGGGAACCTGTTCTTCCTCCTCCTTTCATCCGGTTGCGAGCTACATTAATCCTAATTGAAATCTACTTGGCAGTAGCAACAGAGAGGCAGCCTGTGCTGGTCTTCTACTTACCACTGCCAGTCCAAACCACAGACGGCAGCAATGATGGAGTGAGCAGAGGCTATTTGGTCGACATAGGTGGAGTTTTGCACTAGCAATATGGCCCTTTGGTTGAAAATGATTCTGCCATCACTGCCTACTGGGTGCCTGCCTGTCTTCTTCAACACATCCTGCTGGCAAGCTACTTTGAAAAGCTTTTAAATACAGTTATTTATGGGTTTTCACTACTTTATTGTAAGCAGCCTGGGTGAAAATTAGAATGGAAATTCTGTACGTAATGGTACTTGAAAGTATGGCCAAACAGTGGCCCAGCAGTGTTTCGCATAAAGAAGGACCAAAATCACTATACAATACAAGATGGTGACTGTGGCAGGGGATGAGGTGTCCTGCCACACACATTCCACTGGCCAGAGCCCACAAAATCCACTGTAAGACTGAGTGACAAAAGACCAAGTGATGTACACACATGTGTGAATCGGCCCTCCTCTTCTGAGTTTGCTTTTAGCACTGGGTTGCCATATGTTTGGAATTTCCTGGACATAGCCAGTATTCTGCCCTCTTAAACAGTGTCCAGAGATTTTGCAAAGAATTGTAGAGCAGTCGTATTCAGCTGCGGGTCACCTTCTGTTGTCCTTACAGAGTGGGACAGTGCTTCCAGCGACGCCTCTAAGCAATTGCTAGCAGCAGATGCATCTGCTTCCGACAGACCTGCCAAGGAAGTGTCTGGGAAGTGTCCCATGTGTGGTGTGTGTGTTGGTGAAGCTCATCTCAGTGCTCCACTGAACTTGAGGGAACGAGCCCCTCTCCTCCTTAACTGCTTAAATAGGATTAGCTGGCTTCCTCCCCGAATAAATCTGCTTGCTTCTCATCTTCAGCCATGCGCACCGTGAAAACAACCCTGATAAATGAGAGGTTTTTAAGACACTTCCTACAAGAACTATCAGCCATACATCAAAGTTAGGCACTTCCAAGAGCTCCAGTGCTCTGGCAATCTGTCTGTGGGATGCAAGATGACGCTCCGGTGCCCTGAGCCGACGCTGTCTGGAAGCGTTGCTGGAGCAGCAAACTCAGCCCCTCAGGAGGCCTTGGAGAGGGCGGGGGAGGAAGAAGAGGTCTGCTAATTCTGGCCTTCTCCAGGGAAACACTGATGTGACATGCTGGGCCTGGACAAGCCCTTGCAGTCAGAAGGTCAATCCATCAATCTCAAGGACTTGTGTGACCCTACCCCCATCCTATGTTTTCCCTTCCATGTAAAAGGAGGGCCTCACAGACTTTAATGGTGTCCTCACAATACCCCTGTGAGGTATCAAGTGCTGTCTCTCTCTCTTTCCCCTTCCCACTCTCCAGATGGAGAATGTTGGAAGGCAAGAGATTCTGGGCCTGGTTTCACTGAGCTGGTAAAACGGCTTCTGAGATGTACCACTTCAGAGTGAAGGCAGGGAAATGCACACATCTCTTATGCTGGTTTACTACAATGCACTCTCTTTTGGGCTGCCCTTGGGCCCGGTCCAGATCCTCCAGCTAGTGCATAATGCAGCAGCTAGACTGCTGATGAGGGCAGATGACTGAGGGCATATAGTGCCTCTGGCAAAACATCTGCAATGGCAGCTTGTATGCTACCAAGCCAGGTTCAAGGCTCTTGTGTCAATATGCAATATGCACAGCCCTTAACAACTGATAGGTTAATTGTTGCCTGCTTTATTGATTTCAAGAAAACAAAATAGAACACCTTTGAGTAGACATACGTAAGAGAATCCAGTTATAAACATGGATGATATAATACCTAGGACAGAGACGGAAGAGATCAAAGCAGTGGATTGTCTCAGAAAGTAAGTTACCAACTCTGTGTGATTTTCAACTGTTAGTATAGCACCTCCAAAGTGAGGCATGGGTACTGGGTGGGCCTGAAAATTCAGAGCCCTAATTAATACAGTAAAAATAAGATAAAAATCACACTTCTTTGAAACAATCTTTTTTGCTTCACCTCCCACCACTTGTCTGTGTTGTGTTAGACATTCAGTTAGGACTATATTCCAGAAATTATTGACTCATGCCTCTTTAGGTAGCATTGTACACAACTTCCATTGTTTGTTTGTTTTTCCTTCTTAACTTTATTTTTCAGTTTCTTAATATAACAAAGAATACCCATAGGCTGCCATTCCCAGAGGAACATTTCATGTATACACAACATAAATAATGCAATCAAACATAGAGGGCTTATCCTCACTTCCTTTGCTCTTTCCATGCATGGTCTGTACTTTAAAGCTCCATGTTTGACCATCCTTGTTTTTGCTCTGGAGCTTTCCCCGCAAAAAAGCCCCTCTCTTTAAAGCTCAAACAAAGCAAACAGCAATCTGTGGGAAACCTGAACTGATGTTTGCTCCTACTGAGTGCTAAAGAGCAGGTTTTTGAAGGGAAAGCTCCTGGGCAAAAAGACCATAGCTTGGACTCAGAGCTTTTAAGCACAGACCTGTGGCAAAAAAGAGTGGGACAAAAGGTAAGTATGGACAAGCCCTAAGTTTGTAAATGGTTTAGAATTGATTACATCAGTTAGGTGTATTCTACAATATGACTTCACATGATGGTCCCAGAGTGAGTCACATTGTCTTTTCCTCTATACTAAATAAACATGCACCATACAGTATCAAAACTGTCTTTGGTCTTTGCATTCCATATTCTATCTGATCATACCTCTAGAGTTAAGTTGGTAGCTGTTTTCCAATATTGTATTATTATATTTCTAGCCACAGATATGAAAAAGATTAGTAGCTCTTTAAAACATAGATTATCACAGATTTAATAAAGCTAGTCTTGGACCATCCTGCCAACAGTAAAAACAGGAGAAGATCTTTATGCTAAACAGTTGGATTAAAGTCACTTTCCAGTGACTCCTTCCTTAGCCCTCTTATCACTAGAAAGTCCCTGCCATTCCCAAGCTGCCAAAATCCCTTCCTTCCATGAGCCTACAAACCCTTTCCCTGCCTCCCCACTTACCTATAAACTTCCAGGCCTCCTCTCTTCCACTCACTGCTGCTGCTACCAGAGCAACAGACAGCTAAGCAGAAGTGAGGAGGGTTTGAAGGCTCACCAGAGGAGGGTGGGAGAGGAAGAGGCAAAGGAGTTTCTTTTAACATCTCAAATTAAAATCCGTGTCTGAGAAGAATTTGGAAGTCACAACATGACAGAACCCTGTGGCACCCACTTGTAACTTTTTTCCAGGACGACTAGGAGCCATTAATGAGTACTCTTTGGGTTTGGTCAGTCAACCAAATCCACCTAACAGTTACCTCATTCAACCCACATTTTACTAGCTTCCTCACAAGAATATAATGGAGGACTTTGTCAAAAAGCTTACTGCAATCAAGATACACTATGTCCACAGCATTCCTCTGATCCACCAAGTTTGTAATTCCATTAAAAAAAAGAAATCAGATTTGTCTGGCATGACTTATTTTTGAGAAACCCATGTTGGGTCTTAGTAATCACAGCATCCTTTTCTAAATGCTCACAGACCAACTGTTGAATTAGCTGTTCTAGGACCTTGCCTGCTATTGATGTCAGGCTCACTGGTCAGTTGTTATTTGGTTCTTCTCTCTCTCCTCCCCCTTTGCCCTCCTCCAGTCTGCAGGGACCTCACCTGTTTTCCAATAATTCTCAGAGATTATAGACAAAGGCTCTGAGATTACATCCACAAGCTCCTTTGGGTGCAAGTCATCAGGTCCTGGAGATTTGAATCCATTTGAATTTAATCTAGAAACAAATGAGCAGCCAGTGGGTGCTATGTGCTCATGGCAACTGATGCCAGAAATTGCAGTTCCTAAACAACCCTCTGTGTGGTGTAGTGGTTAAGAGCTGTAGTCTCTTAATCTGGGGAACCGGGTTCGCGTCTCCGCTCCTCCACATGCATCTGCTGGGTGACCTTGGGCTAGTCACACTTCTTTGAAGTCTCTCAGCCCCACTCACCTCACAGAGTGTTTGTTGTGGGGGAGGAAGGGAAAGGAGATTGTTAGCCGCATTGAGACTCCTTAGGGTAGTGAGAAAGTGGGATATCAAATCCAAACTCTTCTCTTCTTCTTCAATGATAATTCCACATAGAGTGTATTACAGTATCTCAGCTGGGATGTTACCAGGGCATGCCCTACTACAATGTTCATCCAGCTGGTGGGTGTTGCTTCAATTCCATCATCCCAGTGTTTTGATTAGTGCTACTGTTGGCATTTGTCTGATCTGGTGCAGCCTATGTGTTAATACCTGGAACCAGATAGGAGAATTCTACTCTAAAATAATAATATTTTAAACAACTAAAACAAAAAGCATCATAGGTTTGGCAGGATATTTTAAAATTTTATTTTCCTTTGACTTGAAGGCTACAAGTATGGGAGGAGATTGGAGAAAGAAGGCCTTTCCAAGCCAGTCATCCAAGAGACGTTCTCAGCATTTAGAGTTGTCTTTCAGCATTTGGAGAAGCTGTGTGTTGCAGCCTGGCAAAGAACCAGGAAGACTTGGATTGCGAAACCCTCTCTTGCTCCTCAAACTTGCTCACAGATGACAATTCCCAAAAGGCTAGAGCATGAGATGTGGTGCCAGAGACCAATATTATGAATTTATTCAATTAGAATTTTATTTTTTAGGGCTGAGACCAAACAGCCCCTCAAGTCTGCCACCCTGTTTTCAGTTATTGAACTCCTTCTCTGTGTCTTGATTGGTTTTTTTCTCTTTCTCTGCATGGGGAGAATAAATGGGGATGCTCATTTAGGAGCAGTGGAGAGTCTTCCTCTTTTCTCTTTCTTTTCACTTCAGCTTTTAGAGGTGGTGATGGAAGCTGAAATCATGAATACCATCCATTTTATGTTTATTTTTAGAGCTGAAATCAAATGGCCCCACAAATTTGCAAAGTGACCTCTATGGTTGTGTGTATCTTGCATTTGTGTGTGTGTGTGAGAGAGAGAATGGATTGTGTTGCTCACTGTTTCCTAGCAGTGAAGAGTCTTCCTCTTTTATCTCTTTTTCTTCCCTCTCTGCTGCTGCTTGGAGGGTAATGGTGATAAAAGAAAATATTTCTTCACACAGCACATAGCTAAGCTCGCTCCCACAGGAGGTAGTGATGTCCACCTACCTGGATGGCATTAAAAGAGGACTAGCCAACTTCATAGAGGATAAGGCGATCAGTGGGTACTAGCCATGAGGGCTCTGCTCTGCTGCCACAGTTGGAGGCTGTAATGCTTTTGAACGCCAGTTGCTAGAGACCACAGGAAAGGAGAGAGGGCTTGAATTCTGCTTGCAGGTCTTCCACAGGCATCTGTTTGGCCACTGTGAGAACAGGACGCTGCAGTAGATGGGCCATTGTCCTGATACAGCAGGCTCTTCTTATGTTCATATGGGCAATGTGTGGCCCTATCTCTCTACATAGTCTCTTTTACCTAATTTTATATGAGGAGCAAGGAGAAGGGATATGGGGGAAAGAAAGACAGAAAAGTAGCAGTTGGTTCCACCCACTTTTGACTTCAGCTCCAGTCCCTGAGAGATTACTCCCAAGGGAATGTGGCCCCCAGAAAAGGGGGGGGAATGTTGCTCACCTCCTCAAGGCAGAGACATTTCCAAGAATGATCTGGGGTACTGGAACAGTGTCTACTCTTATCGCCACATCATTCCAATGATATTCTCTTAAGAAACCGTGACATCATCTCAAAAAAGGACCAGTGCTGTGGTCATTGAGGTTTCTCTCTCTTTCTCTCCATGCATTAACATGGCTGCATCTCCTAGATTCCCTCCCACCCCAACTAGATCATTAATTTTTAATGGCACATTGCTTTAAATATGTGCAGGACAATGTGTTCAGCCGATGAGTCAGAAGAGTTGTCCTTTCCCCAAGCTCGTGCCACTGTATCTCACGAAACTATGACACATGCATCTGTAGAAGTTCCATCTTCTCTCCCTCTGCCCCCCTCTTCCCACAAGTCTTGTGAGTTTGAGGTGCTCCTGGACTCAGATTTGTGCCTGAAGCTTCAGACTGTAGTGAGTGGGCCAGGGATATCTTTTGCCATTTCTTTGTGAGAAAATGACTACATCTTTCATTCAAGAACAGTCTATTGAGCATTTGCCGTGACTCTGCCTTAGATACATGGAATCAGACTTGGAGTGGGTCTTGTAAGGCCATCTAGCCCAGTGCAGGAAATCCAGAGCTAGAGCACCCCCAAGAGATGGCTTTCTATCCAGCCTCTGCTTTAAGACCTCCAGTGAAGGAGAGTCCACCCCTCTAGTAACCCATTGGTTCCCATTAGCAAAATTTGATGGTACTTTGGATTCTAGACATGAAAAAGCTTTTTCTTTTCTTTTTTTCGGTGGGGCAGGGGGAGAACGAAATGTAAGAATCTGAGACAACTGGGCACAACATGAAAGTCAGTGGGAGACTGGGTCTCCCAACACTTTTTTCAAAGCTGTAAAGCAGATGTGGACCTCCAGGTGGTTTTGGACTACATCTTTCATTATGTCTTGCCATTGAGCATTAGTTGCAGTACAGTAGCATCCCAGGGGACAAAGATTCCTCACACCTGCCTTAAAGCTGCCACAAGATCAGGCCGTTTAACCATGTCCTCTGCCCTATTTCACAGAACTAAACTACACATGCCCTAAAGCCACTATGCATATTATTCCTGTCTTAAAAACATAAGAAGAGCCTGGTGGATCAGGCTAATGGCCATTCTAGTCCATGAGCATCCTGTTCTCACAGTGGCCAACCAGATGCCCTAGTGGGAAGCCCACAACAGCATGCTTTCTCCCCACCTGCAACTCCCAAGTGGGTCTTTTTGGTGACCATTAGTGCCTTTGGAGCAGAGGCAGATTTCATTCAGGGAAATTGCATTGTGGAAGGGATTCCCACTGCCACACCACCACCACCACAGTCCAATCCAATTTAGCCCCAAACCAATTCAGTCCCTGTGGCTGCTTTGAAGAAAAATGACAGAGGATCTGTGATTGCATCTTCTGCATCTTGCCTCATTTGGCCCAGAAAGAAGCTGGATTCATGTGGATATGAGTTCATTTCCCCAATCACTCTATATGGGTAGGGGCAGCAGGAATTGTCAGGTTGCTCAGCCTAATGCCATTTCCAGTAATAAAAATGTGTAGATATATCTCCAGTAATGTAGCTGAGCTCAGTTTACTGGATCTCTGTCGTCTCAGAATAGCTTTATGTAAAAAGCACCTCCTCTGCAGACAGCAGACCGAATTTATAGGGCTGTATCTCATCCATGGGCTGACCATTAAAGTCCATATTGCTGTTGTCAGCCAAATGAAGAAAGGATCAAATATTGGAACCTGAAAGCCAAGTCACCATTAACCTCTATGGAAATCAAGAGGAAGAGGCCACTCCTATCCCAGGAACCTGCAGCCGCTAAAAATTCCAGCCTTCTATAGTGATCCACTGGAATATCATTCAAAAGTGGATTGTAGCCTCCTGTGTCATTTGCTTAAGATGGATGTGCGGGAATATTAATGATGATCTTTATCTACCCCCCTTGCATTTTGCATGCATGCCAACTCTCTTGAAGAGATGTATTTCAAATTTCATTTCTTCTGCCTGTACATCTCAGCTAGCTGGAATAGGATGGCGTGCAATGAACATTTTCCATGGGCCTGGACGACAGCAAGTTTATTCGAAGAAAGGGGGAAATGAAGAGAACTAGGAAATATAATATGCTATCAAAACACAAGGCAGCACTGGAAGTGGGTGAAGCGGGCAGGTAGGTGGGAATTAGCTGCTATTTCTCCCGTTAACAGCTGTTTTCCTTTCCTCTTAAGGCAAGACAGTGAATGGCACGGTTAACTGCCAGTGAGAACCACTGGGCTGTAGGGATTGCATCTAAAGTTAGAGAAAGCTGGAGGGTGTGGGAGGAGGAAAAACAAGAGCTACTACAAGATTTTGATTCACAAACAAAACAACGAATATTTATGGGGGTCATTGCCACCTTAGTTTCCACAGGACAATTATTCCCTTTCAGGCTGAGAGGGACCTTCCTTTAAATGGGGCAGTGTGACATAGGTGTTGATGTGAAAATAGAAAAGATGCAAAAGGTTAAGGCTAATCTGAGGGTTTTTGTGGTGCCTTAATCTGTAGGGTTTCTGAGAAATGTCCTTGTGTTCTCTTGAGGATGTGTTTATATGTGGGTAACCTTTTTAATTCAGCAGAGAAAGGAAGACTCGGGCAAGGAGGGTAATTATCACCCCAGAATTAAACTGCAGAGAAATGCATAAATAAACATAGGACGTCCTTCATTAAATGAACCATTTCATTGTGCACAGGAGCTGGTGATGAGGACATTGAATGGAGAGCAAATGTTTTGTGTTGAGAGGCATCAAATTATCCTGAAACTGAGGAACATGATGCACAATCTGCGTAACAATTGATATGAATCAACCACCACACTCAGCAAACAATATATATTGATAACTCCCCCACCCCACCAGCAAGATGTATGTTTATTATTATGTTTTTATTATTAAAAAGTAAATGAATTGCACTGGGTCCCTGCATTGGGGCTGTAATATGTCTTAATGGCATTATTTTAGAGAAACAGGGTTTCTCCTTTGGCTACAAAGGAATCTGATGAAGGCATCAGCTTTTCAGGTTCAAGCATCAGACAGGTGTTGCCTCATGCTGTGTCTCAACAAAGATACAGGCTAGAACATTTCCTAAACTAGAGGTTGGGGGCCTCCTTCAGCCTGAGGACCATGTTTTTCCTTGAATAACCCTCTTGAGGGACACAGGCCAGCAGTGGCAATGGGCACTGTAGTTGGGGCCATTCTATACTCTTCCAGGCACACTGCAGCAACATACAGGATAGACATGCATGTACAGAGAGGGGTGTGTGTGTGTGTGTGTGTGTGTGTGTGTGTAGAAACTAGCTCACTATACAAAGGTTCACATAGCTTTCTCTGCCCACTTTTGCCTCTGATTCCACCCACCATTGGCACGTGGCCCCCAGAAGATTGCCCCAAAAGGAATGTGGCCCTGATGCTGAAAAACATTCCCCCTATACTAAGCAGTAAAGCAAGGATGGAGAATATCTTGCAACCAAAGGAGGGCAACCAAAATGGTCAAAGGCCTGGAAACGATGCCTTATGAGGAACGGCTAAGGGAGCTGGGCATGTTTAGCCTGGAGAAGAGGAGGTTAAGGGGTGATATGATAGCCATGTTCAAATATATAAAAGGATGTCACATAGAGGAGGGAGAAAGGTTGTTTTCTGCTGCTCCGGAGAAGCGGACACGGAGCAATGGATCCAAACTACAAGAAAGAAGATTCCACCTAAACATTAGGAAGAACTTCCTGACAGTAAGAGCTGTTCGACAGTGGAATTTGCTGCCAAGGAGTGTGGTGGAGTCTCCTTTTTTGGAGGTCTTTAAGCAGAGGCTTGACAACCATATGTCAGGAGTGCTCTGATGGTGTTTCCTGCTTGGCAGGGGGTTGGACTCGATGGCCCTTGTGGTCTATTCCAACTCTATGATTCTATGATTCTAAGTCCCATCAGCATGGTCAAGGATGACTGAAGTTCCCCATTCCTGGCCCAGGGTTTGCAAAAATGTTGTTGGTTCCTGCTTATCATCTTTAATGAGATATAGTAGAATGGCTCAGAGTATGAGCTATGAAGTTCATAGGTTCAACCTTCCCTCTGTATTGTAATTGCTGCAAGGCTTTAGACCGGAGATGGAGAACCTGTGGTCCTTCAGATGGTATTGGACTCCATCAGCTCCACGCAGCATGGCAAACGGTCAGAGATAGGAGCCAAAAACATCTGAAAGGTCACACTCTCATGGAATGAAGAGTGATATTGAGGATGGTCAATGGCTTTCATCACCAGGACTGACTAATGAGGCTTCTTAGTTAGCCTTGGGCTTTGTCTGAGCAATGACTCCAGATCTTTCCTGGCACCAAATCCAGCACCTCGTCTGGTTGCCTGACTTGGCTCTCACATTTTGGCACTGATAGCTCATCTCTGGCAATATTTGTTTCATCTCCTTTTAGATGTCCACCAAATCCTTAGCTTGCTTGCTTTACTTTTTCAATGCAGAGAAATCAAAGTACAGCAAACAGGCCCTTTCCCCCTTAACCACTCTAGCCTCTTTCACCCTCACAACATTTCCCCCCTCTTTTTTTGTGTGTGTGATCATTTATTTTTTAGCTTGTTGCTGGAATCACAGCTGAACTTCCTATTGGCCCTGGGGGAATGGACAGCAATAATTTTAAATGGTTTGGTAGACACAGCTATGGCACAAGGCCAAGACTAATTTCAAGCCTTGTGGTGCTGTATAAGAGGCAGGGAGGGGAGGGGAGGAAGACTAGAAACCCTAACCCAGAACCAGAATTATCCCTCAACATTAGTGGGAATCAGAAAGGCCTATGTATGTATATAGGTGGGGCAAAAAGCTTGAGGGGTGCACACATTTATGGTTCTATGTTGTTGGAGGGGTGGCGGTGGGGTTAGAAAATAAATAAATAGAATAACTAGACTTTGGGATATCGGTTGGGTAGCTCTTTGATGGGACTTGGAATTTGCTGAAATTGTATAAAAGAATTGTGCAAATGGTTGTACCTTGCCTACTTTGCTTTCAAAAGGGTAGGCCTTGGTCAATTGAATAAATCTGTTTGAGCTTTCTCTCTCGGTTATCTGTTTTTCCTTTCATTTGAGGATTTCAGTATCCCGCCAAGGAAGAATATGGCTCTCAGAAGCAGAACTTTTTTTTCAGCCAGCACTCATTGGAACTCAGTTCCGGCCATAAGTATCAATTCCGTGGGGCCCTGGGTGCCCGAGCACCCAAAAGCTCCCCATGAAGGGTCTGGGCACCCACAAATTTCGATGCCAGAGCCATGCATGTTGCATGGTACCCACAGCCCCGAGCACCCATGGTCATAGGACCAAGCTGGCACTCCTAGTTCCAGTACCTCTCAGGTGGGCACCATTGCCATTCTACGGAAACAAGGGAGGTGTTCATGTGAGTTCTGGCATCTCTTTTTCTAGGAAAATAGCATTGCTCAGAAGGTTGTTCAGAAAGGAGTGCAGGCCTCAGGCAGAAAAGAAAGTTCCCCATCTCTGCTGGTAAGTCTTGTGACACTCTGACCACAGCTATAATGCCAGCAAAGGAGAATTTGCCTAGGCCAGCCAGACTTGGTGACCTCTCAGGTGTTGTTGGACTCCAGCTCCCATCGTTTCAGACCATAGGGATTGCTGCCTGGGGCTCCTGGGAGTTGTAGTCCAACAACATTTAGATAGTATTAGGTTGGGGAATCTTGCCTACAGCAAACAGAGTATGCTTTTTAAAAGCAACAAATACAACAAAGAGAATCATTAATTTTGAAAACTACTTAATTATGATGGACATATTTATACTTCCTTGCAATTTACCATCAAGAAGGTGATGATTTGCCAGCTTCACTCCAGTTGCCCTGTGTTAAGTATAAATTTGAGCTCCAGCGTAATCATGACAGTTGCCTTAGTTGTTAGGTATAAATTTAAGCTCTGGTCTCAGGTGCCCATTCCCTTAATTTCAACTGAAATTATTAACAAAGGAGCACAGTAATCCTTTTCGTTTCCCAGAAAATTGCTAGTTAAAAATGATAACCCCTAAAATCATCAGATTTCATCCTGCTTTTAAGAGTGCCATCAATAAGCGTAAGCTGGTAGTTTCCTCTTTTCCTTCAATAAATAATAGATATATTGTATTGTGTTTTATAAAATTTTATTTTATAAAAAAGAAATCATTAATTTATTTTGAAGTAAAGAATTTATTATTCTGTTGTTGTTGTTGTTGTTGTTGTTGAGCCAGTGTGGTGCAGTCCTTAAACTGTCAGACAAGGATCTGGGAGACCAGGGTCCCAATCCCCACTTGGCCATCAAGCTCAATGGGTAACCTTGGGCCAGCCACTGCCTAACCTACCACACAGCGTTGTTCTGGGGATTAACTGGGGAGAGGGAGAACCATTAACTGAGGAGAGGGATCACTACCTTGAGCTCCTTGCATAAAAGATGGCATATAAATGTGATAAATGAATGAATGAGTAAGTATTATTCATACATTATCCGAAAAGTATATTTATTTGAGATTTCTTACCTGCCCTTTACCATAAGGTCCCAGGCAGGTTGTAACAATATAGTATAGAATTATAAAAAGAGATAAAAGCAGGTAGAAAACACTTCCAGCCAGAACAGAGAAGTGTTTCTCCCTCTCAAATCTCCCCTCCTTACTGATCCCACCAAACGTCCAGTCCCTACATGCCAATGCCACCTGAACCTACTATAATATTTTTGTGTGTCTGTCTGTCTATCTATCTGAGCTGTACCAAAACGTTGCAGTGCAGGGTTCTCCTTTTTCAGTGTGAAAGTCAGCCAGCCATGCTCTCTGTCAGGATGTTCCATTCCATTCCGTTGAACCTTGTTTTCTCCTTAATTTTTTGTGTCCAACAAGTTGCCAGCACGGTCCTCGTTAAGATGCACATGCACACACACACGGCTGGCACTTAGACAATATCCAAAAAGAGGATCAAAGAGATTTCCATGGATTTGGGCATATGCTTTCGGATTGCCATATTTGGAAGAGCAAAAAGGAAGACGCATTTGCCTACTTCCAGGTCTACACTGACTGGCAACAGCTCTCCAGAGTTTCAGGCAGTGACTTTTTACCCAGGTCCACCTAGAGATGCCGAGGATTGAATCTGAAGCCTTCTGCATTCAGAGCAGATGCTCTGCCACTGAGCTACGGCCCTAAAACAAGAAGAAGATTGCACGAGCAGAGAGAGGTTTCAAGAGATGGACAGACCCTGGATGAGGCTCTCACTCAGCATTAGGCAGAGGCTGGGCAGTGTAGTGTAGGGGTAGAACACTGGACTTGGAGGGGGAGGGGGAGGGGAAAGCCCTTGGCAGGATGAGGGACTCAGAGGAGCGAATGGAAGAGGGATCCCAGCAGAAGGAGAAGAGAGAGAGAAGGAAAGGAAGAGGGTCTGGAGGAGGAGAGGGGAGTGCTGGGGGGCGGTAGGGGCAAGGGAAGCACTGAAAAAGGTATGGTGGCGAGAGGCTGGGGTGGGGGCAAGGGAATGAAGCAACAGAAAAAGGGAGTGCAAACAAATAGGGAGCGATCAGAAATCGAAGCAGGAGGAAAACTCGTTTGGGGAAAAAGTCAGGGAGCGCAGCAGAGATGCGGGTAAAGGAGGGAGGAGGGAGATTAAATCAGTAAGTCCCACTTGGGGAGAAGAGGGGTCTCCCAGAGCCAAAGATAGCCTCATTTTCTGGAGGACGCCCCCAAAAGGGGAGAGAAAGGGGGTTTTGTGGTGTGGGCAGGGATCGTTGGATGGAAAAAGAGAACGGGAGAGGGGGATGCGGAGGAGGCACACTGGGGAGGAAGAGGAGGGAGCCCGAGAGAGAGAAAGAGAGACAGAGACAGAGAGGCACTATCGATTTTGTCCTGGGGGGCTTCAATCAAGAAGCGCTGCTGCAGTCGGATGCCGAGAGGTGACTGCCTGTCTTTCGGTCTCCCTTCCTCCTGCCCTTTCCCTCTCCCTCACTCGCACGTATGCATACAAACACACAGGTTGGCACGCCTGGGGACAGGATGGGCAGGCCCAGGAGGAGGCGGAGGCTCTCACTATGTGGCGATAGTGTGAGGCGAATCCAGGCTCTGCCGCCACCCCATCTTCTCCCACGCAGAGGAGGAGGAGGATGAGGAAGAGCAGCGGCGGCCCCAGCTAAGCCCAGTCTGAGGCAAGGCTGCTCCGCTGCTCCGCTCAGTCTCTTCCTGCCATTCTCTCTCTCCCCACCACCTCTTTCCCCGCCTTTTTTCGCTCCCACGATGTTGCCGCCGCTGGCCAAAGTCAGAAGAAGAAGGAGCTCAGCTCCAGCCACGATGGGGCGACGAAATCTCAGACAAAGAGCAGTTCCTGCTGGCGCTCGCGGACCAAGGGGCGGGGCTTGCGCACAGCCAAACAAAAAACCCTGGACATTTTGCCACATTTTAAATTTCCGCCCGGGCACAAATTTTAAGCCTGAAAAAGAGCGTGTGCCCAGGGAAAACCCGGACATATGGCAACCCTAGATAAATGCAAATTTAGAAATAACGGCTATTCTTGAAATGGAACTGCCATACCTTTCCCCAGATAAGGACGGCTATAGGAGTTGAGGGGTCTTTGGCTCCCCAACAAAATATTTGAAGGGGCTGCCCCCCTCAAGTTGATGGATTTATTATGTGAGGCAGGGCTTACCTGCCCTCCCCCAATATTTTATTCAATAAAATATTGAATTTATATATATATATATATATATATATATGCAGGTTTTGGTGTCTTCGGGTGTCTTCCCGTGTAAGAGTCGGGGTGTCTGTGCGACGTTTCGACGAGGTCTCACCGTGTGGCCCCAGGAAATTTATCCAGATGGGAATGTAGCCCTTGGACTGTAAAAAGTTTCCCACTCACTCGACCTCGTCGAAACGTCGCACAGACACCCCGACTCTTACACGGGAAGACACCCGAAGACACCAAAACCTGCATTCCTGTACCCGTGAAAATCTACGAAAGCATATATATATATATATATATATATATATATATATATATATTCAATATATTCAATATATTCAATTCAAAATATTTGATTCAATTCAAAATATTTGATTCAATAAAATATTGAATGAGATCCTGGGAGCTGTAGTTTGTCAAGCATGATAGTTGCTGATAGTTGTTAGGACAGCTCTATTCCCTTGACAAGCAACTCCTCTTCCCAGGGAACTCTGGCAATCATACAGTAGTTCTCAGGTGACCTGCGTGCCTGCTCAGTATAGGGGCTCACAGTTGATTGGTAACGCCAAAACTCCTCCCTTCTGATCTCCTTTCTTGGGGCTCTTTATGTTAGTAAAATCATTTATATAATGTAGACTGAGACCAGAGAGAAAAGAAATCCACAGCTAATCAGATGTAGCCTCAGCAAACATCATGCCACTCTGCCAGGTTGCTAAGCAACACCTCCCTCATGGTTATATGACTTACTGATAATATAATTAACCCTTACATTACAAACTTAATGATCTTGTGTATCTGCACTTCCAACACTTTATCTTTAAACTGGTCTGTGATTGGTAAGTTCTTTGCATAGGCTGTCCACTGTAAAATAGGGCACAGGACTTCCATACCCTGAAAAGAGAGCCTACTTAAGACACTTACCTTGGGCTGCATGCCCAGAAGTGATGCTACTTTGGCAGATATCATCAGAAGGCTCAATGGACGCTCAGATACCTTGTAGAAAATCAGGAGCAGCTCTGCAAACTTCTATATTTATACAAATATAATTGGAAGCAGGATTTGGAGTTACATGTCTAAATAACCAAAGGCTTTAAGCAATGAATAATTTCTTGGTGTGTGTGTGTAAAATCAGCTGTAGGCCCCTGTAGAAGTTGAGACACATTAGGCAGTAAACAAATGTTAATGTCCTGGATTGAATCTGCTTTGGAAGAAGGTAATGAACTTGATGTACTCAAGGCAGCCTAAGAAGTGGACATGGGATCCATCAAGTGGACCTTCAAAGGATGGAGGATAGAGAGGGGAAAGGAAGGTGAGTGTGTCTAAAAACTAGCTCACCATACAAAGACTACATTTACATTTGTTGCTCTGCCCACTTTTGATCCGTGTGGCCCCAGGAAATTTATCCAGATGGGAATGTAGCCCTTGGACTGTAAAAAGTTTCCCACTCCTATCCTGATATAAATGATTTGCCATCCATATTATATATGATTCTGGCATTTGCATTCATCATAATATCTGCAGTATATGTTGAAAGGAGGAATAAAAGATCTACTGGAATGTCCTAACTTTACATAACTTTGTGTGTGTGTGTTTGTGTGTGTGCGCGCACGTGCGCATGCATATGTAATTTCTGTGAGGCAGTTGAGCTGACTCCAGTGAAACATTTAATGTTGTAAACAGATCCTTGTAGGTCTGGGCCAGGGGAAAATTCAAACTAAGCCTGAACCAAAAACTGGTGTGAATAATCTGTGTTTTTTTCCTGAACCAGAATATAATTAGAACCATTAAATACAACCCAGGTGGTTAAGAAAGCCCATCAGAGACTCCATCTCCTCAGAGTATTGTGGAAGAATGATGTCAATCAACATCTTATGATCTCCTTCTACCGGTCAACAATAGAAAGTGTCCTTTCATACTGCATCACGGTGTGGTATGCTGGTTTGACATCATCTGATAGGAAGTGCCTACAGAGGGTGTTGAATACAGCACAAGATATTATGGGCTGTCCCGTGAATCCACTGGATGAAATAGCAGAAGATCGTTGCCTCAGGAGATTGAGGAAAATTCTCAGGGATGATTCACACCCTGGCCGGCACTTTCTTGATCTGCCATCAGGCAGAAGATATAGAAGCATGATTAGTCGCACCAACAGGGTAAAGAACAGCTTCTATCCGTGGGCTGTTAGGCTGCTGAATGAAAAGATAACAACAGGGCGACTGACTTTCGGTTTGGTGGGTGTGCGCCAGTAAACGAGGGGAATTAAGACTAAGAGAGCTGAGGGAGGGGGGTGCTCATGTAATCTCACTGTATACAAGTTGTACAAGTGACAATAACGTATTTCAATTTCAGTTGTTGATACCAAACCAGCACAGAGCCTGGTTCACATTAATGGGTCAGTTTAAAAACATCAACACTGATGCATTGGTGCCCTTAGCTGGAACAACTGGACATTATAAGGGCTCTGTCATGGGCAAAGCCCCCCTAGATCCACAAATATTATTGAAAAGCATTGAAAATACTCTATTATCTGAGGTTCTACCCCCGCCCCCAGCCAAAGCCCAGCGGCGTAGCGTGAATTGTCAGCACCCGGGGCAAGGCAAGTAATTTGCGCCCCCCCCAACCCCTAACCTGCCGATCTGAGGCGAGTTGCCGCTGGCCCGGAGGAGGAGGGGGGCAGAGAGGCGAGGAAAATGCAACATGGCCCAGCAGCTGCAGCAGCGGCGGCGGAGGCGGGGCTGTGAGGAGGGGCTGCCTGGCGCGTCCTCCGCGGCGAGCGCTGAGAGCCGCTGCCTGCCGGGTGCCTTCAGCCCGGGCACGCGCACAGCTCGTCGGTTCCGTGAGACATGGGGCTCTGCTACAGCCTGCGCCGGAGGCAGCGAGCGCCCCCCCAGATGTTGCGCCCGGTGCGGCTGGCACCCCTGGCACCCCCCACGCTACGCCACTGCCAAAGCCTGCCCCTGCTGCAATGCCCTCTTTCCCAAGAAAAGCTCAACAACTTTGATTTCTGAGTTTTGGCATGTCAAAGGGTTCTGAGTGCCCTCTACAGGCCAGCCTATCCCAAATTACCCTGGGAGGTTGAGAGAAGGGGTGGAGCAGCCAGCTTCCCTTCTGTTTCCCTGGCAACTGGTTGCTCCAGACCACTGTCTGGAACATAAGAACACCAGGAGAGCAACCCATCTAGTCCAGCATCATGTTCTCATAATGGTCATCTGGACACCTGCACTCTCCCCATTCACAGAAAGTGATATGCAGAAGCATAATGTATCCAGACATAGAAGGAGAACATAACCATTTTGACTAGTAGCCACTGGCAGCTTCTAAATTGGTGGCCATTTTTATTTTTATTTTTTATTTTAGAGTGAATTCCATAGTTGGCTTTAAACCTGGAAGGCTTTTTGATTCAATCAGTGGAGGATAAGGCTACCCATGGCTACCAGCCATTATGGCTATGTTCTCCCCATACTGTCAGAGGCATTATGGCCCTGACACCACACTTTTTTGTATGTCCCCCCCCCCAATATTTGCATTTTGATGTACAGTTTCCTCTAACATATGCTTTTCCTGTACCTATTACTTGGCTGGAGAACTGCATTGCAAAATCTGGAAAACTGAATTTCAAAGGAAGGCTGTGTTGTGGTTCATGTAATGGTTCAATGAAGAAGAAATAATTATTCAGTTGCATTTAATGGCAAACCTACCTAATTCTTTAAATGTCATTCATTGGAGTTTTTAAAAGCAGAGGTTTGGTGGCCACCTGCTACATTCACACAATACATTAAAACCATTAAAAATACTATGATACCTCTTTAAACAGGCATGGCTCCTCCCAAAGACCTCTGAGACCTGTAGTTTGTTAAGAGTGTTAAGAGTTGTTAGGGGTGCTTGGACATCAAACTTTAAAATGCAGGACCATACCTGGAAAGAGTGGAGGAAAGGTAAGTGTGGATAAGCTCAAAGCTACAATTCCCAGAATGGTTCATCAATCAATTCCTCTTCATAGGCAAATCTGGAAATTGTAGCTCTAGAGAGGGAGAGGGAACTCCTAGCAACACTTGGCACCTTTAACAAGGTGCCAATTCCCAATTTGGGGGAAGCCATGACTGCTTAAAGTGATATCATAGTGCTTTACATGCATGATGTGAATGTAGTCATTCATTCATAAATACTTTCTTTAAGTTATGTAAAACAACACCACTGCAAGAAATTCAATTTGGTTCTCATTTCATTGTGAACATACCTACTTTATATTTCTTGGGAAAGGATGTGAACACACATACATGCTTCAAAAATTGAGCTTCTCCGAATTTTAAGTTGCAGTTTGCCTACCAAAAAAAGGATCCAGAATTGCATATGTTAGGAGAAAGTGTGCATATAGTGCATATATTATGGGAAATCACAAATGTATTAGAGTAAATAGCTTATAGAAATACATGTTTTGAGCTGCACAGCATACAAAAAATGTGCAGATTAGAAAAGTTGTGGGTTTTTTTTTAAATTGTCACACATTGATTTGGATCTGTGGTGAACTGAATTTAAGAGTCAGACAGGGAGAGAAACTGAAATTGACAGATATACCCATCTTTAGATATCACTTGCTGTTCTTTTCCATTTGGGGGAAAACACAGATAACACACATACTGGAGAGTCACATAGGGACAATTTTGTTTGCAGAAAATAACCAAGAAGGGCTCTAAATACTGGTCCTCCAAATATTGTTGAACTGCAACTTCCTTTATCTCCAGCCAACATGCCCAATGACCAGGGATGATATAGCCCAGTCGCTAAAAGACCTGTTTTCCTTCTCACTGCATTGAGCACTGGCTGTGAGTTTCCTCCTCTGTGGTCTCAATGTTACCCCTTGTAGAACACAGCAGGAAGGAGGAGGATATGGGCAAAATTAAAATTACTTTGCTCAACCTCTCATTGGTTCTCTGCTGTCTGCCCTACCAGTCCCAATGGGCACCTGCCACCACTGAAGATGCCTAGTAGTTTAGCCCTTAGCTGGGGCAAAAATACAGGCCACAGAGAGCTGGGAACTTATCTGGACCCTGCTGATACTCGTGCTTTTAGCTACAGATTGCAAGCTGCCCTTCCTTGGACCTTCCAGGCACTACTGGATGTGACCTTTGGTTGGGAATATTATTGCCGTTATAACCCAAGGTTGTGTACTTGTGGCCCTTTACATCTGCAACTCCCATCACCACCCCTGTCATGGACTCATTGGATGCAGAGGAATGGTAGGAGGAAGCAGCTGGAGAACCACCAAGGGAAGAAGGCTCAGAGTCTAGAGAGTGGTGGTGGGACAACGACAAGTGGTTGGAGAGAGAAGAGTGGAAAGAGGAGTCAGAAGCTGAAGGAGTAACAGGGCTTAGTGAGACAGAGGGGTCTGTGGCAGAGGGAAGTCCAGAATCCAAGGCAGAAGCTGGCAAGTGTCAGAAGGGAGGTCAAAAGACAGAGATGAGTCTGCTTGGTGAGGGTGTCTGCCACTCCTGCTGTGACAAGCTCCCCTCCACCCTGTCTCCTAGAACCAGGAGAGGCATGAAATGGGCAGAGAAGAGACTGGCCACATACCAGCACAGTCTCTGATTGCTTGGGGAAAGCCCTAGAGAGAAGGAGACATAGGCAGATGTGAGGAAGCAGGGACCTTTGGTCTCAGCAACTGATTTCACATAAATCGGTTTTCTATGAAACCGATTCCATAGAATTCCATAGAAATTTCCACGGGGAATGAGCTGCTGTGCTCATTAGGCCTGACACTCAGCCAAGTCTGTGGAGATTGTGTTTTTGCTACTAAAGAGTTAATTCCAACCTTGAGCTAAATGATGTACTGTCTGACATACTCTGCGACAACCCCTAACCATTGATGATCTTGGGTAGCACTGATAGGAGTTGGAGTTCACAATCTGGAGGGCCACAATTTCCTCATCTCTGCCCTAGTCTCTATAGCCTACAAACTCCATGATGCAGGGATGGGAGACCTGTGGCCATTGGCCCTCCAGATGTTGCTGGGATCCAGCTCCAATAACCACTGATCATTGGCCATGCTGGCTGAGGCTGATGGGAGATGGAGTCCAACAACACCTGAAGGTCCACAGGTTCTCCACCTGTGGTGTTAAAATGTTTACTGAGCTGGGTGGACTAATGGTCTTGATCAATAGAAAGCCAATTCCTATGTTCCTTCCTGTGTCTATCCCAGGTTAGGACCTCCCCATCCTTTTACCCTTTTACGCAGGTTCAGGGCCTGTAGAAAATAATTTTCTATCATCACGACTGGAAGTGGATGATAGCTCCATAGCTGACTCCCCCGGCACATCAACCCTTACTAGGACTAAACTGTTGTGATCCAAACAAGCCAGATTCCCAGACAGCTGCACTGACCATATCCCAAATCCCAGCCCCAAATCTTGGATCGGATCGAGCAATATACAGAAGTTCTTTTGTTTGTTGTCCTGTTTGTCTTGTATGCAGCTGCCTCTGGGCTACAAACTTCTCCTCTAACAACTCAAACTGAAAGGGATACAGTATGTACAGCTCAAAGACAATGCCCCCCTAACAAACAAATTTCTAGACTTCCCGAAGTGGTTAAAAGACAACATTTTCTGCATATCGTTGTCTCCTCCTCCAAACCCTGTCTTCATCCCTGCTTCTTCTTTCTCTCTGCCTTTCTCTATTTAATTTTTCCCTTTGGAGATAAGAATAAATTGAGCTGCAAGATTCTCAGACTCTCTGTTTTACTGATCTGTGAACTTCTTCCTTCTCCTGGATGACACATTCAGAGCTGATGAGGTGGGCAGGGTGAGGGATAAATTTTAGAAATGGGGGCCTCCAGCATGAAGCACCGAGGACTCTGCAAAGGCCAAGAAAATGCTTGCAGCACATGGGGCCAAGCAATGTACAGCCTTGGACAGATGCGCTGAGGGAAGAGGGTGGGGTCAAAAGAGTTCCCCCTTCCATCAGTATGGAGGGCAGCCAAACCGGCAGAATGGACCCTTTTCTGGACCTCAACTGTTAGGGAGAGCCCCAGAGGCTGTCTTGGCCAGAAAGTAACACACACACATGCACACACGCGCGCACACACGCACACCAGAACACTTCAGCAGCAATCAGAACCCAGGAGACGCAACACTTTTGTCTTAATTCAGAGCATATTTTAGGCTGCACTTTGTGTGCACACACACATAACCCATGTACTTTTTTCAAGCCAAGCAAACTGTGTTGGGGAGGGGTGGATGAGAGGGAATTGAATGTGGAGAGGAGTGAAAGTATTGCCCCCAAATGAAATGCTGAAACAGCTAAGTTTGCAAAAGGGGGGGCAGAGAAGTCTCTCACCACCCACATATTTTTAGGAGTCTCATGCTAGCTTTGAAGAAAGGGTAGGTGTGGCAGCCCCCAAATGCATCAGCAAAAGTGGGGATGAAAGAAGGCACAGGTTTGGCAAAATTCTGCATGTGCTCATTTATAGGTGAAAATTTAGAAATAATGCAGGCAATTTAAATAGAACTCTGCAGTACACCACAGTGAGAAAGACTTTTGACCAGGTGAACTGTGTGCCACTCCAGTCTGATGTCCAGGTGCAAACTGGATGGGCAGCTTGAAGGACCCTGATGTTCTCTCACTTCTGATGGTAAATTATTTTTAAATCAGATGAACTAAGCAGGTATGGGAAACCTTTGGCCTACAAAACATTGCTGTGTGACAACGCCCATCATCCTTGGCACTTGGCCATGCTTGGTGGGGCTCATGCGAGCTGTAGTTTAGCAACATCTGGAGGGCCAAAGGTGCCCCACTTCTGAAATAAAGGATGCCTTCAGGGGGGACTGTCTTCTGATGGCCCTACGAAGAGAGGCTAGTCCTCTGTACAGTATGACATACTGTGGTTACCCTAGGGGAGTGGGGGAATGGGGGGAAACCACTCAAATAATGACAATGGAGAGGAAACAAATATCACCATCCAAAGCTAAATTGAGTTGAAGCCACATTCCAAGATGATGAAGGAAGGTGCTTTGATTAATAATGTGCCATCATTGTGCATGTCCTTTACAACGTTGCAACATGCATATAGTGCCTTTAATTTACAAGCAAATGCCTTTAATTTACAAGCAAATATTAAGATGGGATATATTTTATTTTTTTTAAAGAACTAATTATAGGTTGTAGCCAACTAAATTTTACCCAGAGTAGACCACTGGAAATTATTTCACCTGATGCAGTCATGTTCATTAATTTCAATGGGTCTACTCAGAGTATGACTAACACTAACACATCTCATTGTTATCCCACTTTTCTTCCAAGAAAGATCATATGCTTCAAGGATAGTCAACACAGTGCTCTCCAGATGTTTCTAGACTATAATTTCCATAATCCCTGGCCATTGGCTGTGTTGACTAGGGTTGATGGTAGCTGTAGTGGCTAGCCTTGGCATTCAATGTCTGTCCTCTCCACCCCTCCACATAATTTATCCTCAAAATAACCCTGTGATGTAAATTAGGCTAAGAATTCACAGTCACTCAGTCTGTGCCTAACACTACCACAGCATCACACCAGCTCACAAGAACTTGGCAAGGGTAATTAGGGGAAGATTACATAATTGATATCTAACCACAGGGTTTTTGGGGGGGCTGTCTATTTATTGAGCAAAGAGCATCCCTGTATAAATAAAGTTTCTTCTTCAGTAAAATGTTTAAAAATCATTTCCTTGAGTAGAAGTGCCAAGACAGAGAACATAGATGTTCTTATATGCAACACCAGGGAAAAATATACACTACCCATAGGTTTCACTACTGACATCTAATTACACCATGACTTCAGGGTTTGTGATGAAATTTGTAATTTCACAGCGATCATTTTACATTTCCACAAATGAAAACAATTATCAGTGTCTGTTAACATTATGGCAGACTCTTTCTTTCTTGTCTGCTTTGTCATTAACATTGACATGAGTGCTATTAAAACAAACATTTTAATCATTTTTAATAACTAGGGATCTTTTCCCAGTTGTTGCATTCCCTTCTGTGCACCTAGGGAAAGTTGATCCATCAGAGCAAATGGGGTACTACTCCACCAGGCTCAGTCTGTCTTCAGCTAGCCGCCACCTCGGCTAGCATCCACCTCCCTGCCTTTCCCCCCACTTACAATCAGCCCAGAGGCTCTGGCTATCAGTTTCTTCCTCCTTAGTCTCAGATTTGCACTTGTTGAAGAACTCTGCAGGGTTGAGAAGGGAACAAAATCAGGATTAGTTAGCTCCTTCTGTCATTGGCTCTGACTCCACCAATCATTGACTCTGACTCCACCTACTGTTGGTCTCCCTGTCTACCACATTATCAGTCCCAGTGGGCACTAGCCACCACTGCCTGCACGAATACCCATCATAAACTTATTATTATTTGCTTTAGAGGCAGGGGTGCGGAATCGTCAGCCACAGGACTTCATTGTATAGTGCTTAAAAAAGGGATCAACAAGACCTGACAATCTAAGGTCACCTGGTGTCATTGTGATGACAGGTGATATGACACGTGGCTGGCTTCACTTGCCTACCAAATGGCTGAGGGAGATAACAGTTAGTCTCACCAGCCAGATCTGGTTCACCTCTCCTGCTTTAAAGGTATTCATGGCTTGACCCACCTTAGTTACTTACTCATTTTTAAAATTTCTGTTCTGCTCTTCCTCCCAAAAGAGCCCAAATAACAAACCAACAAGAAGATACAATTTTTAAAAAATGCAAATATATTTAAAGCCTCTAAAATGTAATTAAGAACATCTAAAAATACCTAGGTAGGGGTAGCGCTGTGGTTTAAACCACAGAGCCTCTTGCCGATCAGAAAGTCGGCGGTTCGAATCCCCGCAACGGGGTAAGCTCCTGTTGCTCGGTCCCTGCTCCTGCCAACCTAGCAGTTCGAAAGCACGTCAAAGTGCAAGTAGATAAATAGGTACCACTCCAGCAGGAAGGTAAAAAAGTATTTCCGTGTGCTGCTCTGGTTTGCCAGAAGCAGCTTAGTCATGCTGGCCACATGACACGGAAGCTGTCTGCGGACAAACGTCGGCTCCCTCGGCCACTAAAGCGAGATGAGCGCCGCAACCCCAGAGTCGTCTACAACTGGACTTAACTGTCAGGGGTCCTTTACCTTTACCTTTTTTAAAAATACCTAAAAACAATCACATACCCTCCCATCTGAAAATTTCAAGGTTACTAGGGACAATATTGAATACATGGATGAAAAGTAATGTTTTTAGATTTCTTCTTAAAGTTAACAATGAGGGAGCCAGATGCATGTCACAAGGGAAGACATTCTACAGATAGGGAACCACTACCAAGAAGGCCATGTCACAGGTCAGTTCCTTGCCACACCACCAAGATACCTTGACCCATATTGCCAGCTAAATTCATGACACCTCTGCCCCTCCACATCTGTCCCTCTCTACTAACCAGAATGATTCTGCCCGTTCTCTCTAGCTGCTCTTTGTGACCTGATTAGGAAACATGAGACACTTACAGCTTTATGCTTGGTTATATTATTGGTCCGTATACTTTCAAAGCCAGCAGCCCTCTAGAGCCAACAGCAAAGAATGGTGCTCCTCATCAACTGATATCTGATTCAGAGTTGCCAGGGATTGAAGTTGGGACCTCCTAAAGTTGACAAGCTACCACTAAGCTAGAATTCTCTCTCTGAAAAATGCACAAAGCATCATCTCTGCCTCCAAAGCCCTCTTTAAAAAACCCATAACCCTTTTCACAATGCCTGTGGCTTAGCTCCACAAAGCAGGAGTTCTTTTGAACGTGAGGGCTCCATTACCTTTTGGGAGTGGTAGTTACATGCTAATGGTGGGTGAGGCTAGAGGAAAAGTGGGTGGAGCAAGACAATAAACTTTACAATTGTACAGTAGCCTAGTTTCTACACCCACTTGCACACCACTCTTTATCTACCATCCAGACAAGCAGGAGGCATGATCACAGTTCAAGGGCTCATTCTCATTGGTCAAAAGCACCCAGGATGTGCAGCCAGTACAGTGAAGAGTGTAGCCTGCATAGAGTTCTGAGGGTCAGAGAGGCCTGGGGTCCCACATTCAGCCATCAACCCCCAGGCCTGAGGTTCCTCAGTCCTACTTAGCAGGAAATGTTGAGAATTGAACCTGGAACCTTATACATGGAAATTCTTTGATCTCCTGCTGAATGATGACTCATCTAGGCCAGTGTTGTCTCATCTGATCTCCAGAGTAAATCTCCAAAGACTTGGGTAGAGAGGGGACTTTTTCAAAATCTCAGGCAGGAGGACTGAAGGAGCCTCCAGAGAAGAGCCTCTGGGCATGGGAATGAACAATTGTTGTCTAGGTGGATAAACAGTCCTGCTTTCCTATGTTCTTGTATGCCCAGATGGCATAAGCACAGCCTGCTGAAAGTGCTTTCAGGGGTTAGATTTCAGGGAAAGAAGGATTTTCTTTTGCTGGCTTTCCAACACCAAAAGTGCAATTGCCATGGGAAGATGAATGATTGCATCATTTTGCTTCCAGAAATAGCTCTCAGGCCATTAAACACACACACCAAGAAAACAAAATATGCACTGAGGAATTAGTTGAAATGTAAGCTGGGCAAAAAATGTTAAAGCTTCCCAAGATACCAACCCAAAGCCAAAGTGTGAAGGTGGCTTCGTTTGTTATAAAAAATCAGGGGAAGAATGCATTTGTAAGGCTGGTCTCTAAAATGTCCACATCTTATGACTGCACAGCTGGGTTTCTGAGTATGAAAGCAAAAATAAAATAAAAAGTACAATTAAAGGAAGGAAGGAAGGAAGGAAGGAAGGAAGGAAGGAAGGAAGGAAGGAAGGAAGGAACTGGGGTGGGCGGGGAGGAAGTGTATGGAATCACAGATTAATTTCTGAAAGCAAGTCCCTCTCTTTACTTAAGCCAAAGTTGGCAAGCCTTTGACACTGCAGATGTTGTTGACCTACAAGTTCCATCAGCCCCTGCCCATAGGCCATGCTGGCTAGGGCTGATGGGAGCTGGAGTCCAAGAATTTCTCTTGCACCATAGGCTTCCTACCCTTGTTTTATATTGAAATAATAATACTTTAATATGAACATTACTACTAACAATTTGTAATATGAAGTTAAACAAAGTTAGTAAGAAGGAAAAGAGGACAGTGAAGAATGTGAAGAAAAACATTATAGTGTTTCTCCATAGAACAAAAGTGGGGTGAACCTTTGGCTCTTTAGATGTTGATGGACTACACCTCCCCTTGATCATTGGCCATGCTGGCTGGGGTTTGGTACTTATCCAAGGGTTTTGGAACTTATCCAAGAGTTTTGGAACTTCCAAGATTTAGAAGTGGCTGTGAAGTAACCCATGGCCTACATCTATCTATCTATCTATCTATCTATCTATCTATCTATCTATCCATCATCTATCATCTATCTATCTAACATCTAGTGTGGGAAAATGAACCCCTCAGGATGTTACTGAACTACAACTCCCATATGCCCCAGAAAGAAGGGCCAATGGGTAGGGATTATGGAAGCTGTAGTTCAGCAATATATGGAGGGCCCAAGATTCCCCATCGCTTATCTGTTAGGTTGAAATTGACACTTCTAATTTGCTACTTTGTACATAGGGGGAAACTTCAGACAGGCATTGGGGGGGGGCATGAATCAACCCGAATTGACCATTCACATTGCATATTGGTTTAGTAAAGGTGGTTGGGAATTTACAGAGAGCTTTGTGGTTGGGATGAGCAGCCGTGGGGCTTTTTTTTAAAAAAAGGAGGGACCATACAGCCCCCACCCTCTGCAAGAAAAACCTTCCAACCACTTCATCTACTCAAAAAATTCTACTCTCTTGCAAACTTTGGTGAAATTCAGTCTTTGAGAACATTTCTCTCTCTCTCTTTCTGCCACTGTCTGCATTTAAAACAGCATTGTGCCACTTTGAATAGGCTCAGCTTCCCTACAGAATCCTGGGACCTGTAGTTTGTTTAGGGTGCTGTGAGGAGTCTGGGGGGCTTAGGAGACACCCGTCACCCTCATAGAGCTACAATTTCAGAGTTTGCTGGCAAGAGGGATTGATTGTCTAACCACTCTGAGAACTGTAGCTCTGAGAACTGTAGGGGAATAAGAGTCTCTTAACAACTCAGTGGTCTGATAACTGCTTTGAATGTATAGCACAAATGGGGCCTTACTTCCCCCACTAGAGGTCAATGGACAAAATAAGCTGCATTGAAAGGTTTGTCCTAACTCTAGCACTTATTTAGTATTAAGAGTACAATATAAACCTCAAAAGCCACAGCACAGGAACCATCAGGCTGTGCACTGTGGGTTATCTGAATGATTTTGTGCCCTTAAATGCCCTTAAATGCATACACACAAGAAACAAGAGCTTAAATCAAAGTAAGTTATACTCAGAATAGTCCTGCTGAAATTCACTGACATAGTTAGAGCAATATATGTAAATTCTAGTGAGCCTATTCTTATCAGGACTAATGTTGGATGCAACCCAAGATGTTGGATGCAGAAAAGGGATGTTCTCTGGTAAATCAGGTAAATTCTCTGGTAATTTGGTAAATCTAGGAAATTCTGCGGTAAATTAGGTTGGGGTTTTTTAAGGGTCTGTCAGGATCTCAGGAAGGCTTTCCAAGCTCTGCTAACTAATATCTTTCTAGCTAGAGATTGTAGAAATGGAACATGGTGCATGTAAGGCAAGGATGGGGAACCTCTGGCCTGCCGTTCCCATTGGCCTGCAATTCCCATTGGCCCTGCCCATTGACCACACACAGTGTTCTCTAAGGACAGAGGAAGAACCATTTTGTAACAGCCCAAAAAATCCATCTAATCCAGCATCTTGTTGTCCCTATTGGAAGCCCACAAACAGGATCTGCAATAACACTCTATGCACTTGCATTTCCCAGAAGCTGGTATTCTTGTGCATACTGCCTCTGATACTGGTAAAACATATCCGCTGTGGCTGATAGCTTTATTCCTCATGAATGTGTCTGTTGGCATCTGTCTGTCTCAAGAGACAATGGTGTGTGCCTCCGGGGGTGACAATCACAGCGGCCACTATGGCTGCAGAGAACAGTAACACATAATTGCTGTCTCCCACGTTGTTTTTGCTGCCCGCTCTGGGGTGCAATCCTAGGCAGCATGTTTGGAGATTCTGGGCTGCTGAGATGACAAGACCCTGCTCTCAGCCTTGCTGATATGGTCCAAAGGAAAGGAAAGCAATACATTTGGCACCAGCTTGGCTGCAGGAGTTGCTGGAAGCAGGCATACAAGATGCTATCCAACTACTTTAGGGACTCCATTCCAGATTTGTATAGGGTTTACTCCTTAGCCTTTTCCTCTCCTGAAGATGTCCCACAAGGCAGCAGGTACAGATTTTTCCTCAGGGTTTACTCTCAAAGCCTTTCTCATGAATGTGTATAACCACAAAGCCGAGGAGGTTTAGGATCAGAGTTTTCCGTCTCCTAGATAGAGAAGCCCACCTGCTCCTCACTTCCTTCTACAGCATGAGGAGAAACCATGTTCTTGAATCTGTCTAATCCTCTTTTACAGCCAGTCAAGGTGGTGGTCATCGTTACTAATTCTATTGGAGTCAAATGTTTGTTTGTTTCTCTGGAGTCTTTCAGCATTCAGCTTCTTTGGATGACAAGGGGTGCCATCTAGGGGGGCTGGGGTCCGCAAAAATTTCAAGGAGGGTACCAGGCCCCATCAAAATTCCACTGCAGCCATGCATGAATGCCATGGGGCATGCTTGCGTCACATGCACAAGTCGCATGACATGTGCATGACACATCAGAACACCCTGCAGCATGCACAAGTGGCATCAGTGCCGCTCCTTGCATTTTCTCTTAACTAAAAAGCCCCGAACGTGTAACCTTTCCTCACAGAGGAATTTCTCTAGCACCTTGATCATTTTGGTTGCCCCTATCTGAAGCTTTTTCAGCTATGCAACATCCTTCTTAGAGTGAGGTGATCAGAACTGTATGCAGCATTCCACAATTCTAACCCTGAGCCATGGCTTTCCACAAGTTATAGGCCTATCTGGCCTATCTCCACTAGCTGTTAAGTGCTAATATGACACCTAGGCTGTTCTTGAGCTGTTTTTGCACCAAGCAGCGGTTGGGACCCAATTGTCCAAAAAGACCCCTTCTAAATCCATCCATGATTGTCAGTTGCTCTTCAGAGTAAAGAAACAGGGAAGTTTGATCAGATTTAACAGAGTTACAAGTCTGGCCTTGCTCAGAAGACACAGATTATGTAAGCCTCCAGAGATGAAGGCCTACAAACAGATTCAACATCTGTGCATGACTCTTTCTGTGTGTGCGTGTGTACATGCAGACCCAGCACCACAAAAGGCAATTTTCAAAGTCTCGTTTGCTCAGCGTATGCGTTCTACGTGCAAATATCTCACACAAAAAAGTACAGTTCCCCACAACAGGGCCCAAGGTATAGCATGGGTTGCCAGATGTTGCGTCTGTAGAGTGGGGGTGGGTAACACTACTGCATCAGCAAGTGCTGCAGTTGATAGATGCGAGACAGGAGCATCATACAGTTGTACACATAATCACAAACAAGAAGATACGGAGCTGCACACTTGCTACTGAGGGTCATGAAAGGTGAGCTCCTAGTTACCTGGGATCAAGGAATCAATTAAGTATCAACTAGGTTTTACTCAGAGCAGACCCACCAAAATCAAAAAGCATAACTGAGTTTATTCCATTAATTTCAGTAGGTCCATTCAGAGTAAACCTTTGTTGACTACTGCCCCAGAGTTTGAGAAGGCCTTGTAGACCACCAGCTCCCAATTTGATGGTGGAAACTAGAGAATCCTCAACAGACACTAATTTAGCATTTGTCCGAAGACCTCTATAAGATCCCAACGGTCCTCTTAGTCAAGTAAGGGAACCTCAGGCCCAGATCCCAAATACAGTCCTGATGGCCTCTTTATCAGTTTGGTTTCTTGTTTTTGTTTTTGGATCTCCCCAGGCCACACCCTTTACTGGCTTCACACCCTTCCTGAGTACCTTGCCTGTCTTGAATCTGCCCTTGAATCCTGATAAAGACTCATTTGCCTAGAACAGGAACAGAGAAGGTGTGTTAGTGTGTGCAAAAACTAGTCTACTGCACAAAGGTAAAATTCACATTCATTGCTCTGCCCACTTTTGCCTCTGGCCCTGCCCCGGCCCCCCGGGCTGTGGCCCCCAGAAGGTTGGCAAGATAAGAATGTGGCCCCGGAGCTGAAAATGGTTCCCTACACCTATACTTGGTAAAGGTCTGCTTTGTTGAACTGCTCTTACTATTGAAGATGTTTAGCATCTTTTTGACTATGGCGAAGATCTTACAGAGGTAATGAGCCTGCCCCTGGGCTGTATCATTTCCTGGGCCAGGGGTCTGCAACCTTTAAGACAAAAAGAGCCACTTGGACCTGTTTCCAAAGAAAAAAAAACTGGGAGCCACAAAACTCGTCATTATAAAAATAACTTTTTTGTCACTTTTTATTATTTCTTTGTTTGACCCCTCAGAATTACTCCTCCTCATAGAAATAAACGTTAAATTAACAAGTTACCTTTTTGTGTGTGTGTGTTCTTCACTCCCCTTCAAAACAGTGACCAGCGTACATGCCCCTTACAGTGTAGTGGGCGGGCGGGAAGGTGACGTTGGGGCGGTGCGTTACTAACGCACGCACCGCCCCCATGTGACGTCACAGCCAGTACAGTGCCCGCCACAGTGGGGAGTGTTGGGGCGCACAATGCGCCTCCTCCTCTCGCTAGTATCCACCCCGGAGCTGCGGCAAAGGTGTAAAAGAGCCACATGCGGCTCCGGAGCCGCGGGTTGCAGACCCCTGTCCTGGGCAGATGGATGGAGACTCACACAACTGAATGCTGCTCCATGATAACAAAGGCATAAAAAAAAAATGCACATTAAAACAAGAACAATGATAATGTCAGGGATAAATTTTCAGTCTAGCCTTCTCCATGACCAATGGTGACTGTTGCCCACTGGGACTGGTAGGGCAATGAGCAAAGAAGCCAACAGTAAGTGGTGCCAGTGCCAATGGAAGGCAGAGCCAACTCATTCTAGTTCTATAATGGCAGCACTGAGGACTCATCCACACTTTCACTTGACCCCTATTTTGATAATATTTTGTACATTGCTGATTATTCCCCCTGAGTCTGAGAACGTCTCTGCAGCTGTGCCTTGCAAAAAACCAATCTTACCAACTTCAAATGTTGTTATCTATCATTAAGGATCAGGCACATGTACTATAAAACAAAGAACTTTATTAACTCCTGATTCTCTGGCCCTCCTGCTGCCTCCACATGCTTTTTGTGCTGAATCACTTCCTGGTAGCTGCTCCCTTAACCCGTGCCTTCCCTCTATGTCACTAAGTTTCTCTTCCTGACCATTGTCCTAAGCTCTTACTTAGTTCCACATACATTAACCGTTCCTTTTATAACTTTAATAAAAACAAAACAAGAACAAAAAACTGGCTATTAAGTTGACTATATAGTTTCAAAAGTCTGTGTGCCCACTTGAATTTAGACAGAGTCTCAGGCAGTGGTATTTTTCTAGAAAAAAGAGGTGCTGGAACTCACCATGAACACCTCCCTTGTTCTCCTGTAAAGGCAATGGCACCCACCTGAGAGGTGCCGGAACTGAGTTCCATCAAGTTCTGGCTGGAAAAAAGCCATGGTCTTAGATGATGGGGTTTCTATACTAGTTAACCTGTCAGAGTCTTTATCTGTTTTGCTGCACGTGACATAATTATTTCCCGGCGGTGATTGCAATATGTGGTATCCAAACAGGATTGAGGTGAGTGTGAGCAGTAGCGGACCTTGGGCTCTCAAATTTCAGTGTGAAGCCAAAATTCGACACACCACCGTTCTAAGTCTTAGTTGCAGCATCCCCCATGGAGCCCCTGAGACGCTGCGCCCGGTGTGACTTAATCAGTCATGCTCCCCTAAATCCACCTCTGGTGTGAGCTGTCATTAACTTGTGCAGGAGAAGCTGGGCACTCTCAAGGATATGGGTTTTCACTACTACTATGGCTCTTCTGGCTCCTGAAGATGCCTCTCCTCCATCATCCATCAGTTCTGAGTCTACGGGCTGCCCCTTAACCCATGGCTTCCTTCTATGTCACTAAGTTTCTGTCCTAACCCTCTTACTTAGTTCTATATACACTGATACATTACTCATTACTCATCTGAGGCTCATTTAAGCAAAATATCCCTTTGAATTTTCTGTGCACCTGAGAAGATCCAATTCAGCAGGTAAGATTGGATTTTCACAAGGCACAGCTGTGGAACAACAGTTAAAATGCTCAAACCCTGAATAATTATTCGCTACACAATATGAGCAAAATACAGGTCAAGTGAAAGGGTGGATAAGTCCTGAGACTTACACCCCCTGTACGCAAGTAAGGTAGGCAGATGGAGATGCCTGAAGGCAGACCTGATGTTGATGGGGCAGCTCTCCATTTGCCCTAACAGTCCAGCCTCCACAGTGGACCATGGCATGCATGCCCTCTATCAAAGTGCGCAGGAATTGGTTTGTCTGTCTTAGGGAGAAGTGGAGGTGTGCACCTAGGTGTTAGACCAGATGTTCTGATTAAAACCAACTGTTTCATTCCCAGGAACTTGAAGGCTGGATTGTGAAATATCTTTACCTGAGGCCTTGGAAATCAGTTGCTAGTAACTGTAGCTGGACTGGGCCAGACAGGACAATGCTTTGACTGAAAATCAGGCATCTCATTATGCATACCTCAAGATTTTCCCTTCGAAGCGTTTGGCACGTGCAACATGTTCTGCAAACTATAATGGTAAAGGGTGCCAGAGCATCATCTGTGGGGGCAACATCTGGCAACATAGCAGTCTTTAGGAGGGCTGTACTTTTAAAACATGTGGTATTTGCACGTAAAATTCATATGCTGAGCAAATGAAAATCCAAATTTGGACTTCACAGGGCTCTTCACAGGCAGACTCCTATGTCTTTTACTAGCAACATTATAGGTTACTGCAGATTTCTGACTACCGATACTAATTTTTTATTTAAAACACTAAGTTTGCAATCTTATTAGGCATGGGCAAAACTGTTAGTTTCAGTTTCGCTCAGTTTCTCAGTTTTCCACATTTTTATTTTTTTTAATTATCATGAAAATTTATCAGCATTTCAGTACTATTTTCTCTTAATTTGCAATTTTTGTATACAATTTCCCCATACATACTCATTTCTGCAAAGCAGATTTTGCTAATATGATATGTTTTTGCATGCTATTAATATTAATGGAGGGTTGTAGTGGTGGGAAGCCCCAACAGCAAACTTAAAGCAAGCTCCATGTGGGGGTGGAGGGTTTGACTTGGTTAAGAAAAGGGAGGGAAAGAATCTGCCCTTCGCAATTACATCTTTCTTCATTTTCGTCTGATTTTGAACCTCTTCCTTTAGAAGATAAATACCAGCAGCTGGAGCCTTGTTAAGTAAAATCATAATCAAAGTCTCTTGTATATAAACTGAACTTTTGGAATAATGAATTGATGTCAAACTTTTCTGTGTGGGAGAGATGTGGGGGAACAGGGCTGGGATGGGGGATATGCTGTATCTCCCTACCACTTTCCCCCTGTGTGCATGTTTTATTTAATAAGTTCAAAAGCCAAGCCTTCAAGATATGCACAGGCATGTCTGAACATGCCTGAACTTGCCCGGAGTGGATAAAAGCCATAGAAACAACTGACTCCTCTTATTTAAGGCAAGAGTTAGCTGTACTGTGTAAACTGGAGTGGTGATATCAGAGGAAATGAAAGTTTAAATACAGGGTGGGGTGTCAGAGTGCTTCTAAATCAGTAAAGAGGCTTACATTTTGCTACCTACAGTGATACAGCCCTAACACCATCACTAGATCTAATGGCATCGCTTCCCCCCTCCCCAGAGTCTCTCTGGACATTATTATTTTTTTTTTGGGGGGGAGGTTATTCCGCAACATGTCATTGATTCAATAATAGGGCATTAGTGGTGAATTTATACTGGTGCATCCACATAATTCCACGTTGTTAGTTATTCTGAGATGCTTCCCCAGTGTTATTTATTGTGGTCATGCACATCAAAAGCAGGTCAACATACACACCAGGAACATTTGTGGTGTTATAAGTTACAGGATTCCAGTAGGAAGTCATGGCATACATGCCGCCTGCAAATTGTGTGACTATAAGGCATTGTGTCCAGCAATGGCTACTAGCCACAATGGCTATATTCTACACCTGCTGTTGGAGGGAGTATGCCTCTGAATTCAAATTGCTTATTTTACCTCCACTGCACAGGTGGGGAGATGTCAGGGAATGGTCTGAAGATGAGTACTGGGGAATGCATTCAATGGCAGACCAGCTTCTCTCAGATGGAAGAATCGCCCCCCTTGCCCACAATGTATTCAGAAGCGGAGAGAGAGGCAGAAACTGAACAGCTTTGAGGGGAGTTACCCAGTTATGAGATAATGACGACAGAACCAGAAGGGAGGCAGCAGCTAGCTAAGACATCTCTTCAGAGCGTGGAGGACCTCCTCTTCCCTTGGACTCAGAGGTCTGAACGTATCAGAAAACAATGGAGTCAGAGGGAGGGAGGGAGGAACTTCCCATTGGTGTTCAAAATGCTGCGGAAGTCTAGACCAGGCAACCATTCTCATTGCAGACAGCTGTGTATTTGTGCTTGCAACATGACGCTGCAATAAAAGGACTATAAATCTATCAACTGCTTGTTAATTCTTACCTGTGAAGTTACCGAAGGGAGGGAAGGACTCCCCATGCTTGAAAGGAGAGCACTGTTGCACTCAAGTTCTGCTTGTAGGGTTCCCAAAGGTATCTGGTTAGCCACGGTGAGGACAGGATGCTAGACTAGATGGCTTTTGGCCTAATCTAACAGAGTTCTTCTTCTGTTCTTAGGGTGACTTCTGGAAGACGTGCCTCAGCCTTTATCTCATTAAGCCTTATTTGAAGCCAACAAAACTTCAGGACTGTTTATGTAAGTTTTATTAAAGGCCGTTTTCAAAGCAGCAGGAATGCCGGTACACTTCACGTACAGATATCACATATTGCACGGCTATTTTAGCTATTGCTCTCTGTGTGAGAGGGAGAGAGGGAGGAAGGGAAAGAAACATAGGCCATAATTCTATATCCGGTGGAAGCAACTTTTTGGAGGCAGCGATGACACCAAATTTGCGTGGACAGGCGGAGTCCCCAGATCCTGCACGGTCCCCCCATCATGTGGAATAACGACTCAAGACAACGTGCTATGGGATTAAATTGACCACAACTTTATTAAATTTCAAATGTGGGTAGACCTTGGCTCAGGCATTGGGCGTTCTCCCTCCCCGGTCCCCAGCCGGGGACCTAGGGAGCATCAGGGTTATCCAGTGTGGGGGGGGGATGGGCCGGCTCTGGAGAACATATGTTCAAGCAGAGATGGCCGCCCCTGTAACGCCGCCGCCGCAGGAGAGAGCAATGACGACCTTTCGGTGTACGGCCAAAGCCTCCCTTCAGAAAACCCCTTTAACGGGGAACCCTGGTATCGCCACCGCAAGAGGAAGATGGACAAAAGGATTCCGCCCAAGGCCTGATACCGCCAAAGTTGTGACGTTTTGCTACGGGAAAGGCGAAACCTGCCAATGCAGGGAAATTCCTTTCCGGCCCTTTAACAGCGACCTTAACGTAGCAGCGCCTGCATACCTGTGAAGAAAAGTTAACCTGCAAAACCTGTGAAGAAAAGTTAACCTGCAAAATAAGACATTAACTGAGGGTGGGTAGGGTGGGAGAAGCTCTGGAGCCAAGTGAGGATTCCTAGGTAAGATCCTCCCTCTATTGTGTGGGCAGGTAATCCCTCCCCTACCTGGCCTGGTCTCCTTGGGAACGCTTCCCCCAGGTGGGATTGGGCAACTGACTGAGGTAGGCGGAGACCTCCAGGTATCCCACCTGAGGGAAGGCAAAGCCAAGCCTATGCTGTTGGAGCCGCTCCAGATCTAGGGGCTGCACACGTCCATGCAAAGGGCGCCCCCCATTTTAAGCGGGGAGCGGTCATTCTATATACATACATATATAAATAAAAAAAATGTTGAAGGTGTGATTATATATAACTGCCCTGAAACCATCACGAGAAGAAATAATCATGAAAGCACAATAAAAAGAACACCTGGAGAGCCCTATCACATGAATTCACCATCTGCCAAAGGGGATTAGGATAGTTCAGACAACAGTTTTATCCCACACTTCCTGCTGCATTTTTCCATCATCTTCCTTATCAATTTTTTTATTATTATTATTATTATTATTATTATTATTATTTATTTTTGTGCAAGATCTCCCAGACCATCTTAACTGTGCAAGCTTCATTTGCTGGTGTGTAACTGAATTCCACCTGAAAATAGCTACAGTGTTGATAAAGATGTAAAGCCTGTGGACCCTCTGGACCAAGACTGAACCATCTAAATTGTTGAAGGGCAGAACATGATCCATAGCAAGGGTCCATGGTGCACTCCATGGTGAAACTACAGCTCTCACCATCCCTATGATTGACAATGGTGGCTGAGGTCAATGGGAATTGTGGTTCACCAACATCTGGAGGCCACCATGTTGGCTACCCTTGATCTATAAGAAGAGACCTCTTGTCCACTTGTTGGAGAAAGCGCCAGTAGAGCTGAGTCACTGCCTGCAAGCCCAACATACGTATATATATATTTTATGGTTCGTTATTGTTTATATTTTAAATTAGGTATGTATGATGGCAATAAAATCTTTCAAGTGCTTACGTCCTCTAAAGGTCTTAATCTAGTCCTAGGTCAACTATTTGTGTACACAGATAGTACATTCACTGAATCTAATGTGTGGACACCCCTGTTGTGTCATGGTTTTCAAGAGAGCAGAGTTCTGAAGTAAAAGTGGGAGGAAACAGAGAGAAAGACTGCAGTGGCTGGGAAGGAGAGAGGTAAGGTAAGAATTGTATAAACCTCGAGCTTCTGAATGCCTTAATTCCATTATTATCCTTCTCTTCTTTCTTTCTTTCTTTTTGAAGCTTTGTTGACTTCAGTAGTTCTAAGATGAGTTAAGCTCATAGCCCTCAAAGCACTTACTCACGAGTTGTCCTGTCAATTCCACAATTAAGTCATCTGCATTAAGTGGCTTTAGGACTGCTGCCAAGCTGAGGCAATAGCTCCCTGCTGGATATGAAGAATAGAGGAGATCAAATATGTAAACCTTTTCCCACTCAAGCTACTTTGATGAACAGGCTGTAACTTTGACTAAAGGCCTTGTGTATTTACAGTTGGCTAATGACCTGTATAAACAAAGCATCTGTATGCTAATTGTGCTAGTCACACAAAACTGTTTTGCTTAGAGAGGCTTGTAAAGAATTCCTTGCAGCTTGATTATCAGCACTGTAGACTGGAAAATGCCACAGGTGGAAAACTGGGGGGCCAGTGGCATGACTGGTACCCACTGGGACTGGTGGGGGAAGGCAAGGAAACTAGCAGCAGGTGGAACTGTAGCGAATGACAGGCAGAGCCAGCTAATTCTAGCTCTGTTCTACAAGGGCAATCTTGGGATTAAGGAGGAAGAAGTTGACAGGCAGTGCCATCCCTCCAGTGGTTGCAAGTAAGAAGGCAGGTAATCCTGGTGGGGCAGTGCCCCATTCACTCTAACAGAGAACCTTTCACTGTGGGAGACCTGCCATAGGATTTCTTTGTGAATCCTTTTCTTGCTGTGTATATGCCTATTTTATTGCTATGACTGTATTAGAACATGTTTCACTGAGTGGGGATATGATAGCAGTCTTTATATATCTGAAGGGCTGTCACAAGGAAGATGGAACAAGCTTGTCTTCTGCTGCTCCAGAGGATAGTACCTGTACCAATGGATTTGAATTACAAGAAAGGTGATTCTGACTAAACATTAGGAAGAACTTTCTGGTGGTAAGAGCAGTTCGAGAATGGAATGGGCCGTGTTGGAAGGTGGTGGGCTCTCCTTCATTGGAGGATTGTAAAAAAGAAGTTGGATGGCCATCTGTCAGGAATTATTCAGATGCAATTCCTGAATTGCAGGGGGTGAACTAGATGGCCCCTGGTGCCCCTTCCAACTCTACTGTTCTATGATGTATATTTATCTTATAAGTTTCATTATATGTTTTTGGCGCTAGGACAGAGGGCGGGCATTCGTGTGAATAAGGAATGGGCCGCCCAGATTGGGCCTGACTCTCAGGAACCTACGGGTATCACAAACAGGGCAAGGGGCATTGTATGGCGAAGGGGCCAGCATTAGGGTTGTGCCCCTCAACAGTTTTGGGAGAACTAATCAGTTTCGGAAGAACGTATTCTGAGCTTCAGAAAATGCCATGGAAATTTATATCCTTAATACTCAATCCAGCATGGGGCGATGATGCTGCACCCCCAGCGCACTCGCTAATACACAGGGCCCCAAGGAAGGCCAAAGAATATGCAGCTTGGAATAACTGGACTTCAAAACTGGACCAACAAATACTGCACAACTTGCCCCAAATCAGCTGCAAAGTCTTGACAGTAATAGACTTCCTTGTGTCTGGCAACACCAGGTGCACATGACGCCAGCCAGTGATTAGCTTTTTTATGTGAAAGGTATTACAGGGATCAGGTATCCAAAGACATTTGCTAAAATAAGAGATAGCCGCCCTGTGGAGGCTCATGGTGTTGATTGTCAAGCCTTTCCATTTAACGAAAACCAGGTGTTTTAGAATGTCAGATTCCATAGCGGAATGCCTGTGAGATGAGCAGAACTGGGCTCTGAACCCTTCAAAGGATGACCATGCTCTTGTGTAAGCCCGCATTGTGGAGGGTGCAAGGCCCTGCAATAGTCCCTGTGTCACTTCTCTTGTTCAATTTCCCAAGGCTCCTTCAGGAAGGCATCTGGTAGCTGGGAAGCCTCGGGTGCCAGGTCGCAAAAATGTTCCATCTGGAAACAAGACAAGGCATCCACAATGACATTATTAAGGCCAGGAACAAACATAGCTAAGAAGGAAATGTTACCTCGAACGCATTCTAACACAGAAGCAAAGCACCCGGATAACTTGTTCCAGTTTGGTTGACTGCTTGGCTTTTATTTTTACCACTACCTGGTTGTCAGACCAGAAACAAACCCTGTTGTTCTTGAACTGATGGCCCAAGTGTGACTAAAATTGGGGGGGGGGGACTCAAGAAAAGTTAGATCATGTGTGATGTCTCCAGAATGCCACAATGCTTGCCATGGATGGGCACACTAGTGGCCCCTGAAGTAGACTCCAAAACCGCAGCGAGCGGAGGCATCAGAGTGCACCTGCAGGTCCTCTTTTGTGATTAACGACTCCTGCCAAAATGAGCCCAATAATTATTGAGGAACGTTGAAATCCTCTTTTATGCTGTGTGTCACCCTAATATGATGGTGAGGAACAACTCCCCCCGCCATGAGATGTGCAAGAGAGGCACAGAAAGCTCTACCAGGCCAATGACCTAACATGTAAAATTGAGGTGCCCTAGAAGTGACTGCACCTGACACAGGGTGGTCTTTTTGAGAGAAATCATGGAATTTAACAAACACCTAAGAGTATCTAACTTAGTTTGTGGTAAACGAGATGTTTAGGCTCAATGCCCAAGTATGACAAATTGCTGGCCAGACCCTCTATTTTTTCTGCTGATAAGGGTATGCCAAAATCGGTAGCAATTTTGATAAATGAAGCTAATGCCCCAGAGCAAGCATCTGAGTCCGGAGGACCCATTATCTAGCAGTCATCCAAGTACTGAATAACATAGGGGCAGCCTGACTTTACCTTCATAGCCCAGTCAACAAATGTGCTAAAAGTCTCAAAGTTGGCACATACTATGGAACAATCCATGGGCACGGCCTTGTCAAAATACCACTGATCCTGAAACTTGAAACCCAGCAACCAGAAGTCATCCAGGTGAACCAGGAGTAGTCTGCGGAATGCAGATTCAATGTCACAATTTGCCAAGATGGCACCAGGGCAACACTCTTTAATTTATTTGATTGCATGATCCAATGAGGCATATTTAACAGAACACTTCTCTTGCGAGATGATGTTGTTTACTGAACCACCTTTTGGGTAAGATAAGTTGTGAATCATGCGGAATTCACCCAGGACCTTTTGGGGTATAATCCTGAGGAGTGACACTATAAATTTGTTAAAAGGCGGATTTGGAAACAGATCTGTGACCCTGCCAAGGTCGCACTCCTTTTCAATCTTCTTCTGAGTGATGTGTAGCATTTCCCTCACTGACTTCTGATTTGGTGGGTTAGTTGTAATCAGAGTACTTTCCACTGGGATATGAAAGCCTTCACGAAATCTCTCTTCCAGGTATCTTACCGCCTTCCTGCTGGGGTATACGCGCCAGAGAGGTAACATAGCTGCAAGAGAGACTGGGGAGGGGGCTAGTGAGAAAAGCATGCCATTTTTGAGCAGATCCTTTTGCTGACTAGGAGCCCAAAGTACCAGCAGCCACTCTAAACTCCTTCTCTCCTGAGGTGAGTCCTGAGTTCCAGAAGCTATGAAAAGAGGTCCTGGCATGAAAACATTTAGAACAGGGATGTGAACCACCACAGCACTCACATTCATGAGGTCTCCGCAGCAACCAAAGGGGGAGAAGCAATGGCCACCGAACGGCATGGATTCGGGAAGATGGCCACCACTCGGACCTGGTGAGCTGGCATTATTGATATGTCATTGGGATCTAAATATTCTGAGCAGGTATGAATAGTATCATATTTATTATTAACATTAGAAAGAGACCACACATTTATTTTATATCCCATGTATAGATTTTTAACTGGTCCAACCCCCATGGGAGGGGGGATTTTTCGCTGGGACCCAAACCCAGGCACTCCCACACACAATTTTTTAAGCAGGACACTCTTTGCATCCTCCTGACGTGTGGCATCCCATAACAGCTCCTCTTCTCTCCTAATGTCTTTGCAGTGTATCAGGCAAGCTGGGGAGCCATACACAGATTGGCCGTGCCAGCTGAGGCACTTTCTCTTCACAAAGAGAAAGTGAGAGAAACCAAAACTGAGATTATTTCTTCCCTAGCTGGGACTTCATTCATTTCCTATGGGTCTCCTGAATTACTAAGGTTGTGTTTCCAGTAGATAGCTGGATGACAGCAATAAATATTATATGGTGGTGGTTCTTCCAAGTCATTGTTCCATTCCAACGTCTTTTTCCTCCCCCCCCCCAGATCATAGAATCTCTTAGTTATGTTCAGTGTAAGACAATGTTGTATCTAGAATAGGATTTAAGGAGAAGAGAGGTGGGAGGTGAGAGTGGTGGAAATAGGGTGGTAGACTTGTATATTATTTTTATTTTTTTTCAAAATTGGTATATGATTTCCAGCAGTTTGTGCCAAAGTGATTCAGTAAATGGACTGGGCTATCAAATAATCCTTTAGCACTTAATACATTTTTGTGATACCAGAATGATGTTTGGTTTAGGGTCTTTATTTTCCCTTATTTTAAAGCATTTATGTAAATCTTGAAAATTAGTATTTTATCTTTTGTATTTAGAGCCCCATCACAATCCGAGGTCCTAAACTGAAGCTTATTTAATTTGTGCATAAATACAGACCTGTATGTTGGTGAAACAGGATAGCTGACAATTAGATATATAATAATTACTTTTTGCATTAACAGCCCAGCTTTCCTCTCTGAGGATCTCAACGTAGCATACACTGTTTTCTCCCCCCCCCATCTTATTCAATCCCCACAACAACCCTATGAAGTAGGTCAATCTGGGAGGCAGTCACTGGCCCAAGGTCACTACTGCACCAGCACTGGCTATATATAAGAGGAGGAGAGGAGATAGTAACAATAGAGCAACTATAGAAACCAAACAGTTGGAGAACACGTGTTCCTCTCTTTCTCCTTTTCCCAGCTCTTATATTTTCCCCTAAAGGATGCCTATTGGCCTGGCTTTCTGTTTTAAGCCAGGCCTGGAGTTTGAGGATCATATCATGTCTACTGAGGTGCAATTGGTGATGTAATGGTTTGACCTTCCCCCAGAACCTTGGAAGCTAATGGAGGGTGTGGAGATGGGGGGAAAGAGACAAGATTCTTGTCTGTTGAAAAAGAACAGTCTGTTTCTGTGCTTATGAAGGGCACAGTGTACAACAGTTAAACACTTAAGTGCCATCCATTAAATTTGTAATAATCTCTAGTGGCCAGAGATCCAAGAAATGAATTTTCTGCCATACTCTCTGTTCTTAACACATTGTGATAGGTTAGTGGAAAGCTCTCCAGAGAGCAGACCACAAAGATTAAAATAGATAGGGATGTTTCTAAAATGATCCCAGTTTCTCCTGATGTTGTGGAGTTTTGAATTATCTAGACTTGTTTCCAAAGTGGAAATGATTCATTAAGCAAACCTCCATTTAATTTTTTTAAAATGAAAAAACTACAAATTTGGTACAGCTGCATTGGGGAACTGGTGGTTCTCCTGATGTTGCTGGACTATAAGTCCCACAGTTCCTGACCAATGACAATTCTGGCTTAGGCTGATGGTACCTGTAGTCAAATAATGTTGATGTGAGACCAATTTGCTGCATCTTACAATTCATTTGTGCTGGTTTATTCCACACACCCCTCCACTACTGTATCAATCTTCTTGCATCAACTGATGAAACATGTCCCCTACCAAATCAAGCAACATGATGGTATGTGCATCAATAACATTTGCACACATTTTTTTATTCGGTATGTGAATCAGTAAAACAGGAATGGGGAACTTGTGGCAGTCCAGCTGCTGGACTCCAGCTCCCATCACCCCCAACCAGTATGATTAATGGTCAGAGATGAAGACCAACATCTAGCAACATCTTGAAGGTGACAGGTTACCCACTCCTGTACTAAAACACTGTACAAAATGAATCTTGATCAGTGATTACCCGTGTGTGTGTGTTTTATTCACACTAGTAATGTAGGTGTATGTAAATGAGGAGGGAATAATGCAGTGGAATGGAAAACCGTGCATGTGCCAAGTCTGGAATTAATCTTAGAAATTCTCCTATCTGAACTGGAATTTAAGAGGAGAGGAACCCCAGAAGAATAATCAAGGAAAGGAATAGGAGAAACCCACTGGTCCATTGAATTACACCCCTGCACCCCCAGGTTTACTGCTCCCTGTACCAACTATATATAGACACAGATCGCTATGGGTTTGGTTGGATTACCCAGAGGGATCTGGCAAGAAGGAGAATCAGAATTTGTGTTTCCTACAAAGGTCTGAGACCTACCTGACCTTGCTTCTGGAAATGTCCAGGATTTGGGGGTTTCTTTTGGGCTTGGGCTTGGGCTGCTCCACAAGCCCCAGCCGCTGCTAGCCCAAGGAAGGAAAGAGGTGCATGGCTGTGGGTGCTCTGTATGCTTTGACCACTGCTAGCCTGAATCAAGGAAAGAGGCACATGGATACAACTGTGGTGGGTCTGTGCGCTCATGCCTACATGCCTCTTTCCCTGGCTCAGGCTGTCCTCTTTTTTGCTCTTCAAGATATGGCAACCCGACATTCATGAGTACCATTAGGCAGTTCTGTCAAGCTATGTGTTCACCCTCCAGAATCTCTCTAAGTGATGCTAGGTCAGGGCATTACACTGTTAAATCCATCCACCTATCCATGGTAAATCCACAATATAGGCAGGGAACAGTCTTGGCAACTGCCCAAGGATGCCACGCATTGATGCCACTCACAGCATGGAGAGCTATGCTTTGGGCTACACAAGCAACAACACTTGGAGAATTTTAGATCACTAGTAGTTATGAACTAGGTCACCAATGTGGCATCTGCACATGTGCCAATGTGCCAACCAATATCTCCTTTGGCACCTGAGAAAGGTCTCAGACAAAAACCCACCTGGGCTGAGAAACAGTTCACTCTTCTGGCTCAATTCCTGCTTCCATTGTCTCAGCCTCTCCTAAATTAAACACACACCTTAAAAAAGAGACAATGCATGTACTTTTGTAAACCAAGAAAATCTTTAATAATTTATTTATTTATTTATTTGATTATTTGGTTATTTGGTTATTTTAAAAGGGCCAGGAAAAAAACCCATCAGCTGTTCCTTCTAATAAAGCATTGGAAAATGAATCAGAAAATAAAGAACCAGTCATTGTAATATAAAGAAAAAGTGTGCACAATTCTCCACGTGTCAGGATTGGACACGTATTCTGAAAAAGTGTAGCAGTTGGCAGGGCCATCTTAAGCATATCCAGCGTCGTGGTGCAAAGCTCCCTCCGACACCCCCCCCCCCATTTCCCAGAGTGTTTTAGGGAGGACGGCGCTGGAGGAGGCAGGCAGTGGCTGGAGGGCGGCTCCTCCAGCAGGGAAGAGGCAGAGGCTGGATGCGGCTCCTCCCAGCTCAGCTGGCCACTTCGTGCCGTGGTGGCAATGGCAGACAGAGGCTCTGGGCGCAGCACTGCTTTGGCGCAGCATGGCAGAGGTGGGCGAGGGCAGCGAGCTGATGCCGGGAGGTGCTGCGTCCAGCCTCTGCCTCTTCCCTGGCACCCTCCAGAACTTGGCACCCTGGCGCCCCGTGCAGCGGCGTAGCGTGAGTTCTCAGCACCTGGGGCAATGCAAATAATTTGCGCCCCCTAACCCGGGGCAAGGCAAGTAATTTGCGCCCCCCCTAACCCCTAACCTGTGAGTTGCCGCTGGCGCTGCTGCCCAAACAACGACGCTTGCCCGGAGGGGGAGGGGGGCAGAGAGGCGAGGAAAATGCAACTGCCCAGCAGCTGCAGCAGCACCGGCGGAGGCGGGGCTGTGAGGAGGGGCTGCCTGGCGCGTCCTCTGCGGCAAGCGCTGAGAGCCGCTGCCTGCCGGGCGCCTTCAGCCCGGACGCGCACACAGCTCGGCGGTTCCGCAAGACATGTGGCTCCGCTACAGCCTGCGCCCGAGGCTCTTCGGCGACTCCGGAGGCAGCGAGCGCACCCCCCCAGATGTTGCGCCCGGTGCGGCTGGCACCTCTGGCACCCCCCACGCTACGCCACTGGCCCCGTGCCACTATCCTCTATGGGTAAGACGCCCCTGGCAGTTGGAAATGTAGATAAGAATAGCTGGTGAGGGTGAAGAATATTGTTTACACTCTTTTTTCAAAACCCCTTTTAGATGTGGCAGTCATTCTGTGTTATGCTATGTACCCGACAGCAGCCACTTTGTGACTGGCATCCACAACATTCCAAATGTTCCCAATGGCCTCAAAAAATTGGCAACTCCTGCTGCCTCCTGATATAGCTCCACAGACAAGTATCATGGCATGCGTCTTCTGCTTTTCCAGGGAAGCAACAGAAGAGGCCCACCCACCTGAGAAATGTATGATCCTGAAAAGAGCCTGCAGACGCTTTGTGTTTTATGACTTCATTGTAGTGCTGTTGTAATGCCAGATGACACTGATTCACAGTGAACCAGTAAATGAATAAGTAAAGTATTTTGTAAATGTAATGAAGTCCTAAGAAATACGAGATCTTACTGAAGTGAGTTGACTGTTAAATCTGTGTCGGGAAGCTGTCTTCTTCTGCCAGAATCTTGGGGGATAACAGTTATTAGACTGGCAAACTGACAAAGTGGAGAGGAGTCAAAATCTATTACTCAGGTTCTGATTGCTTCTAGGTGGGCAACTAGAGGATGTGGGGGGGGGCTGGGAAGTACCCCTATAAATTCTATGTCACTATAAACACTGTAGCTCTGCTGATGCAACAGATGGAGGTCTTCCAATGGGGCACTTTAATTGGTCCCCCCATGCCCCCTGAGGTGCAGATGGCCTGTACCAGAACCCAAGACTTTTGCGTGGCTGGCCCTGTGGAACTCCTAGCCAACAGAGGTTCAGCCGGAGCCTATCCCTGCTTCTTCTTAGTCATCTTCTTAAAATGATATTGTTCAGATAGGCCTTTCAAACCTGAGATTATTTGATAACCATTTCGTATTGGTGTGTTTGGTGTACTTATTGTAACAGTGTGTTTTTCGACTGCATACTGCCTTGTGATATTTCATATGAAAGTATAGTTTACAAATATATAAATAAATATAATGGAATTCTGGAGGGTTGGAGGCACCCCAGGGGTGGGGAGGAAATGTGTCAGTGAAACTATGTGCATGGGGCACTGGATATATAGCGCATTGTTTTGTGCGCCCATGCACAAGCTGACAGTGTATGGGGAAATTAATAGAGGTAATGGGGTTTAGAGAGAAATTGAGTAAAGGAATTAAGGCAATATATTTGCAACAATTTGCAAATGTTATAGTAAATGATAATCTTACTGAAAAGTGTTCAGTTTTGAAAGGTGCAATACAAGGTTGCCCATTATCGCAATTGTTGTTTATATTGGTATTAGATGTATTGACAAGACGAATAAGAGAGAATTGTAAGAAAAACACTGGGGCCTAATTTGAATAGTAGAGTGCCTGGTATCTGGTGGGTGGGGCTTGTGTACTTTGCTCCAGAATCAGCCCCTCTCTTCAGGGTGTGTTCAGTTGAGAGTGTCAGTTATGAGGGACAAACTGCCTCTTCTTGTTTCTTGCCTCAGACTTGCCTCATGCTATATTTAGCTCCTCGTTTCATGTTATTTTGTTGTAGTTTTCTTTATTACTAAAGCTTAGTTTACATTTACATGAGTGACTTATTCTTCTCAAAGAGAAAGAAAATGCTGAGGAAAGGTGTGGAATGTCCTAAACTGCACGACTGAGGTGATATACCCAGTTTGCCAGGAGGATTGATTTTGTTAATCATCCCCCACTGCACAACAATTGGGTTATGGGCCCCGTCTGGCAGAGAGAAAAGAAATTATGGCCATGTATATAAAAGCTGTGGAAGCCCTAGAGCCTGCTGTGCCTGTTCTCACTTCAAGTAAGCATCCTTTATGGAAATCTAGAATGGAGAATGAGCTGGTGAAGAAGGATTTGTGGGAAACAATTGAAAAATCTGCACCAGCAGAAGAGGCAGAGAAAGTGAAATGGGAAAAGCAGGACAGAAATGCTAGGGCAGGCAGACAGTTCAACTCATGTGAGTGACTTACACCACATAAGCAATTTTAAGATTGCCATGGAGTTGTGGCAAGGTCTGAAAGAGTTGTATGAGAGGAACACTCTGAATGAGAGACTGTATTTATCAAGAAAGCTGTTTAGTATTAAATTGAAAGAAAATGGAGATTTAGAAAAGTCAAGTGATAGAGTTGATGGATCATTTAAATACTATAGGCAAGAAATTTGAAGAAGAGGACAAAGTGATTTTAATTCTGCAAGTCTGCCTGAAAGTTACAATTCTTTGATATATGCACTAGAGACTAAAGATAAACTTGGGATAAAAGTACGTTGTATCAAGACTTAAAGAGGAGGCTGCTAGGAGAGCAGAAAAGGCAGCAGAGGGTGAAGTATTTGCTGTACAAAAGATTGGTAAGTATAATTTTAAAAATAAAAGTGCTTTTCAAGGCGCAGACAAAAAAGAAACAACTGGATGTTTCTCATGTGAGAAAATGGGACATTTTGCACAGAATTGTACAAAACAAAGTGGCACTAATAAAGATAGGTTCCAGGGTGGTACTATCAGAACTATCTAGCAATCTCAGGTTATAGGAAAACAGATGCTATTAACAGTAACTCCTCTAGTTGGTTAATTGATTCAGTATCTTCATTGTACATGACGTGTGATGCTAATTTTTTCAGAGAGTTAAATGAAAACGCATCAGAGACAGTTACAGTTGCAAATGGCCACAAAATATCTGTGCAAGGAAAAGGAGCAGGTTTGGATAAGTGTGTTGAAGGCAGAAAAACTGTTTGTAATGAAGTGAGAGATGTAGTTTACTTGCCAGAATTAACAGACAGTTTGCTGAGTGTGTCAACTCTGACCAAGCATGGTTTTGATGGAAATTTTAATCACAACAGATGTGCAATTACCAAAGATGGAGTTCTGTATGCACAATATTTTGAAAAGAATGGAATCTTTGTGCTAGATATAGGTCAAGAAAGGGTGAATATGGTCAAAAAGAATTCAAGTGCAACCTGTATTCCTCAATGGCAGAAAATGCTGGGACATAGAAACTTCAAGATTATTGCAGACCTGCCAAAGAAAGGTTTGGTGAGAGGAATGGAAATTAAACCTTGTAAAGTTGACCTGAATTAGTGAAGTATGTGAAAGTTGTTTGCTGGAGAACAATACCTTCTTTCCCCAAGCAAAACTGGAGAAGCTCAGCAGAGCCTTTGCAACTTATTCATACTGATATATATATATCTGGTCCAATTCAACCGATGTCTCATGGGAAAAATAAGTATATCTTAACATTTATTGACGATTATTCCAGATACTACACAACTTATCTTTTAAAGGACAAATCAGAAACTGTAGAAAAATTGAAGATGTTTGTTGCAAGCGTTAAAAATCAATTCAGAAGGAAGCCACAAGCAATACTTTCAGACAGCGGTGATGTTAAACATTTGCACACTACCCCATTTACCCCAGAACAAAGTGGAATAGCAGAGAGAAAGAATTGCTCTCTGATGGAGATGGTCAGATGTATGCAGAACAGACTGCCAACAAAAGCTGCAAATAAAGCAGCATTTGAACTTTGGTTTGGAAGAGTACCGAACATTAGTCACATTAGAGTCTTTGGAACAAAAGCTTTTGCATATGTGCCAGCACAAAGACATACCAAACTTAGCACCAGGACTGAGTTAGGAATATTTGTCGGCTTTGAGAAGGGGTGCAAAGGTTACATAATTCTTAATCCATGGACAGGAGAAGTGAAAGTGAGTAGTGTATTTTAGAGAAGGAGAGCAATCTTGTGCATGTGTTCCTAATCAGAACAATTTTAAAGAGAAACAGACTAATGCTGATTTGGTAACTGAAGAGGTTCCAGTAAAACTGATCACAGAAGTTGAAAGAACAGAGAAAACTAGTCCAAATAAGATACCGTACTTTACCAGGGGAAACAGAGTCAGGACAAGATGCTGCGTGTGATGATATGGATGAACAATTAGAACCTTTAATCAGACACTCATCATGAGTTAACAAAGGTGTGCCAGCAGAGCAACTATCATACATCACAAAAGCAGTGCCTGTGTCGACCACAGCAAACTATGGCAAGTTCTTAAAGAAATGGGAGTGCCTGATCACCTCATCAGTCTCCTGAGAAATCTCTATGTGGGACAAGAAGCTACAGTTAGAACTGGATATGGAACAACTGGTTGGTTCAAAATTGGGAAAGGGGTACGACAAGGCTGTATATTGTCTCCCTGCATATTTAACTTATATGTAGAATTCATCATGCGAAAGGCTTGGCTGGATGAATCCCTAGCCGGAATTAAGATTACCGGAAGAAATATCAACAACCTCAGATATGCAGATGACACAACCTTGATGGCAGAAAGTGAGGACGAATTAAAGAACCTTTTATTGAGGGTGAAAGAGGAGAGCACAAAATATGGTCTGAAGCTCAACATCAAAAAAAAACAAAGATCATGGCCACTGGTCCCATCACCTCCTGGCAAATAGAAGGGGAAGAAATGGAGACAGTGAGAGATTTTAATTTCTTGGGCTCCATGATCACTGCAGATGGTGACAGGACGCCTGCTTCTTGGGAGAAAAGCAATGACAAACCTAAACAGCATCTTAAAAAGTAGAGACATCACCTTGCCAACAAAGGTCTGTATAGTAAAAGCTATGGTTTTTCCAGTAGTGATGTATGGAAGTGAGAGCTGGACCATAAAGAAGGCTGATCGCAGAAGAATTGATGCTTTTGAATTATGGTGCTGGAGGAGACTCTTGAGAGTCCCATGGACTGCAAGAAGATCAAACGTATCCATTCTTAAGGAGATCAGCCCTGAGTGCTCACTGGAAGGACAGATCGTGAAGCTGAGGCTCCAATACTTTGGCCACCTCATGAGAAGAGAAGACTCCCTGGAAAAGACCCTGATGTTGGGAAAGATGGAGGGCACAAGGAGAAGGGGATGACAGAGGACAAGATGGTTGGATAGTGTCTTCGAAGCTACCAGCATGAGTTTGACCAAACTGTGGGAGGCAGTGGAAGACAGAAGTGCCTGGCGTGCTCTGGTCCATGGGGTCACGAAGAGTCGGACATGACTAAACGACTAAACAACAACAACAACAATGGTGAACCTGACACATGGAAAGAAATTGACAAACTTCCTGCAGAAGAAGCTGATAAGTTGATAGAAACAGACAAGGAAGAAATTGAGCGTTGAATAAAACAACACTTGGACACTTACTAAATTGCCAAAGGGTAAAAAGGCTATAGGGTGCAAATGGGTGTTTAAGGAAAAGTTAAATGAGAATGGAAATGTACAAAGTATAAAGCAAGGCTAGTAGCAAAGGATAGACACAAAAATATGTTGAAGATTATGATGAGACATTCACGCCTGTAGTTAAATATAGTACAATTAGAATTTTACTTAGTGTTGCAGCATCCAAGCAACTTGTGTTGAACAACTGGATGTAAAGTCTGCTTTCTTAAATTGGGAAATTGAAGAGGAATTGTATATGATTCAGCCAGAAAGATTTGAAAGAGATGAAGGGCTGGTTTGTAAACTGCGGAAGGGAATGTATGATTTAAAAAAGGCTGAGAGAGCATGGAATGAAAAGTTAAATAATCTGCTTTTAAAATGAGTTTTTTTAGAAAGTAAAGTAGATCCATGTCTCTATACAAGACAATGAATTGAAAAAAGAATTATTTTGCTTGTATATTTAGAATATATAATTTTGGTTACTGAAAACAAACAAGAATATACAAGAATTGAACTTCTGGCTTTTTCTACTAAGAGCAACACCCAGCTGCACAGATGCGAGTTGTGTTCCCTTCTGGATGCGAATGGGGCTCCAGAATGGATCCCATTCGCATCCAGAGGTACCACTGTAGAAATTAAAAGACTAGGAAACGTATCTTATTTTTTGGGGCATGCAAGAAGAGAGGGAGGAAGATGGTAGTTTTCTTCTTAATCAAAGGCAGGAAATAATTGACAATATAATTTTTCAGTTTGAAAGAAGCACATTCTGTGTCAACTCCAATGTACTAATTTTCTTTCCAGAGAGGTTGAGTGTGAATATTTATGTAATAATGAATTGTGCAGAACTGTAATAGGTAAATTATTTGTAGCTACTACATGTAGGCTTGATATTGCCTCAGCAATGGGTATACTATGCAGAAAGGTGAGTTCACCTACCCAAAGAGACTGGACTGCATTGAAAAGTAAGATATTTAAAGGGAAAGGTTGATCTTAAATTAAAATTGTCAGCTGCAAAGGATCCCAAATTAGTGGGATACTCAGATGCAGACTGGGTTGGAGACAGAGAATGAAGCTGTAAGTTAGGCAAGTCATAAACAAAGTTCAGTAGCTCACTCTTCAACAAAGCAGGGTATGTTTCTGCTGCAGAAGTGTGCAAAGAAGCACAATGGCTTAACCAAATTTTAGAGGATTTGGGAATGCCAGATTCGAAGCCCATTAAGCTTATGAAAGACAATCAGAGTTGCCTGAAATTGGTGCAATCAGAGAAGATAAATTGATGTACCAAACATATAGACATAAAATGTCATGCAAGAAGAGATTTGAGCCAGAAGAGATTTATAGAAATGCAATATTGTCCAACAATAGAAATGACAGCTGACATTTTAACAAAGCCTTTGTCTAAAGAAAGTTTTGAAAAATTAAGTGCTAAATTAAATTTGATTAATTCCAATTAGGCTCAGGGAGAGGGGATTGTAAGAAAAACACTGGGGCCCAATTTGATCAGTAGAATATTTGGTATCTGGTGGGCAGGGCTTGTGTGTTCTGCTCCAGAATTAGCCCTTCCTTTCAGGGTGTATTCAGTTGAGAGTGTCAGTTATGAGGGACCAACTGCCTCTTGTTTCTTGCCTCAGACTTGCATCATGATGTATTTAGCTTCTCTCAAGTTATTTTGTTGTAGCTTTATTTTTTATTAAAACTTAGTTTAAGGGAGCCACTTATTTTTCTCAAAGAAAGAGAAACTCTGCTGAAGAAAGGTGTGGAATATCCTCAACGTAGGTGAGTGAAGGGATATTCCCAGTTTGCCAGAAGAATTGATTTTGTTAATCATCCCCACAACACAACAAGCATAAAGAGGTACAATGAATCCAATTGAGGCAACAAAGTTATAAACTGAAGGCATTTGCAGACGATGTTGTATCAATGTTAGAGAACCCAGGGGGGAATTTACCAAATATAGGGTTGCCATATTTCAAAAAGTGAAAATCTAGAAACTATATATATATATATATATATATATATATATATATATATAAGCTTTTTTGACAAAATCACAAAAAAGTCATTTTTGAACTATGTTTTAGGAAAATTGGCAAAAACTACACAGCCGGCATGGGGTTGCCATATATCTGTATTATTCTGGTCAGTATTCCAGGTATGTCCTGGAAATTCCAGCCATATGGTAACTCTAAACAAAGCTGTAGGAAATGATAAAACAATATGGGGACTTGGCAGGTTTTTATGTAAATTAGAATAAAAGTAAAATGTTAGCTAAGAATATAGACGTGCAAGGAAAATAAGCTTTACAAGAAATAAGCGGAATTAAGGTGGTGAAGACTATAAAATATGTATTTGGTTAACCACTAACAATCTGCATTTATTTCATGATAATTATGTCAAAGTATAGACTGAAGTAAAAAAAAGATTTTGAAAGATGGGGGAGAATGAAACTCTCTGCAATTAAAACGGACCCTTTTATAAGAGGTCTTTTATAGAGAATGGGGAAATGGACTTGATCTAGCAGGGTTCTTCTTACATTCTCAAAGCTCAGTCATAGTGCCTATGGTTTGGATGCAGGGCACCCTGTCTTCACATCTTGGCATCTCCAGTTAAAAGCATTTGAACTAGCTTGAGCCACAGCATCCAGAGTAGACCATGCTGAGCTAGATGGAACAACAGTTGGATCATATACAGCAGCTTCCAAATGCATTTTTTTTAAATAACCAAGTTAAATTTCTTCATGTAAAGGCAAGTCTGAAGAAGGCATTTTTGTCCTATTCATCTTCTAAGACACGCCTTTCAAGGACTCAGATTGAAGGCCCTCAGATGAGGAAGGACATCTACTTTGGGCTCAGTGTATATGGAAAGTCCTTGGTCAAATTCCCAGCATCACCAGGTAGGGATGGGAAAGACCCCTGCCTGTAATAACGGAGAGCTGCTGCTTGTGAGTTTAGACAATACTGGGCTAGATCTACTAGGCTGAGTCTTAAGGCCACTTCCTATGTTCATTCCAATATGTGTGTAGCTGCTCCATGTGGTGAGCCAGAGAAGTACAAGTTGCTGCATCTGCATAACATCTTCCTGAATTTTCATGCCCTCTGCCCCTCCCGTTACTTGAGTACCTTGAAAGGAAAGGGGAAAATCTGAGCATATTCAAAAGCCTGGCTATGCCATGTTTTGGGTGAAGTCAGACTTCATAAAATGATTTTTAGAGGGGAAACCTTAGCTTCTTGAAATGCCACCTATGTTCACCGTAATTTCAGAATCCTCCTTGCTGGGAGGGGATGCTTCTTGGTATGGCATTTCAAAGCACTGCCTGTTCAGCAAGGGCATTCATTGCAAGCACACCTGAGACTCACCATTTCCTATTTTTAAATGAATATGAAAGGGGATAGCAGTACAGTTCAAGGTGATGGACTGGGCCATTAGCAGAGGGGATCCATTTACACTCAGCAAAACACTCCTGTAAAGGATTTACCTGCTGGCAAAAAGTGTTAACTTATCACTTGCTTGAAAAGGCATAAGCAGAACTAGAGAGAATCTCCAGGATTCCAAATGACCTTGGGCTGGTTTCTAACTTGATCTGAAACTGAAAACAGACTGTTGATGCCAGCAGTACTAGGTGGCCAATTTCTGAAAACAGTTCCTCATTTATATCCCACTGGTCTAGGGGTTAGCCAATTTTTCATCATAAGGACCCTGTGAAGAAGGCTTCCAATGCATTTCTGTGGGCAGCTTAGAAGTGTGGATATTTACTAAGTTCAAGATGAAAATGGTCACAGCTATTATTTTTGTGATTTTCAACGGAGGGATTCAGGCTCCTGAATATGGGAAAGGTTCACTGAGGGTTTTGTTTTCGTTTTTTGGTGGTGGGATGGTAGCAAGCTGCTAGTTGCCCAATAGGCAGCAGTTCATCCTTGTCCTGGGATTAATGTAGATGTATAAAATGACCTCCCCTGCAGGATCAGACTAATCAGGGAGACCTATAGCTCAGTGGTAGATCATGCTCAATCCCAGGCTCAATCCTCAGTTTCTCTGGATCTCAGGTAACAGGTGATGGGAAAAGTCTCAGACTCTGGAGAATCTTTGTCAGTGAAGAGTAGACAGTGCTACTGGAGAACTAGGGTGGTGCAGTAGTTAGAGCATTGGATTAGGATCTGAAAGACCAAGGTTCAAATTCCCACTCAGCCATGAAACACACTGAGTGACCTTGGATCCATGGGCATAGCCAAGGAGGGACAGGGGGCAGCTGCCCCCCCTAAAATGAATAAAAATAAATAAAAATACATTGTAAACTGAGGTTTGCCCCCCCACACACACAGAAGGCCTGCCCCCCCAAGGCCTACCCCCCTAACAAAAATCCTCACTACGCCCATGCTTGGATCTGCCATGGGTTCTCAGCACTGCCTACTATTGAACAAAATAAGAGAGAACAGAATAAGGACTGGGGAAAGCCACAGGCACCTCATGGAGCTCTTGCAGAGAAAGGTGGGATATGTGTGTGTGCGTTTTTGTGTACTGGTAGTATAGATGGACAGAACTATAGCTGAGCTATAGCATTACATTAGTCTGATCTTGCAAATTTGGGTTCAGATTGACTGGAGATGCTTCTGTCTCAATGAAGTTGTCCACTTCTGTCCAAGCTGCATGATTTGGGACTCAAGGTAGGAGCTCATAGGATAGGATGCTCCTCCATAGAAAATGAAAATGATACCATGCATGTAGAAAACTTACGTCTAGCCTGGGCCTCTTCCTGACATGCTGGTATTTTCATGTGGGCCTCCACCTAAACTTGCATGCATGCAGTCTGAAGTGGTATAGCCCAGACACAGGTTGACTTGGAAAATAAACAGGTTTTACTTACTAGGCCACAGTATAAAATGATTGCTGAACATCACCTGAGACACCTTTGCCTATATTTGCCCAGAGTTTCACATTGCTTTGGAAAGGAGACAAGGAAGTTTCCTCCTTATGTGGTGAACAAGAAACGGACAGTTAATTTTCTCTCTCAAAAGGCTGCATAACAGAAACAGCAAAAAGCTATTTGAGGGCATCTGGTGAGAAAAGTGGAGCGCTGCTGCCAATGCACTGCAATGTGTGCACAAAGCTTTACCCGACACCACCTTTTCTGTATCCATGCGCAAGCAAACATGCTTGCATGTATCTAAGCTCCATCCATCATATCACTTGCACCATTTATTAAGACCTCATTGTAAAGCTCTGGAAAAGGGATGATGGTGACACCCCCACCCCTCACTTCATTGTGGCGTGTCAAAGTCACATATAGAGTAACTGACATCTGCAGATTTTGCATGCCAGGGTGACTGTAACTTGAACTGACAATATAAATTGCTGTTCGCATGCTCCCAATGACTTTGCTGTGTCCCCAGAGCCTGACGCCTTTTTTCAATTAAAAGCACACATCCCATCCTTTCACAGGGTTGCAGATGTACTGTAAGCGGCTGGCAGAAGGGGTGGGGGGAGGCTGACATTCACAGCTGGAAGTGGGAACTGAGAAAAAGCTCCCGGCATACGCACGAAGAAATGTGCTTCTGGCTATGGATAAGAAGAAGGGATTCCATTGCCTGTGGGTGGTTTGTGTGCCTTTCAGGGGTGCCGACTAGCCCCCACATCTGGGGAGCATGTCATGTGACACATCATGTGATGTATTGTGCCCTGCCCAGTGCACAAGTGCTTGCACACCAGGCTGGGTCAGGCTGCGTTGGCATCCTGCCCCTGCCGCCATGATGCCAGTGCTTGCATATGAGGTAGGGAATGGGACATCTTGTGGGGATGCACCAAGTGGGGGCGGGATGCATGGAGGGTGATCTTCAACCTCACGCGTCCCAGCTCCCTCCCAGCTCCTGGGCTCCCCAGGAGAGGTGGGAGGCATGTTGTGGGCTACCGTCTGTGGGGGGTGTCAGCTCCCTCAATTTTGGGGGTCCTTGGCCTCCTGCTTCAAAATATTGAGGGGACTGATGCCCCTTGTGTCCCCATATCTGGTGCCTCCCCCCCCCATAACACCAAAGGTGCTATCAAGTCTAGCACTCCATATCAGGCGAATGCTTTTGGGTGTAGTGTATGTTAATTTCAGTAAGGCTTTTGACAAAGTCCCCCATGGTATTCTCATGAGGAAGCTGATTAAATGTGGATCGGATGAGATAACAGGTGGATTTGTAGCTGGTTGGCTGACCAAACCCAAAGAGTGCTCACTAATGGTTCCTCATCATCCTGGGAAAAAGTGACAAGTGAGGTGCCACAGAATTCTGTCCTGGTCAACATCTCCATAAAGGACTTGGATGAAGGAATTGAGGGGATGCTCGTCAAATTTGCAGATGGCACCAAACTGGGAGAGGTAGCTAATGCCACAGAAGACAGAATCAGAATTCAAAATCACCGTAACAGATTGGAGAACTGGGCAAAACTAACAAAATAAATGCCAGCAGGGACAAAGGTATGGTACTGAACTTAGGCAGGACAAACCTGCTGCCCCAATATAAAATGGAGGACACCTGAAAAGGATCTTGAGGTCTTAGTAGAATACAAGTTTATCATGAGTCAAGAGTGTGATGCGGCAGCAAAAAAAGAGAATGCTATTCTAGGCTTTATCAACAGAAGTATAGTGTACTAATCAAGGGAAGTACCGGTAATAGTCCCGCTCTATTCTTCCTTGGTCAGAACACACCTGGAACATACCTGGAATACTGTGTCCAGTTCTGAGTGCCACAATTAGAGAAGGATGTTGACAGGCTAGAATGTGTGTAGAGGAGGTCAAGCAAAATGACCAAGGGCCTGGAAACTAAATCTTATGAGGAATGGTTGAAGGTATTGTGTATGTTTAGCCTGGATAAGAGGAAACGGAGACTGATAGCTATCTTCAAAAGGGTTGTTACATGGAAGATGGAGCATGCTTATTTTCTTCTGTTCTGGAGGATAGGACCCGAGCCCATGGCTTCACGTTAGAAGAAAGGAGATTCTGACTAAACACCAGAAAGAAATTTCTGACAGTAAGAGTTGCTCAACTATGGAACAGTCTCCCTCAGGAGGTTGTGGACTCTCCTTCCTTGGAGGTTTTTAAGCAGAGGTTGGATGGCCATCTGTCATGAGATTTAGATGAGATTCCTGCATGGACGAAAAGACCCTTCGGTTCCTTTCCAGCTCTACAATTTCTTTGATTCTTTGATTCTATGATATGTGCTTAAATATTCTCTTCCAGTTGAGTTTAGGCAGGTCTCCTCCATGTTGAACTTCCGACTTCTGATTTGTTTTTGAATTGTTATCTTTATTGTTGTTCATTTGGCATGCTCAGGAAATATGGCATAGAAATAGACTGTCAGGGAACTGCCATTGGAAGGAAAGGAGGTGGAAGGGCTTACACAGGTTGGGAGAGACTCAGCAGCTGAAGAGGGAACCAGCAGGGGGAGAGGAGGTGAGCTGTAAGCAGGAGGGATGGCTCAGAGACACTTCCATTTGAATATTTAGTTATGTCCTTCGGCCTACAAGCAGGCTCCGCGTGCTTTCAATCGTTTATGAACCACGTCCTGGGGCCTTTGCTTTACAAGAATTGTGTGGCCTTCTTAGATGATGTGTTAGTATATTCAGAGAATGAGGAGCAGCATGTAAAAGACGTCAGGGAAGTGTTGGGCAGACTGCAAGCCAATCAGGTGTGGGTGAAACTAGAGAAGTGTCAGTTTCATACCAAGGAGGTGGAATTCCTGGGGTACCGCTTGTCGGACAAGGGATTGGCCATGGATCCTGGCAAGGTCCAAGCGGTACTGGAATGGAAAACACCAAAAACAAAGAAGGATGTGCAAAGGTTCCTTGGATTTGGAAACTTCTATCGGAAGTTCATCAGAAATTTTGCCCACTTGACGGCTCCCATTATGGACTGTCTCAGCAGTAAGAGGAAATTCGTTTGGACGGCGGAGGCGGAGCGAGCTTTTGAGGAACTGAAAAGGGCGTTCGCTTCGGAAGAACAGCTCCTGCATGTGGATTTACAAAAACCGATGCGAGTGGAAACGGACGCATCAGACCGGGCGGTGGGGGCGGTGCTTCTGCAGCCTGGGAAGGAGAAGTCGGAGTGGAGACCATGTGCCTTTTTCTCGTGAAAGCTGAACAAATCAGAGAGGAACTACACGGTGTATGACCGAGAACTACTAGCCATTCATGAAGTGTTCATGAGATGGAGGCATTTATTAATTGGGGCACAACATAAGGTGCAAGTGTGCACGGACCACAAGAACTTAGAGTATTGGAGAACGGCACGAGTGCTCAACCAACGGCAAGTGAGATGGGCCCAGGAGTTCTCCAAATTCCACTTTGAAATTTGTTATGTGCCAGGTCCAGAAAACGTTAGGGTGGACGCTCTCTCACGCAAACCTGAATATTTGGAAGGGGAGGGGGCACCCGAAGAGAGACATGTCATCCCAGAGGACCGCTGGGTGTGTGGGGCGGCATTGGTGGGGCAAAGAGAACTGGTAGAGGAAACAGAGAATGATGAATACGCCCAGAATAAGCTCAGAGGTCTTAGGGGTGAGGGAGAGGAACCAGGGGGTTTCGAGGAAAGAAATGGAGCTTTGTATTACAAAGGGGCACTGTATATACCTGAAGGAGAGTTAAGGGGGAGGGTACTCAAGCAGTTGCACGACAGCCCCACGGCGGGGCATTTTGGACAACACAAAACCATGTGGTTGGTCACCAGGGAATTTTGGTGGCCTAAGGTGAGGGAAGATGTACGGGAGTATGTAAGAGGGTGTGAGCAATGCCAGCGAGCCAAAGGGGAGAGGCGGGCGCCGGCGGGGCTATTAGAACCCTTACCAACACCAGAACGACCTTGGGAGGCAGTGTCTATAGATTTTATGACTGATTTGCCGAAGTCCAAGGGGAAAACAGCCATCATGGTCGTGGTAGACCTACTAACAAAGATGTACCACTTTGTAGCCTGCTCGCATGCAGTCACGGCGGAAGAGACAGCGAAGTTGTTTGTAGAACACATTTTTAGGTTGCACGGGGTGCCATTGAGGGTGGTCTCAGACAGAGGAAAACAATTTACTTCCAGGTTCTGGAGGAAGCTCATGAGCTTACTGCAGGTGGAGGTCAACTTTTCGACTGCCCGGCACCCTGAAACCAACGGGCAGGCGGAAAGAGCAAACGGTGTTCTCCAGCAATACCTGAGGTGCTATGTCAATGACAGAGAGAATGACTGGGTAGAGAAGTTGGCGCTGGCGGAATTTGCCTACAACAATGCAGAGAATGTGTCCACAGGGATGAGCCCCTTCTTGGCTAACTATGGGTGTCATCCCAGGGCATTCCCAGGGGGCGGAGGGGAGAGATGGAGCGTCCCGGCAGCCGAGCATTTTGTAGAAGAAATGGAAGCAATCCATCGTCAGCTCCAACTCAACATAGAAAGGGCGAAGGAAGAATACAAGAGGCAGGCAGACAAGAACCGAAGGGAAGGTGAAACCATAAGGGTGGGAGATCGGGTGTGGCTGTCAACCCAAGGGTTGCCGTTCAAAGGGGGTTGTAAGAAATTAAGACCCAGGAGATTGGGTCCCTTTGAGGTCATTCAACAAGTCAACCCAGTGGCTTTCAGGCTCCGGTTACCCAACCACATGAAACTGCACCCAGTATTTCACAGGTCGTTACTGTCACCGTATGAGGGGGGGACGAGAAGGGATGCCCACACGGGAACCGGTCATAGAAGAAAGGGAATGCAGCAGCCATGTGGCAGAAATCCTTGACGCCAGGTGGAAGGGGGATCAGGTGGAGTATTTGGTAGCGTGGGAAGGAGAACCGGAGTCAGAAAACACTTGGGTAATGGCAGAAGATATCAATGACGAGGTATTGATAGAAACGTTCCATCAAAGGTTCCCAAGGAAACCTCTGTCTGTGGAGAGGTTCCGGAGGGAATACTTTGGGACCACCGATGAGGAGGAGGAGTTGGAAGGATTCCCAGACTCGGAAGGGGAAGGGGAGATGGACTCTGAGGAGGAGGAGTACTTCGAGACCAGGAACCGCAACAGGTGGAGAGAAATGTTCGAGACGTCGGAAGATGAAGGAAGTTCCTTTCGGGGTTTTGCCTCCTCACCGCCCATAGAGGAGGGGGCGGGAGGGGGTGACGGGGGCCCTGGAGGGGAGGTGGATGTCAGGGAACTGCCATCGGAAGGAAAGGAGGTGGAAGGGCTCACACAGGTTGGGAGAGACTCAGCAGCTGAAGAGGGAACCAGCAGGGGGAGAGGAGGTGAGCTGAGGGAAAGTAAGCAGGAGGGATGGCTCAGAGACACTTCCAGCGAAGACAGTGGGGAGGTTTCAGGACCTCCTGTAGGGACACCCACTCCTCGCCGGAAACTGTCACGTAGAGAGTCCAGAAGACGTGTTTCCGTTAAGGAGCTTTTATGTTGGAAGCGATTCCGAAAGCAACCACTGTCGGAATCTGCTAGCGACTGACGGAGCCATGTTTAAGGGGCTCCGTTACAGACAGAGGTTTGCAAGCTTGACCAAACTCTGAGGGACTTGGATTTTACGCACAAGCAGCTCCTCGTCCCATCACATAGACTAATGATTATTTCCATTTATTTCAGTTTGGGAGATCCATTGAAACTGATTAGGGCCATTTATTTCCTTAAAAAAAATTTTTTTTAACCGGCCAATCAAATCAAATTAAATCACATCACATAAATTCCGAATTACAAAGCCGAATTTTAAATTTTGTTGGGGGGACCCATATTTCAAGATCCGAAGGGGGATTCTGATCATCTTCTTGCTACTGCGTTAATGTCCAAATCAGTCCAAATCAGTCCAAACAGAGTTCATAATTCTATCCAGTCTTATCTTGCTGTTTCCACATCACATCTTGTTTATATATTTTCTCTTTTTTCTTTATGATCTCTTCTGATAGTCTCCTTAAGCCGATAAACGCCAATAATAATAATAATCGTGTGAATTTTCCGTTCTTCCATTCCTCAAATCAAGATGGTTTCCATATATCATCACCTTCATAGATAACATCGCTCTTTCCATCTCGCAAAACTGTCGCTCTTAAGTCCCTCTGAGGAGTTTCACCCACAATATATAAACAGCTCTATTTCTCTCTCCTCCCATGTTTTATTCTTGTCTTGTTTTATCAGAGATCTCTTCTATAGCAGTCTTTACTCCCCCTCCTTCCTTAAAATATGTGCATTCCTTCATCCAAATTGTTTTCTTTTGAAGTTCTTGCAGCTAGTGGTGCGAATCAGGGACTGCGTCCAGGAGCGCCGGAATCCCACAGGAGGGCTTTGTGCCTATTACCCCCATCCCCACAAGTTCGGGGGTGGTATAGGGCAGTGTTTCCCAACCGGTGTTCCGCGGCACACTAGTGTGCCGCGAGACGTTGCCTGGTGTGCCGTGGGAGGGAGGCGGGCAAGTCGGGCGGCGAGAGGCGGGGCGGCGGCGGCGAGGATCCGCGTCGAGCCGGGGGCGGCTCCACGGTGGTGGTGCCGAGGTTTCTCTCTCCATTCTCCCCTCACACACACACACAGGAAATAACACAGGATCAGCTGACAGGACCCGGCCAATGGGGCGGCGGCGGGGCAGCGCGCGCAAAAGGGAGGAGCGCGAGACAGCGGACGAGGAGGAGGCCGGCATGTCCGGGCAGCAGCAGCAACAACAGCAGCAGCAACTCCCGGCGACGGCTCCTCAAGCCCCGAGCAACCCTACTCCCTCACCGGCCTCGGCCGCCCTACTGCTCCACCCGCCGCCGCCTCCCCCGCCGCCGCCGGCCACCTCAGCCCCGCCGCCGCCCCTCCTCCGCCCGCTATCGCCGCCACCACCACAACAGCCGCCGCCGCCTCAGCTGGGCCCATGCCTGCCGGGAGCGGCGGCGGCAGCAGCAGCAGCAGCAGCAGCGCCCCGGCGCCCTTCCCTCACGGCAGCGACCCGGCCCTGAACGAGCAGGAGAAGGAGCTCAAGCGGCGCCTCAAGCGGCTCTACCCGGCCGTGGACGAGCAGGAGACGCCGCTGCCGCGCTCCTGGAGCCCGAAGGACAAATTCAGCTACATCGGCCTCTCGCAGAACAACCTGCGCGTCCACTACAAAGGTAGAGGGACGGAGGGAGGGCGAGGCCGAGGCCACCGCCATCCCCAGGCCCCCTCCGCCTCTTCCTCCGAAAGGCAGGCTGAGAAACTCCCAGGGAAGCTCTGAACGTCTCCCCCGAAACCGTCGGGAGGCTTCGGTTGTTGCCTTTCTCCGCCGAGGTTGGTGGACCCCGAGCCTAGGCTTCCTTCCCGCACCCCGCTTTCCGAAGACCGCACACCAGTTGGGCCAGTACATATTCCCCTCCCGTGACTGGAGCGGAATAGCCCTTTCTCTTCTTCCCCAACCCTTGTCGTCCCTCAGTCCCTCGCTTTGCTGCCTCCTCCCCCCCCACCCCCAAAGCTTGGAGGTTCCCCGGCAAGGGGGAGGGGAAAAAATTGAAACTTACACTTTCGTGCGTCCCTCCCGGCGTGACGCTGCGCGCTGACGTCACAGGGCTGTAATGGTGGTGTGCCTCGATATTTTTTTCATCAAACAAGTATGCCTTTGCCCAAAAAAGGTTGGGAAACACTGGTATAGGGCACAGCAGGCAAGGGCAGTCCCCCCCACCGTCCTGGGGGGGGGGTAGAGAGGCTAATTACTCCCATCATAGCCTCCAAATTACCTCGTGTGGGTCGGAGAGATGTTATTGTCAGCCATCTTCCGATGCGTAGGGCCATTTATTTCCAAGTGTCATATTCAACTAAGTTTTGCTCAGAGTACACTCATTAATTTCAGAGGGTCTACTATGAGTAAAACTTAGCTGAATTATGGAAAAATAGTGAGTATCACTCAATGCTAGTCCTACTCAAAGTAGAACCATTGAAAATGATGGACTAACTTAGTTTCAGTGAGTATACTCTGAGTGTCTAGTTAAAACATGATGGGTTGGAGCCAATATTAGTCCTATTCAGAGTAGAGGCACTGACATCAATGGACATGAGTAATTTGGTTTAATAATTTCAATGTGTCTTCTCTGAGTATAACTAAATGTCAGCCCAATCGTATCTTAGACCCCAAATGCCTTGCGAGTCGACCATGTTGGCTCCCAAACGCCGCAAAACCAGAAGTGAGTGTTCCAGTTTGGGTTCCAGTTCTTTGGAACCCAAACATCCGATGTGGCTTCCAAGGCTTCCGATTGAGTGCAGGAAGCCCCTGTAGCCAATCGGAAGCCGTGCCTTGGTTTCCGAACATTTTTGGAAGTCGAATGGACTTCCGGAACTGATTCCGTTCAACAACCATAGGATGACTGTACAGTGAAACAAGAATTGTGTTACAGTTGTAATTTATACCTCTGAATTGGAAGGAAATGGATAGTTCAGAATAACTTTTTTTTAAAAAAAAAAAAAAAGCACTACAAATAATTAGTGATATCTTCTGTCACTGCTTTAAAACCATTATATCAATAGCATAGCAAAGACAAAGGTTAACTAGGAAACCATTACAAGTTTGCAGGCTTTATCCAATGCTAATCCTACCCAGATTAGACCCACTGAAATCGATGAACATGACTAAGGTAGGTCCATTAATTTAAATGGATCTGCTCTGAGTAAAATATAGTTGGAGACAACCCTAGATTCCTAGCCAAGTGAGAGTAAGTTTAGGCAACATGGCTATAACAGACAGAATATTAGCCTGTCAGTGTAGACAGTACTGAGCTAGAAGGATCAATGGTCTCATAGAATCACAGAATTCTAGAGCTGGAAGGGACCCGAGAGTCATCCAAAACCACTGAGCTGAGTGAGCCTTTTGGGGAACAATAAACCCCATGTGGGGAAATTCTTCTGGTTAAGCTACTTTAGATGATTCAGAATCAAGTAGTTAATTAAGAGTGGCAATTTAATTTATATTGCCAGATTAAGCCCATTCTTTGATTTAATTGGGTGTTTGATAGGTAGATAAAGAAAATCTGTGTTTTGGAAAGGACACATAAGAAGGCAGAGGGTTGTTTTCAATTGTCAATCACGAGGAATCACACCCCTCTATATTACTTTGATGAAGTAATGAAATGAGATATAATCCGGAGATCTTTTCAACAACTCTACTACAGTGCATTCCTCCTACATTCAGCTTCACAAGAAAATTTGTATTTTCTTTCTGTTTAATGGGTTGTAGTTTTTTCTTGGCTATATTGTGAGTGGTTTCCTGCATATGGTGTAATATGAGTCTGTTTCACATATGTTTTTATGTACTATTGCCATAGCCTCTTTTGGACAGACATTACTTGGCCGTGGCACTCCATGCTCTAGTAACTTCCAAATTGGATTACTGCAATGCACTCTGCGTGAGACTGCTCATGAAGAAGACTGGGAAATCTGAACTGGTCCGAAATGCAGGTTGGGGTTGCCTTTAAAACTCTCATAATCTTGGTTCTGAAACAGCTGCATTAGCTGTCACTTCAGATCCAGGCCCAATTCAAGATGTTCAAACTAGTGCTTTAAACTCTGTGTAACTTAGGCCACAAATGTCTAAGAGACTTCAATAACATATGGGGACACAAGTTTGAGAAAGGCTGCTGTAGACCCTTCCAGGGGTGATCCTCTTGGTGATTCCACCAGCTTCAGATGTTCAAGGAGGGAGTGGTGGCCCAGAAGAAAGACTTCTCTGTGTCAACCCCCAAATTGTTTTCAAGACCCACCCTGCTCCTGTAACTGTACTTTTTTTAACTGTTTTTATTTCTGTTTATCATTCACATGCCTATTAAGGACAATTATTATTGTTGTTGTTATTTCTACTAATTACATTGATGACCTATTAGAAAACTGATTCCAACTGACTGCCTTCACTCAGAGTTGGCTTCAGGTATGGCGTGCTCTGGTCCATGGGGTCACGAAGAGTCGGACACGACTAAACAACAACAACATCATCATAAGCAGTGTTTTTTTTCTAGAAAAATAGATGCCGGTACTCACCATGAAGTTGTTACAGTAAGTGTCATACTTTTTAACACCCCCCCAAAAAAAACACCCGGATGCCAGTACTGCATATACTTGAGTACACCATGAAAAAAGTACTGATCTTAAGAAATAAAGCAATAGACAAAGTCAATAGGACACATAAACATAAGGGTTGTACCCAACTATATCATATTCAGGGTAGACCTATTTAAATCAATGGACATGACTAAATTGAGCCATTGCTTTCAATGGGTCTACTCTGAATATGACTTACTTGGATACAACCAATATGTTGTTATTGTTGCTGTTTTTTTATAGTTATGTTTATTTATGTACCACTTTTTTCCCTACTGGAACTCAAGGCAGGGGTGGAGCTACCTGCCCTGGCACCCGGAGCGGTGCAGGGGTGGTGCTAGCCGGCCCAGGGGGGGGGGGCTGGCTGGCAGCACTGTGTGTCCTTAGCCACCCGCTTCCCATGTGGTGAGCATGGGGGGGCTCCGCTTGCCTCCCGCATGGGGAGCTTCCCTAGCCGCCTGCCACTTGCACGGCGAGTGTCGGGAGGAGTGCCGCTAGCCGCCCACACGACGAGCGTCGGCGGTGCCGCTAGCCGCCTGTGGCAGTATCATCCCTAGTGGCCCACCGCCTGCGTGGCGAGTGTCCAGGAGTGCTGCCCATGCAGCAAGCAGCGGTGGGGGTGGTGCGGCGATGTCACCTGCCCTCACGGCTGACACCTGGTGCGCACCACACCCCCCACACCTGCCTTCCTCTGCCAGTGACTCAAGGCAGCTTACAGATAAAAATAAGAACAGCTAAAAGTGTAGAAAAAACAATCATTACAAAACAATTGAACAATTGATAGAATTAAACCTATATACATATATGGGACACAGGTGGCACTGTAGGTTAAACCACAAAGTCTAGGACTTGCCTATCAGAAGGTCGGCGGTTCGAATCCCCGCGATGGGGTGAGCTCCTGTTGCTCAGTCCCAGCTTCTGCCAACCTAGCAGTTCAAAAGCATGTCAAATTGCAAGTAGATAAATAGGTACCACTCCGGCAGGAAGGTAAACGGCATTTCCGTGCGCTGCTCTGGTTCGCCAAAAGCGGCTTAGTCATGCTGGCCACATGACCCGGAAGCTGTACGCCGGCTCCCTCAGCCAATAAAGTGAGATGAGCGCCGCAACCCCAGAGTCAGTTGCGACTGGACCTAATGGTCAGGGGTCCCTTTACCTTTACATATATAAATCTATTAAAAACATACAAATAATTACCATAAAAGTAGAACAGCATCCAGCTCTTTCATTAAAAGCAGTCAGTTCCAAAAAGCCTGTTGGAACAAAGAATTTGTCACCTGCCAGTAGAAGGACAACAAGGAGGGAGCCAGTCTGGCTTCTCCAAGGAGGGGGTTCTGGAGTCTGCCAGCAGTCACAGAGAAGGCCTTCTCCCGCATCCCCACCCAGTATGCATGTGGGGGTGGCAAGACCAAGAGAAGAGCCTCACCTGAAGATCTCAAAACCCAGGCAGATTCATATGAGGGAATACTGCCTTTCAGATACTTTAGTACCTTGCTTCTCAAACTTAATCCGTTCCGGAATTCTGTTCCAAAACCAAAGCATTCCAAAAGCAAGGCACACTTCCCATAGAAAGTAATGCAAAACAGATTAATCCATTCCAGACTTTTAAAAACAACCCCTAAAACAGCAATTAAACATGAATTTTACTATCTAACAAGATCATTGATCCATAAAATGAAAGCAATAATCAATATACTGTACTATTAAATAAATAATTGTCCAGTAGTACCTAAGCCTTCGTGTGCATGCACATTTCTTCAGATACACTTCTGTATCTGTACACTTCAGGTACCTGAAGAAGTGTGCAGGCACATGAAAGCTCATACCTAGAGCAAACTTAGTTGGTCTCTAAGGTGCTGCTGGACAATTTTTAATTTTTTAAATTTATTTCGACTGTGTCAGACCAACAGGGCTACCTACCTGAAAATAAAATAAATAAGACAGTACTGTAGATGATAAAAATTATTATTATTATTATTTCCTTACCAGCACTGCTGATAGTCATTGTTTGGATTGGGGGGGGGGGCTTTTATCCATTTCCACAGTCACACAATCAATCAATCAGTAGCTGAGCTGGGTTCCACACAGTCACAAAAACAAATTAACTGAAAAAGCCTCAAAAACAAAAACGCAAAATAAGCCTCAAAAACAAAAACGCAAAATAAATAGCAAATACAAAAGTGCCAAGCTTAATCCGTTCTGGAAGTCCGTTGGCTTCCGAAATGTTTGAAAACCAAGGCACAGCTTCTGATTGGTGCAGGCGCCCCGGAAACAATAGCCGACAACTGAATTGAATGTTCAGCTTCCAAAAAATGTTCGAAAACTGGAATACTTATTTTTGGGTTTTCGGTGTTTGGGAACCACGGCATTTGAGTGCCAAGGCATTTGAGAACCGAGGTACTACTGTAGCTTATACCTTAGGGTTTTGTAGGTTGTAACCAGCACTTTGAAATGTGTCTGGAAACAGACCAGGCCAGTGATGCTGTTGTAGCAAGGGAGTCATATGCTCCCTATAACTGGCCCCAGTCAAGAATATGTTTACACATTCCCAGTGACTTTGTGTACACTTAGGAATTGCTCATAAAAGGTAGTCATCCCCACCCAACCCTGCCCGCAATCTCTCTGAGAGTGACAGCACCACATCTCACTGCTCCTAAGAAGTATTGCAGCCACGTTTGTTTGTTTTTGTTTAAATTTATATACCACCCTTTATCCAAAGAGCCCAGAGGAGTATACAACATTAAGGACACAATTTATGAAGCATGATAATAAAGACATAATACACAATATAATAATAAAGTAATCATAATAACAGTTCGCCTTCCCACATTTACCAGGCCATAGATTATTTAATGGCCAAAGGCCTGGGTAAAGAGGAATAGTTTTGCCTGGCACCTAAAGACATGTAATGATGGTGCCAGGTAAGCCTCTCTGGGGAGAGCATTCCACAGACAGGGAGCCACCACAGAAAAGACCTCGTCTCATGTTGCCCCCCTCCGAAACTCTCGGGTAGGGGGACGTAGAAGATGGCATTGGGTGATAAGCGCAGGGTCTGGGTTGCTTCATATGGGCAGAGGCAGCCCTTAAGGTATTGAGGTCCTGAGCTATGTAAGGCTTTATATGTCAACACCAGCACTTTGAATTGAACCCAGAAATTAATCGGCTGCCAGTATTGTTGTGACAGGATTGGTGTTATATGCTCAAACCATCTTGTTCCAGTGAGCAATCTGGCCATTGAATTTTGCACCAGCATGTACAACGCATAGCAGTAATCCACCCAAGAGGTTACCAGAGCATAGACTACAGAACCTAGGCTATCCCTGTCCAGATAAGGACAGGGATAGCCTAAGTTATCTGCTTCATGAGACCAGGGCCCTGCAGGATCTGATTTCTTTCCGCAGGGCCTGTAAGACAGAGTTGTTCCGCCTGGCCTTTGGCTTGGAGCCAATTTGATTCCCTCCCTCCCTCCCTCCCTCTCTTTCTTTTTTCTTTTCCTTCTCCTCCTGCAATGAGGCTACATTTTAATATTTTAATGTTCCATTATTTTAATGTTGTATTTTATTTTTGTTTTTAAGTTGTAATCATTCATCTTTTTTTTATTATTGCTTGTAAGCTGCTCTGAGCCCAGCCTTGGCTGGGGAGGGCGGGGTATAAATAAAAAATTATTATTATTATTATTATTATTATTATTATTATTATTATTATTATTGGGTGCAGCTTGGATACCAGCTGAAGCTGACATAAAGCACTCCATGCCAATGAGGCCACCTGGGCTAAAGCAACAGCACAGGATTTGGGAGCACCCATAAGCCACACTATGTATCTGCTCCTTAAGAGGGAGTGTAACTTCTGCAAGAACTGGCAGTCTCCCATGCATCCAGTCAGTGGCATAGCGTATGCCCATGCTGCCCCGGGGCAGGGGCAGGGTCATGCCCCCAAGGGGGGCAGGGGCACCCTGCGCATGCCACAGTTCGGGGTAGGAGAGGGGCGGAGAAACTGCCACCTGACCTGGGGTAGAGCTGTACTAAGCACAAGTGCTGCAACCAAGACATAGTTCCTTCTTGCACAGAGCTGGGCTCCAATGAAGGAGCCTGCTGTGGGGGCGCCTGTTTCTGTCCACTTACAAAATTGCGCCCAGGGCCACAGTCCCCATGCCCCCCCCACTACACCTCTGCATCCACTAACAATGCCTCTATCTTATCTGGACTGAGCTACAGTTTATTGGCTCTCATCCAGTCCATTACCAAGGCAAGACACCAGTCCAACACATCCACTGTCACACCTGTGGATATTAAGGGGAAAGAGAACTGTGTGTCATCACCGTACTGCTGACAGCATATTCCAAAACTCTTGATGTCTCTACTCAATGGCTTCATACAGATATTAAGCAACACAGGGGATAGAATTGAACACTGAGGGACCCCACATTGAAAGCCCCGTGGTGGAAAACACACACACAACAACAACCCTCCTCAACCATCAGCCACTGAAGATGACCATCCGAGTAGGACCTGAACTACTGCAAAGCAGTGCCGCCCATCCCCAACTTGGATAGCCTCTCCAAGAGAATACAGTGGTCAATGGTACTGAAAACCACTGAGGAGGCAAGGAGAATTAACAGGGACACATTACCCTGTCTCTTTCCCAACAGAGGTCATCACATAAAGTGACTAGGACCAGTTTATGTGCCAAAGCCAGGCCCAAACCCCAGTTGAAATGGATGTAGGTCAGCAACCACCTCCTCAAGAACCTTGCTCAAAAAAGGGAAGTTGGTGGGAACTTCCGGGAGAAATGCATGGCAGTTCAGAGATCATACTGGTAGCTTCAGCTGACTGAAGATAATTACATGGTGACTGATAATAGCCAGACAGATAGTCTGGATCTATTAATCACTCTGGAGATACCTCAAGATGCTTGGATCAAAGCCATATTTCTGCTGTCTATGCTTTGCAGTTTGGACAGGAATTATAACAAACTGGCAAGCCCAGGAGAATGATATGGTACTTAAACGCCATGCAGTCACCTGAAAACAGGTAATAAGAATTACACCCTCTTTTTTCCTTTTTTTTTTTTAAAAAAAACAACCTTTAAAACATATTTGGGACAAGGAAGAGACCCCTCCTCCATCTGCTGGGAAAAACCTGAGTACCACCTTCTGTTGCTGAAAAAAATTGTTAAAAGTAGCTAGAGCAAGGTGGAAAGCTTGGACAAGAAAGATTAAAATGGATTATAGGAATACTAGTATCGTTTTCTTTATCTGGAGCAAATTCAGAGAATGTTGCTATTAAAGTTATGGTATTACCTCTGGAGAAAGACTGGAAAAAAAATGAAAATGGAATGTCGTAGAGGAGATCAGGATACTATTGTAGGCACAACAGGAAATGGAATACAGCAGGTCATGGAACTGAATATATGAAACTGGACATGAATGAGCAGCTATATAATGAGAAAAAAATGGAATACTAGGGAGACTTTAATATGGACATGGATGGAAGCATTTAGTATTATTATATATTGCATAATGGTGTTGGGAATTAATAGAGGTAAAATTAAAAGGGGAAAAACGGTTAATAAATAACAATTAGGGAACCTACCTTGGACTTTATGTAGGAAAAGGAAATGAATGATTCTGAGACACTTTAACATAAAAGAAATATTGTTTAACAGAAAGTGAAGTTGGATGTTCCCATGGACCGAAAGTTTTAACTAATCATATTTTCTTCTTTTCTGTAAAGGTGGAAAATTTGAAGTTCCTCTTTGGTATTTTTTGCTAATCTTTCCTTTCCTTTCTTTATTTTATCTTTCTATTTCTTTCCTCTCTTTTTCTATTGTCCCTTTATTATATTCTTCCATTTTTCACCTTTGTTTTGTAGCTGCAATTTTACTGTATTATGGGAAAATCTCAATTAAAAATCATGTGTGTGTGTGTGTGTGTGTGTGTGTGTTGGCAGCTGACCTGTGGTTACCTAAGTTCTCAGAATCTATAGAATGGTTTTGTCACTGCCTGCTTTGAACAGGCAGAGACCAACCCCCTCTTGTAAAGATGCATTGGCCATGTCTCTGCCCCAGACAGCTGTCTCCTCTCTGCTGGATTTTATCAGCCAAGAGGGGCAAGGGTCCAGATTACAGGTAGTAACCCAAATCAATCCAAGTGCCTTGTCCACATCCTTGAGCTGCATCAACTGAAACTCATCCAATAAAACAGGAATAGACTGTGCTCTGGGCACCCCATGAGAATGATCTGCTATAACAGCAGAATCAATGTCTTAATGAATGCAAGTGATTTCAACCTCAAAATGCTTGGCAAACAAATCGCAGTGAGCGACCATTGGTTCCACTACTTTTTTGGGGGGCCACTCTGCAAAAGGCCCCACACTACCTGGAAAAGCTCTGCTGGGTGGCATAGTGAGGTGGTAGCAAAGTATGCCTTCTTTGCTGTCTTCACTGCCACTGAGTAAGCTTGAAAATACACACTTACCAGGGTTTGGTTGTATTCATCTGGAGTTTTCCTGACATGCATTCGAGCTTTCTCCTAGATTGCTTCTTTACCCTAAGCTTGGGAATATACGGGCTCTATGAAATGGGTAAGGGTGTTCAGGGGTAATTGTGTCTGCAGCCTGAACCACTGGATGTTCCACAGATCGTCCAGGGCTTTGACCAGCTATATTGGCTGGATTAAACCCCAGAGCTGTTTGGAAACCACTCGGATTCATCAACCTCCAAGGGCAGACCATCCTAAAAGGTCCCCTGTCTCTGCATAGTGGAAATGGTGCTGAAACATTTCAAACCCACATAGCAGGGGCCACATATCTAAAGTGCTCCAAGTGGCTCCAGTTTCAGTGCCTGGCAATACATGCTGCATGGCATGCATGGCTCTGGGAACCCACAATTTGGCACTCATGGTAATGCCTGTGCATCAAGCAGGCTTCAGGGATTGTGAGGCTGTAGGTTTGAAAGGGGCTGGTTCTACTGGAGAATCTGGCTCGGAGCATGCATTCTCCAGGGATCCCAGTTTCTCATGACTGACAGGCTCTACTGACAGCCTGTGAACACAGTGATCAAGTTTTATTGGCTGGGGTCAGTTGTTTTAGGGGGAGCTCTAACAAAAGCAAAGTGCAGAGCAAACTTGCTAGTTGTTGCTGGACTTCTTTTCTTCTTTTGCAACCCACAAGGCTCCAGAATGTGGGGTCAAGAATTGCCTTCACTCTGATTTGGCTTCATAATGATGTCATGGAATGACAACTGAAGCCAGGTCTTGGTGGAGGCAAGTTTTGTATTTATTCTGCAGCTTTGTAGGTTACAGGAAATTGGCAGCCAGGAGCATTGCTGCTGCCACTGACAGGACCATAATAAACAGCTGGAACATGCATTGGGATATTCACACAACTATTTTCACCCCTCCCACCCACCAGTTCTCAAAAAGGATGTATGATGACTGAAGTATGATAGGTTGTTTGAAGTAACCAACTCTTGTATGCCATTAATGCAAGGGGAAGAACTCCACCACCTCTACCTTTCCTTTCCCTTCCTTATGCTTTTCCTTGTCTGCTTCCCTCCTTGCTTGCTTGCTTCTGCTATTTTCCCTTAAATCCACAATGCCATCTTGTGGCGGCAAGCAATGAAAACATCTAAAGGACCAAGTCATGGCAACAATACTCAGGCACTTTCATTTGACTCTGGATGCAGCCGTGTGTGTGCTTGTGGGGTAGGGGAAGCATTTGGCGACAAATACTAAGCAAATAGATCTTCAACCATAGAGAAGCAGGGGTAGAGTGATTCATTCTATAAAATCATAAGATAGGCACTTATGGATCAGACCAGCATCCCATCTACTCCAACATCCTATTCTCTCTCTCTCTCTCTCTTGGATATATTTTTAATTTGCTTTTCTGTTTTGTCATATCATCAAAGCATACTGTATTATATACAGGATAATAAGAAAAAATAAGGGACACAGGAGGTGCTGTGGTCTAAACCACAGAGCCTAGGGCTTGCCAATCAGAAGGTTGGCGGTTCGAATTCCCACAACGGGGTGAGCTCCCGTTGTTCGGTCCCTGCTCCTGCCAACCTAGCAGTTTGAAAGCACATCAAAGTGCAAGTAGATAAATAGGTACCACTCCAGCGGGATGGTAAACGTTTCCGTGCACCGCTCTGATTCTCCAGAAGCGGCTTAGTCATGCTGGCCACATGACCTGGATAAACTGTCTGTGGACAAATGTCAGCTCCCTTGGCCTATAGAGCGAGATGAGCGCCACAACCCCAGAGTCATCCGCGACTGAACCTAATGGTCAGGGGTACCTTTACCTTTAAGAAAAAATAACATAAATATAAGACATATATAAATGAATACTAGTAGTAACATAACTTACTCCTCCGATTTGTTTGACTCTTATAAACCTTACTTTTGACTCCCCTTCCACTCTTTCCTTAGTTTTCTAACTGCTATCTTTTCAACTGCATTTTCTTACTCTACTAAGTTCTTTTCATTACCTTATATAACCTCTACTGCTGAGTATTTTTTGGCAGCCTGTCATGCTTATTTTTTTGTTATAATGTTTTTCCATATAATCTATATAAAATGTCCGACCCTCTTTTAATTTTTTGTTGTCTTTGTTTCTGAATCTATTTGTTATGCTGGCAAGTTCTATATATTCTAATAATTTAAGGTGCCGTTCTTCATGTGGCAGTACTTCATCTGTTCTCCACTTTTGAGCTACCAGAATTCTGGTAGCTGTGGTCGCATACATCCATAGAGTAATTTGATTTCGTGGGATTTCTGTTGTTATTATTCCCAGAAGGAAAGCTTCTGGGTTTGGGGAAAACATTCTTCTAAACATTTTCTTAAGTTCATTATACAGCATCTCCCAAAATTCTTTTATTATTCTACAAGACCACCATGAATGATAAAATGTGCTGGTTGTTTCTTTGCACTTCCAGCATAGATCACCTTTAGAACTAGACATTTTGGCTAATTTGCTTGGTGTCAACTATCACCTGTGGATACCACCTGATTCTTGCAACGTCCATTTTCATTGGGGACCTGAGCATTGCAGTAATGCACTGTGGGCATTATTGTGGCATGGATAACGGGCAGATCATCTCCTTAAGTTCATAAGAAGAGCTCTAATGGATCAGGCAAAAGGCCCATCTAGTCCAGCATCCTGTTCTCTCAGTGTCCAATCAGATGCCTCAATGGCAAACTGACAAGCAGGACCTTGCTGCATCAGCAATTTCCTCATTTGTGTTTCACAGCAGCTGGCATTCAGAGGCAAACTGTTTTGGATACTGGGAAGCCTGGGAGGGTATCACCACTCTTCCAGAAGGCAGGACTCCATCCTACAGGTTTATATTACCAGGAGGTTTTCTATCTCTCTCCTTGTAGCAGCCATTTACTGTAGGTGTTTGCAGAAGGTTTTGATGTCCTCCCTCCCTACTTTACCTGACCTTGAAAGCCACTTTCTGGGGCTATTAATCAGCCAAACAAAAAGCATGGGAAATCCAAGCCATCAACCCACATCACCTAAAGGCTGAGGTTTGGTTTGGTTTTTAAAGACCCAGCCTACGTTCTTTTGTCTCTCGGTGAATTTTTGTTCCCAGTTTCAAGAGCCCTGAGGTATTGCCAGGCTCATGCATTGGCAAGGTGAGATGGACAAGGATGGAGAACAGAAGGCTGACATGTGTTGGAGGGGGTTGAGACTAGGGAACAGAGCCTGGAGGAGGCAGTTACTTCCCTCTCCCAGGATGTGCCTACTCTGGTTGGGGAATCCACCCCCACCCCACCCCAGCTAGAGATTCATGGGAATACAATCTGGGGAGGGAATCAACCAGTATGATGTAGTGGTTAGAGTGGTAGACTAGGACCTGGGAGACCAGGGTTCAAATCCTTAGTTGACCATGGTGCTCACTGGGTGACCTCACAGGTTTGTTGTAAGGATATAATGAAGAGGAGAACTATGTGTGCCACCTTGAACTCCTTGGAGGAAAGGTGGGACACAAATATAACAAACAAACAATCAAACAAAATTAAACCAATTGCTAGTAGTGGGTGAATGAGAGTCAGAAGGGGGTGGGTCACAGACTGGTTGTCTAGGACTCAGTGATGTTCCTATCACTGGGAATTGTCACATTCCCCTGTGATGTAGTGAGCACTTGCATGCTTAACAGTCTCAAAATGCTTGGCAGGTGGCCATGTTAACTCATTGGGATGCCACTGCTTCCATACACCTCTGAATTCTTCGCCCTGATCTTGCATTCCATCAGCTGGAAGTGCTGCTTCTGGCCTGCCTAGTCTTGCCTTTCTAGTCACTAACCTGAGCATAATGGCTGCTGAGACTTGCTACCTGTTGCTGAGCTTGTAATTCTACTCTATCTCAATAAAGATATATGCCTTAATCTCAAGTAAGAGTCTCTGTTGTGGGATCCAGGACACCATAGCCATTTAGAAAGCTGACCACAGGCAGTTTTGATTCTTTTATTCCCCCCTTCTCTGTTTAATTGCATTGGCAGTCAGTTAAGGTCCTTTTTGGCTGGAATGGAATTTGGATAAGCATTTGCTGATACTTCAGTAAAAGTGAAGCTCTGATCAATACCCTGTCTTCCCTATTTCCCTCTAGAGTAGATGAGGATGGGACATTTTTCATCCCAAGGGCCGCATTTCCTTTGGGGCAACTTTTGCGAGGCCACATACCAGTGGGGCCAGAGATGAAAGTGGGGGGGGGGGACAAATGTTAGTGTTACCTTTGCATTAGTTTCTACACACATTCTCCCACCCCTTTCCATCCTCCACCCAGGTGAAATAGAGGCATTATCAGAGTTAAATGACTCATTTCAGCCAGGAGAAAGCACTCAAGGTGGATGCAAAGCAGGAGCACCAAGGACCATGGGCTGGGGAGAAGAGTGGCTAGTGAGGACCTGTAGCATGTGAAGAGCCTCAAAGGACAGACAGAGAGGCTACAAGAACCACATTTGCCCCCTGGGGTTGAGGTTCCCCACCCCTGCTCTTCATTGTCTGCCAGTAAGAGTACACATTCAGGATAGTGACTGGCAGTAGTTCTCTAGGTGTTCAGACAGGGAGTCTCTCCCAACTCTGCCTGGAGGTGTTGGGGATTAAACCTGTGGTCTTCGGCATGCAAAGCAGGTGTTTTACCACTGAGCTACAGCCCTTCCCCGATGCTGTAGCAGTGGATTTCCTGCATTTGCTGGGGCCTAGACTAGATGACCATTGGTGCCCACTCTGACTCTACAGTTCTGTGATTCTAATGTACGCACATATTTATCAGTCAGCTGATAAATGAGTCTTTTTAAATCCACACTCCCATCTTCCCATTTTCTCCCCACTGCTAATGGTTCCCCATGTCTGGCACAGGATGCCTATGGTACCCTTGTCACAAACATCTGGAGGGATGCATGGCATGAGAAAACATAGATTTTGACAAGGGTGCTGAGCAGGCAAGTGGGAATGAGGCTCCACATTATGGGCTTAAAGGTAAAGGTAAAGGGACCCCTGACCATTAGGTCCAGTCGCGGACGACTCTGGGGTTGCACGCTCATCTTGCTTTATTGGCCGAGGGAGCCAGCGTACAGCTTCCAAGTCATGTGGCAAACCAGGGCAGCACACGGAAATGCCGTTTACCTTCCTGCTGGAGTGGTACCTATTTACTTACTTGCACTTCATGCTTTCAGACTGCTAGGTTGGCAGGAGCAGGGACCAAGCGACGGGAGCTCACCCCATCACGGGGATTCGAACTGCCGACCTTCTGATTGGCAAGCCCTAGGCTCTGTGGTATAACCCACAGCACCACCCGCATCCCACTTTTTTACTATGGGCTTTCATATGGTTAAATGTGTGTGCAGGGGCTGGGGGATACGCCAGTGTCAGTGAAGAAGACCCAGATTGAATCCATGGCATTTCCAGGGTTTTTTGTTTTTAAAAAAGAACAGGTAGCAGGGTGATGGGGAAAGCTCTCTGAAACCATTGAAGAGCTGCTGACAATTGGAGTAGAGAATCTGTGGTGATTGGATAGATAGCATGACATAGTGTTAAGGCACCTTCCTATGACTCTCCTTCACATGAAATGAGAAGACAGGAACGTTAAGATGTCCCTAGTACCTGGAAAGCCTTGAGGGCTGGGTGAATGGCACGCTGTGTGATAATCAATTTAAACTCCCTAGTATATTACAACATATGAACCAAAGAGAAGTCTTGCTGGATCAAGCCAGTGGCAGCATCCTTTTATCACAGTGGCAAACCAGATGCCTTTGAAAAGCCTGGAAGCAGGACCCAAGTGCAACAACATTCCCCTACTGTGGTTTCCAGCAACTGGTAATCAGAAACATTATTACCTCCAACTGTGGAGGCAAAGCAAATGGACTGGCAACCACTGATAGCCTTTACCTCCATGAATTTGTCTAATCCTTTTTTAAAGCTACCCAGGTTGGTGGCCATCATTGCCTCATACTATGCATGGTATTAAGAAGCACTTCCTTTCGTTTGTCCTGAATCCTCCAACACAGCCAAAAGCTAATCACCGTATTCCCCAAACCTGTGTTCTTGGTGGGCTGCAGCTCCCATCATTACTGACTATTTGTTATGCTGGCTGAGACTGATAGGAGTTGGAGTCCAATAACACATCAAGGGCACCTATGCTGGAGATGTCTGAGCTACCAGATTCAGTAAAGAGAAGGTTTGGAGAGCTCTCGTACTCTTCCCAAACCCCATTCTCAACTATTAAGTTTCAAATTCTGCCTGCAGCCTACTCACCATCAGAGCTGCTCCCTGCCCCCCACAAGCCCTCACAAGCTGCTTTTTCTGGCAAAGAAATGGAAAGACCTGATGTGAAGTTAGTCTTATTCACCCACTATGGCAACTAGGGCCTCATTGGGCAGGAGATGGGTGGGGGGGTAGAGGGCCTAGGGGAGGCATTAGCACCCTGGAGGATTGCCTTCTTCCCCCCACAAGCTGGTTCCTCAATCAATGTGTCTTGGTCACACTCCAGTGTGACGTGAAATTATCAGAACTGACTGTTATAGTCACTGATATGATCCTGGCACCCAATCTGTTCACTGGGCAAGACAGATTATGGGTCAGATTGAATACCACTGTTCTTATGGTAAAAACAGATCTTGCCCCATTCCAAACAAAACATTTATCATCTTTCTTAAATGGTTAGAAAATCTATTTTGTTTTGTTCTTAAAAAAAAGAAGAAAGAAGGGGAAATATATCAGAGAAACACCAGAAACCAACTGCCTTTTTTCATCTGCTGCTTGATAAAGTAGAGGCTTCAACCTGGGGACAAATCAGGCAGCTCGGGGCCTTGAATACAAAATCCAGGGCTGTGTTATTTGCCCCCAAATCCAGCTGTTCTTGCTGAAGTGTCAGAAAAGTTCATCTGAGGATATGCAAACATCTTTACATTAAACAGATGCCCCAGCATCCTATACAGAGAAGGAGGATATGAAAAACAGTGCAAATTCCAGGGGACAATCAACATTTGTATGTGTGCATTGTGGAGGGTTGAACTGGTGAACTTTGAAGTGGAGAAAGTGTTATTTATTCAGAGCTGTAGCGGGTTTGGTGGCCTCCCCCAGATACCTAAAGGACTTGTTGAGATAAGGCAGGCAGAACTCTGCCTTCTGCAGCAGACTGTGGTGCAGACTCCTCTGCCATTAGATGTGCCTCTTGCCAGGAAAGCAGTGCAATAGATTCCCTTGTCAGTTACATTGCCTCTGATTAATACAAATGTACAAGGCGGTTGATCCCAGAGAGCACCCTGTGGATTTATTTGCATAATTACAGCAGAATGTGCCCCTCCTGGTGACTTGGTCGCATGATACATATTTATTTGTGCATTTTTGTGCTGCCAACCAAGCCTAATTATATTCTTTCTCCTCTCTTCTTTCTGGAAAGAACCATAACTGCTCCAATGAGACATTATTTCAAGATGACACTGGCATTTGCAAAAGGACAACTGAGCAAGGCCTGTTTTCATAGCAGGCCCAGTGCTGGTGGTCAACATAATTAGGGGACTTACTCAGGGCCAGTGTCATGGACATAGCTTCCCACAGTCCAGAGGAACAGTCCGAGCAGGGGGGAAGGCAGCCAGTCAGAAGGGGGAGATAGAGACGTGCCTTTCTCTCAGCCAGCCAAAAGCAGTGGGTTAGAGTCCCCCTTTCCAGAAGGAGGCGGGAATGTACCTTATCAATACAGTGAGATTGGGCTGGATGCAGGCCAACCCTCTGGTGAGCGGCCATTAGTCACCTCTCAGGGGAGGGGAGAATCTTCAGCAGAAGAAGGGGTGGGAGCTGACCCTGAAAGTCTAAGAGTTTGCAGAAGAACAAAGGTCAAAGAGAGGCATCAATCAAAAAGGAGGAGGGGTGGACACTTTCCTGTTTCCTCTCGGGGATGCGATGATGGCTCAGATGCTTCAATTGAATTGCGATGGATAGTTGCTAGTGTGTGCGGCTCTGAGGCTAATGACTGTATACAATAAATCTTATTGTAATTACCACCACTGTGTGCTGTTTATCTATGCCAATAGCCTGCCAGCTCCTGCCAGCTTGAAGCATCTCCACTCTTCACATCAGATGGCCAGGAAAGAGTCGGGATGTCTGAAGAGCAAGGAGCAGCTGGAGGCGCGCTGAGGGGGGCAGGGGTGACGGGCACTGAAGCTGACCCCTATATGGTAACAATATGTGAAACTTAAATCACAGCTCGATCATCTAGCAGGAGCTTTTGGGGAGCAGAACAAGCAGTTAGCTCAAGAAGAGGACTTGCAAATGTCTAAGTCTCTAGTTGGCCCTCCCCCCAAGTTTTCTGGGGGAAATTTGGACTATTTATCGTTCAGGGTGGGATTTCTTTGGTTCATGAAGATTAAAGGTAAAGGTACCCCTGACCGTTAGGTCCAGTCACAGACAACTCTGGGGTTGCACTCTCATCTTGCTCTATAGGCCAAGGGACAGCTTCCGGGTCATGTGGCCAGCATGACTAAGCTGCTTCTGGCAAACCAGAGCAGTGCATGGAAACACTGTTTACCTTCCCGCCGTTGTAATTGCCTGTGAGCCAGAAAACGGAAGTTGACTTCCTGTGTTGTTTCCGTTTCCGCCAAATCAACTTTTTATTTTAAAAGCTTCCAATTTTCTCCTTAAATAAGATTTAGATCCAAAGACCTTGCTGGAAAATCTGCTGCTTTCGGTGACAACTTGTGGCTTTGACTGTAGGGTTGTGGTGAAGCCGTGAGCAATCTCAACTGCTTTTCCTCCCCCGCTCCACTCACCTCGTGGCAGCAGCGGGTTCACAGGAGGTTGCGGGAGTATAATCACTCCACTGGTCCTCTCAATGCTCCACTTCATCCATGGGGTTCTCTAGGGGGGTGCCTAGCCCTGGCACTCTCTCCTAATGCCCAAACAGCCTCAGAACGGTCTCCCTTTAATCAGACGACATGAGCTGCTCCACCATTTCCGATCCACAGCAGACCGGAAGTCCCCCAATTTTTAAAAAAGATTATGTTGCAATTCCACCACATGTGATAAAACATGCCTTCCTTCTCTTTACACTTCCAACATTTATTGGAGCCTGTTCTATACATTTTTGCCATTTTTATGGGCATGATATACCATCGATTTCCCTCAACTTCCTCTTCTGGTTCTTTACATAATAACTTCTCCTGCCTGTTTTATTATATCTTAATATTGCATTCTTTAGTTTGAACTTTGTTCCATTCTTGTAATTACCACCACTGTGTGCTGTTTATCTAGGCCGGCAGCCTTCCAGCTGCTGACAGCCAGACAAGCAAGCTAAGTAAGCTATGGCTTAGAGCAGGGTTAGCTCTGGAGGTCTGGAGCTCTCCATAGCTGACCTGAAGTATGCAGGTTTACCTGGCCCCCTCTAGGTTTGCCTGAATCTGCAGGTGGGTGAGAGTGGCTTGATTTTTTTTTTAAGAAGACTTATGTGTGCAGCATGCAAGCTTTAGCCTAATAGGAGCCAGCTGCAAATTATGGCTCTCTGGGGATCTGCCTTCCTCTGATCCTCATCCCCTCCCCCAATTAACCTCCATCTCCATGGCTCAGTAGTGGGACATCACCAAGACCGTCTCCCATGACATCCTTGATTCTGGTTTGGATCCTGAAATCTCAGAGTCTGGGATGCTCCTGATCAGGCAATCCTAGCTTAGAGCCTCAGATCATGAAGGTCCAGGTAGCAGCAGGGGAGGGCACCACTGTTTAGGAGGTCCCAAATTGAATTGACTACTGACATAGGGAATGAAACTAAAGAAGAGGTTGGATGATGCATTTTGTGGCTGCTGATTCTGATGCTGTTACCCTTCACCACCACTTCTGTCCGGGCTTCATTTCCTGAAGTCCCATAACCTTGAGATCAGATTCCTCTTCCCGAAGGGATAAGGCTGAAGTCTGGAGTAGTAGATGTGAGTCTTTTCTTATATTTGGGTTTTGTCACACATGTGGGGTTAAGCAGGGCATCTAGATCACCTGGTGCCACTTTGACATAGATTTAAACTCTAGTGCATCTCCTTATTTGGAAACCAGCTGCTTTTGTGAAGTCTGTTACATTTTGGGTGGCATGTATTTGGGGAAGAAGCTTCCTCATTTGTTCTTCTAATGAAACCTGCATGTTCCCCATAGGCATTAATGCCTTTGCAGTATTTGTAAAACCAAACAAGAAGGATTTCATGTGTCCAAGTGGGAAAGGAGACCTACCAAGGGAGAGGTCCAAGTTTAGGGTGATATAGTCAATAGAAGATTTTACCACATGTTGGCAACAGTTTCTTCAGTAAAACAGAAAAGCTGATAAATGAGCCAATACATATTAATATTGTTTAAATTGTGCAAAACACACACACAGAGTAGCAACAGCCCTATAAGGTTTACATGAGTAAAAGAACAAGCCAACTAAAAGATGGTTTGGCTTTTATCAGAGGTTCTGCACTGTGTCTTTTCCCAGCTGTGAATTGATGGGGGAAAGCTGGTATGAAGGTATGGAAAGAACAATAAGCAATTCATTTCCTACTCCCCCCCCCCCCGCTACTGACTCAAAACACTATTTGAGGTTAAGCAACAAAATGTCCTGTGGAACCTTAAAGACTAACACATTTATCATGGCATATACTTCCATGGACTAGAATTATATGCATATGGTATAATTCTCATTGGCAAGTATATACTGTGGTACCTCTGGTTACATACTTAATTCGTTCCGGAGGTCCGTTCTTAACCTGAAACTGTTCTTAACCTGAGACACCACTTTAGCTAATGGGGCCTCCCACTGCTGCCGTGCCGCCGCCGCCCGATTTCTGCTCTCATCCTGAAGCAAAATTCTTAACCCGAGGTACTATTTACCTTTATAATATATTTGAAACACAATAAAACAGACAGTGATGCAAATAGCCACTGCACCAGGGCAAATATATATGTGAGGCTCCCACCGTTTGTTCTCTGATGTTCCAGCAAATGCCATTCTGCTACTGAGTCTACTGGCACATGAGTCCATTGAGTGACGAAGAAGCTCGACCGGCCAGGAGTTCCTCCCTGGGTGGTGGCTGTTGCTCTCATAGCCCCAGCCCTGGTGGCAGATACAGGAAGTGCTGGGGGAAATGAAGATGGTCCATGCCTCCCTCCCAGTTCTCAGATGCTTCAAGTGCCACCAAAGATGTCCACCATAGAGCATTCTGAGGGAATGAAATGTTTTCATAGAATCATAGAATCATAGAGTTGGAAGAGACCACAAGGGCCATCGAGTCCAACCCCCTGCCAAGCAGGAAACACCATCAGAGCACTCCTGACATATGGTTGTCAAGCCTCTGCTTAAAGACCTCCAAAGTAGGAGACTCCACCACACTCCTTGGCAGCAAATTCCACTGTCGAACAGCTCTTACTGTCAGGAAGTTCTTCCTAATGTTTAGGTGGAATCTTCTTTCTTGTAGTTTGGATCCATTGCTCCGTGTCCGCTTCTCCGGAGCAGCAGAAAACAACCTTTCTCCCTCCTCTATGTGACATCCTTTTATATATTTGAACATGGCTATCATATCACCCCTTAACCTCCTCTTCTCCAGGCTAAACATGCCCAGCTCCCTTAGCCGTTCCTCATAAGGCATCGTTTCCAGGCCTTTGACCATTTTGGTTGCCCTCCTCTGGACACGTTCCAGTTTGTCAGTGTCCTTCTTGAATTGTGGTGCCCAGAACTGGACACAGTACTCCAGGTGTGGTCTGACCAGAGCAGAATACAGTGGCACTATTACTTCCCTTGATCTAGATGCTATACTCCTATTGATGCAGCCCAGAATTGCATTGGCTTTTTTAGCTGCCGCGTCACACTGTTGGCTCATGTCAAGTTTGTGGTTAACCAAGACTCCTAGATCCTTTTCACATGTACTGCTCTCAAGCCAGGTGTCACCCATCTTGTATTTGTGCCTCTCATTTTTTTTGCCCAAGTGCAATACTTTACATTTCTCCCTGTTAAAATTCATCTTGTTTATTTTTGCCCAGTTCTCTAATCTGTCAAGGTCGTTTTGAAGTGTGATCCTGTCCTCTGGGGTGTTAGCCACCCCTCCCAGTTTGGTGTCATCTGCAAATTTGATCAGGATGCCCTTGAGTCCATCATCCAAGTCGTTGATAAAGATGTTGAATAAGACCGGGCCCAAGACAGAACCCTGTGGCACCCCACTAGTCACTCTTCTCCAGGATGAAGAGGAACCATTGATGAGCACCCTTTGGGTTCGGTCAGTCAGCCAGTTACAAATCCACTGAGTGGTAGCATAGTCAAGACCGCATTTTACCAGCTTCTTTACAAGAATATCATGGGGCACCTTGTCAAATGCCTTGCTGAAATCAAGGTAGGCTACATCCACTGCGTTCCCTTCATCTACCAGGCTTGTAATTCTGTCAAAAAACGAGATCAGGTTAGTCTGACATGACTTATTTTTCAGAAATCCATGCTGACTATTGGTGATCACAGCATTCCTTTCTAGGTGCTCACAGACTGTTTGCCTAATGATCTGCTCCAGAATCTTCCCTGCTATTGATGTCAGACTGACTGGGCGGTAATTATTTGGGTCCTCTCTTTTCCCCTTTTTGAAAATAGGGACAACATTTGCCCTCCTCCAGTCTGCCGGGACTTCGCCTGTTCTCCAGGAATTCTCAAAGATGACTGCCAGTGGTTCTGAGATCACATCTGCCAGTTCTTTTGGAGCCAGTGTGGTGTAGTGGTTAAGAGCGGTAGTCACGTAATCTGGGAAACCGGGTTCGTGTCTCCGCTCCTCCACATGCAGCTGCTGGGTGACCTTGGGCCAGTCACACTTCTGTGAAGTCTCTCAGCCCCACTCACCTCACAGAGTGTTTGTTGTGGGGGAGGAAGGGAAAGGAGAATGTTAGCCGCTTTGAGACTCCTGAAGGGGAGTGAAAGGCGGGATATCAAATCCAAACTCTTCTTCTTCTTCTTCTTCTTCTTCTTCTTTTAATACTCTTGGATGCAGTTCATCTGGCCCTGGAGACTTGAATACATCTAAACTAGCCAAATATTCTTGTACTATCTCCTTAGTTATTCTGGGCTTTTATTCTTAGTTTTCCTGCTGGCTTGTTTCTGATGCCAATTCTGTGCCCATTTCTTCCTTTGTATAGGAACTGATCTTCTAGTCCTATGCAGAATGGCAAAGGGATTTGCTGGCAGGTGACAGAATACACCACACTGGAAGATAAGCAGGTGGATTGATCTTTGGTGTTGCGGTCTACATTATTAGATGTTGCAATAGCAGTGCCCTAGTAAATGTAGGAAGAGAGTTAGCATATAGGTTTGTTTATGTTTGTCTCTATTATGTGGCTTTTTGAGTAGTTTAAACATGTGGTTTGCTGTAGCCTTCACTAACACTGTCACTCGTTAATAAACCCACATGGCTTGAGCTGGTTGGATTTTGCTCTTTTTTTTTTGGAGAAACTGTTGTTCTGTGGACCAAAAGAGAATCCTGGGATATTTTTAGGTAGCCCTTGGCTCTGGGCAACCTTCCAAGAGATGCATTCTGGTGGTGGGTGGTGCCAGAGGTAAAAATTGGGGAACTGGATGAGACTCTCATCTTTTGTACAGTGGGCTGCATTCCAGAATGCGTTCATGCAAAAGCCAAAAAAAGCCGTTCATGCAGCACCCACCAACATGCACAAACATCTCTCAATCCTGGCAATCAACAAGCATTATCACAGTTCAAGGAGACATATATTCCAGGCAGGCAAAAGCACTTGAGGGGAGCACGGAGCAGGGCTGGCAAAGGGTTGAGGTTCCTCACCTCTGCTTTAAATCATCAACAAATGCCTGAGAAGGGGGGGCACCAGGTGGCGCGTTGGAATATGGCTGACAATAACATCTCTCTGACCCATACGAGGTACTAAGGGGCTGCTATGGGAAGTATGCAGCCTTCCTAAGCCTCCCCAGGATGCGGGGGGGGGGGGACTGTCCTGCCAGCGGTGTTCACAATGCACCCCCTGATACGAGTGATGGGGGTGCCGAACACTTGGCACAGGCCCTCGGTGAAGTTGAATCTTCCTGACGCCGATTCCAATCAGCGCGTGCTGGTTGCTGCAGCTTGGAATTATAATTGGAAACATACGATTGGAAATGAAGCTGAAAGCACATACATCAAGTAAAGCTCGACTGATAAGACTGCTGATTAATGGATCTCTGCGACTAGGAGTGACGGACGGATAAGTAAATCTTCTGATGAATTACCACAAGGAGACTGTATGTTTGGAACAAAGGGGGGGGGGTGGAGGAAAAAACTCTTTTTTCCCCAGCATGATGTGACATAAATAACCCTTCACCCCAGATAGAAACAAGATCGTTGCATTTTTATGAATCACAGGCAGGATTTTAAGAACTATGTGGGATGGATTAAAACAGGAAAGAAGACTGGAGAATAGTGAGAAAAGTGGAAAATTCTTATGACGCAGTTAAAATATGGCGTCTCGCTAAGACAGGCTTGTCGGAGGAAGAAGGACTAGGGGAGGAGAATCAGGACTGTTTGAATGAGAAGGAATGTTGGAATGCAAGTTTGACCTGACAGAGCCCCCAGACTCATTTGATTTATTTGAAAAATAAAGGACAGATCGGAGACTAATCTTGTGTATGGAAGCATTGTACAGAGGCTGTCCCTGATCGATATGATTTTTGGAAGAGTACAAAAATCCACATAGAATGCCAGCTTTTAACCTGCTTGTGAAAATCATCAGAGATCGCAAAGAAAGGAATTTATGATAACAACAAGAAGAGAAAGGAAGTAATAAAGGACTATCCGGATCAAACTGGACAGAACTGTCTAATGAAAGCAGTATGATAAGTGCTGCTGTTTTGGACTCGAGCGGAGCTTGGTGTATGGGCACCCCCAACAAAATTTAAAATTTGGCTGTATAATTTGGAATCAATGTGATATGGATAATGTGATGTGACTGGTCTGTTAATAAAAATTATTTTAAAAAACAACAAATGCCTGAGAAAATTAACTGAGGAAGCTATCTTAATCTGAGTCAGACCACCTACCCAGCTGTTGCCAACACCGACTGGCAGTGGCTCCCCAGGGTTTCAGACAGGAGTCTTTCCCTGCTTTAACCGGAGATGCTGATGACTGAATCTGGGAATTGTCTTTTTCTGGCAAGCAAAGCCTGTGCCCTACCACTGACCCATGATGCCTTCCTACCTTCTTAAGATCCCAAGAACATGAGAAGCATAGTGCAGCATCCTGTTCTCATAATGGCCAAGCAGATGCCTGTAGTCAACCAAGAAACAGGAGCCAAGCACAAAAGCACTCTCCCTCACCCCCATGGTATCTCTGACTGTGGAGGGAGGCAGAACACAGCCGCCAATGGCTAGTAGCTGCTGATAGCCTTATCCTCCATGAATTTGTCCAATCCTCTTTCAAAGCTCTCCAAGTTGGCGACCATCCCTGCCTCCTGTGGGAGTGAGTTCCACAGTTTAACAATATCATGCATGAAGTTCTTCCTTTTGTCTATCCTGAATCCTCCAGCATCCAGCTTATTGGATGTCCATAAATTCTAGTGTTCTTCACTTTTACACAGTTTGGGAAATATTTTACCCTTTCATTTTTGTGTCGATTTGTGTGTGCAGAAATCAATAACCACCCATTACTTCTTCATCTTCAAATGCAACATCACCTTTCGAACAAATCCTAATAAAAAGTGCTACTGGAACTCTTGACCCATCCTTTCACATCTCGCATCACGTCCCTCTAATAGGCTTGCACATTCTACTACAAGCATAAAAACAATTGTTTCACTTGTATTACTTTGCCTCCCAACAATGTCTGGATGGCTGATGAATGCATGGTTTGAATTTTGTCAGGCATAGCCAACATTGATACAACATTTTAAAGAAATCCACTTGCATTACTGTGTTAATTAGACATGTAGGGCCAGTAATGCATATGTAATCCCATTGGGACTAGGCTTTCCACCTTTTCCTTATTTCAAGGAAAGGGTCTTTATATAGTATTGAAATGCATGTGTTCTTTTTCAAGTTAATGGTAAAATAATACATGGCAAGAAATAATATGTTTTCTTATTAAGAACTATTTTTTTAAACTCTCTTCTTCAGCTGAAAAGACTCCTAGATCAGCTGCCAAGGATCAGTGAAAAGACAGTCCCTGCGCTCAGGCTCACAGTTTAAAAGGGACAATACACAAGGAAATACACAAATAACCGCAACGGGGTGAGCTCCCGTTGCTCAGTCCCAGCTCCTGTCCACCTAGCAGTTCAAAAGCACGTCAAAATGCAAGTAGATCAATAGGTACTGCTCTGGCGGGAAGGTAAACAGCGTTTCCGTGTGCTTCTCTGGTTCGCCAGAAGTGGCTTAGTCATGCTGGCCACATGACCCGGAAGCTGTCTGTGGACAAATGCTGGCTCCCTCGGCCAGTAGAGCGAGATGAGTGCCGCAACCCCAGAGTCGTCCACGACTGGACTTAATTGTCAGTTATACAAGGAATGGGGATTGTGAGGGAGGAGGGGATATGTTCATGCAGAAATCGAGGAAACGAGGTGATGCAAATGTTGCCAGTTAGAGCAGAACTGATAGAGTTGCCCTGTTTCCCTCCTATCTGTCTGCTGCAGCCTTAGTCCTCTGGCTGCAAAAGTAAATGCTGTCTTTCAGTCCTCAGGGCACAGTTCATTCATTTGTTAATGTATCTTTTTTCTGATTTGGCAACCTTCTTGTGGCACAGGAGAAGCCAACAGGCACGATTGGTGGAGACAACCTGGAAGAAGCTGCACTGATGCTGTTCACAAGACGCAATGAGCAGCAGAAGTTTCTGACAAACTCCACCACTCAAATGACAGCTCATTTGATATCTTGCCTCCTTGCTCCTTCCCTTTTCCCAATAACATTTTGCGACTCATTAGGAAATGATCTATGACTATCCATCCCTGTGTCTTCAAAGCTACAATTTATAGCCTCTTGTATAATTAAAAAAACCACAAAATTTGGTTAAAATTGGTGTAGTGCCGATATGCAAGTGGGATGAAGCCCTCTGAGCTTCCAGGGAAGAAAGTTCCAGTGTGAGAGGGTTATTTTCTGAATTGCTGTCTCTGGGCGGAATTAAATTGCCTTGACACAGATACCCATTTTAATCTTAATACAATGACTCTAATTTCTTTGTGCCACATTGCATCAGGGAAATGAATTCAAAGAGGAGGGGGAAATACGTTTTTCAGATGAGAGTCACATCCTCTTTTAGGTGTATTACCTCATTGCCAGGGAGATAACAATGAGTCATCTCATTCCTGCTTTTATTGATAAATTCCATCCAACCCAGCCAATCCAATGAAAAGGTGGATGAGCTCATAAGGGTTCCTCCCTAGAAGGATCCATTTTTAGAGTGCTAGTTTCATGGATGGCTTACTTCAAAGCACCATCTGGAGCTATCCCACTACCATAGGAGCAAACTCCTAGGGGACGAGGGGGTATTCAGACCCCAAATAAAATATTTGAGGGGACTGCCCCCCCCCAAAAAAAATTTGATGGGCATTGCCATTGTAAAATTGGTGTCCATGTGCCATGCCCCTCTCACAATATTTGAACTTGTGGACATCCAACAAAGCTGAGTGCTGGAAGATTCAAGATAGATAAAAGAAAGGATATCTTCATGCAGCTCATAGTTAAACTATGGAATGCCTCACATGAGGCACAGATGGCCACCAACCCCGATGACTTTAGAAGAGGATTAGACAAAAGCATGGAGGAGAGGGCTATTGACGGCTACTAGCCATGATGACTATGCTCTGCCTCCAAAGTCAGAGCCAGTGATGCTTCTGAATGCCAGCTGTTGGAACCAACAGGAGGGGAGAGTGTCTTGTGCTCAAATCCTGTTTACAGGTGCGCCACTGTGAGAACAGGATGTTGGACTAGATGGGCCATTGGCTTTATCCAGCAAGCTCTTAGATTCTTATGCCTACCCTGTTCAGTCCCAATGGATCATGACCTGAAACGAAACAACGGTCCACTTTAGAATCCCCAGTCTAGTGGGTTATTTTACAAGGTGGCCTTGTAGGTTATGTGCTATATCCATAGCACCCCTCCTATTTCATTTCTAAAATAGGGTATACAGCTGCCCACAATCTGAGAGGCTAGTGCACAGGGCTCCTTGCTGTCATGTGCATTGAATGCGTGTAAGGCAAGGCCCCTAGGAGGAACTAGGTTGTGTTCTCAGAGGGAATTGTATGGGGAAAGAATGGCTGCCGCTGTCCCTCCCCCTGCTCCAGGTGTGATATTAGCAGTTTAGAAGGAAAAACTTTAATGGGGGTGGGGATGGATGTCTTAGAATTTTTCATAAAAAAACCTGCCTCAGAATTGCATGGGATGGAAGTAGTCCCATTATCTCTGAAAACTGAGATAGACCAGATCTTAATGGGTCCTTCTCTCCATCACTTGGCACTGATGATCTTTGAGAATTATTGGAGAACAAGTGAAGTCCCTGCAGACTAGAGGCAGGCAAATGTTGCTCCCATCTTCAAAAAAGGGGGGGAAAGAAGACCCAGGTAACTACTGACTGGTAAACTTGACATCGATACCAGGAAAGGTTGTAGAGCAAATAATTCAACAGTTGGTCTGTGAGCAGTTAGAAAATAATGATGTGATTACTAAGACCCAAAACAGGTTTCTTAAAAACAAGTCATGTCAAACAAATCTCATTTCTTTTTTTGATGGCATTACAAGTTTGGTGGATTACAGTAAGAGTTTTGACAAAATAAAATAATTCCTTCCAGTAGCACCTTAGAGACCAACTAAGTTTGTTATTGGTATGAGCTTTCATCTGCCATGACATTCTTGCAAGGAGGCTGGTAAAATGTGGGTTGAACAAGGTAACTTAGGTGAATTTGTGGCTGGTTGGCTGACCAAACCCAAGGATTATGGTACTCATTAATGGTTCCTCATCATCCTCGAAAAAAATTAGATGTGAGGTGCTGCAGGGTTCTGTCCTAGGCCCATTGTTCAACATCTCCATAAATGACTTGGATGAAGGAATTGAGGGTATGCTCATCAAATTTGCAGGTGACACCAAACTGGGAGAGGTAGCTAATGCCACAGAAGACAGAATCAGGATTCAAGATGACCTTAACGGGTGTGAGAATTGGGCCAAAACTAACAAAATAAATGTCAGCAGGGACAAAGGTATGGTTCTGAACTTAGACAGGACAAACCAGCTGCACCAATATAAGATGGAGGACACCTGAAAAGGATCTTGGGGTCTTAGAAGAACACAAGTTTATCATGAGTCAACAGTGTGATGCAGCAGCAAAAAAAGAATGCTATTCTAGGCTTTATCAACAGAAGTACAGTGTACTAATCAAGGGAAGTAATAGTCCCGCTCTATTCTTCCTTGGTCAGAACACATCTGGAACACACCTGAAATACTGTGTCCAGTTCTGAGTGTCATGATTAGAGAAGGATGTTGACAGGCTAGAACGTGTGTAGAGAAGGGCTAGCAAGATGACCAAGGGCCTGGAAACTAAGTCTTATGAGGAATGGTTGAGGGCATTGTGTATGTTTAGTGTGGATAAGAGGAAACTGAGACTGATAGCTAAGACATTTAAGACATTAATGGAATGACTGAATAGAGCTTATACCTCCTCATTCCCTTGCTCTCTCTTCCCTGCTTCTTTTCATACTGTTTTGCCCTTACTAAGACTAAGAACATAAGAAGAGCCATGCTGAATTAGGAAAAAGACTCACCTAGTCCAACATCCGCCTCTCATAGTGGCTAACCAGATGCCCAAAAGGGAAGCCAACAAGTAGGACTAGAGCGCAACAGCACACTCCCCTTTCATGCTTCCTGGAAACTGGTATTCAGAGAGTAACTTGCCTCCAACAGTGGAGGTAGAGCATAGTCACCACTGCTAGTGTCCATTGATAGCCTTAACTGCCATAGATTTGTTTAATTCCATCCAAGTTGGTGGCCATCACTACCTCTTGGGAGAACAAATTCCATAGTTTAAGTGTGCTATGTGAAGAAGCACTTATAAAATCATAGAACTGCAGAGTTGGAAAGGACGCCAAGGATCATCTAGTCTAACCCCTGTAATGCAGGTAAAGAATCTCTGGCAGATGGCCATGAAGGAAAGTCCACCACTACCTGAGGGAGTGTGTTCCACTGTTGAACAGCTCTTACCATCAATGAGTTATTCCTAATGTTTAGTTGGAATCTCCTTTATTGTCACTTGAATCTGTTGGCTGGGGCCCTTGGAGCAGCAGAAAACAAAGCTTGCTCCATTTCCCATGTGACAGGCTTCCTTTTGTCTGGCCAGAATCCAGGGGTACCAATGTTGCATATAGAGACCTTCAAGCCAGGCTATACTAATCTCGTACCATGAGCTGTTATCTTTGTCTTGCAAAAACACATTCCAGAGTGTCTGCATAAGAAAGGAAGATGTGCCTTGCTCCATGTCCTAAACTCCCTTAGGTAAACCCATATAAGAAAAGGAATGCAAAGGGATCACATGCAAAGTGCAGCCAGGTGCTGCTTAGAGGGAGTTCTTTGTGTGATTGCTTAATGTACAGTGGTGCCCCGCAAGATGAATGCCTCGCAAGACGAAAAACCCGCTAGACGAAAGGGTTTTCTGTTTTTTTGATGCGCTTCGCAAGACGAATTTCCCTATGGGCTTGCTTCGCAAGACGAAAACGTCTTGCGAGTCTTGCGATTTTTTTTGCTCCCCCCTTTTTCTAAGCCGCTAATAGCCTTTTAGCCGCTAAGCCGCTAAGCCTTTAATAGCCGCTAAACCGCTAATAGCGCTAATCCGCTAAGAGGGTTGCTTCGCAAGACAAAAAAACTGCTAGACGAAGAGACTCGCGGAACGGATTATTTTCGTCTTGCGAGACACCACTGTATATGCAATTAAGGAAAGACCATAAATGGTATGCTAATAGGGCGATGTAGCCTAGGATTGGAAGGATTTTGCTGCAGTTTATGCATATGTAGTGCCTTAAGAGATAACAGAAATGTATATATGAAGGAGCCCGTCCCTTTATTAGGGGGCTCGGACTTTGGAAACTGATTCCTCTGAGTCAGCTTGCTGGCTAGCCAGGCAATAAACCTTTTGTTGTTCCTCATTTGCTGCGTGGAGTTTTCCTTCAGCCCAGACACTGCTGTTCTGCAACACCAACTTGAGTAAAATATTGGGTGGTGGGCAGGTAAGCCCCACCCTGCATAATCGATCACATGATGCAGTGCACCCACACCATTTGCATGACAACGCCCATTAACTTGGGGGGTCCCCCTCAAATATTTGGGGGGGGGTGAAGGGACTTTGGCCTCTAGGAGTTGGCTCCTATGCCAGAATCTCTCACCATTCTGTATCTCTCTAAAAATATCCCTGTAAAAGCTTTTCTTTCGTGTGAACCCCCCCCCCCGCCCAAAGAGAGTACACGAGGCACTTAACCTGAGGCAACTTTGTGTGTGAAACCCTCCAAGAACACTTTAAGAACACAGTGTCTTTCCCCCTAAGGTGCAGGCTTGCTCACAATTTATTTCCCATAGAGTTTCATGTAACATCTTAGATAGAGGCTCACCGTGTATGATCATCTGCCAGGGCCCTGTTACATGTTCTTTTGCTATGAATGGCCAGGACATTTGTGACAAGGAACATGGCCTTTCTAACCAGAATAGGCCCAATTATATTTGGCAAACTTCCCAGTAATCATTGGATCTACTGACAAGCACGGAATCTCAATAGTCCCATTTTGGGCCTTGCATGTAGGACATCCCATGTTCAAATTCCAGTATGTCCAGTTAAAGAAGCCCCCTTTATCATAACTTCCTCCCAGATTCAAATAAAATCAACATATACAGCCACAGCAGGGAGTCTTTTTCAGTGTGAGGGCTGCCTTCCCTTTCAGTCCACCTGAAGGTGGACTGAAGCATCTGCGTTGGGCAGCAGAATCCCACAGAAACAAGATCACATGGAACTTTCACAAGATCTCACTGCTGCTGCTTTTCCTCACTTCTCCCATGGTGTGGGGGGTGTGGTGGGGTGTCCTGCTTGCCCTCTGCCACTGGCACCAGAGAAGCAAGGAGAAGCAGCTGAGGCTTCTGGGTTCTGGCAACATCTCACAGACCTCTTGTGAGAACCTAAAAGCCTTAGTCATGCAGACTCAGTAAGCAAGACTACAATGGGGGGCAGGGGCAGTTGGGGGCAGCAGTAGTGCAGAACCTTCCTATACCCTCCAACTGACCTTTCCCAACCCCCCCATTTTTGCCCCCCATCATTTCCTACCAGTAGGACAAGTACCACCTCCAGTACATTAACAGGACACACACCCTTCTTTAGTAGATTTAGTAGATTTACGTAAAAAGGAATACACCCCAGTGAATAAATAGAAAGGGGCAAAATTAGACATGGACACCTGAAGCATTTTTTTATTTTTTAAAAAAAATCAAGATTGTTTGCGCTGTGCTCTGCTCCTCCTTTCTTCCCGCCCAGCCCTCTGCCTGCCCCTCTGAGCCGGCATGTCACACAGAGCTGGCCTCTGCATTGCCAGCCTCTCCTCCTTGCCTGCTCTCCAGCAACCACAACGAGCTTCCCAAGGGAGGAGACTGCCAGCAGTGGCCATGGAGAGGCCGTGGGTTGCTCCCTTGCAGCCATCATCACCACTGCTCAGGACAAGCCCAGGCTCATCCTCCTCTCTGAGCTCAGTGGCGGCAGCACTGGCAGGGAAATAGGAACATTCTGGGATCGAATCAGAAGCCAGGATGGCTTTTATAATTCCAGGACTGTCCCTGGAAAATGAGGACACTTGGGGGATATGCCTTCCCGTTTCACCTCAGGCATTGAAATAGGATGGGTGACTCCTGCTTGCAAGGGAGCATATAACAGTGGTGGGCACAAAGTCAAGAGGGGTGGAGAAACTAATGTAAATTTGACCTCTGTATAGCAGTCAGTATAGCGTGGGTGGCACTGTGGGTTAAACCACAGAGCCTAGGGCCTGCCAATCAGAAGGTCGGCGGTTTGATTCCCTGTGACGGGGTGAGCTCCCATTGCTCGGTCCCTGCTCCTGCCAACCTACCAGTTCAAAAGCACGACAAAGTACAAGTAGATAAATAGGTACCACTCTGGTGGGAAGGTAAACGGTGTTTCCGTACGCTGCTCTGGCTCGCCAGAAGCAGCTTTGTCATGCTGGCCACATGACCTGGAAGCTGTACACTGGCTCCCTCAGCCAATAAAGCGAGATGAGCGCCACAACCCCAGAGTCAGCCACGACTGGACCTAATGATCAGGGTTCCCTTTACCCTTTACCTATAGCAGTCTAGTTTCTACACACACTCATACAGCCCTCTCTATCTTATCCATCTGGTGGAGAATGAAAGAAGATGCAGGGTGGGGCGAGTGAGTGGTGTGGTTTGGGGACAGTCTTGAGGGCCTGACAGAGAGCCAAGGTTTTATTTGGATGTTATCTTGAGGGAATCCTCTTGCAGCCACTTACCACAGCCTATGGGCACTGACTGTTTTTCTGGGTTTTTTGTTTTTGTGTGTGTGTGTGCACTGTGGTAAATATTTGACTCACTCCATCTTTAATCCATCAACACATCTGGGTCAAAGAACAACCTCAGTGACTTCTCCGATTTTAAACAATTGAGTAACAGAAAAAAGCAATTCCCACAGTAATCACACTTTAGCTTTCTAAGGACAATGGATGCAACCTTCTCAGAAAGTTGACATGACAGGCCTTGTAATCACATCCAAAAATAAACTTACAAATGCTAAGATAAGCAATTTGTCACCCTTTTAAGAACAGTGGAGTGGGAAGCCTGCATGGGGCAAAGCCAGCATTTTGTAGAATTTCCATCTGAGCTCCAATAGCAAATATTGTCCTGGAAGGCTTTTTGTTTCCCTCTTTGTCATCGTCCAAAATATATAAAATTAATTGTTTTTGAAGAAGAACACCATTCCCTCCATTTCACCCCCAATGTAAGCCTCTGTGTACATATTCTCTCTCTTACTCTCTGTTTCTCTTTCCAAATAATATTACTCTTGGCTGGGTACATAAATTTAGACTAAAATAAGAGCAGGCTAGAACCATCAACCTGACTTGGAAACACCCTGACATTTCTCCCCAGCATCTCTACTCCAAGGTTCAAATGAGTTCATGAAACTTTTATTTAGGTTTCCTTCTTAGATCGAGGAACACAAACTAGAAACATTGCAATCAATGTTATTTAATAAAGGTTAGGAACTTAGGAAGCTGCCCTGCACTGGGCCAGACCAATTATTTCATCTAACTCAGTACTGCCAACACTGACTGGCAACTGTTCGCCAGAATTTCAGATGGAGGTTTCTCTCAGTCCCAGCCTACTGTACAATGGTACAATTTGAATACATTCCCCCCCCCCACACACCTATTTTGTCCCACCCACCACAAGGCATGTGACCACTGGATGTTTGCCAAGAAAGGCATGCAGCTCCTGGGCTGAAAACATTTCCCCAATCCTCCTCTAAGTTGTGTATGTAATAAAATTATCAATAAAATGCAGCGAAAATCCACAAAACTGCTAGCACAAATAAATACAGTGGTACTTCTGGATGTGAACGGGATCCATTCTGGAGCCCTGTTCGCATCCTGAGTAGAACGCAACTTGCATCTGCGGGTCACGATTCGCCGCTTCTGCGCATGCGCGTGATGTCATTTTGAGCATTTGCGCATGCGCGAATGGCAAAACCCAGAAGTAACGCGTTCCATTACTCCCAGGTCGCCACAGAGCGTAACCTGAAAACGCTCAACCTGAAGCATATTCAACCCGAGGTATGACTTTATGCATAAAATAATCACCAATATTCAGTAAATCTTTGAAACAGAAATATAGATAACTAAATTACAGTACTTTTCTTTGTATAAGATGAGGTTATTTTACTCTAAAAGAAGGTGTTTTCTTATGTGATGCGCACGATTGGCAGCGTCGAGTAAGTTATTTTTGGGGCATTCCCCTCCCAAGAAACCTTGGCAATCCTCTCCCCATAAAGCTCAACAACTCTGAGCCATCTCTGTCTCTCTCTCTCCCCCCCCCCATTTTCTTAATTTGGGGTCCCCAAAAGTAGGGGGCGTCTTATACACGGGGGCATCTTATACATGAAAAAATATGGTACATGCCTGGGTAGGCCTGCTCAGTGAGTGGGGTGGCTTCCAAAGGATAGGAGCTGCACTTGTAGAAGTGCAAGTTCTACAGATCAAAGTGGTTAAACAGGCATGTATCAGACAAAGTAATCCATCAAATAAACTGGCCCCAAGCCATGAAGGGCTTTATATAAAGCCTTGAACTTGGCCTAGTAACAAATGAGCAGCCGGTACAGATACCTGAGCACAGATTTAATATGCCAACAGGATCTCACTCCTGCCAGCAATTGCGTGGCAACATTCTGAGGTACCCAGAGTTTCTAAGTCAACCTCAATGGAAGCTCCACATGCAGTGCATTATAGTAGTCCAATTTTGAAATTACCAATGCCCGAACTAATGTGATCAAGCGGTTCCAGCCCAGGAACAGTCACAACAGTCATAGCAGTCAAAGCTATAAAAAGGCACTCCTGGCCACCAAGGCTACCTAAGCCTTCAGTGACAAAGCTGGATCCAGGAGCCATCCCAGATGGCATACCTCCTCCTTCAGTGGGAGTGCTTCCTGCTTCAAACCAGGCAATTGGTTGATTTTTCAAAGTCCACTCATCTCTCTCTTGCCAGAATTCAAGCTTGGTTTACTTCCCTTTCTCCAGCTCACTGGTTCGTCAAGGCACTGGTGCAGGGATGCTATGGAAAAACAGAGCTGAGTGCAAATCAGTACAGAGCTAGATGAACCAATGATCAATATTAGGCCTTTTCCTATGCTCTTTTTGGCACCCAAATATCCTAATGACCACCAACTTCATGTAGATGAAAAAACAGGAATAGGGATGAAATAGTGCTTTGTGGCACTCCATACCATAGCTGTCAGAGGGCCAAAAACCACGCTCTGAACTTGACCCTGTAGATAGGAACAGGGCCACTGTAATGCAATACCCCTGCTGCCTATCCCACAGAGCTGTTCCAGGAGCACACCATGGTCAGTGATATCAAAAGCCACAGAGAGATCTGCACACAGAAGGTCTCATGTTCAAATCCCCAGCATCTTCAGGTAGGGTTGAATATGTCCACTGTCTGAGACTTCCGGGTTAGTGCCTCTGGCAATGGCGGATTTCCTCTGATCGGGAGGACTCCGCTCCGTGGAAATCAGGGTCTGGACCGCCACGGCGAGGTGGAGACCCACTAAAAACCACAGGCGGGAGAAGCCTGTGGACATGGGATTTGGCTGGCACCTTTTGCGCCTCCCCTACTCACGGGGGAACCCGGTTTCGGGGATCCGGAGCAACGTGGGGTGAGCGGTGCAGTGCTTCGAATCGACTGCTTCTTTCACGGAGTGAAGCCGCATTGCTGTTGCCGGAGAGCGCTGACTTTTTCCTGTGGACAATTGGACTTTAAACAACTACCCATGAGTAGAACGGAAAATTGGATCTTTAAACATCTTAATTTGGCACCGAAACAGGAAGGTTTCAAACAGGAAGTCCGCCTTCCTCTTTTGTAAATAGATTGAAGCAAAGGCGCTGCAAGCTAAAGTCTTGGAAAGCCTTTTCTAAAGGATTAAATTTCCATCGGTTAAAACTACTAAACCCCCCTTGGAAGCAGGAGAAGAGGGGGGAAATTCTAGATTGCCTAAGCCTGCAGGAGAGAGAGTGAAGAAAGATAAATTACCACCGTTTTGAACCTGGGAACGGGCTGCCAGTAAGATCGATGTTTTGGGAAAGTTCATTGACTGTGAATAAAACGTATGTTGACAAATAGTTAAATAAGAGAAATATATTGTTTCCATTGTTTCCTTTTGCACTTAAAAAGGAGCAAAAGTAGCTGAAAATTGAAACTAATTTTGTTGCTGGATCTGCGTTTAAAAGGACGGATACAAATAGAAATTGTTTCCTCTAGAGGGAGCTTTTGAAACTGTTGCAGGAGTGGAGCTGGGGAATTTTCTAGCTGCAGAGATTAAAGACTGTGAGAATCAGAGATTGACCTTGGACAAGAATGTCGACAGAAGAAGCCTTAGTGAGTGCATTTTGCAAGATAAGTGCTTTATTGGAACAGCTTCATGAGAAGACGGATGTGATGACTACTAAAATTGATAATTTGGGACAAAAAATGACTGATTTGGGACAAAAAGTGAATACCTATACAGAAACTACTCAGGAATTGATTCAGGAATCCACTTTGACATGGCAAGTTGTGGAGAAGACGAGGGAGAAAGCTATTGTTGAACCTCAAGTAATACAAGTGGAGAGAGCCTCAGCCGCTCAGAGGCAATTTGATGAATATAAGCTGTTGCCTTCTACGATTGAATTTAGAGAAAGCCAGATTTGGAGGGATGGATTGGAGAAGGAAAGTTGGATAGATCCCCATATGCAGGGATGTTCTGGCTTTTGGGATCTGGATTTGGGTCAGGGGGAGATTGGAGTTGTGGGGGCCTTTGGCTTCGGAGGGATTTTGAAACACGCTCTGAAATATCTTATGGACTTTAGTTTTGACTATGGAGAATGGGCTGACCTGTCGAGAAGGTTGGAGTTTCGCTGAGATCTACTCCTCAGCACCAAAGGAAGGAAATTAAGAACAAGATCAGCAGAAGATAAAGTTAAGTGCATGTATAAATATAAAGAAGATCAGCAGAAGGGACATGGAAAAGAGTTAAGAGCCTCGGACAGAAGATCACCAGGTTGATGGACCATATGGAATTGATAGAAAGGACTGACAGAATCTGAGACCAGGGAGAAGAGACGGTGAAAGAAGATTGGAAAAAAGTTTAAAATTTATTTAGAGAAATATTGTAAAATTAATGAGTGTTAGAAAAATGTTGGAATGAAATTACATGGCTTTAGTAGAAACGTTATAAGGAGTTAAGTTCAAATAAGTTTTAGGGTTTTAATGGTAAGATAAGGTTAAAATAAATCAAGACAATTAAATGACAGAAAACAGTGAAAGATGGAAAGGATTTGCTGAAATAATTAATAACTAGAATACAAAAAAGGGAGGTGTGAGGAGGTCGATGAAACAAGTTAATGAAAGACAAAGATATGGAAATATTGGATGTGTTTTTAATGGTTTTTGCTTTTGTTTTTGTTTTGATGTATTGTGTCTTTTGGTTTTTTATGTACTGTAATGTATTGATTTGTATTGTTTACTTTTTCACTTTTTCACTTTTTCTCTTTTTTTACTTCTTTCTGTAATCTTTAAACTTTTAATAAATATTATTATTATTATTATTTTTAAAAAAGAATATGTCCACTGTCTGAAACCAGCAACCAGTAAGTTATCTTTCAGAAAAGTGCAGTTGAATTTTTTCCTGGCTATGTAGCAACAGTAGGATCAGTAGTGGAGGGAGGGAGGAGGAAGGGTTTTCCTTAACCCTCACCTAGTATCCTGCCATCCAGACCTGGCATCCTGGCTGGCTGATATGCATGGATTCAGCAATTGATGGGACATGGAATTCTCCAGAGTGTTAGTTTAATTGTTGCTGCCATTCCAGGTAAAATGCCAACCAGGGAGGTATTTAGGGGAGTAGGGAGCTGATACACAGAGTGGGTGGTGGTGGTAGGAACATTGGATGCTGCCTTATACCAAGTCAGACTATCAATTCATCTAGATCAGTATTGTCTCCAGTGACTGATAGTAGCTCTCCAGTGTTTCAAACAGGGGTCTCTCCCAGCTCCACTTGGAGATGTGGAAGATGCACCCAACATCTTTTGTATGTACCACTGAGCTACAACCCATCCCCAATAATTCTTCTCTAGCTCAAATTACTATCTGAGCCAGAAAATAATTTCAGAGCTTTGAAATCTCATTAGAATTGGGCTTTTAAGATCTGCTGAAGTTTGTTTTCAAGCCTGGCTTAGCAGTCACACCAGCATTTTGAGTTGTGTATGGTTGCCTTTATCCAGCCAATTGTAGCTTCTTATTGGAACAGATGTGAGGGGCAACTCATCTCTGCAATATGTCCCCTTCAGGAAAAAGTGACATCAAAAGTGATGTTTCCTTGCCAGATGCACCAAAATAGTTTATGAAATGTGTGTCTAAAGCTTATTCCTTTGGGAAGTCTAAAGAGGAATTTCCATTCTGACAAATGTGCCCCTGATGAGCCTTTACCATCTGCTCTGATGACTGGAAAGGCCCCAGATTTCTTGCAATCCAAACGTGCTGAAGTGCTTCTCTTAATGACTCTCTTAAGCAAAAAGCGGAAACCTCAATGACTTCAATTTATGTGTCTACATATTGCCAATTAAAAGCTTATTGCAAGAATACAGTTGTGAATGAATGGCAGCAGCAATCAGCACTGGGGTATTGTAACAATGAAAATATAATGATTCCTTAACCCATCCCTTTAATTTATCTTCATTTACACATGAACTACATCTCAACAACCAGGTCAGTTTTTCTACCTGTCCTGAAGAAAGGGTAAGGGGAGGGTAGTGGCTGTTGCTAATTTCATACCCTCCCAATAGGGATGTCCTAAATAACAACCACAACACACACACCCCATCTGACTGGGTTGCCCCAACCACTCTGGACAGCTTCCAACATATATAAAAACATAGTAAAGCAATAAAAAAATTAACAAAACTTCCCTATACAGGGCTACCTTCAGATGTCTTCTAAATGTCTTCTAAAAGTTGTAGAGCTACTTATCTCCTTGGCTCGGGGGTTACATAACTCTATAAACTCTTCAATATTTCTCTGATGAAAATAGGAACATCCTACCATACCCGCCAACATTTTCCCAATGAAAATAGGTCAGTGAAGGACTCTTGCTCCCTCCACCTTCTATGAGACAAAGAGCATTTAAGCATCACCTTAGAACTTGGCCCCTTCAAAGGTGAAGATTTAGGTTCTGCAGCACCATGCTGGGCCTTTGGGGAGAATGCTTGGCGCAAGAAACGTCTGGGACGCAGGTGCGATCAAGTGAAACAAATATCCCAGTCAACTGTGAAATCAAGCCTGCATTTTGATTTATCGCCCAGCAAAATAAAATTATGGTTTGTCAGGTTTCTTTTGGCATTCCCATTACTCATAGAGAGTTTGATTATTATTCTTTTTTTGAAAAAAAATAATTACCATAATTATGGAAACACACTTAAGAAGTGAAAATGCCATTGGGAATAATGAAGGAAACTCACACAATCACTGCTCCATAAATTCACAGCAAGTGGAACATGGGAGACAGGTCAGTATGAAGGATGATGCTTCTGTGCCGATCCTCCTATAGAGTAAGCAGGTACCCCCTGAGTTTACTTGTTAAACTATTCTGCCCCCTAGTGTCCACATCCCAGCATTACTTTGGCTCAACTGGTTGATATTAAGTATGGTTTCCATTCCACCTTCGGTTCCTTTGGGGCTGTTGGATTTTCACTTTTTGAAAACCCTAGTTCCTTTTAAGGCATCCACTAAACATGTAGTTGGAAGGCATCACTAAAGGTCATGTAGCCCCACCTCCTGCAATGGAAGAATCACAGCTAAAGAATTCCTGGCAGATGGCCATCCAACCTCTGCTTAAAATCCTCCAACCAAGGAAGACCAACCACCTTCCAAGGATATCCATTCCCTAATGTTTAGTTATAATCTCCTTTCTTGTAGTTTGAATCCATTGGTTTGGATCCTGCCCTTCAAATATTTGAAGATGCCTACCATTATTTGAAGATGCCTACCATACAGTGGAGAAGGGACGCGGGTGGTGCTGTGGGTTAAACCACTGAGCCTAGGGCTTGCCGATCAGAAGGTCGGCGGTTTGAATCCCCACGACAGGGTGAGCTCCCATTGCTCGGTCTCTGCTCCTGCCAACTTAGCAGTTCGAAAGCACGTCAAAGTGCAAGTAGATAAATAGGTACCACTCCAGCGGGAAGGTAAACGGTGTTCCCGTGCGCTGCTCTGGTTCTCCAGAAGCGGCTTAGTCATGCTGGCCACATGACCTGGAAGCTGTCTGCGGACAAACACCGGCTCCCTCGGCCAGTAAATTGAGATGAGCACAGCAACCCCAGAGTGGTCCATGACTGGACCTATGGTCAGGGGTACCTTTACCTTTACCTTTACCATACAGTGGCATAGCATGGAGGGGGCAGCTGGGGCAGGGGGCCCAGGTGCATTTTGGGGAGGGGGCACATTTTGGGGGCCCTGCAGCCAAGGGAGGACTGGGTTCTCTTGGCCATGGCATCTCATTTCTCCCTTGGAACGCAGGGCTGGGTGCCACGCCAGATTCCTTCACCCTCGGCGCCCCGCTCCCCTGGTGCTTGCTTATGCCCTCCCTCTCCAGGTGCCATGAGCTCAAGCAATGCCTCACCTACCACATCACACTATGGAATGCTAGCTCTGATGTGACTCTTTCTTTTGCACTGTAGGCTATGTTAAAGTAGGGTTGGAGGAGAAATTTGCTCCTATTCACATTTAAAACTTGATTTTACCTTACTCATACTCTCCAAAAAGAGCTTGAGAACTGGAACACGGCCACCCTCTGAAATTCACACACTTCCAAATTTTGCAGTGCAGATCTCTGGCCACATAATGTGTGTGGAAATAGATATGCTGTGCATATTTCCACCCGTCACATAGTTAAACCATGGAAATGGCTCCCACAGGAAATGGTGATAACCAACCGATATGACCCTGAGATCATCTTCTGAGGCCCTCCTTCGTGTGCATCTGTGGCAATCTCACAGGGTCCCTGGAGGTTTCACCTTCTATTGATCCCTGTGCCACCACTTTATTTCTTGCTGCCACTACCCAGGCCGTACCTGGTAAAATACCGAGTCCAGTCAGGGTTAAATTGGAACATAAACTTCTGTTTATTTATTGCAGTTCAACAAGCATGTGGTTTCATAAACGGTATCAGTCAATTACAATCATGGGGTGCCTATCCAGACCTATAACTTCCGCTACCTGCTCTCACTCACTAAACCATCTCTCAGATATTTACTTGTCTTCCTAGCTCATAACTGTTCCTGACTCAGCTTATTTCGTGACACTAACTCAACCTATCCACAGACTCTCTCCCAATTCACTCCCACTCCAACCAACCACCCAACTCCCAACGAACTCCTATCTTTGCCCCTCCCAGAGCTGGTTTTATAGTCCCTCTGATTCCACCCCCCCCCCCGGGTTCTGATTGGGTAACCTGTTTAACTATTTCACCTCCAGCACTCTCATATGTTAACATCACAGCCTCCTCCTCAAAAGGTTTGGTGGGTGAGAATGAGGCCTTCTCTGCAGTGGCTCCCCGTCTGTGGAATGCTCTCCACAGGGAAGTTCGCCTGCCACCTTCATTATACACTTTTAGGCGCCAGGCAAAAATGTTCCTTTTGAACCAGGCCTTTGGTTAATCTGATTTACATCCTTTGCCCTTTTAAAATGTGGGGTTTTTTGGGGGGAGGGGGGCTATTGGGCTGTTTGTTTTATTTTTATTAGGTATTTTGTGGTTTTATTCTGTGAACCGCCCTGAGACCTCTGGGTATAGGGCGGTATATAAATTCAATAAACAACAAACAAAACAACATAAAGATGCAGATATTTATTAAACTAATAAGCCAAAATGCATTATATTTTTTTTGGGGGGGGGGATAATTGCAAAGATGAGCACATTTGGTAAAATTGTATACAAACATTATGCATTAGCAGACATTCACTCCTAAATGCAGATACGGTTTCACATGAGCAACTTTGTGTTTTTTTAAACCACAAAGTAATGCAGAAACGTGAGGAACCGAAGATTGAAAAAAATGAGGAACTGAAATGGGAAAATCTTCCCATACATCCCTACATTCAAGGCATGCGAAATAAAGTGGTTTATACAAACATACTTGGGAAAGTAAGAGGCATTATTACAGCAAGGGCACAACCCAGCCAGGCAAAAGCCCTCTGGGAGTGGGTGGGACAAGGCCACTGACAGGCTGTAGCATAGAGGGAGGGGACATGCCCTCAGACACATGTTTTTTGGGGGGTCGTGATCAGGTGCCCCCATGACAGGCTACCTCATTGGATCCTGAATCGGCCCAATGCTGTCAGCCACAGCTCCACCCCTGGGTGAAGACTAACCAGGGGTGGAGAGAGGAGAGTTGCAGCAACGCTGCCACCCACTCTCCTCAGTTGTAATGTGCCAGCTGCGGCAGCTCCACCCCTAGGTCAGGCTTGACCCAGGGTGCAGTGGGCTCCCTCAATGCCCCTCCCCCTTCAAGGGTGCACAATCTTGCCTGTGCTGCATTGCTGGTCACAGGTGTGCTCTGGGAAGGAGCATAGGCTCAGGAGAGCCCTGAGGGCCGGACACAGAGGCTTGGAGGGCCACATTCAGTCCCCAACCTAAGCTTCCCCACCTCCTAAGCTATAGCAACTTCAGAAGATGACAGTCAAGCCTTTGTCTGAAAGCTTTCATCAAAAGAGATCTCTATGCCCCTGTAGGTAATTGATGTCAATGTAAACTGCTTTTATCCTCAAGATGTTTCTCCTGATATCCATGAGAACATATTAAAATCCTGCTTGATCAGGCCAACATCCCACCTGGTCCAGCATCTTATTTTCACAGTGGCCAACCAGATGCTTATGGGAAACTTGCAAGCAGGGCTGAACCACAGCAGCACTCTTCCCTCCTGTGGTTGCCAGCAATTGTTATTCAAAAGCATTGCTGCCTCCAGCTGTGGAGGCAGAGTATAGCTAACCTATCTGATAGCCACCAATAGCCTTCTCCTCCATGAATTTGTCTGATCGTCTTTTTGAAAGCATCTAGAGTGGTTGCCATCACTGCCTCCTGCGCAAGTGAGTTCTGCAATTTAATTCTGTGCTGTGTGAACAAGGACTTTTTCATCTGCCCTGAATCATCCAGCATTTGGCCCTATTGGGTATCAACAAGTTCTAGTGTTATTATGTCCCATGGACTGCAAGAGTCCCATGGACTGCAAGAAGATCAAACCTTTCCATTCTGAAGGAAATCAGCTCTGAGTGCTCACTTGAAGGACAGATCCAATACTTTGGCCACCTCATGAGAAGAGGACTCCCTGGAAAAGACCCTGATGTTGGGAGAGATGGAGGGAACAAGGAGAAGGGGATGACAGAGGATGAGATGGTTGGATAGTGTTCTCGAAGCTACCAGCATGAGTCTGACCAAACTGCGGGAGGCAGTGGGAGACAGGAGTGCCTGGCGTGCTCTGGTCCATGGGGTCACAAAGAGTCGGACACGACTAAATGACTAAACGACAACAACAAAGTGTTATTATGAGAGAGGGAGAAAAACCTTTCTCCATTCACTTCTCCACGTCATGCATCTGTCATGTTGTCTTTTCTCCAAACTAAGAAGTCTGTAACCAAAGATTAAAATTTCCAAGGCCAGCTCTGTGGCACATTCAGCCTCGAAGCCATTCACATAACTGTTTTTGGTTTGGTGAGCTTCACAATGAAATCCTCCCCTATCCTTTCTGACGGTGGCACGCAAAATGTTTTGAAAAGCCTATTTGCAGTGGGGGGACATGGGAGCCGAGAGGCGAAGCCTTGAGTTCTGTAAGAAATGGGAAAGAAATTCCAAGCTTTGGAAACAAGAGCAAACTCCAATGATCTATAATGGGGTGGGGGTGTCACCCCCCCCGATTCCATACAAACCTGGTCTCTCCCCCAGCCCACTCTTCTTTTTCTAAAATTGCCTTCATTTGCAATGAAGAAACCTGAGGCTGCCTTCACAGAAACCAGGTTCAAGCTGAAAATGACTTCATTCAGATTTCCATGATTCATGGAACTTCCCATACATGAAACCTGCTCACAGTTTCCAGCTTCCTCAAAGGTCTTTTGAGATAGTTTGACTGAAAACAAAAACAAGGAACAAACCCTAAGGGTACTGCAAGGGGGAGCTCTCAGGTCTCCTTGGTGGCAGCAGTGGGGGGACAAGGAGAGGCTTCACCAAGGCTTGGGCACCCTTTAGCGAGATGCGGGTGTTCAGGAAGTTGGCAGTAAAACCTCTCCCCAAACACCAGGAGCCTCACCTGAAAATAAAGGATCATTCAGCTGGATTGAGCCCTGATCCAAATGGGCGTGCCACTACATCACAAAAGGATATTACCCAATATATGCCCACTCGACCACACTGATTTGTGGAACTGGCATATAACAAATGTCATATAACATCGGCACTGAGCTTTCAAGGAGTTGATCTTTCACTCTGCTACCACCTTTGGAAACACATTGATATCAGGCAGGTTCCTTCACTGTACTGTACTGTATTCAGTGTCTACTAAAACCTTATTTGGTTTAAACAAGCCTACCCAGACATGTAAATATGACATGTATTTCAATATGCAAGTTTATTTTATAAGCAAGCGTCGTAGGTGCCTGTCTCATCTAATCACTTTTCTGTTGTCTTGCCCAGATCTGCTTCTCATGCCTCCAAGAAACAGAAAGAGAGAAAAAGGGCTGGGCGATATCAGCTTTTCAACATCGCAGTTTATTGCCAGCCAAACATTGCGGTTTGGCGATACACTGCGGTGTTGAAAAAATAAGTTGTATTGGCCTCTGCCTGTGAGGCACCTGGTGAATCTGCCCTAGCTCTCACCTCGGGAACCCAGGCAGTTTCACCCAGGCACTAACAGGCTGGGTCATTGCAGCTTGTCTGCGCAGCTCAGAGTGGTGATTAGGAAGATTCCCCCTCCCCAGCTGAGACAGCCCTGGAGCTCCTGCTGCTTGCACGCAAGGGGCAGGATCACCAAGCGTGCTTTGCGCAGCTCAGCTGGGGAGGAGGAAGATTCCCGCTCATGGGCAAGTGGGCAGAGCATTGGGGATCCTTCAACTGCTCTGTGCAGGGAGCGCCAACCAAGCAGAGCCCCCACCCCGCTGCCGGCCCACAGGAGCCAGTGCTGCACTGGAGGCTTTCTTAACAGCTTGGCTGAGGTAAGGGCAGCTGCACACTCCTCAGTCGAGCAGTTTAAAGATGCATAGGGAGGAACAAGCTGTATCGGCGCCTTGCCAGTACAGCTTGTTTCTCCCTCTGCATCATATGTCAGCAGAGTGCAATGGTGGTTTCTCTCAGTGATATATGCTACCGCTCCTGAGCCCCTCTGCTAGTAGCACCACTGGAGGAAGGAAGGACACTGCTGGCAGCGGGACTCGGGAGTGGTGGTAGTTTCACCAGCAATATACCACTGAGTGAAGCCAACATCATGGTCTGCTCCTGATACCAGTCCTGGGCTATATATTGATGTATCACCCAAGCAGAGCCGTCTTTCCCATAGAGCTTAGTGGTGTGTCGCACCAGGACGCCAGCCTCTCAGGGGCGCCCCAGCAAGTGAGGGAGCTGCATGGCTTTGCTGGCGGCCTCCCCTTTCCCTGCACACCTGCCAGCTGCGCCCCACCAACCATAAGGCTGGCGGGTGTGCAGCTTCCCTCCCAAGCCTCTGTGGGGATCGCTCTCCTCCCGAGGAGGCTTGGGAGGGAAGCTGCACTCTCCTCCCATGGAGGCTTGGGAGGGGCACAACTTCACTCCCAAGCCTCTGCAAGGATCACTCTCGTACCGCAGAGGCTTGGGAGGGGCGCAACTTCACTCCTAAGCCTCTGCGGGGATCGCTCTCCCGTAGCGGCATGGGGGAGAGTTGTGCCCCCCCAATGGCTGGCAGTACGCAGTTATGGCCACCCTAACACTATCTGTGGTAATTTCGGTAATTTCTATTTGCACCCCAGCACTGCATCTGCTAAAGACGGCCCTGCACCCAGGCCTAGAGAGAAATCACTCATTTACACACTTATTCCAGGGAATTGGGTAAAAGTCAGATCTAGTAGAATTCAGCTGAGCTTTCAAAACATAGTTGTAAAAGGAAGTAGGGAAGAGTGTCACTCTTTCAGGTTACCCCTTCAGCTCTGGACCAATGGAGTAGTGGATGGGTGGCAGATGAGAGGCTCAGAGGTCATCAGGATCTAGCATGGTTTGGTAGCGCAGATAAATCAGGAGGCAGCAGGAGAAGGAGCAGATTGGTGTCTGGAAAGCTGGCACCCAAGTATGAATGAGAGAGGTCCTCTCCTTGTGACTCTGGATGTCAGAAAAGAGAAGGCAGATGTGCCGGCCCTCTCTACACTGCTCTGAGGAGTGCAGAGTCTCACCACAGAGGACTTGGACCAGCCTGAGGGAGGAGTTGAACAGGAGGAGGTGGCATCAATGCTGGAAGCGCGATAGGAGACAGTCTTGCCATCAAGAACTAGGCACCAACTTTGTAGATAGAATCACTTGTGTGCTTGAGCAGCAGACTCATAGGGCAAAAGGGTTCCATGGGTAAGCTTGCCTGGTCTCATCTTTAAAAGTTTGGTGGGAGGGCCATATCAATTGTCGAGACATCTTCGTAGTTTCCACTTGCAGTTATGATTCTTTTGCCAAGCTCATGTATCTTGGACTCTTGACATCTGGACCTTGTAGTTGCTGCTGCTATTAGCCAGAATAAAGATAATAGAATTGTAGAGCTGGGTCTCAGAGAGTCATCTAGCCCAACCCCATTCAGTGCTTGCTTTCATGTAACAGTTGCTCCAGACAAACACAAGTCATTATCAGACTCAAGCACACATCCCAGCTAGACAAAAACACACAGAGTGCAAAGCAAAGGCAGCAGGGTATGTAGCCTGTGGGCAGAAGGTGTAGCTGAGGAAGTGTCCCAAGGGCCAGATAGAAAGACTTGGAGGCACACGCCTTGTACCCACAGTTGAGGGGGCCTAGGGCTGTGCAACATCAGCACACCATGCACACACTCCCTGTGGTGTGCTAACGTCACTCACACAAGCTGCTGGACATGAGAACGCCACCCAGCATGCATGCGTGGCCGCTAAGGAACTTTAGGGCGGTGGCCCTTTCATCATAATTTGGGGGGGGGGCTGATCCCCTGGCTCTATCCACTCAATGTCCCTCCCTAGAGGGACAGCTTTCAGAGGCTCCCCATCCCTTGCTATCCAGAACCCTTGACTTTGATATATAAGAAGAAGAAGCAGTGTGTTACCAAATTCCAGAGAGAGCAAACATCAGGTTGGGAGAAATACCACAGACGTAAGGGTTAAAACACTCCACCCACCAGCACACTTGCAACAATCAAAATAAAACAACTTAAGTTTTGAAAGATCCAATCATGAATCTCCTCCTGAGCCCGTATCTCTTTCAGACCTTTGATCAACTTCAGAACTTTGATCAAAAGTGTGTTCCCTTGGTTCTGAAAATTCTGCAGTGGTGTTTCATCTGGTGAGCTCCAGCGCCATCTGGTGGGGGACATGCCAACTCCACATCTCCTGCAAGCATTTGAGAGCGGAATGCTCACTCCATTCATCTTTTGTAATTGCACGTTAGCCCCAGGGGGGCGGGAAGTGCACTGTGCAGGGGCACGGAGAAGGAGGAGGTGTGGGGGTGGGAAAGTATTTCTAGTTGTCTTTCCAGATTTAGTTTGCCTTTATTGCCAGCAATTTGGAATGTCATGGGGAGTTAATGAAGATGTGTTGTGCATCTGGAGAGGGGGTAGTGTTGCTCGGGAATGTATTAAATGCTTACTTACATGGGGGACTAGAGAGGCGGATGAGCAAGAGGAGAGGAATGCAGGAAAGAAGAGGAGGGCATCCATGGACGTATTGGTAGGAGACAGCCTGTCCTGACTCCCACTCACAGATGCGGTACTGAGACTCTCAAATCCATTGTTACGATGGAAAGCTTTGCTCCAAAATCCACCAAGTGGCCCAGACATAACTTGGGTTACAAGTTACAAAGTCAGGAAGCACAGCACTGCTCTAGTGTACATAGCTAAGCAGAAGCCAAAATGCTGTCCCATGAAAATACCTTTGTGAGCTCTCATTTTGAAGAGTGGGATGGACACCATCATTTGCATGGTCGGCATGTTGAGGCCCAGGACTGGGGAAGCAGGCAAGCGAATGCCCCTTCTAGTCAAAGTCAGCGCAGTTGACTCCATGTGCTTGGTAGCAGAGGTGGAGATGGCAGGGTTGACTCACTGACAATTTCAGGATGCAAGATTAGTTCTGCTGGACCACACCAAAAGCCTGTCGGGTTTCCTACAATGGTCAGTGTGTGTGTGTGTGTGTGTGTGTGTGTGTGTGTGTGTGTGTGTTGTTGTTCTTTGTTATTACATTATGCATTTTTATATTATAAACAGCCCTGTGATCCTTGAATGAAGGGCAGTCTAGAAATATAATAAATAATAATAACAGTGTTGGCTGTTAGGGTGAATAGGACATGGCCCCACTACCCTCAGGCTGCCTTCAGCCAATCCATATCTCCTTATTTACAGTCCTTCATTGGCTTTGGCTCTACCTTCTGTTAAATCCAATTAAAACTCAGTTAAAATCCTGTGATCTGCAGAGCTCTGGAGCCTGCTTTATGAACCATCACCATCTTAACTGCAAGTCTCCACCTTCTGTTGGTCTCCATACCTTATGCCCCACCAATCTAAATACACCAGGCATCACTGATGGATGGCCAGCTGCCCTGGAGCTGAACCAAGGGGCAAAGGGGAACATCAGACGTTAGGCCCTGAGAATGAACAGGAATTACAAGAATATGATGGAGCTCAGGAAGCCCTGGTTGCTCAAGCAAGACTCATCTGGAACAGAAATCCAGGAAGGGTGACGGATCTTAGACATGGAGACTGAATGTGCCCTCCAGGCCCTTGAGACTTTCTCAGGTAACACCGCCTTACCAGACCGCTCCACCTCCTGCTCAAATGCTTTTTGTCAGGCTAGAAACATGTCCTTGAACTATGATAGCAAGAACCAGTGCTTTTCTTCTGGGGGGACGCAGGGGTTCGCATACCCCTAAACATTTTGTGAATCTATGGTAAGTTTGGCCTCATTGAGGGGCAGTATTTCAATATGAGTAGGAAAATGAGAGTACCCCTAAACATTTTTTTAGAGAAAAAAAAACACTGGCAAGAACATTCAGAGAATGTTATAAACTTCTAACATGTCCCATCTGACTCACCTTTTCTCAAAACTAAGACGTCCTAAATGCTTCAACCTTTCCTCATAGGGGAGTTGCTCCATCCCCATTGATCATTTTGGTTGCCCCTTTCTGAACCCTTTCTAGCTCTACAATATCCTTTCTGAGGAGAGGCAGGCTTCTGAGAGGAGATATGATAGCCATCTTCCAATATCTCAAGGGCTGTCACATGGAGGATGGAGCAAGCTTGTTCTCTCCTGCTCCAGAGGCTAAGGCCCATACCAATGGCTTCAAGTTACAAGAAAGGAGATTCCAACTGAACATCAAGAAGAACTTTCAGGCAGTAGGACTTGTCTGACATAGGAAACAGACTCCAAGAGGATGTGGGTTCTCCTTCCTTGGAGGTTTTTAAGCAGAGGTTGGATGGCCATCTGTCATGTATAATCTACTTGAGATTCCTGCATTGCAGGGAATTGAACTAGATGACCCTTGGGGTCCCTTCCAACTCTATATTCTATGATTCTAAGAACTGTACATAATATTCCAAATGTGGCTACAACATAGATTTCTATAATGGAAATATGATAGCAGCACCTTGCTTGGCTTGATGGATGGATGACAGAGAGATGGGTGTGCGGGTGCAAAGAAATCTGTGTGTCTGGTACACAACCTATCATACAAAGTCACGATTATTGCTCTGCCTACTTTTCCTGATGGAATTCCCAGAAAGTTGCCCATGAGGAAATGTGTCCTCTGGGCTAAAAAAAGCTCCCTAGCTCTGTTGTACTATTTTCCAGCACCTCCTGACAATATCTGAAACCAGGCCATGGAGCTATTTTATCTGGTCTGGTCCTTCTCTGGCACCCTTCCAACTTGCCAGAACCAGTCTCTCTCGGTATCCATGTTTGCCCTTCTGGGAGCCCTTCATCATCACAACACACAACTATCTGTGGAACCTTAACAGGATTGCTCTGCATTTCATTCATCCTTGTAGCGAACATTTCTGCTTAGTAAATTAGGATGACAAATGATAAGAGTTTGGTTGCTTAAAGAAATAAAATAAAATAAAGAACCCAGCCACCCAGGGGATTCATTAGTCAAATAAATGGTTTTGTTTGCCTCCAGTTATGTGCTGGCAATGTTTTGCGACTGAATCTTGTGATCTCAGCTTTCAGGGGACTTCAGAAGGAGTGAGACTGGTGTTGGGTTCTCCTCTGATGCTTTTTCTTCAGTGGAGGGAATGAGAGGCCTTCATCTTGGAACATCAGAGGTACTCTGGCAGGCAGATTTCCTCAAAGTGTTTCCCCAAGCCATGGAGAACAGAAGTTGATAGAGGTTTCTTCTATGCCTCTGGATACTGTTGGGAAAAACAGATGCTGCCATTCCTACAGTAGAAAATCTTTTCTTTCTTAAGGCAAATGGTCACATTATGATGTATCACTTGCACACTTTTTATATGCTAGACATGCAATGAACACAGTGGATTCCAGGTGCAATGCCTGGCAGGTAGGGCTGGGAAAGCTTCCAGTCTGAAATCCTGCAAAGCAACTTCCAATCCATTTAGACTAAACAGGCAGAGATGGACCAGTGGTCTGATGGTATAAAGTAGCTTCCTATAGTCACTCTCTCTAATACCAATGTTAGGTCGTTAGAGCCAACAGGAATAGAGCCAAATATGGGCCACTGAGGGGGAAAAAACACACCTCAGGGTTATCAGCATGTTCTGCGTTTTTGCAATTGATAAGAGTTGGATAGGTGGAGGTAGGGGAGTATTGGGAGTTAAGTAGGTAGGCCTGGAATTCTTCTTTGGTTTACATCAGGGTAAGGGACGTGGGTGGCACTGTGGGTTAAACCACAGAGCCAAGACTTGCCGATTAGAAGGTCGGCGGTTCGAATCCCCGAGACAGGGTGAGCTCCCGTTGCTCGGTCCCTGCTCCTGCCAACCTAGCAGTTCGAAAGCACCTCAAAGTGCAAGTAGATAAATAGGTACCACTCCAGCAGGAAGGTAAACAGCGTTTCCATACACTGCTCTGGTTCTTCAGAAGCAGTTTAGTCATGCTGGCCACATGACCCGGAAGCTGTATGCCGGCTCCCTTGGCAAATAAAGTGAGATGAGCGCTGCAACCCCAGAGCTGTCTGCGACTGGACCTAATGGTCAGGAGTCGCTTTCCGGGTCATGTGGCCAGCATGACTAAGCCACTTCTGGCAAACCAGAGCAGCACACGGAAACGTTGTTTATCTTCCCACTAGAGCGGTACCTATTTATCTACTTGCACTTTGATGTGCTTTCGAACTGCTAGGTGGTCAGGAGATCGGACCGAGCAATGGGAGCTCACCCCTTTGCGGGGATTCAAACCACCGACCTTCTGATCGGCAAGCCCTAGGCTCTGTTGTTTAACCCACAGTGCCACCCGCGTCCCTATAGATCAGGGGTATAGATTGGGGTAGTCAACCTTTTTATACCTAGCGCCCACTAATGCATCTTTCTTGATGGTAAAAATTCCTTACTGCCCATCAGTGCTTGATGGAAGGTTGAAAACCCCTGATTTAGGGTGAGGCGAAGTAAAACGGGAAACCGCTCTGGAGCAGAGAGACCTCTCCCACCCTGGCTATAACCGTAACCTTTCTACCATGAGCGAAACAAGCATGCGTCCTGCCTCACCCCCCACCCCGCTCGCCATCCAGCCACTCTTCTGACAGAAGCTGGCAAATGAAGTGTCCTCCCCAAATGGCCAAAAGAAGGCCTTCTCTGAGCATGCACGCCATGCGCCACTGGCTGATGGGCATGCACTTGCCACTCTGACTGGCTGCTGGGCATGCGCAGTGCTGGAGCGTTAAGGGGGAAGCTCCCTGTTGCTGGGTCCATTCGCTTCTCTCTGGAGAGAGAAACGCGTTTCTGGGGGTACGAGCAGCCGCCCACCCACTTGTGCCATAGAACCCTCTACCACCCACCTAGAATCCTGAAACACCCACTAGTGGGCAGTAGGGACCAGGTTGACAACCCCTGGTTTAGATTGTCATCAAATCAGGAGAAGAATTTAGAGGTTAATATCCAAGCCTGAACTCAGCACTCATAAGAACATAAGAGCCCTGCTGGAGCCTGAGTGCAACATCACTCTCTCCCCTTGTGATTTCCAACAACTGGTGTTCAGAGGCATACTGTGGCTGGATCTAGACATATAAAAAAAAGTTTCAGGAAAACGTGTTGTAAACCTCTTTATAGTCACTCACCCATTCCATGGTGGGCACACAGCACCACCGATTGTTTGTGAGACACACCGGGTTGCCGGAGCTGGCCCCCCTTCCTGGTGCCTGTTTAAATGAAGCGATCTGTGGTGTCGATGGGAGTGGGGCCAGGAGAGCAGACCGAGAGTGAGCAGGCTTCACTCCGCTCCGCTCTGGGGGTTTAAAAGCAGGGTGGAGCCAGCACGGTTTGCACAGTTGGCTCCGGAGCTTCACACACCCAACCCTCCCTTTGATTTCATTCTTTTATTGCAGGTTAACTATTTTCATTCCAGGTTATTGAGTGTTGCTAGGGTCTTGTGATGGTTGTCGTTGAAGAGCCGGGGAGGAATTTCCCCTGCTCTGCCAGTTTTGCCTTCCCTGCAGCAATTGTCACAACTTTGGCGGTTTTAGGCCTTGGGCAGAATCCTTTATTCTATCATTCCTATAGGGGGGCGTGAAGTGGTGACTCACCCACCTCCCCACAGCGTCATTCCAGGGTTCCCCATTAAAGGGGGTTGTGTGAAGAGAGTCACTGGCCATACGCTGAAAGGTTGTCAGTGAACTCCCCAAAGTTGCACAGAGGCTGTGTAAACATGTGTTTTGCAGTGCCCCCTCTGATCGAACTAACCCTGCTGTGCCTCAGTTCCCCGGCTACGGAGCTGAGAAGGATACATGCCCAATGCCTAAGCCAAGGTTTCCTACACCTGAAACTGTTAATAAAGTTGTGGCCATTTTAAATCCCAAAACACGTTGTCATGTGTGATTCATTGCTTTTGGACTGTCTCTCGGGGGAGCAGGGGTCTCCGCCTAGGCACGCAATGGGAAAGCCACTTCTGAGCTGGGAAGGAGGTGGGGTTGCGGGCTTCACGCCCACCCACACGTGCGTGGGGGCTGAGCACAGCCCCTGTGAGATCTAGGGAATCCCCAGCCGCATCATCTCCCCAGGCAGCCAATCAGCTGACTGGGGAGGTGTGGCCCAACCTATTTAGGGTCGGCGCGGCCGGGGCTCGTCCTCTTTCACCGCTTCAGCTACTCGGTTCTCGCAGCGTTGTTGGGAGCGGATCTTCCATCGGATCTTCTCGGCGAAAGACAGAACTCCACATCGCCACCTGGTGTCACAGTGCTATAATGCATTTAAAACGCTTTTTCTTTACTTATGTAGCTGAGTCCTGGCTCCCACGAAGAAGGTAGGACATAGCCATAGTGATTAATAATCACTAATAGCCATTTTGTGTAAACTGTTAAAACCATCCAAGTTGGTGACCATCACTGCCACTTGTGGGAGAAAATTCATTCCATAGCTGAGCTGTGCACTATGTGAGTGAGTCCTTTCTTTTGTCTGTCTTGAATTTCCCAACATTCAGCTTCGCTGGATGGCCCTAAGGTAGATTATGAGAGAGGGGGGTAAAATTCTCTCTACCCACCTTCTCTACAGCATGCATAATTTATTGCACTTCTATCATATCCTCACTTACAATGGAAAAGCAAGTTCTGTTCAGTTGAGTGGAGCTTACTTATAAGCAAGTGTGCCTTGGTCTTTTTTATAAAGCTCACCAGGGATTCTTGAATGGGATTCTTTGCTCTACAGAGGGAAAACGGCATTGTGCTCTTTGAAACAGACACTGCCTACAGGCATTGCAAACAACTTTTACTCCTTTCCCCTGCTGTTTGCTGGCTTATGGAGCAGCAGTGTGACAAGTTAATCAAATCTTGAGGTGAGCAGATGTACATTTCATAAGTGCAATGAGCTGTCTCCATCTAGTGGCTGTTTCATGTAGACACATGTGATGAGACAGGAGATCCTGTATAAAGAACCTTAAAATAGCCCGGGTGGATCAGATCTAATGTCCCTCCAATCCAAAATTCTGTTTCCAGTGGGAAGCAGAAGCAGGACTGGAACCCAAGACAGAGCAGGTTGTGCCTAAGTTTTAGGACATTGTCAAGTGCACCAAAAACATCCTTGGTTTGTCAGCCAGGCTATAAGGCAGAACTAATAAAGAACAAGGGATGCGGGTGGCGCTGTGGTCTAAACCACTGAGCCTAGGGCTTGCTAATCAGAAGGTTGGTGGTTCAGATCCCCGCGACGGGGTGAGCTCCCGTTGTTCTGTCCCTGCTCCTGCCTACCTAGCAGTTCAAAAGCACGTCAAAGTGCAAGTAGATAAATAGGTACTGCTCCAGCGGGAAGGTAAACAGCGTTTCCGTGCGCTGCTCTGGTTCACCAGAAGCGGCTTAGTCATGCTGGCCACATGACCCGGAAAAACTGTCTGCGGACAAACGTCAGCTCCCTAGGCCACTAATAAAGAACAATGCCTCTGAGCACATGCAGACTAAATTCCCATAAATAGCTAAATGAGTGAAGTTGGTTCCAATGAAAATAGCAAGCTAACCTGTGGGGGACACACATCATTTGAATGGCAATGCTAATCAACTGGGGGGGGGGCTGCACTCCTCAAATGTTTTATCAGGGAGGCTGGATGTACCCAGATGCCCCAAATAGTTGATGACTCATGGGATATAGACATTGGGTCACTTCCCTCCAATCTTTTTCCAATGCAAAGTATAAATTTTGAATGCTAGCTGTATTATTTAGGAAAGTGCTGATCAGGTCAGGGTCACCTTTCATTGATAACTGAATTATAACTTTCTCCCCCACCCCTAATGTCAGAGCTGTAGCTAGGTGATCTAGCGCCCCTAGCAGAACCGTCCAGATTGCGCCCCCTAGCCACGGACAAATTAGCTCTTCTTTCCGCCTCTCCTCCAACCCTGCCCCCACTACCCATTTAATTCACCCTTTATTTAATATCTTATGAGGCAATAATTGATATTTTTATTTATAGACATATTTATGGACACATTTTTAGCAGATTTTGTGTGTCCCCCCCTCGACTGTGCCCCTGGCAAGGACCCACCTCGCCACCCCCTAGCTATTGCACTGCCTAATGGTGACCCTTCTGAGTTGTATCCTTCATCTACAGTACAAAATGAGACAGCCTGTTGTGCCACCTGACGATTCCACCACCTCTTTACGTTACAGGTGTGTAAACTAGGCTTTAAAAAGAAATAGGCGGCAAAGGGGGGGTCGCTGGTACTCTCTCTACCCCCACCCCACCCCTGGAACAGAAAACTCTTGCACATTTTCTGAAGTTCAGGGGAAACTTGCTGCCAGTGCAAGAACATAAGCAAGTTTCCTCCCATTAGACGAAAATTGAAAGTAATATATTCCCTGCCTGAGAGATGCTGGTATCCTTCCTAAACCAAATTACCTAATCAGAGCCCGGTAATAAGGTCCCTTTCATACCTATGTGCGCACAGACACACTCTTCCTTTGCATTGTGGATGGAAATTGCTCTGAAGAAAATCAATGCAGCTCTCAAGACGGCTCCATTAAGTGATGCACTTATGGGGGGAACCTAATGAGAAAAAAGTGAGAGGTGGATGTAACGAGCATGTTCTCCCACCAGGTTGTATATGATACGCAGCATGCAATTCTTATTGCACCCTACCTAGAGTTTGCTTTCAGCAGGAACTGAAAAGCTTCTGTAATTGTAAAATGGTCCTGGGTGGAGTTCAAGGATTTTGTTTCCCCTACCTTACTCTTGAGATAGTTCTGTGAGTCTCATTCTCCAAATCATCTCTCTGGTGGTTGGCATTTAGGCAGCGGTGGAGGAAGCCGCCCAGACCCCTGGGGGAGCACACCCAGGGCAATCTGCCCCCACTGCACCCCCCTTTCCTCTGCCCCTGCATTCAGGGATGGATTAAGAGGATCTGAAAAGTACTGAAAATACTATGTTGCCTGCATATGTAATTCAAAATAAAATAAAAATCCAAATTACACAATATGTGCTTGTTTTTATGTGGAGATACAGATTTATTACAACACGTGAAAGGACCTGATTTCTTTGTATGTTAGTAGGGCGTTCCCCTGGTTTAGCTGGTGATCACCTTGCCAACAAGGGTCCATATAGTAAAAGCTGATTTCCTCCATTATGACTACTTTGCTGTTTTTTTAAAAAATAAATCAAATGCCAAATCCTTTTTATTTTTATGGTGATGAGATATTTGTACAGACAATTCCAATAAATGGATCCCTTGGCTTGCATAATGTGAACTACTCCAGCAAGAGAGGCATTTACTCTTCTCCTGCTTTAATTTCTCAAACGCTTTACAGGACAGCTTGAATGCAAGAAGCACAAGCCTTGCTGTGCTCTTCTGGGGATCCTTCCGAAAGAGGGACTTTTGATGGTATTAAAAGAAGGGCTGGGGAACCTTTTCTCACATTCCCTTCTGGACCATCCTCTGGGGCCACACGTCAGTGCTGATCAGGGTCAGAGGCAAAAGTGGATGGAGGAATGACAACTATATGACTGCCTGGACGGGTGATAGAGAGGTGTGTGTTCGGAAACTGCCTACTCTGTATAGGTAAAATGTACATTCCTTGAGGGTGTGAAGCAGAGCCAGTAGGGAGAGTGGCCTAGGGGCCAGACAGAGAAAGAGATTGGCCCAGGGGCCAGACAGAGAGGTTTGTAGGGCCACATTTGGCCCCTGGTTCTGGGGTTCTCCATCCTTAGTATACAGGTAGGTAATGGAGCCCACCAGGTTGCAAGTAAGGGTCAGAGCCATACATATTCCATGTGGTTAGGGAACGCAATATCTGGCACAGAATTCGCACACCCTCCTAATTCTTTCAACTTGGGATTTTGTGCTCCTTTCATTTGTTATTCTAATTTTATTTATCTGCACTTATAGCCCACCTATCACTAAACGGAAAGCAGGTTACAAAAGCTTCGCAATCAAAGTCAAATCAACATCTTTATAAATGACCTGTATAGAGGAATTGAGGGGATGCTCATCAAATTTGCAGATGGCACCAAACTGGGAGGAGTAGCTAATGCTGAGGAAGACAGAATCAGAATTCAAAATGACCTTAAGAGATTGTAGAACTGGACATAAGCTAACAAAATGAATAGAGACAAATTTCAGGTTCTGCACTTAGGTAGGAAGAAGCAGATGTACAAATATAGGATGGGGGACACCTGGCTTACTAGCTGTACATGTGAAAAGGTCTTGGTGGAACAGAAGCTTAAAACGGGTCAACAGTTTGATTCAGCAGCAAGAAAAGCTTCCTGAGCAGCGCGCCTACAGTCGGGTGGGAATCTGCGCTCCTGATATCTCAAGGCAGACCCAGCATTTGAGAGAGGCAGAAACGGGTGACGAGGCATAAGTCACCCGACCTCAGGGTGGGATCCTGCGGGCAGTGCCCATGGCAGTGGAATAAGGGGTCTCCCAAAGCGAGAAAACAGTATATAGCCAATACGCAGGGAGGACCTCCGTGCAAAAGGGTTAATTCCTTCTCCGACACAAACGCCCCAAAACCTGGTGAGGCAGTGCCGAACTCTCCAATAAGAGAGAGAGACTGTTAAAAACAAGACGTTTTACTCCCAAAATCGGCGGTAGAAAACTTAAAATCTTCAACAAGATAATCAGCTTTTTTAGACACAGAGTTTGGCTTGAAATAAAGAGGGGATCGCAACACAGCACAGATAAATCCTGTTATAATACCACAGAAGAGTTTGTTAGGAGCAAAAACGAACACCCCAAATATTAAATAGTGGGTTGACAAAGCAGACGACACAGAGATTTCTCCAAGTAGTTCTTTATAAGTAAGCTGGAACTGAACTGAACAGCAAACAGCTCAGCCGCCCTGCTTTTATACGCAGCTGGCTGTCAACATTGTAACAACAACACCCCAAGGTTCCCCGCCTAAAGTAACTGACGTGGACCTGAGTGAAAACTATATACACAATAGAGTATCCGTGGTGGCCAGGGTGAGCACTTCAATACATAACACCCCTCCCCACTGAGATAAGACATTAGTTACAATCATAGTGGTTCCATTGCTGTATAATACCCTTTTTGGTTTCAGTAAGGCACATAAGCATATTAATTGACCCTATTCACCACACAGCTTTACACGTGCAGTTTGTCCAGTGAACATAGTCTTTTAAATAAGCTGGGCACTTGGAAACCCTGCTGGACCGCCGAGGGCCAGTACCAGAGTCTGGGTGGCCGCCCGATTCTGGCTGCGACTGTGGTGCGACCTAATGTGGCGTTGAGCTTGAGTTCCCTGGCTCCGCTGCTGTTGAAGGAACCACCGCGAGCGGACTCAGCAGAGCGGTCAGGCACGGCAGTGATCCGAGTCTCTGGAGAGCCAGGCAGACCCACCAGAACGGTTTGGCTCGGCTCCATGCCCTCAGTTTGTGAGGAAGATGTAGGTGGAGCCTTGCCTTCCATTAGCGACCGCTCTGGAGCTGGGGCCACAGTTGGGGGCACATCAGTAGTGTTCAAATCCCCAACCCTGCACCTTAGGTGGTCTATGTGCTGGCGCCACAAGTATCCGTTCTCGAGTGACACCTGGTACAAACAGGTGATGTGCTGCATGAGCAAGTATTCAGTGACCCAGTCGTGCCAGTTCCTCTGTTCCAGGTGCACCAGTGCCTCTTTCTGCCTGCCTGTGTGAAATGGTGCCGTTAGGGCATGGCGGATGCCCAGCCCCAAGAGGTACCTTTCAAAGGTGCCTGATGTGAACTGAGGTCTGTTGTCCGAGACGAGGACATCAGGATACCCATGAGTTGCAAACAGGCCCTGCAGCACCCGGATGACGGCTTCAGTAGGGGTGGGGGGCATAAGGGCCACCTCCAGCCATTTGGAATAGGCATCCACCACTACCTTAAAGGTCTGGCCATGAAAGGGGCCACCAAGATCAATGTGCACCCTCGACCAGGGTGCCTTGGGCATCTCCCAGGTGTTGCCCTTAGCTGCCGGCGGTGAATGTCTCAACTCGTGGCATGCTTGACAGGAGGCAACCCATGTAACACCAAGCCAAACGCCTTCATTTTGATGATCCCCAGGTGGCCGATGTGCAGAGCCTCAAAGATGTGTTGGCAGAGTCTTTGGGGAACCACGACTCAGTCTCCTCACAGTAGGCAGATGCGATGAGCTGAGAGCTCATGTTGTCTAGTTGCAAACAGCTGGAACTCTAGTACGAAAGACCCTTCCGGCCATCCCCTCCACACCCAGTTGAGAACACATTTGATGGTGCAGTCCTGGGCAGATGCGGAGGCTACATCGGTGGCCGATACTGGTGCTGCTGGGATGTCCTCAATTAGGAAGAGCGATGAAGCAGGAGCCAGGTCTTCCACAAGTGCTGGACGAGGGCAACGACTAAGAGCATCGGCATGGCCCATTGATTTTCCAGGGCAATGGACAAGCTGGTAGCTGTAAGCTGCCAGAAAGACAGTCCATCGCAGCATGCGTGATGAGAGGACTGGTGGAATTGATTGATCGCCGGCAAGGAGGTCCAGGAGTGATTTGTGGTCAGTGATGAGATTGAAGGTTCTCCCATAGAGATATTCATGGAACCTCTTTACTCCAGCCAAAAGTGCCAGTGCCTCCTTGTCGAGCTGGCTGTAATTCCGTTCGGCCAGAGACAGTGTCTGGGAGAAGTAGGCAAGCGGTGCTTGCCTACCATCTGGAAACCGGTGACCAAGGACGCCAGAGCTGGCCACAGTGGGGTCACTGTTTATTTTCCATTCAATGTCTATACCAGCAGTGGCCACACAGTGGCACTGTTTATTTTCCTCCCGATGTCTATTCCAGGACTGGCCACAGGGCGACACTGTTTATTTTCCTGTTAATGTCTATACCAGAGCCTGCCACACGGGGTCACTGTTTATTTTCCATTCAATCTCTATACCAGCATTGGCCACACAGTGTCACTGTTTATTTTCCTGCCGATGTCTATTCCAGGACTGGCCACACGGGGTCAGTGTTTATTTTCTTGTTAATGTCTATTCCAGGACTGGCCACACGGGGTCACTGTTTATTTTCCTTTCAATGTCTATACCAGCGTTGGCCACACGGGGCACTGTTTATTTTCCTCTCAATGTCTATACCAGCATTGGCCACAGGGCGGCACTGTTTATTTTCCTGTCGATGTCTATTCCATGACTGGCCACACGGGGCGCTGTTTATTTTCCTGCTGATGTCTATTCCAGGACTGGCCACAGGGTGGCACTGTTTATTTTTCTGTCGGTGTCTATACCAGCATTGTCCACACGGCGGCACTGTGTATTTTCCTGTCAATGTCTATACCAGCGCTGGCCACAGGGCGGCACTGTTTATTTTCCTGCCAATGTCTATTCCAGGGCTGGCCACACGGGGTCACTGTTTATTTTCCTTTCAATGTCTATACCAGCGTTGGCCACAGGGGGCACTGTTTATTTTCGTCTCAATGTCTATACCAGCATTAGCCACACAGCAGCACTGTTTATTTTCCTGCCAATATCTATACCAGCGCTGGCCACAGGGCGGCACTGTTTATTTTCCTTTCAATGTCTATACCAGCATTGGCCACAGGGCGGCACTGTTTATTTTCCTGTCGATGTCTATTCCATGACTGGCCACACGGGGCGCTGTTTATTTTCCTGCTGATGTCTATTCCAGGACTGGCCACAGGGTGGCACTGTTTATTTTTCTGTCGGTGTCTATACCAGCATTGTCCACACAGCGGCACTGTTTATTTTCCTGCCAATGTCTATTCCAGGACTGGCCACACAGTGGCACTGTTTATTTTCCTGTCGATGTCTGTTCCATGACTGGCCACACGGGGCACTGTTTATTTTCCTGCTGATGTCTATTCCATGACTGGCCACACGGGGCACTGTTTATTTTCCTGCTGATGTCTATTCCAGGACTGGCCACAGGGGGCACTGTTTATTTTTCTGTCGGTGTCTATACCAGCATTGTCCACACGGTGGCACTGTGTATTTTTCTGTCAATGTCTATACCAGCGCTGGCCACATGGGGCAGTTTATTTTTCTGTCAGTGTCTATACCAGCATTGTCCACACGGCGGCACTGTGTATTTTCCTGTCAATGTCTATACCAGCGCTGGCCACACGGGGCACTGTTTATTCTCCTGTCGATATCTATTCCGGACTGGCCACTCGGCAGCACTGTTTATTTTCCTCTCAATGTCTATACCAGCATTGGCCACACAGCGGCACTGTTTATTTTCCTGCTGATGTCTATTTCAGGACTGGTCACAGGGCGACACTGTTTATTTTCCGGTCCATGTCTATACCAGCACTGGCCACACGGGGTCACTGTATATTTTCCTGTCTATGTCTATTCCAGGACTGGCCACAGGGCGGCACTGTTTATACAATCTTGCTTAAAATATATATAGGAAGTGCAGTGTAAGCGATGGAAGTCAATCAATGAAATTTTATTAATATTTCCATATTGAGATATTTGTAGAATAAATTTGGAAGAAATTCTTCCAACTTTTCTTCTTTTCTCTCTATTTTTTCTTCTTTTTTCTTTTCTTCTTTTTCTCTCTTTTGTTCTTATTATATATGTGTGTGCTTATCTGAACTATATAAGTATGGATGTATGGATGTATTTGCAATATTTTGCTTATATTTGGTAAGAATTATGTTAAATAAATTAATTAAAAGGAGAAAAAGCAAACACTATTCTAGACTGCATCAGCAGTAGTATAGTGCCCAGAGCAAGGGAAGTCATACTTCCACTTTATTCTGCCTTGATCAGACCAATCCTTGAATACTGTGTCCAATTCTGGGCCCCACAATTTAGTAAGGATGTTGACAAGCTGGAACATGTGCAGAGGAGGGCAACCAAGATGATGAAGGGTCTGGAAACTGAAGCCAAATGAGGAGCACTTGAAGGAGCTGGATATGTTCAGCCTGGAAAAGAGGAGATTGAGAAGAGATATTATAGCCATCTTCAAAAATCTTAAGTGCTGTCAAACAGAAGGGGTACCATGCTTGTTTACCCCTCCTCTGGAGGCTAGGACTCGAGGCAATGGCTTCAAGTTACGAGAAAGGAGATTCCAACTAAACATTTTGAAAAACCTTCTGACTGTAAGAGCTGTTCGCCACTGGAACATACTCCCACGAGAGATGGTGGACTAACCTTCTTTGGAGGTTTTTAAGTAGAAGTTGGATGGCCATCTGTCATGGATGCTTTAGTTGAGATTCCTTTATTGCAGGGAATTGGACTAGATGACCCCTAAGGTCCCTTCTAACTCTACAATTTTCTATAATTCCACTCAGAGTAGACCTGCTGAAATAAAGGTACTTAAGTTAGCTATATCTTTCTATTTCAATAGATCCACTCTAAGGATGGTTAACACTGAGTATAAAATCATTATCTCCAGGGTCTAAATGAGCTAACTTTAGTTGAGATTCCTGCACTGCAGGGGGTTGGACTAGATAACCCTTGGGTCCTTTCCAATTCCAATATTCTATGATTCAAAGCCGGTATTCCTGGTTTCCCACATTTTAGTTACAACCCAGGAGAAGATGCCATGAGTTAGCTTCTCCCATGGGACTTCCTGCCCCACTGCCCACCAAATTAAGAGTAATTGGTAGAGCACTAGAGAAAAGTTTAATGGAAAGAAAAGTACACATCATCTCAGAGCAATAATGGAAGCTTCATCTCACAATCACCAAACTTGTAAAGATCCCCCACAAATGAAAAAGAAAACCAGAAACTTTTTACATAGGGGCAAGATAACCCTCAAATTGGAGGATACATTTTTGCACCAGTTCACACCATGTTAGTTCTGCGTTGCCAGCTAGTCAGGTGTGAACAGTAAAGCTGAGCTCTGTGTGACAGGGATTCTGATGAAATTCTGACTTTCCCCCTGGATTGTGAAGACCGAATTACCTGGCAATACGTCACTGACTCCCAGGACATTTCCAAGCACAAATCAGAGTGTTGGTGCTGACCTTTAAAGCCCTAAACGGCCTCAGTCCAGTATACCTGAAGGCGCGTCTCCACCCCCATTGTTCAGCCTGGACACTGAGATCCAGCGCCAAGGGCCTTCTGGCAGTTCCCGCCCTGCGCAGGGGCATAGGAAGGGGGGTGCGGCCGGCCCTGGGTGTCATCCTTCAGGGGGGTAACAAAATGGCACACCGCAGGGTTTGGCACTTACCACGGGGCCTGGCCTGCAGCGCACCCGAGCCACACGTCTCTCCTGGGAGTGATGCGGTGGCTCAGGGCACTGCGCTGCTCAAAATGGCAACATGAGGCTTGCGTCCACCAGGCAGACTCCGTGGGCAGGTCGCTGAACCAACCCCCTGGGTGGATCGCTGCGCCACCACCTTGGGAAGATCACCGTGGTGCCCCCATGCACTGATCGCCACAGTGCCCCATGCGGTGCCCCCATGCGCAGATTGTCCCGCCCCCGCTGCTCCAGGTGCCAGACCAGATAGCTGCACCCCTGTCCTTGTGAGAAGTGAGGTTACAAGGAACTAGGCAGAGGGCCTTCTTGGTAGTGGCACCCACTCTGTGGAGCACCCTCCCATTAGATGTCAAGGAAATAAACAACTATCTGGCTTTTAGAAGACATCTGAAGGCAGCCCTGTTTGGAAAGTTTTTAATGTCTGGTGTTTTATTGTGCTTTTAATTCTGTTGGGAGCCACCTAGAGTGGCTGGGGAAATCTAACAGCATCTTTCACCATTGACCATGTTGTCTGGAGCCAATGGGAGTTTGAGTCCAACAATACATGGAAAGCCACACGTTTCCCATTGATTTTTGCACCAGCAGGTAGTTGATTTTCATTCACCTCCACAAGGTTCCAGAAGGCAGGAAGAAGCAATTTCAATTAGTTTATCATTCTGAGAACTGTTATTTCTGAATAGATTCTTGAACTCTGAATCCTTAAAAGAATTCTAAACTCTTTTTTTATGGAATGGTTTGCTCCTCTTGTGGGTTCACAGAATGGCACTCCCCCCCCCCCCAAATCTGGCAGCAAGATTCCTCGGGGCATGAGGAGCAGTAGTTTTATGCAAACAAGCCATCCTTCTGGTCCTAGAGAAAGCATCAGGCAAATGCTCAGTTCTGGAGTTTCCACTGGAAGGTCAAACATCAGGCTCAGCTAATGGAACAGTTGTCCTTTCCATCTAAGTCTCTGTTGTTCTTGTTGCTATACAAACAAGTTCAAGAATGCCACTTTGTGTATAACATATTTTTGAAAAAAATATTCTGACATTCATGTTATGGAATTCCAAGCTGCTGACTCCCTTGCGCCGAAAGGCATTGCCAGGTTGCTCAAAACAACTCAGGATCCCTCCAGCCATCAGCTAAAACGGTGTTTCCCAACCAGAAGCCATATGGGAACCACAGGTGTAAATGGGGAGCCACAGAGTGCTAGCGAGCCACAGAGGCAAGTGAGAAGTGAAGGGGTAAAAAATCATGACTGGCTGGCTATCCGATCACAAGCAGGTGAGGGGGCAGCCCTTTTTGCCATGTGCATTTTCTTGGAGCAGTCCTGGTTTGTTTCCGACGGGAGAGGGCAATTGCTGAGACTTCCATTTTGACCAGTAGAGCCCACAATCCAGAACCCCAGGTCAGGTAAGTGCGGTGGGGGGTGGCAATGGGTAGGGTTGGGCTAGCCGGAGCTGCTTGATGCTGTCATCAGCTCTGGGCCTGGTGGCAGCCTGGGCCTGACTCTGAAAGGCACTGGGTCTTTGAATGTTGCAGACAGCGCAGGGCCCGTTGGCAGTGTTGCCCGGCTCTGCAAGGTATGGGGTGAAATCCACCCCACCACCTAGCCAAGCACGGTCACCTGGTGCTGTTGACTTGCACCTAGTAAATAACTGTCTACTCAGATGAAAGCCACACTGAGTTCTGTGGGCCCTACTCCCAGGTAAGTGGGGGCTATAGTGTTTTATCTAGGCAGCCAGGGCTCCTCCCAGATGACAAGATCTTTTTGCACAAGGTCTGTGAAGACCACATGCTTTTTAAAATTCTCCCATAGATACAGAACTCCCTGTGTGCCTTTGGACTGTATCTGTAGGTTTCCCCCTCTGTGTCAAATAACCGGGGTGAAATAAGTGTTGCTTACTATTTATAATACATGGAAGATGGATCTCCCTCGGGAGGTTCTTGACTCTCCTTCCTTGAAGGTTTCACAGCAGAGGTTGGATGGACATCTGTCATGGATGCTTTAGCTGGGTTTCCTACATTGCAGGGGTCATGCAGTAGAAAGATGACCCTTTGAGTCCTTTCCAGCTCTATATTTCTTTGTTCTTCTGCTTCGACAATATTTCATTATGTTCCTAATATTTTGTGTAATTGTATTTTGGATAAATTATAAAAATTATATATAAAACATGTTATATTTGCAAACAAAACATTTAAATAGCTACCTATCTACCAGTAGGATGGGGGGTGGGCATGGGCATATCCAGGCTTTTGCTAGTGGGGGCAGAAGCTCATATTTGTATTGATTTGTATCGATTTTTACTTATTTGGCTACGCTTGGGGGGGGGCCACAGGAAGGAAACAAGGTTGGAAGGGGATCACAGTCAGAAGAAGGCTGGGACCTCTTCTTGGAAGCAACAGAGCACACCGTCTCCACCAAGGAGGAGACAGGGGACTCCCCTGAGAAGGAGTCTAGTTCACCAACACAGGAGCCAGATATATGGAGAAACGTGACTCAAAGAAGTAGGAGGCCCAGGGTTCACTCTGATTGCTTAGAAATACACAATCGCTTTGAGGTCCTCTCCCCTAGCATGGAAGACGAAGAGCAGACTCCATTTGAGGATCTCTCCCTCATTACAGTCGATCAGGTATATGAAGACGAGCAGCAAAGTCAGTCCTCAGGGAATGTGCAGGCGACCTTGGAACGGACAGCTCACGGAAGAACCCCGACCAAACCCAAGAGGAGGCGTGTAGTGGTGATAGGGGATTCCCTACTGAGGGGAACAGAAGCAGTGATCTGTGGGCCTGACAAGATGTCTCGGGAAGTGTGCTGTCTCCCCGGGGCTAAGATCCAAGATGTAACTGAACGACTGCAAGGAATCATAAAACCCACTGACAAATACCCCTTCCTCTTGGTTCATGTGGGAACCAATGACACTGCAAGCAATAGCCTCCAGAAGATCAAAAGAGACTACGAGGCTCTCGGCAGGAAATTGAAGCAACTAAATGCACAAATTGTCATCTCATCTGTCCTCCCAGTTGAACAACATGGCCCAGGGAGAGAGGGGAAAATATTGGAAGTGAACAGCTGGCTTCGCAAATGGTGTAAACAGGAACGGTTTGGATTCTTAGATCACGGACTGCAGTTTCTTGAAGATGGACTTCTGGCAAGTGATGGGCTGCACCTCACAACGGTTGGGAGAAATGTTTTTGCCAAAAATCTCAGAAACCTCATCAGGAGGGCTTTAAACTGACTAATGTGGGGGAAGGAGACAGTGCTCCTGAAGGTAGGAGTCTATCAATTAATGAAGATGATCATCCAAATGTCATAGACCAAATGGAGCAAACAGCACGCGGACCTAGTGGTGGGAGGAAAAAATCCTTAAATAAGAGACACGGGGGAATGATTAATGGACTTCAATGTCTGTACACTAATGCGCAAAGCATGGGAAATAAACAAGATGAGCTTGAGCTCTTGGTACAGCAAACTAAATATGACATAATAGGCATCACTGAAACCTGGTGGGATAAGTCCCACGATTGGAATGTAATAATGGGGGGATACAATCTATTTCAGAGAAACAGACCAGACAAGAAAGGAGGAGGAGTGGCGTTATATGTCAGGGATGTGTATACCTGTGAAGAGATCCAAGATTTAGATCCTCAAAGCCAAAGTGAGAGCATTTGGGTCAAAATTAAGGGAGAGAAGAATAACAGAGACCTCATTGTGGGAGTTTACTATAGATCCCCAAGCCAAACGGAGGACATAGATGATGCCTTCCTGGAACAGATGGCCAAGCATGCAAAAGGAAGGGAGATAGTAGTAATGGGGGACTTCAATTACCCGGATATTTGTTGGACGTCAAACTCAGCCAAGAGCATAAGGTCAAACAGATTCCTCACTGGCCTTGCAGACAACTTCATTGTCCAGAAAGTGGGAGAAGCAACAAGAGGAACAGCCATTTTAGATCTGGTCCTAACCAATGTTGATGACCTGGTTAGTGGGGTTGAAGTGGAAGGATCATTAGGCGCGAGTGATCATGCTCTTCTGAAGTTTACTATACAGCGGAAAGGAGCAGCCAAGCATACTAGGACTCAATTTCTTGACTTTAAGAAAGCCGACTTCATAAAACTTAGGGAAGTGCTGGGTGAGATCCCATGGACAACAATACTAAAAGGAAAGGGAGTTCATGATGGCTGGGAGTCTGTTAAGAGGGAGATACTAAAAGCACAACGTCAGGCAATACCAATGAGACGGAAACATGGAAGGTGCCTAAAGAAGCCAGGGTGGCTATCTAAAGAACTTTTAACTGAGTTAAGATTAAAAAAGGATGTGTACAAAAAAATGGAAAAGGGGGGAAACCACCAAAGAGGAATTCAAACAAATAGCCAGCACGTGTAGACACAAAGTCAGAAAAGCTAAAGCACAGAATGAACTCAGGCTTGCTAGAGAGGTTAAAAGCAACAAAAAAGGCTTTTATGGGTATGTTCGTAGCAAAAGGAAGAACAAAGAAACAATGGGGTCACTCAGAGGAGAAGATGGTGAAATGCAAACAGGGGACACAGAAAGGGCTGAACTCCTCAATGCCTTCTTTGCCTCAGTCTTCTCCGATAAAGAAAACAATGCCCGACCTGAAGAATTTGGAGCAAATGATTCAGCAAAGGAAACACAGCCCAGAATAACTAAGGAGATAGTACAAGAATATTTGGCTAGTTTAGATGTATTCAAGTCTCCAGGGCCAGATGAACTGCATCCAAGAGTATTAAAAGAACTGGCAGATGTGATCTCAGAACCACTGGCAGTCATCTTTGAGAATTCCTGGAGAACAGGCGAAGTCCCGGCAGACTGGAGGAGGGCAAATGTTGTCCCTATTTTCAAAAAGGGGAAAAGAGAGGACCCAAATAATTACCGCCCAGTCAGTCTGACATCAATAGCAGGGAAGATTCTGGAGCAGATCATTAAGCAAACAGTCTGTGAGCACCTAGAAAGGAATGCTGTGATCACCAATAGTCAGCATGGATTTCTGAAAAATAAGTCATGTCAGACTAACCTGATCTCGTTTTTTGACAGAATTACAAGCCTGGTAGATGAAGGGAACGCAGTGGATGTAGCCTACCTTGATTTCAGCAAGGCATTTGACAAGGTGCCCCATGATATTCTTGTAAAGAAGCTGGTAAAATGCGGTCTTGACTATGCTACCACTCAGTGGATTTGTAACTGGCTGACTGACCGAACCCAAAGGGTGCTCATCAATGGTTCCTCTTCATCCTGGAGAAGAGTGACTAGTGGGGTGCCACAGGGTTCTGTCTTGGGCCCGGTCTTATTCAACATCTTTATCAACGACTTGGATGATGGACTCAAGGGCATCCTGATCAAATTTGCAGATGACACCAAACTGGGAGGGGTGGCTAACACCCCAGAGGACAGGATCACACTTCAAAACGACCTTGACAGATTAGAGAACTGGGCAAAAACAAACAAGATGAATTTTAACAGGGAGAAATGTAAAGTATTGCACTTGGGCAAAAAAAATGAGAGGCACAAATACAAGATGGGTGACACCTGGCTTGAGAGCAGTACATGTGAAAAGGATCTAGGAGTCTTGGTTGACCACAAACTTGACATGAGCCAACAGTGTGACGCGGCAGCTAAAAAAGCCAATGCAATTCTGGGCTGCATCAATAGGAGTATAGCATCTAGATCAAGGGAAGTAATAGTGCCACTGTATTCTGCTCTGGTCAGACCACACCTGGAGTACTGTGTCCAGTTCTGGGCACCACAATTCAAGAAGGACACTGACAAACTGGAACGTGTCCAGAGGAGGGCAACCAAAATGGTCAAAGGCCTGGAAACGATGCCTTATGAGGACCGGCTAAGGGAGCTGGGCATGTTTAGCCTGGAGAAGAGGAGGTTAAGGGGTGATATGATAGCCATGTTCAAATATATAAAAGGATGTCACATAGAGGAGGGAGAAAGGTTGTTTTCTGCTGCTCCAGAGAAGCGGACACGGAGCAATGGATCCAAACTACAAGAAAGAAGATTCCACCTAAACATTAGGAAGAACTTCCTGACAGTAAGAGCTGTTCGACAGTGGAATTTGCTGCCAAGGAGTGTGGTGGAGTCTCCTACTTTGGAGGTCTTTAAGCAGAGGCTTGACAACCATATGTCAGGAGTGCTCTGATGGTGTTTCCTGCTTGGCAGGGGGTTGGACTCGATGGCCCTTGTGGTCTCTTCCAACTCTATGATTCTATGATTCTATGACCAAATGAGAGTGGCAGCTAGCGTGAGGGCCTGAAAAGTTCTAGACAGGTGACAAAGTACACAGCAATATCCACAAAGACAAGCTCTTCTGAAGGACAGTAGGCTTCTTGACCCAAATAATTGACAGATTTTCTTCACCTTGTCTTTTCAGCCAGAGGATCTTTGGTGCAGTACTTATGATGAAAGAATTGGGAGAATTGACTCAAAGAGAGGAATCATTCACTGAACAAAAGCCTGCCTGTCTGTGTGGCCTCCTTGCATAATTGCACAGCAATCAAAAAGAGTTTCACCAAGAGATTATTAATAGTGCGACATTAATATTCTGCCAAGTGCTGTTTGCCAAAACCTGTCCTCCAATTTCCTGGGTGTGTCCCCCCCCCCGCAAAAGTAGCTTCTATCCTTCTGTCTCTTTTGCAAAGAACATTAGGATTTCTGGACAATTTTGATGGCTTTGGGGGTTGAGCTTATAGTACCTTATAATTGTGTGATTGCCAGTGGCACTTCAGCAGTCATTGGGACAAGCATCCGTTGATTATCTTAATGTTGTTGTTGTTGTTTAGTCGTTTAGTCGTGTCTGACTCTTTGTGACCCCATGGACCAGAGCACACCAGGCACTCCTGTCTTCCACTGCCTCCTGCAGCTTGGTCAAACTCATGTTTGTAGCTTCGAGAACACTGTCCAACCATCTCATGTCCAACCATGTCGTCCCCTTCTTCTTGTGCCCTCCATCTTTCCCAGCATCAGGGTCTTTTCCAGGGAGTCTTCTCTTCTCATGAGGTGGCCAAACTATTGGAGCCTCAGCTTCACGATCTGTCCTTCCAGATTAATAGGTGGAAGGTTGTTCTTCTGTAATCCTGGCCCCAAGCCATCAAGGGTTTAGAACAGGCAACCCCAACCTGCGGCCCTCCAGATGTTTTGGCCTACAACTCTCATGATTCCTAGCTAACAGGAGCAGTGGTCAGGGATGATGAGAATTGTAGTCCAAAACATCTGGAGGGCCGAAGGTTGGGGGTGCCTTGTTTAGAATATCACATTCACAATGGGCCCAGAACCTACTTGGAAGACAGTACAGCTGTTTCATCGCTGGGATGACATATTCCTTATAGGGGGCTCCAGTTGACAGCCTAGTAGCATTCTGAGAACTTTTTCAACTGGGACCACACATCCAGTGAACCACAGTGCTCCATATGACATACCAGTAGGCGTTGCCAGGACCAGATCTGCACTTTCTGTTACTGGGAACAGTGGGTGTACCAAATGAACTGAGCAATGCAGCCCTCTTTGCGTGGGCCAGAGGAGTTGAATTTTGGGACAAGGTGCATCTCCAGATAGATCTGTCCCCTTGTGATGCCACTGTAACTCTGCTGGTGTGCAGCACCCATTGAATGTGTGAGTGATAATGCCATGGGTGGGATCCCCACCAGTGGCAACTAGTGGAAGGCCCCAAATGAGGCTCTTTTTCGGGCAGAGGAAGCACAGTTGAGCAAGGCCCTCTGATATCACATGCCATTATCAGCCCCAGTTGTTATACCTCCTCCAGGCTGGTGCAATAATCTACCTCTCCTCCTTCCCCTCTGGCTGCTTTACAGAGCAGGAAGGAAGGTGTGATGATACCCACTTATACCACATAAAGCTCTGCCAGACTGGTGATGGGGGTGGAGACCTTGGGGTCTCAAATTTCAGCAGCGCCCTGTACAACACCAAAATTTGGCACCCCTTTCCTTTTGCCTTCCATTCTACATCATAGTTGCAATCACCCCTGTGGCATCCCCAAGGCCAACATCCAGTGACACCAAACCAGTCACGCTGCCTTAAATCGGCCTCTGGTGGAGGCTTATGATTTCTCCTTTAGCCAGGCAAAGGTGAACCCAAGCATCCTTCTTCACTGTCAAGGAGATATTCCAAACTATGGTTCTGTTACCTTGCTAAACAGAGAGCCGGAGTCCCCCAGTCTAGTTCCTGGCAGCTCTTGACACAGGCAGTGTCTAATCTAGAGCTTGCTGAAAAATTCTAGTCAACCCCTCTTCCAAGGGAATACAAACAATCCCTCTTTCCCAGAAACTCTAGGAACTATGCAAGAGGATTAGTAATCTTAACAACTATCAGCACCCTTAACAAACTGCAGCTCCCAGAATTATTTGGGAGAAATTATAACTGCGTAAAGAGGTCTTATACCACTGTATGGTGTGAATGTGGCCCTTAACCCAGGTCCAACTCTGAAAAGGTCCCTGGATCAAGCATTACTTTCGCTGATGGTATTGATACATCCCTGATTGATGTTCCACTTGATCATTTCGAAAGAGAAAAATGCTCTTATTGGGCAGCAGACCCATTTATAGAGAAAAGACTTGAAATTATTCCTCTGTGGCAGGTAAATATTGATAATGGCTTTCAGGCAGTTTATGAGGAAGCCTTTAAAATAACAGCACAGTTTAATAGAGCCTTCAAGGGATTACAACCACGTCAACAATAACCAATGTACCTAATAATAGAAAATAGATTAATAGAAAAAATGTATCAGACCTTTCCTATGGTTGTAATTCACTGGGGGCACATGTTTACAAGCCTACACTTTGTTTTAGATTGATCCATTTGCAATGAATCCTCCCCTTGTCTTTTTAAGCAGTTAACTTAGAATTCTTGAGGGATGTATGTTACTTGAATATTGTGGGAATGTTCAGGGAGGCAGGAGAGGATATATTGTTTAATTATATTCTTTCCAACTTGTGTTAACAAGTTCCACAATTTAGCAGAGTAACATCCCCCTTTTTAAACTTGTGTAGCGGATAGCATTTGCTTAGCCTCGCTATGGCCTCTAAAATATGTTACCTGGTAATTTCCCCTTTAGTCCCTCATAAAAGAAATAGACACAACACAGTCTTCTATAAAAGTATAAAAAGAATTTACTCGCTCACTCATTCTGTTCACAGATGGATCCCAGAAGGCAGACTTAAGTAGTATACACCTGGAAACTATTTCAGCTCCTTTGTTCTCTTGGCTAAGGAGATGTTGCTTCTTTAGTGAATGTAGTCAGAGAGACAGATGGCGGCCTCTGCTGAAGTATTTTGTTACCTTAATAGGTGAGGTCACGCCCACCTCTGGTCACATGTAGAGGAAGTCTGTCCCAGCCTAGCTAGAAACAAGAAGTTCTGACTGGCTGGTCCAGACACCCCCTTTTTATGTCCACTCTAGGGATGTTGTACTTGACTGCTCTGTGTTTCACATCCCACAAATTTTGGTTGTTTTACCCCTGAAATGTTGCTTCCAGGTGTTGGAGTGCCTTTGGTCATAGAATCATAGAAGTGTAGAATTGGAAGGGATACAGCGATCATCTAGTCCAATTCTCTGCAGTGGTCAAAATATGCCCTTAATGCCCCTTCCCTAAATAGGCCCAAATCCTTGCTATTGTCTACTAGCCAATATGGTGTTCTACCTCAAATGTCATGGGCAGCAGGCCTCTGAATATCAGTTGCTGGGAATCACAAATGATGGAATTCTGTGGGCTTCCCAGAGGAACCTGGTCGGCTACTGTAAGAACAAGATGGTGAGCTTTGTGGACCTTTAGTCTGGCCCAGCAGAGCTCTTATGCTACCACTGCCTTGGTCAGACCCCCCCCCCCCTTGAAGTAATGTGTCCTGCTCTGGTCATCATAGTTTAAGAAGGATGTTGATAGGCTGGAACATGTGTGGAGGAGTGCAACCAAGATGACAAAGAAGATTCTGACTAAACATTTCTGACAGAAACAGCTGTTTGAAAGTGGAATGACTATCTCAGAAAGTGGTGGACTTGCCTTCATCAGAGGTTTTTTAATCAGAAGTTGAGTGGGCACCTGACTGGCAGGGGGGGGGTCAGACTAGATCAGGGGTCTGCAACCCACGGCTCCGGAGCCGCATGTGACTCTTTTACACCTTTGCCGTGGCTCCAGGGTGGATATTAGCGAGGGGAGGAGGCGCATTGTGCGCCCCGACACTCCCCACTGTGGTGGGCGCTGTACTGGCTGTGACGTCGCATGGGGGCGGTGTGTGCATTAGTCACGCACCGTCCCGACATCACTTTCCTGCCCGCCCGCTACATTGTAAGGGGCATGTACGCTGGTCACTGCATTGAAAGGGGGCATGTACGCTGGTCACTGTTTTGAAGTGGAGTGAAGAACACACACACCAAAAAGGGTAACTTGTTAATTTAACATTTATTTCTATGAGGAGGAGTAATTCTAAGGGGTCAAACAAAGAAATAATAAAAAAGTGACAAAAAAGTTATTTTTATAATGACGAGTTTTGCGGCTCCCAGTTTTTTTTTTCCTTCGGAAACAGGTCCAAGTGGCTCTTTTTGTCTTAAAGGTTGCAGACCCTTGGACTAGATGGTCCTTGGGGATTCCTTCCAACCCTACAATTCTGTGATTCCATGATAATTTTAATAAATAAAAGCATTGGTAAAAAGATAAATGGACCTCTGACCGTTAGGTCCAGTCGTGACCGACTCTGGGGTTGCTGAGGGAGCTGGCGTACAGCTTCCAGGGCATGTGTCCAGCATGGCAAAGCCGCTTCTGGCGAACCAGAGCAGTGCACGGAAACACCGTTTACCTTCCCGCCGGAGCGGTACCTATTTATCTACTTGTACTTTGACGTGCTTTCAAACTGCTAGGTTGGCAGGAGCAGGGACCGAGCAACGGGAGCTCACCCCGTTGCAGGGATTCGAACCACCGACCTTCTGATTGGCAAGCCCTAAGCTCTGTGGTTTAGACCACAGTGCCACCCGTGTCCTCTTAAATGCATTGGTAGTACTGGCTAAATATTTTTGTTTATGCGAGGTTATCTAGCCATGTAGAAGATAGGTGTATTTTGTAAAGTACTGTTGATTTTAATCACCTTCTGAATGTTTTAAAATATTTGTTTCTAACTGTTCTTATTGTGTCGTCCTTTGGAACTGAACGGCGGAAGGGCTGTGTGTGTTGGTGTGTGTGTGTGAAAATTATCCTACAAGCTACATTTTGCATTATAGTCACTAGGTGGTGCAATTGCCATGACAGTTTCAAAAGCTTTCTTGAGTCACTGCCTACAGTGGAGTCCAAGGAATGGAGAAAAGAATAGAAGTCTGCAAAAAAATAAATAAAAAAAAAAAACCCTCAAGAGTACAAAGCAGGGTTAGCAAATTGTGTGGCCTGGGGAGACTCCTAGGGTCATATAGAGAGACTTGCAGAACCATATTCAGGCCCTGTGGCTCTAAGTCTTCCCTCTCTGCAATATGGCACCAGCTCTCCATGCAATCCAAAAAGCTAGGATGGCCACAGCAGGCACAATAGCTACATGAAGGGTGACTCCGTTCCAAGGTCTGCTTCTTAGTGTGCCAAGGCCCCATGACCATGTTGCCACCAATGTAATGAAATAACCAGACAAGACAATGAATGTATATTGGGACAAATAGGCCACAGCTTTATTGATCACATATGTGAACAGTATGGCATAGGCATTGGGCATACCATTTTAACTCCAATCTGCCTATTGGGAATGTTTCTAGGGTCAACTCCAGGGGGATCCTATGACATACATACAATAGGAGAACTCCCTGAAGGATCCCCATTTGAGGAGTGCTTTGGCCCTTGCCGCCGTCTGGGAATCTGGACAGAAGCAACTCCTGCAGAAGTCTGCTTTCCTGGCTGGAATGTGTTCTTGAGCTCTGACAGACTTTTGTTTTCCTAAAAGAAAGCTAGAGAAGGATGTGTTGGTGTGTGTAGAAACAGCTGACCTACTTTGCAATGGTACAATTTACATTACTTGCTCCACCCACTTCTACCTCTGACTCCACCCACCACTGGCAAGTAGTTCCTGAAATATTGTCCAAAAGGAAATGCTGAAAAAGATTCTCCACCTCTGGTGTAGTGGACTAGGGTTGGGTAGTAATGTATTCAAATCTCTCTCTCTCTCTTTTTTAAAAAAATGATATTTATTGCTTTTCGAACAGTTTCAACACAACACTACAAACAAAAAAAGGAAAAAAAGAACAATACAAATACAATACAAAAACACTACATACAAAACAAAAACAAACAAAAACAATTTAAAAACACCTCAAACATTTTCAATATCTTATCTTTCATTCGCTTATTTCCATCGACCTCCTCACACCTCCCTTTTTGTATTCCACTTCTATTAATTGTTTCAGCAATTCCTTTCCATCTTCCTCTGTTTTCTATCCTATAATTATCTTAACACATTCTTGCCTTATTTTTTTCTTTAATTTTCTATTAATCTATTTATTTCTACTAAAGCCATATAACTTCATTCCAACATTCTTCTAACATTCATTAATTTTACAATATTTCTATAAATAGTCTTTAAACTTTTTCCAGTCTTCTTCCCCCGACTCTTCTCCCTGGTCTCAGATCTTGCCAGTCATTTCCGCCAATTCCATATAGTCCATCAACTTCATCTGCCATTATCCAACACTTCAGTGCTTTCAAGAAGCAGCCATTCTCTCAGCCAGCAAAAAGCAGATGGTTCACAACAAAGTTTAGGGGTCTGGCAGGACAAGTCCACCTCCTTCTTTGGCATCCGTCAATATCTTAAATTTTACTCGAGGCTTCCTGCCCTGCCAAACAAATCTAGAGGCATCCCTCTGCCACCTCCTTAAACAATTCATCCCATCCAAAGTTTGCAATGTTTGAAACAAAAGCAACATCCCCGACCACACAGCAACCCTCATCCCCATCACAGCAACTCGGCCCAACAATAACAACTTCAGATTTGTCCATATTTCCAAATCCCCCTTCTCTTCAATCCAACGTCCTTCACAGTTATCCTTGAATAAATTCACATTTCTGGTGGTCATACTAACCCCCAAATACCTCTCTTTCTCAACCGATGTTAGTCCTGTCTCCTCCTGAAACTCTACCCAGTCATGAAAATCCATTCATGGCCTTAGGACAGTTTCAGTGCCTTTGCCTAACCCCACTCATTGAGGATAAAATGTGGGCAGGAGAAGAACCAACTAATAGCACTGTATGTCATTCATTTTTCATGAACATGCAGCAGTAGACCTTGATTGGCCAAGGCTTTTCCAACTACATTTGTGACATATTCAAGGATACAGAACCTCATGTGTTAGATGTTTGTGTTAGATATGGCATCACTGTGTCGTCACTAAGAGGATGAGCCTGTTCAAGTCCTGTCTCCGCCATAAATTCACTAGGTGGTTTAAGGCAAACCACACACTATTAGACTCTCTGCAGTATGGGAATATTAAGATGGGTCTACCTTTCAGGGTTGTTATAAGGATTTCAGCAAGAAAATGGGTGACGTGTACTGAAAATGCTGAAGAGTCACCTAGCAGCAATTATTCCATCAGGCTGCAGTGCAGAGGGAGCTAAGGGAAGCAGTGCTATTCCATTAGTTTCTGTGTTGAGAATTAGTGTCCTTTCAATCCGAATGCAATGCAGGGTGAGAGAAGGGAAGCAGGACTATTCCATCAGCTCTATTGAGAAGACCAGCTGCTTAAGGCGCTCTCTGAAATGTCACTTAGCAGCTATTCCATCAGACTTGTTTATTTTTGGTGAGCTTTATTTATGTTGCTGGGTGGTTTCTGTCAATGGAGACTTTTGGTATAATTGTTTTATTTTAACAGATCTTCCCCATATATTCCATGTTGTACAGTGTCCCTGGGGCATGGTAACAAATGCAAAACAGCTGCAGTGTTCAGCCTTTTGTTATATGAGTTGCTCTTGGATTTATTTTGGCAGGACCATAGCTTAGTAGGGCATCTGCTTTGCATGTGGAAGGTCCCAGGTACAGTCCTAGCATCTCCAGTTAGGGATGGGAGAGAACACTGCCTCCAACCCTAGAGAGTCACTGCAGTTGGAGTAGCTCAAGCTGAGCTGGGTGGACCAATGGTTTGACTTGGTATCTACCAGGTATATTCCTAGAGGGTTGATTTTTCCTTGGGCTTCCCCTGAAACCAATGTGGAATGTGTTAAGTATAATTGTTTAATTGCACACTGAAATGGAAAATACCTGTACTGTATGTGTATTGCTAAGGGTTTAATATGGAAAATTCCATTGGGGTATACTAAAGCTAAGGAGAGTTTTCTGAGCACCTACATGGGTTGATAATTAACTGGTGTTTAACTTTAGATCATGTGAGGGGCATTTAGTTTCAAATTACCATTTTTGCCTTTGGTATTTTGTTCCCAGCCACAGTGGAAGAAAGATGTGCAAATGAGTCTCTTTTGGAGAGGAAACTGATCTACCGTAGGCTAATGCAGGCTGTAGAGAGAGAAAGACCTTTGATTTCAGGTCTTTAGAGTAATCTAATATTACTAAGAAGATGAACTATATGGATGTATCATTATTTGTTTTTGTACCTGTTAGGAAGATTTTGGTTAGTAACGCTTTTTAAAAGATTTTATTAAGACCTTTTATTCACAAAAACAACAACCACCCTAATCTGAACAAGAACAAAGAAAGAATAAAAGAAGAATACAAAGTCCTCTTTCATAGGAAATCTTAACTTGTCTCACATAGAGGGAGGTGAACCCTCTCAGTTCTCACCTGGTAGCTTCCCTGTCTTCTCCCATGCTTCCACCCTTTCCTGCCTCTCACACAGTGTACCTCATCATCCATCGATCATGGTTAATAAAGCTTTTGGAACAGCATTTTGGAATTTATGGGTTTGGGCAATTTCAAGAAGATTCAGATTTTATGCACCCTATTACTTCAAGCTACGCAATATTAATATCTGCATTAGAGTGGGCTTTCCATGTGGCTCCTAGTGTGCCACTCAAACAAGTACAATCAGCTTGAAGATTGGTATGATTGGCACACCACACACTTCAGCTAGGCATGCCTGGCTACCAAACAAATGATTCATTCTGGGTGTATCCATGATGCCATCTAAAAATCAGGCAAGCTTGTTTTATGCTGTTCCAGAGGGTAGGATGTGGACTGATGGATTCAAATTGGAAGAAATGAGATTCCGACTAATCCTTAGGAAAAACTTTATGATGGCAAGAGCTGTTTGACTGGAACAGATTTCCTTAGAAGGTGGTGGACTCACCTTCATGAGAGATTTTAAAACAGAATTTGGGTGGCCACCTGTCGAGGATCCCTTTGATTCCTACATTGCAGGGAGTTGGACTAGATGGCCCCCTTCCAACCCTATAATCTTATGATTTTCAGGTCCACCTTCTAGAAAGGATCCAAAGTCATTCATACATGCATAGAAAACCAGGGAGGTGCCCTCTGGGAATGAAGTTGCTAATTGTCATGCAGACAGTATCCTCCAAAACTTCACAAATTAGCACCTTACGGCTGCTGGCCAAAGTGGGGGACATTCCATTGTTGGTGTTGACAGCTGCTAATGAGATAAGGATATTGCTTCATAAGAACTGTGGCCATTTGATCTGCCAGCTATGAAATGTGGGATCTGTATCTCTGGCAGATGGTGTTCAGCCTTCAACACTCACACAGTGGATGAGCACCAGAGAATACACAACTCTAATTCAAGCTGAAAATAAGAGTCCCCTGCCAATGGATTCTGCATATGTTGCTTGCTGCAAGAAGGGGATTGGTTCAGCATGGTCTCTGGCAGAAAGAGACCAGAATCTGGAGGATTCTGATGAAAGCAGCCATATTTTAATATTTCAGTTCAGGGCAGCCAGAGGACCACCTTCTCCCACTATCGAGGCCATCAGCTAACTAGGGATGGAGGAGTAATTTGGTTTGGTTCATATTTTAAATAAAAGCTTCCTAATTTGCACTTCTTCAAACAGAACATGAACCAAACTTCTCTTACCACCAATAAGTTTTTCCTAATATCCATCTGAAATAGATAGCCCTGTGCCTTAATCCCATTAGTTCTAGCCCTACCCTCTGTGCCAGAAGAGAACAAGTATTTCCTCTCCACTATATGAAAGTCCTTTAGGTGACCTCCCCAAGAATATCCCTCCTTCCCTCCTGTCCTGATTCCCTGGCCTACCTGGCAGCCAGACAGTGTGCCAAGACCAAGTTCAAAATCAGATCAGCATCCACAGAGTCCACAGTCCAAGATCCAAAGTTGAAAGGTTGAAGGTCAGGAAATGAGGTTCTGGGTCAATCCAAGTCTGAAGTCAGCATGCAGTCCAGCGAGCCCCACCTGGACCACTAGTGAGCTGGGCTGTGGACCCTTGCCTGCCTCTGTCTTCTGGAGTGCCCTGCCCACTGCTCCCTGCACCGGAGGTGGGGTTGTGCTGCAGGTCTGTTGCTATTGTACCTTGCGTTCACCATAGGTTCCCCTCACGGTTGTGTGTGTGGGTTGGGTTCTCTGTGGTTGTTAGGAGGTCATACAGGCTATGTTGTTTGGTGGCTTATCCACAGCTCTGGTATTAGGCAACCATTATTGTTGTTTCTGTACTGTGGGCCTTAAATGTTGCAATAGTTGGTGTTGATTTTGGTAAGTTTCTTTTTTCCTGTGCCCTTGTTTCACTCTTGCTTCCTTTGGATGCCTCTAAGACAGCCAATTTACCTGGTGCAGGTTGGTTAGTTCAAGGGCTTCTTTGGGGCCATAGTGGTTGTGTGAACCCTGGTGGCAGAAGGATGGACAGACAAATAAAGACAAACAAACAGACAGAGGAACAAATATGGAAGCATACAAGAGACAAACAAGAATGCAGGAAGGAAAGGAAAGAAAGAAAAAGAGAAGGGGGAAAGGAGGGGAGCGTTGGGTGGTGGTAGAGCATTGTATGTGTGTGTCTGTATGTACACACGCATAAGGAAAATAAGAAGAAAGATGATGTGCAAATAAAGGGTACAAGAATAAGGATAATGATAGGAATCTAAAGATGAAAGTCAAAATTTAAGGTAGAGAAGTGGGTTAAAAATGGGAGGTGAAGTTAAAAAGTAAAAATTATGAATCTAAAGCCGAAAATCAAAAATCAAAATATAGATTCAAGTTAAAATGTGAAATAAAAAACACACACACACACACTTTTAGTTTGAAGTTATTGTTCTCCCTGGCTCAGAATTCTGGTTTATTTCACTGTTCAACTAACACAGGTTTCTCCTGTCTCTCTGACGTGGTGGAGTGGATGGGTGAGGGGGAGGGCGGGGGCTAGGGAAATTAAAGTATTGGTAATAATAATAATGCTAATGGTGATAAAAAGGTTTAAAAAGGTAATAATAATGGTAGTAATGATAATAAAAAATAGAAGATAAAAAAGAAGCGGAGGGGTGATAATTAAGAAAAAACTGAAAATAGAGTAAAAGTGAATAGTTAAAAGAAGAATGGGGCTTCCCTCCTAATAAAAGTAGTAGTAGTAGTAGTAGTAGAAGAAGAAGAAGAAGAAGAAGAAGAAGAAGAAGAAGAAGAAGTGTGTGTGTGTCATGTCATTATTTTTCTTATTTTTTGTGTAAGTCTCCCTCTAATGCAGAGCACACCCACCTGAGGATGGCTTTCACCACATTAGGGAATTACGAGGCTTAGAGATCAGGGCCGTAGATCAGGGCTGGGTAACATCCTCAGGTGGAAACCTTTGTCAGGTGAGCCCCCCCCCATGGGGGGCACCACCATTTCCCACTCCCCAATGCTCACCGCTGTTTGCCACCAACATCCCTCTTCTGGCAGAGAAAAGGCCATCACATTGCCCACCTCTCCACAGGGCAAGACTCAGAGCAATGGTCCCTTCGGGACCCCTGCCCCTTTCCCCCCATGCCTGCCAATAGTAGGGCTGTTTCAGGGTTGGGCTTTGTCTGGTTGGTGCACTCCCACCCAGCCTCCTCAGCTATCCTGTTCCCTTCTAGCCTTCCTCCTGCGGGGGTGGCATCAGCTGTGATGGCAGCTCAAAAGCTGCTCAATCCAAAGCAGGGGCAAGTGTGAGCTCTGATGACTGGCTCCTTGGGGGGCCGCTGGGACAGTGTCAGTCCCACAGGCTGAGATAGTTAGGGGGCTGCCTCTGCACTGCCTCTCTGGCTCTCCTGCTAGGCCTCCCCAGCTCCCCTCCATGTGCAGTGGCAGCGATGATGTTCTCGGCAGCACTGGGGCCTGCTTACCCCCCTAGCCAATGTTGCTAATCCCCTCATAGTCCCTCTTGCTGAGCCCATGGCAACCGCCATCTTGCCTTGTTGGAAGTCCCCAGAAAGGGTGTGTGTGTGTGTGTCCCCTCCCCCTGACACAAAACTTTCTACTATTTTGGGTTAATGAAAGTGCCCCCGTTCAGTCCATCTGTTCAGCAGCATATCAGCGAGGCATTCCTTGGAGTATTTGGGGAACCAAAAACAGTTTCCCCCAAATGCTGAGTGTCTGTTGAGGGTGAAAGAATAGGAAAGCAGGTCAGGATATGGAATGGAGTATTCTGGAAGAGAGTATGACTGGCTTGAACCATGAAGAGGATCACTCCACACTACAGCAGTTTGTTACAGGTTTCACATGATTCTTCTTTAAAAAGAACATGGGACATGAAATGTGACAATGCATTCACCATAATGCCTAGTTTGGCTCCTAGATGCTTTAATTTGCTTCTTTCTAGGAAGGGTGTTTTTTTTGTTTTTAACGAGGGTTTTCCTTTATGTTATAATCTGAATGCTAATGAATTTGGCCAGACTGAGTCCCTCCATCTCTGAACATACTTTCAGAGAATGCCAAATGGTCTCCTAGTATTAAATCTCTGAGCTGGCTGCCTCAGTGGTTCCTGGCTGACAAAGACATGAATAAATCAGCCCCAAAGGCAAGGTTGTGGTGGTCACATGTTTCTACTGGCCAATTAGTATTTCACAGGCTATGCCCAAATGCTGTGGCTTATACTTCTATTTTGGCAGTGTGGATTTGGCATCCCAATGCTCTCTGTTCTTTGAGAAGCAAGTCCTACCCTGAAAGATGCTATGAGTGATGGTGAACAGTAATCATAACTCTATCCTCCAACAGAGCTTTGAATTAGCATTGTTGGGGTCCAATTATAGGGGACCAATTAGAGCGATCTGTGGAAGATGTTAGTTCCTTAAAATCCTCAGTAGGCATTGGCTAGAAAAGGTCATGTGGCTGGCTGGTTCGGATTCAAATGAGAGAGCTAGGGGACTTCAGAATTCCTTTCTTGTCTCTCAATGGTTGCTTGTTAACACTAATATGATGTAGGAATGAGTAGACCCATTAAGTTAATTGATTCATGGTTAGACACAATGTCTTAACCAAACATACCTATCTCAAGAAGTTGTAAGAATAAAAGTTGGTGACCATGTACATTATTACACCATAGCCCCTAAACATCTTAAATTAGAGTCAATAAGGACAGAAAGTAAATACTGCATTCTAGCTATAACCCAAGAACCTCTCCCCACCCCCTCCCCGAAATCGGACATTTGATGGGCCAAATTTCAGTACTAGGAGCTGAAATCAAGAACCACCTCACAGGCCAGTAAAGGAGAGTTTGCTCCAATGAGCCATCTCTCCTGATATTAGCTACCACTCCCAGTTTGGTGTCATCTGCAAATTTGATGCACATCCCCTCAATTCCTTCGGCCAAGTCATTCATAAAGACATTGAACAACAACGGGCCCAGGACAGAACCCTGAGGCACCCCACTTGTCAATTTTTCCCAGGATGACAAGGAACCATTAATGAGTACTCTCTGGGTTTGGTCAGTCAACAAAATCCACCTAACAGTTACCTCATTCAATCCACATTTTACCAGCTTCCTCATGAGAACATCCTGGGGGACTTGGAGGTCTTTAAGCAGAGGCTTGACAACCATATGTCAAGAGTGCTCTGATGGTGTTTCCTGCTTGGCAGGGGGTTGGACTCGATGGCCCTTGTGGTCTCTTCCAGCTCTATGATTCTATGATTCTATGATTCTATGACTTTGTCAAAAGCTTTACTGGAATCAAGATACACCATGTCCAACCATATGAACAAATTAAAGAACATGTATGATAGGTTGCATTATTTTCAGGTTAATGAAATGTTTAAAAAAGATATAAAAGAATGTGGATAAAGAGAAAAAGACTCAAAGTTTCAAGTAGATATAATAAATAATGAATGTAAAAATCTGTCAAAAATGTATAAAATACTGTTGGAATGGAACATGAAAGATGAAGAGGTTAAATTGGTAATGATACAATGGGCCAAAGACTTTGGGCATAACATACAATTTGATGATTGGGAAAAATTGTGGAAATGGAAAGAAAATCTGAAATTTACTGTTTGTACTGCGTTGAAAGAAAATGTTATGAAAATGTTTTACAGATGGTACATCAGGCTGGTAAAATTAGCAAAAATGTATAAGACATGTAATAAGTGTTGGAAATGTAAAGAAAAAGAAGGAACATTTTATCACATGTGGTGGGAATGTAAGAAAGTGAAAGGCTTCTGGGATGCAATTTATAATGAATTGAAAAAGATGTTAAAATTTACTTTTGTGAAGAAACCAGAAGCCTTTCTTTTAGGAATTACAGGAAAAGAAATAAGAAGAAAATACTGTAAACTCTTTCTGTATGCAGTTACAGCAGCAAGGACTTTATTGGCTCAAAAATGGAAACGAGGAAATACCGACAATAGAAGAATGGAGAATGAAATTGACAGACTATGCGGAATTGGACAAACTAACTGGGAAAATCAGATATGCCCGAGACCAAAAGTTCACTGAAGACTGGGGAAAGTTTGTAGAGTATCTGAAAAATGTATGCGATATACAAACAACGCTAGTGGGGTTCCGTGAGGTGCTGTAAAAACTGAGAGATATTGTCAAAAAAGAAATATAAGGGATAGGGAAGACAAATGGCAATATGCATAAAGGGAATGCGTAATTAAGATGATAAAATATGGATGATTGCCAGAGAAGCTGAAGGAAGTCCAAAAGAGATGCTTTGTTATAATTTGAATAAATATGTACAATTGTATTGGAAAATTAATAAAAAAAATTTTAAAAAAACAAAACAAGATACACCATGTCCACAGCATTCCTCTGATTCACCAAGTTTGTAATTCCATCAAAAAAAAAGAAATCAGATTGGTCTGGCATGACTTATTTTTGAGAAACCCATGTTGGGTCTTAGTAATCACAGCATCCTATTCTAAATGCTCACAGACCGACTGTTGAATTATCTTTTCTAGGACCTTCCCTGGTATTGATGTCAAGCTCACCAGTCAGTAGTTACCTGGATCATCCTCCACCCCCCCCTTTTGAAGATGTGAAATATACTCAGAGTTGAGAGTGGATTTTATGCTCTTTATTCAGCTCATAGTGGTGAGGAGGGAATGAAAGTCCCCTCAAAGTATCTGCTTTATATACATTATTTACACAATGGGCTGCACGTGATTGGCTAATTCCGGAATTCTCCTGTAGACCAATCAGGTTGTGGATTCACTTCTACCTGGAGCTGGATTGAGTGGCTCCTGCCAACCAATCATACTGCTGCATTGTTCTAGGACCAATCAGACTGCTGCATTCTGAATCCTATTGTTCTAGGACCAATCAGACTGCTGCAGTTTGGATCCTATTCAACTCAGTACATAACAAGATGGGGACAACATTTGCCCGCCTCCAGTCTGTAGGGACCTCACCTGTCTGCCAAGAATTCTCAAAGATCATATACGAAGGCTCTGAAATTACACCCTTTAGTTCCTTTAGTACCCTTGGATGCTGCTCACCAGGCCCTGGGGATTTGAATTCATTCTGCATTTGGGCCTTCAATATTTCTCCTTTTAGAAACTCCCATCCTTCTTTGCCTCCCGTCTCTTTGAGTATTTCTGACCATGGGGTTACACCCCAGAGGCATAGCTGGGGAGGCACAGGGGAACCACACCGCAGCAGGCAGCACTTACTGTAGGCCCTGCAGCATGCCTGAGCCACACATCTATCCTGGGAGTGACACAGTGCCTTGGATGCCCGCAGGCTATGTGCTGCCCGAAATGGCAGCATAGGTTTGCATCTGCCTGCTGCCTCGCCCTCAGGCTGCCGCCCTACAGCTGAGGTGGATGTGGGGAGCGGACTGCCTGCAAGCTCCGGGGCTTGTATCTGCCCACCCTACACTTCCTCAGCCACCCTACACTTGAGGGGGAAGCAGTAGCAAGGCTTCTCACAGGGCATGCTTGCTGTCCCAGGCCCCCAAGTGGCTAGCTATGTCACTGTTACACCCAGTAGCTCCTTAAGTGTTCTGAAATTGGGCTTCTTAAAGTCCAGAATGCGTGTCCGACTGCACACAGTTTCCCCTTGGCTCTATATCATGAAACCCAGGAGAACATGATCACTTCCTCCGAAGTTTCCGAGCACTTCCAGTTCCCCAATCAGTTCCTCCCCGTACATGAGGACCAGGTCCAAGTTCAATGATCCCCTTGTTGCTTCTACCACCTTCTGGGAAATGAATTTGTCACCAAGGCAATGGAGGAAATTGTTGGAGCTTACATTCTTGGCTGAGTTTCAGTCCCAACAGATATTGTGGAAGTTGAAGTCTCCCATGATTGCTGTATTTCTCTTTTTGGATGTAGTAAGGCACCATCCAACCAAATAATGTATACACAAATGCATATATACTAGGGGGATGTGTGAGTAAAAATGGATATATTAATAAAAATAGCATACAAAAAAGTGCTATGTTGGGGGAAGTTGCCTGCAAAAATATGGATATTTAGAGAAATGCACTCTGAAAGGAGGACAAAGTTTCACCATTTCTCTCCCCCAATCCTCCCCCAGAAAGACCACCCTCGCAAACTGATGCAGAGAACTGAATTTATGATTGGGGGAAAACGAGTAACTGCAATTGACAGATTCACCCACCCCAACTTTTGACCCAACGATTTTCAATAGCTCTTCACCCATGAAAAAATTAACTGTAAACACAGCCCTTGGAGAGTAGACCGAGAGGGGCCTTTTGAACAAGCCTCCTTTTCTGTCTCACAATTGCAGGAAAGATATTGACCCATCAACTCCAGCTTCATTTCACCTCCATAATGTATCCCATTTTCTCTTGCACACAAAAAGGGAGAGACAGACATTTCTGCTGCTCCCCTCTGTGCTTCTGAGCCCCACCGCCTTTTCCCTTCTATTATTTTGCTAATTTGAACCTGGGCAGACATCCTGTTAGCTGGGAGGGGGGAGGGGGAATGGGATGAAGGGAAAATGAAAAGAAGTAGATGGGGAGGGGAGAGGGAAGGGAGAAATATCAATAGGGGTGCAGGAAAGTGAGGGGGGAGACCTCAAAAGACAGCAGAGAAATGGAGGGGGGGGAGGCCTGTGGAAAGGAAGGATGGAGGGTGTGAAGACTGAGAGACAGGGACAAGAATTGAGGCATGGGCTATCCAAATGTCACTCCTTTTTTTTCTTTCTTGGAACACAACCTGAGGTTTAGATTTTGCTATAAAAAGAAGGAATCAATGGTTGGCCGCAAGCCTCGCTCTGGCAGAGAGTCTCATTCTGATTTCATGTCCAGCATCTGTCAGCATTTTTCGAGAGGCACCACTAAGAAGCAGAGCACTTAACAGTTTGTCTTGGCCTCAGCCTGCCATACCACCCCCATCATCAGCTACTGGGGAAGAAAAAGGATAGTTTCTCTGAGATGGAAGGGAGACAAGGCAGGATAAGTGGGGCAGGGGGTGAAGAGAGAGAGAAGGGAGAGGAAGTAGGCAACACAAAACTGCTTTGTCCTTTCTTCTACCCCAAACCCACAACAGTACAAGTAATATATGCATGCTGGTTGAGGGCTTGTATTTCTTGCTGGCGCATAAGAGCAACAGGGAGAGCTGAGTGTCGCCTTGTGTGTGGCTTCTCCAAGCATAGGCCATTTCTGTTTCAGAGGATCCAGAGATTTACAGCAGGCTACAACACAGACTGTTCTTAGCACTCCCCACTTCCTGTCCATAAATCCCGGCGAACGAGAGGAGTTGGGAGGCATGGGGAGATATTTTCCAGAAGCAGACTGTGGTTTGGTCACAGGGATTTAGAATCTGTGCTGTCCCACTTTTCAGGGATCACCCTGAATGGCTGATAGTGGAAGGAGCAGAGACCAAGCTTCTCCTCTCAGTCCTGAATCCTGGGGTGGTTTTCTGGAGGGTGGTTGTGGGAACCTTGGGCAACATATTTTCAGCTGTTCCTCCTCCCTTAGTGGGCAAACCTCTTTTTTACCACCCTTCATTAGTCTTTTTCCCTGGGCCCAGTTGGCAGCATAGGAGAAGGTTGCTCCTTCTCCTTGCTCCTGACACTGCTTACTCTTGAGAAGGCTGGTGAACAGTATCCACAGAAAGAAGAGTTGTACTTCAGTGACAGAATCTGCTTTGCATGCAGTAGGTCCTAATTCAACCCCTTTCATCTCCTGAGCCCTGTCTGAAACCCTGGAGAGCTGCTGTCAGTCTGTGAGGAAGACCAAGATGAGGAAGCTTATTTAGCCCACACAATACAGTCTGAGTGTGGCATGTCACTGGTGGGTGCGGCCAGAGGCAAAAGTGGGTGGAGCAACAAATGAGCATGTTACCTTTATACCAAGAAAGCTAGTTTCTACACACATTCTTCTCTATCCCCCATCCAGATAAGCAAAATTGTTTGGTTGGATTCAGTCTAAGCTGAATCAACGAGGCTGTGATGGCCTGTTAATCTGATTCAGAGGCTGAACCTGAGGAATCCCAGCCTGCACAGGAGCCCCCGCCTCCAGGGCCGGCTGAGCCGGGGCAGGGGCTTGAACCTGAAGGGCCCTCACCTGTGCCGGATCCTCAGGAGCAGACACCAGCTGAGTCTGTTCTGGCCCCGGAGGTGATGGAGGACCCATTGCCTGCAGGTGCTCCACTCTCAGCCTCGTCAGGGGAAGGTGAGGTTGCCTCTGGGTCCAGTAACCCTCCAGCCTCTCCTGAGCTGCAGAGGCTCAGGGCAGAGAGGCGGAGGGAACTAAGTTCTCATAGGAGGAGAGCTTGCCTCCAGGCCAGGAGAGGCGAGTCACCTGTGGACCAGGGCCGCCCTATGCCTCAGAGGAGATAAAGGCCAGCCCGCCCAGTTCCAGGTTGAAGGAGCAACATCATTGGTTACCTGTTTCTGCCGGCACCCTGTCCTGTTTTCTGCCAGAGTTCCTGACCACACCCGACTCCCTGCCTTGGACCACGCTTCAGCCTCGGACTGGACATGGACCATGCCACACGGTAACCCTCCCCCCCCCCGGACCAGCACAGAGGCACTATTTAATTTACATTCTGATGTTTTATCAAATGGAATAGCACACTATCATGAATCCTTTCCTTCATTCTAAAGTGGTATAACTCTGAAATAGGTGGGAATGAATCTTACATGTTCAGGAGAAAATTTCAAGCCTATCCTTCTCCCCGATATGCTTGCCTTCTATCTTCAGTGATTGTTGTGTGTGTGAAAGAGATGTAATATTCATTCATATGACTTCCCCACACAGCCAGTATGAAATGATATAGCCCTGAGACAGGTTGATATTCCTCAGTGAGACCTACCATCATGCCTAGGCTGGCTCACGAAAGCTTCACTATCTTCACTAAGCTCTCAACCAAGAAAATATTCCTTCCATTTTTAAATAAAAAATGTCACACAGTCAAACAGCTTACGTATATCTGAGATAAACAGTGAAGAAAGGGGAAGACCCAGGAGAAATATTTCTTCCAGTGTGTGTTTATTTTATAGTGACTGAAGGTTTTCCAAATGGAGAATAGTTAACGAGTTTTACAGATCCTTTGGATTTCCTCAGTCATATGCAAGCACAATGTGACTTGTATATATGAGGGGGCCAACTTCCACTGCTTGGATTCCTAAACCAGGTCAGCATGACTGGATTTTCATTTCTTTTAAATATGTTACCCTTTAGGTTGCAAGTGACAAATAGCAGTTTATTGGGCACCTGTGGGAAAAGGGGCAGGAAAGGAACCAAATGGCCGAGGTTGGGGGGTTGGGGAAGGAAGGCTTTAGCAATTTCTAGTTGGGAGGGGGGGAGGAGTTTTGTTTTTTTCTTTCTCTCCTACAGCACCAGAACTTTACATTCACCTAATGAAATAGATGGACCATACCATGACTGGAACATGTGCAGAAGGGGGTGACCAAGATGCTAAAGGGTCTGGAAACCAAGGGTTATGAGGAATGGTTGTGGGAGTTGAGTATGTTCAGCCTGGAGGAGAGAAGGCTGAGGGATAACATAACGGCCATCCTCAAATATCTGAAGGGCTGTTGTCACATGGGAGATAGAGTAAAGTGGTCTTCTGCTGCTACAGGGGGTAGGACCCAAACCAAAAGATTCAAATTAAAGGAAAGGAGATTCTAACCATTAGGAAAAACTTGGTAAAAGCTGTTTGACCGTGGCAGGTAGTCCTTCAATGGAGGTTTTCAAACAGAGGTTGAACGATCATCTGCCAGGGATTCTTTAGCTGAGATTCCTGCATTGCAGGGGTTGAACTAGATGACTCTTGTGATGCCTCCCAAACCTATGATTCTATGTTTGAGGTGGAGCAGCTTTTCTCAGTCAGCAGGAAAGCAGTAGCAGCCACTGTCCCATCCCCATCCCCTCCCACTCAAACCGTGCGGTGGAGGTGACTGCTTCCTCTAATCCTGCCACCCATCCGATCTCCGCAGCTGCTTCTTCCCTCATCCCCATGCCTGATTTGCACACAACCCACCCGTCGGATCTCCAGGTCTGCTCTTTCCCTCATCTCCATGCCTCATCTCCAATTCCAGACATTGTGATATATTGGAATATCACAATGTTTAGCTGCTGATATAACACGATGTTGAAAACCAGATATTGCTCAGCCCCAGTCTGTTTTTTAGTATACCTAAAATCCTTTGCTTATTAGGGGCTACCCTACATTTTGAAGAAGAAGAAAAAGCTTTGTAGAGGTAACTGCCACAGAGTTATCAAAAATTTCAAAAGTGCATGGCTTGCCTTTGAAAAATAAGGGGTCCTCAGTAATTAGCTAATTGGGAACCACTGCTCTGTACCTTTACATCTCCCATCTATTTTTCCGTGCCCCTTTGCCAACAGCATTCCACACCCTCTGAACATGCTCAGTCTTCATTACACTGTTTTGGAGTTGGGTTGCTGTTGTTTTTTACCCCATTTATGAACCTCCCCTATATATTTTTATACGTTTGCAAACCTTGTTATCTCCCCAGCCTTTCTAATATTTATTCATGAGTGTTGCCATGTTGTTGTTTCTTTTTGTTGTTGTTAAAAAAGATCAGCGCTCACAGCCTGAACATCAGAAATAGAAGGAATGATTGGGGGGCAGGGGGTAGAAATTTTCCTGCTGCAAGGAAGATGGCTGCTGATGGTCCTCCCTTAGCCACGATGGCTAAGTGAGACTTGAGAGTTAAGAGGCATAATGCTACTTGGATACCAGTTGCTGATGAGTGAAGAAGGGCTTCAGCTCTCATGCCCTCCTTGTGAGCTTCCCAGAGGTACCTGGTTAGCCATTGTGAGAGCAGGCAGCTGGACTGGAGGGGCCACTGGTATGATTCAGAGCACTCTCCTAGTGCTCTGAAAGACCACTTTAGGAAAGAGGATGCTGGACTAGATGGATTGTTGGTCTTATCCAGTAAAGAATTCCTTAGGTTATTAGCCATGATAACTGAATTAAACCTCCAAGTTCAGTGGCAGTGTACCTCTGAGTTGCTTGGGAAGGTGCAATAGGGGAAAGGGTGTTGCCTTCATGCCCTGCTTCTGGTACCTAGGTACCATGGGGGTACGTATCTTGCCACTGTGGTAAAGAGGATACTCGATTAGATGGGCCTTTGGACTGATCCATCAAGTTTTCTTTCTTTCTCACATCATGCATATATAAGTATATGCCACTTTCATACATTAAACTGTCAATAGCGGATCAGTCAATTGAGTGGTGTCGCAACCATGTCAAGGATATTTTAAAAGTGCATGCCATGGATACTGCACAGTACCAAAACCAGCCTTATTTCATTTAGTTGAAGTTCTCTCTTCTTGCTTTGCCAGGATCAAAAGTGTTGGATTGACTCAGTCGCGTCTCATTAGTCTTCATTTCCATTACTGCTCCATTGCTTTGTCTCAAGGGAATCTATTTTTGCCATGCTTCGGGTTCTTTCTGGGGAAGGTCCCTGAATCGCAAAGATCCTTCCAAGTTTCCTTCCTAGAACCAAGAAGGGTGTGTGTATTTTTCAAAAGGGAGTGTTTTCCAGATGCATTCCACTTTGATCTAAATGCATATTTGGACCAATAGCCTTACTCAGTATGTAAGTCTGATGGGCGCGGCTCTCTGAGCTTTCTTCTAGACAACATGTCCCCTTTGCATAAAGGGACCTGAGATCAATGGAGCTGTTCCAGTTTATACCACAAAGATCTAGTGAATAGTAGGGATGTTGGAACATTACAATTTACTTGCACTTAAAGGCAAGCTTACCTGATTTGCATTTTCCAAACCAATATGCAGACTGAACCACAGCAATCCTTTGAAATACATTTTTCTAGATTTTGCAATGCAGTTCTCCAAGCAAGTAATGTGTACAAAAATGAATATATTATTGTAAGGTGTGCATGTAAATGCATGCATTATATAACATACAAAACTGCATTATGTTAGAGGAAATTAATGTTTTCTTTATCTGTGTTAAAGTCTACCCTTTCAATATGTAAGTTCTATATATGTCACATGTGATTTATGTCATATTTTAAAGATGTAGGTTTCATTAATGATTCTGGGCAGCAACGTGAGTTCATGCAATATTTTATACTGTTGGGTTTTGTATTGTATTTATTTATCTTATATGTGAATGGCCTATAGCTCAAGCATTAATAAACTACTACTACTACTACTACTACTACTACTACTACTACTAATTTTAGACATCCTCTAACAGGGTCTTGAGTGGTGCTGACTGACTGAGAATGAAACCTCCCAGTCATAGTAGACAGAATGATGAAGATGTCAAACCAGTGCATAGCAGCTGTGAAAAGGGCAAATTTCATGCTTGAGATCATTGGGGGAAAGGATTGAAAATAAAACTGCCAATATTGCAATGCTGTTATGCAAATCTATGGTGCGACTGCACTTGGAATGCTGTACAGTTCTGGTTGCCTCACTTCAAAATGGATATTTCAGAGCTGAAAAGGCTCAGCAAACAGCATTCAAAATTATCAAGGGGTTGGAGTGACTCCACTATGAGGAAAGGTTACAACACTGGGGGCTGTTTAGTTTAGAAAAAAGGGCAAGCGGGGGACACGTGTATATAAGATTATGCATGAGAAAGTACCTCTGGTTACGTACTTAATTCGTTCCGGAGGTCCGTTCTTAACCTGAAACTGTTCTTAACCTGAAGCACCACTTTAGCTAATGGGGCCTCCCACTGTTGCCACGCCGCCGCCACACAATTTCTGTTCTCATCCTGAAGCAAAGTTCTTAACCCAAGGTAATATTTCTGGGTTAGTGGAGTCTGTAACCTGAAGCATATATAACCCGAGGTACATAGGAGGGCTGGAGAGAAGGACTGGAGTGAAAGGGAGGAGAAACACCTTGGCAGTGGCGTAGCGTGGGTTGTCAGCACCTGGGGCAAGGCAAGTAATTTGCGCCCCCTAACCCATGGATTTGCGCCCCCTAACCCTAACCCCCAGATGTTGCGCCCGGTGCGGCCGGCCCCCCCTGCACCCCCCACGCTATGCCACTGCACCTTGGACACTTCATCCTAGTCTTCCTTAACAAACAAGACAAAGAATAGCTGTACATCAGCAAATCCCACCCTTGAGGTGCTCCTAGAGATGTTTCTGTGCTCTCTGCTAGACACCTTCAGCAGGAACACCTTGGCAGCAATAACAGAGGTGCCTATTGTTATTGAGGAAAGAAAAGGGAGTGATTTGGTGTACTGGACATAGAACAATGCTACCGTGAAAACAAAATGAGCCTTCCTACTTTCTTTAAAAAAAAGAAGTTATTTATTTATCTATCAATTTGGGAATCAAAGGGAGTGAATTTAGCTCCTGTTTCTTTCCCATCTTTGATGGCTCTCATAAATCTGCACAAGGAACAAGGTTTGCTCCAAGTGTCTCATTCCAAATTCTCCTTAATCTGGACAAGGGAAATTGGAGGAAAGTCCATCTACTTGTGGGTGTCAAGGGGTGTTGAGAGCCTTGCTAGTAGTGCTTTAAAATTTACATCCTTAAACATGGGAGTAGCCAGGATTTTTGTTGGGGGGGGGAGAGAACCTAATATTTGTATTGATTTGTATTTATTTTTAGTGATTTGGGGGGGCACCTGTCCCCCCTGTCCTCCCTTGGCTATGCTCATGTCCTTAAAGCATCTGCTTGCTTCAAGAACCTCAAGACCACAAGTAATGAATTTAAACAAAGCCCCTGATTGTCTCCCCTGTTGGTCTGGGATACACGGGCAATTCCCATGGGAAGCTTGAGGTCAGGAGTCAAAGAAAGTCAGGAACGAAAATGACTCTGTTCTTGTTTGGGTTGGGAGTTTTGTTGGTGATTGAGCCATGCAGCCTTCTAACACTTTACATGTGTGTTATGTTATCTCTTATAATTTATTTCATGAAATGCCTGTTTTGCGTCATGATCAAGCTGGGGTTCCTCAGCAAAAAGTTCAGGAATGGTGGAGAAGCCATAAAAGTTTGTCTGTCTCTTAGAGTTTAACCTTCCCTCCTCAGCTTCAGTTTCCTGAAATGTCTGTCTGTCTGTCTGTCTTTCTGTCTGTCTATCTATCTATCTATCTATCTATCTATCTATCTATCTATCATCTTCATCATCATCATCATCTATGATGACGTGGGGATCCAGGGCACAGTCCTTCAATGGCTGCGCTCGTTTCTCTCTGGTCGGGGACAGAGGGTGGCGCTTGGGGGGGGGAACTGTCATCCCGCCACTCCTTGGTGTGTGGAGTGCCTCAGGGTGCGATTCTCTCCCCGATGCTTTTTAACATCTTTATGCGCCCCCTCGCCCAGCTTGTCCGGAGTTTTGGGCTGGGCTGCCATCAGTATGCTGATGACACCCAACTCTATCTGTTGATGGATGGCCATCCTGACTCGGCCCCAGACACACTGATCAGATGCTTGGAAGCTGTGGCTGGATGGTTACGTGGGAGCCGGTTGAAGTTAAATCCTTCGAAGACAGAGGTCCTCTGGCTGGGACGGGACGATATGGGATTGAGGGGGCAACTCCCATCTCTTGCGGGGGTGCAATTAGTGCCAGCACCGTCCGTTAAGAGTTTGGGTGTAATCTTCGATACCTCCCTCTCCATGGAGGCACAGATTGCAGCTATAACAAAGGCGGCATTTTTTCATCTCCGCCAAGCTAAGCAGTTGGCCCCTTACCTCTCTCGCCCTGACCTAGCCACTGTGATCCACGCGACGGTCACCTCCAGACTGGATTATTGTAACTCGCTCTACGTGGGGCTGCCCTCGAGACTGACCCAGAAACTCCAGCGGGTGCAGAATGCCGCAGCGAGACTCCTTACGGGGTCTTCGCTGCGGGATCACATTCATCCGGTGCTATACCAGCTGCACTGGCTCCCGGTGGAGTACAGGATCAGGTTTAAGGTGCTGGTTTTAAACTTCAAAGCCCGATACGGCCTAGGACCCCCGTATCTATGGGACCGCCTCTCCTGGTATGCCCCACAGAGGAATTTATGGTCCTCAAATAAAAACATCTTGAAGGTCCCAGGCCACAGAGAGGTTAGGCTGGCCTCAACTAGAGCCAGGGCTTTTTCGGCTGCGGCTCCAACCTGGTGGAACGCTCTGTCACAAGAGACAAGGGCCCTGCAGGACTTAACATCTTTCCGCAGGGCCTGCAAGACAGAGCTGTTCCACCAGGCCTTTGGTTGGGGCACAGCCTGACTCCCTCCTTTGGCAATCTTTACAATACTTTCGTTTATGGTTGCCATCAATTTTGATTTTAATTAATTCTTATGATGTTTTTATAATGTTGCACTATTTTAGTGTTGTTAGCCGCCCTGAGCCCGGCTTCGGCTGGGGAGGGCGGGATATAAATAAAATTTATTATTATTATTATTATTATTATTATTATTATTATTATTATTATTATCTATTTATCATCTATATCTATCTATCATCTATCTATCATCTATCTATCATCTATCTATCTATCATCTATCATCTATATCTATCATCGTACTCACTCTCTCTCTCCCCTCTGTATGTGTATCTGAGAACAAGATGTATCAAATGAAGGGGGTTCTAACACATGAAGTTTTGCTATAATAAACTGCGTTAGTATTTAATGTACCAAAAGACTCCTTGTTGTTCTTGCTGCAATAGACTAACGCAATAGCCCACTGGGAATTGCTAGTCTTTAGTGACCCAGACTCATGAGATTTGCTTCCTCCAAACTAATAAAATTATTTTATTAGAATGCCAATGCAATTTAGTCAGATTAGCAAAATTATTACTGTTGGGACAATAAGCAGATAGGAATGTCTTTCCCAAAACTTTGAAGGGGTGGGGCATAGACTCCTTGATGTAGCCTTTATGAGTTCTGCTCTGGCTTCCATCCTCCGATTTTGCCCTCTCCTACAAAGTCATTCTGCTCCACATGTTAATATTCTGCTCTTTGGTTTCTGTAGCTTCTTCATTAACCCTCAGATAGATGCACATCATTTTAATTCAGGCAGATTTTACTGGAGGAGAGTGGGACTTGAACATTTGATACCTGCTAAGGCCAATACAAGAAACTTATTTTTGGACCTAGAAAACCCAAATGATGCACACCAGTCCCTGCCCTGGAAGCATATTGTCTGAACATAGGGTCTGTGCAGCAAAATTCTTTTCCTGTTGTATTTCATCAGTGTGCAGGAGCCTCAGAACACATGTTCCTCTTTTCACACATACTTCCCAAGTGAATAGTCCAGTTAACATACTTACTTGGTTCCTATTTCTAACTGCTCCTATTCCAATCTTGTTATGAGTACTGTGGAGGAGGAGAGGATCATGGAGAGGATGATCTAATCCAGAGGAAGAATGGCAGGAGCTTGGGAAGTTGGGGGTTTGATGATCTGGGGGAGGGACCCAGCGAGTTGAGGGTGATGAATTGGACCTCCACAAAACTTTGGAACCCAATATGAGGGCCAGTGAGCTAGAGAGTGAGCAACGGAATCCAGGGAAGGGATTAAAATGGTTGACATAGAAGCATTCCACCCTGTGATATCAGATGCCCCTCGTTGGACCTTTCCTGTTGTGAAGCTGCAGCCTCCAGTGCTGCTTCTTGTCAGTGGTGAGCCTCCTCTTTCCAGGGAGTTTCCTGAGAGTAAGTCAGATGCTGAGCTGGCACCAACTCCATTTCCATGGTGAGGACAAACTTTGCAGCCCCAAACCACTTGAAGGAGTGCCCATATGCTTGCCCAATCAAGAGGCTTGACATGCTAAGAGTTGTGGGGACAATGCATCACGTTGGATCAATTTTCTTGCCTGTGCTTAGTCATGAAGGCTGTCTAGTACCTGCTATACAGTGGAACCTCAATTTTTGAGCATCTTGGAAGCCGAACGTTTCGGAACCCAAACACCAAAAACCCGGAAGTACAGTGGTACCTCGGGTTAAGTACTTAATTCGTTCCAGAGGTCCGTTCTTAACCTGAAACTGTTCTTAACCTGAAGCATCACTTTAGCTAATGGGGCCTCCCGCTGCCACCGCACCGCCGGAGCACAATTTCCATTCTCATCCTGAAGCAAAGTTCTTAACCTGAAGCACTATTTCTGGGTTAGCAGAGTCTGTAACCTGAAGTGCATGTAACCTGAAGCACATGTAACCTGAAGCGTATGTAACCCGAGGCACCACTGTAATTGCTTCCGTTTTCGAACGCTCCTCAGAAGTCGAACGGCTTCCGAGGTGCGTTTTTCAATTTTCACCACTGAAATTGCTGACAGCCCTTTGTGCCTCAGCTGTTGAACGTTTCGGAAGTGGAATGGTCTTCTGGAACGGATTACGTTTGACAACTGAGGTTCCATTGTATATTGTAACCAGTGCCTTGTCTATGTACTATTACAGAAGCTGGGCACTACCTCCACTCTCTGCTGAGCGGTAGCAGAATTCCAGGGGGTTCCAGGCACTCACCCAGGATTTGTGTTCCTTTGGAGAACTGAAGACACAGCAGAGACTGCTGTAGCTTTAAGATATATGATTCATTCACATATTTACACCTTCAGTCTGCTTGGAGGTGGCCCAGGTCTTATAGCAGGATCATTTCAAGAGGGATTTGTTGCCCACAGCAGTGCAGCACTGGAGTGCAAGGCATCTCTCCCAGCCAGCCTTTAGCCAGCCTGCCTAAGATGGCTCTCTCTCTCCTTCTTCCCAGCACACCTTGCTAAATATTCTCTCTTCCTCTCACTTCACACCCAGTTACCCTGCAACCTCTGTTTGCCCAGGTCCAAGATTCCTCTTGGATGGGCCATTGACACATTTTGTCATGTTAATGCCTCTGTCCTTGGCGTGGAAAGGAAGCTTAGCCTGTATATTTCCACTGGCCTGCAATCTTCCCTTCGGTACTCCAGATAATCAAAATCTTACTATTTATTAATTTCTAGGCTTTAGGGGGATCCCCACAAAATCTTTAACAGTACTAATCTGAGTTATGCATTAAGGACTTTGGCAAAAACAGAACTGGGAGTTTGAGTTCTTTGTCCAGCAAGGAACACCAGAATAGATCTAAGTATGTAAGTATGTAGGAGACAAAAAAAAAAATCCTCACAGTTGAAAATTAAGCATTTATCTTTAGCTCCATCATGGTGATCGCCTAATTCCACCATGTATAGAGGGTAGGCAAACTGCTTAAGTAGAGAAGGGGAGGATATAGGCATGACCACTTTATATACCATGCCTACTCCTCCCAAGGGCTGGCAAATCACTCCATTCTCACTCCTTCTGGACCCAACACAAACATACTCCCACTGGACCTATTCTGAAGCCAGACAGTGGGGGGATATTTAAGCAAATGCTGCATACCGCTTTCTGGATTTATTTTATAAAAGGTGTGTGCTACTTAAACCAGAATTAAGGGGAAACAAGTCCAATTAAACCCTTGAAGGAGGAAAATAAAAGAACCAGATGGGGAAATTCCACTTATCCCAGGCTACAAATTATTGCAACACAGGCAGGGTCAAGAAAGATTTTACCAGAAGAGAGTAGGATCCGAACAGGGAATAACTGGCAAGGCCAAACTTGGACATATTTTTCCTATATATCTCAGGCTGCTTAGTAATGACACTGAGCCAGATATTATATGCCAAAGAAGGAGGGAAGGTACACCGCAGCAAAAGCATCTTCACTGAGACCATCTGTTAATAAAACCACCAAGGCTGTGCTTGGAGCTCTGAGGCCAGTAAGAATATGCACAGCTAAATGAAAGCTGCATGGTAGTGATTGGGATGAGGCATTTAGCATGCAAAATGTCTGTTTCTGGGAAAGGACAGGATGCTAAAGATAGAAGCATATCAGGTGGGGCCCTGACTGGCATACTTTTATTGGTGAAACAGTTATGGCAACCCAGTCACTGGGCTTTGGTCAGATGGACCCTTCTCCTTCCCCAGAATTTGCTACTAGGAAATCCATTCTATTGGAAGCAGAAACTGGCAGGGCACAGCTCCGATTGGCTAGTAACAGGAAGCGGTGCAGTTACATCTCATTAAGGTTATAGACTAAATGGTCTGATTTCAGCATGAACAAACATGGCAATGGACAGGGAGTTGATGGGAGTTGTAGCAACATCTGGAGGGCCAAAGGCTTTTCATACCTGCTTTAGATGGTAATATGTATTACATCACTGACTTTAAGATGAGGTGAACCAGACTTCTGTCATGGGGAACACTCTTGTTCATTCTACTAAAAGGAGTCATTGGTTTCTTTCTTGATGGCATGATTGGCAAGTGGGGGGGTTATAGAATCATAGAATCATAGAATCATAGAATCATAGAGTTGGAAGAGACCACAAGGGCCATCGAGTCCAACCCCCTGCCAAGCAGGAAACACCATCAGAGCACTCCTGACATATGGTTGTCAAGCCTCTGCTTAAAGACCTCCAAAGTAGGAGACTCCACCACACTCCTTGGCAGCAAATTCCACTGTCGAACAGCTCTCACTGTCAGGAAGTTCTTCCTAATGTTTAGGTGGAATCTTCTTTCTTGTAGTTTGGATCCATTGCTCCGTGTCCGCTTCTCCGGAGCAGCAGAAAACAACCTTTCTCCCTCCTCCATGTGACATCCTTTTATATATTTGAACATGGCTATCATATCACCCCTTAACCTCCTCTTCTCCAGGCTAAACATGCCCAGCTCCCTTAGCCGTTCCTCATAAGGCATCGTTTCCAGGCCTTTGACCATTTTGGTTGCCCTCCTCTGGACACGTTCCAGTTTGTCAGTGTCCTTCTTGAATTGTGGTGCCCAGAACTGGACACAGTACTCCAGGTGTGGTCTGACCAGAGCAGAATACAGTGGCACTATTACTTCCCTTGATCTAGATGCTATACTCCTATTGATGCAGCCCAGAATTGCATTGGCTTTTTTAGCTGCCGCGTCACACTGTTGGCTCATGTCAAGTTTGTGGTCAACCAAGACTCCTAGATCCTTTTCACATGTACTGCTCTCAAGCCAGGTGTCACCCATCTTGTATTTGTGCCTCTCATTTTTTTTGCCCAAGTGCAATACTTTACATTTCTCCCTGTTAAAATTCATCTTGTTTATTTTTGCCCAGTTCTCTAATCTGTCAAGGTCGTTTTGAAGTGTAATCCTGTCCTCTGGGGTGTTAGCCACCCCTCCCAGTTTGGTGTCATCTGCAAATTTGATCAGGATGCCCTTATTAACCAGCTTCTCTCCTTTCAGTAGCAATATATCCATATATCAATCAATCTCTATCTCTATCTATCTATCATCATCATCATCATCATCATCATCATCATCTATCTATCATCTATCTATCTATATGGGAGGAAAATGTCAATTTATTTGAGAAAAGTGTTACATGTGTACACCAGTTTCTGCTCTTTGAGGCAACCATCCTACTCTGCTTAAAGAAGGGGTGGAGAATTTTGGGACTGCAGGACAAATACAGCCCTCCAGGCTGCTCCCCAACATCTGCCTAAGACAGCTACCCTACCCTCGGTATTTTGTTGTTTGAGGTGAACCAGACAACATCACTTCAACCTTTATAATTCAAACTCAACTTGAGTGCCAGTTGATTCTTACCTCCATACTGGGAATGGGCTAATGTCATCCACTGCAGCTGATGATAATTACACACACAGCACATACAGCTCTGTCCTCAAACACATTGCAATTGCTCCCTGCTCATGTGTTGCTTGAGGCAACTGCTTCAAATGGCTTAATGCAGGGATGTGGAACCTTAAGCCCAGAGGCTCTTCCCCCAAGTCATACACTTTTCTTAGTAATACCATTTCTCTAAATCTCTCATTAATCATGTTTTTCTGAGTGATTCTGTACGGTGGAAATGTGTCCATGAACTCTGATAATACCTCTTGCTTGCCAAGATGGAACACAGAAAGGGGTGAGCGAGTGTGTGTAGAAAGTAGCCTACAGTACAAAGACAAAACCCACATTTTTCTTCTGCCCATGTTTGCCTCTGACCCTGCCCAACATATCATGTGGCCCCTGGATGTCTGCCCAGAAGAAAAGGTGATCCACAGGCTGAATATTGATACCTGTTCCTGGCTTAATGACAGGAGTAGCCCCAATTTAAATGTGTTAGAGTGGAATGAGCAATGGCTTGCTTAAAAGGCTTTGTATCAAGGGGTCAGCTCTGCAGCTGTGGTGGGAGACAGGCCAGTGACTCCAGGGAAGGGGTCGGCAACCTAAAGCCCACGGGCCACAAGCAGCCCACAGGGGTCATTTATCCGACTCATGAGCCACCCCCAAACCGAGCCACCCGCTCACTGAGTCCCCTTGTGCTGCGCTAAACAGGCACAGCATGGTGTGGGGACTTGCTTCCGCAGTGCCGGAAATCATGTCTGTGCAGACGCCGGAAATCGTGGGTGCGCATGCTCACGCGATCCAGCCCATGGAGGGATCTCCACTGGAGTGAACCAGCCCAGGCAAGGTAAACCTTGCCAACCCCTGCTCCAGGGGAAAGCAAAATGATTGTTTTTCACATGGAATCACAGATTCACCTCCCCACCCCCCATCCAGTCAGAAGTGTGAATTCCTTCACCGATTTGCAGGTCCTGGTGAGGCTATGGCTTTCTTCCCTTGCAAATTTTACAGTAGGTTTATTTTCCTTACAGTTAGGAGGATGCACAGAGGCGGGGTATGTGTATGCTTTTTTTCTTTTTCTTTTTGTCTGTATGCATTGCTTTGACTACAGTCTATCTTCTCAGCCTTGATAGTAAATGCTGAGTAACTCTTGAATAAGTCTTGAACAAGTTCTTTTAATCTTTCCTTGGTCGTACTTTACACAGTCATTATCTAATGCAATACAGTATTGCCATTCCCTCAGTGGTGGTTAATTAGAATTGCCTTTTTTTAAACAAAAAACCTCCCCTGTCCCTATGTCTTTATAACAGCAGACTTAGGCACAGGAATGTAACAATGGGCTTATATCACTATCAGTCTATTAATATTATTGATCCCCGGTAAATATTCCGGTAGATCATTTTTTAAAAAAGGCTCTCCAGGACAATAAGTTTATTCATTCCATCTTCCTTTGCTTATATGGAGGGTTAGGGTTATATCCAACTCAGTCTTCAAAAAGTCAGACTCACATGTTTATGAAACCAAAGAAGGTTTTCTTCAAATTCTGGTGGTATTTCAGAGACATGTGTTTTCAAGCCTAGTTTCCAATCAACAACAGCTTGCTTTATGCATTTTAGCCAAACTGCCACTTTTCTACTGTCAGAAGTGGGATTTAGATCAATCTCTCCCTAATGATCCCCAGAATCTCAAGGAAGGGTTGGGAAAGAGCCTCAAGCTCTGGAGAGCTGTTGCTACTCAAATTATGCAAAATTCTGGGCTACAGTGGACTGACTCTGCCTAAGGTAGCTTCCTATGTAACTCTGAAATCTTGTGTGACTTTCAGGCAAGAAGAATCTTTCAGGCCAAGCTTCCCATGTTCAATTACTGATTCATTGGGCAGGTATCACTCTCTCTCACACACCACTTTAACTCATTAAATTCACTTAATTAGGGTATGCATCGGGTCCTTAGAAAGCGGTCATGGCAGTTAAGCCTCCCAGTAAGAACAAGCATTTTAGAAATATTTTTGGATATGTATTTTATTGTCTTTCCAGCTTGCCAAACAAGTGTTTTCCATAGGCAGATGCTTTCCTTGAAATTACATGGAAGCCAATGTTTGTACACATTTACACCCAACAGCACCACTGTTGGGTGTAAAGAAATAGAATGTGTATTTTTAAAAGAGGTAACCTTTCTCATTTGGAACTCTCATCTATTCTTCCCCAGCTGAGAGACAATTCCCACTTTACAGCAGGCATGGAGAACTTGAGGCCTTCAAGATGCTATTGGGCTACATTTCCCATATACCACCATCATTAGTCATGTTGTCTGGTAGGAGTTCAACAGCATCTGGAGGGCCACAGATCCCTCCCACCCTGTTTATAGGGGAAGTTCTAACTTCATAAACAATCCTTGAAAACAGCCTTTCCCAACCCTCCAGATTGGGTTGTGATCCACATGCCCTACCATTTCTGACCATGAGCCATGATGATCAACAGCATCACCAGATAAGGTTAGGGGATGCTCCTGCGTGAAATTTTGATATCTGGCAATGCCTTGTGTTGGGTCATTCCATTTCCTCAAGTTGTAGGGATTTTTGTGTGGCTTATTCGTTCTTTTTTATTCTTTCCAACAAACATAACCTTTAATTATTTGTTTTTCTTTCCATCTGTTTTCTCTTATATTCCATTAGATTTGTGCAAACCTCTTAGAGTTCCCAGCCTCCTCCATCTGCTGTGTGTGTATTTGTTGTTGTTTTTTATTCCCAATATCCAGTTCTTTTTTTCTCTCTTCCAGTTTTGCTTTATTTGTTCAAAGTGTCAGCTATAAAGTCTTTTCTTTTGTTAAGAAAATCAAACTTTAAAGGTACAAAAGCCTAGATGCAGCTGTCTGACATTTGGCAAGTTTAACCCATTCTGGAGGGACTCCTTTTCTGACAAATTTCATCCACTTCTGCCAAAAGGGGAAACTCATAGTCAGCATAATTCCACATTTTAGCTAGGGTGTGTTGGGAGGAACAGAGCATTGAATTTAACACATCTGATTCCAACATGAACAGCAAGTCAAATTGGAAAAACCCAGAGTGGATCCAAAGCAGATTGGGCTGCTTTCCAATGCCAGGTAAATGTTGTGGCCACTATACACCTCTAGTTTCTTCTCCATATCACTTTTGCATGTCTTCATTCCTTAAATATTTTCTGTCCCATTTCCACATTAATCTGTGGTATTTATAAATCCTGCATGAGAAAATTGTTTTCACATTCATACAGAAAAACATGGTTTCATGAATTCTCTATAAACACATTTGCTCTCAAAGACCAATTTTTATACACATTATTTCGATCCAGGAACAGCATGGCAAAATTCGGAGAAATGTGCAGTCTGAAAATAATTCTGTTCTTCATACACATCTGGGAGACACTGATCAGGTCAGCTTGCATTGGAATTAGTAAAAATTGGATTTCTCGGGCATGCCTAGATATATGAAGAATTAAACCTGATACCTTCTGTATACAAAACGTGTTCTACCAGTGAGCGATGGCTCCTTCATAAACATGTAGCTCAGATATGAGGAACCTCTGGCCTTCTACTCCTTGTTGCTGGATTCTAATCACCAGAGATGCTGGCAGCTATAGTCCAACCCAAATAGGAGGGCCACAGGTTCCTTATTCCTGGTGGAACTTGGTTTTAAATATTCCCTCCAAGTTTTAAGAAAATCCATCCAAGTTCACAGGTGTTTTCTTCCCATGTTAAGTTCATAAGAACATGTTCATAAGCAGGCATAGTAGGCATCCCTAGCTAACAGGACCAGTGGTCAGGGATGATGGGAATTGTAGTCCCAAAACTGCTGGAGGGCCGAGTTTGCCTATGCCTGTTCATAAGGATATGAGCCTGCCGGATCAGGCCCAACATCTGGTCCAACATCCTGCTCTCACAGTGGCTGACCTGTGGGTAACCTGCAAGGTGGACATGAGTGCAACAGCACCTTGCCCACCTATGGCTCCCATAAGCTGGTATTCAGAAGCATGATGCCTCTCAGCAGAGATAGCACAGCTGTCTTACACACTGAATCACTCTCTGAGCTCCACTCTTTCAGCCAAGACTACTTGTATACTAGTCTGTGATGCTAGTCTGTGATACAAATAGACCAATCTGAGATTACTTTCTCCTTGCGCTTTCCTATGATTCATTTTTAGAAATTTAATAAAAAACATTCAGTAATTAAGTCCATGTATAAGCCCATAGGCTTGTGCCAAGGACATCCTTCTCTGAAGGGTTGCTCAATGTTCAGGGGGCATACCAGTTAGCTTGCAAAATATATTTGTTCAGGACATTTCGTTTTCTTTTTCAGCCCAGGATGTACAGTTAACAGAGAGAAAAGAAGGTCAGGGTCCAGATAGAACTGGATGTATAATAACTTTGCATTATATGACAGAGTTGTTCCGCCTGGCCTCTGGCATGGAGCCAATTTGATTCCCTCCCGCTCTTTCTTTTTTCTTTTCCTTTCTCCTCCTGTGATGAGGCTACATTTTAATATTTTAATGTTGTATTTTAATTTTGTTTTTAAGTTGTATGCATTCAACTTGTTTTTATTATTGCTTGTTAGCCGCCCTGAGCCCGGCCTTGGCTGGGGAGGGCGGGGTATAAATAAAAAATATTATTATATTATTATTATTACATGGTGATGTTTCTCTTACATAGGTCTTTTCAGGTTTCAAATGCAGCTAAAATCAGGTGGAGGGGAATGCACAACAAAATGTTTATAGTTGCATCCAGTATTAGTCATATTCAGAGCAGACCTTACTATCAGTGAGTTTACTCTGAGTATAACTAACATTGGATACAACTGTTAAACCCATTCAGTTTCCCTAGATTTAAGTTGCAGCTGCTGCAATGCCCAATGAAAGATACAGAACCGTGTGCTGTATTGGGAGTAGGTAAGGCACTTGCTTTGCATGCATAAGGTCTTAGGTTCAGTCTCTGGCATCTCCAGGAAGACCTGGCAGAGACCCTGTGGCGTTTGCCTCCTAGGTGGGTCATAAGGAAAGGGTTAAAATGAGTGTGACGTGATTGGCCAGTGGAAACTGATAGGAGGAGTTAGGGTTAGAGGGAGAGTTTTGTGAAAGTCAGTTGAGAGTTGGGAGTTGGAGAAGGAAGAGGGAGGATAGGTCTGTGGGTTGGTGGAGTTGTGTGGTGAGAGAGTGAGAGGAATTATTAGGTGGAGTCAGATAGTTAGTTGGGATAATCAGTTTGAACTTGTTAGGAACGAGTAGGACAGTTAAGGAACTAAGATTTAGAAACTGCCAAGAAAAATTAACTGAAACCATAAGCTTGTTCATGCCTATAAAAATAAACTTGATTATTTGTTAATGTTAACAACTGACTGGACTCCGTGTGTACCCGTGAGAAATGGATTGGTGGCAGTGAAGAAAGCAATTACAGTGGTGGCACAGGGACAATAGACTGTCAAACGTCCAGGGGCCCTGTGTGATCGCCACAGACCCCTTGTTTGAAATCCTGGAAGACAACTGTCAGTCAATGTAGACACTACTGAACAAGATAGTATAAGTCAGCTTCCATGTTCCAAAGAAGTACTGCCAACTGGCTTTGAGTTGTTGCTTAGTTGGCATTCTTTTTATACATTCATTTTTGAATGAATATGAGTTTTGCGCTGAACAGCATTCATTGTTTATTGTCTGTTTTTGCTTTTCTGATGTGTGCCCGTTCTATACATGGCAATGTTTGCTTCTTTCTTTAATGCTTCATGTGAGGCTGCTGTTTGTGGATTTTAGCTCTGCTTTTAACACTATCCTCCCCCATAGACTGGTGTCCAAGCTAGAGACGATTGGACTCCCCAACTCCACCTGTCTCTGGGTTTTGGATTTTTTGTCAGAACGTTCTCAGAGGGTTAGAGTAGGGTCACATGTGTCCACAGCCCTTAGCCTTAACACCGGCTCACCACAGGGTTGCGTGTTGAGTCCCCTGCTCTATTCTCTCTATACGTATGACTGTACAGCCATCTACTCCAGCAACAAAATCATCAAGTTTGCTGATGATACTACGGTGGTGGGGCTCATTTCAGGAGGGGATGAGTCCGCCTATCGGGACGAGGTGGAGCGGCTCTGTGTTTGGTGTGGAGAGAACAATCTGGCTCTCAATACGGCTAAGACCAAGGAATTGGTGGTGGATTACAGGGGAAAAAAGGCGGACATTCAGCCCTTGTATATCAACGGGGAACGGGTGGAGAGGGTGGCGGAATTCAGGTTTTTGGGAGTGACTATGGATCAGGGCATGACTTGGAGCGCAAATACCACTGCTCTGGTGAAGAAGGCCCAGCAGAGAATTTATTTCCTCAGACTTTTAAAAAAGAACAATCTGAGTGAGAGACTGCTGGTGTCCTTCTACCGAGGCTCCATAGAGAGCATACTTACATACTGTATTTGTGCTTGGTTCTCCAGTTGTACAGCTAGGGAGAGGAAGGTGCTCCAGAAGGTCATAACCACAGCCCAAAGGATTATTGGTCACCCTCTCCCACCTTTGGAAGAACTGTACGGTTCCCGTTGCCTTAGGAAAGCAAACAACATCCTGCAGGATCCATCTCACCCGGGTTACAGTCTGTTTGCACTACTGCCTTCTGGCAGGAGGTATAGAAACATCAAGTCTAGGACAAATAGACTGAAAAACAGTTTCTATCCAAGAGCTGTGGCCTTTTTGAATGCTGTAACTCGATAGTGAGACCTGGGAGTTTGATGGGTGTGGGTGTGGGTGTGGTTGGAAGGTGGTTTGTTTGGTTGTTGCTGTTGTTTTGCTTTTGTTGTTTTTAAGGGTTGGCATCCAATTTCGTTGCACTTGTGCAATGTTGCACTAGTGTAATGACAATAAAGAATCTATCTATCATCTATCTATCTATCTATCTATCTATCATCTATCTATCTATCTATTTTGAATTCAGCATTCTAGGGAAAGTGGCATACAAACATTAAATGAAAACAAATTTCGGAATCTACCGTATTTTTCGCACCATAGGACGCACTGGACAATAGGACGCACTTTGTTTTAGAGGGGGGAGAACAAGAAAAAAAAATTCACCCCCTCTCTGCCCAGCGCCCCTTCAGTGAAGCGGCAGGAGGCACTGCACAGAGAGGGGGAGAACTTTCCCCCTCTTGTTCTCCCGCTCTAAACCAAGGTGCCGTTTAAGGTGCGTTCAGGCGGCTACCTTGGAAGCCTGGAGAGCGAGAGGGGTCGGTGTGCACTGACCCCTCTCGCTCTCCAGGCTTCAGGTTCCTTTTGACCTGCTCTTTGGCACGGGGGAAGCCCACCACCAGCCCCAAAGAGCAGGTCAGGGAGCAGCGGAAAGGCACAGCGGAGAGGCTCTCCAGCACCTCTCCAGCGTCACCTCTCCAGCAGGGAGAGGGTTGCGGGGCTATGGCTTCTTTAGCCCCGCGCGCGCTCTCCCGGCTGCAGAGGTGACGCGGGGCTGTAGAGGCTCCTGCCATAGCTGCGCATCACCTCTCCAGCCGGGAGAGGGTTGCGGGGCTATGGCGTCTTCGCTCCATAGGACGCACACACATTTTCCCTTCATTTTTGAAGGGGAAAAAGTGTGTCCTATAGAGCGAAAAATACGGTAATGTAAGCAGCCAGGGTGCTTTGGAAAGGGAAGCCCTGGCTTAAGTCACTTTTTAATGCACTCCAGACCTAATCACTGTGTTTCCCCTGCTACCTTTGGCAGGACACACTGCAACAGACACTTTATTATGCGTGAATAAATACCAAATTGTTTTGTCTTAAGCGGGGGGGGGGGGTCACATTGAAGCAGCAAGCAGTCATAGTTGAGCTTTCATTCCTGTACTCAGTGTCCTTCTGTAAATCTAAATATATTTGTGAAGTGAGAATTCAAAATGCGGTTTTAACAGTGGTCAGGGAAAGGCCAAATCCAGGCACTGTAAATAAAGTTAAGGCTGACATTTGAGCTTTGGGAACTGCAGGAAGCAATGAAGTGGTTCTGCCAGACCTGAATCCACTTAAATCTTAAGGGAGGGCTCGGCATTTGATATTAAGGGAGGTTTTTTTTCCAACCACATCTGAGGGCCATTTGGTATTGTACTTTGTATATCAATTCAAAAGAGACGATTAACTTCTTGTTTCAAAGAAAAAGTTGAAGAAAGGCAATGTTGGCAAACTTCTCAGTCCCCTTTCCGTCCATTTCCAGGTCCCCTCCTTTCCAAACTATTTGCAGTGACCAAGATTTCTGACACATTCCATGTTTTAGTGTTGAGTTTAACCCTCCCTCCCTGTATTGCCAACCTATTGCCATGCTGTTAAAGGAGGCATGACATTTTGTCAATAGAGGAGGGTGCCTTGCTACCAGCAACCACACTTTGCACTATTTTGGGGCACTATTATATTGCACCCCCCAAAAAAGAGAGGTAGAGCAGGAGCCATTGCCTTATTCTGATTTGGCTTCAGATGATGTGATGTGGCATCTTTATAAAGCCAATTCAGAACGAAGGCAATGTTTCCTGCTTTCACTCTGGAGCACTGTTGGTAAAAAATAAAATGGCATCTATCATTATCTGGGTGCGTGACTCCTGATATGTTCAGGAACACAGAACAGATGATAGTGCAACAATTGAATGGAGGCTGCTAAGAGTGCCTTGAAAGCTTCATCTCACCCACAAAGTCTCTGGTTTTGAGCTGAAAATAAACTCTAAAAAGAACTTTTGAACTTGTATGCGTAAATCTTGCCTTTCAGTACAGGAAAATAGCCAAAAGATAATGTAGAACAGAATAAAACATAAATATAAGCTGTTTAAACACCAGTGAAACATAACTATATTAAAACATACTAGAAGATTTTAAGACAGCTACAGAAACTCACAAGAATCAGCAGTAAACAACTGCCAGTAAAACCTAATCTCAAGTTCTGAAAAAAGGCTTCTTAATGATTCTGCTCTATTCCTTTATTGAATTCAGAATCCCAGGGTGAAGCAGGAAGTGTTTTGGGATTTTCAGAGGCAAAGTATGCTCATTATGAGGCAGCAGAAGTTGAAGAAGAGATCCCTAAAGTACTTCATGTCACCTAGGTGTTCCTGACATCAAAAGAATGCTATAGACAAGTGTCTGCTGAAAGCAAAAATATTTTTGAAGCTTATCATAACTCTATAATGCTAAGTTTTAATGATGGGAAAGGGAAAACAAATACCAGTGTATGTGTGCACATCCAGAGGAACAGCTCCATTGTGACTGACAGGTTTGCTTGCAACCAGAGAGAATGATATCACCAGCACTCTCCAGTCCCATTACCGTATTTTTTGCTCGATGAGACGCACTTTTTCCCCTCCAAAAATTAAGGGAAAATGTGTGTGCGTCTTATGGAGCGAATGCAGGCTCCATGGCTTCAGTGAAAGCAACACAAAGCCTCCGAAGCGCAGAGGTAGCACTCCTGCCATGCTCCGGAGGCTTCGCGTTGCTTTTGCTGAAGCCTGGAGAACAAGAGGAATCGGTGCACAGTGACCCCTCTCGCTCTCCAGGCTTCAGGGATAGCCGCCTGAAGCCTCCGTAGCACAGCGGGAGCTCCTGCTACGCTCCGGAGGCTTCTCATTGCTTTTGCTGAAGCCACCCGAAGCCTCCGGAGGCTTCGCTGGAGAGGCACAGCGCAGCTTTCCCTCTCTGCGCACCGCCCCTTCAGCGAAGTGGGAGGAGAAATGGAAGGGGCTCCGTTTCTCCTGCCGCTTCGCTGAAGGGGCGCTGCATAGAGAGGGGGAGAATTTTTTTTTCTTGTTCTCCCCCTCTAAAACTAGGTGCATCCTATGGTCGGGTGTGTCCTATAGAGCGAAAAATACGGTACTTTGGAAGAGCAAATTTGCATGAGTGAAATTTATGCCACTATACTTAAGGAACATGCAAAGATATGGAGAGGGAATGAGAGCTTTGCAGCTGACAGATTAAAATTGTAACCAGAGGGAATGATTTTATCTGAAAAGCAATTCCCATTTTAGTTCTTTCCACCCCAAAATAGACTGCAATATCCAGTCTTTGAGGAAAACTTGATGTTTTCCCACCTTTGGTTTCATTAAGGGCTGTGCTTCTAGGAAAGCCACTGTGGCTATACTTCTGACAGGATGTATGCTCTCAGAAGTGGTAATGCTGCTGGCAAATTGCGCGCACGCACACACACACACAAGTTTGGGGTTGTTCCTTTTATTGGGGGTGGGTACATTATAGAGGTATCCATCACAAATGGCCTCAGACTCATTTGCCAGTAATTTGGAAGGATTTATTCAGTTGGGAGGGGTCAGTATTATCTACTTCTGTCTTAAGGGGGAAAGGCATAGCAGTTTTAAAAAAATTGTGAATAGGGTAAGGGAAATGAAAGGAATTCAGACACCTGATTTGAATAGTGCAGTGTCCAAATTGGTCCAAGCCAAAGGGGCTGCTATACAAAGCACAAAATTGGGTTCTTAACTGAATTTTGTGGTTGATGTGTACCCTGAGAGGAGATACTAGCAATGTGACCTGCCACAAAACTTGATGTAGCTGTGGGTTTGGGAAGTAACCTGATCTGTGTTAGAATTGCTCTTTGTCTTTCCAATTTACTACTCAAGACTGAATTAGAACAGTTAAAAACAAACATCTGCTCTCTCTGCCCCCCCCCCATTCACTATAATGGGCAATCTAAAAACAGCTATATCTATTTCCTTTTCGCATAATCAGATACAATTTGCAGTCATGGTCACCTCTCCTGAGGGGACAAAGCCTGCCAAATTTCAGAATGTAGTGGTTCTCCTGAAAGGAAAGGCTTTTCTGTTTTGGAGTGAGTATAATAGGAATTATAGCGACTGGGATGGTGAGGGAAAGGCTTATAAATCCCCAGAAAAGACTGCAGTGGAGGAAATGTCACACCCCTTAAGGGCTCTTACCCCCTTGATCTTTAGTGTATGGGGAGTAGCCTTTTGTAAATAGAAAGTGGGAGCAAACACAACAGTGGCTGATGTAGATGCCTTTTCCCCATACAGTGGTACCTTGGTTTACAAACTTAACCATTCTGGAAATCCGTTCTTAAACCAAAGCCATTATTAAACTGAGGGACGCTTTCCCTAATGAGGCCTCCCACCGCCAGTGCCCTTCCACCACTCGGCTTCTGTTCGTAGACCGAGGTAAAGTTCACTAACTGGAACACTACTTCTGGTTTTGCGGAGTTCATATACTGAATAGTTGGTAAACAGGGCTGTTCTTAAACCGAGGTACCACTGTACTGATGGGGTAGGCATGCTCACAGCTTTTCATGACCCTTTATCTGTTTCTGTTCTTTTAGATGTGGCGCCAATTGTGCATTATGCCACGCCCGCACAGCAGCCATTTTGTGACTAGCCTCCACAGCACTTTCTCACAATTCCAAAAGTGAACACTAGACCCAAAAGGTTGATGAACCATTCCTTGGCTAAATATGGTAGGGCAGCATGCCAGTTGCCAAGGACAGTGGTGAGTAGGGCTTTTTTTTTAAAAAAAATAATATTTATTACTTTTAAAAGTTACAAAAAAGTAGAAGAAAGAGAAAAAAGACAAAAAAGAAAAAAGAGGGGGGGAAACAAGAAAAAAGAAAAACCAAAACAATACAATATATAAACAATACAAACCCACCCTAAACCCATTAAACTAAACACATAAACAAAGCAAAACAAAAACAATTTAAAAACATCCCTCCTTTTCCATACTCTGTCCTTCATTCCCTTGTTTCCTCGACTTCCTCACAGCTCTCTTTTTGTGTCCCACTTCTAGTACTTGTTTCAGCAAATCCTTTCCATCTTTCTCTATTTTCTGTCATATTATAAATAACATATTCTTTAACCTTATTTCCCATTAAAGGTAAATTACTTATATACACCCAACTTCTTATAGCATTTCTGCTAAATCCATAAAATATCATTCCACCATTTTTCTAACAGTCATTACTTTAACAATATTTCTAAATAAACGCTTTAAATTTTCCAGTAATCTTCCACTATCTCCTCTCCCTGGCTTCGGATTCTGCCAGTCCTTTCCGTCAGTTCCATATAGTCCATCAACCTGGTAATCTTATATCCGAGGCTCTTAAATCTCTTCCAAGTCCCTTCTGCAGGTTTTCTTCATATTCTTTGATGCTCAGGAGCCAATCTCGGGAAAACTCCAGCCTAGCAATACTTTTGTTCCTTCTGGATAATTCAGCCAAATTTCCAAAATTAAAAATAAAGTCCATAGAGTGTTTCAGAACGTATTTCAGGATTCCTCCAATTCTAGCGACCCCCAAAACTTCAGGCTCCTCCAAACCCAAGTCCATGTCCCAAAAGTCAGTCAATCCCTGGATAAAGGGTTCTTTCCAACTTTCCTTCTTCAATCCAAGCCGGAATCCTAACCTCAAAATTTGACTTTTACTAGATTCAGTCATGAAAGACCTCAATTTATAATCCTCAATTTGCTTCTGAGAAATTAAGGATCCCGCTTGTACTACTTTTGGCTTCACATCATCAGCTTTCTCCTTTTCCTCCACCATTTTCACATCATCAGCTTTCCCCTTTTCCTCCACCATTTGTCCAACCAAGATATGTTCCTGTACCAACTCCTGAATTGTTTCTGTATTGGCACTCACTTTTTTGACTCAAATTAGTCACATTCCGTTCCAAGTTGTCAATTTTAGAGATTGTGTCATCTGTCTTTTTATGGAGCTGTTCCAGCGAGTAGTTTATCTTGTATAATACAGTCACAATAGCTTCTCCTATCAACATTTTGAATGGTCCAAGGCCAGACTCTAGTTTTCAGAATCTTTATCTTGCAGCTGGAGATCTCCCTGTTGCACTCCTGTAACAGTTTCACATGCTCCCTCCAGAGGGAAACAGTCTCCGTTTGTATCAATTCTTTCAAGCACGACTCAAGCAAATAACAATAGTTTCAATTTTCGGTTACTTTTTCCTCCATTTTTAAACGCAGAAGAGGACAATGGAACCAGTGCCTTTCTTATTTTAGCTAGCTGTCAAATCCGTTCTGTCAATAAACATTCCCCGAACGTCATCTGGCAGCCCTTTTCCAGGTTCAGAGCAGTGGCAATTTGATTTTCACTCTCTTCTGCAGGCACACTAGATCCAAAGCTTCCCCCCTCTTCTCCTGCTTCCAAGAGGGGTTATATATTTTTGTCCGGTGGGAATTTAATCCTTTATCAAAAGCTTTCAAAGGCTTTAGCTTGTAACGTCTTTGCTTCAATCTATTTACAAAAACGGGAGGCGGACTTCCTGTTTAGAGCCTTCCCGCTTCGGCGCCAAATTAAAATGTTTCAAGATCCAATTTTCAGTTCTACTCACGGGTAGTCGTTTAAAATCCAATTGTCCACAGGAAAAAGTCAGTGCTCTCCGGCAACAGCAATGCGGCTTCACTCCGTGAAAGAAGCGGTCGATTCAAAGCACCGCGCCACTCACCCCACGTCGCTCCGGATCCCCAAAACAGGGTTTCCCCGCGAGTAGGGGAGGCGCAAAGGGTGCCAGCCGAATCCCAAGTTCACAGGCTTCTCCCGCTTGTGATTTCTATGGGTCTCCGCCTTCACCGTGGTGGTCAGACCCTGCTTTTCACGGAGCAAGTTCCTCCCGATCGGAGGAGCTCTGCCATTGCCGGAGGCGCCAACCCGGAAGTGGTGAGTAGGGCTTATGCCAGTGGTGTGGGCCAAAATTTGCCAGGGCACTTACATTTTCTTTCCCTCTTCCTGCCACCACTACCCCATTTTACCCCTCCTGAACATCCACATATAATTAGACAAAGGGGAATGCAAAATTAAGCAGAAAGGCCACATGGGGCCCTTGGGTTGTAGTTTGACCATCCCTGCCTAACAGACCTTCCTGGTCCCGAGAAACCAAAGGCCAGCTGGGATGGGGGGAGAGAGAGTCACTCAAGAGGCAAAGGAACCATTTGCTGTTAAGGAAGTGCTCTGTCTTTCAGTGCTGGTGACTTCCCACAATGGGCAACAATACATAGATCCATGGGTTTCCCTGTAGTGATGTTTGGTGCCCATTGTGACTGGTGGAACATAAGGCCAACGGTATGTGCAGTCTGAGTCAATGAATGGTGGATCATAGTTTTGTCGCTGTCCTCATTCCTGCTGAGTTCTACAAGTGCAAGTCTGTGACTAAGGGGGTAGCTGACATCCAGTACCAACTCTCCTAGCCTGGTTGTAAGTAAAAAATGTAAGCAGGTGGGAGCTTCCTGGTAGCAGCCTGAGGTTGGTGCAACAGTGTCTGATTCACTCAAATGGAGCATCCTCCATTTTCTTGTTCCAGCTTCAATAGTTCCCAGAAAATGAAGGTTTCTATAGTATGTACCAGTTACAAATTTCATGTGCCACTAAAGTAATTTGTGTTCTTGAAAATGATCCGTTTGCCATAAGGAAATCTATAATAACCCAAGAGTCATGACTTGGACTTTCCATAAATAACTTCCCTCCCATTCTCCCTGAGCACCAGTTGACTTAATGTTTCCCATCCTGGTAAATCCTCTCTTTTTTTTATTTGCATTGTAAGTCCCCAGCTCCTGGTTTTAGCAATTTGTTGATGGACTGGAAAGAGAGGCTTGCATGAGTCATCACCAGCCTAGACAAACAGTAGTCTATGGAGAACAGTCCTTCGCCCTCTCAAGGGAGGTTTTTTTTAATTCTTAAGCTTTTGGAAATCTCTGTAATTACAGGAGGAAAAGTTAGGGCCGGGGGCCGGATGGTTTCTCTCTTTTCTTTCTCTCTCTCTCCCCCCTCCCCCTCCCCAATTTTTAAACATGATGTCAGGATTTCCACTACTTCATGAGGAAGCCACAGTTCCCATTTCTCTTAAACAAGAAACATTGGGGCTTTGCTTACTTTGTCAGATTTTGGCTGGAAAGTTGGACTGGGAAAAGGGGGAGTAGATGGGGCCGCTCTGCACCATTTTTCTTACAAGGACCGAGGCTTGTGTCAACTAACAGATTGGGGGGGAGCAGCTGTACCTTGTCTGGAGTGAAATGTAATAGTAATAGAAAGCTCTTAAATCTGTAGCACAGTGGATATAGCAAATGTGTGAGGGGGCACATTTGCTTCTGGGGAACCTTCAGGGGACTGCATGCAAGTGATGGGTTGGGCCAGAGGCAAAAGTGAGTGGAGCAATGAATGCGTTACCATTGTACAGGGCCAGAAGCAAAGGCTTGGAGGGTCACATGTGGCCCACAGGAGTAGGGTCATTGTGTCAAACCAGACAGTTCATGGATTTTCTCCCCTGCACAAGGTGCAGGCCACAAGCCTGCAGCACAAACTTGAGGATGGTGAATTAGGATGTATGGGGCACTGCCCCACCAACCTCAAGTTTGCTCACAGCCAGCCCTTACCAGCTTACCTTCTTAGTCACAGCCAAACAGGGTGTTGCCCTGGCTGTCAGCTTCCTCCTGCCTAGTGTTGTCCTTGTAAAACTCAGCAGACAGCAGTATGAGGACAAAACTGGAATGTGTTGGCTCTGGCACAACCAGCTGTGGGCCTCCTTACCTTTTGCCTTACGTCCCAATGGGCACCAGCCACCACTTCAAATGGTTAAAGATTGCCATCCTATTGCTTCTTAGTTATCTCTTCTCCAGACTAAACATACCCAGCTCCACCCTTTCTTCCTAGAACTTGGTCTCTAGGCCCCTAATCGCCTTTTTCACCCTTCTCTGGATATGCTCCAGTTTCTCAATATCCCTCTTGCTGTATTGCTCAGAATACACTTGGATAGGAATAGTTTTGGAAATTTTTGATGCCAATGATATATGCCATTTTTAAAAAATAAAAAAGGTAGGGGATAGGAATCTGTGAGTTGATATGGAAAGGGTTCCCCATCCCTCTCACTATCAAGGAAATGTAATAAATGAATAGAAAGAGAACCTACTCAGTTGATGCTGACCAAAAACCCTGCATGCACACTATATAAAAAAAAAAATTAAGTTTCACCACCCCTCCCCACCTTCTTCCCCAATGCTATAATGTAGGCATGGCCAAACCTGGCCCTCCAGCTGTTGTGGGACTACAACTCCCATCATCCCTAGCTAACAGGACCAGTGGTCAGGGATGAGGGGAATTGTAGTCCCAAAACATCTGGAGGGCCAAGTTTGGCCATGCGTGCTATAATATATACAACACTAATGTTTCGTATGAAATGTACCGTATTTTTCGCTCTATAACACGCACCCGACCATAACATGCACATAGTTTTTAGAGGAGGAAAACAAGGAAAAAAATATTCTAAATGAAACAGAGGATGTATGATTTTTGTGGTTCATGCTGTGGCCACAGACATGTGATCTGACGGTGAGTTTGGGGTAGCCCAATGCAAAAATCCTGAGGATCCATGTGGATCCGTGCTTTGTAACCAGGCTCTCTGTCCCTCTCTCCTCCCACTCAGCGGCTCTTCTCCCGCTTTGCTGTTTCAAAGCGAGCCACGGAAGAAGGAAGGAAAGGGAACCATGGATCCTCTGCTCACGACTGCAGCAGATCCCCCCCGCCACCCACAGGCATTCACTCCATAACACGCACAGACATTTCCCCTTACTTTCTAGGAGGGAAAAAGTGAGTGTTATGGAGCAAAAAATACAGTAACTAATTTGTAGGAAAGACTTTACAACCTGAAAAAAGAGACAATGCACGTACTTTTGTAAACCAATAATTTTAAAAATAAATAAATTAAGCAATGTTTCTGGTCTGTCAGCTTTGCAAATGGGGATTTTCCAAAGCACAGACATAGTTCAGCCTTAAAGGATATATCAATACAATTTTGTGGAAGTGGAAGAACGTACTCCCGAAAAACTGGGAAAGGATAGCAAAACTATGATGTATGAATGATTGGAACTGGGTTTGTTTAGTTTGGAGAATGGGGAAAGGTTTGAAAAGTGCTAAGAGGTCAAAAACTCACAGGCATAAGCTACAAGAAGGCCAATTTTGCTTTAATGTTAAGAGAAACCTTTAGGTAAAGGACCCCTGGATGGTTAAACTCAGTCGAATTCGACTATGGGGTGTGGCGCTCATCTCCTCTCATTCAACCAAAGGTTGAATCCAATTAGGTTGTACACACCCAGTGATATTAATGAATCAAAGTTATTTTCAAATGAATCAAATCATTTCCAATGATTTCAATTATCTATGATCATTTCAGTGATCTATGATAAATAGGACCAGTGTTAGATACAATCTCCAAATTTCATCAGCAAAGACAGAGAGTATTGAGTCTAACTGAGACTTGTGCTCAGATATGCAAGCAAGTTTGGGAATCCTGAATCATGTCATTTGCTATGAAAAGTTGACAGAATTAATTCCATTGCTAGTTGTTGCTACATCATTTGTCAGGTGAGGATTAGTCAGCAATGGTCCATCCCCCTCCCTGCTGAGTTCTACAAAGGCAACACCCAGCTGTTGTTGTTGTTTAGTTGTTTAGTCGTGTTCGACTCTTCGTGACCCCATGGGCCAGAGCACGCCAGCACACCCAGCTATACAAATGCAAATAAAACATTTTAAATGTGTTGTAAAGTGCAATATACAAATGTGACACTAGATGGCGATGGTGAGCTATGAGAAATTCAATGTGTATTTTTCAAAACGTTTTTTTGGGGGGAAGCATTTTCACAGCATTTTTTATTTGTGTGTAGATTCTACCTGAGGCTGAGGAGGAAACTGAAAGCCTGGACTGGTGTAAATAAGAAGGCAAACGGGTGTGCCTTGACTGAGAGTTCTCAGCCCCAGAGGACCACCTCCACTGCATCAATGTTCCAATGTTCCGTTCCAAAGTTGGACAAACACTGGATTAGGTAGGCTGATATCATTTGACAGCCACCATCCTATGACATACAGATGTGCTGGAGGCCAGGCACAGATTCCCCTGATGTTTTTATTATTTTACTGTGAAGAAACACATAAATCATATGGCACGCACACATGCACACGCACACAGTCAGGATATAGAAAAACTAAGGTGTTGTACATCTGGGCCAGTTTCTCCTTCTGCAAAAACAATTGTGTGGGATATTAATCACACTTGTCTCAGTCTCTTACCTTTTGTTTTTATCAGCAACATTTGTGGTGTGCATTGGAAGCACATAATTCTTCTGTAGCTGGTCTCCTTGGCATTGTGTGTTTGAGACTCTTGAGAGGGATTGCTTAAAAGCCCTTTTAAAATTCATTTAACTCTTATTACTTTTTGCACTTTTAATCTGCTAGACTTTTTCTTTTTAAATTTTAAAACAGTATGCTACTGCTGCTTTTATGCTGTGTTCAACTGCCTGGGATCTAATCAAATGAATAAAGGTTATAGCTATAGCTATAGATGAATAGCAGGGATGGGGAAGCTTTTTTTGCATCCCTGAAACCATAGCCCCTTCCATAGTCACATGCCAGGGTTAGGTGTGCCAGAGGCAAACCTGGGTAGAGCATTGAATGCGCATAGTTTCTGTGCTCACACACCCCTTCTTATCATTATCTAGCATTATCAGATATCAAGGACACATTTCAGCATAGCAAAAACACTCAAGAGGTTGCAAAGCAGGGCCAGTGAGGTGTGTGGTATGTGTGTGTGTGCGCGCACACACACACATGTCAGCTCTTAGGCCTGGGCTCCACCTCTGTTGGAAAACTTTATCATTTCCAATAGAACAGACAGTGCAAATAGTTTCAGCAGACTCTCCAGGATTTGACAATAACAACACAAATGACATTTTGCTCTTATTGAAATGCTCTGATGTGGGAAAGCTATATTGAAAAGATGCACATAGGTGTTCTATAATAAATAATGGCTTTCTATCCTAATGTTTTCCACTCTTTTCGACTCCAATTTTCCATTCTTGGTTTCATCTCAAGTTTTAGGGGAAGCTTGGAAGTTGGGGGGGGGGGAGAGGCAGAAATCCCTGTCACACTCTTTTTTGAAATATGACCATGACTGGCAGAGCACCCCCCCTACTCTTACGCAAACAACTTCTAAACAGATGGGGCTGTTATGCTCTGATCCTGGCCTGTTGAACTGAACTTTCTAAAGTCTTGAGGTGATGTTTAGATGGAAATTAAAACACACTCAAACACAGCAGCTGTGAATAGAGATGTCACGAAATTTTGCAATCCTTTGTTTGTCAGGGTGAACATCCATAGTTGTTAGTTGTTGTCACCCATCTGTCTTGAGAGATAACGGGGTGCACCTCAGGGGCTGAAGTAAAACCACTCTGCTAACAGCATTGAAGTGACCTCCTCAGGGTGTGAGCCTGGACAGTGTGTACAGATGTCCTGTCCAAAGGAAATCAGAGCAATACAGAGCAATACAATACAGCTGTAGGAGTTGCCAAGAGGAGATGTACAAGGCGCCATTCAACCATCTTAGGGACTCCACTCTGGATTTATGTAGGATTTACTCTTTAGCCTTTTCTTCTCCTGAATATATCGTGCAAGACAGCAGAGGTTTAGGATCAGAGTTTTCCTTATCTTAGATGAGTTCCCTTACTAGGTTGATGAGCCCATCTGTACTTCACTTCCCTCTATGGCATGTGCAGAAACTGCCTTCCTGACTTTTGGACCCACAATTGGCCTCAAAGGGGCATTCCAAGCCCCACCTGGAGAGGCCAAGGATTGAACCTGAACTAATCATTAGTGCTTTTGCCTGGCTGGATTGTGTCCTGGAACTTTGATAGTTTTCTTCGCCTGCCTTGGTGGAGGATAAACAGGTGTGCAACTGTGTGCAGAAACTAAGGGTGTGCAGAGACTCCCAATCTGCCTCATGCCCCCAATCCAGTGGCGTAGCGTGGGTTGTCAGCACCCGGGGCAAGGCAAGTAATTTGCGCCCCCTCTGCCCTAGGGGCAGAGAGCTGCGAGTGCGAGCGGCCCCCCCAGATGTTGCGCCCGGTGTGGCCGCCCCCCCCTGCACCCCCCACGCTACGCCACTGCCCCAATCTAGGCTCCATGAATCAGACTGCCCCACAATGGGCCAACCCAAGAAATGACACAACTTCCTGGATCCAGTACCAAATTAGTATTGGCATGGGGCTAATGTTTAATTACTTTTTTAAACCTTTATTGAAACATATGGCCAGGAGGGGGCTGGGGACTGAGGCATTGCCCCCCTCTCCCCACCAAGAGTGGAGGCTCACTTCTGTGGGGTGTGTCTTCTTAAACTGGTTTTCTGCAGGAAAACAATGAGCACCGTGCACCACACAGAATCAATGCCTCTATTCAGCAGCTGGTTTGTGGATGCATAAGAATGCAAGGTGCTGCTTAGAGATGGGGCACTAGACAGGAAGTAGAGTAAGGTGGCTTTGGGTTCCTACACTCTCCAAGGAAGATGCAGCTGGAGGTCAGGGTAGGTCATTGGCCTTTTCACTGAGTTTTCCAAGCCAGTGACTGCCTTTGCTTCCAGACTGATGCAGCACCCTCTGTCAGCCACTCGCTGACATACCTGAATGGGTCTGATTTGGTTCAGCTTAGTCAAATCTGGTGCATCTTTCTAGTACAAAGCAGCCTATTGTACAAACGTTCCCCATCCCTGCTCTAGGTATGACAGCACCCTACTCCAGGTTGATGTTGACAAAAAAGTGGTTCCATTTCTCTTTCACTTGCATTCTTATTGTTGGATCTCATCTTTGTTAATGTTTCTTTTCTTTTTAAAATAATTATATAACAAAGAGAAGAGGAAAGTGGGAGATCCTCTTATCACCTTTACACCATAATCAATATTCATTTATCATCAAATCTTTAATTTCCCTAGAAATTCAGGTGACCTCTGAATACTTTCTGAGTATTCAGTATTTACTTATCATCATTAAGCTGAAAGCATCATTTCAGAATTTGAACGTGTCACTCTTGATGATGGAAGGAGGGGGGGTAAGAGCACTAATATTTTAGCTCTGCAACATTGGGGCTAGATGTTATTGACATGGTGATGGTAGAGAAAAGCAATGCTTATTGACTGTGGGGGATGGCATCCATGGGAAGTGGTAGGATGGAAGGCAGGAAGCCCAGTGTAAGTGGCACCAGTGCCAATAAAAGACAAAGCCAACTAATTCTAGTTTTCTCCTCCTCCCTGCTGAGTTCTATGTGGGTCAACACTGAGACTAAGGAAAAGGAAGCTGATAGCCTCCCCCCGGACTGATTGTAAGGCAGACAGGCAAGAGCTGGCTGGTGGCATATAAGATTTCAATGCATTTAGCAGCAAAAAATGCTACTCATATAGGACGTCCACACTTGGTGCTGAGAATCTGGAGGACCACCTTGCCTTTGAGGGGAGTGGAGAAGAAAGAGGCCTGAGGAATTGTCACCAGCCAGCTCCCATAGTGGCTTTTCTCTACCCCCCCCCCAATGGCCACCACAGTGCATCTGAAGGACCATGTTGCCCCGAGGGGAGAGAAGGAGAAGCGGTAGCAGCTTTTTCTAAACAAGCAAGTTGTATTTTCTATTCTTTTGTAACTTTTTCTTTAAAATGCTTATTGTTTTAATAATCTTACGAAAACTACTTCATGAGGCCCACCAGAAACATGGTATATAAACAATAATAAACAATAAATAATATATAAATAATTATGATCTTCGCTGACAAGGTCCTGAGAGTTCTGTCTCCTTTACTCAGATCTTGCCCACTCCCTAAGACCCCATTCCACCACAGCGATGGAGCATTTGCTACCACCACTGAGGCATGCGTGTGGGGTGCTGCCCCCCTCTGAGTGGGAAGGGTTAAAGTTAACCCAGGAGTGGAGCTGTGGCCAAGTACGAGAAAGCTGCCTTGGTCCACTCCGCCCACCCTCCTCTGCCCCTGGATCAGGCTTGTCCCTGGAGCGGAGCTGTGACTGGCAGTGTTGGGCCATTGTGTGAGAAAGCAGTTTCTGCAGCTCCCTCACGTGCCAGAGCCAGGGTCCAAGACAGGGAGCCTATCTTGGGAATGCCTGGCCATGCAGCCTCAAAAAAATGTTCCAGGGGCCGTGGCCCTGCCAGCATACTACACCACTGCTGCACCATGCCTGAGGTTGGGACCAGGGCAAGAGAAACTGCCTTCTCAGTGGCCATTTCGATATTGTGGAACACCTTACACCAGGTTATCAGTTCTCCCTTCCCACATTCATTTTTTCCACTCACTGGTTAGAACCCTTTAATGCAGAGCTTTCCAAACTTTTCATGTTGGTGACACACTTTTTAGACATGCATCATTTCATGACACAGTAATTCAGCTTTACTAGCAACCCAGAGGTTGAACTAACCCCTTTCAAGCCCCAGGAGGAGCATGGGGAGCATTTGCGTGACACACCTACACACTGCAGCCGACAGACTAATGGGTTGCAACACACAGTTTGGAAAGCTCTGCTTTAAAGGGTATGTCTTGCCAGCCAATGGTTTTCTTTATGAGCTTGACAAGGGACAAGGGGCTTATTTCACCCAGAAGGCCACATACCTTTGTGGAGAATGCTGTATGCTGGGGGCTTGGGGGTTGGCCTGAATAAAAATGGGTTGGGCAATGAATATGACACTCAATCTTTGTACAGTAGGGCTAAACTCCAATCATACAAAACCCAGAAGTTTCTACACATCCACACTCAAACATGTGCTACATCTGTTGACCCACCCCCTTTGCTTTTTGCCCCAATCAACATGCTTTGTCATGGGAGGATGTGGCACTCAGACTGAAAACCCATACATGGGTTACAGTGTCTGAGGGATACCTGCAACCCAGTTCTCACAGCATAAGGCTTGCTGGATGACCTTTCTCTCTCAGCCTAACCTACTTCAAAGGATTGTTGTGAAGATTAAGGTTTTCTATGTGGGGACAGCGGAGAAGAGAAATGTAGGCTGGCTATAGCTCTATGGAAGAAGGGTGGGGAATGTGTAAAAGCCAGGCTCTTTCAGAAATTTACTAGAGCCTGTGCTTATAACGATCAGTGATGAATGCAAATGTTCCATGCATCTGTTTTTGCCCAGAGCATTTGCAGTTCCTCTGTATTCAAAAAACCTGGCAATCCTACCTTCTAAAGACAGACAAGATGAGCTAATATTGGTTCCCCTTTCCTTGTCTCTAAATCATATGATCTTATAATGCTTGCTACTGAATGTAGCATAATGTCCTATGTAATGTTATCCCCTAACTACTCAGAGGCAGCTTGAAGGAAATTGCCTCTCCTATAGAAATGCATGTCTTGCTTTTCTTTCTTTCTTTTTAAAGGGAAAAAAATATCTTGTTCCTATTTGGCTTGGATCCTTGTATTTCATTTCTTCCACATTACATAATATGGTAGTTGGGGAGATATGTTTGACTCTCTGTGGTCTTTTGCTATCACATTCACTTCAATAATCTCCATTGCTGCTTCTCTTAAGCAGTATTCAGCAACCTGGTGCCCTCCTCCAGATGTTTTTGGACTACAACACACAGCAGCCAAAACATGAAGTCCAAAACGTCGGGAGGGTACCAGGTTGGTGAAGGTTGCTAAAAAGTGTGATCTCTCTCTCTCTCTCTCTCTCTCTCTCTCTCTCTCTCTCTCTTTGCATGCATATGCATTCTCTAGGTCCAGACCAAAACATTTTGCCAGCTGAGGCAAATAAGAAAATAGTGCCCCCTGCCATGTCTCACTACTACAGAAAGTTTTGTCTCATGCGCACTCTCACCGAAGCTGCTTCCAAGCCACAAGGCCTTTTGTTGCCTGAGGTAAAAAGCAATATGGGTCCCACCAGACCCATAAAGAAGCCAACCAGACTGGTAGCTGAATCTTACTCCAATATTGGTAAAATAACTGTATCTTCCACCATGCTCAAGGGCAGCAGGCAAGTGGGGGGTGGGTCACAGGGCAGGCCATGTGGAACTCTGAGCACTGTTCACTCCCCCTACCACTTCGGTATCTGCTGCAAGAGGCAGCTGCCTCTCTCTGCCCCATCTTAGGACCAGCTCCAGTGTTCCCTTGCCTCTTTCCTCCCTACTTTGTGTTACATATTTAGTTTTAGAAGATTTTTAATTACTAGGTACCAGAACTTTGATGTGGAAGCTCCCACAAAACATCCGTACCACTCTCTTCTGGCTCTTCAAGCTGATCACTTGCTGGTCATAGAACAAATGAGATTATGACTTAAATGAGCCTTATTGTTTTGAAAAGATAAATACCCTCAGCTTCACACAAGTAAATAAAAAAGAAGGAAGAGTCATTTCTTACATAGTAAAGATTAAAAGGAGCCATGATGACCTGTCAGCTCACTCCCAATACTCTCCAGCCCACAACCCACAGGGTTGGTCCAGGTACAAACAAATCATGCAAGGTCATGTTTCTTCTTCTTTTTATGCAGTTCTTAAACCTATGGTTTCCATATAAGGTTAACCTCAAATGCATTACCCCACATACACTTTCCCTATCCTGCTTTTTCCATATGCAACATTGACCTACACCCCAGTTGTCATGCACATGTACTACCAAAGATTCAAATGTTCTAGCAGATCCTTAGGTGATTACATCAATTTTGTTGTCTGTTTAGAATTGATCATAAGCATGCATGGTTCCCTCTTTCCCATTCTCCTAACTGTGTCTAACCGCAACTTCCTTGTCTGATGCAGCCATCAATTTGATGGAAGTGTGGAATATGACCAATGTCTCACTGTTGTGCAAGGGAAGGAAAAATGAATAAATTTGTGGGTAGAAATGCCTCCTTCACTTGGTAAGAGGATATCACCAGGGATGAGCTTTTTTCTGTTTGAAACTGTTTGCAAAGCCAAAAATTGCTACCGACGGAGGACAGGCAGATGTAAACAACATCCTTGTCCAACAAAAGAAATGGTCCTCTGGAGATGAGGACTATGTTTTGACCAGTTGCTTTTCACAGATTCTGTCCAAGAACTTTGATCTTCAACTACTGTGTGTGTATGCGCAGGTTATAATCTGTTTTAATAAACTGAAGCTAATAAACTACTACATTGGTACTTCTGGTTAAGAACTTAATTCATTCCAGAGGCCCGTTCTTAACCTGAAACTGTTCTTAACCTGAGGTACCACTTTAACTAATGGGGCCTCCTGCGGCCACCGCTCTACTGCCGCACGATTTCTGTTCCCATCCTGAAGCAAAGTTCTTAACCTGAGGTACTATTTCTGGGTTAGCGGAGTCTGTAACCTGAAGTGTCTGTGACCTGAAGCGTTTGTAACCCAAGGTACTACTGTAGTAATGGGACCCAAAACCACTGACCCCACTGAATCCATTGAAGTTGAATACAATGAAAATTTAACAATTAGGATGCTTTGGAGAAGGAATTCCACAGTGCAGGCATCAACTTGGAAAAATCTGTTTCCAGTAGTGACCCCCCTCACCATTGTGTTGGTGAGGAACCCTGCTGTTGAAATACTTTGAAGCTTTTCAAGCAGAGATGAGGAAACATTTTTCTGTCCCAGGTTCACATTCCCTCATAGGGAACCATCCAGGGGTCATATGACAGTGGTAGGTGGGTTCAGAAGCAAAAGTGGGCAGAGTAATGTGACACCTTTGTACAGCAGGGGTATATTCAGACGTGATGATGACTGTGCTTGTTTTCCTGATTATTATGCTAGTGCTTCTATTCTGGATTTCTTTTGCACTGCATTACTTGTTGCATTATGCAACTATGGTTTGTTATTATCAAGGCGTCTGAGACTGTTTAAGTAAACCTTCACAAATGGTTATTCATATCCTGATTCCTGGAAATACACTAATATTGTGCTGATAATCATGCTGCCTCTGGTTGTTGCTTTGGTGGCATTGACAGTGCCTTCTCAGTTTTGGTTCCCCATATGTGGAATGCCCTCCCTGATGAGGTGCAACTGACCCTCATTATTAACTTTCAGGAGAAATTTAAAGAAACAGGAAGATACTCTGCTTTCTTTCCAGGTCCTATAAATCTTTTGCCTTTTACAGGCAGTTGATAGTTGATAGATCGCTTTTAAATTGTAGATATTTAAAAGTTATATTTGTTTTATTTTTTTCCATCATGGGTTCCACAGAATTATTGGGATCAGGCTTGGGTTGGCAGGCTCTGACGAAGGAGGAGAAGGGGCAGTGATTGATGGCGACCTGGGTTGGAGTGGGGGGCATCTCCCCCTTCCATCCTGTTTTCAGTCACTTTGGAAGGGGGAGCAGGGATGTCAGCTCTCCCCTCTTACCTTCCTGTGAAATGGAGAGCCTCAGTGGAGCCTGGTGAGGGCTTTGCTCAGCCATGAGGCAGAGGGGTGGGAAGCTAAACTGGATACGGCTTGACTGAACAAGAGCCTGAGCAGGAGGATGCACTATTGTAACCTAGAATCAGGTACTACCTTCACAGAGCAGAGCAAACGTACCTGCCATGGAGGACTGCATATTTGCAATCTTACCATTCCTGTAAGACAAGAGAATCTTGTGAGTGAGTATGCCCTGCCTTGTCTTTAAAGGCTGGCTGGAAAGGTGTGGGTGTGGGACATCTGTTGGGACATCTTCATTGTCCAGTTTATAACTTCTTGCCCTGCTCTTGAACTGTGATTCCTGAGGACTATGTCAGCTGCTCAGCTTGCCTGTTTCTTACTTATAAGTAAAGCCTCTGTCTGGTTAGGCGCCAGGGCAATTCTGATGTTTGCTACCCTAGCCACTTCTGGAAGGCAGGATACAAATTATACGACTAAATAAAATTTGCAATCACCATCACTAAAAGTTGTGGGAAGGCAGTCTCCTCTGACAATTTTTAAAAGGCTTCCTTCTGCCCCTAGTCAACTCATTTGAAAATTCTGCCCTAATTTCACAGTCTCGATCTTGGGTATTTTTGCTGAGCCAGCACTACTGTTAGACTGAGTGAAGCAGCTGCCTCAGGCAGCAGATACTTTGAGGTGGTAAGGTGTCGGAGTTTTATTCTCGGCACTAAGACCTTCATAGCTGCAGGTCATGAACTGGTAGGCTATGTTGTGCCTGGTGTCTTAGTATTCATGCGCCTTTGGCTCAAAAACATAGAGTGTCATGTACCAACACGAACCTCTGCAAGTGGCCCTTTTACAGATGCATTTTCCACTCCAGGATTTGGGAAGAGGATATTGTGTTGGAAAACTATCAGCCTAGGCTTTGAGGTCAGAACCTCTTTCCAGGTCACAGCCAAATCAAATAAACCCGTGAAAATAGATGAACAGTGGACAAAAAACAGAATCCAAAAAAGACCACTGAGTAAAAGCAGATGCTATCAAAAGAAAACATTGCAGATTCTTCACTACAGACTACAACATAAATAAAATGCAATAGTGGGGGGGGATGCAGATGGGTGCCTTCCTGGACATATTTTGGTATGGTGGAGTTGCCAAATAGCAATAATGACATAAACTTACATAGTTTTAGGTCTCATGGTTTCTAGAGGGAGGAGGTAGAACCTCAGGGTGAAGGGACAGAATCAAAAGGACACAATCTATTCTGCTTGGGTTGAGACTGACAGCATTTGCTATTTTACTGTCTCTTCAGTGTCCATAAGATTACACAGTTAATGCACTTTGAACAGGCAGCGTCTAACTGTTACCAGTAGCCACCATGATTCACTCCCTAATCTGAAATCATTAGCTCCCAAGCACCACCACTTCCACGTCCAAGTCCAAACCACATGAGACCTGGCAAACTCATTACATGAGTTATAGCCAATGTTAGTCCTACTCAGAGTAGACCCAATGAAATGTATGACTACTGTCATGCACTGGCGCTTCAGTTGCTGTTTTAATAGGGATTGAGCCTTTCATATAGCTAACCCTGCTCTGTAGAATTTCCTGCCCCTAGAGGTTTTGCAAGAATCTTCCTCCTTTTAGATGTCTTCTGAAAACAGGTCTTTGTACAGTGGTACCTCGGGTTACAGACACTTCAGGTTACAGACGTTTCAGGTTACAGACTCCACTAACCCAGAAATAGTACCTCGGGTTAAGAACTTTGCTTCAGGATGAGAACAGAAATTGCGTGGCAGTGGCGTGGCAGCAGCAGGAGGCCCCATTAGCTAAAGTGGTACCTCAAGTTAAGAACAGTTTCAGGTTAAGACTGGACCTCCAGAATGAATTACGGTAAGTTCTTAACCTGAGGTACCACTGTAATATGATTTGTTTTCTTTAAAACCATGGTTTCTTTCAAACCATTTTTATTGAGGCTTTCACTGATGTTATTATATCATGTATACCACCTTGTAACACATGATGGTTATAAATATTATTTTTATAAAAAAAATAACTTGGGTCCATTAATTTCAATATATCTATTTGGAGTAGAACTTAGATACTATCTTATACGCATCATTTCATTTTATTGAATACTTTAAGATATGAACGGGCCACATTATTTGGTTTTCATCTGGATTCAGCACTTTGGAAATCAGACTGCCTCATACAGAGGTGCTTCATAAATTGTCTGAAATGACTCATGTCTATTTTCCATCACTTTTCAGAAATTAAAAAAAATGGCTCCTCCCTCCAGTTCTGTTAGTGGATGGAATTTCCAGGCTTTCCATCTGCCTCAGAGTGGGGTAGGTGGGCCACATTACAGGTACATATGCCTAGTGGCTTTTGCACAGTATAACATTAACATGTTTTGGGTTTTTTATTTTTTATTAATCTGGGGCAGAAATATATGAAATTTTCGGGAAAACAAAGGGAAAGAACAATGGCTATACAAACTAATTGAATATGCAGAGCTTGCCAGTATGACATCTAGAATAAGAACCCAAGACAAAAAAAAAGTGACGAGGAGTGAGTGGGAGTACCTAGGGGAATATTTACAAAAATATAAATTCCAGGTAGAGGGTATTTTGTGACCAACAGTTGATAATATGAAAGATACGTGTGGAAAATTGGGTGGAGGAATGATGTAAAAGAACTGTCATGGAACGCTGGGTGGGAAGTCAAGCAGAGCTATTGTATAAAAATGGGGGAAAGTGTAATTGTAAAACTGAAAAACTGAAAAATAAAAATCATTAAAAAGAAGAAATTTGCAAGAAAAGTTGGGGGGCGAGGAGTGTGTTTGCCCTTGCAAACTTGCTCCCTCCTCCAAGGATTTGCACAAGCCACAAATCCCCCTAGAACATGTCACCTTGTCTCGTTATTAGGGATTTGTTCAAATCTCTTGCTCATCTTTGCTCATGGTTGCTTCTAATTTGACATCTGCTGAAGCAGCAATCTATTTATTTATTTATTATTCATTCACTGAAGCTCCCAGGGCAGGGTATATCAAAATTGAAACTATAACACACAATTTATTAAATAGATTAGTCAAATTCAATATAATTTGTATAAGAAATGCAAAATAAGTTCAAACAGGACCCCCCCCCCGAATGCTTACAAATTGTGTCCTTTAGCATCACCTCTGAACTATAATAAATAACAGAATTTGATCATTGTAGGGTGATATAAAACCTTGACTCATCCCAGACAAAATGTGGGGGAACTGTGGCACGCCAGGTATTATTCCAGGATTACAGATTGTATAATCCCTAATTGGCCATACTGGTTATGGCATGAGAGCTAGTGTCTAGGGACAGTTTGAGGGCCACAGGTACCCCATTCCCCGATGCAAGCAAAGGGAAAGAAAGGCTTCATACCCAGGAATATTTTCCTCTCTGCTTTGACATTTTGTTGTGTTTTTATTTCTGCATAGTTTAAAAGCGTTCCAACAGGACAGCCAACACTTCTTTTTGCCCTTGAGAAACTGCTTTTGATCCAGGATGCCATACACTGTATGGTCTGCAAGAGCTCATTTTCTGAATAATTGAATAGGTGGAGAAAAGGCCAGTCAATGAGGCTTCCATAAGCCTAAGCAAAAGCTATGCTGGCCAATGCCTTGAACTTCTTTCCATATTAGGAACGTCAGAAGGCTAGGCAGTTACCATGCCATCACAGATTTACATGGTTGGAAGAGATCTCAGGGGCTTTCCAATCTGAGCAAAGTATTGTTCTGAATGCCAGCTACTGGGACTCACAAATGAGCAAAGTGCCACTGTGCTCAGGTCCTGATTCTGGGCTTTCTATTGGAGTATTTGGTTGGCTACAGTGAAAACATGATTCTAGGCTAGTTGGGCCCTTTGCCCAACTTAGCTGGGCTCTTTCTGTGTTCTTATGAAAGGAAAGAGATGAGCTCAACCTAGTGCAAAAGGAAGACATTCACTTTTCCTTGCAGAAGTGTTCTTAGCTGCCATTTTACGCTCTCAGTAGACACTTTCCTGAATTTTGCAATGGTTTGGTTCAAAAAACATAGCATTGCATGCAAAAACAAAAACAAAAAACCCCATACATCAAGCTACTGTGTATCAAATACCTATTTAATTGTGGAATTAAATACTATTTTAACAGTGGGGTTTTACTGTTTTGTGCAGAAACAGGATTTATGAAGGAATTCATGTGAAACTGTCACATATCAGAAGTAAACTACTCTGTCCAGTTATAGGTCTCACCTCTCAGTACCACCCCCCAATTAAATGAGTATTTTGTGTGCCCACAGCTTTTAGATTTCCAGGCCCAAACAAAAGTTGGGGAACCCTTCATAACAAATAAAAAACGCTGCCATCTATCCACTTGATTTCAGTTTGGCATTCCTCAACTCTAGCCCTGGATTCTTCCATTCTTATTGCTACTAGGACTTGTTCAATTGCTTAATTTATAGCCCCAAGAACAACAAGGATCTAGAGAAAATGTGAGTGGAGGAACATAGTGTTTTTGTGCTTAGAAGACAGCAAAGTGATACTCTGAATATACGTACTGAATAACAGGCGCTGGAGGGATGGTGTTCCCATTAAGAATAGCTGCCAGATTTTTTTTTGAATCAGTGTCTGGTACAACCATTACCAGCAACCATCATTGCAGGAGTTTGTAGCAGGGTAGCTTTAAGTGTCCTGATGTTCAGACCCCAAGGTATGCCACTAAGGAAACTGCTGTTCCTTTCTTGCAGAGAATAATTCATTCACTTCTTCCTGCTGAAGGGGAAAAAGGAAGGGTTTTAACAACATAACACGGTATCCAGAGACCTCTCTATAATCATCCCCCACTCTTGTATTTCAGAGCATCTGGTGGCAACTGTGCACAGTCTATGGCTGGGCATATCTACCTCTTTCTCTTCTATGCCAGTTCATATACACTCATTTGTACATTCCATCCTCTTTCTGCATCTGTACATTTGAAAGAAAAATGCATGACAATTTATATTATGTTTGCATGATTCCCCCCATATTTTAACCTATTCATTTTTTGCATGCATATTAAAATTAAATATGCATTTTGATTGCATTTGGTATATTAAGAGGAGTGAAAGTGGCCTCCCCAAGCTCTCTCCAACCTGTTCATAAGTGGAAAATCAGGGTACGGTGAATTTTATTGAGCATCCTCTCTGTGTGCATCCATGCAACATCTTTCACTCTCCCTGCCCGCACTGCTTTTATGTTGTTTTCTTTCCATCCACCCATATAAGTGGTATGGAATTTGTTTAAGCAATGGCCACATTTTCACTTTGGTCACCTCCAGGGGCCAATTCCAGTGTTGGGAAGGTCAGAGGCAAAAGAGAGGCAAAATTGGTCGGCTAGTTTCTGCACACACACACATCTTTTGAACACGCAAGAGGCATTATCAGACCTTATGGATGCATTCTAGAGTTTTTTAAAAAATGGAGGGTGTGGAACATGACTAATTTCTGGTGTAACCTGGGGAGAGTGGATGTGGTCTGGGGAGAATTCAGTGGTCAAATAGAGAGGACTGGGGAGGCACAATTGGTCCTGGTCTGAAGTTCCCCACTCCCATTCTAAAACATGCACTTTCCACCTTGACATATCCTTTGTACACTTAAAACAACAACCCTAAGGTGCACCACAAAATTCAGAAAAGTGTGCAGCTGGGTCCCTATCCAGATATCAGACTGGGGTTGTTTGCTTAAAATACTGACAAAATACATTTGTTCCCCCATCTGTAATCATGACCCCTACTAGTGCCTTGCTGAGTTTAAAATAGTGTCCTATTGCTGTCACCACGAAGCTGAAGCTGAAGCTGAAGCCAAAGGCTAGCATCTGCATTGTGTTTTCTGAGAACCAAGTATTGCTTGAGAAACCTCATCCTGGGCACTCACACTAACAAATAGCTTTTGATTCATAAAAGGATCTCTTTCCATTGCAGATGGTTTCAAGAAAGGAGTCATTGCTAATTGATGAAGCCTGGGGAACAGGTACAAAGTAGAAGAAAACAACAATGGGTTGCCTCCATTGATCTTTGTTCTGTTGCTGGGAGGTGCATTACTGAAAACTTGATGCAGATCCCAGCTGAAAGTAAACATCAGTTCACTGAGCAGAGATGTCTTATCCAAGCAGCCTGGATGCTTTTTTTAAGGATGGAAAATTTTATTTTATATGCTGTGCAGCTCTTACTAGGAAGGATGGAGCAAGAACATTTAATATGCTCCATGGGGGCTGTTCTGCCTTTAATTATCGTGCCAGAGGAATAGTCTCTACAACTAGAAAAAAGAGAAAACAATGAGAGTACTCATTATATTGCTTTTTCACCCCCACCTTTACCTAATCCTCTTAAATGTCCTCAAACTTAAGAATACACTGCTATCAACAGCAATGTTTCAGAGAAAGTTAACAGGACTATTGCTAGTTATTAATGCACCATATTTTTTAAATGGGTGCGGATATTCTTTGAGAGGCATACCACCTTACTTATTACGCATGGTTCACTCATGTTTCCTGCCTTTATTGAAAGCCTCTTTGGCATATTCTTATTTTTAATACAATGGAGTTCTTCTTGCGAGCTTGGTCCAGCCAATCAGGGATCACACAGCAAGTGTGATGACATCACAGTACTGTGTAGCCAGCTTGGGCAACATGAGGGTTTTCACAAAGCCAAAAGTGTGGTAAGACTCCCCCCAAAAAAGCTCAACAACTTTGGCCAATCCAATGGACAGATCACTGCCAGTTTTGTTTTGTTTCTATAGTGGGAGTAGATCACAGTCTCTTGGGAACTGGACATTCCTGGAACAGATGATGCTTGTGGTCCCTTACAACTCTATGATTGGAATGATCCATATGAATCATAGAATGATTCTATGGTTTTATGATCCATAGCTTCCTTCAGCCAGATGATTGCCTCCTTCCAGTTCTTTTCCTCCTCATGGAAGAACCAACCAAAGTGGCATGTCACATGCAGCTTGGCAAACTCTCCTCCTTAATATGGCAGTTGTTCCAGAAACTGTCAGACTCAGTTCCTACCATGCAGAAATCAGGCTCAGGTTTGTCCTGTGCACAGAGCAAAATTGTCACGACAGATGTTGCCTGCTGTGTTCTGCTGGGGAAGAGGACCTTAATCCACTGACTTCCCTTGGTCCATCCACTGGATGGACAACTGCTGTCATCTGGCAGGCTCTTCCTATGCTCTTATAAAGTAGACCAGCTGAGCAGGTTGTGCATCAAGACATTTTGATGAAGGGTCCTGTGTGAGGGACAGGACAGAGAGGATCTCCCAAGGTGGGAGGCTGGGAGGGCTCACTTTGTGTGGAATAAGGGTTAAGACAGGATTCCTCGACCTCCAGATGTTTTTGGCCTACAACTCCCATGATCCCTAGCTAGCAGGACCAGTGGTCAGGGATGATGTGAATCGTAGTCTCAAAACATCTGGAGGGCCAAGGTTGAGGAAGCCTGGTTTAAGACTTAATCTTAATAGAGGCCTTTCATTTAAATAGAGAGTTACTATTTCTTTTTCTTTTTCTTCTTTATTCTCTTCCTAGTGTGTTTTTATTGTATATGCAGAAAATGTTTAATAAAAAGATTATTTAAAAAATAAAATGGTATACTGCTGGTGGTGGGTGGGGAGGAAGACATTCACCAGCTACCAGTTTTGGTTCCTAGTATGCACCTAGGAATGTAGAAATTGTCCCAATATAAGGCAGTCCCTTATGTTCCTCATGCTTTCCCACTGTGAGCCAGGCAGCACTGATAAAACGCATCATAGCAGGCCTTGTATCTGTGGCAAAGAAAGGCAAATGAGCCTCAAAACTGGAGTCTGACAAATGAGACATGAAACATCAAAGTCTTGCTTAGGGAATCCCTGGATAAACTCAAATGGACTTGTGGAAACTCTGCTCCTTATAGTTCCTTGGGGTTCAACAAAAACCCTGCTATATTGGCGTCTGTCTATTTTCCTTGTCACTGTCTGGACAGTGCGCTTCAGCCACATTGGTCTATTTCTTTCTTTCCTTGGCCAAATACAGCAAAAACTCTTATGAAGTGTTACTGCATAAATGTGTGCAGGGGGTGCCTCTGAGCAAAAAATATATGAGTGAACAGTTCTCACATTACGCAGCTGTTTTGTGCATGGTGGGGACAGACATGGGAACCCAGCCAGGATGCACGTCATCTTTGGCTTCGCAGATGAGAGCCTGAATTTGCAGCCAGTGAAAGAAAACATCTGGCAAAAATCTGGTCCTTCGTATAGAAAAAAAAAGTGCATATGTTGTGGGCAGCTGGTGTACGCAAAGTTATTTGAGGCCATTGTCTGAAACATTTCTCTTCCAGTACAAGACCTGTTTGTGTGTGTGTTTGTCCCTGCACACACACAATTTGTGTGTTCACTTCTGACACTCTGCAATTGACCAGCAACATGCTTAATGACCCCAGAGTTACCTATGCCATGATGATGTGCCAGTTCAACTGCATCTTGGCCAAAGAACGCATTAACAAAGGGTCATGCAGTGCTCAGGCTGGCTGAAGGGGTGTTGATTGTGTTTTTGTGTACCACTCTCTCTTGTCCATGTGCAGAACCTAGGTATCGTGAATATACCACAGTTCTATTCAGGAGTAAAGTGTTAACCTTGAGCTTGTTTGATATGGTCAAATTTGAGATTGTCAATGTTAGGCCGAATTGCAGTGATTAAGATGAATGTATTGCCTAGAATGTTATTTTTATTTCAAACTTTGCAGATTATTGACAAGATGGACTGTTTCAAGAGGTGGCAGAAAGATATTGCGAAATTTGTCTGGCAGGGCAAAAAGCCCAGAATAAAATATAAAATATTAACAGATGCAAAAGAAAGAGGGGGATTTGCCCTGCCGGACTTAAAATTGTACTATGAAGCAGCAGCATTCTGCTGGCTGAAAGAGTGGATGCTCCTCGAGAATACAGATATCTTGGACTTAGAAGGTTTCAATAATGCATTTGGCTGGCATGCATATCTATGGTATGACAAAATCAAAGTGCATAGTGCCTTTAAAAATCATATTGTAAGGAAAGCATTGTTTAACGTTTGGATGAGATATAAAGATCTGTTGGAAAACAAAACCCCTAGATGGTTGTCACCCTTAGAGGCTAAGGCCCACAAGAAAGTTAATATGGAGGACGGATGGCCAAAGTATTGTGAGATCTTAGAACAGGATGGAGAGAAACTGAAATTAAAGAGCCATGAAAAACTAAAACCCAAAGTACAAGATTGGCTCCACTATTATCAAATAATGGAGGTTTTCAAACAAGACAGGAAAATTGGCTTCCAGGTGGAAAAATCAAAACTTGAGACAGAATTGTTAGAACCCAATACTAAGAATTTGTCAAGAATGTATAACTTGCTGTTGAAATGGAATACACAAGACGAAACAGTTAAATCAGTTATGATTAAGTGGGCACAGGATATTGGTCATAATATTATGTCTGCTGACTGGGAAAGGTTGTGGAACACTGGTATTAAATTTACGGCATGTAGTGCTTTAAAGGAAAATGCTATGAAAATGGTCTATAGGTGGTACATGACCCCAGTTAAGCTAGCAAAAATTTACCATTTGCCTGATAACAAATGTTGGAAATGTAAGGAAACTGAAGGTACTTTTTATCATCTTTGGTGGACATGCCCGAAGATTAAGGCTTTCTGGGAGATGATATATAATGAAATGAAAAAGGTATTTAAATATACCTTCCTTAAGAAACCAGAGGCCTTTCTCTTGGGCATTGTCGGCCAATTGGTGCCAAAAAAGGATAGAACTTTTTTTATGTATGCAACAACAGCAGCAAGAATACTGATCGCAAAGTATTGGAAGACACAAGATTTACCCACCTTGGAAGAATGGCAGATGAAAGTGATTGACTATATGACATTGGCGGAAATGACGAGCAGAATTCGTGACCAGGGAAAGGAGACTGCGGAAGAAGACTGGAAGAAATTTAAGATTTATCTTAAGAACTATTATAAACTTGATGAAGCTTAGAATGTCGAGATTTTACAGAGAGAAAGGGTTGCAGTAATATAAGATCAGATTAAGAAAGGACTATGATGAATTAGGATGGGAAAGAACATTTATAAGTTGCTATAAAATTTGGACATGAGGATGCAGAAAGGGGAGGTATGGGGAAGTCCGAGGAAAGAAGTTTATGAAAGGACATTTTGAAATTATATTTGTTGGTTTGTCTGTTTTTTCTTCTATGTTTGTTTGTTATAAAAACTTTTGTAAAACTAATAAAAATTTTATAAAAAAAAAAAACCTTGAGCTTGTTTGGAGGTTCTAGCAGGGGAGCACAGCTATTGTATACCCTTGACCGAAGAACGGTACACTCCTTCTATCTGGGATGGTCGTCCTCTTCCACCGAGCGCGCAGCTTCGGGAGCAACGCACATGGAGCGGTGAGGGAGGAAGGGGACACCCACCTAGCCAGAGTAGCCGAATCAACCCTGGCGATCAATGGGGTGACAGATGTTGCGGCCAGATCGCCCTCACTTTGGAAATCAGAAGAAGCACCAACACTGAAAGATTGGCAACATATTTTTTTTGAAATGGTTGAATTACAAAAATGACAGCAAAAAATTAGAATGCAACCTAATCAAAATCTCAAACAGGAATGTAAATGTGTAGAAGAATACATGACCAAAAGATGCTCCAACAAGAATTTATTGATATGTATAGACTGATTTCACAAAGTTAAGTTTAAGCTAAGGAGATATATAAGATTGAACGTTTAATTATTAAGATACAAAATTACAATCTCAATAATAAAGTTACAAAATAATAGCAAGGAAGTCACACACGGGTGGAGGGAAGACACAGGGCAAGGAATAAGAAATGGATAAATGTTGGTACATAATGTAATGCGAAAATGTGAATTTACAAATATAATGTGTATGTATCATTATGTAAAAAATTCATATATGTATTGCAACATTAATAATAAATAAATAAATAAATAAATAAAGTGTTAACCTTTGAAGGAAGGGAGAACTGCATCCTAATTCACTGTGGGGTGAGGATGTTGTATATAAGTGTTTAATGTGCATTGAAATGGGAAATATATAATGAATCATGGCTGGAAATTTTCATGACTTTGAAGAAGAGCCTACAAGGTTAATCATTAATGGGACTGTATCATGGGACTGTATCTGTGTTTGTATGAATGTGTATGTATGTGCACACAGGTAGGTGGGTGCCAAACTGGGTCTTTGACCCAGGTGACAAAGGCCTTGTTTCAACCCTGGCCTCCTAAATCAAAGGTAGGAAACCCTTAGCAATCACATTATGTCATCCTTTTCCCTCTTTTTCTGCCACACTTTTTTCTCTCATGCACCCCACCCCTTCTCTCTCTCTCTCTCTCTCTCCCTCTCTATTATTGTACACATTACTTGGCTGCGGAACTGGATTGCAAATTTCAGTGAAGTGAGAATTTCAGAGAATGTCTGCATTTCAATTTGTGTATTATTTTGGACAGTGCCAGTTTGATAGATTTTGCTTTAAATGCACACTGAATTGAATTTCTCCTCCATCCCTGCCTGAAGATCACACCCAGGTTTCCAGCTGCTAGCATGCATAGGAGATCACAGTCCAAAATGGCCTAAGAGAGCCATAGAGGAAGGACTATAGCTCAGTGACAGAGCATCTGCTTGGATTTCCAGCTTCAGACATTCCAGGTAGGGCTGGGAAAGTTTGACCCCAATGGTCTGACTTGGTACGGCAGCTTCCAATATTTGGACTGGTCCTGATTGTGACCCACCCTGGGTCTCAACTGTGCGCTGGTCCTGAGCCACCAGTTGGGGACCCATCCAGCAGACCACCTGTAAAAAGCTTGATCACATAGGAAGATTGATGTTGAAGTGATCAGCTATTAAACCAAGAACAGCTGCTTTCACTTTCTTTCATTGGTTTAATAAATCTTTTCCGTCTGATGCTCTCCCGTCTAATACAGAACAGTTATTACCAGGGAAACTGATAAACACCAGACGTAACAAAGCAGCTTTTTGTTTGGTTTTCATATCTTGGCTTCAGTGCATTCAGCTTTTTTAATTCTTTCCTGCTGTGTGGGTGCATATATTTCAGTGTGACACTTAGTGCTATTAGACACAAGGTCTAAAAGATCAGGATGGTGTATGTTTAATGCCTACTTGACTTTTCTTTTTTTAAAAGTGTGATGTTGAAAAGACAACGCCAAAGGGGAGACAATGATATTGTTATCCAAAATCCTGGAGCCAGCCCATAAATTGCAATCTAAAGGGACTATCACTAGAGGAGGGGGGAAAATTAGGTTCAGTTCACATCTAGAGGCAAACCTTTCCAAATCTACTTTCTGAAATAGCATGCCAACTGAAGTACAGCTATCCTTTCGCCGGCCAATTGATGGGTACAAAAATGCACATACTTGGGTAAAATGTGCAAAAAAATGCATACCAAAAATGCAAGCTGTTCTTGCATTATAGAAAAGTTGCTTTGCAAAAATGGGTATATTAGAATAAATGCTAATGCATTTTCATGACGACAAAAAAAAAAAAGATAACCAAGCTGATCTGAAAATATGTAGAACTGAAGATTGGGAAAATGAGAACTGAGAAAAACTGAGACAGTTGCCCATCCTTCACCATTGCCATTGTTTCCTGATTTTGAGATTCACAAAAGCGTGAAACATGCTGTATAAAATATCATGCTGGACTATAGAACTTTGATCTTATCCAGAAAGGCTCCTTGTATGTTCTTGTGTTAAATGCTCCCTGAGCAGGGCTCAAATTCAGTAAGCAGAACTCACCATACTGTGCAGACAGAAACCAATTTTCTTTGATGAATGAGATTCCTTTTTTCTTGTCTTCCTCATCATTTAGATTCCTTAAAGACTTGGTTGCAGCAATATTTACATGTGACATTAAAATCCGTTAAAACAATTTACAGAAGAATTGGGACCTTATCTATCTCTTTCCCAAGTATCAGAGGCAAGAGTAAAGAGATGTTCAGCATATGACAAAAACTGGAAGCCTAAGAAAGGAGCAGTCCATACTGCAACATTATGTCACAGGGTTCATGTTTATAGTGCCTGTAAACCCACCTGCACAACGTATTAGCCATCTTGCATTCATGTATTGCTGGACATACAATATTTCAGTGTTCTTTAAGCTTTCTTCTTCTGCCATGGATGAGTCATTAGAAGTTACCCTAGGGCTTGTATGTATCTAAAGAGAGCGAGAAATTCTAATGGAAATTAATGTTTGGTTGGAGTCAACTGGGTCTTCCAGGTCATGAACCATTGAAATCAATTGTAGGAATCTGGGATGTCCTAATTAAACCTGATGGCTCTGAAAGTCTGAAATGGAAATGCTCTGAGTGGGGGATGGAGGAAAGGAAAGCATCTGGACAGCCTAGCAAAAGCACCATGAATATTTGCTTATACTGGCAGACTTAATGTGGGAGCCCTGCCAGATTGCTTACATGACACAGATCGCCCTGCCTCCCATAGGGCATTTCTCACACTTGATAGAGACTGGTTTTTCCTCCATGTCCCTCCATTTAACAGGGGTGGGGAACTTTTTTCGGCCTTCCAAAGGCCACATGAAAGCGGTGAGGCCAGAGGCAAAGGTGGGCAGAACAACAAAGTTCAATTGCATGGTTATGTCTGCACGTACAGAGAGAAAAGGCACCGATCCCCAATTCTCCATCCAAGCAAGCAAGAGGCATATCTGAGTTCAGACAGTAATTTCAATGGATCTGCTATGAAGATACAATCCTGAACTTCCTAACCCTGCCTTTCAGGGACTCCTTCTTCTTTCAGCTTTCAAAGTCCCTCAAGGAGAATGAGAGGCACACAAAGGGGAAAAGCAAAAGAATAAAAAGAAAGAAAATATAGAAAAAATGACTTCCAGTTCTCTGTCCTGCAGCTAAATATAATGTTCACTTATTAAGATCCAATCACTAAGTCTGTGCATTTTGCCACGCGTGCTGAGTCCGGAAGTGATGCCACGTGTGCACACTCTATGCACTATGCAGTGATTGCACAGTTCAATGGTATACCGTGTGTTCACAGTTGGTCAGTAGGCCGAGCCTGCACAGTCATTACGGGATGCTTCATGTGCGCAGTCTGTAAAGGATTCTGCATGTACACAGTAGTTAACAAAATGGCAAGCCTGAGCACTCCGTACGGTATGCCACATGTGCTGAGTCCAGAAGTGATGCCACATGTGCACACTCCATGGACATTGCCGCGCTTGTGCAGTTCCACTGTATACCGCGTGTGCGCAGTTGGACAGTAACCCATGCCTACGCAGTCCATATGGGATGCTGCCTGTGCGCAGTCCATACAGGAATCCGCACGTACACAGTCCTTATGAAATGGCGAGCGTGCGCAGTCCGTACGGCATGCCACGAGTGCTGAGTCCGCAAGTGATGCCACGTGTGTACACTCCATGGACGATGCATCACTTGTGCAATTCGACGGTATCACGCTTCTGCGCAGTTGGACAGTATGCCGTGCGGACGCAGTCCACACGGCATTCTGCATGTCCACAGTTCGCACAGAAATCCACACGTACAGAGTCCTTATGAAGTGGTGAAAGTACGCAGTCCGTACGGTATGCCACGCGTGCTGAGTCCGCAAGTCATGCCAAGTGTGCACACTCCATGGACGATGCAGCGCTTGTGCAATTCGACTATATCACGCTTCTGCGCAGTTGGATAGTGTGCCACATGTGCGCAGTCCATATGAGATGCTGCATATGCACAGTCCGCACAGAAATCCGCACGTACACAGTTCTTATTAAGTGGCGAGCGTGCGCAGTCCGTATGGTATGCCACACATGTCCGCAAGTGATGCCACGTGTGCACAGTCCATGGACGATGCAGCACTTGTGCAATTCCACGATATAACACGTGTGCGCAGTTGGACACTGTGCCGCGCCTGCGCAGTCCGTACAGGATGCTGCGTGCGAAATGTCCGCACCGGATTCCACACGTACAGAGTACTTATGAAGCGGTGAGTGTGCATAGTCCGTACGATATGCCATGCATGCTGAGTCCGGAAGTGATGCCAAGTGTGCACAGTCCATAGACGATGCAGCGCTTGTGCAATTCCATGGTGTAACGTGTGTGCACAATTGGACAATATGCCATACCTCCACAGTGCGTACAGAATGCTGCATGTGCACAGTCCGCACAGGATTCTGCACGTACACAGTCCTTATGAAATGGCGGGAGTGCGCAGTCCCTACGGTATGCAACGCGTACTGAGTCCGGTATTGATGCCACAAGTGCACAATTGATATAGGTTGCTGCACTTGCGCAGTTCCACGGTATACCGCATGTGCGCAGTTGGACGGTATGCCACACGTCCTGAATTCGTAAGTTATGCCAAGTGTGCCTATTCCATGGAGAATGCTTCGCTTGTGCAATTCCACAGTATTACGCGTGTGTGCAGTTGGACATTATGCCGCCCGTGCGGAGTCCATACGGGAATCTGCATGTGCACAGTCCGCACAGGAATCCGCAATTACACAGTTCTTATGAAATGGCGAGCGTGCGCAGTCCGTACGGTATGCCACGCGTTCTGAGTCCGCATGTTATGCCAAGTGTGCAAACTCCAGTGATGATGATGCATCGCTTGTTCATTTCCACGGTATTACGCTTGTGCGCAGTTGGACAGTATGCCGCGTGTGCGCAGCCCATACTGGATGCTGCATGTGCACAGTCCGCACAGAAATCCACACGTACACTGTCCTTATGAAGTGGCGAGCATGCGCAGTCCGTACGGTATGCCATGCGTGCTGATTCCGCCAGCCATGCCAAGTGTGCACAATACATGGACGATGCAGCGCTTGTGCAATTCCACGATATAACGCGTGTGCGCAGTTGGACAGTGTGTCGCGCCTGCGCAGTCCATACGGGAATCTGCATGTGCACAGTCCGCACAGGAATCTGCAATTACACAGTCCTTATGAAATGGCGAGCGTGCGCAGTCTGTACGGTATGCCACGCATTCTGAGTCCGCAAGTTATGCCAAGTGTGCACACTCCATGGATGATGCATCGCTTGTTCAATTCCACGGTTATTCGCTTGTGCGCAGTTGGATAGTATGCCGCATGTGCGCAGTCCATACAGGATGCTGCATGTGCACAGTCTGCACAGAAATCTGCACGTACACTGTCCTTATGAGTGGCGAAAGTGCGATGTCCGTATGGTATGCCACGCGTGCTGAGTCTGCAAGTGATGCCACCTGTGTACACTCCATGGACGATGTCACGCTTGTTCAATTCCACGGAATAACGCGTGTGCGCAGTTGGACAGTATGCCACGTGTGCGCAGTCCATATGAGATGCTGCTTATGCACAGTCTGCACAGAAATCCGCACGTACACAGTTCTTATGAAGTGGCGAGCGTGTGCAGTCCGTACGGTATGCCATGCGTGCTGAGTCCGCCAGCCATGCCAAGTGTGCACACTCCATGGATGATGCAGAGCTTGTGCAATTCCATGATATAACGTGTGTGCGCAGTTGGACAGTGTCCCGTGCCTGCGCAGTCCGTACGGGATGCTGCGTGTGCACAGTCTACACAGGATTCTGCACATACACAGTCCTTATGAAATGGCAGTGGTGCGCAGTCCGTACGGTATGCCGCGCGTGCGGAGTCCATACGGGAATCTGCATGTGCACAGTCCGCACAGGAATCCGCAATTACACAGTCCTTATGAAATGGCGAGCATGCGCAGTCTGTACGGTATGCCACGCGTTCTGAGTCCGCAAGTTATGCCAAGTGTGCACACTCCATGGACGATGCATCGCTTGTTCAATTCCACGGTTATTCGCTTGTGTGTAGTTGGATAGTATCCCGCGTGTGCGCAGTCCATACAGGATGCTGCATGTGCACAGTCTGCACAGAAATCCGCACGTACACAATTCTTCTGAAGTGGCGAGCGTGTGCAGTCCGTACGGTATGCCCCGCGTGCTGAGTCCGCAAGTGATGCCAGGTGTGTACACTCCATGGACGATGTCACGCTTGTTCAATTCCACGGAACAACGCATGTGCGCAGTTGGACAATGTGCCGCGTGTGCGCAGTCCATATGAGATGCTGCATATGCACAGTCCGCACAGAAATCCGCACGTACACAGTTCTTATGAAGTGGTGAGCCTGCGCAGTCCGTACGGTATGCCACGCGTTCTGAGTCCGCATGTTATGCCAAGTGTGCACACTCCAGTGACGATGCATCGCTTGTTCATTTCCACGGTATTACGCTTGTGCGCAGTTGGACAGTATGCCGCGTGTGCGCAATCCGTACGGGATGCTGCGTGTGAAAAGTCCGTACCTGATTCCACACGTACAGAGTTCTTATGAAGTGGCGAGCGTGTGCAGTCTGAACGGTATGCCAGGCGTGCTGAGTCCGCAAGTTATGCCAACTGTGCACACTCCATGGACTATGCCGCACTTGTGCAATTCCACGGTATAACGCGTGTGCACAGTTGGACAGTGTTCTGCGCCTGCACAGTCCGTACGGGATGCTGCGTGTGAACGGTCTGCACTGGATTCCGCACGTACAGGGTCCTTATGAAATGGCGAACTTGCGCTGTCCGTACGGTATGCCACGCCTGCTGAGTCCGCAAGTGATGCCAGGGTTCAATTCCACGGTTATTCGCTTGTGCGTAGTTGGAGAGTATGCCGCGTGTGCGCAGTCCATACAGGATGCTGCATGTGCACAGTCCACACAGAAATCCGCACGTACACAATTCTTCTGAAGTGGCGAGCGTGTGCAGTCCGTACGGTATGCCACGCGTGCTTTGTCCGCAATTTATGCCAGGTGTGCATATTCCATGTACGATGCATCGCTTTCTGCAATTCCACGTTATTACGCGTGTGCACCGTTGGATAGTATGCCACACATGCGCAGTCCATACGGGATGCTGCATGTGCACAGTCCGCACAGGAATCCGTACGTACACAGTCCTTATGAAATGGCAAGCGTGAGCAGTCTGTACGGCATGCCGAGGGTACTGATTCCGAAAGTGTTGCCACGTGTGCACACTCCATGCACTATGCCGCGCTAACGCAGTTCCACTGTATACCCCGTGTGTGTAGTTGGACAGTATGCCATGCCTGCGCATCCATACGGAATGCGGCGTGTGCACAGTCGGCACAGGATTCCGCACGTACACAGTCCTTATTAAATGGCGAGCGTGTGCAGTCCGTACGGTCTGCCACGCGTGCTGAATCGACAAGTGATGCCACGTGTGCACACTCCATGGATGTTTCCACGCTTGTACAACTCCACGGTATAACGCCTGTGCGCACTCCGTACAGGATTCCGCACGTACACAGTCCTTATGAAATCGTGAGCGTGCGCAGTCCGAGTGTGATGCCATGTGTACACATTACATGCACTATGCCGTGATTACGCAGTTCCAAAGTATACCGCGTATGTGCAGTTGGACAGTATGTTGCGCCTGAGCAGTCCATACAGAATGCTGCGTGTGCTCAGTCTGCACAGGATTCCGCACGTACACTGTCCTTTTGGCTAGTGTGCCCAGTCTGTACGGTATGCCGTGTGTGCTGTGTCCAGTTCCTCGCAGTTCCACAGTATAACGAGTGTGCACAGTTGGACAGTATGACGCACCTGCGCAGTCCATCCAGGATGTTGCATGTGTACAGTCCGTACAACCTGTATGGAATGTGCACATGTGGCACCACTTCTGGACTCAACACGCGTGGCATATTGTACGGACTGCTTAAGCTCAACATTTCATGGGGACTGCGTATGTGTGCAATCCTGTGCGGACTGTGCACACACAGCATGGACTGTGCAGGCGAATCATACTGTACAACTGCGCACACGCAGTATACTGTGGAACTGCGCAGTATACTGTGGAACTGTGCAGTATAATGTGGAACTGTGCGGACTGTGCATATGCAGCATCCCATATGGACTGCGCACATGTGGCATACTGTCCAACTGCCCAAATGCGTTATACCGTGGAATTGCACAAGCGATGCATGGTCCATGTAGTGTGCACACTTGGCATCACTTGCGGACTCAGCACACGTGGCAAACCATATGGTCTGCGCACGCTCGCCATTTCTTAAGGACTGTGTACGTGCGGAATCAGGGGTGGACTGTTCACACAAAGCATCCCGTACAGACTGTGCAGGCTCGGCACACTGTCCAACTTCACACATGCGTTATACCGTGGAATTGCACAAGCGCTGCATCGTCCATGGAGTATGCACAATTGGCCTGACGTGCGGACTCAGCTTGCGTGGCATACCGTATGGACTGCGCACGCTCGCCACTTCATAAGGACTGTGTACGTGCGGATTTCTGTGCGGACTGTGCATATGCAGCATCTCATATGGACTGTGCACACGCGGCATACTGTCAAACTGCGCACATGTGTTATTCCGTGGAATTGAACAATCGTGACATCGTCCATGGAGTGTACACACCTGGCATCACTTGCGGACCCAGCACGCGTGGCATACCATACAGAAAGCGCAATTTCGCCATTCATAAGGACAGTGTACGTGCGGAATCAGGTATAGACTGTGCACACGCGTTATACCGTGGAATTGAACAAGCACGACATCGTTCATGGAGTGTACACACCTGGCATCACTTGCGGACTCAGCCGGCATGGCATACCGTACGAACAGCGCAATCTCGCCATTTCATAAGGACTCTGTACGTGCGGAATCCGGTGCAGACTGTTCACATGCAGCATCCTGTACGGACTGTGCAGGCGCGGCACACTGTCCAACTGCGCACATGCATTATATCGTGGAATTGCACAAGTGCTTCATCGTCCATGGACTGTGCACACTTGGCATGACTTGCGGACTCAGCATGTGTGGCATACCGTACGGACAGCACACGCTCACCATTTTATAAGGACTGTGTACATGCGAATTCCTTTGCAGACTTTGCATATGCAGCATCCCATATGGACTGCACACAGGCGGCATACTGTCCAAGTGCGCACACGCAGTATACCATGGAACTGTGCAAGTGCAGCAACCTATATCAATTGCGCACTTGCGACATCTCTACGGACTCCACACGCGTCGCATACCGTACGGACTGCGCTCCCTCGCCATTTCCTAAGGACTGTGTACGTGCAGAATCCTGTGCAGGCTGTGCACACGCAGCAGCTCGTACAGACTGTGGAGGTGTGGCACATTGTCCAATTGTGCGCACACGTTATACCGTGGAATTGCACAAGTGATGCATCGACCATGGACTGCGCATACTTGGCATCACTTCCGGACTCCGCATGCGTGGCATATCGTACGGACTGTGCAAGCTAAACGCTTTAAAAGGACTGTGTATGTCCGGAATCATGTACGGACTGCGCACACATGGTATACCATGGAATTGCACAAGTGCGGCATTGTCCATAGAGTGTGCACACTTGGCATCACTTGCGGACTCAGCATGCCTGGCATACAGTAAGGTCTGTGCACGCTTGCCATTTCATAACTACTCTGTACATGTGGAATCCGGTGCGGACATTTCACACACAGCATCCCGTATGGACTGCGCAGGCGCAGCACACTGTCCAACTGCGCACACGTGCTATATCATGGAATTGCACAAACGCTGTATCGTCCATGGACTGTGCACACTTGGCATCACTTGTGGACTCATTCCGCGTGGCATACCGTACGGACTGCGCACGCTCGCCATTTTGTAAGGACTGTGTAAGTGCGGAATCCTGTGTGGACTGTGCACACGCAGCATCCCAAAATCACTGTGGAGGTGCGGGATATTGTCCAACTGTGCACACGCGTAATACCATGGAATTGCACAAGCGCTGCATTGTCCATGACTTGCGGACTCAGCACGCGTGGCATACCGTACGGACTGCACACGCTCACCACTTCATAATAACTGTGTACGTGCGGATTTCTGTGCGGACTGTGCATATGCAGCATCTCATATGGACTGCGCACACGCGGCATACTGTCCTACTGCGCACATGCGTTACGTGCGGAATCAGGTACAGAGTCCGCACACGCGTTATACCGTGTAATTGAACAAGCACAACATCGTTCATAGAGTGTACACACCTGGCATCACTTGCGGACTCAGTACGCGTGGCATACCATACGGACAGCGCACGCTCGCCACTTAATAAGGAATCTGTACGTGTGGATTTCAGTGCGGACTGTGCACATGCATCATCCCATATGGACTGCGCATGCGCGGCACACTGTACAACTGTACAATCTTGGAATTACAAAAGCGCTGCATCGTCCATGGACTGTTCGCACTTGGCATGACTTGCGGACTCAGCACGCGTGGCATACCGTACGGACTACACACGCTCACCACTTCATAATAACTGTGTACGTGTGGAATTCTGTGCGGACTGTGCATATGCAGCATCTCGTATGGACTGCGCACATGCGGCATAATGTCCAACTGCGCACACGCATTATACCGTGGAATTGAACAAACGTGACATCGCCCATGGACTATGCACACTTGGCGTGACTTGCAGACTCAGCACGCGTGGCATACCGTACGGACAGTGCACGCTCACCATTTCATAAGGACTGTGTACGTGCGAATTCCTGTGCAGACTTTGCATATGCAGCATCCCATATTGACTGCGCACACACGGCATACTATCCAACAGCGCACACGTGGTATACCATGGAACTGTGCAAGTGCAGAAACCTATGTCAATTGTGCACTTGTGGCATCACTACCCGGACTCAGCAGGGGTCGCATACTGTATATACTGCGCACCCCCGCCATTTCATAAGGACTGTGTACATGGAGAATCCTGTGCGGACTGTGCACATGGAGCATCCTGTACGGACTGCGGAGGTGCAGCATATTGTCTAAATTCCTGTGCGGACTGTGCATATGCAGCATCCCATATGGAGCTTCCCATATGAACTGGGCACACATGGCATACTGTCCAACTGCGCACATGCGGTATACCCTGGAACTGCGCAAGCGATGCATTGTCCATGGAGTGTGCACACTTTGCATAACTTGCGGACTCAGCAGGTGTGGCATACTGTACGGATTGTGGACGCTCGCCATTTCATAAGGACTGTGTATGTGCGGATTCCTGTGCAGACTGTGCAAATGCAGCATCCCGTAAGGAATGTGCACGTGCGGCATACTGTCCAACTGCGCACATACGTAATACCATGAAATTGCACAAGCGATGCATCGTCCAAGGTGTGTGCACACTTGGCATAACTTGCGGACTCAGCACGCATGGCATACCGTACGTACTGCGGACGTTCGCCATTTCATAAGGACTGCACATGCAGCATCCCGTATGGACTGCGAACGTGCGGTACATGCAGCATCCCGTATGGACTGCGCACGTGCGGCATACTGTCCAACCGCGCACATACGTAATACCGTGAAATTGCACAAGCCATGCATCGTCCATGGACTGTTCACACTTGGCATGATTTGCGGACTCAGTACGCGTGGCATACCGTACGGACTGCACACGCTCGCCACTTCATAAGGAGTGTGTACGTACGAATTCCTGTGCGGACTGTGCATATGCAGCATTTCATATGGGCTTCGAACACGCGGCATACTGTCCAACTGCGCACACGTGGTATACCGTAGAACTGCGCAAGCGATGTATCGTCCATGGAGTGTGCACACTTGGCATAACTTGCGGACTCAGCACACATGGCATACTGTACGGATTGTGGACGCTCGCCGTTTCATAAGGACTGTGTACGAGTGGATTCCTGTGCGGACTGTGCACATGCAGCATCCCGTATGGACTGTGCACGCGCGGCATACTGTCCAACTGCACACATACGTAATATCATGAAATTGCACAAGCGATGCATCGTCCATGGAGTGTGCACACTTGGCATAACTTGCGGACTCAGCACGCATGGCATACCGTACGGACTGCGGATGCTCGCCCTTCATAAGGACTGTGTACGTGCGGATTCCTGTGTGGACTGTGCACATGCAGCATCCCGTAAGGACTGCGCATGCGCGGCATAATGTCCAACTGCGCACAAGCGTAATACCGTGGAATTGCACAAGCGATGCATCGTCCTTGGAGTTTGCACACTTGGCATAACTTGCGGACTCAGCACACTTGGCATACTGTACGGTCTGTGCACATTCACCATTTCATAACTACTCTGTAAATGTGGAATCCGGTGCAGACATTTCTCACACAGCATGCCGTACGGACTGCGGACGCTCGCCATTTCATAAGGACTGCGTACATGTGGATTCCTGTGTGGACTGTGCACATGCAGCATCCCGTATGGACTGCACACGTGCGACATACTGTCCAACTGCACACATATGCAATACCGTGAAATTGCACAAGTGATGCATCGTCCATGGAGTGTGCACACTTGGCATAACTTGCGGACTCAGCACGCATGGCATACCGTACGGACTCCGGACGCTCGCCCTTCATAAGGACTGTGTACGTGCGGATTCCTGTGTGGACTGTGCACATGCAGCATCCCGTATGGACTGCGCACGCGCGGCATAATGTCCAACTGCGCACAAGCGTAATACCGTGGAATTGCACAAGCGATGCATCGTCCATGGAGTATGCACACTTGGCATGACTTGCGGACTCAGCACGCATGGCATACCGTACGGACTGCACACGCCGTCCACTTCATAAGGACTGTGTACGTGCGTATTCCTGTGCGTACTGTGCACATGCAGCATCCCATATGGACTGTGCACGCGCGGCATACTGTCCAACTGCACACATACGTAATACCGTGAAATTGCACAAGCGATGCATCGTCCATGGAGTGTGCACACTTGGCATGACTTGCGGACTCAGCACGCTTGGCATACTGTATGGTCTGTGCACGCTCACCATTTCATAACTACTCTGTACGTGTGGAATCCGGTGCAGACATTTCACACACAGCATCCCGTACGGACTGCGGACGCTCGCCATTTCATAAGGACTGTGTACATGCGGATTCCTGTGTGGACTGTGCACATGCAGCATCTCGTACAGACTGCGGAGGTGTGGCATATTGTCCAATTGTGCGCACGCGTTATACCTTGGAATTGCACAAGCGATGCATCGTCCATGGACTGCGCACACTTGGCATCACTTCCGGACTCCGCATGCATGGCATATCGTACGGACTGCACACAGGCGTTATACCGTGGAATTGCACAAGTGCGGCATCGTCCGTGGAGTGTGCACACTTGGCATCTCTTGTGGACTCATTCCGCGTGGCATACCGTACGGACTGCGCATGCTCGCCATTTCGTAAGGACTGTGTAAGTGGTGAATACTGTGCGGACTGTGCATATGCAGCATCCCGTAAGGACTGTGGAGGTGCGGGATATTGTCCAACTGTGCACACACGTTATACCGTGGAATTATACAAGTGATGCGTTGTCCATGGAGTTTGCATGCTTGGCATAACTTGCAGACTCAGCATCCCGAACGGACTGCGCAGGCGTGGCACACTGTCCAACTGCGCACATGCATTAAATCGTGGAATTGCACAAGCGCTGCATGGTCCATGTACTGTGCACACTTGGCATGACTTGCAGACTCAGCACGCGTGGCATACCGTACAGACTGCACACGCTCACCACTTCATAATAACTGTTTACGTGCGGATTGTAGTTATATCGGTCAGTCCTTGACGTGCTAATTGATTTATAATCCGCAATTAGCTCTTTATGGCAACTTCGGCAGGTCCGGCACACTTCCTCTGCGCAATCTGCTCCTTCTTCCAGTCAAGCCTCAGCAGAGTGACTCACAGCGGTAAAAGCTGTCACGTAGCTTCACTTAGTTTCAGACAAACACACAGAGCACAGTAATGTCCATTTACAGCTCTTTATTGCATCATTTACTCAGAAGTTTCCAGGACTCCTTGCAGCCATTATGAACTGCCTCTCTCTCTCTCAACGACTGGAGAGGAACAGACAGACTCCTCCCAATCTCCTCCCAGCTTCGAAAACTGACGTCAGAATGGTGTGGCATCATGGGAAGAACTTAACCTGTTAAGTTCCAACCTCAACACGGATTTCTGTGCGGACTGTGCATATGCAGCATCTCATATGGACTGCGCACACGCGGCATACTGTCCAACTGCGCACATGTGTTATACCGTGGAATTGAACAAACGTGACATCGTCCATGGAGTGTACACACGTGGCATCACGTGCGGACTCAGCACACGTTGCATACCGTATGGACTGCCTACTTTCGCCCTCCATAAGGACAGTGTACGAGTGGATTTCTGTGCGGACTGTGCACATGCAGCATCCCGTATGGACTGCGAACACGCGGCATAATGTCCAAATGTGCACACGTGTTATATCATGGAATTGCACAAACGCTGCATTGTACATGGACTGTGCATACTTGGCATCACTTGTGGACTCATTCCGCATGGCATACCATACGGACTGCGCACGCTCGCCACTTCATATGGACTGTGTACGTGCGAATTCCTGTGCGGACTGTACATATGCAGCATCCCATATGGACTGCTCACACACGGCATACTGTCCAACTGCGCACACGCGGTATACTGTGGAACTGTGCAAGCGATGCATCGTCCATGGAGTGTGCACGCTTGGCATAACTTGCGGACTCAGCACGCGTGGCATACCGTACGGACAGCGGACGATCGCCATTTCAAAAGGACTGTGTACGTGCGGATTCCTGTGCAGACTGTGCAAATGCAGCATCCCGTATGGACTGAGCACGCGCGGCATACTGTCCAACTGCACACATACGTAATACCGTGAAATTGCACAAGCAATGCAACGTCCATGGAATATGCACACTTGGCATAACTTGCGGACTCAGCACGCGTGGCATACCGTACGGACTGTGCACACTCACCGTTTCATAAGGACTGTGTAATTGCGGATTCCTGTGCGGACTGTGCATATGCAGCATCCCATATGGACTGCGCACACGCGGTATACCGTAAAACTGCGCAAGTGCTGCAACCTATATCAATTGTGCACTTAAGGCATTACTACCGGACTCCGCACGTGTCGCATACCGTACGGACTGCGCTCCCTCGCCATTTCCTAAGGACTGTGTACGTGCAGAATCCTGTGCAGGCTGTGCACACGCAGCATCTCGTACGGACTGCGGAGGTGTGGCATATTGTCCAATTGTGAGCACACGTTATACCGTGGAATTGCACAAGCGATGCACCGTCCATGGACTGTGCACACTTGGCATCACTTCCGGACTCAGCATGCATTGCATATCGCACGGACTGTGAACGCTCACCATTTCATAAGGACTGTGTACGCGCGGAATCCTGTACGGACTGCGCACACGCCTTATACCATGGAATTGCACGAGCGATGCATCGTCCATGGAGTGTACACACATGGCATCACTTGTGGACTCAGCACGCATGGCATACCGTAAGGACTGCGCACGCTCGCCATTTCGTAAGGACTGTGTACGTGCGGAATCCTGTGCAGACTGTGCACACGCAGCATCCCGTAAGGACTGTGGAGGTGCGGGATATTGTCCAACTGTGCACACACGTTATACCGTGGAATGATACAAGCGATGCATCGTCCATGGACTGTGCACACTTGGCATCACTTGTGGACTCATTCTGCAAGGCACACCGTTCGGACTGTGCACGCTCGCCATTTCATAAGGAGTGTGTACGTGCGGAATCAGGTGTGGACTTTTCACACGCAGCATCCCGTACAGACTGCGCAGGCGCGGCACACTGTCCAACTGCGCACACGGGTTATATCGTGGAATTGCACAAGCGCTGCATCGTCCATGGACTGTGCACACTTGGCATCACTTGTGGACTCATTCCGCATGGCATACCGTACGGACTGTGTACGCTCGCCACTTCATAAGGACTGTGTACGTGCAAATTCCTGTGCGGACTGTGCATATGCAGCATCCCATATGGAGCTTCCCATATGAACTGCGCACACATGGCATACTGTCCAACTGCGCACACGCGGTATACCCTGGAACTGCGCAAGCGATGCATCGTCCATGGAGTGTGCACACTTGGCATAATTTGCGGACTCAGCACGCATGGCATACCGTACGGACTGCGGATGCTCGCCCTTCATAAGGACTGTGTACGTGCGGATTCCTGTGTGGACTGTGCACATGCAGCATCCCGTATGGACTGCGCACGCGCGGCATAATGTCCAACTGCGCACAAGCGTAATACCGTGGAATTGCACAAGCGATGCATCGTCCTTGGAGTGTGCACACTTGGCATAACTTGCGGACTCAGCACACTTGGCATACTGTACGGTCTGTGCACATTCACCATTTCATAACTACTCTGTAAATGTGGAATCCGGTGCAGACATTTCACACACAGCATCCCGTACAGACTGCGGACGCTCGCCATTTCATAAGGACTGTGTACATGCGGATTCCTGTGTGGACTGTGCGCATGCAGCATCCCGTATGGACTGCACACGTGCGACATACTATCCAACTGCACACATATGCAATACCGTGGAATTGCACAAGCGATGCATCGTCCTTGGAGTGTGCACACTTGGCATAACTTGCGGACTCAGCACACTTGGCATACTGTACGGTCTGTGCACATTCACCATTTCATAACTACTCTGTAAATGTGGAATCCGGTGCAGACATTTCACACACAGCATCCCGTACAGACTGCGGACGCTCGTCATTTCATAAGGACTGTGTACATGCGGATTCCTGTGTGGACTGTGCGCATGCAGCATCCCGTATGGACTGCACACGTGCGACATACTATCCAACTGCACACATATGCAATACCGTGGAATTGCACAAGCGATGCATCGTCCTTGGAGTGTGCACACTTGGCATAACTTGCGGACTCAGCACGCATGGCATACCGTACGGACTCCGGACGCTCGCCCTTCATAAGGACTGTGTACGTGCGGATTCCTGTGTGGACTGTGCACATGCAGCATCCCGTATGGACTGCGCACGCGTGGCATAATGTCCAACTGCGCACAAGCGTAATACCGTGGAATTGCACAAGCGATGCATCGTCCATGGAGTATGCACACTTGGCATGACTTGCGGACTCAGCACGCATGGCATACCGTACGGACTGCACACGCTCGCCACTTCATAAGGACTGTGTACGTGCGTATTCCTGTGCGTACTGTGCACATGCAGCATCCCATATGGACTGTGCACGCGCGGCATACTGTCCAACTGCACACATACGTAATACCGTGAAATTGCACAAGCGATGCATCGTCCATGGAGTGTGCACACTTGGCATGACTTGCGGACTCAGCACGCTTGACATACTGTATGGTCTGTGCACGCTCACCATTTCATAACTACTCTGTACATGTGGAATCCGGTGCAGACATTTCACACACAGCATCCCGTATGGACTGCGGACGCTCGCCATTTCATAAGGACTGTGTACATGCGGATTCCTGTGTGGACTGTGCACATGCAGCATCTCGTACAGACTGCGGAGGTGTGGCATATTGTCCAATTGTGCGCACGCGTTATACCTTGGAATTGCACAAGCGATGCATCTTGGCATCACTTCCGGACTCCGCATGCATGGCATATCGTACGGACTGCGCACAGGCGTTATACCGTGGAATTGCACAAGTGCGGCATCGTCCATGGAGTATGCACACTTGGCATCACTTGTGGACTCATTCCGCATGGCATATCGTACGGACTGCGCATGCTCGCCATTTCATAAGGACTGTGTACGTGCGGAATCAGGTGTGGACTTTTCACACGCAGCATCCCATACAGACTGCGCAGGCGCGGCACACTGTCCAACTTGGCATGACTTGCGGACTCAGCACGCGTGGCATACCGTATGGACAGCGCACGCTCGCCACTTAATAAGGAATCTGTACGTGTGGATTTCAGTGCCGACTGTGCACATGCAGCATGCCATATGGACTGCGCATGTCCGGCACACTGTCCAACTGCGCACACGTGTTATATCGTGGAATTGCACAAGCGCTGCATTGTCCATGGACTGTTCACACTTGGCATGACTTGCGGACTCAGCACGCGTGGCATACCGTACGGAATTCTCATGCTCTCCATTTCGTAAGGACTTTATACGTGCAGATTCCAGTACAGATTGCCCACACACGGTATACTGTGGAACTGAGCAAGCGCAGCAACCTGTATGGATTGTGCACATGTAGCATCACTTCCGGACTGTGCACACGCAGCATTCCGTACAGACTGTGCATGCGCAGCATACTGTCCAACTGCACACATGTGTTTTATCGTGGAATTGAACAAGAGTGGCATCGTCCATGGAGTGTGCACATATGACATCACTTCCAGACTCAGCACGCATGGCATACCGTACCGACTGCTCCTGCATATAATTTCGTACGGACTACATATGTGCGGAATCCTGTACGGACTGCGCACACATGGTATTCTGCGAAACTGCGCAAGCACGGTATCATGCATGGAGTGTGCACACATGACATCACTTCCGGACTCAGCACGTGTGGCATACCGTATGGACAGCTCATGCTTCCCATTTCGTAAGGACTGTGCATGTGCGGAATCCTGTACAGACTGTACGGACTGCGCACACGCGGTATACCATGAAAATGTGCAAGCGCAGCATCCTGTATGGAGTATGTTCTGCGTATGTTCGCAATCCTGTATGGACTGTACACTCGCAGGATCCTGTACGGAGTGTGCACATGTGGTGTCATTTCTGGACTCAGCACACATGGCATACCGTACGGACTGCTCACGCTTGCCATTTCGTAAGGACTGCATACGTGCAGAATCCCATACGGACTACGCACACGCGGTATACCGTGAAACTCAGCACGCTCCCCATTTCGTAAGGACTGCTTATGTGCGGGATAACGCGTATGTACGGGATAACGCGTGTGCGCCGTCCATACAGAATTCTGCACGTATGTAGTCCTTATGAAATGGCAAGTGTGAGCAGTCCGTATGGTTTGCCACACATGCTGAGTCTGGAAGTGATGCCATGTGTGCACACTCCATGCACGATGCCGCTCTTGCGCAGTTCCACGGTGTAGCGTGTGTGCTCAGTTGGACGGTATGCCATGCCTGTGCAGTCCGTACAGGATGCACGTGTGCGCAGTCTGTACAGGATTTCACACATAAGCCGTCCTCATGAAATGGCAAGCGTGCGCAGTCCGTATGGTATGCCCCGCGTATTGTCTGGAATTGATGCCACGTGTGCACACTCCATGCACGATGCCACACTTGCGCAGTTCCATGGTATACCGTGTGTGCACAGTTGCGCAGTATGCCGCACCTGCACAGTCTGTCAGGGATGCACTTGTGCACACTCCATACAGGATTCCGTGCTTGCGCAGTTCAACGGTATACTTCGTGTGTGCAATTGGACAGTATGCCATGACTGCACAGTCCGTAGGGGATGCTGCATGTGTGCAGTCCGTATAGGATTCCACATGTATGCTGTCCTTACGAAATGGCAAGCGTGAGCAGTCCGTACCGTATGCCACATGTGCTGAGTCCGGAAGTGATGCCATGTGTGCACACTCCATGCACGATGCCACACTTTCGAAGTTACATGGTATACCGCATGTGTGAGTTGGACAGTATGCCGTACTTGCGCAGTCTGTACGGAATGCAGCGCGTGCAGTGTTGCAAGGTATGCCGTGCGTGAGCAGTATGTGCGGGATGCTGCGTTTGTCCAGTCCGTACAATATTCCGCACGTACGCAGTCCTTATGAAATGCTGAGTGAGAGCAGTCCGTATGGTATGACATGCGTGCTGAGTCCGGAAGTGATGCCAAGCAGGCACACTCCATACAGAATGCCATGCTTGTGCAGTTCCATGGTATACCGCATGTGTGCAGTTGGACGGTATGCTGCACATGCGCTGTCTGTACCGAATGCCGTTCGTGCACTTTTGTAAGGTATACCACCCGTGCGCAGTCCGTATGGGATGCTGCGTGTTGGCAGTCCATACAGCATTGCGCACATACACAGTCCTTATGAAATAGCGAGCGTGAGCAGTCCGTATGGTATGCCACGCATGCTGAGTCCGGAAGCGATACAGAAGCGTGCACCCTCCATACACGATGCAGCCTGTGCAGCTTCCATATGGGATGCCACGCGTGCGCTTTTGCAAGATATGCTGTGCGTGTGTAGTCCATACGGGATGCCATCCGTGCGCAGTCCGTACGTGATGTCGCATGTGCAGAATAATAGAACGATAGAGCTAAAAGGGACCGCAAGGGCCATCTAATTCAACCACCTGCAGTTCAATGCAATAAGTGAACACAAGCTCATCTTCCATTTCCATTTCCATTGGAATTCTCCAACATCAACTTTCACTATGTTTTTTGGGTGAAGGAATCCCATAGTCTAACTATGCATTCTGTGAAGTTGGATCTTTCAGCATTCAGAATGGACCAAGTTCTATTATGGGGCGGGCGGGCGGGCAGGGGGGTGGGGGCACGATGACGACGAAAGCTTCAGGTAAGAAAAATATTCACTTTGCATTCTTGCAGTACACATATATCACATTAAGCCTAGGATAAGTTATATCCAGAGTTGCGGATGTGGTTTCTGTGGCTGCCATAGGTTTGCTCAGGTTTTGGAAAACAAGGCATGTTCGTGCTATTTCTCTCCTTCTGTCTCTCGGGTAGGGTGATCCAGGTGAGAGAAATGACCTGAAGGAGTGCAAAGCAGGGTCAGTGAGTGGTGTCAGGGCTGGACAGAAAGGACTGGAGGACTACATTGGCACTTGGGCCTGAGGTCACCCACTCCCACAGGGCAACTAGGATGAATTCGCTTTGAATGTATCATGACTTGCTGCTGCCCTGTTAGTGAAGGAACAGCCTTTCAAGGGTTACTTCAAAGGAGAATCCAAAACGGTGTTCATGTGGAATCAATTGCCTCTTTCCGCTGCCAGAATAAACAGGCTGCATGTTGGAAAAGGGGGTTGCCCAGCACTAACAGTAAATCAGTCACGGTAGTTTCCAGGGAGGAGTCAGGATGTTACTTATTCAAAGATATTTTTATATGGAACAGACTTTAATGGTTCTTTTGTAGACTGGGACTCCGCAACCCAATCCACTTCTTCTACCATTTGACAGATTAGTGTACCTGTGTGAGAAAGTGTCTTTGGCCTTTCTTGATTAGACATGTGAACCTAGACATGTGCTCTTCTTATGTGCATACTTTAATCTATATTTTGAAAAATTATATGCCCACCTTTTTGATTTTATTGGCGTATTTCTGTGTACATTTTCAATTGTGTTTTTTTTTTGTAAGCCATGTAGGAAAATGATGATATATAAATGTTAAATATCATTGTGCTTAATATTATTAATTAAATTTCTATATTGCCATTCACCTGAGGATCACGGGGCAGTTTACTATATAAAAACACACAAATCTTTAACATAGTAACAAACAGAAACAATACCCCCACAATTTAAAAGTAAGGATTGTTTATTTACCCAAAGGCCTAGGAGAAGAGGAATGTTTTTGCCTGGTGCCTAAAGATATGTAATGAAGGTACAAGTTGAGCCTCTCCCAGGAGAGCATTACACAAAGGGGGAGCCACCACAGAAAAGGCCCATTCTCGTGTTGCTACTGTTGGGATACTGCCAGGGAGACAAAAGCCATCATGCCCCCACGCCGTCTCCGGACGATCCATCGCTCTCTCGTAGAAATGCAGTATCAGTCAATTAGTGACACGAGCCTCAGAAATAGCTTGCCACATTCCAGAGCTCGTGCATGCTCTATCAGCAGAGTTCGCACAGCGAAAGATGCACTCAGGAGAGCATTATTTACAACGTTATTCAGCGTTGGTCAGAACAAAGAAAAAACATGACTGCCTGCTTCGATGTTCAGGCACAGAGAGAAACGAAAGCAAAAACAAAACATAAACTTCCTGTGAACAGAAAATACGCAGGCTGTGACACAACAACCTGCTCCCTTTTTAAGGTGGAACGGAAATATCCTAACAGCTACCCTCTGGACCAGGGGTAAGCAACTTAAGGCCTATTGGCCACAAGCGGCCCATGGGGGTCCTTAAACTGGCCCATGGACCTCTCTGCCCGTTCGGGGAACCTCACTGCCTGCTCGGTCGGCTCCCGTGCACTGCGCTAAACCAGCGCAGAACGGAGCGGGGACCGCCTTCCACGACATTGGTCGGTTTCCCATTGGCTGCAGGAAGCTCCTGCAGCCAATGGGAAGCTGTGCACACCTCTTCCACGCCGGAAGGAGCGCCGGAAATAGCATTTGTGCATGCGTGTGTGCGTGTGTGCATGCGTGCATGCACGTGCACACACACACACTGGCCCACCGTGGCATCTGCGGGACCATGAACTGGCCCAAGCCACAAAAACTTTGCCAACCCCTGCTCTGGACCATTCATAGCAGAGGCACACATCATCTGAAGGCCTCAGGAAGATTCATATGGAAAAAGGTCCCTGAGGTATTGTGTTCTTTACAGTGGTACCTCAGGTTACATACACTTCAGGTTACATGCACTTCAGGTTACAGACTCCGCTAACCCAGAAATAGTACCTCGGGTTAAGAACTTTGCTTCAGAATGAGAACAGAAATCGTGCTCCAGCGGTGCGGCGGCTTCAGGTTAAGAATGGACCTCCGGAACGAATTAAGTACTTAACCTGAGGTACCACTTTATAGGGCAAAACCAGCACTTTGAATTGGGCCCAGAAACTGCTTGGCAGCCATTGCAGTTGAACCAGGATTGGTGCAATATCTTGTGCCAGTAACCCAGCTACTCATTGAATTCTGCACTAGCTGAAGTTTCTCAACCATACAGTTCGACTTCCAAAACGTTCAAAAACCACATCGCTCCTGCAGCCAATCAGTAGCCGCGGAAGCCCCGTCAGACATTTGGGTTCCAAAATAATGTTTGCAAACCGGAACAATCATTTCTGGATTTGCGGTGTCCTGCAGCCAAAGCGTCCGAGTTCCTGGGCGTTCGACAACCAAAGTATGACTGTAATCAGAGGCAGCCCCACCTACAACACATTACAGAAATCTGTCCTTGAAATTATCATAAGCAGGTTAGAGTACTGGACTAGGATCTAATAAAGCTCACTAGGTGACCTGGGACAGCCATGGTATCTCAACCAATCCTACCTCACAATCCTACCTGTGGAGGAAAGGTGGGATATAAATGTAACACTTCAATACCAAATGACCTCCCATGGTCACGGACAACAATAATTTAGCCAAACTTGCTCCACAGAGCAGGCAGAAGATGACTTCACCCAAAAGAGTGAAACATTTAGGAGCTGTTTATTGTGTGAGAAATTGAACCACAAACACCACAAAGGAAAACCCACAGGCTGTTTTGCTGCCACTTCCTGTACAAAGGTGGCCAGATCACAAATTTTCAAACCTGGGTTTGACAGAAAATAATGTAGCATGCAGCATTCTGGAATAATGAGATAAGCAAAGCCACCATCTATTGTGATGCCAAACCCAGAGAACCATTCTGTTCACAGAAAGTTGACAAGGGTAGCAAATAAAGGCTGAAACATATAATTTTTTAATGAGGAAGAGGGACATTGCTTGAGAGATTGCATCCTACCCCAATCACATAAATGGGAGTCTTGTTGCTGCGGCTGCTGTTGTTAGGGGGAGGTGAGATTAACAGATCCTGCAGTCTTTAGAACTTCTGCAGGTTTTAGCTTCAGTTGGCTATACATTAGTACTTTGTAGCCATTGGCTTGGTTACTGAGGCGTTATGGAATGTTTATAAATATTTCAACTGTTCTGAGTGCAAAGAGAATGCATATTAAATATTAGATATATATAATTTAAGCTGGTCTTCCAATCAAAAAGCCACACACGATTCAACATGCTGTAAAGATGGCTGAGAACACAAGCTATCTGGAACTCCCATTTTCTGTCAAAGGCCAAATTCCAGTCTCTGCAGCTACTCCCTCTTTTCTTGGGAATCCTGGCATAGCTCTGACCTGCGTGGCCTGTTGAAAACACTTGTCCTCCAAACCTGCCAAGCATCCACCTCTCACTTGACCATTCCCCCCCCTTTTTTTTTTACTCCTCCTTGCAACGTGACTCTCACTCCCAGCCTTTTATATATATAACTAATGGCTCTGCAGGTTGGGCAGAATCGCCACACTTTGCCTCTGTGATCTTGATCGTGGAGCACTGGGTGAAGTAAACTTTCCCTTCAGAATATGGCATTTCTCTCTCTGTTGATTTCATTAGCAGAGGACCAATATAGATGGTGATGGTGGTGATGTTTCCTCTGACAATTTCATCAGCAATGTTCACTGCATATGCAGTGAAATCCTGTGCATATTTACTCAGATATAAGCCAAAATAGAATTCAAAGAGACTGACCTGGAATATAGGATTGCACCCTCCATAATCTAAATTGGGATATTAAACCCTGCAGAATAGGGATGGGGGACAAAAGATGAGCTTAGAAAACCCTTAAACCCTTTTTGGCAAATATCTGTGAAGTGTCCCTCAAAACGTTGCTTTGTATAGAACCTTGACCCAATTGACTCATATTATATTTTCTGTCAGTTGTTACTTCTGGAGAGGGTGCAATATTATGGGGACATACTTTTTCCCACCTTTGGTGGGATTGTGCCGGTGCAGAAATTCTGGACCTTAGTTCATCAATAATTACTTAAAATTACTGAGAAAACCATATTACATGCCTGTATTTTTACTTTCCTTGTTTTGTGAAACAGACATTGCACCCAACAACTTACTGCTATTTCTTTTAGTTGCTGCTCATCAAATTGTGGTATTCAAGAGTTCAGTCCTAATGAGGTCGATCTCTGTAAGTCCAACACCAAGTAAGTCTGATAAATGTCATTTGGAATGCTGGACACCTTTCCAGCTAGGAGTTTGATCTGGCCTTCCACAAACCGTCATACAGATCTTTTTTGGCTGGAAGATTAAATAAGAAGAGTTTGTTTTAAGAGCCTCTGCGCATTCTATGTTGAGCTTAGGGGTCTGCTCTTGATGTCTCCAATTCCCTTTGGTACTATGGTGTTCTGTTGATGCCTGCTTGTTATTAACTGATAAACTGTGGACCTCTTTGGAGAACTGGGTTATTTGAGAGGCAATACCTCTAATTTGTTGGAAGATATGCTCAACCGTTCTTGCAATTAGAGTTAATTGGGTGCTCTCCCTATTTGTTATTCCTTCCTCTCTGATCGGCACAGGATCAACTTGCCCCATTGCTCTCACCTTGAATACTCTCCCCACACTCACAATCATCTTCAAGAGGAAAAAACTGGTTTTTTGTTGGAACTATAAAAGCAGATTTGTTAAAAAAAGTCCTCTATTTTAGATTGTTTGGGAACCGGTGAGAGAGCTACATCCTCTGGGTCCCTGTGGCATTTACTAGCAGGCATAGCGTTGTTGTTATTCAATGGTGGAAATCTGTGGACAATTTTTCCATACAAACTTTGTTCACAAATATTTGAGCAATTGGAAAATCAGGAAAGTTAACACGCAAAATACGCTTGATACAAAGAAATTTAGTCATCTGTTTATCAAGAACAAGAGCTTTAACTCTGGTTATGCTCTTCTTTTGTTTCAGTTCTCTCTTTTCTTGTTCCACTTTCTATCTTACCCTCTAAGTCTCACACTTCCTTCAACTTCCTTGTTTCTGGGTCCTGTCTTGCTAAGATCTGATGCTTTCTCCCTCAGTTTGAAGCTGTGATATCTTTAACCCAGCCAAACTGACAACTTTCATATCCCTTACAGAACCTACAAACCATTCCAATTCCTCAGCATGTGAAATTCTATGCCACTGATAGCTTCAGTTCAATGAACTGTGATTATATGAGCAGTAACCTGCACTGTGAAAAGGTCGAATGGCAAACCAAACCAGCCAACGATGGATCCCTCCATCTTGAATTCACCACTTCCATCAAGTGAATCTTTTTTCTTCTTTAGCCCTTCAACTTTCTGAATCTTAACTTGTCCAGTCTATTCTACTCCCTAAACCAGGGTTCGGCAAGGCTTACCGGGCATGGGCCAGATCATTCCCATGGAGATCCTCCGTGGGCCAGACCAGCGCAGTGCGATGCCAGAAATCGTGTCTGCACATGTCCGTGGTGCTGGAAATCGCTTCTGTGCATGCCCAGATGCCGAAAATTACACCTGTGCAGAAGCGATTTTCGGCGTCTGGGCATGCACAGAAGTGATTTCTGGAGCTGCAGAAAAGAGTGCCTGCGCCACACTGCGCCAATTTAGCGCAGTGCGTGGGGATTCACCAAGTGGACAGGTCAGTTCGGGGGCAGCTCATGGGCCAGTTAAATGGCCTCCATGGGCCACTTCCAGCCCGTGGGCCTTAGGTTGCCGACCCCTGCCCTATACTGAATATAGTGGTCCTGCATTTAGATGGGGTGAATAATAAGGTCACAATTTTCCCTGAAGTAAATAATGCTTTTAGTGCTTAGAAAGCCAACAAGTCAAAACAGTTTTTGGGGATTTTGATTTTTAAATATCCAGTTTAAGTAATTACCCATAAAAGCAAATAAACATTAAACATTAAATATTAAATAAACCTCTCCAGTTATACCTATTGTACATTGTACATTGTTGTCTTTGTCCATGGAGTTTTCTTGGCAGGGATACTGGAGTGGCTTGCCGGTTCCTGCTCCAGATGGATCACGTTTGGTCAAAACTCTCCACTATGACCTGTCCATCTTGGGTGGCCCTGCACGGCATAGCTCATAGATTCTCTGAGTTATTCAAGCCCCTTCGCCACGGCAAGACAGTGATCCATGAAGGGGCTCCAATACTTTGGCCACCTCATGAGAAGAGAAGACTCCCTGGAAAAGACCCTGATGTTGGGAAAGATGGAGGGCACAAGGAGAAGGGGACGACAGAGGATGAGATGGTTGGACAGTGTTCTTGAAGCTACCAACATGAGTCTGACCAAACTGCAGGAGGCAGTGGAAGACAGGAGTGCCTGGCATGCTCTGGTCCATTGGGTCATGAAGAGTCTGACACGACTAAACAACAACACATTGGTTTCCTAATGAATTTATACCATTTCAGTTTCTGGGCTTCTGCTAGTGCCTCTCTCAACATTTCCTAGTGCTGTAGTTCAAGTGTTTTCAGTCCCCTTTCTCTCCTGTTGTCCTTGGCTCCAGCACTCTCTGAATCCACAGCTAACAAGACTTCCCTGCCGCTTCTTAACTTTTCAGCAGGTTAGAAGGAGAGTAGCGTCCATTCTTCATTAGCAGGTTCCTCAGATATCATAGAATCATACAACTGTAGTTAGAAGAAACCATGAGGCTCATCTAGCCCAACTCTCTACAGTGCAGGTATCTTTTGCCCAATGTTGGACTCGAACCACAACCTTGGGATTAAAGAGTCTCATGCTCTACTGACTGAGCCACTGTACTTTTAATTCCCCTGTGCAAAACTTATTGAGCAATACATGCCCTTTTAAGCTTTTGATCCACCTGCGCAGAGCTTCCTGAGCAAAACAACCTCTAATTATTTTAACCTTCCTGTGAGCCTATGAAGGAGAACCTTTAAAACAAAAGCAAGCATTTCAAGCTCAGGTCCCAAATCCAAAAACTAAACACAATAATGGCTGGAAGTTCCATTCCTTCACAATTTCAGAGCAGCTTTATCACCCGAATGTTGTAGATGGCTTCCAATCAGGAAATGAAGGTGGTCCCTTGTTTTGCTTGGCATCACTGTTGTTACTTGAGTTGCTCCATGTCGTTAATGATACCCTTCCAAACAGCCTTTTCAAACAGGGTGCACTCCTGGTGTTTTGGACTGCAACTCCCATCATCCCTGACCATTTGGCATACTGGCTCATGGGACTCCCTAAAACTGAAAGAAGAAAGAAAAAGAAATCCAAATGGCTGGGAAGGGAAACAGTTTATACAGGCAACCTCCGGTATACATTAGAGAGAGAGAGAGAGAGAGAGAGAGAGAGAGAGAGAAAATAGACAGATTGGTAGCTGGCTCTGGGAAACTGCAGCATTTTTGCCATACTGTGCTGGCTGCCTGAGGATATTGGCACAGATTGTTCTGGGACAGCTGTAAATCAGGCACCGATTCTCACTCCTCCTGGAAACGTACTCAAGAAGATAAATGCCTCAGCTTTCCCCTTTTCTCTGGGAAACTATTTCAGCAGCCAGTTCCATGATTTCCTCTTACTGAGAAAGGAGAGGAAAACAGACATTTGCTTGCATTAGAGCAGTGTTCCAATTTTGTTTTTTTGTTTTTTGAAAGGCACTTGTTTAAGTCCTTGTTTCCATTCAAACAGAGGAAGGTTACCCCTTCTTGAGATGCAAATTCTCAGGGAACCATTTTTCTTGGTTATCAGAAGGCCACTGGCTATCAATATAGGACTTCAGACCCTTTCTTCATTACTCCATCTGATGAGGCCTGAAAAGCAGTAGAGTATTTGTATGTGCCTCAATTTATTTATTTATCCATTTTAAATGGATATGGATCAGTGCTTTCAGCAGGCTGTCATATACAATAACTCCCATGTGTACTGCAAAGCTGTCATCAATCAATCTTTCTTTCCAGAGGACAGCAGTAAAGCAAAGTTTCCGTATATTTGAGCTGAATCATGTTGGCAATCTAAAAATTTGCATTCAACTGCAGACAGTAATCTTGGCATGTTTTTGTGTGCGCTAGTTTCCACAGTTCTTGTACTTTCAGAGGCACTGTAGCGGCAGAGGCTCTTCCTCACATGATTGAACATTGTTCCATTTTCCAGATGGCTAATTCTGCACATCTTCCCTCTCCCGCGTGTTTTCAATTAGAGGTTAACTGATTGGACAATTTTACTGTTGTGCCAAAATCGTTACAGAAAGAGCATCCCAGCCTGTGATCAGCTTCCTTTGTCTCTTTCTTCAACTCTCATGATATCCTCTCTATCAGCATAATCCCATGATGTCTATTTAGAAGCAAGTGCCACTCTTTTCCAGGCTAAACATACCCAGCTCCTTAAAGTGTTCCTCATAATGCTTGATTTCCAGACCCTTGGTCATCTTGGTTGCACTCCTATGCACAATTCCAGCTCGTCAAGAACCTGCTTAAACTGTGGTGTCCAGAAGTGGATACAATATTCCAGGTGTAGTCTGACCAAGGCAGAATAGAATATTATTACTTTCCTTGATCTGGACACTATATTTCTGTTCATAGGAGCCAACTCTTAGGGTCTCTGGGGTCTTCACCCCCCCCCATAAAATATTTAAGGGGCCAGGCCCCTCCAAAGTTGATGTGCATTGTCATTCAAATGTCATTTTGAATGTCATCTGATCGATTATAAAGTTCAGGGCTTACTTTGGCCATGGAAGGTGGTAAGGGAAGTTGATGCTTGTCAGGGGCTGGCCAGTGTTGGATGCCAGAGACTGGTCTGACTGACCAGGAAGGAAGACAGTCCCAGACAGAGCAGCCTTTAACAGAGGAGAAAGAGGATAATTGCCGCCCCTTCCTTCAATGTTCTCAATAACAGGGAGAATAGTAGATTCAGAAGCCTCTCAGTTGGAGGAAGTCCTGATAATGTCGCTAGGCAACCAGGAGGTCGGGACCATTTGGAAGGCTCTTCCATTGAGAGCTGCGGTGATGCTCCTCCCTCCCTTTGGACTAGAAGGCAGGAAAGGGTTAAAAAGCAACAGAAGCACAGGGGTGGGAGGACGGGGAACTGGCATGCTTCATGCTGCAGAAGGGGAGGAGATTCAGGCAACTGATGCCTTAAGAGAAGTTTGCTTGATGCTGCTCTCTCTGTGTTATTATAAATAAATGGTCTATAAACCTGCTGGAGGCTCATTAATTCTTATCGGAAAACTCTCGTTCATGGCTGCAGACTTAACAATGCTTAATGTATTGTATTTGGTGTATGCTAATGTGAAAAACTCTTAACAATAAAAATTATAAATAAAATTTATATAAAAAATAAATTAACTAGGTGTTCCTTTACTACCTCTTTTCCTATCTAGGGCTGCAGCTCCCTCCTTACATCATTTATTCTGTTATCACCAGGCTGGGCATCACAGAGGCAAAGTGTTTAGTGGTTCCACCTACTCCATGCAGAGGACCTACCATTTGCTTGTTCTTCCTCTTACATCATACATAGCCAAAGAAACCTTTTCTATTGTTTAACCTCTTGCAAGCCTGAGCTTATTCTGAGCTTTAGCCAGCCTGACCTTCACCCTGCAAATGTTGGCTACCCCTGTAAACTCCTCCTTTGTGATTTCCTCTTTTTTCCATTTCTCATATATACACAGCTAATCTGTAAGCTCCTTATACAACCACACTGGTTTCCTTAGATGTCTCCCATTTTTCTTTCTTGTTGGAATAGTCTGCATTTGGGCCTTCAATATTTCTCCTTTAAGAAATTCCCATCCATCTTGGACTCATCTTTGAGTATTTCTGACCATGGGATCTTCACACCTAGTAGCTCCTTCAGCCTTCTTAAAGTCCAGAATGTATGTCCGATTACACTAAGGATCAGGTTCAAGACAGTTAATGCCAGTGCTTTTTTCTGGGGGGATGCAGGGGTACGTATACCCCTAAATAGATTGTGAATCTAAGTTTGGCCTCATTGAGGGGCAGTATTTCAATATGAGTAGGAAAATGAGAGTACCCCTAAACATTTTTTAAGGAAAAAAAAGCACTGGTTAATCCCCTTGTTGTTTCTTCCACTTTCTGTGTAATGAAATTTTGAGTAATTTTTGGACCTTGCATTCTTGGCAGAGTTTGAGTTCCAACAGATATCAGAGAAGTTGAAGTCTCCTATGACTACTAGATCTCTACTTTTTGAAGGTTTGGTAATCTGATCTAGGAAAGCATCATTCAAGTCTTCAGTCTGGCTTTTTGGTTAATAGCAGACACCCATAGTAAGGTCTCTGTTGTTTCTCCTACAATTTTTACCAATATACTCTTAATCTGCTTTCTGTGGTCCAGTTCATGGATTGCTTCACAAGTGTACTTCTTTTACGTATAATGCTACTCCTCATCATTCCCTGTTTGGTCTATTCCTTTTGAACAGGTTCTACCCATCTATTTCTACATTCCAGTCATTGGTCTCAACCCGGCAGGTTTTAGTAATGCCTGTCAGGTCATATTTGCAATTCTGTATTAAAAGCTCCAATTTGTCTTGCTTGTTTCCCATACTCTGTGCATTTGTGTAGAGATAGCTGAAACCATGAGTCGTTCTCTCTAGCTGCTTCTAGTTTCTTGGCCATAAATAGGTTCTGGAGCACCTCTTCACTTCTTCTGTCATCTGTAGTCTCCCTCCCTTCATGATCTTGTTTAAAGCTCTTTAGGTTCACAAGACTCTTAGAAAACACACTGTGAGATGCAGCCCAACCCTTGCCTTAAAGAAGTGGAAACCATGGTCTAAGAAGCTAAACCCTTCCTGACGACACCACCTTTACAGCCAGTGGTTTACCTCAGTTATTTTCCTCTCTCTTCCTGGGCCACGACCTTAAACTGGAAGGAGTCATAAAAACACAACTTGTGCCCCAAGGCTCTTCAGCTTCCTGTCCAAAGTCCCAGGGTGTGTGTGGCAGTATTATTTGTATCCACATGAATAAGAAGGAAGGAATAGTGGTCAGCAGACTTTATAAGACTTGGCAACTTCTCTGTCACATCGTGAATCTTTGCACCTGGAAGACAGCACACCTACCAGGAAATCTTGTTTACTCTGCACACTGCTGCTTCTGTTCCCCTCAGTACAGAGTCACCTATCACCACCACTCGTCTCCTCCTCCTCTTGGGAGGGGCAGGAATCATTTGATGCACTGTGCTTTCCAAAGCCTGCTTGGAGTGCTCTAAGGTCTGCACCTGCTGCTCTTCAGTCTTCACCTCTTGTCTATTGGAACTTATTTTGATATTGTGGGGATAAGTTACAAAGGCAGGAACCATGCGGTTTGAGTACTTCCTACAACTTCCTCTCAGCTGGCCATCTCCAGAGTGCAATTCTCTTTCTCCAACATCGTCTCCATGGAAGATAGTAACAAACTCCAAAGGAAAATTCAGGTGACTATGTTTAAAAATTAGTAGGGAGCATTTGTGAAGATGAATGGTCAACCAGGAAGGTTTTCTCACCCCTGGGCTGCTCTTCCACCTTCCATGATGACATCATCTGATTCTGATTCTAATATTCTCGTAGCCCCTTCCTCACATGCTGCAGGGTTACTGTAGAGACAGCAACAAACAACTTTGCATCATCGCTATTCCGTTTCCCACTTCTTACCGAATGTCGTTCAGTAAGCAGTGCAAGGTGTGCTCTCAGATTAGATAATTGTGGTTTTTGTGTCAGCATTCCTGTCAACATGGCAGGTAGGAAATTGTGCCATCTAGATGTTCACCTGTTCTGCTTCATTGTCCCATGAAGCAGACAGAGAAGCCAGCTGGGAAGTTAAGGATTTATAGCTGGGGAATGGATGAAATTTTTGGACAACTTGAGAGACAATAACATACATGCAAGTGGATGCTGTGATAGGTTTCAAAGGCAGGAACCTTATGGTTTTATTTCCTACTTCTTCCTCTCAGCTTGCCTTCTCCAGACTGCAATTCACTTTCTCCAATATTGTCTCCATGGAAGGTAGCATTCTTAGCTTCTTTTTATTTATGTTTTTAAAGTGTCCATCTTGCCCAGCATTCTGTTCTCAAAGTGGCCAACCAGATGCTCCCATGAAGCCTGCAAGCAGGACTTGAGTGCTACAGCTCCCTCTCCACTTACGAAACCCGGCAACTGGCATTTAGAGACCTGTCGCCTCCCACAGTGGAGGTAAAATATATGCATCCTGGCTAGTAGCCATTATACTCAACAAATTAATCTAATCTTTTTTTTTTAAAAAAAAAAAAAGCTTTGCATTGGGGCATCAGGTTGGCCACTATGAGAACAGGATGCTGCCCTAGATGAGCATTTGGCCTGATCCAGCAGGACCCTTTTTACGTTCACTGAAAGGATTACATATTTTATATATTTTATATTAGGAAAGGAGGAGCAAAGAATGCAATTCTAAGCCAGTGGCCACAGCTCAAGGCATTTGTTAGTTACCAAGAGCATCAGAACCCCTTTTTCCTAGTTGGCATTCACTTATAAACCATAATTCCATGTCTTCTAATGTTTTCCATGGAACAGGATATGGGTCCCACAACCCACATTTTATTGGGCAGAAGCTGCAAACCAGCGGCACCATGACAGTGAACTTCCCTTCAAAAGAAGTAATCAGGAGAGGCTTGCTGAGGGAAACCAAGACCCCAAAAAGGGCTTGGAATATTAAATTAATCTAGCATGTAGCTCTTAGTCATAGATTCTGATTTAGCCAAGAGTGTCCATGACTGATTTGTGCAAATCTGTGCTGAGGCTACTCTTTGAATACAGTGTGCAGTTCTGGTCATCTCAACTTTGTAAATGATATTGTGGAGTTGGAAAAGATTCATAAATGGGCCACCAAAATGATCGAGGAAAGGTTAGTGCATGACATCACACACATTATTCCCTCCCAACCTGGCCAGACCCACTCAGCCTGCCATCCACCAAGCACATTTTCTGGAGGAGCAAGACCAGGGATCCCCACCAACAGGCTCCTATCAGCTCCTGGCTCTGGCCAAGGCACCTTACTCAGAGTGGAGAGTTGGCAGCAGAGAGCTGCCACCGCTCTCCTCAACTGGGCTGCACCGCATGAAGCTCCGCTGCAGTAGAGAGCGGCTGCAGTGTGCAAGACACCCAGCTGTGGCTGCTCCATCTCCAGGTCAAGCCTGACTTGAGGGGCTGCTGTGTGAGGGAGGGTGATGTTCACCCTTGCACATCCCACCTGACAATAAATAGCCCAAACTGTTTTAAACAGTGGGGAAAAGATGTGACAAACTTCATTTTATGGGGGGAAATCCTGCATAAAATACAAAAACTTGACAGACGCAAGAGAAAGAGGGGGATTTGCCCTACCTGATTTTAGACTTTACTATGAGGCAGCATGCCTTTGATGGATGAAAGAATGGATGGAGCTAAGAGATACCAATATTTTAGATACTATGCTTTGGATGGCATGCCTATTTGCATTATGACAAAGCAAGGGTACATAAAGGATTTCAAACATGCTATTAGAAGAAGCATATGCGCTATCTGGCAGAGACATAAAGAACTCAGAGAGAAAAAACCCAAGGTTGAATATGGAAAACCGATGGGCTGCTTACAGTGATTTTACAGAGTTTAGAGAGGGAAGGGTTTATCTGAAAAAAAGAGAAGAGGTATCAGATTATACTATAGATTGGTTTCAGTACTTCCAGGTGAACAAGTTATTTAAAAGAGATAAAGAAAAGGGATTTGGGGAAATGTGTTCAGAATTTGAAAAAAGGATGATAAACTAATTTCTAATATTTATAAACTGTTATACGAGTGTGAGACTAAAGAGGAAGTGGTGAAGGCGACAATGATTAAATGGGCTATAGATATAGGTTATAATATAGAAATGTCAGTGTGGGACAAACTGTGGGGGGAACTGAATTTCTCTGCCTGCTACCTTATTAAGGAAAATTTACAAAATATGCTGTACCGGTGGTACTTGACACCCAGCAAACTGCTGAAAATGGCATACAGTAATAGTCAACTTAACCTACAAGTAGGAATGAACATATGAGCAGCAAACATTAAATAAAGGAATATTTGAGATGAAAATGGGTGGAATAATAGAATATGCAGCTGACAAAAGATTACCTAGAATGTCATGGAGAGATGGACTGGGAAGTCTGAGGGTGAGAGGTAATGATGAACATTCTATGATGTATATATGTTTTTAAAATGCATAAATAAAATTATATAAAAAAGGAACCTGTAAGTTCCCACAAAATATCAGAATTATATGGAACTGTCCCTAAAGCCACCCCCTCCTGCTGCCCATGCTATGCTATAAATCAGGGATATACAACAGGTTGATCACGATCTACTGGTAGATGCCCGGGATGTTTTGGTCAATCGCAGTCAATCTCTGGGTCCCTTTCCTTAGCATTGGTAAAATAGAATCCAGCCCGCCCCCTCGCCCCGCCCTCCATTCTTGCACATTTTGCAGAACGGAAGACAGAGCTTACTCAGTGAGGCTGTTCATTTCCCCCAACGATCTGTTGGCAAGTGTCTGTTCCCCTTTCTCCCTAAAAATGGGCAACAGCTTAGACTTGAACTCCCCCAAAAGGGGTAGATCATTGCCAGTTTTCAGTTTTGTGAGTTGATCACAGTCTCTTGGGAGTTGGCCACCCCTACTATAAATGGTTTCCTCACACATAGCAAGACACTTGGCTTCTACCCCTTGTTCTGCTCCTAACTGACAACACAAGGAATCACACCAATCCTACCCTGCTGCCAATCTTGGGCACAGAGCCAAGTGAGTTATGGCCAAGTGAACATTCTCCTGACACTTTCTTGGTATGCCTATGCAATTGTGACATGCCAGTCTTAGTATGTCTATTATTATGTATTTGAAGAGATCCATTGCACACTTATCAGATGGTTATATTTTGTGTGCCTGTGAAATAACTATCTGTGAGAGAAATCTGGCATACTTAATGCGCTTTACAGTGTAGTGAGACTAAAAAAAGAAAAAAGGTAAAGGGACCCCTGACCGTTAAGTCCAGTAGCGGACGACTCTGGGATTGCAGCGTTCATCTCGCTTTACTGGCTGAGGGAGCCGACATTTGTCCACAGACAATTTTTCCAGGTCATGTGGCCAGCATGACTAAGCCACTTCTGGCGAAACTAGAGCAGTGCACGGAAACACCGTTTGCCGTCCCGGTGGAGCGGTACCTATTAATCCACTTGCACTTTGGGGTGTGCTTTCAAACTGCTAGGTTGGCAGGAGCTGGAACTGAGCAATAGGAGCTCACCCCGTGGCAGGGATTCAAACTGCCGACCTTCCGATCGGCAAGCCCTAGGCTCAGTGGTTTAGGCCATAGCACCACCTGTGTCCCTGTAGTGAGACTAGTAGCTATTACCGTAATTTGTGCATGTTAATTAACAGATGAAGGACTTCTTATTAACCAAAAGAAAGCATGCATAGAAGTGTGTTTGTGTGGAGTGGGGGGATGTGTCTGTAATATAGTTGTTTGGTGCTGTGCTGTGCTCTCTGGGGTCATCCGCACTTCTCCTGCAATTTCTTCCATTTGGTCTGTGACTTCTAGGCATGGGCCTGAGAGATTTTTATTTTGTCCCACTGCTTTCCCCAGCAAAACCCACTGTTTACTGCTGAATCAGAACAAATGTCAATCTGCAGAAAACCCAACTGATGTTTGCTTTGATTTAGCAGGGACTCATGCCTAGAAGTCGCAGACCAAATGGAAGCGTGGCTGAGCCTTCTGTCTAACAGTCATAGGGACCTTGAAGGTTCTCTAATCCAACCTGTCCAGGGCAGGAACTGCAATGCAGGATGCAACTCCAATGCAAGTGGGGTGTGTGTGTGTGTTTGCACTGCTCAGGCAAAGTAGTAAAACATCCCCAATTACATCACTATTCATTTCAGTCCCAAAGCCATTCAGTAACATGAACATTTTTAAACAAATTTATGAGCATTCAAAGCCCAAAGTGAAAGATAAGAAGATAAGATAAGAAGTGGTGTTTTCTTATGGAAATAAATTATATTCCAATGTTTGTGCAGATGGCAAGGGGGATTCTATGGTTATAAAGAGCTACCTTGTGTTGAGTTAGACACACTGGTTCATCTTTTGAACCAGTTTTTCCCCCTCAATTTTTTTTTATTGATTTTCCAATTTTATATCAAACAGAAAACATCAAAAAACAAAAACAAACATTTATCCTAACTATAATAATTCCATTTTTTGTTAACATTGTTAAATGACTTCCTCAAATCCCCCTAGCTGAGTTTCCATATAATCCATTGCAGCAGTTTTCCAAAACTATTTTCACATAAAATTTACTTAGTCAATTTACCTCTTTCTTTCTTTTCATTTTAGCTTTAACATAGTATTTTCCATCTTTTGAACCAATTCTACCTACTTAAAGACCACCAGTCCTTTCACAGCAGGAACTACCTGATATTTTCTTGTTGGAGTGTGAACCTGAGTTTACCACCACAAGCAACCTAGCCATCGTGTTCAAGTGGATCTGGCAATGCCTCCTGCCTGAAACTCTGGAAAGCTGCTGCTAGTGATCAATAGTCTGTCTCAATATGGAACAAAGGAAGCTGCCTTATACCTGTGGTCCATGTAGCTCACTACTGTCTGCACTGATTGGTAGTGCCTCTCCAGGGTTACAGGCAGGGACTCTCTCCCAGCCATACATGGAGATGATTAAAAATGAAAGCTGGACCTTCTGCATGGAAGCAGATGCTGTGCCACTGATCCACAGCCCTTTCCTAAGATGCTTTCCTATGTTCCCAGTGATTCTTGGGGTTCCCTGACCAGTGGAGCCAGAGTGCACACTATTCAAACTTCAAGGGCAAACAAAATGGCCAAATAGAACCTACAAGACAATCCAATTCTACTTTTATGGAGCTTGGCTTTGCATATGCACACACACACACCGCAGCCTGGATGAAAGCATGATAATTAGCTGAAGAGATATAGGAGCCCTGAGGCTTGTGGCTTTCTTGTGGAGTGTGTGTAATGTCTCCTCTTTCAGAGATGGCGTGAGGGCTTTGTGTGAATGCACCCTATGGGATCTGATGAAAATCCCTTTGATTCACTGGGAGAAGTTTATTTTCTCTGCCAAAAGCTTGCTTTCTTCTGAATAAATTGCTTGCTCCTTTTTTGGGGGGGGGAGGGAGCGGGAAGAGGAAGGGATTTTATTTTTGCACAAGCCAGGGATTTGAGGCAGAACTGTGAAGCCAGGTTCTCCTTGACTGGTTCTGATTAGAGGCTGAAATGGTAGAATAAAGAATCTGGAAAGGGTCCAACCAGCTTCTATGGTGGCGTCTCAACGTTGACATATTCTCTGGGAAACATATTATTTTGCTCAATCTTCTCCAGAGTTCAGAGTTGTCTTGGCCAGATCATCTGGTTTGGAGAAGCGGGCACTGGAAAGCACCAGAGGATAAATTCACTGTACCAATTAAGGAACTTAAGAACAAACAAAAGGTTCATGGCATTGTTATTCATTCCATTTCAAATTCTGTTTTTCAAATCCCAATCAGCCAGATTTCACGAAGATTTAAAATATACCCATTTGAACTTTAATTTCTGTTTTACATGAATTTATTTCTTTAAAATTTTGTCATCCTCCTTTCCATTTTTTCTGTGCTAAAGGTGGCTTATGTAAAATCACTAAGAATAAAATGAACAGCAGCTTGTGTAAATCAGCAAAAGACCTTGGATGTGTTTAACAGTGGGTCTGGGGCATTTCCAGTTCCAAGACAAACTCATAGGATAAATGGACTTGTTTCTAGTTAACCTACTTCCTTAGAGGTTTTTAAGCAGAGGTTGGATGGCCATCTGTCATTGATGCTTTAGCTGAGATTCCTGCATTGCAGGGTTTTGGACTAGATTACTCTTGAGGTCCCTTCCAATTTGACAAGTCTGTGTTTTATTGTCCATAAGCTGCTTTGATCACATTGTGAAGGTTTTGATCACCCTACGTCAGTGGCCTCACCCCTGTTCATGTCTCCTTGAGCCAGCCCAGCCAATCACGGATCATACAGTTTTTGTGAGGGTATAAGGAATGGATAGATCTTTATTACTGGTCAATAGCCCTTGCACGTTTCTTCACCCATAAGTCCTTTCTGCCCCTCTTACTCATTTGTTTGCTTGAACCTTTTCAAGAATGAATGCAAATGCATATTTATAAATATTTTTAAAACATATTTTCCTTCAAAAATGCAGATCCCTAAGCATGTCTTCTCAAAAAACACGTTGTTAAATTGCCTTATAACATACAGTGATACCTCAGGTTACATACGCTTCAGGTTACAACTCCGCTAACCCAGAAATAGTACCTCAGGTTAAGATCTTTGCTTCAGGATGAGAACAGAAATCGTGCTCTGGCGGCGTGGCAGCAGCAGGAGGCCCCATTAGCTAAAGTGGTGCTTCAGGTTAAGAACAGTTTCAGGTTAAGAACGGACCTCCGGAACAAATTAAGTACTTAACCCGAGGTACCACTGTATATTACTTTAGCTGAGAACTGCATATGAACATCCAAGAATAGCAGCAGAAGGTAGATAAGCAGAGTTGGATGGGTGCCTGAGAATTACTGTATCACTGGAATGAGAGCTATTAAGGTAGCAACAAAAGCAGCAGTGTGGAACTTTTTGCAGCCTGAAGGCCACATTCCTTCTGAGCAACCTTCCCAGGGCCCGTGTCAGTGGTGGGTAGGGCCAGAGGCAAAAGTAGTGCTAGGATAGCCTTGTGCAAAATGAACACTGACCCCCCATATTCTTGCATTCTCTCTCTCTCTCTCTTTTAATATAATTTTTAATTAATTTTCAACATACCATTTTCAACAATAATTAAACATACTTTCATATCTTCTACCATTTTTTTTTACTTCCATCAATCACTTCTGGAAATTTTCCAATATTGCCACTTCATATACATTTCTTACTTCCACTATTACATTTAAATCTCATAACTAATATCTCTATTCTTCCTATACTTTGCAATATTTCATATATCTTTCCTTACAAAACTTCTTGTAATCCTACTAGCATAATTTGTTGATTACAGTTGCTCTTCAAATAATTCGTATATTTCTTCCAATCTTCTGTGAATCTCTGGTCCCGCAGGTTTCGAATCCTTCCTGTCATTTTATCTAATTCTGCGTAGTCCATTAATTTTGTCTGCCATTCTTCTTTCGCTGGAATTTCTTCTTGCTTCCATTTCTGGGCTAACAATACTCTTGTCACTTTTGTTGCATATAAAAACAATTTAACATCTTGCCTATTAATATCCTCACCTATAATATCAAGTAAAAAATGCTTCTGGTTTTTAAAAAAATGTATATTTCAACATCTTTTTCATCTCATATATCTTTTCCCAGAAGTTTTTTACTTTCTTACATTCCCACCACATATGATAAAATGTTCCTTCTTTTTCTTTACATTTCCAACATTTATTACTTGTCTTATACATTTTAGCTAATTTCACAGGTGTAATATACCATCTATACATCATTTTCATCATATTCTCTTTCAAAGCATTGCAAGCTGTAAATTTTATTCTTTCTAAGATTCTTGCATTCTCAGACAGCACACATGCCCTTCTGTCATATTTCAATGGCGCTAGGTGATGACACAAAATGGTATCTGTAATTTGTGCAGTGACATAATGACACAGACACCAGCCGATGGGGCCTTGAAACACTAGCACAGATGCCTTTTTTTTCTGTACCTGTGGAAGATAAGACTCCCTTTACTTGCATCAGTACAATTGTATCACTTCCAGGAACAGCAGTGATGGCCATCTGGTGGGAACATGAGCAGCCAAAATATCTTCTGTTAAAAGAGCAGGAATAATGGGCAGTCACTTCCCTCCATTAAAAGACAGTCCTTTATTGCTCAGCTTTAACATCAACCAGAGTTGGGGAGATTGCAGAATGAGAAGGAAATGAATTATTTAACTTAACAGGCCTTTTGGCGGGGTGGGGTGGGGGAAAATGTGTTTGCCCTCCTCACTGCTGGTCAGTACTAGATGAAATGGAAAACTTCAGAAACCCCTCAGTATGCTATAGGAAAATGAGAGAGTCACTGTGTTCCTTCCTTCCATTTGTGTTCAGTGCAAAGTTAACTTCTCCTCCCTTCCTAACTGCTGTTGATAATGATCTGATCTGAAAGCCTCAGTGCTTTTCGTTACAGATACTAAAATAAATGCTGGTTCTTCCGGCCGGGAGGAAGCAGTCAAGTTCATTAGGATATCATGTACCTAAAGCAGAAACGGAGAACCTCTAGGGGCTGTTGGGACTCCCATCATCCTAAACCATTGTCTATGCTGCCTGGAGCCAACAATACCTGGAGGGTCACAGTTCTCCATTCCTAGTTTAGGAGAATCAATCCATTTCAGACCCAGTTTAGAGGCTGAATTATTCTGCAGTGGCATATTGTGTTTGTGTGTGTGGGGGGGGGGTCCATGCCCTTGGCACAATTTTGTGAGGGGGAACAAACAGGTGCCGTCACAGCAGTCCTCTTCATCGGAGCCTGGCTCCGTGTAAGAAGGAGTTGTGCCTTGGCTGTGGCGCTTATGCCTGGCCACAGCTCTGCCCCCGGGTCAGGCCTGACCTGGCAGCAGAGAGGAGGAGGCAAAAGCTGGGAGCAAGACATTATACATGGCCAGCTCTGAGTGATTAACTTGTTCTGACCAAAGCTGGGAGCTGACTGAGGTTGATTTTGCTTTACCCACTTGTGAGAACAGAGCCTTGAAGGGCCAACCCTCTGGACTGTCATTGTACAGTGGGAGGCATTTGGTTCTCAGACTCTGGTCTTATAGACTCTGGTGTTCTGGGATGTTATTGTTCAACCACCTCAAGTGCAATGGTTTCTCTATCTTTTGAAAGCAGCTCTAAGTTCTGACCTAGACTCAGTTCCTCATCTGCTGCCCCTGCAGCCTCTGTGTCCAGAACACTGGTGGATGCAGGAGGCATGACTTTTGTTTAGTCTGAGTATTGGTTTTTCACCTTTAAACAGGGTTCTATAAGCCATTAAATGTAATGTGGGTTTTTCACCCATCCCTGTCAAACAACATGGAAATATCTTAGATCAGAGGTTTTCAACCTTTTTGAGTCCACGGCTCCCTTAACCAACTATATTCTTTCTGTGGCACCCCTCTGGGGCTCAGGAGCCCAGTTGTGTCACTCTTTGCCTGCAGAGCTGGCAGCCTCTCATTCTTTTCCAAACATCTCTGAAATATACTTGGAGTCCTGTAGTGATTTCATGCTCTTTATTGCAGCTTGTAAAACAGTGATTTAATTGCCCCCCCAAGCTCAGGCTTTTATATACATTATTTACACAATGAGTTCCATCTGATTGGCTGATTCTGCTTCCCTCCTGGAGCCTGATTTGTTTTCTCCTGCAAGCCAATCAGTTGTTGCATTCTAGGATCCTGCTTGCCTATTGTTCTAGGATCCAAGCTTAGTTCATAACACCCTCCCTTGTGGAGTGTTCCCTCAACCTCCTCTCCTCTCCCCTCTGCTTGGGAGTCCTCTGGGCAGCTGCTGCTGCTGCCCCTGGTCTCTGAGCTGCCCCCTCCCACCCTAAAGAGAGGTGCCTCCTCACACTGCCCCACAAGGGCCTGGGGAGAGGATGCCCCAGCCTTAGTGACCCAACAGAGACTGGCCGAAGGTGAATGTGAGGCCTGCACCTTACCTTGGGAGGCAGCAGTAGTATCAGTGGGCACTGCCGGGTCTGCATGGTGGAAAGGCTCCCCTTCAGCACTGGGCACTCAGCTTCCAGGTGGGCCTTGCACACAGCAAGCACAAAAAAGGTCAGCACAGTGCCTGCCTGTCCGGCCTCCCACTTGTCTGTCCATTCCTAACAGCAAGGGCTGGTGAACTGGCTTGCTGGGCTCCCTCGCCCACTTGCTTGCTTATGCCGGCTGCCTCAGCTCCTGGCAACCAGCACCCCCTGGCCAGCCCCAGAGGCACCACTCGCCTGCAGAGCTTGCAGCCAGGGCTGCTGCAACAAACAGCTGCACAAGTTTTGGGGAGGCAGAGATGGGAGAGGGCATCAGAGGAGGACGCAAGGAAAGAAAGACGGGCAGAGGCCAGTGTTGCTTCCGGCACACAAGGCACCCCAGGGAGCCATGGCACACTGGTTGAAAAACACTGTGTTAGATGGTATCTAAGCATTTGGCAGGAATTATGAAAAAGCCCAAGTGGGTGAAGGGTGATAGATTCCCCACTTCTGTTAGTCCTGCTCCACCATTCCAGAGCATGCATGCATGTGCGCACGTGCGTGCGTGCGCGCACACACACAGCCATCTCAGGGAAGGGGATCAAACAAATCAATGAATTAACTGGAAGAAAAAGAAAAGAGGTATAAAGCAGGAAGCCCTCCTGAACTAGGGATGAAGGATAGATTTGGTTAATTTTGCATTCAAAGGTGGATCTATCTAACTGGCACTTTCCTGAAATGATACGAGAAACAAAATGCAACCATTCATTGCAACTCCACATTTTCAGTGCAGTTCTCTAGCCTAAGAACAGATGTGAAAAGTGTACAGTGGTACCTCGGATTACATACGCTTCAGGTTACATATGCTTCAGGTTACAGACTCTGCTAACCCAGAAATAGTGCTTCAGGTTAAGAACTTTGCTTCAGGATGAGAACAGAAATTGTGCTCTGGCGGCGCAGCAGCAGCAGGAGGCCCCATTAGCTAAAGTGGTGCTTCAGGTTAAGAACAGTTTCAGTTTAAGTACGGACCTACGGAACAAATTAAGTACTTAACCTGAGGTACCACTGTACATAAAATGCATTTGTTACTGAAAAGAGCATGCACAAATGCATTGCATTAGGAGAAACTGCTTGGGAGAAAAACTCTAAACAAGGCAAAATGCCACACACAAAAATGTGTAATTAGGAGAAATTTGCACTAAAATGCTGATGAATTTTCATGAAGACTTTTTGTTTTAAAGCATTCACAGACTGATGTGTAACTGTAGAGGACTAATGAATGGAAAGATGGAAAACCAAGATTGACAGATCTGCTCATTCCTATCCCAAACCTGGATGTGTGCATTCTTCTGTGTGGGAGTGAGCCCTATCCATAACTTCTTACCCTCTTTCCCCCTAACAACATAGTTATATAATAAGAGCCTGATGGATCAGGCCAATAGCCTATCTCCTGTTCTCACAATAGTGAGAAACCCGCAAGCAGGATTTGAACACAAGAGAACTCCCTGCTGTGATTTCCAGCAACTGCTATTCAGAAGCTTTGCTGACTCCAGCTGTGGAGGCAGAGCATAGTCATCATGGCTGGTAGCGTTTGATAGCCCTCTCCTGTATCAGGAAGGTAGGCTGGGGGTGTGGGGAGCTGTGTATTAGATGGGACATTCAGAGTCAGGCTGAGTTCAAAAGTGTAAGGACATAACTGAGAATCAGGTCAGACCTTTACAATGATAGAAATCTACATTCAGCACACATACACACTATTGAAGTACCACACTATACCTGTGTTTTAATTGCATTGGAAGCTCTCTCAAGTGTTATTGGAAGGTTAGTGGGTGGGATGCAAAAGCATTTTAGGTACCTATCAGCCAGTGCTTGCAACATCACTGCACAAATATCTCCCCTACGTGACTATGGTACCACTCGTACACACCACAACGACATTTCATGAATAGCTCTCCCATTTCAACATTAAGAAAACCATGCACGTTTGGTCATACCTTCTTCCAGTCTTGCAACATGCTGGGATATCATTGTTGGAAAAGTCAGTAAAGGTCTATCACAAGCACTATTGTTTCTGTAAATGTTATTCCAGTAGACTGAAGAGACAGAGAATGAGAAACATAGAGCATCCTCTCTAGCATATGCACGCTGAAAGCAACTCGCTCATCTGTTGTAAATCTGTTGACTTCTGCTAACGTTCCTGGTCCCGTGCCCATTTTGTCCAGGTGCACTTTTGGTCCAGATGTGTGTTGGCACCAGTAAAATCAGAGCTCATAAAAGGAAGAAGCAGAGCCATTATTTCTCAACCAGCAGACACTCTGTCAGCTTTTGAGGCTTAGACACTGATCGTGTGCATGCTGGAGAGTTAAAGATAATGCCATAGGCAGCCACTTTGCTTGAGGTAAAAGTGACACCTGATGCATCTTAACACATTGTTTTGTACACAAACAAAAAATAAGAAAGGTCCCCACCTCACTTAATGTTTCCTAAATTTTCTTTTCTTTTGCTTACTCCGTATATGAGAAACGGAAAACCTTTCACCTCGCAGACTGCACCTCCCTTCAGCCCCAGACACTGCGGCCACTGCGGCCACTGGCCAGGGATGATGGAAGTTGTAATCCAAGAGCAGTTGGAGGGTCATCTCCATCTTTACAAGCAGGGCTCCTCCAGATGACCTTTTTATTGAGCATTCATGGAACTGAGCCCATGTTCAGTCTTTATTGAGCATTTGTTCATATTTATTGACTGATTTATTTAAATAATTTGCGCCCCACATTTCACATGTGTCTTCTGGGTATTTTCCAGGAGCCACATGCCAGTGGTGGACAGGGGCCAGACACAAAAGTGGGTGGAGCAATTGGTGACTTAGACTTTGTAAATCAGGGTACTTTCTACATATACTCACACATCCATCTTTATCCTACAACCAAGAACTCAAGACTCATGATCAGAGTTCAATGACACATTCCAGCCAAGCAAAACTGCCCAAGGATGATGCACAGCAGGCTTGTGAAGGCTGTGGCTAGGAAGAGGGTGTGTACCTGAAGAGAGTCCTAAGGACCAGGTGAAAAGGCTGGGTGGCCACCTCTTGTGCCCTGCCTCTGAGGAGTCTCTGTCCCTGGAACAGAGTATCCTGGGAGAAGACATGGGTGGCTAGACATGAGCAATCCACACTGAATTGAATTTTGCATTTCTACATTTTGTTGCAGGACCCACTTGTGAATTTGTAGTTTTCAGATATTCCAGCTGCCTTTGAATTCAGCATCATCATAGTAGACTATCCATCATGCAACTGTTTTGCAGCTGCTTTGTTTCTGTGGCTGCAGGAGCCTAGGCTTGTCAAGGTATAGGAATGAAGAGCTTGGCAGGTTGTAACACTCATAAAATCCAAAACAGATCCATTTGTTGCCTTTCTGCCTTCTTGGTGGTCTTACTATTCCACTATTGATCACGTTGTAAGGAGGGTGGGTGGGTTGGAGAGAGGACCACAAATGCTGACTTTCTTTCTTTCTTTCTTTCTTTCTTTCTTTCTTTCTTTCTTTCTTTCTTTCTTCTTTCCCTCCCTTCCCAGCCCACAAAATTCCACTGAAAGAAAGGTCTCAAGAAAAGTGGCCAGGAAAGACCTTTGGTGTGTGGTCCCCAGTAAGCAATTGATTATTGTAACCACTAATAACTACTGTACCTCTATGGACATATGAAATGTCTTAAATCCACAGGAAAAGAAGAGAGAACCCACTTGAATGGTAAAGAATTGGTCATAAGCTGTTCTTTCAAATAATGCCATTATGTGCCCTCCAACAAAACAAAACCACAAGACCTTAAGAAGAGCCTCATAAATCATTCCAAAGCCCATGTAGTTCAGCATGTTTTTGCAGTGGCCAACCAGATGCTTCTGTAAAGCCCCCAGTCTGGGAGCAACAGCACACTCCCCACCTGTGATTTTCAGCAATTGACATTCACACTGCCTCCAACTGTAGAAATAGAGCATAGCCATATTGGAATCTAGAGATGTCAAATACTGTTTCAGTGGGCAAACCTCCTTCAAATATGTCCTTTGAATCCATGGATTCTTCTCCTGAGGATGGGGAGTCATGACACTCCAGGCACAAGCATTTTCTGGTTCATAACCAAGTCCAGCTACTGGCAAGTTGTGCCAAGGGACCTATTTTGGGTTTATTTCCTGCACCAGCCTGGAGTTAAAATATCAAATATGCAGACTTTTCCTATATTCACCCACCCGCTTTCTACCTGATCAGCAAGAGTTACAGAGCTCTGGATGTAATGAGGTCTCTGCTGTACAATTAAGTCCTACTGCTACCCACAGAAGTTAGGCTTGCTCCCTGGGTTATCTGAAACACTGAACTGGTAAAAAAAATCCAGACAATAATAATCTGAAGCACACTTCTACTTGCAATTGTATGGTGAAGTTTAATCATTGATTTGGGGGAAGCACTAAAAGACATAGGAAACTGCCTTACACCAAATCAGATCATTGGTCTGTTGAAGTCAGCAAAGTCTACATTTACGGGAAGTTCATCTCCTGCATTTCAGAAAAAGGCTCTCTCAGCTGTACTGGCAGATTCTGGGGATTGAAACTGGGACGTTCTGCTCTACCACTAAGCTATGGTCCTTCCCCAGGAGGACATAAAAAACTGTTTTATGCAGTGTCAGACCACTGCTCCATCTACAATGACTGCCAGCTATTTAGCAGGCTTTCAGATATGGGTTTTTCCAACCCCTATGTTGAAGTGCCAAGGATTAAACTTGACTTTCTACATGCAAAGAAGATGCTCCACCATTGAACTATGGATTCTTTCTGAAATGGGGCAATGGTGGACTGCACTCTTACTGGAGGGAATATGGCAAGGGGGCTGTTTAAAAAGGGGGTGGGGTGGGGGTGGGGTGGATTTGAGCATTGGAAGAGGAGCAGCTAACTCTGATGCCAATTCTGCAGTTCTTCAGACTCAAATCCAGAGAGCTCAGAAGCTTACAGGAAGCTTCTGCATTAAGCAATTAAGTGCCTTTCATTGGAGGATGAATGGAATGCCCATTATTATGCTCCAGACATGTTTCATTTCAATTGCGTAAACCTCCTTTTTAAAAAGAGCACTTTGCTTTCTCTGCAGAAACGCTTGTTACAGATGTCCCTTTTGAAGCAATGCCAATAAGAGGGAGAATTTAAAGAAGGAAAATTAGAGTTCACTTTGTTAAATCCATGAGACCATTTAATGATGTCATAGTAAACAGCACACATACACACACCTTCACACTTTATAGAAGGAGTGTGGGGAGGAGAAACCCATCTCTTTCAACTGCAATCTGTATATGTGCCTGAATAATTTGTGTGGCTGCCTGGGTGGCCATAATAAGCAAACCTGCTGCCTTAACATTCCATGTAGACAGGGCTGGGTATGCAACCAGGAAATGTGGAAGACATGACAGGTTTATTACTGGCTTCAGTTTTTGTGTGTGTGTTTTTAAGGGCTACACCTGCCCTACACAAATTATTTTAGTATGGTCTCATCTACATATTTGCCTCAATAATATATGAAAATATGAAGAACTGTCTGGCATGTGGATCACATTATTGCTAATAATAATAATAATAATAATAATAATAATAATAATAATGTCAGACAGAAAGAGGTATACATTTATAAAGAGATATAGAAGACACTGGGCTTCAAAATTGAACAATAGGCTTACTCACTCCAGCCTTTCCTTACTTCTCTGTGGGCAATGGTTTCAGCACCCATGGTTTCAGCACCATAGTACTGAACAGCAACCCTGCTAGGCATGAAATGAAATATCAGGGAGAGGGTGAAGTATTAGTACTTCCACGTGGCAAAAAACTGGGGCCAGCATTTGAGGTGAAGGGTAAAGTCTGCATTATATTGCACTTGCAGCACAGAAGCCTCTGACACTGAATAACTGAATATTCACAAACATTCCAATTGCATGAGTTAACCCTAGGATCAGACTGCAGCTTCCATTAAGAGGACACTTTCTGTTTACTCTGTTCTTGAAAGGTGAAAATGCCCACAAAGGTGACCAACATGCTTCTGCTTTAAACCATCAGCATCATCTATGCCTATGGTGACATTAGGCCCCAGTATTTGCTTAGCTTGAAGGACCTCCAATAATAGATGTTGCTGCTCAGCAAAGTTGTGAGAATTAAGGTCTGTTTGACTTTGTATTCAACCAAGTTTTATTAAGAAATCAATGGACCTGTTAGTCATGTCCTTTATTTTCAATGGGTCCTCAGAGTAGGACTAACAATAACCCTGTAACAACAGCCTTAAAGATGTCAGGGAGAAACAAAGGCTTTGCAGAGAGACCTCCAGCTTCACTGCTGTAGAGTTCAGGAGCTTGGCAGGTGGAAGAAGCTTCTGGGCCTTGCTGCAATCTTTGCACTAGTGACACTGCCTTTCAGATTGCAAGAACATCAGAATTTTGGACTTGAAAAATACTGAGATATTTTCTGATGGCAGTAGCCTCATTTTTGAATTGAGCTGAGAGCTTTTCTTCCATTACATATTGTATCTTCATCACTCCCAGGGCACAGTCTAAAGGCACATGGGGGCATTATTCTACTGACGCTAAACAGGTCTGGGTCTGGCCTGTGCCTGGATGGGTGAATACTTGGGTACCAGCAGCATGTCTGGGTCTACATGGCAGAATAAAAGTGTGATATAAATGTAAGAAAATTTGTTGTTGTTGTTGTTTTAAATGTATGCATCTTATTGAATTAAAAACACATTTCTCAAGCAAAATTCAGAGAGTCCATTCCAAATTCTGAGCACTTGGTCTATATTAATTAATATTGCCCAGGAAAGCTGACTCAACTCTTTTATAGAATGCAATCGTTCTGTAATATGAAGATCAGCCTTTCTTGTTCTGTTGATGTGTGAAAATAAGCGGCTTTTTGTCATCACAGATGAGACTGGATCATGAAAGGTTTGCAAATGAGCACATCACATCTTTCTTCTAATACCCTTGGAAATTTTTTACCATGAAACGACTTTGAATTTAGCTCCAAATAGAAGTTTCCTCCTGCATAATAGGTTATTTAAATGGGTAGCTGGTAATTATCATACACAGTCCTTTGGCTTAACTGATTCATTGGATTACACAAAACAACCCCTCCTCTCTCAATTAATATTCTGCACATCAATAGGAGCAGGATATGTGTCAGACACACTTTCAATAAAGGCTTCAGCTGATGCAGTTAGAAGGAATGCAATGAACATTTAAGAAGGCTTTAGATGCTTCCAAGAATATCCAAGTTGTATGAAAACTCCCTGCATATTTCTGCCTTCCCAAACCTTAGTGCAGCATGTTTAGAACCCTCAAAGTCTATACAACATTTTACTTGAGAAGGAGCTCCTGGGAATGGCTTTAACTCATCGGTAGAGCATCTGCTTTGCATGCAGAAGATCTCCCTTGCACTCCTTTCTGTTTTAGTAATGGATATTTAACCAGCATATGAATGTTATGGGGTGGCATCAGTTCATATCTGTGCATTCTAAATTCCTGGGTCCTGCTTTACTGCGCTTGGTTGGCAGGCCTGTTGAGTCACATGCCGCACTACTTTTGCAGGATACAGATCCTTCTGTAACTCTGCAGGTGGCGAGATTCCTGAATGCGGTTATCTCACACACAAAAACCACCAAAAACAACAACAACATCAAAAACTAATCAGACAGTTATGAAGAAGAGTGCATGTCGGATCTCGTCTTCAGTTTTCCTTTTTCTGGGATCCGTCCCTTGGAGCTCTCTCTGGCTCTGCTCAATGACCCACCCCTGCATCGTGGTGTTCACCTTCTGGTGCCGAATATATCGGTCTTTATGCCTCTGTGCTTTTATGTTTGTACATACTTTATGGGCTAATAGCCGTAAATAAATAAATAAATAAATAAATATCTGTGCATTTGTGTGGTCTTGTCTGTGTGTCTGAATGCCAGTGGAGGAGAAAATATAGTTTCTTTAGGATAGGGCCCCACAACATGGTTTAGCACAGGGCCCACTTAAAACAACCTTGCTTAATGCAGAACAGCTGCCCGGGGGGGGGGGAGTCTCTACTCCAAGTCCTGCGGCAACAGCCTTTCCTTCTGTCATTTGGCAAGCAGAGAGTGGAAATCCAGTTCGTGCTTTGGGCTCAAGGAGGTTTCCCCTTCATTTCTTTTCTCTGTATGGATAACTCCAGGCTGTTCGGCAGTGCAGCCAGTGGCATGGCAGGTCGCCAGGTAAGGAGTCTGGCTGACTCACTGGCTAAGAAGTGATCAGTATTTCCTTGGCTGGTATGGGAAGTGGAGTCACCCTGTTACATCCCTTTGCCAGTTTATCTGCAAATATGAAAAAGAGTCCTTTGTAGCTTTGGCTGCAGCTTTCCTGAAACTCATGGAGTAAATGCAGAATGTGGGCCTTTATAAGACTTATCAGGAGGACTGACCCAAGATGGGAAGAAGGAACATATTGGGTGGAATGGGGTGGGGAACGCCCCCTTTGAAATGCCCCCTCTCCCAATTTCAGCGGTCATTTATGGGATCCATAAATTGGAGTGAAAATCTTTTCCCATTCAGAATGAGGGCAGGAGCACTACTGAGTGTTCCTTCACTGCCACATCTCTGCCTGCCCCTAGGGTTGCAGGGATGGAAGAATCTGTCAGTTTTATTTTATCTCATTATCGCCTCCAATTTGAAATTCTCCATATCAGTTCACATTTAAAAATAAAATAAAGAAGTTGTCATGAAAATTCACCATCATTTTACTGCAAATTTCTCCAAATGCACACATTTGTATGTGCCTAATATGCACATTTATGCAAAGCAATTCCTCCCATCCCTACCTGGATAACTGTTGCCAGTCAGTGTGGACAATACTGAAGTAGTGGTCTGACAGTGCAAGGCAGCTGTCTGTGTTTGGGGAAGGACTATAGCACAGAGAAGGAACTTCTGCTTTGAATGCAAATGCTTCTAAGTTCCATCCTTAGCAACCTCCAGATAGGGCTGGGAATGTCCCTTTTTTAAAACCCAGGATGGCTGTGGTCATTCAGTGTACAGTACTGAACTAGATGGGCAAAAGGTCTGGCTCAGCATTAGGCAGCTTCCGATTAGGGCTGTGCACCATATGTGGCTGAGACAAATTGGGCATATTCACATGGACTCAGGAATCGGAAAAGTCAGGTACAGCCAATCAGAATTCCTGAAGACCATAGAATCATGTAGCTGGAAGAGATCCAAGGTTCATCTACCTGTAGTCCACCCCCCTGCAATGCAGGAATCTCAGCTAAATCATCCATGACAGATCCAACCTCTGCTTAAAACTGCTCCACTGTCAAACAGCTTTCTGTCAGAAAGCTTTTCCGTATGTTTAGCTGGAATCTTTTTTCTTGTAACTTTAGTACGCTTGGATACAGCGCATCAGGCCCTGGAGATTTGAATTCATTTAATGAAGTTAGGTGTTCCCTTTCCCTATCTTGGGTTGCAGCTCCCTCCTTACATCAGTTATTCTGTTATCACCAGGTTGCATATTGTTTTCCCTTTGGGTGAAGAATGGAGCCCAGCCCTCCCTGCCAATTCCACTGGAGTGACACCCCCCCCATTGGAGCGTAGGGCTACTCCATTTGCCCACTCACACGGGGGAGCTAGGTTGGCCAAAGCGGCCCTTGGATCACCCCAGTCTCACAAAGTAGCTTGGGGTTGGCAGAGTGGCTTGAGAAGGGTGCAACAGCCATGCACCCTTCGATCCCAGCCTTGCCAATCAAGGGTGAGACTGGGAGTGAAGGGCAAATGGAGGCAATTGCATCCTTCTCATGCTGTCCTGCCAGCCCCAAGCTGCTTTGCAAGGTTGGGATGTGATCTGAATGATTGGCTTGGCAAATGGTTCAGATCAGATCCCACCACCGCAAAGCAGTGTTGGGCTTGCAGGGTGGATTGAGGAGCCAAATGTGCAGTGTCCCCTAAAAAAAATGTACCGGGGCTGTTGCCCTGGCAGCAACCCCCCCCCCCATCCTGTGAAGGAGAGGTGGGTATCAAAGGGCCAAGATCTACCCCAACCTCCAGGAGAAGGTAGGAGTCAACTGCCTGTCCTTCCTGCATGGTGAAAACATGCAGGATTAGCCACTCCACCAAGTTACCAATCCTGCCTGATTCAAGTTGCTCCTTTGCAAGGGGGCTTCCCTGTAGAGAAGCCACTGACAAATGAGTACCAAGCAGAATCAACACCCCCTAGTCTCCGTTGGAAGGAAGGACTAGATGACCCTTTGGATTCCTTCCAACTCTGCCATACTATATCCCCCTCCCCCACAAATTCCCAAATATTTATGAACCCCAAAAGACCAATTATAAAGAAGGAAAGAGCTTTCCAGTGCTGGAGATTTTGCCAACCTTGATGGTGTTGAAATCTCTGATGGATTGGGGGGGGCACAATCTAAGGCCTTACAGTCGGACCCTGCGAGAGAGAGAGAGAGAGAGAGAGGTGTGTGTGTGTAAAATTGCTCTTCCAGCAAGTGTTTTTCTTTTCCTAGGACTGTTTCGCATTTGGGCCTGAACGTGACAGAAACAGATTATAGCTGAGGGCCCCTTTCTAATTACCTTTTGTAAGCTATGGAATTGACCTGCCTCCGTGGCAGTGAACTTTTCCTCCCTCTGCTTAGCTCAATGGCTTATTGTCCCACTGCCTCCCTCCCTTGCCTTTCAACTGCTTGTCATTCTACAGGAACCTCAACCAGGAGGTGGGAGTTTGCGCTGGAGAACTGACACTTATTGCTTCAGACAGACAAGGAGCTTAACTTTTTTTCACCTCCCTTGGGAATGGAGATGTTTTGGGAGGAGGAAGGGGGAAAGGGGGGGGGGACCTAGAGGCCAGTCTGCTGCATGTCAGTGAAAGATGAGTTAAGCCTTTTCTCCGGGCACCCTACATTGCTTCATTCCCCTCATAATCTCATCATTGCCTGGAAACTGCAGGCCAGAGACTAAAGAAGCCAGATAGGTTCACTTTGAAGTCTCTTCTAGAATCACTCCCAGGTTTTGAGGGCCATTCCGGAGCAGGAATGAACAGATCAGGAATTCAGATTTGCATATACTACATTACTAGGCTATTCAATCCCCCCCTTTTTTTTGCAAATAAAAAAGTCACAACTAAGTTCTACTCAGTGTAGACCTATTGAATTTGATAGAGCCATGCTACTCCTGTCCATTAATTTTAATGGACTAACTTTGGATACCATGTGTTGAGGTGCAACCAATGCCAGGCCAACTCAGAACAGACCCACTGAAATTTATGAACACGAGTAACTTAGAGCTATTGACTTGAATAGGTCTAATCTCAGTAGAACTTAGCTGGAGAAAACCGAAATTGTACAATTTCCTCTAAAATACACACCTTGTATGCAGCTTCTATGCATTCTTCCCCTAAATAGACATTTTCATATGCTTTCCAGTGCAAGGCCCCTAAAGCACATATTTTTGTACATATTGCCTTGTACATCTAGCTCAGGACTGTTTTCACTGATTGCCACCACATTCTCTAAGGTTTTAAGCAGGGCTCTTCTCCAGCTCTATCTGAAGAGATTCAGGATTGAACCTGGGACCTTCTGCATGAAAAGCAGACGCTTTACTACTGAGCTAAAGCTGTCCCCCCCAAGGGGGAATGCTTCAGTCGTTAAGAATTTGGGAGCCACTGAATATTTCAAATGCATGGAGTGGTCAGAGTTTGCTTTTATTTCAAGGGTGCCCTCCTCTGTGTTTCAGACTGGGATACAAATGCACTTTGGGATGATTCATGGCAAGCAGGCCGTAAACCAAATAAATAAATGAATGGCCTTGACTGCTTATAACCTTGGTTGCTTATAAATCCACAACAAAATAATTAATAAATAATTGCATTACAAAATTAAGGGCTGCCACTCCTGCTTGCATTGCTTGCCAACCCAGCACACACTAAGCCCCTGCCAACCCCCACCCCTCCTTTTACATCTCACCCACCCCACATCCTCTCACAGCATCACAGAAACTGCAGCCTTACTTTTTTTCTTTCAAACATTTATTAGAAAAAAATATATTATATAGAAGGACATCTAACAGCTTATAAGGTGTAATTTTTTTGGTAGTTCATAGTTTGCAAACAAACATCCTCCAGTTCTCTATGAACAATTATTCTGTTTCCTACCCTCCTAACTATTCCTAACCATTACTATAACCATTAATTTAATCAGCTGCATTCTATATCTCAAAAGTTTCACAATCCATTCTACTGTGGTTGGAGTTTTTGGTCTCGTCCCCCCCCCCCAAATTCATAAGCTGTGCATATACATTATGCTTCAATAAAGAAACTGCTTTTCTCAAATGGGGTTGGTTGGCCATGACTCCATATTCCTGCTGGAGCTGAAAAACCGTCTAGCCCACCCAGCCCATCCTGCTGATAGTTACTGGGATCCCTTAGATAATGATCTCTCCATGTCTCATGTCTTCCTCTGGGTAAGCTTTGTTGAGGTGGGTTTCATTGTGAAAGACCAAAGATGAGGGATTTGGTGGGGTGGGGGAAGGGGTGGGATGGATTCCTGCTCTTTGCCGATAACGAAAACGTTAATGGCTGAGGGGGGGAAACCCATTAATTTTTTTAATACCTAAGTGCCCCTTCTGTTCTCCCCTCTCCCTCACATTCCACCCCCACCCCATTCTGTTCTTCCTGAAATGAGCCTACCTTCAGGAAAGCATTTCAATCCTCTAAACCAGAGAGGGGAAAATAATCTCCGTACTGTGCGCCTGCATTTTTTTCCTGCCTCGGAGGCCTGGGCAATCTCTCCCAGGCTCCCCCCCCCCAGACTGTCCCTAGCTTTCATCCTGCCAAGCACAAGAAGAATAGACTATTCAATGCCAATGTACAGCATTTGCCTTTCGGTGTGTAGAACAAAACTGGATGAAAATAGGGATTTCTGCCGCCTGTTCTGTTGCTGGGGAGCCACAATGGTCTTAATGGATGCCATCTTTTGTGCTCAGGCGTCTTTTGTCTGTGTTCAGGATTTTCTTCAGTAAATTCTCCCCAAGGGCGGGGGGGGGGGAGAGAAAATTGGTGTGCATTTCCGGCTCATTCATTTGACCAACCCATCCACCAACCCATCTGCCTTAGTGGAGATAAACTTCATATTTCTTCCTTTCTTCCATTTCTAAATCACTCAGGGTTCTTTCCAACTCAGCTGTGCTCAGAGTAGACCCATTTAAATTAATAGATCTCAGTTAGCCTTGTCTATTTATTTTGATGGGCCAGCATGCTGAGTAGGACCTATACTGGATCCAACCTTCTATATGTTTAAAAATGTCTTAGTGGTATATACGGTAGAAAGAACAACCACAAAAAGCAATAAAATCCTGTCATGAAAAACAGAATCATTAACACCCTTCCCCATAAAAACAGTACAATCAAAACAGACAGTTTCTGCCCTATACATCTAAAGTAGCATCAGATCACTTCAAATGGACATGGCTTCCCCGAAACAATTTTGGGAACTGTAGTTTGTTCACAGGTACTGAGAGCTGTTAGTAAAGGTAGGAAGAATGGCAGATGAAGGTGATCGACTACATGGAATTGGCAGAAATGACTGGCAGAATCTGAGACCAGGGAGAAGAGTTGGTGAAAGAAGACTGGAAAAAAATTAAAGACTATTTACAGAAATATTGTAAAATTAATGAATGTTAGAAGGATGTTGGATAGAAACTAAGGGGTTTCCAGCTGTAATGCTTTAGGAGGTACAGGAAAAAAAGGTTTATAAATGGGTAAAAGCTTAATGGTAAGGATTTGCTGAACTAACAAATTGAAGTGGAATACAAAGAAGGGAGGTATGAGGAGGTCTGGGGAAATAAGCGTAAGGAAGATACGGTATGGAAAATTATTTGTTTTTTAACTGTTTTTATGTTGTATTTTGTATTTTGTTTCTTTTCATTTTTTCATTTTTTCATTGTTATATTTTCAAAAAACTTTAATAAATATCTTTTGAAGAAAAAAAAAGAGAGAGCTGTTAGTAAAGGTAAAGGTACCCCTGCCCGTACGAGCCAGTCTTGACAGACTCTAGGGTTGTGCACTCATCTCACTCTAGAGGCCGGGAGCCAGCGCTGTCCGCAGACACCTCCGGGTCACGTGGCTAGCGTGACGAAGCTGCTCTGGCGAGCCAGGGCCGCACACGGAAACGCCGTTTACCTTCCCGCTAGTAAGAGGTCCCTATTTATCTACTTGCACTTTGACGTGCTTTCGAACTGCTAGGTTGGCAGGCGCTGGGACTGAGCAATGGGAGCACACCCTGCTGTGGGGATTCAAACTGCCGACCATGCGATCGGCAAGTCCTAGGCGCTGAGGTTTAACCCACAGCGCCACCCGTGTCCCGCTGTTAGAAGTCTCCTATTCCACTTGTGGAGCTACAGTTCCCAGAGTTTTATGGGAGGAGAGTTTGGCTGCTAAAGCACTCTGGGAATTGTACTAGCTTTCTACATGTACTTGGTCACCCCTCTCTGTCCTCCATCCAGACAAAGAAGAAGCATTATCAGAGATATGAAGACCACATTTCAGCCAGACAGAAACATTCTAGGAAGAGGCAAAGTATGGAGGAGGAGGAGGAGGAGGAGGAGGAGGAGGAGGAGGAGGAGGAGGAAAGTGTCTAATACCAGATAGAGAGGTCTGGGGGCAAATTTGTCTCTGGGTTTGAGGTTTCCCCATCCCTGCCTTACAAAATCATAGCTACATTCCAGATGGGCATCTGTGTTCCTCTGCTGCTTGTAGCATCCCAATGCCTAACAACTTCACAGTGGCACCAGCTTCTTTGAATGGGAGCCCACCTCATCAGATGTGTGTTTACCCACCAGATGACATTGCGAAATCAACCACGGGAATGTGATCCAAACACTCTCATATCTGATTATTATTATGACTAGCCTACAACTGGCATGGAAATGTGCCTGAAACGGTCTGGAAAAGATCTAATTATGGGAGAGATTATTGAAACAATGTGTTTTGGCACCAGCTCAGCTACTCTGAAATGTCAGATCCAATCTGTTATCCAAACTTAGACATGCTACTACTATCATTAGCAAAACCAAGCAATTGTCAGATAATTAGTTATTGTAGTTTTAGGCAAAGTGCTGTAATGTGATCGAGGTTGTAATGTTCACATTCAGCTAGGGTTGCCATATCTTGAAGAACAAAAAGAGGGCAGTCTGAGCTGCTGCCAGCCCATACGTCTCTTTTCCTGGCTAGGGTAGCAGTGGCTGGAGTGTGCAGAGGCACCTGTGCCAGCACACCTCTTTCTCTGGCTCAGGCTGGCAGTGGCGTGCAGAACAGCCCAAGCCACCCATGTCACCTGCGCCACCTACATCTGTGCCTGAGCTGCCTGAGCCCGAACCATTGCCAACCTGAGTGGAAGCAGGACCCAAGCTCCTATCTGATTGCTCTGCTGCAGCACTTCTGCTTCTGGGGCACAGCACCGTCCTGAGCCTGTACATGCCCCCCCCCAAATAAAAAGCACCTCCCCGACCCAGACATTTCCTTTAAAATGAAAAATCCCCCCGGATGGGCTTGTTGGCCCCCCAAAAGAAGACATGTCCATGTTTTCCTGAACAAATGGCAACCCTAATTCAGCTCAAGGGAACACAAAAGAAATCAGAACAACCAGCTCCTGACTATAACTTGACATGTCATCAACTGTCTGGAATTTACCCATGGGCATAGCTAAGAGGGGGGCAAGCCCATGAATTTGCCCCAGCACTTGCTAAAGCTAACCTCAACTCTTCCTTTTATGTCTTTACTGGTTGTCTTACGTTTCATTGTGATTTCATTGTGAATGTTAGTTTGTGCTACGGAACACATGCAGAGACCTCAGGGTGAAGGGTGGGCAATCATAAATCTCAATATTAAATGAATAGGAGGGATTTCCAGCGAGGCAAGATGGCAAGCGCCATGGCTGAGCTCCTGAGGACCGCCAGCACCAACTGTGCTGCCTGGCTGGTCCCTGCGCAGCCACCACCTCCACCACTGTGATCGGGAGGGAACCAGGGATGCCCAACACCACAACCAGTGAGGATGCGCAGAGCCCCCAGCGGCCTCGAACCCACCAGGACCAGGAGCACCCTAGGGAAGGCCCAGTGGAGCTCCAAGGTCCAGAAGTCTCCAGAGCCAAACAGAAAACAAAAGGCAAAATGGAGGGGGCCTCAGCTGAGCACCAGCTTACCGTCGCCACTGCCACAGCCACTGCTGCCACTACCACCAAGGGAGACAGGTAGGAGCAAGGAATTGTGCAGCCTTGCCCAGGCCTGACCCCATGCCTACCTCCCAGGCAGCTAGCGCGAAAAGTGAAGGCTGGGGGCCGGGGGAGAACCATGTGCCAGAGACCACCCCAGGAAAAAACAAGTGCATCATGGGACCTCTAGGCTGGAAACGTATTATTATTATTATTATTATTATTATTATTAATTCTTATAATTCTTATAATTTTCTTATAATTTTCTTTTTTTTCTTTGAAGCACTGTAATGGCATCCATGCAGGAGGCCTGAACCATTGAAGGCTGCTCCCTGGGACTGCCACTGTACCCCTAACCCAGGGATGCAATATCCAGGCCCCGTGAACCCCGCAGTGAAATTAAAACTGCCTGTGAGTCAAAATTAACACCAATACTTTTTTTTGAAATTATATACACAAGCCCCTTTTTCATTAATACCATTAGTTTTCTTTCTTTCTTTCATTTCCACACATTTTCTAGTATTACATTTTTTACCATTATTATTTTTTAGTTTTGCCCTGGGATGCTTCCAATGTGCTTCAACAGTTTTCTTTAAAATCAAGATCAGTCAGTGCACTACTACCTGAGACACTTAGTAGCCAGCCTCTCTGCCTTCCTGCACTTAGACCTCACGTGCACTATACTTTTAAAGCAGCATTGTGCAACTTTAAAAATCTGTGGCTTCTGCAAAGGGTCTTGGGGACTGTACTTATTTAAGGCAGCTCAAAGATGTCAAGAGGCCCCTCACAGAGTCTCGATTCCTTGCTGGGAAGAGGGACTGACTGCTAAGCTGCTCTTATCTTTGAAGCAGTGATTGTTTAAAGTGGTATGATGCTGCTTTAAATGTGTAGAGCAGTTGAGGCCTTAAATTAAAAGCTGGGGAATGCAGCTTGAAGAAACTGCTCCTCCTCCTCCTCTTCTTCTCATATCATGAAGTGTGGATAGCCAGGGAGACTGAAGAGCATTGGAATAAATGTTTTTGGTTGTGTGTGTTTTTAAGCCACACCACTTTTGGCCTTCTTGCAAGGTAAGCTCAACCCCTCACCAACTGAAACTCTAAAAAAATAAATAAACCCCGAGCACCCAGCAAACAAAGCAGAAAAATGGAAGCCTTTTTATTGAGAGAAGAAAACTCTTTTTAAAACAAAAAACAGGAGGCTAGGTTTTTGGCATAGCATTGTTGTGCAATCATTCTTTTTACAGAATTCTGTGAGCTGCTTGCCATAGCATTCAGCCTCTTCGTGTCATTTCTGCCTCTTCCCCCTCATGCCGGAGATAAAAAGCAGTGATAAAAAGACCTCCCAGAGTCATCTTCAGAACTGGGATTGTTACACAGAGCTTATATAAATATAAAGTCATAAAATAGCCCTCTTATTTTTGAGTGTGGGCCAACTTCAACAACAACAATTTTATTAGATTTCTTTTTTAATCCACTCTTTATCATAAAGTTCCGGAATGGGTTCCAAGTATTTAAAAATACATGATTGATTTTGCACAATATTAAAATCAGTTAAAGCGATCTACAATCAACAGAAAAGTGGGGGTTCCCCCACTAAAATACATTTCTCTGTTGCCAAAATTCGTGGTGCATGTTTAGCATATAGATGAAAAGTATACAATGAAGCTGCCTGGTGCACCTCTATGGAGAAAGAACACATCATCCTAAAAATTCATCTTCTGAGGCCAGTGGAATTACTTGAGAGCTCTGCTGAGCTTAACACCTGGGAAAGTATACAGCAAGGAGATTTGAGTGCAGGAATATTTGAAGTTGCATCCCTAGATTTACACGAAATGCTGCATCTCATGGCCTTATTCATTGTCTTTAAAAATAAAGAAGTTAAATTTTAAATAAACAAACGAATATTGTTTATTTAAAATTTAACTTTTTTATTTTTATTAAAGATTTCCTTGGCCTACAAAAGTACATGCCTTGTCTCTTTTTTCAGGTTGTACAGTCTTACAAATCAGTTACATTTGTTGTGAGACATTAGTGTTGAGTACAGTATAAGGTTTGGTGCTAGAGGAGACGCTTGAGAGTCCCATGGACTGCAAGAAGATCCAACCTCTCCATCCTGAAGGAAATCAGCCCTGAGTGCTCACTGGAAGGACAGATCATGAAGCTGAGGCTCCAGTACTCTGGCTACCTCATGAGAAGAGAAGACTCCCTGGAAAAGACCCTGATGTTGGGAAAGATGGAGGGCGCAAGGAGAAGGGGACGACAGAGGACAAGATGGTTGGACAGTGTTCTCGAAGCTATGAACATGAGTTTGACCAAACTGCGGGAGGCAGTGGAAGGCAGGAGTGCCTGGCGTGCTCTGGTCCATGGGGCCACGAAGAGTCGGACATGACTAAATGACTAAACAACAACAACAACAGAGTATAAGGTTGGGGATGAAGGGGGGAGAAGAGGGGTGGGGTGATGAGGCTTATATTCTTTTGTATAGTGTATGTGTGGGGTTTTGTGTCATCATCAACTGGGTAGGTTCTCTTTCTATTCTTTTATTATACTTCCTTGGTAGTGAGAGGTATTGGGGGGCAGGGTGTGGTTGGTTTTCTGCTGTTGTCTGCAGTGGGGTTTGTTTGCATTTGTAAGGAGGGTTAGGGCTTGTTGGGTCAGGTAAGGCAGATTGATTTGTATGCTGTCGGCGGATTCTTGTTGTTGTCTTGTTGGGCTGTGTATGTGATAAAGGGGAGCCATACTGGGGTGGAGGCGTCCTCTTCTATTTGTCCCCATGTCAGTTTCAGTTTATTGGTTAGCTTTTCTAGTAAAGTCATTTTCCATACAATTAGATACCATTGGTCCATGTTTACTCCTGACAGGTCTCTCCAGTGCCTGGCTATGAGGCTTCTGACTGCTGAGAGTAGGTGGGTTATAAGCTCTGTATAATGTGAGTGGTCATTATGATATTGGAAGATGTTCAGTAGGGCCAGTTCTGGTGTGACTTTTAATACCTGTTTAATTATTTTGCATATGTCTTGTAGGACTGCTGTCCATAAGGGTTGGATTTTAGGACATTCCCACCGCATGTGGAGGTATGTGCCTGTGGAGGTGCAGCCTTGGACATATCAGCACCAGTTTCTGTGGTGTTAAGTACCATCTATGGGTGAGTTTCAGAGTGCGTTCCCTACATTTGGCTGATATGGACTTAAAGGGAGGTTTAGACCACATTCTAGTCCATTGTCTGGGGGTTAATTTCATAGCCTATGTTGTGCTCCCATGGTTCTTTCATTGTGTCAAGGGGGTTGTGGGATTTTGGAGCAGTATTTTGTATATTGTGGATACCATCCCTTTGCCATGTCAGGAGGTTTTCGAACATGGTCAAGGGCCTAGTGGCTGCTGATTTTACTACTGGATTGTTTAAGAAGGCATGTAGTTGAAGGCGTGTTAGCCAAGGTATTTGGGTGACTTGCATTTCATGTGTTGGTATGGGTTTGTTGTTTTTGTAGAAGCTTTTTAGACAGTGTAAGTCTTTGGCTTGCCAGGTTTTTATCTGGAGGTTTTGTGCTGCGTGTTGGAATTGTGGGTGATAGGCCAGGGGAGTTAGTGGGGATGGGGATTTTATTTAGTTTGTTTTGGAGAAATGGGTAATGGGCTTGCTGTTGTGGGGACCCATCGTTTCATCTCATCTTTTAGAACATATGGTATTTTATGGCGTACTTGGTTGGTGGTGTAATATGATTCTAAAGGTTACTCCAGCAACATCTCTCCATTTTATGTACCTTTTGGGTCCCATGACCAGCACCCAGGATTCCACAGTTGTTTTGTTCATTTTCTTTCTACCAGCCTCTATTCTCCATGTATTTCGGTGATGAAGCAAATCCCTAACAAGAGAATGCTGTGCTGCTTTTTGACTGTAAGCTGGATTTTTAGTACTACTACTACTAATACTACTACTACTATTCATCATCTATTGGGAGACTTGGTCTCCAAACAGAGAAGCCACAAGGCAGAAAAAAGAGATAATTAAGTGGTTGGGTTTCATTTCCTGCCAGCTCACCAAAACCCTTTTGCTTTTTTCTCTTTGGTCTTTGGAGAAAAGATGTTGAAATGGCAAAATCAGAGTAAAAAAAAATGCTTTTCAGATGTGGAATGTGTGTGGAGGAGCAATTGCCAGTCCTGTGTGCCCTTCCCAAAGAATCTAAGTTCCATGCAGCACAGATTGGCATTTCCCAGGACAAGCTGAAGCTTTGCACATTCTTCCTCCAACCCTCCTTTCCACCCCCAGAAAACCTTCAGCAAGAAAGAAGTTTGAGGCAACCCTGGCCTTGGCACATGTAAGTTGCTTCTCTAAGTTGCTGACAGTGAGGAAGTATTGACTGGGTGTTTGCTAATGTGTTCAGTGACCTCCCCATACCAAAAAAACACAAGAATAAAGTGGAGTCCAGAAGGACTGCACAATGCACAGGCTAGAGAATAATTCTGCATAGCAAAGGTTAAGACCTCACCACTGGGGATGCTGTTTCTTCCCCAGTGGCTGGATGCACAGAGAAAAGGCACATAACTTTGTCTAGGAACTCCCCCCCCCCCTCCTTCTGTATAAACAAAGAAGGGAGCTTGTCGGTGGAGAGCTTCCTCACTCTTGGTTTGGAAATTATGAATAAGGATATGGGACAAGTTTCCATAACAACTGATGGAAACCTCAGTAGAAAAAAGTGCTGCTATGCTTGAATCCTGCTTGCAGGTTTCCCACAGGCATCTGGTTGGCCGCTGCCAGAATACGATGCTGGACTAGACAAGTCATTGATCCAGTAGGCTCCTCTTATGTTCACATCTCAGCCTAACTTACTTCTTACAGCTGTGAAAATATGCAGCATGTCTTGCTGACTTTGGAATCAGCCAATGAAATGGATGATGCAGTCAAAGGAAAATGACTTCTTCATGTAAGTCATAATTCATTTTGCATTTAAGCCAGGGATGCAAAGATTCGTTCTTTTAGGTGATGCTTGAACCTCCCCATGACAAACATAATGCAAGTCCCAGAAAGGTGGGAATAGTTTGCCAAAAACATAATGGTGGGCCAACTTCCAAGGCCCAGAAGCCCCAATTAAGCCTGTGGGCCGGCTTCTGGTACTGGCTCCAGAGAGCTCACTGGGCTACTCAGATGGCAAGATGGGAGGTAAGTTTCAGGAATGGGGAAAATGTAAATGACATCCTTCCCCATCTTCCCTAACATCATCACCATCATCATTTTATTATTTGTACCCTGCCCATCTTGGGTGGCTTTCAACAGAATACTAAAAACAGAATAAAACTTCAAACATTAAAAACTTCCCTAAACAGGGCTGCCTTCAGATGTCTTCTGAAAGTCAGATAGTTGTTTATTTCCTTGACATCTGATGGGATGGCGTTCCACAGGGCAGGCACCACTTCCAAGAAGGCCCTTTGCCTGGTTCCCATGTTGCCTGTTGCAGGGTTTCCAGACCCAAACCTGAGGTTTTTTTATAGCTAATTCTGGAGATGGGAAGAATACCCCAAACTTTAATCCTTCCCTAGAACATATTTACAATAAGCTGACAATGAACTTAGTAGGTCAGTTCTCACTCTTTGTCTGCCTTCCACTGATTGATCACTATGCGTTGAATTCAGATGTCCCAAAGAGAACAATTCAAACTTTCCTGATATTTCCAGGTTTCTGTCTGGTTCTTTAGTGCTTTTTACAAATTCCTGCAGAACCTTTTGACAAGCTGATGACCCCAGTTTCATTTGCCCAGTTTTGTCTCTCTTTTTCCTGCCTCATGGATATAGAGGATATAAAGAGAGCACTTCAGTGGGCTTTTTTGATATTTGATCCTGCAACATGCTTTCACTGATATTAAGAAGGGAGTTGAAATTTATGGGTTGGGCAGTGTAAGGATTGGAGATGTCATAACTGTATATGAATTTTAACTCCTTAATCTTGAGAGCAGGGGAATTCACAGGTGTGTAGTTCAGTTTACTGATATGGTGATACCCAGTCTGAAAGCAAACACCTTTTCATCCATGGAAAAGCAGTTTCCTGGGGTTGCATCAGTTTTCCACAAAAGTATGTTCATAGCTGTAAAAAAGAAAGTCAATCTGTTCCAGCATGCTTCCAGTCAACCTGTGGTTAACTAGGAGAACATTAGTAATGGTGAGCATTTGGTGGGGTGGAGCTACTTCATGACTGGCATCAAAAGCCCTTCTTTAAGTAACTCTGAGAGGTGAAATCAAGTGCATTCCATCATGGAGACCCCTCTTCCAGTGGTACAGTCAGGATCCCTCTCTGGTCTGGCTGTACCAATAGGGTGGAGTGGTGCTGTGTGTATGTTTTTCCTCCTCCTGCAACTAACAGTTTTTTGTGCTATATTTTAGATGACTGCTTTTTAATTTATTGATGGTTGATTTTGTTTGCTGTTTGTTTTAATGGATGCATTTGTGATGTATACCAATTCTATAAATACTCAAGCTGCTTTGAATGCTCTCTGGCAGAAGGGGAGGGTGTACATTGATTCATGCTGCAATGCTGGGAACTTAATGTGTTTTATTTCTGAATTGAAGCTCTGATTCCTGCATTACAGGTTGGACTAGATGACCCTTGAGGCCGAAGTGTTATGATTCTGTTTATAGGACTATACTGTTTCATCACCAATTTAATATGCTTACTCAGAACCTAAGAAGCTGCATTATACTGTGTCAGACCCATGGGTCTGGATAGCCAAATATTATCTATCCTGTCTGGCAATGTCTCTCCATGTTTTCAGAATGAGGTATCTCCAAGGCCTACATGCAGATGTTATGGACTAGATGTGGGATCTTCTGCATGCAGAGCAGATGCTCTTCCAAAGTAAGTCCCATTGAATTTGATGAGGCATACTTGTTACTGTGTTTACAATAGTCAATTATGTACAAAGTTGACCATCTCATCTGTTTTTGAGAAGCCTAATCCAAATCCCAGAGAATCAACAGCAGACCCATAAACCACAGCATTCCTATGAGAGAACTCCCCCCCCTCTCCTAACTGGAGAAATCCCATGGATATATCCCATACACTGTGGTGGTCAGCATAGTTCGGTTGGTCAGGAAAGCCCTTTAGGGACAGAACAGATTTCTTTGTTTTCTTGTGAGTCACAAAGCTTAAGCCTCCCACAAAGAACAGCTTTTAGAAAGGGATTATTGTTTCTTACTTCAACCACAGATGTTTCTGAAAAGAAGAATGACATGGGAAGAAATAGATTGGGCAATAGAGAAATGGGCACCCTTGTCTGCCCTGACTGGCAGTGTCTCTCCAAGGTTTAAGAGAGAGGTTCCTCCTAGTCTCACACTGAGATGTCATGGAATGAACCTGGGACCTTGTGTCAGCAGAACCTATCTGCCACAGTACATGTGTCTGTTGGATCATAGAAGGAAGTGGGTGACTCATTGTCCTCCAAATATTATTGGACTATGACTCCAGTAACAGAACATTAAACATCAACCCCTGCCTTATTGGAATCTGCAATTGCAAGGTGGCTTCTCAGCTCCCCTGAGATTTTTTTCCACTTAATGCAGGGAAGTTGGGGTGGAGTGGGCATGCTTGGCACTTATAGGGCTGCTGGCAGTGGAGCTATCACATATAACCCCATATCTAAAAAGCCCTTTATGCCTGCACATTCTTTTGAATGCATAGAAAGTTCTTTTGTTGACCAAAATACTACAATGGTGTTTCATGGAGGGGTGTTGGCTTTTGGCATGGATCTTAGAGATCTGTGTGCGCTTTCCAGGTTGTCTACGAGTTTCAGGTTTGCGATCGCGGTTTTTAGCCAGTGTACAAAGAGATCTGCCGGGTGTACAAAGAGATTTGTCCTCTGTTCTCCGGGGGATATTGCGGAAGAGAGTGCTGCAGTGTCTGCTGTGATATTCTAGATCTGCTAGTTTTATTCTCGCTTCCATGCTTTCTCTTTCTTGGTGGTTGTCCGTATCAGCTAATTTGTTTTTCAGACATGTGTTTTCCTCTTGGAGTTGCTCTATTTGTTTTAGTTACATCTGGTTTTCCTTTTCTAGAGTGGAGATGGTGCCAGTGAGGGTTTCCACTTTGGAGGTCAGGTTGCTGATTATTGTCTTCGGGGGAGTCACTGTGTTCTTCAGTAGGTCTGCTATTCTTAGTTCCATTTCTCTCAGGTCCCTTTTCGTTGTTGCACAGTTGTCATCATGGGGGGGGATGTTGCGATCTCTTTGTTATTCAACATCTCTTTAGTTGATGCCGTCTCGATTGTCCTGGTGGCCTAGCCTGTAATCTGTTGAAGTGGGGGGGGGGGTGTTGTGGTTTGGTGATTCAGGTTATAGCATGAGATAAAAGACAAGAATATACATATACTGTTAAAAATGGGTGGGGGTGTATGTATATAGATATATGATTTTTGTTTGGTTTTTTTAATCAGATGGGGAGAAGGAGAATCAGAGTGTAGTACTGGGTGAATAAAACAAAAAGCAAAAAGAAAGCTAGGGGGATGGTAGGAGGGTGGAAAAGTAGGGACTTGAGAAAGTTTTTTTTAAAAAAAGTTTTAAAAAAATGTTGAGGTGTTGAAATCTAAAAAATTAAAAGGTGGGGATAAAATGTAGTGATGTGGCATCTGAATATAGACTGCATTTTTAATCAAGGCATATATTGGCTTATATCTTGATCAGGTTCCTAAATTAAATGGGCTTAGATTTTCAAAAGTATTCAAGCCAGGCAGAAGACCAGCAGTTTACAACCTTGGTAATGTTTATTCTCCTAGACAAGGGCCCCTTTTGATTGATAGCAGAAAACAATTCTCAAAGTCGTAAAAGCTGAAATTACAGGACACTGACCCTACATGTTACAGAAGATAAAAAAGGCAGAGATAAACATAATTAATAGTTGGTAAATAGTAAAATAATATCAATGTGCCTCCCAGTAAATGACCCAGATCTTCTTTCTAAGGTTAAAAGGCCAAGACCAAATGGGGAAGCATCTAGCTGGCAAGTCTTTTTTTCTAATGGGAAAAGCAGCTGGCTGAAGGAGGGGTTGTAAACTGGAGAGGCTTCTTTTGAAGCTGTTTTTTTACTGAGTTCCTTTTTACTTTACAAAGGCCTTATTCCTTTTAAAAGGCTACCTATGTTATGTATTAAATATATTGTCTTAAATGTAATTATGCAAAGGATTTAAGAAATGCTAGATTTCATATAGTTGTATTTAGCCCCCCTTGTCAGACAAGAGACGCCAAAACGAGCCCGCATGACAAATGGTTGTCAGACCTTTGTTTAAAGACCTCCAAAAGGAGATATTTCATTGATGATGCATGAGAATATGAACCCAAGGTCTCTGACATCTGTTCAAGATAAAATTTTAAATTATTAACCATCTGTTTTGGAGGGCAAGGAAGGCAAGAGGTGAGCTGGTAATTAAGATGCCTTGTTGAGACACATGTAAGATATATTACTACTTATTTGTCATTTATAGATGTAACAATATATAGCTCTTTGTGTTCCATATAAGGACAGGAGGATATGGGTGTATCTTTTAGAATTAATTATAGCAATCAGCCAATAGGAAATCCAACCAGGCTGATTGAACAGAGGCAGCCACAGGAGAAGCAAAGGGGGGCTGGATTAAGGGAATATAAGTGCTGGCCATAATGGCAGGAGGCCAGGCCAGAGCTTGGTAACTATATACCACTGTGCCTCTCATTTATTTGTCTGACAAATAAATTATTATTTCTCTGTTGCTGCGTTGAATATTTCATTCCAGCTAAGCGTTAACCACAAGCAGGGTGCTACATTTTATGGTGCCTGCGACTCGGATAAGTGGTCTGCTGGAACGCAGCCCCTTCGCCTTACTGGACGGGGTACAAGAGAGAGGACAACTGATTGCCTACCCAGCGCGCACTGGAAAAATTTTTTCCAGGGGAACGCAGCAGTCTCGTCTGTCTGATACCCTGCCCACTGACGGCGACGGACCGGGGGGAACCAGAGAAATAAACAGGGAACCAGCTAAGGGTAAGTGCACTAAGGGGTTTTGGCCCTCCAATTAATTGGGAGGAAGAGAAGTCCTGATCAAACTTCTGCGTCTCAGTAAAGGGGAACTGAGTACGCTAGGTGGCTGGGTACATCAGATGGTGGTCTGGTGGGGGAAAAGGGAAGAATGGGAGGTAGAGTGTGTGGTGAAGTATCTGGCGCATTGTATGTGTGAGAAAGTACAGAGCAATGTGTAGCTGACCTAAGTGTGGAGTGAGTACTACTTCGTTTCCCAGTAAGGTGTGTGTGTGAGTGACTGAGTGGATACTTCACAGGGCCATACAATGGGAGTTGGGGGTTCAAAGGGGGGAAATACACCTTTTAAATGTATGTTAAATAATTTTAAGAAAGCCTTCTCAGGGGCATATGGAGTCAAAATGACGCCAGAGCGCCTGAGAACGTTATGTGAACTAGAGTGGCCGAAACAAAATACTGGATGGCCATCTCAAGGAACCTTTGATATAAATTTAGTAAGCAAACTTTGGCCTAACATCGCCAAAGAAACTGGAGGGTGCCCAGAACAATTTTCATATATAGATTCCTGGCTGAGCACATTAAATAAAAATCCTCCATGGATAAGGGAATGCAAAGTCCAACGATGCAAATTATTGGCTGTAAAAGCCGAAGCTAGGAAAGGAATCTTGCCAAATAAACTCAAACCCATTTTTGAGGGACCAGAGGAAGAGCTGCTTCCATCTCCACCCTATGCTATCCCACATCGAAGGGAGCCTAATTCAAACCCTCCACCAGTTGTAACCCCAAGGCAAGAAAGTGGAATGAATAATGGGGGTGGAGTCACAGAACTTGATCCCTTGATAGATTATGATAAATATCTTCAGGAGGCATTGGAGTCCTATAACAAAGCCCAAGCAGAAGTGGTTATTCCACCTGTGAGTCCCAGTAGAACTCCATCTACAGTCTCTTTTAGTGGAATAACTGATTGCCTACCCCAAACCCCTGTATATCCAAGTCCTAGAGAATTATTACAGAAGTTACAGGGAGACCTTAATCGGTCAGCAAGCAATACAGCCAGGCGTATAAAGCTGCTAAAAGAACGCCTTGGGACAAATACCATCCCCTATGATTTGAGGCCCCTAGAGCAAAGCGAAGAGAAAGGTCACGTCGTAGCCCCTCTTAGAAGAGTATTTGATGCACTTGAGGAACCTGTGCTGGTTAATGGGCAACCCGGACGACGGCCACCTTGAACTTCGATCCTCCAGTACATTCCATTCACAACTACGGTTCTGATGAATTGGAAAACACCCTATCTTTCGCAGAAAAACCTCGGGCTATGATGGACTTGGTGACTTCAATAGTAAATACTCATAGTCCTACTTGGACAGATTGTCGCCAGCTCCTGAATACTCTCTTCACCACTGAGGAAAGGAGAGACATAATTGAAAAGGCACAGATACATTTGCGTGAGCAGGCCAGAGTGGGAAATATTTATAATATTGACCGTCATCTCCAGGACAACTTTCCCTTGGAAGATCCTAATTGGGATCCAAACAATGCAATTCACCTGGCCAGGCTTAACACCTACTGCCAGATGCTTGTGCAAGGTATCTGCAGGGCATGCCAGAAGCCCACTAATATGTCTAAAGTCTCAGGAGGGTAGACGTGTTACCCATAACACTGTTTCGTGTTTGGTGCACACCCACAAAAAGACTTAAGTTGTCACCTTTTGAGCTCCTGTATGGGAGGCCGCCCTCCTTTATTCAGGATATTCCAACTGACCTCAAACAAATAGGAGACCATGCAACACAGGGACAAGTGCAATCTCTCTCCCGTGTTTTTGTCTCTCTCCCGTGTTGGTTTGTTTGTTTTTATCTTAACAGGTGGGCCCTCGAGCGCACGCCGTGCAGCATTGCCGTGCCGATTCATCAGCTCCAGGCTGGCATAGCATATGGGTGAAAGAGTGGAAACGTGATCCACTTGCACCTAAGTGGCGTGGACCTTACACCGTCTTGCTCTCTACTCCAACAGCGGTGAAGGTAGCTGAGGTGACCCCCCTGGATTCATCACTCCCGTTTGAAGAAGTCCGAAGGCAGTTGGACGTGCAAAGGTGACCCCTCTAATCCTTTAAAACTGACTCTCTCCAAAAACCCCTGTATCTAGCCCTACGGGGAACGGGCTGGGTCACGGGCGACATTAGACGACCGGCCTGCTGCAGCCACAACCTGGAAGCTGGCTGACCTGCGCACGCCTGAAGCTTGAGGAGCGTCTGAACCAGAGACTGTGAGCGGAAAGATTCTCTTATACAATTGATTGACTGCCCCCTTGTGGAACAATTATCAGAGATATTACACATTGGGGATCCTTGGGATATATGTTTTGGTCTTGGTGGTTCCCCATTTCTGTCACTGGGGGAATTATATTGGGACTGATATTTATTTGCTATCACAATAAGGTAATCTTTTGTGAAAGGAATGCATATGCTAGACATCAACATGATTTTATTATTAATCCTGATCCCTTGGGAAGGGGAAGGGTCCTTGAATCTGACCAAATTTGCTAAATATGGATTCCGCTATGACCACAATATGTGGGTAGGTTTAGCTGAAATGGTAGCCAATGTTGCAAATAGGACCAATTGCCTTGTTTGCTCTCTTGGGCCAGATGATTCAGAGGGAGGTATGCCCTTATTACCGATACCATTAGATGCCATTGGTATGGTAAGCGAAATGCCACACCAAACAGAAATACAGAATTTCCCCGGATGGAACTCAACTAAACCATTACGAGTTATACCTGTACAAGGGGAATTCTGTGTACATAAATCATCAGATGCAGCTGATTCTACCATGATAGGCTCTTCTCATTGTCACTATACCTGGGATAATATTAAGAATACCTGGGCAAACGGTACTACCTATCGAACTCGGAATGCCTTGCCCTGTGCACCTTCTTTTATTCATGCATGGAAAGTGGTATGAAACATAACTGTGACAGAAAAAGGCAATCTAACATACTGCACTGTGAACTCTATACCCCTTGTGATACTTTGCCTTATGCACTCCACATACCAAAACCCTCAGACCCGATGGTTGTGGTGGATATGTGGAGAATGGGCATACAAGAAACTCCCTTCCAAATGGAGTGGGACTTGTTTCCTGGGGTATTACCACCAATGTGGATTATGCCCACTAATTTGGCCAAGCGTACACGAAGAAACGCTGATATTTCTCATATAGCAGGAGGAAGTACCCAAAGTTGGAGCGGTACTGATGATTGGCCACCAGAGCGCATTATAGCCTATTATGATCCTGTCTCCTGGAATCCTGGTGAGCTCATACAAGGGGCACGGGATCCTATTTATAATCTAAACAGAATAATTCGATTGCAAGCAGTAGTGGAACTTATTGCATAACAGCTGGATGAAAGTAGAGCCGTCATTTTGCAGCTGTAAATGGGAATGGATTATGTACTTGCCAAGCAGGGAGCCCTATGTGGAGTCTTGAACTTGACAGGGAATGCCTGTTGCTTTAACATTTCAGATAATGGTGAGGCAATCCGTGTGTTGGCCACAAAGAAGGAAAGTATAGCACATGTCCCAGTACAAACATGGGAAGGATGGGATATGGGATGGCTCACCAATTGGTTACCTAAAAGGGATACTATTGTCTTGCTTGTTTTTCTTGACAGTAGTAGTGATGGTTTTATGTATGATGCCAAGTATCATTTCATGTTTTAGAAGTACAATTAGCAAGATGATTTCGAATGAAACTCTACCTCATATCATGGCCCTATACAGAGCTTTAACTCAGGAATATGATGAAGTTCAAGCTATCAAGGACTCTTGGTGGCAAGGTCCTTGAGCTTGAAAGGGGGGAATGTGGCATCTGAATATAGACTGCATTTTTAATCAAGGCATATATTGGCTTATATCTTGATCAGGTTCCTAAATTAAATGGGCTTAGATTTTCAAAAGTATTCAAGCCAGGCAGAAGACCAGCAGTTTACAACCTTGGTAATGTTTATTCTCCTAGACAAGGGCCCCTTTTGATTGATAGCAGAAAACAATTCTCAAAGTCGTAAAAGCTGAAATTACAGGACACTGACCCTACATGTTACAGAAGATAAAAAAGGCAGAGATAAACATAATTAATAGTTGGTAAATAGTAAAATAATATCAATGTGCCTCCCAGTAAATGACCCAGATCTTCTTTCTAAGGTTAAAAGGCCAAGACCAAATGGGGAAGCATCTAGCTGGCAAGTCTTTTTTTCTAATGGGAAAAGCAGCTGGCTGAAGGAGGGGTTGTAAACTGGAGAGGCTTCTTTTGAAGCTGTTTTTTTACTGAGTTCCTTTTTACTTTACAAAGGCCTTATTCCTTTTAAAAGGCTACCTATGTTATGTATTAAATATATTGTCTTAAATGTAATTATGCAAAGGATTTAAGAAATGCTAGATTTCATATAGTTGTATTTAGCCCCCCTTGTCAGACAAGAGACGCCAAAACGAGCCCGCATGACAAATGGTTGTCAGACCTTTGTTTAAAGACCTCCAAAAGGAGATATTTCATTGATGATGCATGAGAATATGAACCCAAGGTCTCTGACATCTGTTCAAGATAAAATTTTAAATTATTAACCATCTGTTTTGGAGGGCAAGGAAGGCAAGAGGTGAGCTGGTAATTAAGATGCCTTGTTGAGACACATGTAAGATATATTACTACTTATTTGTCATTTATAGATGTAACAATATATAGCTCTTTGTGTTCCATATAAGGACAGGAGGATATGGGTGTATCTTTTAGAATTAATTATAGCAATCAGCCAATAGGAAATCCAACCAGGCTGATTGAACAGAGGCAGCCACAGGAGAAGCAAAGGGGGGCTGGATTAAGGGAATATAAGTGCTGGCCATAATGGCAGGAGGCCAGGCCAGAGCTTGGTAACTATATACCACTGTGCCTCTCATTTATTTGTCTGACAAATAAATTATTATTTCTCTGTTGCTGCGTTGAATATTTCATTCCAGCTAAGCGTTAACCACAAGCAGGGTGCTACAGTGATAGAAGGCAGGTTTTTTGGTTTTTTTTAAAAAGGGGGGTAAGAAAAGAGGAGGAAGAAGAGGAGGAGGAAGAGGAGAAGTACTACTGATAGAAAATGAGTAAAAATGAATTAAAATGTAGAGTGATTGTATTAATGAAAAGGGGGGTTTCTGCATATAATTAAAAAATGTATTATTTTGACTCACAAGCAGTTTCAATTCCACTGCGGAGTCTACGGAGCCTGGATGTCAGGTACCTGGGTTAGGACTAAGGTAGCAGTCCCATGGAACAGCCTTCAATGGTTCAGGCTTCCTGCATGGGAGCCGCCATTACAGTTCTTCCCCCTCCCCACCCCACCCCAAAAAATGAAGAAGAAAGGAAAAGAAGAAGAAGAAAATTCCACTCCCTTGAAAAAATATGGATCCCCCCACTGGCAGGGGAGGGCCTGTGCTGCATTTGTTTGTTTGTTTGTTTGTTTTCCTGGGTGGTCTCCAGCTCGCATTCCCCATTGGGCCCCCAGCCTGTTCCTTTCTCAATAATCGCCAGGGAGGTGGGCTCAGGGTCAGGCCTGGGCTAGGCTGTGCGCTTCCTCATGGTGTCCCTGGCTCTCCTGGTACCCTCTTACCTCTCTCTCTCAGTGATGGCAGTGGTTGTGGCAGCAGCAGCCGTAAGCTGGTGCTCAGCTGTGGGGGGGGGGCGCGCTCCTTCTTGCTTTTTGTTTTCCGTTTGGCTCTGGAGGCCTCTGGGCTTCGGAGTTCCGCTGGGCTTTTGGTGGGGTGCTCCCGGTCCCAGCTGGGTTGAGGCTGCTGGGGGCGGGGGTCTGGGGGCTCTGCACAGCCTCCTTGGTTGCCACATTGGGCACCCATTTCCCCCCAGTCACAGCAGCATTGGCGGTGGTGTTGGTGGTGTGGGGACCAGCCAGGCAGCATAGTTGATCATCACATGTTAGGGCAGAATCTTCAGGCATAAATGGGTTTGGGATGAGGCATTCTCTCTCGCACCCCCACTTTAAAATGACTCTATATGTCCTGTGCATTTAGCTGCATCCAGTGCTGAAATCCCAACATGCAAAGGTCAGCTCTTTACCACATTTTGAACCTGCAGTCAGCACATCTAAGTGATCAGGGATCACCTTGTTGGGTGGGGGGTCCTGAAACCAGACAGCCTTTGAGCTCTTGGCAGGCATGCCCCATAAATTATAGCTGCTTTGTCAGACACAGCTCCTGATGGCAGAGGTGTCTGTGATTTCTTTCTTTTCTAAATAAAACTCTCTAGAAACCTAAGGTGGTTGTGTCAAGGCAAGGGGCTGGTGGAAGGAAACCTGGCTGAAAGCAATTGTTTCCAACCAACCGTATCCATGTCTTTGATTTATGGGCAGCAGGAGCCATTATGTCCCTTACCCTTGTCTTTTCTTGATTGCAACATTCTGGAGTTTTATGTGCTAAATTAGAACAAGGATGAATGGCACCAACGTCCTATGGGGACTTTCTAATTTCATTTTTCAGCATTTTTCATTTCAGTGCCCTGTCTTTCTATCCAAGTAGAAGTCTGTTTTGCACAACAGTTGTCTGTCGATTTGGCAGAGATCTCGACATCTCAGATTCAACCTAATTATTCTTAGTATATTTTATTATTTTTACTAAATGTCACCAAGATATTTGGGAAGCTTCCCTTTCTGACCAGAATCTTCCAATCCTTTCGAATATGCTGCTCATTAAGAAAAGCGGGCATAGCCCATATCCTGAACAATGAATGAATGAATGAATTTTCGGCAACAAAAATATATCCAGAGTATTTTTAAAAAAATAACCTTTTGATGGAAAATTATATTTTACTGAACTGCATATCTAAATATGAACTGCATATCTAAATGTGAATCCTTGCGTATATTTTTTCTTAAAAAAAAATATCATAGTGTGGAAACAGAATGTACATGTGTGAACACCAGAGAATAGGAATACGTGGTCTGTCCATTTTTAATGTGATTATATCTTAAATGGGATTACTGATTGGCTGAAATCACTCAAAGAAACATGAAGCTGGTAGGGGTATTGGTGGCCACTGAAACAGCCACTTTTCCATCACATGACCTTCCAACCTAACTTACAATAATTCAATAGTACACACTTGCATTTAAAGCCCTAGTTGACAAGGGACTCCAACCTGCATGTTTCTTAAGGTCTACTGAACTGAAGCCCTCCTCCAATTGCTTTTTCTGTTGCAAGTGATTTAGTCAGCCACAACAGAGAGGTGCTTTAAAGTGTAGACACACTTGACAGTTATTGAAACAGAGGGGTTTCAGAAGGAAACAGAACTAAACATTGTCAAAAAAGTGAAATACCTGGGGGTCAATCTGTCTTCTAAGAGCTTGAATTTATTTAAAGACAACTATGAGAAATGTTGGTCAGAAGTTAAAAAAGACCTAGAAATCTGGTCAAGATTGAAACTATCCTTGTTAGGCCGAATTGCAGCTATAAAAATGAACGTTTTGCCAAAAATGTTGTTTTTGTTTCAAGCCTTGCAGATTGTGGACAGAGTGGAATGTTTTGGAAAGTGGCAGAAGGACATCTCTAGGTTTGTCTGGCAGGGCAAAAAGCCCCGAATAAAGTTTAAAATACTAACTGATGCAAAGGAGAGAGGGGGGTTTGCCCTGCCAGACTTAAGGTTATATTATGAAGCTGCGGCCTTCTGCTGGATGAAAGATTGGATTCTACTAGAAAACACTGATGTCCTAGATCTGGAAGGCTTTAATAATTCGTTAGGTTGGCATGCGTATCTGTGGTATGACAAGGGGAAAACACACGGAATGTTTAAAAACCATATTGTCAGAAAAGCAATATATATGGTCTGGAAAAAATACAAAGACTTATTGGAAAGCAAAACTCCGAGGTGGATTTCACCAATAGAGGCCAAGGCTCGGAAAAAACCCAATATGGAGGCATACTGGCCGAAATATTGGGAAATAATAGAAAACATTGGAGGTAATTGGAGGTTGCAGAGCTTTGAAAAATTAAAGGATAAGGTGCAAAATTGGTTACACTATGCCCAAATTAATGAGGTCTTTAAGCTAGACAAAAAAACAGGATTCCAGGTGGAAAAATCGAAACTTGAGACAGAGTTGTTAGAACCTAAGACCAAGTTATTATCGAGAATGTATAACTTGCTGCTTAAATGGAACACTCAGGATGAGACAGTTAAATCAGCGATGATAAAATGGGCTCAGGACATTGGTTATAATATCATGTCTGAAGACTGGGAGAGGTTATGGACCACCGGTATGAAGTTTACTGCATGTAATGCTCTGAAAGAAAATATTATGAAAATGGTATACAGGTGGTACATGACCCCGGTCAAGCTGGCTAAGATATACCATTTGTCCGATAATAAATGCTGGAAATGTAAGGAAGCTGAGGGGACATTCTTTCACCTTTGGTGGACTTGTCCAAGATTGAAGGCCTTCTGGGAAATGATTTATAACGAGTTAAAAAAGGTGTTCAAGTACACCTTCCCCAAGAAACCGGAGGCCTTCCTTCTGGGCATTGTCGGCCAGAAGGTGTTAAAAAAGGATAGAACCTTTTTTATGTATGCTACAACAGCAGCAAGAATCCTTATCGCTAAGCATTGGAAGACCCAAGATTTGCCCACACTGGAGGACTGGCAGACGCAATTGATGAACTACATGGAACTAGCCGAGATGACTGCAAGGATCCGAGACTTGGGAGAAGAGGCAATGGAGGAGGACTGGAAAAAATTTAAAGACTATTTGCAAAAGTATTATAAGTTATATGAATCTTAAGATGCCGTATGACTTGGAATGTTAGCCCCAGCAACGAAAATTTAATTATTTATGAAATTGGATAACATTTATGAAAGAATCAAAGTTTAAATGGGTAAAAATGACAACATGTTATATTTTTAGAGTAAATGGAAAATAAGAGATTTAAACCTAAATTGCAATTGAAAATACAAAGAAACATACGAAATAAGGGTATAATTTGCTGATAACTTTATTGTCAAGAATGCACTATGTGGGAGATGTGGGGAAGTCCAAAGGAAATTTGAAACAAGTTGTTGAAATGGTTGTGATTTTCTGTTTTTTTTCTTTCTTTCTTTCTTTCTATTCTTTATGTTACTTCTTTCTTCTGTTCTTTCTGTAATTTGGAAAAAATGCAATAAAAATCATTATAAAAAAAAGGAAAAAATAAAAATAAAGTGTAGACACACTGGCTTTTGAATATACCGTATTTTTCTGTGTATAAGACACCGCCATGTATAAGACGCCCCCTATTTTGGGGGGACGTCTTTTGGGGGGACCGCTCAGCACTATCCGTGTATAAGATGAGCCCCAATTTTAAACCTAATATTTTGGTTAAAAAAAACCCTAGTCTTATACTGAAAAATATGGTATATGACATTCAGAATTAACTGTTATCACAATAGTTTTAATTTCTGACTTTCCCTCCTTATTTTTGAAAAATTATTATCTTTGTATTATTGTATAAATAAGCTATTAGACATAGAGGTATAGTGCTCCACCCTACCCTGGGAATCCGAACTGGTTGTGGGTGTAGTTTAAAGATACTTGAAATGGAAGTGAATTCTCTTGACATTTGTAGGACTTCTGCCAATGTGGTAGCTAAGAAAGTGCCCTCCAGATGTATATTAGACTACAAAAGCTATAATCTCTCACCACTGTCCATGCTGCCTGGGACTGAGGGGAGATGTAGTCCAGGACTGGGGAACCTTATTCAGCCCGATGGCCACCTTCCCTCCTGGACAACCTTCTTGAGGTTGCATGCCGTTAGTGGGCAAGGTCTGAGGCAAAAAGTAGGTGGATCATTTACAGTGGTACCTCGGGTTACATACGCTTCAGGTTACAGACTCCGCTAACCCAGAAATAGTACCTCGAGTTAAGAACTTTGCTTCACGATGAGAACAGAAATCATGCTCTGGCAGCATGGCAGCAGCAGGAGGCCCCATTAGCTAAAGTGATGCTTCAGGTTAAGAACAGTTTCAGGATAAGAACAGACCCCCGGAACGAATTAAGTACTTAACCAGAGGTACAACTGTATTTATTTATTAGATTTATACTCCACATTTTCCTCCAAAGCAGCTCAGGGGAACAATGTACACACATAGCCTTTGAAAGGCACAGAGGTAGGTAGTTTTTTTCACAGTGCACTTTTGTAAATACAGTGGTACCTCTGGATGCAAATGAGATCTGTTCCGGAGCAGCCCCGTTCTCATCCTGAGTAGAGCGTAACCCACATCTGTGTGTGCATGGGTCACAATTCACCGCTTCCGCGCATGCACATGATGTCATTTTGAGGGTCTGCGCATGCGCGAGCGGCGAAACCCGGAAGTAACCTGCTACGTTATTTCCAGGTCACCGCGGAGCGCAACCCGAAAATACTTAACCTGAAGCTACTTCAACCCAAGGTATGACTGTAGCAGTTTGTGGTTGTATACACCTTTGCATAATAATGTAATCTAAAGTGGCAGCTAATATCTGTGTTGTCCGTGCACACGGGTTGGCTTGTTTGGCAGCTAAGAAGATCAGGAGAAAAGAACTAGATAAAATAGTGGTCAATTGCAAAGCTGGCACATCTCACCTGAGAACCCCCTGCTATTCTATCACAGTGTTTCCCAACCGGTGTTCCGCGGCACACTAGATGTTGCCTGGTGTGCCGCGAGATGTTGTCTGGAGGGAGGCGGGCGAGTCCAAAAAAGGTTGGGAAACACTGAAGTTTCTCTTTCAAAAAGGAAACGTGGGTTAAAGCGGCGACGCCGCCTCCCACTCACTTTCCTGCTCTGGCTTCCCTAACAGTTTTCCGAGTTGCGTCACTGGATCCAGCCCCCTTTTCCACAGGTGACATGGAGCTGGAGGGAGGGAAAGAGGGCTTTACGTTGCGCACAAAGGCAGCCTCCTAGAAGCGCTCTGGGCCGGCGCCGTTTCGCCAAAGGCGCCGGAGGACCCCCACCCTCAGCTCCTTCAGAAAGGAAGCCCCGCCCCTCGGCTCCCTACGCCGCCAGGCAGCTCAGCTGACTGACGAGGACGTTCTGCGGCGGCGGCCGCCGCACAACCACCGCAGTTGCTGGCAGCGTCCGCAGCGCAATAAGTAACAGCGCCTGGTGCTGCCAACTCTTTCTCTCTCTCTCCCGCCCCCCCGCCCCAAGCTCTCGCGCGCCCCGCGTCAACATCGCCGCGCGCAGCTTCCCGAGCTCGAGGCCAGCCGCTGCACGCATGTGCCGGCTCGTCATCGGCTCTGGTTGTTGCCTTTCTCCGCCGAGGTCGGTGGACCCCGAGCCTAGGCTTCCTTCCCGCACCCCGCTTTCCGAAGACCGCACACCAGTTGGGCCAGTACATATTCCCCTCCTGTGACTGGAGCGGAATAGCCCTTTCTCTTCTTCCCCAACCCTTGTCGTTAGAGGAGTCCCTCAGTCCCTCGCTTTGCTGCCTCCTCCCCCCCCCCAAAGCTTGGAGGTTCCCCGGCAAGGGGGAGGGGAAAAAATTGAAACTTACACTTTCGTGTGTCCCTCCCGGCGTGACGCTGCGCGCTGACGTCACGGGGCTGTAATGGTGGTGTGCCTCGAGATTTTTTTCATCAAACAAGTGTGCCTTTGCCCAAAAAAGGTTGGGAAACACTGTTCTATCATATGCAACCAATAATTTCTAGGAGACGCGACCGTGGTTATTGTATTTGCAGTGCCTGATGTTTTTATTGTTTTTATGGTTATTGTTGCTTTTCTTTTTGTTCCCTTTGTGAATGATGCCATGGCCTTTGGCTAGTGCAATAATGTTGATGATGATGATGACTAGGTTGGCTTGTTTATCTGTATGCAGAGGCACCTAAGTTACTGCACTGCCCCCTATTTTCCCCTTTTCATTTAAACATGGTGAGGGGGAGTGGCAAAGCCCTGCAACATCAGTAGATCTGCTCCAATAGAAAGTGAGCTGAGTAAGTGCTCTCTGTGTCCAAGGGCCTCATAGAAAACCCTAGAAGGCTGCATTTGGCCCCAGGCCTGAGGTTTGTTGTAATATACAGTTAATGATTAAGACTTGTGTGCATGAAAGTGTTAACCTGAGCTCAGGTTACCAGGGGAGCTATTTTTAATGAAATCCGCCAAAATCTGACATGAGCTGTCATGCGTCCGGATTTTCCCAGACATGCAGCAATTTTCTGCCCGGATGCTGATTATGAGTGGAGAATACCTCCTATGTCCAGGAAATTCCAGGTGTATGGCAACCCTAACTTAGCAGGCTCCCTGCAGCCTTTTGCCCCTCCCCCCCCCCCGCTCCCAGTCTTTTTCTTTTCCCCGCTCCCTGGAACAAATGGAAAAGGAGCCATGCAGCTTTGGCTCCCAGTTCAGCAAACCCTGCAAGTGAACTAAATCTCTCTAAAGGGAATTTTAAAGCCTGAATCTTTGCTAACCTTTTTGTAAGGAAACCAAGTTCTCTCTCTCTCTCTCTCTCTCTCTCTCACACACACACACACACACACAGTCATTTGGAAGCTTTTCACAACTTTGTTTCATTTCCAGCAGATGGAGACTTCTTTGTTTTGACTTCTGGAAACTCTATGAGATAAACATTCTCTTATTTGCAAAGCTAAGTGTATGTGATTTATTCTAGCCTAAGTGTTTTTGTGGAGAACATTTGTTTAAAGGTGGCTGAGGGTAGAGTCAAAATCTAACCAAGTTTGTATGTGTTTAGAGAAATTGCCATTCTGTGAGAGTATGAGATCTCTCTTCCAAACCTTTTTCTTCAACAAGGTTCCATGGGTGTAACCAAGAGAGCAGCTGCCCCCCTAAATCAATACAAATCAGGATCTGCACCCCCTAACAAAAAGCCTGGCTACGTCCATACAAGATTCCACCTTCTCTGGACTAATGTTTTTATGAACAACACAAAGGCCAACCAGGAAAAGGCACTTAAATAAGGCATAGAGCAGGACATGTGAAAGGTGTGGTGTGAGAAGAGGGATGGCCTGGGGAGACTCACAAGGGCCAGATGGAGAGATTTAGAGGGCCGCATTTGGCTCCAAGACCTGAATATCACCACACCACTTGTGGTTAAACAGCATCTGGAGGGGAGCACATTAGCTAGCCCAGCAGCTTAGAAGATATACCTGCCTTCTTTGACTTTGGAATATTTTCTGTATTTGGTCTGCTTTCCTAAGGCACAGCTCTCTTGCCATGAAACAGAGGAGGAGCATCATTTTGCAAACAGAAGGAAAGGTCTCCAATCACCCAAAGAAAGTCCTGTCTGTAAACAGGAAGCATCCAGTGACTGTATTTCTTTTCCCCCTCCCTGATGCCTTGGCAAAGCCTTCATTAGATGATCTCATCCCCGGCCAATTTCCTTTGCACATTGAAATAAAGACTGAACATGCTAATTAATTGTGAAAGGCCTTCCGCAAAGCCTAGTCTACCAGGAGGACATGAAAGCTGATGTTTGCCTTGCCTCAAAGAAGGGTGGCACAGCTGAAAGTGGCTTTATTTCCCTCCCTGGCAGACTTACAATGTTAAGGACCTTGAAAGCTCTGATCCCACCTCATTAAAGCCCCCTTGCCCTCTCCATAACCCATTATAAACTGAGGAAATGGTGAAAACAATCACCCATGCACTAATCCTCAGTTAGCATTTCCCCCTCTCAAGGTTTGCAGCACCTTTCCCATTGTTTGTTAAGAGTGGTTTTGCATTACAGCATCTCTCTCTCATTAGACGTCTTCAGCTCCATACATAATTTCAGAGTTCTTCTTATAGGCCCCATCACCTCCTCCACTGGTGACAAATATGTCTGATAATCCTCACCCCCTCCTCCTCCTCCTCCTCCACCTGCACCTGCCCCCCAGCAGATCTACTCTGGTATATCGGCTTTTGGACAAGGGAGGGATTTGTGTAGAAGAGTCCAAATGGCCCATCCAGGTGTGCCTGACTGCATTTCCAGACACTGAAATATAAACAGACTTATCAGCTCCATGGAAACAGCTGACATAACAGTTGGCTCAGTTCCTGGTGGATTGAATATTATTGCCTCCTTGGTTACCAGGGAAGTAACAAGCCCAGTTCAGTGGGGTGACAGTGGAGTATTTGCACCACGACAATCCTGCTGTACATAAAATTATGGAAAGATTCTGAGTTCTCTAGTTTCTCCACAAGTTTCTACTCCTTAGAGAGGGAGCGAGATCCTTAAACTTGTCTCTCCCCTTCCCACTGTAAGCAATGTCATAATTAAAATGGCCAGTCCCATCTGTTTATTTTTAACACACTTCTAATGTGCATGTATCACATTGTTAAAATACTGTACAAAAAGAAATTGTAATGCAAATAATTATTGGGAGAAAAGAAATGACAAACCTAGACAGCATCTTAAAAAGTAGAGACATCACCTTGCCAACAAAAGTCCGTATAGTAAAAGCTATTGTTTTCCCAGTAGTGATGTATGGAAGTGAAAGCTGGACTATAAAGAAGGCTGATCGCCGAAGAATTGATGCTGGAGGAGACTCTTGAGAGTCCCATGGACTGCAAGAAGATCAAAACTCTCCATTCTGAAGGAAATCAGCCTTGAGTGCTCACTGGAAGGACAGATCCTGAAGCTGAGACTCCAAGACTTTGGCCACCTCATGAGAAGAGAAGACTCCCTGGAAAAGACCCTGATGTTGGGAAATATGGAGGGCACAAGGAGAAGGGGACGACAGAGGACGAGATGGTTGGATAGTGTTCGCGAAGCTACCAGCATGAGTTTGACTAAACTGCGGGAGGCAGTGGAAGACAGGAGTGCCTGGCGTGCTCTAGTCCATGGGGTCATGAAGAGTCAGACACGACTAAACGATAAACAACAACAACAAAATGCAAATAATGTATTGCATTAAAAAAAAAACTTGGAAGAGAAACTATAGTGTGATTTGTTATCAGATATCATAAGAACATAGGAAATTAGAATTGAGTCAGAATGTTGACCCATTTAGCTCACTATTGTCTACACTGACTCTACAGGGTTTCTTCCAGTCCTGCCTGAAGATGCCAGGGATTGAAACTGAGAACTTCTGTAGGCAAAGCAGATGACAAGTTCAATCCCTGGCATATCCAGGTAGGAGTGGGACACAGTCCATAATACCTAGCAGACCTCACTGTTTGCAGCTTTGCAGGTTAAAAGGATCTGTTACAGGCAGTTTCAAGAGATTCCTTGAAGCTAAACAAACACTGGTCTGTCAGCACATGTACATGTGGTGGTGGCAACGGCCCAACATCACCATGGCCAGAAGGTGGAGATCCACAAAGGAAGTGCTTGGGGTTATTTCTTCTAAGAACTGGCCTACACAACCTGGAAGTGAGCCCTGCAAAACCTAGGAAGGAAGCTAAGTCATGATCTCACCCACACAAAAGGATTTCTGTTTTCCCCTTGTTTGCTGACTCACCAAACAGCAGAGGACTTTTGATGGATGAGAAATTCTGATTTATTTATTTGGGATTGGTTGCGTTTTCAGAGCCATCTGACTTTGAACTGAGAGATGGTATATATGTGTGAATATACATACACTGATTCTTCCTTGTTTCTAAAGGTTCTGATGCTTGAATTGTGGGAAGGGGATAGAGGGAATCCGACAACTTAAATTTGTGGTGGTCTCCCACAATGTATTTTTAGAAGGCTACTTAGGCGAGAACTGCTGGAAGTGCAACAGTAGAGAATGCTCGGTTTGTAACCTAATGCTTAATTATGTTTTCAGTAAGTCACTTAATATTGCTTACTAGGCAGAGTGGCATGATCTTTATTGAGTTAGCATGTGCTCTGATTGGCTGTGTTGTTCTGAAGCAGTTTTCTCTGTGTGCTTGGTTGAGGAGCTGTTCAATAGCAGAATGCATTGTGGCTTCAAGCTCCACATTGGGCAAAAGATTCCTGCATTGTAGAGCATTGGACTACATGACCCTAGTGGTCGCTTCCAACTCTGTGATTCCATAAGGCCTCAAGAGTTCCTTTCTCCCTGAACTATAAACCATTTTTGCTCAGTTTCCTTTGTAAAGTGTTATCAGGATTTTCTACCTTTCTCTGGACTCTGGGCTGTTATGTCAGGAACTTTGCTGACCAGAGCTTGATGGGGCTATAATTAGTGGGAGCTAGGATAGGTTAAAGGATTTCATTCAACCCATCCTTTGCCCCATAATTTAGCAACTGGCTGGCTTACTGAATTCATGCTTTTTGAAACAACAGATGAATAAAAACACAATCACCCTCTGAAATGTACATTTCTCTGAATTTTGCAGTGCAGCCGCATAAATAATGTGTGGTAATGCACATACTAGTGAAAGCAGCATACATAAATATATTACATTAGGGGGAAATGCTTTGCAAGAAGTGTATATATTGGGAGAAATTCACACTAAAATACTAATTAATTTTCTCATTATAAAAGTGATCTGGAGAGTTGAACTTAAGACTAGAAGAATGAAAAGCTGAGAGAAACCAAAATGGACATATACACATCTCTAGTCAGTAATCCATTGCTCCTGCAGCTGCTGGGAGGTACTAGACTTGAGATTATGCCTTACAGATCTCAGGAATCAGCTTTGAACCTAGCAACTGCCTGAGATCATGCATTTAAATTCAAAGACCCCAGCAAAACTAAAGCAGATCCAGTGCCATCCTAGGAGGTTATTTGCTTTAAGTTCCTTTCAGACTCTCAGTACTTTGTGGGGGAGAGCCAAGTTACAAAAAAGGCAATTCTGGCTAAACATAGGAAGAACTTTCTGACACTAAGAGCTGTTCGACAATGGAACAGTCTCCCCCTGGAGCTTGTAGACTCTCCTTCCTTGGAGGTGTTCAAGCAGAGGCTGGGTCTTGGATGCTTTAGTTGAGATTCCTGCATTGCAGGAGGCTAGACTGGATGACCCGTGGGGGCACCTCCCAACTTCATGATTCTATTATTATAAGTGCACAATGGAAATCTGGGTTTCCACAATTAAGTAGCAGATTAAAGTGCTCTGTTGCCTAAGTGCAAGAAATCCACTCTTAAGACATGCAAACACCTGACTTGCTGTGGTTGGGAAGGTGATACAGAAGGGGGAATGCACTGATAAGTGTGGGGTGATTGAATGATTAAAGAGAATATGTATAAACACCACAGAAAGAAATCAGGATGCATGCACTTTGTCATATAAGCTCCCCAAATCAGGACGAATACTGAATAAAGATTGAACACAGCCTAACCTCTGTAGAAGCTTTGTGCTAGCAAATCAGGATGAATGCTCAATAAACCAGTCATCTGAATGAGCCCTTGAAGGCAGCTGAAAAGCTGCCAGAATTGTTGCTGGACATGCTCTGGAGCAATTACAATTTTGTACAGTGTGGGTTTAAGCATCCTGTGGTGATGTCAGAAAACTCCCTGAGAGGACTCCTGAGGCTGGTGTTTTCTCCATAGCACAGCACACTCTGCAAAGGTGGGGAGTGGGGACCAGATATTTTGCATCTCTGTCAAGAGGGAATCCCAGGCCACCCCCTACTCCTTTCCTTTCTGCTCTCTTCATCCAAGCTCATACATTACTGGAGAGCTCATACATCAGGAATGCACCCTCAAAGCCACAACAATGGTGTGCAGGCGAATGCAGTCATGGAAAGTCTTCATGCCTCATGTTTGATTTCCTCCCCTTGAGAGAGAATCTTGTACGTATCCCGGGGGATGATCTCAGCATCTGAGCCTGCTGAATTTCTCCACATTTGTCTGGGTCACAGGGAGGGCAGAAACCCTTCCAAAGATTAGGGGAAGGAGGGAGGGAAGCATTCAGGTAGACGAGGAGATAGCTCTCCAAGAAATTCCATACCATTTGATGGGGTAGGTGGTCACTGTCCCCTGCTTTTTTACTTTAAACAAACAAAGGATGTAAGAAGCTGTCAAGCCATTGGTCCATCTCATTCAGTATTTCCTATACTTTCTGGCAGCAGCTCTTTAGGGTTTTGTTTGATCTAAGGTCTTTCCCCACTGTGCTTGGCATCCATGGCTGCCAGTAGCTTCAAAAATCTGTTTTGACTGGATACTATGCAATAACATAGGGCTGATTCCAATGCTAGTTCTACTCAGAGTAGAACTATTGAATGGGGGGAAAGCTGGGTGTGATCAGCATACCGGTGACACCAAACCCTGAACTTCCAGACAAACTTTCCCAGCAGTTTCATGTAAATTTCATGCTGGTCAATGTCCAAGGTATTGAACAGGTGTGACCCCCCCCCCCCGACCATCTTCTGGGTTTGCCCCTCCAGGAAGGAATGCAGCCACTGTAAAAGTGTGTCCCATCCCAGCAAGGTATCCCAGAAGGAAACCATGGTCGGTGGTATTGAAAGCTGCTGAGAGGACCAGTAAAACCATCAAGGACATATTCACCATGTCCAATTCCTGGTATGTCATCCACCAAGGCCACCAAGGCCATCTCTGTCTCGTAATCAGACTTGGAACCATATTGAAAAGGAACTAGATAATCAGTCACCCCCAGAAACCCCTGAAGTTGAGATACCTGCATGCATTTTTTCGGCTGGAACTCAGTTCTGACACCACTCAGGTGAGTGCCATTGCCATTCTAAGAGGAGGAGGAAGGTGTTCTTAGTGAGTTCTGGTATACCTTTTTCTCGAAAAATAGCACTGGTTACAAGTAACATTGTAAGGTGCAGGTAGAGTTGCCCCCATGTCTGTGAAAAACCATTATGGCCAAAGTTGTGTATTAGGTGCTTCTTAATTCTCGGAAATCAGCGAATTGAAAGGTAATGGAGTCAGCCTAATTTTTGGGGGGGGGCGTGGTCTGGTGATAATGAGCCACAATGAAAGCTTAGGGGGAATAGTGTGATGCAAATTGACAGGAGGAAGTTAGGGGTCATAGAATCCTCCCTGGCTACATTCCTTCATACCCTCGTGGAGTGCATTTGCCTTGCTGGAATTTGATATAATTTGATATTTATATATATATATATATTAGGTGCCAGGCAAAAACATTCCTCTTCAACCAGGCCTTTGGCAGATTAATGTTCTACAGCCCTTTAAATGTGTTTATCGGAGAAGTGGTTACTGTTTTGTTGCTTCTCTTTGACTATTTATTTGTGTTTTATCTTGTGTTTTTATCGTGAACCACTCAGATCTTTTGATGAAGAGCAATATATAAATCTAATTAATAATAAAATAAAATAATTCAATAAAGTCATAGTAATTGAGTGTATCAGAAAATATATAAAAAAAAATCATCGAAATAATTAATACAATTCAATAAAGCCATAGAGTTGAGTTGAGTGCCTCCCAGCAGAGGAAGGGGTTAGCTGATATTCTGTTTGCCCTACCACCCCTACCTAATGTCAAAAGAACTGCTGTTTTGTTCTTTAGGCATTTCCTTCATTGTTCTGTTTGTAGCTGATGGAGGTTGTAGTCCAAAATATTTGGAGGGCATCAGGTTGACAAAGGCTAAATTCCATAGTGTTAACTCGGTCACAATTTGTCAGCTATGTGCAATGGTTTTCCTTGGACACATGTTGTCAACTAGCCTGTGTATGCTGAAACAAGCTGATCTACATGTGCCATTTTTATTGGCGAGTTCGTTTGCCTGCAAGGGTTTCCTTGGGTGGAATGTGTCCTTGAACTTCTGATAGTGCATCTTGCTCACCTGAACGGAGCTTCACTTCTGCTTGACACAGTGGCTTTGGTGAAACTGTGCTCTCAACAGTCATTTTTCCTCTGTTTTTTGAGTATCCTCACTAGGGATGGACAAATCTGTCCATTTCAGTTTCTTTCTTCTTTTTTTGCAGGCTTCAATTCCCTATATTTCGACATCATTTTGCTTTTTAAAATGTCATGAAAATTCATCAGCATTTACTCCTTCATACTTTTTTCTATGCAATTTTGCTCAAAATACACATTTTTGCAAGGCAAACTTCACTGGTATAATGCATTTTTTGTTATTTTCACCATTTTGTGCATTTTTATATACACTTTACTCCAATATATGCATTTATGTACAGATTATTGACTGGAAAACTATATTGAAAAATTCAGTGAAGTGCGAAATTGAAGTACAGCTGTGTTTTGGCTCACACATTGATCCTGAAAGAAGAAATTAACTAGGTTCACCTTTAAAAGTGAACTGGATCAAGTCTGTCCCTCATCTGAAATCTCCACCTTCTATAAACCTCTAGAATCTACTGATCTTACTTCATTGTTATTGCTGCTGCAGTAATTTAGAGGGGGGAACTCTCCCACTTTTTGCAACTCCTTTTAAAACAGCTTGCTTATCCATTGACATGATCCTCACTTCCACTTGTCTCATTTACTCTAAGAGATGTTACTGTATACCCAAATACAGTGTACAGTACATAATATGAAGAACTGTGTTCTTCCGTCTTTGTCCCCTTATGTCATTGGACTACAACTCCCATTATCCCTGGCTTAGCCAATAGTCAGGGAGATGGGGGTTGTAGTTCAAAAACATCTGGACATCATGGCTGAAGAACAGCAGGCTTGCATGCTAATACCATATACAAGTGGGTCAGCATATATTCTGTGTTTTTGTTTTTTTTACATGGCTGACCATCATTTGAGGCCCTTCTCCACTGGAGGGTGGTAACACAAGAACAGGCCTTTGCAGTGGTGGCTCCCTGCTTGTGGAATGCTCTCCCCAGGGAGGGTCACCCAGTGCCATCATTATATATCTATAGGAGCATTTGGCTTTTAATTATCTATAGCTTTGAATGAATGGGATGCTTCAATCCAATTTTTAAAAATTAGAATAGTCTTTTATGTTTTGCTTTGTGTAGCTGCTTTAATGTGTTTGTTTGCTTATATATTGTAAATTGCTTTGAGTTACCTTGGTAAAAAGCAACAATGATCTATTGATGTTTGGCTTTGATTTTTTGCTTTTAACTTGCTTTTAACTTTTTAGGATTTACTGAATGCTTTTATAGTTTTATACAGTCGTACCTCGGGTTACATACGCTTCAGGTTACATACACTTCAGGTTACAGACTCCACTAACCCAGAAATAGTACCTTGGGTTAAGAACTTTGCTTCAGGATGAGAACAGAAATTGTGCTCCGGCGGTGTGGCGGCAGTAGGAGGCCCCATTAGCTAAAGTGGTGCTTCAGGTTAAGAACAGTTTCAGGTTAAGAACGGACCTCTGGAACAAATTAAGTACTTAACCTAGGTACCACTGTATTGTTTTTAACCACTGTGATATATTTGTTATGATACAGTGGTATGTAAATATTTTTAGAAATAAATAATATATTAAAATTAATAATAGCAGCAGCAGCAACAACAACAACAACAACAACAAGTCATAAACAAAACTCTTGCACTGAAAAAGGCTTTTCGTGAGGCCTGCATCATGACCTATACAAACTGGACACAAGGGTTTTTGGAAGGGCAGCTTTGATAAGCACATGAGGGGTCAATTTGCTCATCTCAAACTTCCTACAGTTTCACATGTGTATCTCCAGTTCAGAGCTAGCTGACTGCCTAAATAAAATAAAATAAAAATCTGCCATTCCCATTCTTACACTATAAAAGGGCATGCGCTTAAGCGTAAAGACCCTAAAAAGTTTTAGTATCTACTGTCTGACATCCCTAAAGCATTTCTCTCTTGGGGACAGGAGGATTTGCATGCCGTACATTCTGTAGTATTGGAATCATATAGAGACAGAGAATTGGTGGTTGGGATGAAGAGGCTTTTCAGCATGACAGCAACTTTCAAATGTAAATTCACTGGCTGATGGTTTGTGAAACAGAACAGTGACCTCAGAAGTCCTGACTAGCATACTTATGTCCTGAGGCTGAGCCAGAAGTTCTCAACTGAGAACTGTCAGCTTGAGATAAAGAGCTGGGGGCAAAGGCATAGTGTGGTGGGGGTGCATTGCTTCGATTGCACATTTTTTGGGGGGTGCAATCAGATGTCCCCACAACAGGCACAGAGCCCTGGTAACTGAGGCGTGATGGCAGGGGGGTTGACTTAGTGGACAGGCAGGTGGAGGCAGCGGGCAAGGAGCCTGTTGGAGGCAGGTTCTGTTCACCACACAGTAGTGTGGTGTCCTCCAATGCTGCACAGCCTGGAGGGGCCACCCCTGGCTGCTGGATGTCTCCCAACATTGTGCGCCTTGCGGGAAGTTGCCCCTGGCCTTGCTGCATTGGGAGATGCGGCATAGTCTGGCAGGATGTTGTCCTGGGCCATGCAATTTTGGGAGAGGCTGTGCAGACCAGTGCAACCTGGCAGACAAATGTCACATTGGGAGGAGGTCTGGTCGGTCTTGCCTGGTGCAACAGTCATCTTGCATTCAATGTGTGGTGTGCATGACAGCATGTACATGTGCTTGACATCAGCCCCACCAATTTTGGGCACAAGTTGGAATTGTGGGCATTAATCAAGGCTGCAGGGACGCAGGGGGCGCTGTGGGTAAAACCTCAGTGCCTAGGACTTGCTGATCATATGGTCGGCGGTTCGAATCCCCGCGGCTGGGTGAGCTCCCGCCGTTCGGTCCCAGCTCCTGCCCACCTAGCTGTTCGAAAGCACCCCCGGGTGCAAGTAGATAAATAGGTACCGCTTTATAGCGGGAAGGTAAACAGCATTTCTGTGTGTGGCACTGGTGCTGGCTCACCAGTGCAGCTTCGTCACGCTGGCCACGTGACCCGGAAGTGTCTTCGGACGGCGCTGGCTCCCGGCCTATAGAGTGAGATGAGCGCACAACCCTAGAGTCGGTCACGACTGGCCCATATGGGCAGGGGTACCTTTACCTTTACCTTTAATCAAGGCTGCATGCAAAAATTTGTTTATTCGGAGACATTTGCACTACAGTGCTGATAAATTTTGATGATGTCTATTGAACTAAAATTCAGAATTATTGCAGAACTTTGGAGATTTGAATTTTAAGAAAAATGAGAAACAGAGAGACCTGAAATAGACAGATTTGTCCATCCCTACCTGGGAGAGAATGCTGACCAAAACCCTGCACAGCAGTCTTCCCCAATCTCGGCCCTCCAGATGTTTTTGGCCTACAACTCCCATGATCCCTAGCTAGCAGGACCAGTGGTCAGGGTTGATGGAAATTGTAGTCTCAAAACATCTGGAGGGCCGAGGCTGAGGAAGCCTCTGCCAGGCTGTGTAGGCCCTACTGGTCTGACTCTATACAAGGCAGCTCCCTGTGTTTCCTATAGGCATAGTACCTACCCTATGACTAGCCTGATTTTGGAGGAGGACTGTAGTTCAAAGGTAGAACATCTGCTTTACACGTAGAAGGTTCCAGTTTCAATCCCTAGCATCTCTAGGTAGGACAGCTAAAGATTCCTAGTTTGAGACCCTGAAGTGTTGCTGCCACTAATGAGTTAGATGGACCAATGGTCTGACTCAGTACAAGTCCTATGTTATTCCTATGAATTGATTTTCTCTCTACATTTTAGAAATGCAATTAGATTTTTAAAAACCACTTCAAATTTCAAGATTTATTTTTCAAACATTCCATGGTATTCAGATGAGTTCTACTCAGTGTAAACCCATTGAAATGAATGAGCATAACCAGAACTTTTTTTCAGCTGGAGCTCACCAGAACTCAGTTCTGGCACCTCTCAGATGGGGACCAATGCCATTATAAGAGAACAAGGGAGGCATTCATGGTGAGTTCCGCCACCTCTTTTTCTAGAAAAATAGCCCTGAGAATAACTAAGATCCATTAATTTCAGTGACTCTGCTCAGAGTAAAACTGAGTTGAATGCGACCCACTGGTATAGAAAGTTGCATCAGCACCTTGAAGATGGGGATAAGCTTGAAATGGGGAGGCTGGGGCAGGGGAAACTGTATATTTCTTTTTCTGCTAGGCTTTCTTCACCTTGGGAGAACAAAGAGACGTCATCTGGAAAGGGTGGGCTATTGGCTGACTTTGCAGCTGGCACTGGTCAGCCATTGACCTCTCTGATCCTGGACAGTTGGTGGTCTAGTTTGTCTGGCCAAATTCCAGCTGGATGCATTTTCTTGCAACATTTCTTCTTTTGGTGGTGGGGATACTCCTGTAACCATTTCATTCTGAAGGAAACCCTTTCTGCATTCATTCTGTGATTCATTTTATAGGGCTTTCACTATTCTGTGGCAACTACAATCAAGTGATTGTATAGGCCAGCAGTAACTACAGTATCTGATAGTGTGTTGCCCTTGACCTGGTTTCAAACAGAGTTCCCAGCCAGTGATTGTTAGTGGAACATAGGACACTGCCTTGATGCCGGCTAAGACCTTTGTTCCAGTTAGCTCAGTATTGACAACACTGACTGGCAGACGCTTTGCAGGGTTTCAAATTAACATTCTTTCCCAGCCCTGCCTGAAAATACCAGGATTGAAGCTATGATCTTCTGTGTGCAAAGCAGATTTTCTATGGTTCCTCCCAAATAGAAAACTGCCTTACTCTGAGACTGGTCCCTCTAGCTTCGTATTGTCTTCATTGACTGACAGCAGCTTCTCCAAGTTGACTCTCCTAGCCCTACCTGGCTGTGCAGAGGATTGAACCTGGATTCTTCTGCATGGAAAGCAGATGCTCCACCACTGAGCTATGGCCCTTAACTTAAGACATGGGGAGCTGTCGTATACTGAGGGCTCATCCACACTTCCACTTGTCCCATGCCTAGAATTCACAGATCTGGGCGGCTTTCTGCTTTACCTGCACTTTCTATTATAATAATTTGTATTAAATTTTCTGTTTTACAATTTCAAATAAACATTTTCCAAATTTTAAAATATCCAATGACTTCCCTTTCTTCTCTTTCCATGCTTCATTTTATCATAGCTGTCAATGTTTCCCTTTTTTTAAGGGAAATTCCTTTGTTCCGAATAGGATTCCTTGCAAGAAGGGAAAAGTTGACAGCTATGCATTTTATACCCCTGCATATTTTACTATAACCATTTTCCACTTTTACATCCATCAAAAATTATTGACTCTGTTGAAATTATCTTAGTGCTGCCAGCGTTCTCAGCTGTACATAGTTATTTTCCATATATTCAATAAATGTTTTCCAATCCTCTTTAAATGTATGTTCTTCTTGCTCTCTTATTCTATGTGTTAAATCTGCAAGTTGTGCATATTCTGTCAACTTAAGTTGCCAGTAATCTTTAATTGGGACCTCGCTCACTTTCCATTTTGGAGCTAACAAAACATGGGCTGAAGTTGTTGCATACATAAATAACCTTTTCTGACACCTGGGAATTTCAGTCTGGGTTATCCCCAACAAAAAGGACTCTCATTTTGGGGGGAAAGTAATTTTAAACATTTTTCAAATTCATTATAAAACATTTCCCAATACCCTTTTACCTTTTTGCTAACACGCAGACCCATTTGTGTCACAACATAAAAATAACTTATACATGTACAATTACAGTGGTACCTCAGGTTCAGAACTTAATTCGTTCTGGAGGTCCGTTCTTAACCAGCAACTGTTCTTAACCTGAGGTGCCACTTTAGTTAATGGGGCCTCCTGTTGCAGCCGCGCCACCACCACGCAATTTCTGTTCTCATCCTGAAGTAGAGTTCTTAACCCGAGGTACTATTTCTGGGTTAGCGGAGTCTGTAACCTGAAGTGTCTGTAACCTGAAGCATCTGTAACCCGAGGTACCACTGTACAATAATGCAACGACCTTTGGGATGAGTGCCTATTTCCTTGTGGGAGCATCACCCAAGGAAGGTGAGCATAAATCTCCAAGGGAGTCATCAGGATTAAGAGGTAGATGATAGATTTTCTTGGAGCTAGTCACAAATGGGAGTGGAAAAGTCCCACACACTGATGCCCAATGGTTCAGTCCTAGTTGGTGGCAAACAATGTCACATGAAAGAGATCAAGAGAAGACAATATAAATGAACAGGAAAAGGATATTTGTTTGTTTGTTTGTAGGCATAGCCAGAATATAATTGAAAGATGGTTTCTCTTTTTTTGCCACAGCTTTTCTCCCAAAACCTTGAATATTTTCATTTAGCAGCACAGGATAGTCTTTGCACATCCCACAACATTGTAGAATGGATCAACCCCCTAATGTAGAGGTTCCCAAAATTATTTGGCCTACCACACACTTTTTTTGGGGGGGGTTACTCAGCACCTCCCTGGAAATCTACCTTCTTTAAGTGAACGAACAAAACAGAACAAACAGAAAGATGTAGTGACATATTTTTGTTTTTTTAATGTGTCTTTATTTCTACCTATACTCCACAACATTACATCTTTACGTCTTTACTATGGTAAAGAAAGATGTTGTAAATAAGACACATTGAAACATGAAATTATAAAATTATTTATTGAGCTCCATAGTAACATTCACATCACACACAGAAAATTAAGACAACAAGGAATAATATTAAAATAAAAATTATGAAAGCCATCTGAAACAATCCTAATGAGAAGGATCAACCTTATGCCCTGCTATCAATTTATTAATGTTCAGCTCTTTCTTTTTTGTCAGCAGCATTCTTAAATCACCACAATTAGCTATTTGCAGTCAGTTTCTTTTTTCATTAACAGATTTGTTGCCACAATGAATCCACGTTTCCCCTAAATATGATGAAGGAAATGCAACTAAAAACTTTCGTACTATAGCCCATAATCCAGGATAAAATGTAGGTATCTGGTTTTGCCGCTAGAGCTATCAGCAGCCTTCTTTGAATTTCAATTTCAATTCCTCATTTGTTGTTACTTCTATCAGTTCTTCTTGTAATTTTGGAGATTCTTCTGTGTTTGCATTTGAAAAAGGGTCCAAAATCCAGTCGGGTTTTAACTCTATGTTACATAGGTAAGTGTCATTGTGCGTCGAAGTTCCCCAGGCCACCCCAATAACTCACACTTCACACATCAAGTTTTGTTTAAGGTTTTTGGCATGAATTTGGCCACAACTTTATTTAAATACACACACGTGAGTGGTTGCTTAGGCATTGGTTACGACTATCTGTCCTTGCCCCAGGGACAGAACTGACTTCTGGATTCCAGCGGAAGCCAGTGAGGGAAACAACTTTTGGGGAGAAAATGAAGTCCCTCACTTCTCACCCTCATGCTGCTGGTGTCTTGCACGGCCCAAGTCCAATGCCAGGGACAAGGACGAAAAGAATGGCAAGCCCCTGGATTCCTTTAACAGAATTCCCTTTCCACACCACCATTGGAGGGGTGGGCACTTACCCCTCCACCAACCAATTTGAACCAATGCCTAACCGCCAACCTTACAAGTTGTGATGATTTGCTACACAGTAGGCAAAAACCAAATGGCACCAGCCAATCAGCCAAATGGACAAAATTCCTACCAGGCCCCTGCCCCAAGGCAGACGACCCCATGAATGGCATAGCAAGGTCAGAGGACAATGAACACCCCCCCTTTTCAGGGAGGGTGGGTGGGTGATCCAGTGCACACAGCCCAAGAGAAGGCCCCAGGCTGCGAGCCCTGTATTTAAGACCTCTGACCCCCTCTCACACTTTAGCAACATAACATTCTCCCCAGCAACACTCCTTGCCCAATCACAGCATGTGGCCAATTTGCTCAACAACAGTGGGGTGGCCTTTTTGGCCCCCACCAAAACACGTGCTCTCTATTATGGAGAACACGCTTCACACGACAGATGAAAGAGGTATGAACAGTATTTCAAAATATTCTTTTCCCCCCTTCAAATTTTTTTATTAAGTTTCACAAAATTATACACAAATAAAACACACACACACACAAACAAACAAACATAAATTATATCCTTATTAAAATTGCACTTATTAACATTGTTAAGTGACTTCCTCGCTTCCCCTTAGTTGAATTTCCATGCATATCCTTATAACGGCTTTCCAAATCATAATTCTTATGAACTTAACTTAGTCCAATAACATCCTTATATCTTTTCAATTCGAAATTGTACATGTTAAACATCACTTAACTTATATAAATTCCTAAGCCAATCTGTTGCTTGCAGGCTATTTCCAATTAGTTTAACTTAACAAATTTAACTAAGTAAACGTTTGAAAATTAGCTAAGTAATTGTTTGAAAATTTTGATTTTTCAAAATATTCTTTTCTTTTCTTCTTTCTTTTTACTTCCACTGACCCCTAATTTTTATTCAACACCCCCCATGGCACCCTAGGCTACTACTGCCCCCTTGGATCATTCCATCACCCCCCAGGGGGTGGTATCACCCACTTTTGGAAACACTGCCCTGATGGAGCAAACCCCATTGGATTAGCCTCCTTTTCATCCTGGATCCATCGTCTGCTCTCTTTATAAAAATATGTGAGTGTTGTACATTGCTAGCAACTGTTAGCAATATTTTTCCTGTTATAAAACATAATTCCTCCCACTTTCTTCTTTGATCTGCACAGTATCTTTGAAGTCACTCTCCCTCTGATGTGGTTTACTGCCCATTACCACTGGGAAATGCATTCCCCTAGAGGGCCACACCCCAATACAATGCCTTTTCCAGCCCTAATCCCCCATCACTGTCAATAAATGGATTTGCTCAAATAATTTTTGACAGACTGAGATATTTGATTGATTGATTGCGTTTCCAAGTTGCTGCATTAATGGGGTTCTCTGAGTTAAAGAACAGAAAGCAGTTACGAAACAGAAAGATAAAGCAATGTTGTGGTTCAAGGCCCCTATCCCCACTTAGTGGAATGAAGACACAGGACACGTAAGATAAGGTTAATGGGCAAGAAAAGGCCACAACTTTATTGATTACAGCAAGTGAAAAGGTATTGGCTTAGGCATTGGATCACGGCAGTTGACTCCACCCACTCGGAGAGGGGTGAGCCTAAAAGGGGGGGTATTCACCAGGAGGTGGAGCCTGTTGATGCTAATCCAACTATAAGCTCTCTCCTGATGTCAGCGAGGGTCGTGCCATGGCCCCCCGCCACACAGGCATCGGACAGGATCCACGACCGCTGGATTCCTTTAACGGAATACCCAAAATTGAAGGCATAGGCAATGGCCACACCTAGCCCTTCCACACACCACAAACACATTCCAATGCCTGACCTACCCACCAATACCACAAAAGTTGTGACGGTTGCTATGAGGTAGGCAAAAAAACCACAAAGCCTACCAGGCCCCCCGGACAACCAGGGTGACCAACCTAAGGTCCATAGCAAGGCCAAGAGGGAAACTGGGACCCTGAGCTCTAAGGGAGTGGAGGGTGGGTGACTTGCAATGGGCAGGCGGACAATGAGGCCACATGGCTGGCGCAGCAGCAAGTTAAGCTGCCAACCACGCCCCCTCCGAGCTGCCTGGTTGGGCGCTCACCTGTGGGCGTGGTGTGCCAACCAGGTGAGTGGGTGGCAGGGGGCTTAACTCCCCCCTGCGTGAGGCGGGCTTCAGGTCCCGCCCACAACCCCTCCCCTCTTGCCAGGAGGAGAGTCTTTAGGTAACAGGTCCTCTCATGCAGCCACCCTCTGGACTTCAGCTTGAGGGGACACTCAAAGTGCCCCCAGACTGTCATTATTTTGTGGGGAGGTTCCACGTGTGTATCATTCACTTAGATTTATACACTTAAAGTGCTCTGTCACCCTAGTCCAACAAATCCACTTTTAAAAAGAGAATTCTTGTGGTTAGAAAAGTGACAGAGAAATGCATAGAAAAGTGTGGAATGAACAAAACAATAGCAGGAGGGTATATAAGCACTTTGCAAGTGAATCAGAATGAATGTTCACCAGAAGGGCCAGCTCTATGGGGCCAAGGTGTTTTTGCCACCCCCGTTGGGGGGGGGCTGGGCCCACTCAATGTTGAGGGGGCAGAAGAGGCCAAGTGCCAAGCCAAGTGTGGCATGGCTTCAGTGGCTGGCTCTTCCTGCGCGTGAGAGCGTGAGAGGAGCCACCAGCTGCTGAAGCCATGTCACATGCCTGCTGCACATCACACACATGATGTCACACACACACGGCATACTCTAGGCATTTGATGTCACAAATGTGTGCTGCATGCTGCACATATGACATCACATGTGCAACACACCTTGAGGTCCTTCAATCTTAGGCACAAGTTGGTGCCTCTGATGCTTACTGTTGTATAACCACGCCGCCAACAAATCAAATTGGACATAATCTAACCTCCCCATAAGCTTTGTGCAAGTAAATCAGCATAAATGTTCAATAAACAGGTTGTATGGAGAAGCCCCCAGGGAACAGCCCTTATAGATGGTCTTAGAATCCTAGGACCTATGAGAAGATGCAATCCTTTAGGTATGTATCTAGTTACCAAGCTATGCAGGACTTTATGTCAAAATTAGTGCTTTGAGCCAGGAAATGGATTAGAAACCAAAGAATATTTTTTAAAAAATGAACCAATGTTATAGGTTCATTCATGCCTGATCCTGATTAGAAATTTTGCAGCCATATCCTTCACCAGTTGTTTTCCAGACCCTCTTGAAGGGTGGTCCTATGTGCAAAGCATTACAATATTCCAAACAGGAGTTTTAAAATAATAGAATGGGCTGCTGAAGCCCGGTTGTTTAGGCTACAGCTTTCATAACTTTGTTAATGTGTGATGACATGTCACATTTGTTGCCATGCATCTCTGAAAAGGGATTTAATTTATTTGCTTAGTCTCAATGATATATTCGCCTCAGTAATAACAAATGATCATTTATCAGACTTGCAGTCCATCTGAAGAAATGTGGCTGATCCAGCCTGGCTATGCTGGTTCTCAGAACAGTTCCGTATGTTATTTGCACTAATATATGTGTTTATGTGCACACTTTAGTCTTTGCAGTTCTGTACACTGGAAAGCTTCTAGCCCTTTCCAAAGCTACCTTCCCATCTAGTGGTAAAGCTGGGTGGCAGAACACCTCCCCTCTCATCAAATCAGTGTGAAGGGACGTATTGTGCAGAACTTTCCCCTTGGTCCCTCTCTGCCCCTAGTGGTGTGGGAGACCAGCAGCAAAGCTGGGTGGCTGAACACTGTGTCTCTCTGCTTCTGCTGCCTCCCTTACCAGGGTTGTCTCTGCAGTGTTGATGGGATGGGGCACTCATGGGGCCACCTCCTCTTCCATTTCCAACTGAGGCAGCTGCCTCACCCTGCCTCATGGGTGGGCTGGCTCTGTGAATTAAATTTCTCCACTCACCCTATACAGGCAGATAAAAGAAATTACTTCTTCATACAGCTCATATTTAAACCATGGAGCTCGCTCCCACGAGAGGCAGTGATGGCCACCACTTGAATGGCTGGACAAATTTGTGGACGATAAGGCTATCCATGGCTACTAGCCATGGTGATGATTTTCTACCTCCAACATTAGAGGCAATATGCTCAGAATTCCAGGTGGGGAAAGTTGCAGCTGTTCTCATGTCCACTGTGCAGGCTTCCCATAGGCATCTAGTTGGTCAATGTCCATCTGGTTGGAATGATGCTGGGTGCTCAATCCAACAGGTTCATTTTATATTCTAAATCTAAACCAACAAAGTAGATCCCACCATCCTGAGGCCTCCCCAGCTTGATTGGCAACAGCACCCAGTTGTTTGTACAGCAACATTTACAGGACCTCAGGGAGCACCTATTAAACAGGTGACCATATTGCCTCTAACCCCTCAGAACAGGCACAGGCAGTAATGTTGAAGGTTCCCTCTCCCTACTAGTAACATCTAGTGAGCAGAAGGAAATGAAGGTTCACAAAACAGTCAGAAGAGAGGGAAATATTTTAAAGCAAACTGTTCCTTAAGCATGGTCTTTCCCCAGACAGCCCTTTGGTCCGAAAAGCACTAGGGTGCTAGGTCTACAAGTGTGGTCAATAAGCAATGTGGGGGCTATGTGATGTATCACAGCAGTTATGTCAGACAAGGCCCCTGTTGTGTTGTGTTCTGGCCCTCTCCCTTCCATAGTGCTGAGCTTAACTAAGTGTTACCTGACTTTGATATTCTCCATACGGCTTTGGCATTTGGGCTTGTTTATATGTCCCGACAAGGAGAGAACAGATCTGTTTAATGTCCCCTGTATTTCTCTGCAGACGCTTTAAAATATTACATTGCAAATTGCCTTTGCCGTAGGGGCCTTGGTTCCCCAGATGAGCCTGCTAGTGGACTTACTAGTGGCAGATGAATTTGTTTGTGTAACAAGTGTAACAAGACAGATTGACTGTGACTAGATATCTTGGGAAGCCTGCCAAGGATGGTGAGGCACACAGTTGTGATTTGTCCTAAGTTGCATGTTGGAATATGTCCTCTTTTCAGTGGGCTTCCCTATCCAAGTCTGGTTTAAAGACATTAGTTGTATTTAACTAAGTCCTCCTTAGAATAGACCCATTTAAATGAATGAGCCTCACATAATAGAATCATAGAATTGTATGGTTAGAAAAGGCTCTACAGGTCTTATAGTCCAACCCTCTGAAATGCAGGAATCTCAGCTAAAGTCATCCAATCTCTGATTAAAAACCTCCAATGGGGTTTTTACCACCATCCAAGGGAGTCCATTCCACAGTCAAACAGCTCTTACCATCATAAAGTGCTTCCTAATCTCATTTATTGTTTTTTGAATCCAGATCCTACCTTCTGGAGTGGCACAAAACAAGCTTGCCCCATATTAGTTATGTGAACCTCAAAGCATCTATTCTGAGCAGGGTTCTAGCACTGAATATCACCCACAGAACCCTAAGGAGGAAGAGCAAGAAGTGCAGCTTTGAAGTTACTCATCCACAATTAGGGCTTATCCACACCTGGCACTTTCCAGGCACAGGCCCACACTTTAAAGCTTTTGCCCTGGAGCTTTTCCCATGAAAACCTGCTCTTTATTGCTGAAGCATAACAAACAGCAATTCAGGGTTTCTCTGGATTGCCATTTGCTCTGATTCAGCTTTGAAGTGTAGGCTTTTGCCAGGAAAGCTCTGGAGTGAAAGAAAGAAAAGGCACTTGGACATAGAGCCTTAAAATGTGGACTGTGCCTGGAAAGCACAGAGAAAGGGTAAGTGTGGATAAGCCTTAAGTGTGATGACTCACATGGAGATATCACAGTAGGGCTGGTCAGATCAAGAGGAAGGGTGGGAGCAGCTCAAGGAGCTGGAGTCTGGTGATCTTGGGGACCTACCAAGTTGGGATGGGTTTCACCTGGTCCCAGAGAAATCTTGGAATTATCTTGGGAGAAGATGACTGGTGCCAAGTCTGGCTCCAGAAAAGGTTCAAATGGATTGTCAGACAAGAGACCCAGCATTAGCCATTGGATGCTCCTGATCGATCCATTTGGAACAAAAAAAAACCACCCTCACCCCCCTCAGCAAGCCTCCTCCCACAGACGATGCATCAGATGACAAGCCCTCTCTGCCTGGGACCCTAGAGTCACTGTCAATCAGAGTAGACAACATTGCACTACAGCAGAGGCTGGTTCCTTAGGACAAATGAAGCACTGACCCACCAACTTCAGAATGCTCTCATTCACCCTCCACCTGCCTTCTTTCTTGCATCCATTCCAGAAGGAGCGACACTGGATTTCAGATTCCTTCCTTTCATCCCAGTGTTCTCTTTGTAGAGCTCAACAGGGAGGGCCAGACCCATAATTAGTTGATGCGGCCAGCCACTGGTTCTGATTCCGCCTATCGTTTGTATAGGCTCTACTTACGGTTGGCCTCTCTGCCTTGTGCCCTATCATAGAATCATAGAGTTGGAATAGACCACAAGGGCCATCGAGTGCAACCCCCTGCCAAGCAGGAAACACCATCAGAGCACTCCTGACATATGGTTGTCAAGCCTCTGCTTAAAGACCTCCAAAGGAGGAGATTCCACCACACTCCTTGGCAGCAAATTCCACTGTCAAACAGCTCTTACTGTCAGGAAGTTCTTCCTAATGTTTAGGTGGAATCTTCTTTCTTGTAGTTTGGATCCATTGCTCCATGTCCACTTCTCTGGAGCAGCAGAAAACAACCTTTCTCCCTCCTCTATATGACATCCTTTTATATATTTGAACATGGCTATCATATCACCCCTTAACCTCCTCTTCTCCAGGCTAAACATGCCCAGCTCCCTTAGCCGTTCCTCATAAGGCATCGTGTCCAGGCCTTTGACCATTTTGGTTGCCCTCCTCTGGACACGTTCCAGTTTGTCAGTGTCCTTCTTGAATTGTGGTGCCCAGAACTGGACACAGTACTCCAGGTGAGGTCTGACCAGAGCAGAATACAGTGGCACTATTACTTCCCTTGATCTAGATGCTATACTCCTATTGATGCAGCCCAGAATTGCATTGGCTTTTTTAGCTGCCGTGTCACACTGTTGGCTCATGTCAAGTTTGTGGTCAACCAAGACTCCTAGATCCAGTCCTGATGTTCATCAGCCACCACTGCTTGGTTAGGGGACTTGTGGTCTGACTCAGTAGAAGGCAACTTCCTAAATTCAGCATAGCAGCAGCTACTTTCCAGGCTAGAAACACTCTTCTGCACTCATCCCTCTCCCTCTGCTCCTAAGGATGCTGCCTCCCACACATTCTGCATGCCTATCATGTTAGACAGGGACTCTGGAGTGGCAGCTTTGCTTCAGAATTCCACAGATGGCTGTCAAGGCCTCTTAACAAATTCACCCAGAAGCCCTGAAAGGCTTCAGTCATTTGATTGTCTCCTGACCCAACTCCTGAAGCAATGATTGAGGAAGAGAAACCCACCACCTTTCATCAACCCACAGCTCTAGAGGCAGCACCTTCCTTAGCAAATGGGAGATTTCTGAAAGCTCTCGTCATCATTTACACTCCAATGTGATGGGGAAGGTGGAGAATGAAGCCTGGCTTGTGGAATTTATCTATCAGCATACTCACAGCTGAGCTCTTTCTGACTACATCCCTATTGTCTCAAAAATATATTTGAAGAAGGACTTTGAATTCTGGTGGAATGAGATCATCAGCCTCCAGTACCGAAATAGGACTTGGGAAACAGTGGCTGCTCCTGGAAGCATAAAGTGAGTCACTGCAGTTCCTACAGAAGTCAATGGCACCTCTCCAGCGTGCATCCCTGAAGCACGGTTCTTTGGAAGGTGCTGGGTCAACACCAACTCTGATTCACCTCTCCAAGAATGCTAAGGGCAACAAGGCCCTTGTCTCTCAGCACAGGGGAGCCAGGTTTCACAATGCTTCTGCTGTAGCTGCATCACAGACTGTTTGCGGCACAGGCTAGCCAGACAGCGTGGATGTGAACCAGACCAAAGTTTAATTAAAAGCATTTGGGAATGATGTGAGGATGCCTTTACGAAGTCAGCATTACTCACTTCTTGGGAGAATGTTGCCAACCTGAGTTGTCCTCTCATTGCTGTGCCATTAGTTTCAGGGATAATTTTATCCAGTCCTTTTTTAAAAAATAAACTAAAATAGGTGCCAGAACATACCATGTGCCCACCATCATCCTCACTGCCGCTTGCCCCCCTCCACTTGCTCACTCCCCTCCGGCATCATTGCTGCTTCCTCCTTCTCTGCTGCTGCTGTCTCCCATTGTTTTGCCGCGACCCTTACCACCCCGAAAGTGCCTTCTAGGAAGGTACCTGACGATAAAAAAAGGACACACCAGAGCCTTACGACTGCCAGGCGCCTTTCAGGAAGGCTCTTTGGCGATCATAAGGGTTGGGCCATAGTGCCTCTGTTCTTATTATCACCAAAGCGCCTTCCAGAAAGGTGCCTGACGGTTGTAAAGATCTAGCGTGCCCTTTTTACAGTCACCAGACACCTTTCCGGAAGGTGATTTGACATGGCCCTCAGGAAGGTTGTGCCTGCAGCTGCAGAAGGCAGCAGCAATGGAGGAGGAGAAGGTGGCAAAGATGGGGAGGTGAGTGAGTGGGAGGGAGGGAGGGAGGGCAGACAGGAAGTGGCAGCAAGATGGTGGCAGGGGAGGAAAGAGGTGGCAGTTTGCCGTGCTGATGCGTACTGACCCAAAAAAGCACTATTTATTTATTGCATTTTTTAAAAAAATACAGAGAAAGAATGAATTAAAAATTACACCTGAATGCACAACAAGAAAAAGGGAAAGCAGTTTGCTTGATCAGTGGCTGCTGGTGGCTACTTAGGAGAGTATCCAGCTAAGCTGTACTCCAGGGGTCAGCAACCTTTTTCAGCAGGGGGCCTGTCCACTGTCCCTCAGACCTTGTGGGGGGGCCGGACTATATTTTGAAAAAAGAATATGAACGAATTCCTATGCCTCACAAATAACCCAGAGATGCGTTTTAAATAAAAGCATACATTCTACTCATGTAAAAACACCAGGCAGGCCCCACAAATAACCCAGAGATGCATTTTAAATAAAAGGACACATTCTACTCACGTAAAAACACGCTGATTCCCAGACCATCTGCGGGCCGGATTTAGAAGGCGATTGGGCCGCATCCGGCCCCCAGGCCTTGGGTTGCCTACCCCTCCTCATAACAGACTCATTAATGTGTCCAGGCGAGCCTTGTCCATTAAGAATATAATAATAGCCCTGCTGGAACAAGGCCAGTGGCCCATCTGCTACAGCCTCCTGTTTGATGGTGGCCAGCAAGGGAAACCCACAGGCAGGACCCAAGAACAAGAGGCCTCTCCCCTACTGTATTTTCCAGCTGCTGGTTTTTAGAAGCATTGTTGTCTGACAGCTTAAGGCAGAACATCACAATCAAAATTAGTACTTAGTAGCCATTGATTATTTTTAGTTAGCCTACTTTGAATAGAACTAGCATTGAATATAACCCTTACTTTTTGACGTTTTCTTTTTTTTATCCATTGTTTCCAAAATAACTGATCCTGTAAACTTATTGTGACACATATACTCACAGTATATGTGGGTGGGGCCAGTTGTACATGTATATCTCTCTGGAAAATTTAGCTATAGGAAATATTGCTTTAGGGAAGGGGTGGAAAGATTTTGAAGGTGGCCACAACCACGCAGGAATGTTCTGCTTCCAGTCTTTCCAGGAATGGAAAGAAGGAACAGCTACTTAGTGGGAAGAAAACAAATGTTCCAGTGTTTTGTGCATCTGGCTTCCATTGTTGGACCTCATCCATGTAGCTGAGGGATCTTTTTTTCAGCTTCTTACATGTGCATGCTTGGAGGTAGTTTTGATTACTGATACCTCATTCTCTCTCCCTCTATGGACTAGTGGGGGTTGGTCCATTTGGCAGGACCAGTCTAGGACATTTTGGCATCTGAGGTAAAACAAAAAATGGTTCCCACCTCCCATCAGGAAAGAAGGGGCAAGTGATTAGGAACAAGGGGTCAATAAAGCTCTACATCAGGAACAAGGATGGAGGAGACCAACAGTGCCTCCTATTCACCAAGAGGTCCCTCTAAAAGTAGCATTACAGAGCGGGGGGGGCTGCCAAGGCAACAGGATCCACAGGGGCAGCAGATCTGGCCTCCAAGTAGTGTGCCACAGCTGTCACTGCCACCATAGCAGTTGCAGCAGCAGCGGGCAATGCGCTCCTTGGGGGCTAGATATGCTGCCCCTGTAGTTCCTGCCACCTGAGGCAGTTGCCTCACCTTGCCTTATGGGTTGGCCAGCCATGGCATTTGAGCAAATAGAGCACTGTCCCACCAACCTCAGTCAGCCATAAGTCAACCCCATCCTACCTGCCTTATTTACAATCAGTCCAATCAGCTTCCTTTGCCTTAGTCTCAGTGTTGCCCCCTGCAGAATTCAGTAGGAAGGCAGTTGGGGACAGAACTGGAATTAGTTAGTTTTGCCTGTCATTGGCTCTGGTGCCATCTTCCACTCTTCCAGTCCCAAGGGGCTTTGGAGGGAACCTCCTTTCCCTTCTTCCCATAAAAGTGAAGAGCAGTGGCTGCCGGAATGGAACATATTTTCAATGGAACGTGGCCGTTGACGACATCTGTGACGCCGCCACTGTGCTAATGGGGCAATCTGCATTGTCTCACCTCTATCAAAGCCTTTGGTGAAGGAAACTTTGCTGGAAACAAACCCAGGCATCCCTTATGCATCCTTTCCAGTACTGGGAAAGGCAAAATGACTGGGTCGTTTTGAGGTCTCTCCTCCCACACTGCCTGCTTTTCTTTCTTTCTTTCTTTCTTTCTTTCTTTCTTTCTTTCTTTCTCTTCCCTTCTCTTTTTTTCTTTTTTTCCATGCTATAACCCAAAGTCTGTCCTAACAGGAAATTTTCAGTCCATTAAAAGCCAAAAGTTACTGGAATTGTGCCTTTTTTTCTCTTTTTTCCTGGGCTTTCAGTGAGTTTCTCGAGCATTCTCATTAATCTTGGAAGGAACAGGTGTGAAAAATTCATCACTTCCCCTCCAGGGCTTGTTCAGACACACTGGTTGTGTAAGACACGACTAGGCTTCTGTCTGGCAGGGCTAGTAATCTGCTTCTAATTAACTGCATGCAATCCTTGTCGTCCCCCGCCCCTGCCACTGATTCATTCCTGAGCCATGAATGAACAGCTAATACAGAAAGTAATCAATAACGGTAAGAGTGTCCTGCAAAACTTGAACCTCAGGTCGAAGGCTCACATGTGGCCCTCCAGGAGTCTCTGACTGGCCCTTGGAATTCTCCCAAACCCCACCCCTTACTGGCTTGGCTTTGTGTTTCTGCCTGGCTGGAATGTGTCCTTCAACTCTCATAGTGTTTTTTCCATGTCTTGATGGAGAGTAGAGAGGAGTGTGCATGTCACTATGAGAGCATGTGGGGAAAGTTGCATACCCTCCAACCAGCTCCCTTTTTGTTATTTATTATCAGTCTGCTATATAATGTACATATTTCCAATGTTGTTTTATTAAGTTTTATTGCTTTCTTTGATATGTATCACTTGGATACATATTGCGAAAAGTGGTATAAAAGTATTCAAATAAATAAAATAATGAACAAATGAACAGATAAATAAAACATTTTGTCCTACTACTTCTGAATGTTGATCCAGATAGTCCTCCTTTTCTTTTGATCCTATATTGTGACAAATATGGGTTGTCTCCAATGTTAGTCCTCCTTAGATTTCACCCATTAAAACTAATGGGCCAAAGTCATGTTCATTGGTAATTTCAATGGGTCCACTCTGAATAGGCCTTGCATTAGAGGCACGGACACAGAGAGAGCTTTATTGTGGTCCATTGACCCAAAATGCACAGTAAAGTAAAGTTAAAGGAAAAGAGACCCCTGACCATTAGGTCCAGTCGTGACCGACTCAAGGTTGTCACCTTCACGAGCATGTGCATACCACCCAAACAAGCAGAAACCCAGCCCCCTGGATATTTCTTGTAAAATATAAAAATCTGCCCAGATGTATGGCAACCCTATGTAATAGTATCAATCTTATCCTCAAGTAGAATCTTGACATGAAAGGAGTCAGCAATTCCAGGTTGTTCTGTTAATATTGGATTGATTAGATGCTGCCTAACCGGGCTAAAGCCTCAGCGCCTAGGGCTTGCCGATCGAAAGGTCGGCGGTTCGAATCCCCGCGGCGGGGTGCGCTCCCGCTGCTCGGTCCCAGCGCCTGCCCACCTAGCAGTTCGAAAGCACCCCCGGGGGCAAGTAGATAAATAGGTACCGCTTACCAGCGGGAAGGTAAACGGCGTTCCGTGTGCGGCTCTGGCTCGCCAGAGCAGCGTTGTCACGCTGGCCCCGTGACCCGGAAGTGTCCCCGGACAGCGCTGGCCCCCGGCCAATAGATGTGAGATGGGCGCACAAACCCCAGAGTCTGTCAAGACTGGCCCGTTCGGGCAGGGGTACCTTTACCTTTACTTTAACCTGCTTATACAGACTACTGATGCAACGCTATGAAATTATTAGTGTTGTCAGACATGGAAAAGACAGCGTTAGTAATATGGAGAGAAATGATTAGGCAAGTTAGAAGAAGTGTAAAAATCTAAGTATTAGAATGTTTTAAGGAGAGTTAAAACATTATACGATCTGAAGAAAAATCAGAGTAGTACCTGGAGGTAGGCTGTATGAATTGTGTATTGCTTTGTAACGATTTGTCTCTGGACCATAATAAAGATTGTTGCTGTTGTTGAAACATTTGTCATGAATAAAGTTTGAATGCATTATATTTCTCAATTTTTTTATCAAACTGCATTCAGTGTACATGTCAGAAAAAAGATTTTGTAAGGAAAAGAGCTAAAGCAAAAGTTGTAACGTCATGTATAGATAGTTATATTGTTTACTATATAAATAGAATAATGTTTAAAAAGAAATTGTCACATGGTCTTCAACAGCATGCGATCAAGACTCTCATATGAGATTTCTATTTCCTCTTTAATATACAATTCCAGTGGGTTCCAGTGGTATCTTTCTTGATTTCTTAACTTAGTTGTTATTCTAATGATTAATCAAGTTAATCCAAATATTACAACTTTTCTAAACAATGGTTAGCAAAACAAACACAAGAAAATCCCCTGTGCATTGCAATAGATTAATGAAATAATGCTGTCTCTGGCAACTTGTCCAAAATACCCCATGCTTTCAGTGCTTCCATTAATGAGTCATGCTGACATGAACCATTTTCCCCTCCTTGTGACTGTGATGTAAAAGCCAGGGGAGCCAAATAACAGGGTGTTTAGGGGAATTGATGGGCACTGGGACCTAGAGGAAGCCAGAATAGCAATGTGTCATGGCAACCATGTGCACACCTGGTGCTTGGCGGTAGCAGATTAGACCTGATCAAATGCAAGAGGGAAGCACCAGGGGCTGTGTGATGGAGGAATGGAAAACAATCAAGGAAAGAGTCGCGGTTGATGACTGCAACCTCCATTGTAAATAGTGGTAGAGGTCAAAAGAGATCGAAAGGACTTGCCTCTTCTGAAACCCTTGCCCCTTGTTGGGGCTGTTTGTCTTCAGCTGTTACCATGCACATCCCCTGTTGTGTGTAGGGATGTGTCCTTTCATCATCTGTCTTTGTGTGCATCCCTTTCCATCTGAGACTTCACTAGGTGGAATGTTGCTGCATGGTGAGTGGGCTTCTGGGGGCGGGAAATGATTCAGTGCATAGCAGTGATAACCTATTTGTATAATAATAATAATAATAATAATAATAATAATAATAATAATAATAATAATAATGGCTTTATTATTTATACCCCACCCATCTGGCTGGGTTCCCCCAGCCACTCTGGGTGGCTTATAGCACATAATTTTTTAAAAAACATTGGACATTAAAAATATAGGGCTGCCTTCAGATGTCTTTTTACAGTCAGACAGTTGTTTATTTTCTTGATATCTGATGGGAGGGCATCCCACAGGGTGGGCGCCACTACTGAGAAGGCCCTCTGCCTGGTTCCCTGTAACTTCACTTCTCGCGGTGAGGGAACCACCTGAAAGAGTCTCCTGCTGCTGTTTTCTGCAGATGCAATAGAAGCAGTGAAGAAGATCCTCTTCGCTGTTGATATCACCACTTGGTAGGCTTGTTGTTGAGCTCTAACCCATATCTGGTCTGATTCAAAATAAGTTTTCTGCCACTGGCGCTCTAGCTGTCTCAGCAATTGATTCATCACCCTACAGCTCTGGTGGAAACCATAGGGCTGTCTGGGCTCCATGCAATTGGAGAGGGCACTTCGGAGCCAGACAGTCGATAGCCCTGCTTAACTCCATATTCTAGCAGGTCACCAGGGAATCAGCTGAAAGGCCATCAATATGGGATAAAACATCACCTACCACTCTTTGGAAACCATTTGTATCCATTAAGTGGAGGGGGTGGAACATCTGAATCAGTCCCACCTCCCTGCGGAGGGGAAGGGTCGCGGAGAAGTCCAGTTTCACCAGAAAGTGACCATGGCCCTTCTTTTATTTCACTTTTACTTAGTGTCAGATCACCCACATCCATAGAGGTGAACACCATGTCTAAGGCATGTCTGCAGCTACAAGTTGGGCCAAACTTACTCAGGGACAGCCTCATGGATGCCGTGCTTTCCACAAAGTCCCGAGCAGCCCCTTGTAAGGTTGTGTCGGCATGGATGTTAAAATTCCCCAGGACAATCAAACTAGGTGTTCTCCAGCAGAACATCTGCCATGACTTGAAGCAGATCGGGCAAAGAATCCTTGCTAACCTTCACAGGACCCATGATGCAGTATGACTGCAAAAAAATAATAATGTAGAAAATAAAACAAAACAAACAATGGGATAGTATTAATATAGCAACGTCATACAGGAAGCTCTTCAAATTCAATTTGGCAGCCAGTGTGTTGAAATCTGCTCCTTGAGATAGGGTAATTGAAACACAAAAATGAATCATTACAGTCTCTTTTGCACAATTTTAAACTGCACATGTCCTGATGCCACACATTGCAGAAGAAAATAAACTCAAAATCATTCCCTTTTCCCTAACCTACCACCTGATTCACATGATGGGAAGCACAACAGGGTCTGAATTCTTCATCCCAACTCCCCTTGATAGTCCCTTTGGGGAATTGCCATAGTTCAGTGGTGAAGCATCTTTTTGCAAACAGAGGGTCCCAGCTTCAATCTTCAGCATCTTCAGGTAGACCTAGGAGAAAACCCTGTTTAAAATTCTGGAGAGCCACCATCAGTGTAGATAGATATTTTTAGGGTTGCCAAATTCTAAAGAGCAAAAAAAGAGTTCACAGCCTTCTAGGTCAGTATTGCCTACACTGACTGGCAGCAGCTCTCCAGGGTTTCAGGCAGAGACTCTTTCCCCAGGTCCACCTGGAGATGCCAAGGATTGAATCTGGGGCCTTCATGCTCTGCCACTGAGCTACGGCCCTAAAACAAGCAGAAGACTGCACGATCAGGGGGAGGTTTCAAGAGATGGACAGACCCTGGATGAGTCTCTCACTCAGCATTAGGCAGAGGCTGGACAGTGTAGTGTAGGGGTAGAACGCTGGACTTGGAGTGGGGAGGAGGAGGGGAAAGCCCTTGGCAGGACGAGGGAGTCAGGGGAGCGAATGGAAGAGGGATCCCAGCAGAAGGAGAAGAGAGAGGGAAGGAAAGGAAGAGGGTCTGGAAGAGGAGAGGGGAGTGCTGGGGGGCGGTAGGGGCAAGGGAAGCACTGAAAAAGGTATGCCATGGCGAGAGGCTGGGGTGGGGGCAAGGGAATGAAGCAACAGAAAAAGGGAGAGCAAGCAAATGGGGAGCGATCAGAAATCAAAGCAGGAGGAAAACTCATTTGGGGAAAGAATCAGGGAGTGCAGCAGAGATTGGGGTAAAGGAGGGAGGAGGGAGATTAAATCAGTAAGTCACACTTGGGGAGAAGAGGGGTCTCCCAGAGCCAAAGATAGCCTCATTTTCTGGAGGACGCCCACAAAAGGGAAAAGAAAGGGGGTTGTGTGGTGTGGGGAGGGATCGTTGGATGGAAAAAGAGAACGGGAGAGAGGGATGCGGAGGAGGGCACACTGGGGGAGGAAGGGGAGGGAGCCTGAGAGAGAGTGAGTGAGAGAGAGGCACTATCGATTTTGTCCTGGGGGGCTTCAATCAGGAAGTGCTGCTGCAGTCGGGTGCTGAGAGGTGACTGCCTGTCTCTCTGTCTCCTTTCCTCCAGCTCTTTCCCTCTCTCACACACAGGGGAATTCAAAATCGCCCCAGCACGTGCATGACACACACACATACAACCCCAATTCAATGGGTTTTCCAAATGACAAATAAACACGCACTGTTGGCAGGGGGCCTTCTCAGTAGTGGCACCTTTCCTGTGGAACACCCTTCCTACAGATGTCAAGGAGATAAAGAATTACACAGCTTTTAGAAGACATCTGAAGGCAGCCCTGTATTGGGAGGTTTTCAAAGCTTGATGTTTTTATGATGTTTTTAGATATGCTGTAAACCGCCCAGAGTGGCTAGGGAAACCCAGCTAGATGAACAGTGTATAAATGATAACATTGTTGTTATTATTATTATTATTGCAGCTGTCTTCTCCTTTCTGTGCCGCAGCCCCTCCAAACCCACTCTGCATCTTCACACTCTTGCGCCAAAGCACTTGAAAGTGGTGCAAGAAAAGAGACTCAAGTGCAATAGCCAGGCAAGCAGCCAATCAGAAGCTTTGGTGATGATATCCAAAGCGTACCTGTATTTCTTATTGCTTTGGAAAGTGAAATTAGGAAGGTTCACATTTAAATGTAGAATCGATTTCATTGTTGGCCCTTCTCCATTTTTCCCTCTGCAGTACCCTGTGAGGTAGATTGGGTTGAGAGACAGTAATGTGGTTTCCCATTGAGCTTTGAACTCTGGTCTGCCAGATCCTAGTCCAATGCTCTAACTACAACACCAGTTGTGAATAGGCTATAGGAATAATGTACCATAGAGGGAAGGTTGCCTCCCTCATTCTCAGATTTGAGAATTATCTAGTCACAGCCTCTCCATCTTACCAGGATTCAATCTGATGTTAGCTTTGCGCTGGATTTCACCACCATCTTCCTACCTGGAAAAACAAGGTGATAGGGAGTTGTTCTTGGGGTGGGGGGTAGGGAGAGAGATTATATCTTAATTCTCCATAATCGTGCACAGCGAACATAATGACAGCTTACTCATTCCTTCTGAACTGCCAAACATTCTCTCTTTCCCTGCTCTGCAAGTCTGAGCTGAGCAACGGGAAAAGATTGCAGAGAATCTGTCATCAGAGCATTGCAACGGAGCTACTGAAATCTGCTGGAAGGGATTTTGGGATGGCAGCTGTCTTTAATAATAATTTAAACACACACACACACAAGTTAACCACAGAAAATGTGAACAAGTCAAATCCCATATGCTTGGAGGTTTCCTTCTCGTCCCCAAAGACGTCGAGGCAGGATATGAGCAGAGGTGTACGCTGCTGTGCCGGAAATGCAGAGAGAAACATGAGGCATTATGCCTCCCTATGCTCTCTTTGTCTGCCTTTCGGGAATGACCTCATCAGCCACGGCCTCCCACCATGACAGGAACTGGAGAACCATACATGGCCCAGAAGAAAACACAAGGGCTGAAGGAACTGTACACACTATACGGCTTAATCAGAGGATCTTGTCCCTTGTGGCTTCCTTTCCAGATATGCGGGGCTGGAGTAGGTGTTGAAAAGGGCCAGGAAAATCAACAGAAGCTTGGAATGACTTCATTGTTTGAGGAAAGCTTATGGCTGGGGTATAGAAACTCTTTCAGCCCAGGGGCCACATTCCCTTCGGAGAAACCTTTTCATTCAAATAGTGGGTTGGACCAGAGACAAAAGTGGGCAGAGAAATGAATGTACATTTTAGATTTGTACAGTAGGCTAGTTTCTACACTTACTCGCACACCTCTCTCTGTCCTCCATCCACATCAGAGTTCAAAGACACTTCTGGCCTGGCAAAAATACTCAGCACTTCAGTACCTGTCATTGAACTACTGGTAGAGATGGGGGAGAAATTCTATTTACAGTTTCCAAAACAATACGAGAACTGAAACACAGACATTCTTTGAAATCAGCACTTCTCTGAATTTTGTTATGCAGTTCTCCAGTTAAACAATGTGTACAAAAATGTATAAATTAGGGGGGAGTGTGCATAAAAAATGAATAAATTAATGAAAATAGCTTGAAACATGCATTATATTAAGTTAAATGCCTTGCAAAAATCTGCACGACTGGCAAATTGCCTACATAAAATGTGTTTATTAAGAGAAAATTGCACTAAAACATGAATAATTTTTTATATGTATAGAAGGGGTAAATTCCTGCAGCAACATGAAGAACTGAATTTAAGATGGGGAAAAGGAGAGACAAAGAGAACCAGAACTGACAGATCCATCCCTATGGGCAATCTTCCATAGGCTGCATGCTAATTGTGGGAGAAGGTGGAGCCAAAGATGGGCAGGACAACAGATAAGGCTCTCACTTTTGTACAGTTAGCTACGTTCCAGCCACACAAAAGCCAAAAGTTTCTAAACATGCACCTCTCCACTGTATATCCAGGAAAGCAAGAGGTGTTAATGAGCACGGTTCAAGGACACATCCCAACCAGGCAAAGGCACTTGGGAAGCTGCCCATTAGGTACCGTATTATACCCTTCAGGCTCAGAACAGTTCTCCACCCCTGTTCTAACCATTACGCTGCACCAGTTGTGAAGAGTTTTGTATTACCTCCCCATTCAATGAGTATACTAAAATCCACCTACCCCCACTCCCACACATAAACAAATCTCACTACAGCCAACCAAAGACAACCAACCACCTCCTAGGCCACCCCCCCAACCTCTCTCACCACCAAGGAAATACAACAAGCAAATAGTAAGAGAACCCATACAAGTGACCCTGACACAACCCCCTCCCCACATACACTAAGTAGTAGAATAGAAGCATTCCCACCCCACCCCACCCCGCTCACCACTCCCCCTCCCCTCTCCCCCTTTTCTTCCCAACCTAATACTGCATGCAACACTAATGTCTCACAACAAATGAAACTTATCTGTAGAAAACACAACTTGAAAAGACACAAAGCACGTATTTTCGTAAACTAAGAAGTCTTTAATAATTTTTTTTTAAAATGAAATGAAATAAAAAGTGTATTTTTATTTTTATTTAAAGAGGATTATACAAATCAACAGAGGAGAAGTCTGTTGATGGCCATGATGAATACTCCATTCTCCACAGTCAGTGACGGTATGCCTGAATACCAGTTGCTGCAAATCACAGATGTTGGGATCGCTGTTGTGCTCAGGGTCTGCCCTTGGGCGTCTCAGGCATTAGGCCAGCCACTGTGAGATCAGGACACTGGACTGACTGGATGGGGTTTTGCAGCTTCATTTTTTTTCTGGCTCCACAGAGATAATGTCTGTTCTGCAAACCATATTAATATCAACGCATGATGGGGCCTCTCAGTTGTGCCCCTGAATGCTTTGTTTTCTCCAGTGGTTTCCTTGTGTTCCTCAGCAAATTCAGCCTTTTCTTTCCATGCATCCTACTGTATCACCCTACTTTAGGGACATCCCAAGAAAACAGTGAATCTCTCTCTCTCTCCGCTCCAACACCCCCCCCCCCCCGAAACTAGTCTCCGGGTTGGCTAATGGCTCCAGCATGTGTGCTTCTGTCGGAAGTGAGAACTGCATGTAAAGTTATCAGACATCCATCCATCAGAGTAAGTGGCTCCCTCCTCTCACCTTGCCCCACACATTGTTAAATGCTTTGTAGAGCAGTTAAAAGCTGATGCTGCTAGATGATTCATTGCAAACCCACACAGGGGCAGTGGAGTGGCTGAATCAGCAAAGGGATATATATGTATACACACACACACACACACACACACTGGGTTGGGAACCCTGTGGTGGAGTCAACCTCTTTCCAAATTTGAGCAAGTTTATCGGGGGGGGGGGATGGGACGACTTTGCAAAATAATTTTTGGAGTGCTTACACGACCCTGATGGAGAAGGTGGTACTGTTAAACTACATGAAAGAGTCTCCTGGAACTGTTTTCAGCAGATACAAAAGAGATGATGAAGAAGGCCTTCTTTACTATCATTATTGCCACTTGGTAGGCTCAACATTGAACTCTAAGCTGTGTTTTCACCAATGGTGCTCTAGCAGTCTCAGCAATTATTTTATCACCCCATGGTCCCCATCCTCCCAGTTTTTCCTGATCCCATGTTGATGACATCCCATCTGATTCCCTGGAATGCGGAGTTAACCAGGGCTACGAACTGTCTGTCTCCAAAGTGCCCTCTCTTCAGCATCAGAGAGGCAGAGACTGAGGAAGGGGTGGGTGGTGGGTGTGGGCTGCCCCAGGTATCACCACTAGGGGGGGTGATGAAATGCCGGGCGGCACTCACCGCGGGGCCTGCAGCGCACCCAAGCCACGTGTCTCTCCTCGGAGAGATGCGGTGGCTTGGGTGTGCGCAGGCTCCACGCTGCCCAAACAGTCCGCCCGCTGCCTTTCCCCCCCCCAGCTGTAGGGTGGCTGAGTGGGAGGAGGCAGGCAGACTCCGGAGGCCCCGCGGCACCCAAGCAGTTTCCTCTGCTGCTGCAGAGAGGGCACTTTGGAGACAGACAGTTGGTAGCCCTGGTTAACTCCGCATTCCAGGGAATCAGATGTGAGGCCATCAACATGGGATAATGTATCCCCTACTATTTGGACCATTCAAATTGGTGCCACCTCCTTTCAGAGGGGAAGGGTTGCACAGAAGTCTAGTTGCGCCAGGAAGTGATCTGACCATGGCACTTCTTTTGTTTCACTTTTACTTAGTGTCAGACCACCCATGTGCACAGAGGTAAAGGCATGTCCAAGGCTTTGAGTAGGGCCATCTTATCCACCCAAGTTGTACCTCCCCAGCCATTATATTGGCTAGGCCATACTTTTGAGGCAACCCTGGCCCTCTCCCCTTAAAAACAAATGAACTTACAGAAAACTAACTTAAAAAAGTACACATAACAATTTAAAAATGATTTGAAACATCCCTCACCCCATTAAAATATTAAAATGGGGAGGATTTTATAAAGGAAGGAAGGAGAGAAGGTAGGACCACGAGAATCTCTGCTCATTGTCTGTCTCTGTTGACAGGACTGCCTCCTTCTGGTCACATTGGGAACTGACACTCGCCCAGCAATTCAAGCTGAAACATCTGGCAGAAACACCTTGAAGGCAGCCCTCAAGGACCCCCTGGGATGGGGCTTTGCCCATGATCTTGTTCGAGCACTCCACAAGGGTGTTGTGAATGTCCTTGGCACAATACAAGGTAGCTCATTCAATAGAGCATGAAACTCTTATCCGCAGGGTCATGGGTTTGAGCCCCACATAGGGTAAAAAGATTCCTGCATTGCAGGGGGTCGGACAGGATGGCCCTCATGGTTCTTTCCAACTCTACAATTCTATGATTCTAAGAGGTCTGGGACTTGATCAAGCTGAGACATTGAGTGTAGGGCAGGCTCTCTACCTAGACCGTGCCCAGCTTGGTAGCTGTCAGCACGGGGGTCAGTGAGTGCCTGCCACTGTCAAAACTCTGGGAGAGGCACCTGTAGACCAAGTGTAGCCCCAACTCCAACAGGTTGCGCAAGGCATAAAATTCCTTGAATAAAAATCGCAGCTGACTCTATTCACCTAAGCATCTGCTTTTGAGATGCCTTAGCTATCAACAAAGCATATACTTTTCATGAGCACTGGAAAACTAGTTCACATTTGTGTGTGTACACATGCACACACTGGATATATGGTGCTGCCTTAAGAGGACTGTGCTAGAGAGTCCTGGCAGCCTTAGTGATCTAATGGGGTGTGTGGGGTGTGTGTGGGTAGGTGGGTGTTAACAAAAATATAATGAAATGTGCAATATTCCTTGGGGAAATGCTCTCCCCTCTGAATCATTTGATGCCTTGAGCTGAGTTTCCTCCACACACACACACACACACACACACACAGTCCCTTAGTGGGGAGGAAAGGGGGTGCGGTTATGCCTTCCTCTCATCATAAATTACATGCAAATGCCTTTTGTGCCTCCGTGCCTATATATGTGAGTGCCTGTGTCTTTCACACAAGCAAGCGCAGGGTCCAGAGAGGACCTGTGCCTTTAATTTGCCAACTGCAAAACTACAGAGTCTGTGCCTTGAAGGCATCCCATTACAGTGGAATGAGCTAAGGATCTACTCAGCTATATAAACCAGCAGAAACTGCTTACTCCAACCAGAGTTTGCCTTACTGTCAAACATTCTCCCTCCCTCTCTTTCCCCCTCTCTCTGTCTTTCTCTCTCTGACTTGTCCCGTCTATACCATAGATGGGACAAGTTTTCTGATTTTTTCCCCTCAAGACAGAAGCGGATAAGAGTAAAGCATCCTATTTATCCCCTGGAGACTTGACACAGCACAAGGAACTAACACATATCAAAGGCAAGCAGGTAAGTCTTCTCTCCAACATTGAGCATGACATTTTTCAGGGGATGGAAAAGTGAATGTGTTAGAATAGGTTCCATTTTTTTATAGTTCTTTTTTTTCTGAGTTGCTGGAGTTTGGACCTGGAGATGCTTTTGGGATTACTAGGTGATAAAGATATAGATGATATAGATACAGATATAGATATGCAGAAATTTAAAAGTTTGTTTATTTTGTGTAATGCCAGATGGGATCAGATCTGTGTTTCTATGGTGTTTTCAGTGGATGCATAAATTAGCCAATGAATGAATGAGAGATGAAGGCATTCTAATGGAGGGTGTGCATGCACGCACACAGGCACACACATCCCAATTAAAGTAGCAAAGCAAACACACAATGAAAATGGATGGGGAGATGGGGGCGGTTTCATGTTTCTGAGACTTCAAGGGGTGATGGAGATTAACTGATAGCATTGGGAATGTAACCTTTTAAAGATGCAAATGAACCTTGTTCATTGTAAAGAAAGAAAGAAAGAAGCCCGTTTTGTGTTTGGCGGTGGATTCCAATTTCTTCCTGAAATGTGTGCGCCTGGCTTCCAGACCAAAAAATTTAAAGGCAAAGTTCAGCATGTATCTTTCTTTCATTTGGCTATTGAAAACAGAGGGTGATCTGTGCCAGAGGATGGAAAATGCTTCTCTTCTCCCACCTCTCCACAGCTCTTGAAGCAAGCTGCTTTTTTTCCACACTGAGCAGCCTATCACTCTGATAGTTTTATTCATCTCTACACTTTTCTGTGCACCAGCTGGCTGAATAGTGCATTTGTGCAAGCATGGGATCTCATGAGTTGAATGAGAAGAAAAACGGGTCTGTAACCCTTGGCTTGGCTAAGTAGCTGGATCTAGCTTCTCAACTTGCCAGCTACATGCAGTTGTATAATATCTTTCAGGACAGGCTGTAGGTTTTTATTAATGGAACATTTTCTTGCCCGCTTTCCCAAGTACTTCAGAAGTCTTGTGTGATGTAGTATGGATCTGAGGCTGGCTGGTCCTATTTCATTCAGAAGCCATACCCACTGGGTTGGATCCAACAATTCTACTTGGAGTAGACCCATTGAAACTATTGAACCTAAGTTAAGCATGTCGATGATTTTCAATGGGGATCTGTTCTCCATATGGTTAATATTGTGTTCAAGAGGGTTTACTCTCACCTAAGTGTGCTTAGGTTTACAGTTTTAATTCAGAACTATCACACAGATAAAAAGCATCAATGCTGTGAAATCCACATTGAAGATTGCACTGAATTCTGCCTAAAGTGAAAGTTGGAATCTTAAAGGAAACTATCACGGGGTTTTTGATAAGCAGCTTTTTCACAGAGGAGAGGTTGTTTTTGACTATTAAAATCTAAGCCATTTTAAGTTGTATTCCTAACTAAACACCCCATCAGACATAACAGAAAATGTGTCTGAGGAAATGCCTGAAGGATCATGTTGCATCTACCACTCAGTCCCATGGGAGAGAGAGCAGTAGCCTGACCTTATGTTTGCTCCAAACTAACTCCCGGTTTGCTTAATAGAATTACTCACAATGAAGTAAGATTAGATTCACAACACTGCAGTCTTATACACCATGGATGGGGAACTGGTTTCAGACTAAAATAATAATAAAATAAAATAAAGCTCCCCCATTCAGATAAGTGGGGCTACACTACACCACCTGCCTGCCTGTGCAGGAGAATCCCCGCAACACTGGGAGGTCATTCAGCAAGGGGGCCAGGGACACAGCAGTGAGGCCAGGCTGAGCTCTAGGACCCAGAGACACCCCCCCCCAGCAGCAGGCAGGCTGGGATGGGGATCCCTGCATGAAGGTGCCTGGTTTGCGCCCCTTCAAAATCATGTGCTCAAGGCTATGGAACCCCTGATCCCTCCACACTACACCCCTGCTTTGTACGGTAGACTAGTTTCACTCACACTTCCCTCTCTGTTTTCCACCCAGGCAACAAAAAGGCACCATCCAAGTTTAAGAACATATCCCAGCTGGGGAGTCAGAGTCTGGGGGGGGGGTGATGCTCAAAGAGGGTATGATGTAAGGCTGGGAAGGGGATGTGGATGAGTAAAAGAAGTGTCACTGAGGACAGTGGCAATGGTGGCCTCCAACTAGCGAGGTCTAGAGGACTGCATTTGGGATAAGTCCCATTGAACTCACTTCTGAGTAAATGAAAAGAGGATGCGCCAAGAACATGCATCAGAATAGGCTGTGGACTGTGCACGAGAAAGCACATGGGACACACCAGCCAGATTGCACCACATTCAGCTTACAGCCCTCCTTGTAACCGCACCCATTATCAGCATCCCCTTATGAGGAAGTCTGAATACAACCCAGCCAGTAGCACATTTAGGCTTCAACTTGACACACAGTTACCCGGGAACAAGTGCTATTGAACTTAGTGTGGCTTACTCCTGACTGACTAGACTTGTCTGGGACTGCCAAGAAACTGCCTGGACAGAGGGGTGTGTGCACTTGCAACTCCCCCCCCCCGCCCCCGCTGCCTGCCAGCTCCTATTTCACTACTGTGTCTTATTTCATCCCCTTGCAAGTGCACACAAAGCAGTATGTAGTGCTCCCAGTGCTCCCAATGGCTATTGTTTTAAAGCAACTGGTAATTTATTTATGGCACAGTCTTGGATCAGTTTAATGCGCTGAAAGTATAACTGGTTCCACTTTTGCTGGGGAGAAAATGCAACCCACTAAAACAAGTAGTTCTAAATAATCTGAAGAGATAAGCATTGGCAGGATGGGAACGTAACCTTAGCAGAGAAACAATTTCCACACCTGGCTACCAGAGGTGGAAGACAGATTTACAATGAGACCTCTCCTTCTTATTGGGATTATACTCTCACACAATCAATGTTTAGCAGGGGGAATTACAAAACTCTTCAGGTTTAGAGTTCAGGTTGTGTTGGAAAGTAATGCCCTGAATACTGTAGATTAGTTTATATATTCAGTAGTACAGTTGGGACACGGGTGGTGCTGTGGGTTAAACCACAGAGCCTAGGACTTGCCGATCAGAAGGTTGGCAGTTCAAATCCCTGTGATGGGGTGAGCTCCCGTTCTTCAGTCCCTGCTCCTGCCAACCTAGCAGTCCGAAAGCACATCAAAGTGCAGGTAGATTAATAGGTACCGCTCTGGCAGGAAGGTAAATGGCGTTTCCGTGCGCTGCTCTGGTTTGCCAGAAGTGGCTTAGTCATGTTGGCCACATGACCCAGAAACTGTATGCCGGCTCCCTCGGCCAGTAAAGCGAGATGAGTGCCGCAACCCCAGAGTCGGTCACGACTGGACCTAATGGTCAGGGGTCCCTGTACCTTTATTACAGTTGGTCAAGGGGCCAGGACCATTATTTGTGCAGCAACATCCAAATGTGTAATCAGCCTACCTATTGTCTAGGTAGGTTGCTCTGAGAAATGAGGTGGGTCAGGTAAGGAGGTGATGAGCCTATCTTTAGATCAGGGTTTCCCAAACTTGGGTCTCCAGCTGGTTTTGGACTATAGCTCCCATCACCCCGAGTTACCAGGACCAGTGGTCAGGGTTGATGGGAATCATAGTCCAACAACAGCCAGAGACCTAAGTTTGGAAAACCTTGCATTAGATGCATGATTGGGTCAGAGATTGCCTTTATGGTCCTTCCAGCTATGCAATTTGGTATGTCAATTGATATGTTAGAAGATGCAAATTGAACAGCCCTCCTAGCTGGGACTGTTCTGCTTTAAAATGCCAGTGTATTAGTCTGCATGTTGAGAGTGGTTCCTTCATGTAGAAAGCTAGCACATCAAGAGAGGAGTTTGCATGTTGGTTCTTCTTTGCGTGCTAATTTGCTGTGTGTCAGGAGATTCTGAAGGGAGCAGAGGGAATAAGAACTTGAGAGGGAATAAAGTAGCTCTGATCAATTCCACCATTTTTCAGACTTTAAGCTTTTGGCATGAATGGAATCTTCTGGTGCATACAGAACCCACAAACTGGTTTAGTATATATCAGATTCAAAAACAGGATGTGAGCCCTAAAGATTTTGCTGAATGAAAAGGCTAGTGAGAACCTCATAAGCCTACAAGGCTAGAAACACACAATTTGCTTGTTGGAATATAAGTCCTCTCTGCTTTCTAAAGCTTAAAAGGGATTTGCTTTAGGTTTCTGAAAAACTGTAAAACTATATTTCTTATACTGATTTATTTATTAATTTTATATCCTATATCTTCCTCCAAAAGAGATCATATATTGGGGTGGGGGAACCTTTTCTGCCCAAGGGCCACATGCTTTCTGGGTAATTTTCTGGGGGTCATATACCAGTGGTGGATGGGGCCAGAAGGAAAAGTAGGCAGAGCAACAAATGTGAATTTTACCATTACACAGTAGACTGGTTTCCTTACCCTCACACATCCCTCTCTGCCCTCCACCCAGGCATGTAAGAGTCATGATCAGAGTTCATTTCCAGCAAAGAAAACAAAAAGGGGATGTGAAGTGAAGTCAGTGAGGGGTGTGACCTGGGAAAAGCAGGTGTGGCTGTGAAGGGTTGTGTAGTCTAGAAAGAATCTCCAGGTGGCCTGTGGTTCCTCAACGCAATTGGAAATTTTGTCTTGCAATCTCATAATTGAGGGTCAAGGAGGTGGAAAGATGTGAGATGAGATAAAAGAAATAAGCAGAGTGGGGTACTGTAAGGCTCTAGTGGGGATTTGGCCACGAGCTTCCAGAGTCCAAGAGAAGTATTCTTAATGTCTGCTCCCTGACATTGGAACTCCCACCCTGGAGAAGCCAGACTGGCTCCTTCCTTGCTGTCCTTCCCCTGGCAGATGAAGACTTTTATGCTCCAACAGGCTTTTGGGGGCTGGCTGCTTTTAATTAAAGGGCTGGTGTTGTGCTGTTTTTATTGTAAATCCTGGTATGTTTAAACATATTTAATATAGTTTAAATTGTTGTTGTTGTTTAGTTGTTTAGCTGTGTCCGACTCTTCGTAACCCCATGGACCAGAGCACGACAAGAACTCCTGTTTTCCACTGCCTCCTGCAGTTTGGTCAAACTCATGCTGGTAGCTTCGAGAATACTGTCCAACCATCTCGTCCTCTGTCGTCCCCTTCTCCTTGTGCCCTCCATCTTTCCCAACATCAGGGTCTTTTCCAGGGAGTCTTCTCTTATCATGAGGTGGCCAGAGTATTGGAGCCTCAGCTTCAGGATCTGTCCTTCCAGGGAGCACTCAGGGCTGATTTCCTTCAGAATGGATAGGTTTGATTTTCTTGCAGTCCATGGGACTCTCAAGAGTCTCCTCCAGCACCATAATTCAAAAGCATCAATTCTTCGGCGATCAACCTTCTTTATAGTCCAGCTTTCACTTCCATACATCACTACTGGGAAAACAATAGCTTTTACTATATGGACTTTTGTTGGCAAGGTGATGTCTCTACTTTTTAAGATGCTGTCTAGGTTTGTCATTGCTTTTCTCCCAAGAAGCAGGCGTCTTTAATTTCGTGACTGCTGTCACCATCTGCAGTTTAAATAATATATAGTTTTAATTCTATCAATATTTAATTGTATTTTAATGATTGATTTTTCTTTTTTTAGCAGTTCTCGTTTTCATCTGTAAGCCTTGAATCCCTTCAGGGGAAAAGATGGGGTATATACATTGTAAGCTGATTAGTCCTTCTAGCCCAGGATGTCCCAATTAGTAGACAGCAAACAGCACCTGAATGAAACAGCATCTCTTCCCTACTGCAGTTTCCATCAACTGAGCCATGTTTCAAAAGCATCTGCTGAAGTTCAGAAAGCAACAGGAGGAAGTTGGGTGCAGGTAGCAACACAGCAGATGTGAACAGGTGCTTGACTAGGCAGAACCTGAGATAAGATAAGGGGTGATGGAAGCAGGTTGATTAGGGCGGTAGTTGTATCAGCTGTCCAAGTGCTAAGTCTCCTCATGCTGCTGCCTTGAATAGGGATGGGGAGCATGCTGCCCTTCAGATGCTGCTAGACTAATTTCCCGTGCAATGTACTACTTGCTTTTCTTTTTTAATTAGGTTTATATAGGAAAGTTGGAGGGACGGGAGCTGGAGCTATCCACTCCCTCCACCACTTGTCTCATTCACATATTACTAGAATTGCATAAAAGAGTAAATAAAACTGAGGTTTCATTGATAAAGAAGAAAATGTTTTTTTTATTTACACTTATTTCATATTTATAAGGATAGCTTTGAATTCTAAGTCAACATGGTGGAGCTACTCTCTCGTGGCTGTCTCCTGCAAGAGAGAAGGAAGGGGCGGAGCTTGCGAGTTTGGCAGGAAACCACATAGGGGAAAATACACTATCTCTTGCTCTTAATGCTGCCCTCTGCTGACTGTGAGCTTGCAAGGTTGCTAACACCTAACATTCTCAGGACATTTCTGACCTTAGGGATGCATGGTATCACTTTGGCTAAAGGTGTCCAAATGGACTTTGAACTGAGGATGGGAGGGAAATTCAGTGTGGTTCACATTCTAATGAAAACCTGCTTCATCTGCACTTCATGAAATAATGCACAAACTTAAATGTGTCTCCCCTGAATTTTGCAAAAATGTTCCTCAAGACTTCCTTCCCCAAAAGTGGATTGCTCTGGTAACATGGCATTTGGAGGCAAGATGTAGGCAACACCAGCAAATTCCCCTCAGGAACACACTGGTGAAGCAGCACCAAGCAAGATTGGACCCTCCTGTCTATTGCATGGCTGGTGGATGGGGAAGGAAGAAGCTCCTGCCCCTATGTTTAATTAGGGTTTAAAAATCCTATTAAACATTAGCCCCACACCCAAATTGATTTGAGGGTGGATCTTGGATTCCCCAGGTTGGCCTGAATTGGGTCAAGTGGGTGGGGGACTGTGCACAGTGTTAGTTTTGGAGCTAGAGTTTGACATGGACACGACTGCTAGACAAAAATCAACTTTGACTGCTAATTCAAAAACCAACAAATATCAGAAGGAAACCTGAGGATGAAACAAAAATGAACAAGTTAGTGACCCATTTGCTGGTGAAACACAAAGCTGTTAACAGGGAGCAATAATCTGCTTTGTATTCAAAGGATGCTCTCAGGTTTGGCCACAGCATTTTCTTCTCCTCAGACTCTCTTTGTCAGTGGCAAATGTTCTCCACATGTGGGAAAAATTAAGAACCAGGCACTTGTCCAGGAAATCCTGAAATATCCCCCTCCCCAAATGTGATGTAAATAAGCCGGAGAGTTGGGAGTTCCTTGGCCTGACAAGAGGCTGTCTGTCTGGCAAGCAGGATGTGTGGGGAGGGTGCGGGAATGGGAGGTGGGTTTCAGTACTGCTTTCTGAGGAGCTGAAAGGAGACTTGACATGTCTTCAGCCATAATGAGTAGGCAGAGCCTGCCATGTCCATCTAATTAAGGTTAAAATACACATTTCATTATGCAGAAACCTGATTGCCCTTTCTCTCATGAGAATGTTTCTTGTTTGATTAGAAAATGCTAGGGAGAGCTTTAAGGACTTGCAGCTGGGATTGGTGGCAGAGGGAGACCTCTGTGTGAATAGACTGGCCTGATTCACATCAGAAGCAGGGTTGTTGTTTTTTCAGTCCAAGAGCCACATTCCCTTCTACGCAACCTTCCAGGGGGCACATGCTAGTATTGGGCAGTGCTAGAAGCAAAAGGGGTGGAAGGACAAATGTGAACTAACTTACACATCCTTCTCTGTCGTGCAGGTGGCAAGAGCCACCACCAGAGTTCAAGGACACATTCTAGCTAGTCAAAAGGAGGAGGGTGCAAAGGAACGTCTGTGAGGAGTGTGGCCTGAGGTGAAGGGGTGTGACATGAGTGATAGGGGTTTCAAATTATAGTCTATAAGTGTGAACACATACGGAGTCCGACCATTGGTCCATTTCGTTCAAAATTGTCTACAATGACTGGTAGAGAATCTCTGATGTTTCAGGCAAGAGTGTCTCCCAGCCCTGCCAGGGGATGCCAAAAATTGAACCTAGAACATTTAGAATGCAAGGCAGATGTTCTACCATTGAGCCACATCTCCTCCTCCCATGAGAAATTTGCATCCTATGTGGAGATGGCAAGGAGAGAGGCTACTTGGTGTAGCCCTGATCTGTGTTCATGTGGTGGTGTTAACTGTGAGCAGAATCGCCAAGCAGGGCTGCTTAAGCACACATGTTGAGTCCAGATTAGCTGTTTAGTGTATATTTGGCAGGAATGGGTGCTCAGTGTATACAGAGTAGCAGATTCAGCTTTGCTGCTGTGGAATATGTGGAACAGCGCTGTGCCAATCTGTTTCCTTGGGAGGAATCGAAAGCAACGCTAACTGACCAGTTTGAAACTGGATAGCGTTAGTGACTTGGTGCAAACATGTGAGCTACGGAGAGGTGATTGAGGCCACTTTGCTCCTCCCCAATCATTCTGCCACTGTGCTGTGCTAAGCCACAGTTCTGTTTAGTATGTCATCCAGACCCAGGCTCTTGGTTTAGCTGTTTCCAGACTAACCACAAGCTTCAACTAAGGTTTGTTCTAGGGCAGAGGTAGGCAACCTAAGGCCCATGGGCCACAAGTGGCCCATGGGTTTCATTTAACTGGCCCACAAGCTGCCCCCAAACCGATTCGCCCACTCGGTGAGTCCCCACGCACTGCGCTAAACCGGACTTGCTTCTGTTGTGCCAGAAATCGTGTCTGCACAGGCACAGATGCCGGAAATTGCACGCGCACTCATACACAATCTGGCCCGTGGAGGGATCTCCACTGGAGTGAACTGGCTCAGGTGAGGTAAACATTGCCGACCCCTGTCCTAGGGTTTATGGTTAATGGTTTATCCAGGAGAGCTAAACCATGACTCAAGTTCAGGTGATATGTTAAGCCAAACAAGCATAGTAGCAGGATGACTAAGGAGGAGCAAAGTGCCCCCAATCACTCGCCCTCCCATGTTTTGTGCTAAGGAAATCAGGCTAGTATGAAATCCCTCAAGCTTGGACTCATCTACATTAGTCAAGAAACAGTGTTTTGAATACATTATAAACATCCGACCAGATGACGCCAGAAAGCAAAAAATAAAAATAAAATAAAAACAATTCTAAGCAATCTTCCATAGCATTCCCCCCTCTTGTTAAAACAATTTAATTTCTGACTTATTTATAGTGGGTTTTTCCCTGTGTGTAGATCCACCCAAGGTCCATTCTTCCAAAACAGAACACTGCTATCTTTTCCATATGGAGATTTGCTCACAGAAGGCTGCTTCTATTGATTTGTTCATCTGTTGCTCAGAGCTAAATGCATATTGTAGTTTTCTCCTTGTTAAATCAGTGGTGCACTTAGGGAACGAGTTCAGGGCAGAGGTCCAGTGCAGCACTCAGCTGATTGAGCAAGGACTGGCTTACCACATTTTGAATTAAGTGCAGAAATGCATAGCACCATCATAGAGCGGGTCCAAAGGAGATAATGTAAAGTTATTCTATCAATTGTTCTGTTACCTTTTTGCATACAGATGCCCTATTGTTGAGCTACATCCATCACTTAGGCAAAGGATAACTTTTTACACCATCATCCAAACACTCAAACAGGATGGGACCAACAGGTCAGAGCTGGAACAATTCTGTTCATTCCCTGTATATCTAGCGAGACTAGTGACTGGGAGTGGCAGTCAAGACCATATAACACCAGTCCCAAAACACCTACATTGGCTGCCAGTACATTTCCAAGCACAATTCAAAGTGTTGATGCTGGCCTTTAAAGCCTTAAATGGCCTTGGCCCAGTATACCTGATGGAGCATCTCCACCCCCATTGCTCAGCCCGGACACTGAGGTCCAGCACTGAGGGCCTTCTGGCGGATCCCTCACTGTGAGAAGTGAGGTTACAGGGAACCAGGTAGAGGGCCTTCTTGGTAGTGGCACCCACCTTGAGGAATGCCCTCCCATCAGATGTCAAGGAAATAAACAACTACCTGACTTTTAGAGAACATCTGAAAGCAGCCCTGTTTAGGGAAGTTTTAAATGTTTGATTCTATTTTTAAAATTCTGCTGGGAGCCACCCAGAGTGGCTGGGTATAAAATTATGATGATGATGATGATGATGATGATGATGATGATGATGATGTAGCCAATGCATTTCCCTCCAGGCATTTTGAACTCCAGCATACCGAACCAGCATGGGAGAGTCAGGGAGAGTGGGAGTTATAGTCCCGATCTAGAAGGTACCACACTGGCTAACAGTGGTCTGCACGCATTCATTCTCATGTGAACAAGGCTCAGGACATTTTCAGAACTCGAAAAATCAGGAGACTTATCTGAATGAGAAGCCTTTTATAAATATCCCCAAATTCAAACCATTGTTCCTTGTCTTCGCTATGGAAGACAGGATGGTCAGTTTTCCTCCTCTTCTCTCCCTCCCTACTTCTGACATCCTTTTAAATACAAACTGACAGCTTCTCCTTTCTGTAAATCCTTTTTCTCTTAGCTAAACAACATACACAGTGTGCCTTCAATCTCTCCACAGAAGTTTGCTATTTAGTTCCCTGGAGTGCTTCTCTGAATCCATTCCAACTTGTCAATTCTGAAGTCACTACTCAAAAAACAAAACAAAACAAAAATCTCAATGGTGCTGAGTAAGAACAGAAACATTACTTCTACAGTCTCTGAAATGTTCCCTCCCCTTTTGCTAACTCATTTCACTGTTTGACCATTTATAGTCCCAAACTAATGTTAAGACCCATTGTCATGATCAGACAAATCTAGCTGTGTGTTTGTGGATATTGATAGATGATAGATAGCTAGATAGATGATAGATAGCTAGATAGATAGATAGATGAGAGAGAGAGAGAGAGAGAGAGAGAGAGAGAGAGAGAGAGAGAGAATGAATCACATTCTGTTCTCTTCTCAGCATAAAACGGTCTTCAAGAAATGTCTGAAATTCAAAAGTGAGGATGTCTTTCAACTCTCTACTGGGAGAATATTCCTTAGCATGGGACGCTAAATGTCTGACTTCCAGTTGAGACCACTCAGGCATCTGTAACACAGGGGACAAGTAGCAGTGCCCCTCCATATGATCTCAGTGATTAAGCTGCACTATAAGGGCTCAGACAGTCCTTACGGTATTCTTTTATCAACATAAAAGGCTTGAACTTGGCCTGGTAGCATGTGGGCCGCCAGTGCAGATGCTTCAGCAAATGTGTCACAAGCTGCTAGTCATCTGCTTCCTTCAGCAGTATAGCCACTGCATTCTGCAATAGCTGGAACTTCTGGATCAGGCCCAAAGGAAGTCCCAAATAAAGTGCTTTGTGGTAATCCAGCCTCAAACTTACCTGGGCTACACCAGCCAAGTTATCGTTATATGACCAGACAAAGCTGGTAAAAGGCTATCCACAGAGGTCACCAGGGCCTTTAATGACAGACCACACATTTAAAGCAGCATTAAACATAGCTTCTCCTGAAGAGAACTAGGAACTATAGTTTTTTAAGGGTGTTAGGAGACCCTTAGTCCTTTTAAGGAGCTACAATTTTCAGAGTGGTTCAAGCCTTCTTTCCTAGGGATGCGCAGGGAGAAAGGATAAATGAATATTGAAATGAAAGTTGGAAAAGCTAATGTACTTGGAGCAGCAATGCAGGGAGGGAAAAAGAAGGAACATAATTTGAATTAATTTGGTAGTAATTTGTTTAAAATTATTGAAAATCAGCAAAAAAATAATTGGCAATCCCTCTTTCCTAGGGAACTCTGGGAGCTGTGGCTCTTTGAGATGAATAGAGGTCTCCTAACAACTCTTAGCACCCTTTACAAAGGATGGTTCCCAGAATTCTTTGGGGAAGCCAGGATTATTCAAAATGGCATTAATACTGCTTTAAATGTACAATGTGGCCTAAATGTACCTCCACTCTCTTTTATGAGGATGGTGAGTCGATAAGTTTTCCTTCTGATGAACTTCCTGCCCCTCCTCCTAAATAATTCCTGGGTTGCTCAGCGAGTGTTCCATCCATTGCTTGCTAAGAACATTTCTGTACTAGTGTATTTACATGTGTGGGAAGACGAAAAATCCCTTTCCACCATGCACGAGACCACATAAATGGTTCCTAGAAGGCTTGTGTTAATCTCCTCCACACATCCCCACAGCTGCTTGGCCTAGTTCTGTCAGATGTGGTGAAATCAAAAAATTATCTTCTCTGGGAAGGAGAACGAGAAAGTGGAGATTCAGCACACCATCTTTCAGCAGAGGGCGCTGGCCCTTTTAGGCTTGCAGGCACATCTGAACTGCTTGTTTCCATTCTCAGCCATTGCCAGTAAAGACTGATATAACTGATAAATGCAGACATGGAAATCGGTTCCATCATACTGGGCGGTAAGAGGAAGTTAATGGTGCCCACTGGTAGGGGTGGAGTTTGGTTTTTCAAATTTCAGTGGTGCCTTGTGTGAGGCCAAAATTTGGTGGCCTACCCACCCCCTTTCTGATCAATTCACTACATCATAGTTGTAAATCCCTGAGGCGCCCCTAGGCTCAACTCCCAGTGTGACGGAATCACTGCTGCCCTAAATCCAGCTCAGCCACTGGGACACTTGGGGTGGAAGGTGTGCAGCCCAGAAGTAGGAGAAACTAGAGCTGATGACATGCAGAGTTTAATTCATTCTATTTTTCTCCAATAATCCTCCTCCCTGCTGAGTTATGCAAGGGGCAGCATGAGACTAAGGGGGAGGTGGAAGCTCTCAGCCAGGGCTGTGTCCTGGGCCTGGTTGTAAGTAAGAAAGAAGGTAAGAAGAGTCTGGCTCTGGGCAGAATGTGGTTGGTGGGGCAACAGCCTCTTTGCCTTAATGGACCAGGCTTGGCAGGATCAAACTTTTCTATATTAAAAAAGACCAGATTGGCTTCATCCAGTGGAACAGCTATTCTGTAAATGGATTAATAGCTATAACACCAAATTAGAAAGGCCTGTAGCATACTGAACAACTGCCCCATTTTAACCCGGACTTCCTGGAATTACAAAAGCCACCCTGGCTTCCGATTCCAACCCAGGATGTCCTGGGATTTCTTATGGTTCACTGCTTTCTTTGGTTCTGCGCCTTCACTGACTGGCTGCCACTGATCGCCGCCATACACACACAAGGAGGGCCACAGCAATGTACTTCTGGAAGCCGGTGCCACTTCTGGAAGTACGGTACATCACTGTGGCCCTGTGTGTGTGTGTGTGTGTGTGTGTGTGTGGTGGCAGGCAGAGGCACATGGCAGCAGCCAGCCAGCTGACAGGCATGCCCATGCATGAGTGAGCAAAGGTAAGGTGACATCAGGTGTATGTGCGGTGGAAGTGAATGTGGGTGAAAGGCGGGGGCAAGTGGGTGGGCATCAGTGAGTTTGTGAGTAAGTGGTAGGATGGGGGGCGTGTCTGTGTCCCAATTTGCCCACCTTGAAATATTGGAGGGTGTGCTGTAGAATCTGTGATCTGTGTGTGTTTCAAAAAAGAAGTCCCAAGGATCCTGAAACTGAAACATCAGCTTTATGTTTAAACTACACATTAGCTGCTGCAATTTATTTTGGGGCGTGGGGGAGTACAAAGGGTGACAAAAAAAGAGAAAAGAATTACAAGGCCTATATGTATGAAAGCTGTAAAGGGCTTGGCATAATTCAAAGTGAAGTCATTGACAAAAAATGAGCTCCCGACCATGTGTAACTTGGCAAATGAACTTTCCAAAGGCATGTTTTAAAAAAGATCTTTTTCAGATCTTTGCCAGCTCCACATATGTCTTTTCAAAAAGGAGGGGTGGTTGGAAACAGGGTGGTGGGGAAACTGGCTGCACATGTAGTTGGGGTGTGGGGAAAACTGATCTGAAAACTCCAGTGTGTGTTTCGGCGAAGGCAAAGTACTGTTCTGCGTTGTGCTATTTTATTTTATTTATTTTATTAGAAGTATATCCCACCTTTCCTCTAAGGATCTCAAGGTGGCATACCTACTTTTCCTCCTCCCCATTTGATCCTCATAAAAACCCTGTGCAGTCATTTAGGCTGAGAGTGAATGAATGGCCCAGGGTCATCCAGTGAGTGTTATGCCTGAGCAGGGATTTTGAACCCTGATCCCCCCAGGTTGTAGTCTGACACTCTAAACACTGTACCACACTGGCTCTCATTAGTTCTGCCAAGGTGGGGGTTGTCAGCCAGGCATCATGGCACACACACACACAAAGCTTTTATTTAAAAAAATCCTTCCAGTAGCATCTTAAAGACCAACTAAGTTAGTTCTTGGTATGAGCTTTCGTGTGCATGCACACTTCTTCAGATACACCAACTAAGGTAGTTCTTGGTATGAGCTTTCGTGTGCATGCACACTTGCATGCACATGAAAGCTCATACCAAGAACTAACTTAGTTGGTCTTTAAGGTGCTACTGGAAGGATTTTTTTTATTTTGACTATGGCAGACCAACACGGCTACCTATCTGTAACTGAAACCATGAAAAGCTTTTATTGTTGCTCTGGGCAGGTGCCCTAGAATCTTGAGTTTTCATTGTTTTTTAAAATGTAAGCCTTTAGCTGGAAAGAAAGTTATGAAGCGAAATCTGCAGTTACTTTTTAAAGTGATTTCTGTAAAATGGGAATGACTGTGATGTGACCACTGAGCAGATTTCTACCCCACCCCAGAATTGTGGAATGCTCCCAGCAACAGCATCAGTGTGGGTGGGTGGGTGGGTGGGTGAAATCAAGATTGTCTCCACAATCAGGACCTTTCTACAGAAGGCAGCATTTCAACTATGCAGGAGCCAGAAAGTTCTATACAAACAAAAAACCACATGTGTTTACAGCTCTGGCCCCTCCATTCAGGCAATCAAGAGGCATTGTCACACTTCAAGGGCATATTCCAGACAAGCAGAAACACTGGAGGAAGGTGGGGAGCAGCATCTGTGAGGTTTGTGGCCTGGACGTGTCACATTCTGCTCCAGACCTTGAGGTTACACACCTCTGCCTTGGATGAGCAAGCAGGTACTGGACTCCTCCAAGGCAACATCCCTGCTTAGGGAAGCCTGGCAGCCTAATGAAATGTAAGCAATGGATTTTATTGGGGGGAAATTTCAAATGGGGATTTGGTCACTTACTTAGCACCAAAGAAGAGGACAAAAAGGAGGTACAGAGCAGTCAAGAGTTGCAGGAAGGAAGTCAGGCTGGCTAAAGCTCAGAAGGAGTTCAGGCTTGCAAGAGAGGTTAATAATAATAATAATAATAATAATAATAATAATAATAAAAGGTTTCTTCAGCAATGTCTGAAGTAATAGGAAGAACAAGCAAATGGTAGGTCCTCTGTGTGGGGAAGACGAAAAAATGCTATTGGTGATAGAGAAAAGGTGGAACTACTCAACACCTACTTTGCCTCTGTCTTCATCCAAAAGGAAAGTGATGCCCAGCCTGGTGATAACACAATAAATTATGTAAGGAGGGAGCTGCAGCCCAAGATAGGAAAAGAGGTAGTAAGGGAACACCCAGTTACTTTAAATGAATTCATATCTCCAGGGTCTGATGATCTGCATTCAAGGGTACAAAAGGAGCTTGTGGATGTAATCTCAGAGCCTTTGTCTATGATCTTTGAGAATTATTGGAGAACAGGTGAGATCCCTACATACTGGAGACAGACAAATGTTGTCACCATCTTCAAAAGGGGGTGGGGAAGGAAGACCCAGGTAACTACCGACCGAGAGTTTGACATTGATACTAGGGAAGGTCCTAGAACAGATAATTCAACAGTCGGTCTGTGAGCATTTAGAAAAGGGTGCTGTGATTACTAAGACCCAATATGCGTTTCTCAAAAATAAGTCATGCCAGACCAATCTGATTTCTTTTTTTAATGGAATTACAAACGTAGTGGATCAGGGGAATGCTGTGGACATAGTGTATCTTGATTTCAGTAAGGCTTTTAACAAAGTTCCCCTTGATATTCTTGTGAGTAGGCTGGTAAAATGTGACAAGTGGGGTGCCGTAGGGTTCTGCCCTGGGCCCATTGTTGTTCAACGTCTTTATAAATGATTTGGATGAAGGAATTGAGGGGATGCTCATCAAATTTGCAGGTGACACCAAACTGGGAGCAGTAGCTAATGCCGCAGAAGACAGACTCAGAATTCAAAACGACAATAACATATTGGAGAACTGGGCACAAGCTAACAAAATAAATTTCAATAGGGACAAATGTGTCCATCTCTAGGTGCCACATTTTAAGAAAGCTGTTGGCAAGCTGGAATGTGTGCAGAGGAGGGCAACCAAGATGATCTAGGGTCTGGAAGCTAAGCCTTATGAGGAATGCTTGAAGGAATTGGATATGCTTAGCCTGGAAAAGAGGAGACTGAGAGGAGATATGATAGCCATCTTCAAATATCTAAAGGGCTGTCACATGAAATAGGGAGCATGCTTGCTTTCTCCTGCTCTGGAGGCTAGGACTCAAGGCAATGGCTTCAAGTTACAAGAAAGGAGAACAGTCAAAAAAACTTCCTGACAGTAAGAGCTGTCCGACAGTGGAACAGACTCCCCCAAGAGGAAGTGGACTCTCCTTCCTTGGAGGTTTTTAAGCAGAGGCTGGATGGTCATCTGTCATGGATGCTTTAGCTGAGATTCCCACATTGCAGAGGGTTGGACTAGATGACTCTTGGGTCCCTTCCAACTCTAAGATTATATAATTCTATGCAATTAGTATATGCTGATTTATGCAAATCTGGAAGTAATTACTATACTTTAAGCACAAATCAAATGCATCTTACTCTAGTGGGGAAGACATTAATTAGGTGGTCAGTGTGCTTCCTTGGTCTGCTAACCAGGTGCTTACTGTTGGTGAGCAGCTTCCCTGCACCATAGGAAGCTACCTTTTACTGAGTCAGATCTTTGGTCCCTCTAGCTTCAGTTAGTGTCACTGGTCATTAGTCATTGGTCCATCTAGTCAGTGCCAGTGGCTTTTCAGGGTTTCAGGCAGAATTCTCTCCCATCCCTACCTGGAGACACCAGGAATTGAACCTGGGACCTTCTGCATGCAAAGCAGATCTTCCACCACTGAGGTATGCCTCATGCTGCTCTCCCTTCTGACTTGGACTAGACAGTCATTCAAATGGAGGATTCCTTCAAACAGGCTTCCTTCTCAAATAGAGGAACTTCCTGTGCAAATTAGGGTACATGGGCACCCTAGGTAGGGTAGCTGAATTTCCATCAGGTTCTAATCTCAGGGCACGGCACTGCCTGTAATGAGCTTGCAGAGGCAGAGTGAGTGAGTGAGAGTTTCCAAAGAGAAGCTGGCAGGGAGGCGGGGAAGCAGGTTTTTTGCTTTCCAGGGAGTCATTTTGTGTGGCCTACTTCTGAAGCTCCATTTCCATTTTTAGAACAGAGTTAATGTTTCCCCTCTTCAGTCTGATCGTTGCTGCTCATTGTGCCATGGTGACCTGCTGTTTCCAATCTATGGCCTTTGTATAAACTGTATCTACCCGAGGCCCTTTATGGACAGGCCCTGGAAAAGGGTGGAAGATAATAGCAACGGCTTTGCTGATAAGAAGCAAGCTTACCGGTGGGTAAGGGTGGGAAATGCTGTCCATGTTAGTTGACCTCCATTTCTCATTTAGTGATCCACATCAGTTTGCACTTCTTTTTAAAGTCCTCATGAAGATTCATCAACATTTTAGTGTAAATTTTTCCTAATATGTATATTTTTGAATGTAGTTTTTGCCTACTAGACAAATTTTTGCAAGATCATTTTCTCCAACATAATGCATTTATTTGCATGCTATTTCCACTAATATATACATTTCTGTGCACAGTTTACCCTTGCATAGGCAGTGTTGTGTGCATCACATGACCAGGAGAAATGCATTGCAAAATTCAGAGGTGTGTGAATTTTGAAGGATTGCTGTGTTTCAGATTGCGTTTTGTTTTGGAAAGTGTGAATGAAGTAGGTTTGCCTTGAAATATGAATTGAATTGAATTTCATCCCCTGCCCCTATTAATGGGTGATTTACCTTATCACTTTTCCTTATCACACAAACAAGCGCACACATACACACACACAACCAAAACAATGGCCTCTTGCAAATCATATCTGTCAGGGGTTCAGGAGCAGAGGCGAGGGCAAGAGAGGAAACAGAGAGCGAGGGGGAGGAGGCAGAAGAAAGGATGAGTGATGACGACGACCCGAGATCTCCGAGCCTTTCCAGTAAATCAGAAGATTCACAAAAAGGAGCACCAGTGGCCAGGGCAAGGGGGGAGACTAGGGGAAGAAAGAGCCAGAGGGGACTCAGAGGGGAGCAGTTGGAGATCGGGACCAACGTCACCGCCAGAGAGTAGGAAAGAGGAAGAGCGCCAGGGAGCAAGCGCTGGCAGCTCGCAACAGGAGGGAGGGCACGAGTCAGGAGTGGCCACACCTTCATCGGGGAGCGAAGTGACGGTTAGACGGAAAGTGGAAGGTTGGGCGCGCGCGCCAAGTTCAAATGCACAGGAAGGTGGCGCAGTAGGCAGCCCGGAAAGGGAGCCAGGTCCTAAAGCCCGGCGCAAGGAGACAGAAGGGTCCGGGGGGTCAGCGTCAGAAGAATCCCGGAAGGAAGAGACCCAGGGGGGCAGAGGGACCCAGAGGAGAACTGTCAGGCGGAAAAGGTGGAGCAGGGCTAGGATATTAAGTTGGTGCGCAAGGGGCGGAGACTCAGACGGAGCTTCGCCGATCTAAGCATAAGACGTAGGGTTGCACGCAGCAGCTCGAGAATGGAGACTGTAACTCAATAAAGACTTTTATTTAACGATCGCTGGCTAGCGTGATCCTCTGTGAGCTCGGATCTGGAAGTAACCCTGACAATATCAATAACTTGAGTTGGCTGATTTGCCAAAAGCCTCTCACAAACATGCTAGTGTTCTTTTCTCATTTTGTCATATGTCAGTTTCCATGCTGTTGATGAGTTGTCTTTCGATGCATCCTCATTTTTTCCAGTCCTGATTGCATTTTCTAGTGCTTCATGATCCAATTAATGGAGCCAATTTGACTCTCCTAAAATGAAATCTATCTGTGCCCAGCAATGTTCACAAAGTTCAGGCCTCAGACTGAGGTGAATGAATGTTGTGCTATGTAGTGGGATTGTTCACAGGCCACATCCCTCACCAGACCTACTTCATACCCTCCTTGAATGTTTATCCCAGATGGGAATGTGCCATTGAGCTCTGATAATACCTCTTGGTTATCGGGATGGAGGATAGAGGGGGAGTGTGTGTAGGAACTAGCCTACTCTGCAAAGGTGAGATTTATGTTAATTGCTCCACCCACTTTGCCTTTGGTCACACCCACCATGCCTTTGACATGTCACCCCACAAGGTTGCCCAGAGGAAATAAAGCCATTGTTCGCCGGGGGGGGGGGGAGATGATTTTCACCTGTGGTTAAGACAGAGTTGTCTCAAAACTACTTTTCATTTGAAAAGGTGTTCTTCATTTCTGAGTCTATTCCAGATTCCTTTAGGGCAGGGATGTCCAACCAGTAGATCGCAATCTACCAGTAGATTCCTGGCTGATCCTGGTAGATCTTGGGATCCTTACCACGTACAAAAAGTTATGGGGGAGCTTAAAAACTCTGTGCAATCCTCCCCCCCCCTGAAAAGCCCAACAACTCTGGGCACTTCCCTCCTAAAAAAAGCTCAGCAACTCTGGGCAATCCACCCACCTCACGCACACTCCTCCTCCCTCCAGTGGCAATGGGTAGATCACTGCCAGTTTTTTTATACTGGGAATAGAAAACAGTGTCTTGAGAGTTGGACATGCCTGCTTTAGGGGTATTGACAAAATTCATGCAGAGCTGCTTTCCTGTGTGAACAAACTATGTCTGCCTTCATTGTGTATGAAGCCTTCTTCCACCTTCTCTTCCCCCTGTCCCAAGGCCCCAGAAAATTACCTCAAGCCTGGGAAATGCACTGAAGGCAGGGTAGGTGCTCCAAGTCGTTTCCTACTGAGAATTGGGATCACGTGTCAATATTTCCAATGGGAAATTCTATGTATAATTTCTACCAATAATTTCTACCACTCAGGGAGTGGATAGGACAGCCACTGATTTGTGTCAGTTTCACCTGTCAATCCCAATTCCACATTAATTTGCAGCGAAAGAAAGAAATTGAACCTGCAGTTTACGCCTGGTAGTATGGATCAGTTCAGCTGACATCAAAATTAGCAGAAATTTATTATTTATATATATATTCCAGCTATTTATATAAATATATATATATGGTTTCTAAGTGGTGAAGATTCTAAGTGGTATACAAAGAGACTTTTTTAAATGTAGTTGACAAATGCAATAAAACTTAAAAAATAGAAAACTTAATTAAAAGAAAAAGTCTTCCTCAAGCAACTCTAACCTACAAGAGCATTCCTGAAACACAGTTACAGGAAGATTTTACAGAAGCGTTTGCATAGCTCAAAACCTAGCAACACAAGAAACTCACATAGAGCAGTTGCTATTTGCCTGTGATTGGCAAGGCTTTACCCACCCTGGAAGGGCTAATATGCCTGCAAATTTCACCCCTTCTATCAAAAGGAAGGAAAGGTATAGCCATTTTTCTGACCTCAAACAGCAGTGGGATGGGGCAAAGTCCACTCCGATAAAATGAGAGTCAAATAAGTTAGGCAGCCTATGGAGCACTTTGGAAATTGTTGGACAGTTTTCTGAAGCTTCAAGTTCAGGGTGAACCAAAATTTATAGTCTGTGCCTATCCCTACTACATAGTAGAACTAGAGGGATGATGGACTGCGCTTTGGGTCTTTGCTAACAAGTTTGACGCCAACCCGTCTTAGCCAAAAACACCAAGCAGTGAAACCTTTCACAGCTGAAACCCATCCACTGTAGCCATGAATCTATTGACTGCTGTGGGTTATGTCAGATAAACTTTGGATACTTTTTATAAACACAGTTGCTTTGAGTCAGATGTTTGAATAAGTAGCACCAAGGAGTGCATTATGTAATGGTTATATTTAGCTGGCCAGATTTACGGAAAAGCCTTGCCTAAATAAAAGGATCTCCACGCTCCTCATAACTCACTCCTGGAAATGAAACAATCAATTTTGCTCTGTCTGAATAAGCAACTGGCATTCATAATTCATAATTAGTCATTCTGTGTTCATGTCTCGGTATTTAATCTCCTGTAACTCCTGTTAATTGCATATAATTAGCGCCAAATCATTGAGACATCCCTGTTAGAGATATCCCATTAATAAGAGATTGCAGATGTGCTGATGTCTGCTTTCCTTCTGACATATTCTAGCCATGCAAGCAAGAGAGAAAACATAAATAAGCCTCCAACTTCTACTAGTAAGATGGCATGACTTCCTCTCCCTTTTGAACAGTCACTTAGCATTCGATAGCCACTGAGAATACTCTGAACTTATTGAGATTTGGGGGTGCTCCCCCATGTAGAGTCACACTCCATTTTGGGGGGTATTTATCCAAACCTTGGCATTCCCCAAGTTTGCTCTTTCTTCCACCTTTTGCATTTTGGCTGTGTTCCGAGAACTGAGATTACAATTCGGTTCTCCATCCCTAATATATACTATCAGCCATCAGAAGTTTATAGACTCCAACTCCCATCATCCTTATCCACTGGCCTTGCTGATTGGGGCTGATGAGAGATGGAGTCCAACATTTGGAAAGCCATAGGTTCCCCCATCCCTGGTATATATGAATGAAATATTACTACATACCCCTCTAAACACCTAACTGATCACAGCATTCTGCAGGACAGGATGTCTTCTACAGACCATCTTATCAGGAGGTCCATTTCTCACAATATTGAAACCAGGACTTTAGTGTGGCAGCACCTACCCTTTAGAATTCCCTCCACTTATATATTGGATAGGCACCTTCTCTTTTGTCCTTTGTGCACCTTCTAAAGATGGCTTTCTTTCAAGAAGCCTTCTAATTTATTTTCTATTTTACTTACTACATTTATATACCACCTTTTCCTCCAAAGAGCTCAATATGGTGTACATGGTTCTCTGCTCTTGTTCTGTCCACAGAACAACACTGTGAGGTGGGTTGGGCTGAGGGACAAGTGCCTGGACAAGTCACCAAGTGAGCTTCATGAATGAGTGGGGATTTCATGGGACATTATTGGAGCAATTCATGCTTTACCAGATGAGCCCATGAAGGGGCTGAAGCTCACAGAGCTTTCCTGTAAAATTTGCTCGAAAGAATTCTCTGAGATCACTTCCTTTGTCTGTCTTGGTAGGAAGCTGTAACACTACATAGTTCCTTCCTGCCTAGGTAGCCTCCTCTTTCTTCATCATGCTTCCAAGTTGACCACATATGCATGTCTGAGCTCTGCAGCTCAGAAACCATTTTTGTATTCTTGTAACTTAGATAGTAGTTATAAACCTGCCTTTATTTTGCTTCTGTAAACTGATGCTTCAATACCTAGATTATGTAAGTAAATACTACTTTTATTTCTTTACAAAACAATGTTTGAGTGATTGTTCTTGTTTAAGAGGGGTGGGGAGGGAGAGGCAATACCAGGAAAATCCAGCCTGCCTTAAAATCATCCTGGATTGTTGTTCCTAGAATGTCAAATCAAACTTGTCTTAGTTTCCAAATTTAAGCTACAAAGGATGATACTTTGAAGATCATATTAATGTGAGCAAGGAATACCGGTAAATAATAAGTAAACAATATATCCTCTCTTAGTGTCTTAAACCCATTCCTACATATGTGAATCTTGGTCTCCCAGGTCCTAATCTGACACTCTAATCATTACACCACACTGGTTCTAAATAGTTATATTTTATCCCAGTTGTTGTATGTGCTGTGTGTGTATGTTTCTATCTGCAATTGTTTCAAAGATTTATATATAAGTAGCCATTTTACATATGTACCGGTATTTGTTATGTTGTATATCATTTTGGGATGGCTCAGGGGAAGCAATTAATAAATGAAATGAAATGAAATAATTATATATTAAGATCAACAACAGTAAGCCATGCCTGTTTCTTGAGAGTGTCTAGCATTCACCCTTAGAGAGATTGGGTTTCTCTTATTTTACCATTGCAAATCAAGTTCCTTTGCATTTGTTTAGCCAGAGAGAAAGGGAATCATCTTTCCTTTGGTGATGGCTTCATGCTGTGAGTTCCTTTTGAAATTCTATCCATGCCTGCCCATCATTACATCTGCTATAAACAAAGGGATCCATTTACAGCCATCCCCAAACAACACTAGCAAAAGTTCCTGTCACACACAGCTTTTTTTCTCTTTTGCGATAGAAGAGTCACAGGCCAATTCAAGTATGTATGTATGTATGTATGTATGTATGTGTATAAAATAAAATAAAATAAAATAAAATAAAAATGTATAGCAGAAATATAGGAAGCTGTCTTATGTTCAGGTCATTAGACCACCTAACTCAATATTGTCCACACTGACTGGCAGTGGCTTTCTAGGATTTCATTGTTGTTGTTTAGTCGTGTCCGACTCTTCGTGACCCCATGGACCAGAGCACGCCAGGCACTCCTGTCTTCCACTACCTCCCGCAGTTTGGTCAAACTCATGTTGGTAGCTTCGAGAACACTGTCCAACCACCCCGTCCTCTGTTGTCTCCTTCTCCTTGTGGCCAAAGTATTGGAGTCTCAGCTTCAGGATCTGTCCTTCCAGTGGGCACTCAGGGCTGATTTCCTTCAGAATGGATCGGTTTGATTTTCTCGCAGTCCATGGGACTCTCAAGAGTCTCCTCCAGCACCATAATTCAAAAGCATCAATTCTTCGGCGATCAGCCTTCTTTATGGTCCAGCTCTTACTTCCATACATCACTACTGAGAAAACCATAGCTTTAACTATGTTAAGCTATAGTGATCCATGAAGGGGAGGATTTCATTAGGGGAGCTTATTCTCAGCCCTACCTGGAGATGCCATGTGACCTTCTGAATGCAGCACAGGTGCTCTGCCACTGAGCTATTGCCCTTCCCCTCATAGATAAATTTGTCAGGTAATGACAGAGCACCTTTGTCTATAACAATGCAAGAGCAGCAAGAGAGGTTGCTGTTGGCATGCCTTCAGCCACTGTTTCTTCCCAGTTAGGAACATCTGAAGAGCTCTGTTTTGTCAGGTCACAGTCCCACCTAGTATTATTAGCAGACAGGGCTTTTTGACTATTTACTTATGACTGATATTCTAGTTTGCTATTATTGATCTTCGTGTTTTATTTGCTTGAAATGTGTTGTATAGATCTTCTGTTGTGTGAGTCATTCTAAGACCTTTTAAAAAGAAAAAAGAAAAAAAGAAGCAGCAATGAATGAATTAAATGACAACAACTATGATGATTGGAACATCCTAGAAACATCAGAAAAGCCCTGCTGAATCAGATTAAACACCCATCCAGCCCCACATTGTGTTCTCACAATGGCCAACCAGATGCTTCTCAGAAGCCCACAAAGAGGACAGGAGTTCAACCACACATGGGTGCACATATACTTGAGTATGAAAGTTCACATTCCATATCCCTGTCATTGTGAATATATATTCTTGATGCTTGTCCCAAATACCCACTGCTGCTGATAATCTCTGCCTTCAAAGAATAGCTCCCATCAGCCACAGCCAACATCATCAATGATCTGGGGAGATTGAAGTTGAATTCCAGCAATATCCAGAGAGATAAATGTTCCCCATCCCTGCAATAAAGTAAAATAACAAGGGAAAATCCTTAAATCCCTATTTTATTTTCCCACTTTCTCCATACAGTTGAACCATCGAAGGCAGAGAGTCTTTTACCCATTAAGAAAGAGCAGCAATGGCAATGACATATATCAAAAGTCTTCTCACTCCTGCTGCGTCAAAAGCTGCAATCCACTCAATCTGCCTCCTCTCTCCTTTTTCTTTTTCTTTTAAAAAACCCAAACACTTTCAAGACACACTGGTTCCCCCCCACCAAGTGCCAAAAGATGGCCTGTGGCCCAGAGTCTTTTGGCAGCAACTGGATCTACTAGCAGATTTTCCTTAAGCAAGGCAAGCCATTTCAAGCTGTTCCCCATGAAAGCCTCCTCTGACTGCCACTGTTCATTTTTGTTAATCTGCCCTAATGAGGTCCCTTGCATCTCATTGGAGCATGCACAAGTGAGTTGACCTCACCGGTTCCTCCAAGTTCCCACACCAAAGCGCCTGGCAGCTTGAAATATATAAGCAGAGAGAAATTGACCTGAGTTAGAGAAGGCTGCTGAACAAGAACATTGGCACTTCTGTGGCAGCTTTTTCAAACCTGATGATGTTCAGAACTCCAATTCCAACTGGCTCTAATCTGCATGGTCAATAATAATGGGAGTTGTAGTTCAAAACATCTGGAGGGCACCAGCTTAGGGAAGGCTGTTCTATGGCCTCTGGTTATTGGGGGTTTTCAGGGACTGCAGAACTTGGAACTTGAACACCACAAAACTAACCAAACTATTACAGATTATATCCAAACTCTGGTAACCTTTGGACTTAGCTGAAGGCTTCAGATTGGGGTCTCAAGCCACAGAACCACCTTTAGGCAGAAAAGGTAATAGGTAAAAGGTAAAGGATCCCTGGACGGTTAAGTCCAGTTAAAGACAACTATGGGGTGCAATGCTTCATCTTGCTTCAGGCCGAGGAAGCCAGCTTTGTTCCACGGACAGATATCAATGACCTGCCTTGGTATAAATGAGTTTTCTATTTTCTACATCAGTGAATACAGAAACCTGTGGCTCTCCCAGTGTTGTTGAACTCCATCAGCCCCAGACAGCATGGCCAATGGTCAGGGATGATGGGAGCTGTAATCCAATGGCATCTGGAAGACCTCCAGTTCCCCACCCCTGTTCCATATGATTTATTTATTTTTTTAAAGATATTTATTAAGATTTTCAAAATATTACAAAAGGAAAAAAGAAAAAAGAAAAATACAAAATAAAAATAGTTAAAAACAATTCAGTCTTTCAATCACTTATCTTTCATTTGCTTATTTCCCGGACCTCCTCATGCCTCCCTTTTCTGTATTCCAATTCAGTTTGTTAGTTCAGCAAATCCCTCCCCTCTTTGTTTATCCTAGTCTTCAATCTTAAAGTATTGTAACATTAGATTTTTACCTATTAATAGTCCATTTTTTCATATTCCCTTATAACATTACAGCTAGAAACCACTTAGTTTCTATCCAACATCATTCTATCATTCATTAATTTTACAATATTTCTGTAAATAGTCTTTAAACTTTTTCCAATCTTCTTCCACCGACTCTTCTCCCTGGTCTCGGATTCTGCCAGTCATTTCTGCCAGTTCCATATAGTCCATCACCTTCATCTGCCATTCTTCCAAGGTGGGTAGATCTTGTGTCTTCCAATACTTTGCACTAGGTATTCTTGCTGCTGTTGTGGCATACATAAAGAAAATTCTATCCTTCTTTGGCACCAATTAGCTGACTATGCCCAGCAGGAAGGCCTCTGGTTTCTTTAGAAAGGTATATTTAAATACCTTTTTCATTTCATTAAAGATCATCTCCCAGAAAGCCTTAATCTTTGGGCACATCCACCAAAGGTGAAAGAATGTACCTTCGTTTTCTTTACATTTCCAACATTTATTATCAGGCAAATGATAGATTTTTGCAAGCTTGACTGGTGTCATGTACCACCTGTATATTATTTTCATAATATCCTCTCTTAGGGCATTACATGCCGTAAATTTCATACCTGTAGTCCACAACTGTTCCCAGTCAGCAAACATAATGTTATGTCCAACATCTTGTGCCCATTTAATCATAGCAGATCTCACCGTTTCATCCTGAGTATTCCATTTCAACAGCAAGTTATACATCTTTGACAAAATCTTAGTTTTAGGTTCTAACAGTTCTGTTTCTAATTTTGATTTTTCCACCTGGAAGCCAATTTTCTTGTCCAAATTGTATGCCTCCATTATCTGATAATAATGAAGCCAGTCTCGCACTTTATCTTTTAGTTTCTCAAAACTCTGCAGTTTCAATTTGTCTCCTTCTTGTTCCAAAATTTCTCAATATTTCGGCCATTTGGCCTCCATATTGAGCTTTTTCTGAGCCTTTGCTTCCATCGGTGACAATGATTGAATACTATGGGGAGTATATGAAAAGTTTTACCCATGCACAGTGCATTCTATTTCATTAACAATTGTGTCTATATTTGCCTGTGTATTGTGTTGGATTTTTTTTGGCAGGGGGAGTCTCAACAAGGAGCTCATTTAACAGCTCACCTCAACATCCCTGACAATTGTTTGTACTGGCTGGGGTGGATGGGAGTTGTAGTCCAGGGCCACAGGTTCCTCATCCTTGTTTTAAGTTACATGGTGGCTATTGCTGCATCTTTTGACAGCTAATTCCATGAGTTGCAATCTTGGTGGATCAGGGGAATTCTGTGGACATAGTGCATCTTGATTTCAGTAATGCTATGGACACCGCCCCCCATGATATTCTTGTAAGGAAGCTGCTAAAATGTGGGTTCCGCAAGGTAACTGCATTTGACCGAACTTGATAATACCCAGAGTTTTCTAGATTATCTAGCCCATGCATCTACATTCTTTTAGAGTATTTCATAAGAAGTCCTAATAATAATAATATTATCTTCTGACCAATGGAGGCTGTTCCTCATTAGAACTGGTGGTGCAGAAGGCTGGGATCCCAACAGCAGGTGCCACCAGAGTCAATGACAGGCACAGCCAGAGCCAAAGATATAGGTAGAGCAAACTAATTATTTTCTTGTTCGCCTTCTTCTCTCTGTTGGGTTCTACAAAAAAGGAGGAGGAAGCTGACAGGCAGGGCCACTCCCTGCAATGGTTGGAAGTAGAAAGGCAATGAGGTCTGGGATGTGCTAAGGACAGGCTGAGGTTGGTGGGGCAATGCCGCACTAGCCCCAATAAACCAGTCTCCACTGCTTATGGTTTTCCTGCATGATGCACACATACACTGATGCTAACAGCATCCTGGCAGAAAAGTACTCCTGTTGAGATATGACAGGCATACACTATCCATACTTTACAGAAACAACTAAAGGCATTTTTGTTTTGACAAGCTGGATGAAAAGGTATCTGCCTTGGGTGTTCATTTTGTTGTTTTCTGTAGGTGCTTAGAAATACTTTTAGTTGTTTTATGGTATATTTGTTAATTGCCTAGAGAAATGTAAAAAAGGGAGGGCTATGCACAGCCTCCCTACCAATGGAATGGGCCCCCCAATTCCCCCCAACCTAGGCTGGGCTGACCCAGGGAACATCCAACCTGGATCTGGCCCCAAATCAACTCAGTGGTAGGAATGGTTTTAAAATCCTAATTATAAACATGACTGTGAGGGGCAGAGGAAGGAGGTGCTGTGTGTCCATCCCCTCCTCTTGACCACATTGCAGAACAGGAGGGTCCATCCTGCTGGGTGATGTTTCACTAGCACATTCCCTGAAATTATCATGCTGGCGTATCACGCATCTGCAGCCTGCTGGTTTGAATCACCTAAGGGTTCAATCCTGCTCAGTATTAATGTGCTCTTGTGTGTATCATCTGGGAATAGATGCATAGATGAATAGTCAAATCTTCTTCCTACTTGATGCTTCATACCCTAACAGCCCCGGCCACTTTGGAATCCTTGACCCAGGGCAGTCTAGAACTTGCTCCCCTTCAGCCAAAGCCTGGATCCCCCTCCATTGGTCCTGTTTTGTTCAAGATGTGGACTTTGACTGAAACCAGTGCACAGGCCTAAAATTAACAACAGCAACATTCTATGATTCTATGATTCTTCCTGATTGATGGAGCTAGAGGTATCATGAGCCCACCTCCTTGGTTTAACATCTCCCTAAGCATACTTAAGTAATTATGGGCACACAGTGGCCTCTCTCTTGCCTCTCTTGTTTCAACAGAATTAATCTGCTGTGCCCCAGGGGCTCTGTGTTTTATTATGAAAAGGTAAACTGAGCTACCAAGAAGTAATTGGCAGAAGCCAGTGCCTTAGGATTTTCACTGGAGAAATGTTGGAGGGTATGGAATTATCTGACCCCCGAGCCGTCTGAAGACAACCTGGTATAGGGATTTTTTTTAAAAAAATGTTTCTTGTTTTATTATGTTTTTATATGTGTTGGAAGCTGCCCAGAACGCCTAGGGCAATGCAATAAGATGTATAGAGTATGAATAGGAAAATTATCAATATGGAATGGGATGTCCCTCGTTTCATCGGTGGAATGTTGGAGGGCATACAAGGGGTGCAAGCAATAACAAAGCCATCCGACTTAACAGTGCAAAGTGTGGGGAGGTTCAAGCTACCCTCATCTTCAGGAATACAATTATGGATTTGAGAAGTTGTTTTGCTGCTCCCAGTGAATGGTGTTTTTTATTTACTGCATTTGAGGTTTCAATTTTATGTACTGGATTTCTAGTTCTTTTTTATTTCTTTGAGTGTTTGTTTGAACTGAATAGCATGGTAGAATAACAACAAGAGCAACAACAATAGATGCAAAAATGGGTGTGGCAACAGATGTAACTCTTACCTTCTGTACAGTTGGCTACATCCCAATCGTGCTAAATATACATACAAACATCATCCAGTCAAGCAAGAGGCATTGTTATAGTCCATGAACTCATTCCAGCCAAGCAAAAGCTCTCAAGGGAGGACATGGAAAAGGACTGGGGATGGGCGTGGCATAGGGAGAGTGGGTGTAGGTCAGGGAGAGTCCAAAGTGCCAGGTAGAGAGACCCTGAAGGCTGCATTTAGCCCCCAGACCTAAGGTTCCCCACCGCAGGCTAATATTTCAAGAGCCACACAAAGGCCTCATCCAGATGATGAGGACCTTCCCCACCAATCAAGGAAGCTCGGAAGGACACATTTTCTTCTAGATCAATCCAAGGGGTGTTCACCCATCTCTATTCCATATCACTTTCTAGATTTGGTTCAAGGTGCTGGTGTTGACTCCACAACAACTTAAATGGTTTGGGCTCAGCATATCCTATAGTCTGCATCTGCCACTCTGTTTCACCACAGTTTTGAAGGTCTTATTCAGTTGCAAACTGATCGCTTCTGAACTCACTGCTGACCTCTTCCTGGAGGTCAACCACCCTGTCATGATATTGGTTTCACAGAGAAGTAACTTGCTCCATGTAACTTTAACTGTTGCAGGACCATTGATAGGAGGGAGAGCTGATCGGCACAATCACATCGAAACGAGCTTTTCTCATTGTTCCTTTCTATTGTGAACATAAAGGAGATTTGAAGCCATAAGAGAATTCCCAAGGAACTGAACCTCAACATGGGCCTCCATGTTTGGGTACTGGCCTTGGTGACCATCGCTTTATTCCATCAACACGTTCATGGTGGACTCATCAAAAGAATTATTCGGCAGAAGAGGGAGGCTGGACTCAATGTCACATTGCCGGAGGACAGCCAGCCTGTGGTCTTTAACCATGTCTACAATATTAAAGTCCCCGCAGGCAACCTCTGCTCTGTGGACTTGGACTCAGCAAGTGGCGACTCAGAACTCAAGACTCAGACTGAGCAGGACAAGCAATACCAGGAGCATACATTGAATGAGGAGAACCAGATTGTCTTCACACACAGGATAAACATCCCACGGCGGGCTTGTGGCTGTGCAGCAGCCCCTGATATCAAGGATCTCCTAAGTAGGTTGGAGGAACTGGAGGGACTGGTGTCCTCTCTGCGAGACCAGTGCACCAGTGGATCCGGGTGCTGCCCCAGTGGACAACCAGCAATAGGTATGGCAAAGCAGATGCTCCAACTACTGAGCTATGGCCCTTCAACAATGTAATGACTGGGGTGCTGAGTTAGGAACAAAGGAAGCTGCCTTATGCTGAGTCAGACCACTGGTCCATCTAGTCCAGCATTGTCTACACTGACTGGCAACAGCTCTCCAAAGTTTCAGGCAGGGGGATCTTCCTGTCCTACCAAGAGATGCTGGGAATAATAATAATTTATTATTTATACCCCGCCCATCTGGCTGGGTTTCGCCAGCCACTCTGGGTGGCTCCCAACAGAATTAAAAGCACAATAAAACATCAGACATTAAAAACTTCCTGAACAGGGCTGCCTTCAGATGTCTTCTAAAAGCCAGATAGTTGTTTATTTCCTTGACATCTGATGGGAGGGCATTCCACAGCATGGGTGCCACCACTGAGAAGGCCCACTGCCTGGTTCCCTGTAAGCTCACTTCTTGCAGTGAGGGAACCATCAGAAGACCCTCGGAGGAGGAACTCAGTGTCCGGGCTGAACAATGGGGGTGGAGATGCTTCTTCAGGTATACTGGGCCGAGGCCATTTAGGGCTTTAAAGGTCAGCACCAACACTTTGAATTGTGTTCAGAAACATACTGGGAGCCAAAGTAGGTCTTTCAGGACCAGTGTTATATGGTCTCGACTGCCACTCCCAGTAACCAGACCAGCTGCCGAATTCTGGAGCAGATGCTCCAGTGCATGCAGAGCAGATGTTCTACCACCAAGCCATAACAACAGGTGTTATTGTTGTGGGATTCAGAAATGCTGCGCAGTAAACTGCTGATTCCTCATATGTTTGCTGTCCTAAAAGGCTTTCAGTCTATTAGGTGGACCCAAATAAATAAATCAGGAAAGGAAGTTGTAGTCGAGAAAGGCCCATGATGGATAACAGGTACACGGTGCAGTTGTTTTATTTGTTCATTCTGTTTAATAATGTATACCTCACATTCCCAAATATTTCTTCAAAGAGCCTACTTACACATTCAGAACACAAAATGAATAAAGCATTCAACATTTAAAGGGGAATCAATATTAAATCGTATTAGCAGTCACAAAATAAACCCCAGTGTGGCTGGTACTTTTCCCTGTTTTAAATGGTGAGTGTGTTGTGAATAGACTGTGGGTAGCTAGGGATTCTATCTCACTTTTGTGCAATAAATTGCATTCTGGCCATGCAAAAGTGAGAGGTCTGTACACACACATCACATTTCTCCATCTCCCATCCAGGCAAGCAAGAAGCATTATCAAAGAAGCATTCCAGCCACCCAAATGTACTCAGGCTGGATGCAGCCTTTGGGAGGGTCTATGATCTGGAGAGAGTCCTTTTGAGGGCCAAAAAAAGAGGCATGGAGGGTTGTGTATGGCTCTGTAGCCTGAGTTTCCCACCCCTGGGTAGGTGGATAGACTATATGCAAGGAGGTGGTGCATCACAGTTAGGAAGCAATTGGTATTGGCTGTAGGCACCCTACTAGAGGACGGGCCTTAGCAGGAGCATGGTAATACAGGCCCCTGTTGTCAGCCCTGGAAAAGCATTCCCCATGCACCCTTCATCCAGTGAGCTCTGAACAGGCTCGAAAAGGCCACACGAAAACAATCCTGCATTCACACATACATTTGCAGCTATTGAGATTCCTCCCCACCATCAGCGCAGGTTTATGAATCAAGAATGCCAAGGAAGGCAGAAAAGTCAGTGAACCAACTTCTCATTATCATTAATTGCTTAATGCCAAGATAAGTATGTAAGTGGGTTACAAAAACAGCCACACAAATATAAAAACATCCATAATGAAAAGGCACATTGTGTTGTATCAAATTTAAATTCTATGTTAAAGGCATTTAATGGCATATGTGTTCTGTTTGTGAATGCTGTTGCACAAGAAAATGCATAAGCAGGTTTGTGGTAACTTTGCTGCGCAACATATTTGGCACTCTGTCCTGCAATGAATTTAATCTTGCCCACAGCTAACACTCAGTTGTCCACTAGCCCAAGAGGCTTTTGCTTCAGCAGACAGAGACATAGCTCAGAGAAGACTCACTGAAATGAATTGTCATGACTAATTTCAATGAGTCTGTTCCAGATATAATTTAGTTGGAGAATAAAACATTAAAACAATATAAACTTGCATCATCAAAACATGTAACAAAACAATCCCATTAAAGCAGTTAAAACAGGAGCCTCAAGTCAAGAGAACAAGGGAACGCCTACGTAAGTATTGTCAGAAGCTGAAAGGATGCCAGTACAGGTGATTGGTTGATTTTTTTCCCCAAGTTTGATTTTTTTGAAAATTTCTGACTTAAACCAGGAGTTGGAAAGAGTAGCAGTGTGCCTCTGAGTACCAGTTCTTGGGAATCACAAGTTGGGGAATGGGCTGTTGTGCTCAGGTCCTGCTAGTGGGATTCCCATAAGCATCTAGGCAACCACTGTGATAACAGGACGCTGGACTAGATGGGCCGTTGCCCTGATCCGGCAGGGCTCTTCTCATGTGTTTATGTTAATGGAGGGAAACTTCTAATCCATAATGTTTTCTGGTGCTTCTATGTTAGCTGTTGCTGTATATATATATATATATATTAATGATGGCATGCTTCCTTGTTTCACTGGCACAGGTCACATTGATGCTACTCCCTACTGCAGTGGACGGGGAAACTACAGTAATGATGTCTGTGGCTGCATCTGTGAACCTGGTTGGAAGGGCCCCAACTGCTCTGAACCAGAATGCCCCCAGAATTGCAACAACAGAGGGCAATGTGTCAATGGCAAGTGCATTTGTGATGAAGGCTTCACAGGGGAGGACTGTGGGCAACTGACATGTCCTGGGGACTGCAATGACCAAGGCAAATGTGTTGATGGCAAGTGTGTGTGTTTTGATGGCTACACCGGGGAGGACTGTAGCCAGGAAGTTTGCTTGGTGCCATGCAGTGAGAATGGGAAATGCGTCAATGGGCAGTGCATCTGTACAGAAGGCTTCAGTGGGACAGACTGCAGCCAATCCCTGTGCCTCAATAATTGCAATAACCGTGGGCGCTGTGTGGAGGAGGAGTGTGAGTGTGACGAAGGTTACACTGGAGAAGATTGCAGTGAGCTTATTTGCCCCAAAGACTGCTACGACCGTGGCCGTTGCGTTAATGGGACCTGCTATTGTGATGCTGGGTTCACTGGAGAAGATTGTGGGGAAATGACTTGTCCCAGCAACTGCCATGGGAATGGTCGTTGTGACAAGGGTTCGTGTGTATGCTATGAAGGGTTCATGGGGGATGACTGCGCCAACCGGAGGTGCCCCAAAGACTGCAACAAACGTGGCCGTTGCATTAATGGACAATGTGTGTGCCATGCAGGTTTCCTGGGCCTTGACTGTGGAGAAGTGAGGTGCCCCAGTGACTGCAACAACCACGGTCGCTGTGTGAATGGCCAGTGCGTGTGCAATGAAAAGTACATGGGGGATGACTGCAGTGAACTGCGGTGCCCCAATGACTGCAACAACCGTGGCCGCTGCATCAAGGGGCAGTGTGAGTGTGATGAGAGGTTTATGGGGGATGACTGCGGAGACTTGAAATGCCCTAATGACTGCCACAACCATGGAAGGTGTATCAATGGGCAGTGCGTGTGCAACGAGGGCTTTGTGGGTGAGGACTGTGGGCAGCTGCAGTGCCCCAATGACTGCAACGACCGGGGACGCTGTGTCAATGGCAAGTGTGTGTGTGATGACGCCTTCACTGGGGTGGACTGCAGTGAACTGCGGTGCCCGAAAGACTGCAACAGGCATGGTCGCTGCATCAATGGCCAGTGTGTGTGTGATGAGGGCTACACAGGGGAGGATTGTGCTGAAAGGACCTGCCCCAATGACTGCAACAACCGTGGGCGCTGCATCAATGGTGTGTGTGTTTGCAATGAAGGCTTTGTTGGGGATGACTGCCGAGAACTGGCCTGTGTGAACAACTGCAGTGGCCGAGGCCGTTGCATGAACGGGCAGTGTGTTTGTGAAGAGGGCTTCACCGGGGTAGACTGCAGCCAACTGCAGTGCCCCAAAGACTGCAACAATCAAGGGCGCTGCATCAACGGAGTGTGCATATGCGACGAGGGATACCAGGGACAAGATTGCAGTGAGCAGTCCTGCCCCAACAACTGCAACGATCTCGGCCGCTGTGTCAACGGACAGTGTGTCTGTGAAGAAGGTTATGTAGGCGATGACTGTTCTGATGGTAAGTACCACCCAAACAGTTACCATTATGTGCATGGGCTCCCTGTGGGAGGCAAGGTGGGGCAGTTGCCCACATGGATGAATCACCATTCTCAGTATTCTTTTATTTATTTGTTTTTTATTTATGAAATTTTAAAAGATTTTATGCACACATTGTACTGTATTAATCACTTCTTTTCCAAAGGCTTCCTAATCCATCTCTCTGTGGCATACTATGGAAATCTTGATCTGCTGCATATCCTCATATTTTACCCATTATCATTTCAAGACTTCCTTTTTGATGTTATCTGCTACTCATATGTTAACTCCTACTTGTAGGTTAAATTGTATATTATACCCTCTAAGATAATCTCCAAAACACCTCCACTCTTTTCTTATCTTTAACTCATCCTTATTCCTTAGTTTTGCCGTCATGGTTACTAATTCTATGCATTCTATCCATTTGTTCTGCCAGATTTCCTTTGTGGGTATCTTTTCTGCTTGCCTTTTTTTTTTTTTTTTTTTGCATATACTATTCTAGCTGCAGTGGTTGCGTACAAAAAAATATTGAGTGTCTTTTTTGGAATGTCATCACCTATTATCTCTAATAGAAAGGCCTCTGGTATTTGGGGAAATGTGAGTTTTAGAATCTGTTTCTAATTCTGTGTGGATAATTTACATGAGCATATTTGCATGACCACCACGTATGGATCAGGGTTCCCTCCACTTCGTGGCACTTCCAGCATAAATTAGACCCTTTTAAATACATTTTCACTATTTTTTCTGGGTGTCAAGTACCACCGGTACATAATCTTTTATAGGTTTACTTAATATGTTGTAACCAATATCTATGGCCCATTTTGTTATTGGCCCATTTTGCCCCACACTTTCTAGGCAGAGGTCTGCACTTTAAAGTTCCAAGCCTGAGTACTCTTTCTTTTCCTCCCCAGAGCTTTCCCTATGAAAAACTGCTCTTTAAAACTGAAGTGCAATGAAAAGCAATTGGGGTTTCCTGTGGATTTCCGTTTCCTCCAATTCAGCTGTAAAGAGCAGGTTTTTGTGGGGAAAGCTCAGGAGCAACAACAACAAAAAAGAGCACTTGGACAGAGCTTTAAAGCATGGAGGGGAAGTAAGAGAAGGCTAGAGTGAAGAGAAAAGCAACCCCCTCTCAGCACCCTAAACAAACTGTGTTTCCAGGAGTCTCTGAGGGAAGCCAATACAGTTTAAAGTGCTATGATACTGTTCTAAATGCATAGTGCAGATGGCTTCAAAGTTAGAAACGAGCTAAAGGTTCAGCACAAACATTTAATAGAGCCCTCTTTTAACTGTACTATGTTGAACAGCAGGGAATGGGTAGCATTTTTCCTTCTAAAAACAACAACAAGCAATATGAAATGCAGGTTCTAGCGTACATAGGGTGCTGGTGGGAGCCTTCAGAACCCTGATTCCCCACCTACAGTCCAAAATGACTACCCTGATCACGCAGCCTAGCCCTTAGCATGGCAAATGATCTGTGTCTCAGTTTTAAAAACGCATGACATTTGATTCTCTGCCATAGTACATGTTTTTATTTTATCTTTTAATTTCTCTTGTTAGTATTGCCTCCAAAAGATCTGACAGTTACAGATGTGACTGATAAGACTGTCAACCTGGAATGGAAGAATGAAAACGTGGTCACTGAATACCTCATCACCTATATCCCTACCGGAACTGGTGGCTTAGACTTTGAGTTCAGAGTGCCTGGGAACCATACGTCAGCCACCATCCGGGAGCTGGAGCCTGGTGTGGAATACTTCATCCGTGTTTTTGCCATCCTGAAGAACAAGAAAAGCATCCCAATTAGTGCCCGTGTAGCCACTTGTAAGTACATTAAAGCCCAGCTGATCCATTCAACTAACTTGCTTGTCTACAAAATGCTTACCTTCCTGTAAAATCAGGATGGAATACATGGGTGCACTGCTGTTTGCTTCTATGTTATTGTTTCTATGTTATGAGCCCAGATGTAATTAAGTGGGTACTAGTTGGGGCAGCCATCGTTTCCTCTGGTTCAGAAAACCTTTCTCCAATACTAGTCAAGTGCAAAACACCTCTTATTTAGCAAAGGAGGCTGGTCCATTAGGGTGAATGGGGCCTGACACTGCCCTGCCAGCTCTCACCTGCCTACTTTTTTTACTTAGGACCAGCCCAGAGGGTAGAACTGCCTATCAGCTTCCTCCTCCTAATTCTCTGTGTTGCCCCTTGCAGAACCAAGCAGGAAGGCGCTTCATCAGAAAGCCAAACCTGAGTGAAGGCAATGCTCTTACTCTGGAATGACAACATGTAGGCAAAGGGGGGAAATGGGCCAAAGAGCAGAGCATGAAAAGATTTAAGCCATCTTTACAGCCCCCCCCCTCCTGCCCTGTTGATATTTTCACCCCCTCCCATTGAAAGAATCTCCTGATCTGATGTTTTCAGAAAGGAGGGGGCGGAAACTGCTCTTCTTCTCTTCCGCTCCTCACTGCCTGCCTGACTCTGTGTGGAGAGAGTCTTATCTATGTAGTGACTAGATGGCTGAGTGGGAGCTGTAACACTCATGAAAGCCAGTAGTTCTTTAGTTTGCTGTAGCTATTAGAAATAAAAGAAGTTATGCTTCACAGCTAGCTTCCGCATTATTTATTCTCTGCTGAGTCTGGTGCTCACAATGCACAGTTGTGGGTCCAGTGCACTGAGACCTGCTTTCCAGAACTGGAGGGTCTCTAAAAGTGCTCCAGTTGCCTAGCCCAGTTGGGGCAGAATCAGTTATTGAGGCCAGTCGCTGACATAGGTTAAAAGGCGTACTGACACGCCCCACCCCACATTGCAAACAGGAATGTGGCTCTTTGCAACCTTCCAGTGAGTTGATGGATTTGGAGGAACTGCTTTCTTTCAGTCCTAAATCCTGGGCCTTCCTCAAGAATGACAGGGAAAAGGTTTGATAGTATGAATCATAGAATCATAGAGTTGGAAGAGACCACAAGGGCCATCGAGTCCAACCCCCTGCCAAGCAGGAAACACCATCAGAGCACTCCTGACATATGGTTGTCAAGCCTCTGCTTAAAGACCTCCAAAGAAGGAGACTCCACCACACTCCTTGGCAGCAAATTCCACTGTTGAACAGCTCTTACTGTCAGGAAGTTCTTCCTAATGTTTAGGTGGAATCTCCTTTCTTGTAGTTTGGATCCATTGCTCCGTGTCCGCTTCTCTGGAGCAGCAGAAAACAACCTTTCTCCCTCCTCTATGTGACATCCTTTTATATATTTGAACATATTTGTGGTCCCAGTATGTCGGATTTCTTCTTTGTAGCTTACTGGCTTTCAAGTAGTGTTCCAGCATATAGTGTTGGGGGTATTTCTATATATATATATTTAATGAATATGGTTTGAATGCTGAAGCCATGCCTCATGGATCTGCTTTCTGCTATTGCTTTCCAGATTTGCCTGCTCCAGATGGCTTGAAGTTCAAATCTATTAAAGAGACATCAGTGGAGGTGGAGTGGGACCCCCTGGACATCCCATTCAGTGGATGGGAGATTGTTTTTAACAGCCTGGTAAGGAAAGATTTGGCCTATGAATGGGTCCCTTGTGATGTGAAGGGCCCTGGTTACATTTCTTGCTTCTTTAAATTCCAATTGTTTAACTTTTGCATTGCAGAAGGAGGAGGACAATGTGGGAATCAGGAACAGTCTAAAGAAGCCCCAAACATCGTATTTGCAACCAGGCCTGGCACCAGGACAACAATATAATGTGTCTCTTTATGTTGTGAAGAATCAAACCAGAGGACCTGGCCTCTCCAGGGTAATAACAACAAGTAAGTAGCAACTGAATGTGATCAGCCTCTAGGTGACTGTACCAGTTATTAGTCTGACTATTTAGTGAGTTGCTTCTCTTGTTTGTTGCGAGAAGAAAATAGATACCCTGGGAAGGTGAGCAAGCAGCAATGCTGAGAGAAAGCTAGAATGGATGGCATTTGCAGTGGACGACTGTAGCAACTGTCAAAACTGATAGTTGCTGCAATCTTCAAGAGGCTTCTCACCAAACAAAGAATGAGCAAGGTTATCAACAAAAGCATAATGAAGTACTCTATATCCAAACCACAAGCATTATCACTGGAGAACATTTTAACACTAAAGACTACTTAGTTGATTTGAATCTATTTTTCCCAATAGAGTCTGCAATTACAGAATACTGAAAAATCTGGGCTCTTTCCATAGTGAGAAAACGAGATGCCAAGGTCTGACAGCAAACACTAGAGGCTGTGCTGTGAAAGGGAAGGGAGAAAGCAAACCAGTCAAACCAGCCTCTTCCTCTTAACTTCCACTGCTAGGAAAGGGCCCATGCAACAATAGCTCCTTCTTTTCACCAGATACACTGCCCCTCTACAGCTGCAGAACACTCCAGATAGCCCAACCCAACCTTTATCTGACTCAGTAAAAGCCTTAGCCTGCCCAAAAGCAGTTCATTTTAGGATTCAGGAGTTGGATAACTGGTGTATAATCTTATTTAAAAGGCCTGTTACCTTTTCTGTGCACACTGGTGTCTTCTGTGCAGCAAAGTTTCAAGCTGGGGGACTTAGAATTACAGAATCATAGAACTGTAGGGTTGGGAGGGACATCAGTGGTCATCTAGTCCAACCCCCTGCAACACAAGAATCATATCTAAAGAATCATTGACAGATAGCTATCCAAACTCTGTTTGAAAACTTCAAATGAAGGAGAGTCCATGACTTCCCAAGGTAGTCCATTCCATTGTCAAACAGCTCTTACCACCAGAGCTTTATTCCTAATGTTTAGTCAGAATCTCCTTTCTTGTAATATGAATCCATTTGTTCAGATCCAACCCTCTGGAGCACCAGAAAACAAGCTTGGTCCACCTTCTGTGTTACAGACCTTTAAGTATTTGAAGATGGCTATCGTTTCACCTCTCAGTCTTTTCTTTCTGAACATACCCATCTCCTAAAGTCTTTCCTGATCCTAGGGAATCTCTGGTCCACCCACTGGTCAGGTTTCACCCATTGGTCAGGAATCTCCCTAGAGCTCAGGGAACAAGATGAGGGATCTGGTCCCAGCAGGTCCACGTGGGAAGAACCAAGCCTCCTCCTTGGAACTCCTGTGATAGAACCACGTGGCACATGAGGATTCTTGGTCTGGGGCATGACAGCCAAGGAGCAAGTCATGGGAGTTGAAACCTTTCTCACATGTCCTCCCTCCTCACCTCCACAATGTAACGGGCAGCAGTTGGGAAGATAATTTGCTTCTTAGAACTGTAGTCTCCTAATCTCTCACATAGTGTGGGCTGCATCTAACCAGATGGCTACTCATTTCATAGTGGAGGGGGGCCATAATTGAGAGGCTAGGGCTGAGGGCCCACTGACAGCCTTCTTCCAGATGCCCCACAAGTACTGGGAGCCAACACTGTTGGAAAGACTAGTAACCTAATATTGACACACATTGGGATAGGAAAAGAAAGAGTACAATGGAACTGTGGAGGATGTAGAGCCGTTGAAAAAACTATCTCTCTGCATTTCTGTTGGGTCACCTTCCTGCTGTGTCTAGATTCTTACAGCAGTAAAGAGGAACAATAAAGGCACTTTATGTCACTGCAGTTCTCGTTGCTGCTGCAAAAAGAATATGGATGTCCCCAGAGGGTTAGTGAGTGGACAGCAGTACTGAAGCGGGGGTTGGGGGGCGCTCTTTGCATGTGCCTGTAGCAACTGTCAAATTGAATAGCTGCTCACCACATGTGGAAAACATTTTATCAAGTTTTATATGTTTTATTAGATACAGTACAGAGAAAATTAGAAAATGTGGTAAATTAACTAGCCAACTAATTAATTATTTAATGAAAATGAAAACTGTTTTGAGATGGAGATGTATGGTCTCTGCATACCCCCACCCCAGAGAATTTTTGCAATTCATTCAAATTTATTTTTGCACCCTTTAAAAAGCCTATTCATGAAGGAGTTGTATGGTATCCAAATATTCTAAATCCCTGTCTCATCCTTTTTGGTACTCAACAGAGCTTGATGCCCCCAGCCAGATTGAGGCAAATGATGTTACAGACACTACAGCACTGATCACATGGTTTAAACCATTGGCTGAGATTGATGGTGTTGAGCTGACTTTTGGGCCCAAGGATGTCCCAGGGGACCGAACAACCATCGACCTCTCGAAGGATGATAGCCAATACTCTATTGGGAATCTGAAACCACACACCGAATATGAGGTGACACTAGTGTCCCGACGTGGGGATATGGAGAGTGACCCTGTTACGGAAACCTTTGTCACAGGTAAGAAGTGGTCAGAGTTCTCCTTCCTACTTACCTACCTACATACCATGGTTTCCAGTGTGGCAGCAATGGATGCAATGGTGTCCTTGAATGATAACTTTGGTGCCCATAGACCCACTGAGCTCCCTCTCACTCAGTGCCCTTTTAGTCATGAGGTGGCGAGGAATTTACTTTTTTTCATCCCTTGAGAACTGCATAGAGCTGTGGGAGGAAGCTGGAAGACAGACACACTTTCCCACTTCCCTTTTCAGCTCTATGTGCTTGTCAGGTCTTGTATTAATTGTACTGGATCTGACTTTCTCCCAGATCACTTGGCAAAGCAAAGTGTATGATCAGAGCAAACTGGCAAACCATAAGCTGCAAGTTGGGACCAGGCTGGTCTTCTCTTGCTGGAGTTCTTGCCTGAATAGCAGCTGATGACTTTTGCTCCTTTGGCCAATGGTTGGGACCAGGGTGTTCTTTTCCATTACCTGCTTCTATCTGAAGAAGTGTGCATGCACACGAAAGCTCATACCAAGAACTAACTTAGTTGGTCTTTAAGGTGCTACTAGAAGGAATTTTTTTTATTTTGACCATGGCAGACCAACACGGCTACCTATCTGTAACTGCTTCTACAGTTCCAGTTCAAGAACTCCAACAGGTAGTTGGAGCAGGGTGTCCTTTTCTGGCAAAGCAGCAGCAGCTGCTTCAGCCAATGGATGGGTCCAGGCTAGTCTCTTTCTTGCCATGACGTTCTTCCTGGGAGACAAGGGGAGCAGCCCCCCAGTGGGCCTTGGTCTATTGGCTGATTGCAGAGGCCAGTGCGTGTTGCCCTTGAGCTCTGCAAGCTCAGAGCAGACTTCTACTAGGCACCAAATCTATTACTTTTAAAACTATCTACTTTCGGAGAATTGATTCAATCCTTTTTCTTTTACTTTTCTGACAACAAATAACTGCCTTGGAACCATGGTGCACTGCAGAACATTATGGAGCAATCCACGGGGCACATTCAGTGTACTAGTTAAGCCTTTGAGCATCACTATTGCTCCACATGAACTGCAGATGTGCACCAAAGCTCACCCAAAGTGCATCTGCAGACACACTTCTCTGGAAATGCTTGGGAGTACTGGGAACACTGGTGTGCCACCACATTGAGGAATCTCTTGAGAATCTTCTGAGGAACACCAAGGCACCCTGGGATTTAATCCAGAAACCGCTGCTGTATCACAAGGGTGGGGAACTTGTAGTCCTGCAGTCTGCAGATGTTGCTGAATGCCAATCCTTTTCAGCACCAACCAGCATGGCTAATGGTTAGTGTTCACTGGGATTGTAGTGTAGCAACACTTGAAGGGCCACAGGTTTCCTATCTATGCTAACATACCAAGGTTGAAAGTATTGGGTTGTATCCAACTAGGTTCTACTCAGGGTAGACCCATTGAAATGAATGGACCTGTTAGTCATGTCCATTAATGCCAATGAGTCTACTGTGAATAGGCTTGGCATTGGGCAGAAACCATTGTGCTGTTAGAAAGAGAGAGTTCATAAATGCTGAACCAAATCTGAACAGAGCAGAAGGAAGTTTGCCCATCACTAATGGGGAACATGTCCTAACATTTGTTAAGCCCAAAGCTTCCCCTGCAGTTCTGCATACGCAAACTTTGCTAACAGTTAACCACCTTCCTTCTGCCCAGAACTGGATGCTCCAAAAAATCTGAAACGCCTGTCTCAGACGGATAGCACCATCACCCTGGAATGGAAGAACAGCCAAGCAACACCGGAAGCTTACAGAATTAAGTATGCCCCCATTTCTGGTGGTGATCATGCTGAAGTCACAGTACCCAGAAGTGACCAAGCCACAACCAAAGCTACACTCACAGGTATGGCTCACCTGAAAGGTAGTCAAGTTACTGTTGGACCAAATGTCTATATAAGTTGCATGGCCTCAAGCTTGAATTGCATTCTTAAGACTACAAATCTTATCATGCAGGGCTAGTTATAAGACTACAAATCCTATCATGCTGTGGCATTCACAAGTTCTTAATCTTTTTTATTAAATAAAAGAGGGGGACACCTTTTTGACTGACACAGAGATGGCAAAACATATATGTTTAATATAAAAGATAAATAATTGCACTTTTAAAATCTTCACAACTAAGGTTTTATTCCTATGAAAATGTATACTTGTTTAATATATTAATTGATTGGTTTAAGAACATATAATTAATTGAAACTTCTTTAATCAAATGGCAACATGAATAAAAAGCTATTTCTCTTGTTTCTGTTGTTGTTTAGGTCTCAGGCCAGGAACTGAATATGGCATTGGAGTGACAGCTGTGAAGCAGGACAAAGAGAGCTCTCCTTCCACTATTAATGCTGGAACTGGTAGGAAAATGTCTCATCTTCTTTATAATAGGAAACAAATTGCCTGCCAGGAACCCCAGGGCTGTGGATTGTATGTGTAGCCAGGCTTCAGTGCCCTCTTCTGACACAAAAAGGAATAGCAGCAGTGATCAACTAGCAGTACAAAGCCTTTGTACTGTCCAGATTCAATATAAATACTTTCTCCATCTTTCCCAGCTTAAGATACTGATGCCTGGTTCCTGAGCCACAGAATACATTATGCAGGTCTCGATTCAAGTATTGTCACCCAGGGCTGCAGCCTGACCCTGACAGTCTTCATTAAACACTCAGCATTACAGGAGTAATGAAGCTTTTCCAGCTCAAGGGATGCTTCCCCTCAGGGGCATCCCTTTTAGAGATGCACGCCAGTAGTGGGTGTGGCCTGAGGCAAAAAGTGGGCAAAGCAAAGGATGGGATTCTAACCTTCGTAAACTAGGCTCCATTCCAGCTTTGCAGAAGTGAGAGGTTTCTAAACAAACACATACCTTTCACCATCCAGGGAAGAAAGGGGAATAATCACAATTCAGTGTCACATATGATTCAGTCAAAAGCACTTGAAAAACCACAGGGCAGTGCTGCTGAGAGACAGGCATTGGGGAGAAGGTGTGGCCTGGGGAGGAGTCCTGTGGGCTGGATAGAGAGGCTTGGGGGGCCACATTTGGCCCCTGGGCCCTAGAAAAATAAGGGGAGCCAGTGAAAACAGGAATCATTATAAGTATTATTATCATTTATTTTTTTCTCTAATGGGCTGGCAGTTAGTGAGACTGTAGACCATTACCACAGCCCACTTAAACTGGGACTTGGGTGTATGACAATAAAGATATTATTATTATTATTATTATTATTATTATTATTATTATTATTATTATTAATTATTATTATTATTATTATAGTTGGGGTTCCCTTTTTGTTTCCAAAGCTTGTAGGCAGACCTCTTTGAAACCCACATTTCCCCCAGTTGTATGTAACCCTGGCCAAATAGTGGTATGGTGCAAATAAGCAAATGTGCAGGCTTCCGGAGAGGAGATCATGGCTGCTTTATGCCTCACTGCTCACTTTGCTGCTATGCTTAGCTAAACTGTGGAGGGTCATTCAAACCTTGTGCTTTAACTCTCTCCACAAGCTGTAAACTATAGAGCAAACCTGTATGAGCTCATGCTCTGTTTGGAGATAGCTAAATCCTGGCTCAAAGCTTGGATGACATACTGAGCCAAACCATGGCTTAGTTTGGCACAGCACAGCACCAAAATGGCTGGGGAGAAGCAAATTGGCTTCATTCTCCTGTCAGGGAGCCTACGTGTTTGCTTATTACATACAAACCAGCCCAGTGTTTTTGTTGGATGCAGTGTGCATTCACATAGGAAGTGCTGAATTACCTTGGGCACCAGGTGAATGAACATTCAGAATATCCCACATACTTTCACAAATGATTTTTCTGCACTCTTAAGAGTACAACTCACATGATCTAGATTAGAACCAACACCTTTCTCAATACAGAGGGGACTACAGAGCACAAAGCTCCCAGGACTGAACTAGACCAGTGATTTCAAAAAATGGATAAATATCGTGCCAACGTTCTGCGGGTATATGTACATTTCAAAATTGCAGAGAGAGCTTGCTAGGCTCTGTCATGCATAAAGCCACGTAAATTTGGAGCACACTGCACTTTTTCCTCCTGTATCAGCAAATTTCTAACTGGCACTCTGCCTGTCCTGGAATAGAGAGGGGAGTCAGAAAACTGGTATGTGGGTAGGGCTGTTTTACCTCCCTCTTGAAGCCACTTCTGAAGAGGACATTGGCATGGACTAAAAAGTTTCTTTCAAATCACTAATAGTGGTGGTCAACCAGTGGTTGTCACTAGGCCAGGTCTGAACTGCAGGCTATCTGCTCACCACTGTATCTTATATCGGGAAATGTGTCCCAAAAGCGCATACAATATTGCAGCCAGGCAGCAGGATCTGTCTGAGGGTTTGCAGAGGCAATGCTGTTTGAGCAACTAACAACTTTATCACAGGGCAGGGATGGGGAACCCTTTTCAGCCTGAGGGCCACATTCCCTTCTGAGCAACCTTTTGAGGGCCACAGGTCTATGGAGTCGGGGCCAGATACAGAAGTGTGTTGAACAGCAAATGTAAATGCCGCCATTATACAGTTTCTAGTTTCACTGCATGGGCCTGGATACCTGGCCACAATGCTGCCCACCACAGAAGGTGAGAGGACTTGTAACATGCTGCTCACTTTGGGGGGGGGGTATCTGTACCCAACATGCATTACATTTTTTGCTTCCACACCCCTGCAACCCCCACAACCCTCTCGCAACCCTTTCAGTAATATGGGAGGAAACATCTCTTAAGCAATACAGTACCAAATGTTTGGGAATCTTCCAATAACAGTTCTCAGTAGAAGGAGACTCAACCTCTCTCTGCACTTTTTACACAGCTTGTAGTCCAGAAGAACAGGATCAACAGAATATACTGCTCCAGCTCCACCCAAACACAATTGTTCATTAACTGAGTCTTGTTAAATCAATTGGTCTACGTGGCCCAAAATGGTCCCCCAACTCTACAATTCTCTTATTTCTCTTTGCACACAGATCTGGATCGTCCCAAGGACTTGGAAATCACTGATCCTACCGAGACAACTCTCACTTTGCGGTGGAAAATACCCCGGGCTAAAATTGACCGCTATCGCCTTACTTACATGACCCCTGATGGGAGGAAGAATGAAATGGAGATTCCTGCCGATAGCACGTCTCACATCCTAAGGTCCCTAGATGCTGGGACAGAGTACACCATCAACCTTGTGGCAGAGAAGGGCAGGCACAAGAGCAAGCCTGCAACAGTGGTTGGCTCTACTGGTACGTGCCTTTGTGTTTGCATCTCCCCAAACAGGTTCTTGGATTGCACAATGGTTTCCAGCCTGAGGCCAATAGCCCCTTGTACACTGACCCTTTGGCTCTGACCCTTCAGTTCATGCCTCCATCCAAATTGTAGGCTTAAATTCCTATGGGGTGTGGGTACAGCAGACAAAAAAAGAAGAAGATAGGCAGCCCATAATATGCCTTTTCTGCAATCAGCCCCACTTCCCTCTTGCTCCAGCTTATGTTTGCATCATTTTAATGTTTCAAGAGTTCCAGTGGTCAGGCACATGAGCAGCAAATGTGCTTTGACCCCAAAGATGAGCCCTGTAATACGCCTCTTTTGCAAAGGATGGAACCAGGACACTGTGCGGTTATTTGCATGGCGATGCAAGTTGCCACATTAAATAGTCTTCTAGATTGACTTGGGACAGGATAGGGACAGACTGAACCTTAGCCCTATTCACACCTTAAATGCAACTTTAATAGCCACTTTAAAAACAATCTGGGAACTGTAATTCATAATGGGTGCTGACAGTTGTTAGGAGACCCCCTAGTTCCCTTGCAGAGCTACAGCTTCTAGAGTGGTCTAACAATCAACCTCTCTTCACTGGGAAGTCTGGGACTGGTAGCTTTGGGGGAAGTCATGACTGTTTAACATGGTGCTATACTGCTCTAAATGTATGGTGTGAATATGGCCCTTGTCATGCAAAAGCTCATTCCCTGGGAGAGAAACTATCAAAGGCACAAGTTTACATCTGATTAATGCTTGCAGCCATAAATATGATAACAGCATCTTCTTTCTAGGAAAGAACTTTTCAGGTATGAGTTTCCCAGCCAGCCATTCCAAGTCTTTAGCTCCAGTTTTGGTGGTCTGTGCAGCTAAAGAAGTAACAAGATCAAAGTTTCATTCTGTGCATATTTACAAGATGTGCATTGATATTCAGATTAGTGTCTGGATGTTAATGAAATCCCCATTGTTCCTTTTATGTTTCAGCAATAAAAAATAGAGTTCTTTGATGGGGGGGGGCTGGCATGGGCAGCTCATTGACACCATATGGAAGGTTTTTTCTTCACCTCTATAGTCTCATCTGGTTTTGAGAACCCAGGACAGTGAAATGCAGATGTTCCCCAAATTAGCGTATGCTCCACATTTTCCCCATTTAGGTATTGAGTACTTAGGGACCACAAGGAAGGGAAAGGGCTTTCTTTTAGATTTTCACATCCAATACTGATCATTTGAAAATTTCAAGGCAGACAGTTTCTTTTAACCATCTGCCAAGGCAAAACTCTAAAAAACGCACATGCTATAAATAACTGGAATCTCTCTGCATGAAATAAATTATTGGTCTATTGTGGATAGGGATGGTGGGAAGGTATTCATTGCTCTCATCTTGCCTAGTTTTATCTGTCAACTTCTATATGAGGAAGGTCCAGATTCTGAGGGGTATTCCCATTCCTGCTCAGTGGTAGGGCACCTGATTTGCATGCAGAAGACTGCAGATTCAACCCCTGGCATCTCTAGCTAGGGCTGGGAGAAACTCCTGCCTGAAGTCCTGTACAGCCACTGCCAGTGTAAACTATACAGAGCTAGATTGAGCAATTGTATAAGGCAGCTTCCTATCTTCCAGGGGAAAGGGCTGTAGCTCTGTGGTAGAGCACATGCTTTGCATGTAGAAATTCCCAGGTCCAATCCCCCAGAATTTCCAGGTAGGGCTATAAGAAACTCTGGCCTGAAACCCTGGAGAACTGTTGCCAGTCAGTGAGTTGTACTGAACTGGGAGCACGCCCATTTAGATCAAGGAATCCAAGTTAGTCATGCTTATTAATTACAGTAGGTCTACTCTGAATAGGACTTACATTGGTCACAACACTATGTAGACAATACTGGGTTAGATGGGCCAAAGGTCTGACACAGTAAAAGCCAGCTTCCTGTGTTCCATATTCTTCTAGGGATTGTATAAACGAGGTCTGAGCAAAAGTTGTATAAACAAGTGAGCTCAGATGTCCAAATCTGGACATTTCTGGCATCAAAGCCTTAAACCCCCTAGGGTTTTCTTGTTTTTTATTTATCAGTGATCGTCAGCCCAGAGTTATTTCTTCCCCACCCACCTCTTCCTGCTGGACAGGGACGCCAACTATAGGGGGCTCTGGGTGCCCGAGCACCCACACCGCAGGGCCCCTGACTCAACTTCCAGTGCCTCATGAAGCACCAGAAGTCATGTCCGAGGCCTTGTGAGACCTCAGAGATGCTTTACTAGGCCTTGTGAGGTCTTGGAACCTGACTTCCGGGTTCTGAGGCCGGGGGATGTGTGTGACGTCATGACATCACATCGCAACATGACATCATGACGTTGCATGCACTGGGCACCCATAACCTGGGGCCGAAGTTGGTTCCACTGCGGCTGGGGTCCCTCCATAATAAGTACAGGAACTCTTGCATCAAAGTACTGCTAGCCACTGTTCTGTCTCCCTCTGCCTCCAAGTGAAGTTGCCCTTGTCCCAATATATAAGCACCAGGAGGACCATTCAAACAAGGGCCCGGAAGGATGCTGGGATGTGACTCAGGGAGATGATTGTTCCCTTATTATATTCCCTTGATTGCCTCTAGCGTGGGCAAGGAATCTTCCATCCTGAGCCAAATCATACAAGACATGTTGCTTCACCCCTTCTGCTGTTAAATGACACTAAGTCCCTTTGTATTCCTTTAGTATCAGGCAGCTTGAATAACCCAGGCTTGGCCTTCTGAATTGGCTTCTGTGATTCTTAAGTTGATGTCCCCCAGGAACAACCCATGGAGGCGAAGACTGGGGCAGGAATTTGATAACATTCCTCCACAGCAAAACATGAGTGGGCTTTTAGGAGCTGCAGCCGATGTCAGTCACACTCTGGAAAATAAGGAACATGAATAACTTAGGTACATTGATTTTAGTGGGTCTACTCTTAGTTGGATATGTTTTGTGGGATTTGGGTCCTAGAAAAAGAAATGGTAGGAATAGTTCCAAGGCCCTGATCCAGATTAAGTTAGATGGTCTCAAATCCCACTGTAACAACAGGGATTTAAGTTGCATTTCCTCCTTGAAGCTCAGGGTGACACACATTCCCTGCCCGCCAGTGTTGTCTTCACAACATCCCTGTGAGGTAGGGTAGACTTAGCTTCATAGCTGCAGCTTAGGATTTGAACCTGAGTCTCCCCCACCCTTTTCCTGGCATGCCAATCACTGACTCTCCTTCTGGTTAACTCCTTCTGCTCAAGGACCACAGACAGACTGAAGTATAGTTCCATTTGAGACAAAGACAGTCAAAGTTCTACTTGTTCTCATTAACTTGAGTAAAACTGCTTCATGGTCTTCACCTCCTCAGCAGCAGGAAGGTTCCTGCTCCATTGTAAAGGGTTGGCTGATTCCTGGGACAAAGAAAACCACTGCATCTAGGCCCTGTGCTGTCAATACTGACCAACAGGCACTCCCTGAGGTTTCAGGTCCATCTCTTTAGGTAGTAAAGAAGACAGATTCACCCCAGTCAGCATCCAGGAAAGCATTCCCATCTGGTATGATTTAGGGAGATAGGAAGCTGCCCTAAAGTGAAGTAGACCATTGGTCCATCCAGCACACTATTGTCCCAATTGCTTGGTAATAGCTGTCCAGGCAGGACACATTCATTGTTCAGGGTTGAATCTGGGACCATCTGTATGCAAGGCAGATGTTCTCCCCCTGAGCTATGGCTGAAGTAACAGTGAGGGATCACATTTAAATTCTTTACAGCATTCATATTCTCAATATGAACAATATGAACCATATATAGAAATGGCAGCAGCAGAAGCTGGAGGCTTTGCTTAGAGTATAATAAATAGAGGAATTTCATTTTTGGAAGGAATGTTTATAGCCAGATATCTGTTGTCCATCCAAGAAGCTCTTAACTCAAGACTGTATTTATTCTTTTCTTAATCTACCTGCTATGTCTGGCTACTGTCGCCTCATCTAGGCCTCTATATTTCTCATATTTATTATATTTCTACCCCATTCTTCCTTTTAGAGAGCTCAGAATAGCTACATGTAGCTCCCAGTCCAAGCTCATGCCTGCTTTGCTTTGGCAATTTCATAGAAACAGATCATGCACTGGGTTGTTACTAGGATGGGGAAGAAACTGGATTCAGTTTGCATTTAAAGATAAACCAGCCAAATTCACACTTTCCCAAATTAATGTGAATTGAAGCACAACCATCAAAATTCATACTGCTCTGAATCTTGTGATGTAGTTCTCCAGCCAAAAAAAAAATGTACAAAAATGCATATACTAGTATACTGTGTGCAGGAGCATGCATATTAGTGAAAATAACATACAGAAATGCATTATATTAGGAAAATCTGATTTCTTAGTTGTTGAAAGCATGGCATTTTACCCATTTAACCACTGTATCCGAGAAAATATGAAATTGCTGTTCACTATGAAAACAGGACTCTCTCCCCTTGCCAGTAGAAGACAACTAATATGGAGATATAGGGAGCACTATCCACCCCCTTCCTTGAAAACATAGGAGTCAACTCCTAGGGGCTGTGGGGGCTTTGGTCCCCACAATAAAATATTTACCTCCTTTACCTCATTCGTTACTGCATTCCTGTAATAGCTTTGGGGGAGCAAATATTGAATTGTTAATGGTTTACTGTAAAGCAGCAGACTGTATGTGTGTGTCTTACAAAATGAATATCAGATGGAAATCAGTACCTGAATTGCCTTTTTAGATCCCACAGCTTAATATTCTTGCTTGCTAAAAAGCTATAGCTTTACTGAGGCTATCAAGGTTTATAGGTGGCTTCGCTGATGTCTGCTTCCTCAGCTGTGTTCCCGAATCTCTTTTGGAAATCTTATCCCCAGGTTGTCTCCTAGGACATATAGCTCCTGAAGTGTGTGTATAAGTGAAAGGGAGATGGGCTCATAAATACGTAACCAGGTAAAAATGGAACTCATTACCATGAAAGCTTTGAGACAGGCGGTACCTCATCACTCCTTTGCTTGCTTTGACCTTCAAATCTGATTAACCAATTTGGCTCTCTGTCCTTTACATCTAGAAAAAGAGCCTGAGCTGGGGAATTTATCAGTCTCAGAGGTTCACTGGGATGGATTCCAGCTCACCTGGACGGCTGGAGAAGGGGCCTTTGAGAACTTTGTCATGCAGGTGCAGGAGCCAAACCAGCCAGAAAATGGACATAATATCACCATCCCAGGCTATTTGCGATTTGTGAATCTTACTGGCCTCCTGCCAAGCACTCTTTACACTATCACTCTCTATGGTGTGACTCGGGGCTACAGAACAAAGCCCCTTTCAGTTGAATCCATGACAGGTATCTTCTTCTCTTTTTTTGCATCTGCTCACCTGTTTCAGCCACCATTTCTTGCTTCCTTCCTTCCTTCCTTTGCAGAAAGAGAGAGAATGGCATCTGCTCAACCCTGCATTGTTTCCCTCCCTCCCTAATGACGAGCAAATCTCCTGTAGGTTGACTATTTCATTTCATGGTAACCTGTGGAACCACTTTCTGGAGAGCTACCAATTGACATGCTACTTGCTTCCCTGCTATTTTCATCTAAAAAACAGGGACAGGGGTTTATCAGTTGTGATGCTTTCCTTATTTGAAGAACATCCCTAGCAGAATATTAAGGAACTGAGTGAAAGGAACTGAGGCTTGGCTGTAGATTAAAGTAATCTTCCAGCATGAAAACCATAGTCCTAAATCTATGCTCAAAGGCACTTTCCTCTGCATTTAATTTCTTTTATAATCATCTGTATTCTGAAGATCTCCAGGCAGCATAATATGCCTCTTCTTCCACTCCATATGCTATCAGCTCAGTACAGTATTTACAAAGTTTCTTTGCAAGTGTTTCAAAAATGTGCAGCTATTTCCTGAGAGTTTTCTCCCAGTTTAGTGTGTGTGTGTGTGTGTGTGTGAGAGAGAGAGAGAGAGAGAGAGAGAGAGAGAGAGAGAGAGAGAGAGAGATAATGGATATTATTGCAACTTTCCCCTCTAGAGTTGTGCATAGGAGAAGACTCAAAATCATTTCTAGGGAGCTGCTCTGCATTCTGCTTCTACGCATGGGGGCCTTGATTATCTTCGACATCATCTATTTTGCATTGGCTTTTAGCTTTTTTCCTTATTTGCTTGCTTGAGCTGGTCTCTCCCCCATTTCATCTCCTGCATTGTTCAGCTCGGGACTTGAAGTCAAATAGAACAGACTTTGAACTTTCAGTTAAAATCAAAATTAAAATCAAATTCAATGTTGTTTCCCTTCTTCAGCGATGAAGCCCGAAGTCAGCAACTTAACAGTTTGGGGCATCACCCCTGAAGGCTTCAATCTCTCCTGGATCACCACCAAAGGAAACTTCGAGAGCTTTATCATTGAAATTATTGATTCCAACAGGTTGCTGGAACCCATGGAATACAACATCTCAGGCCATTTAAAGGCTGCTCATATCTCAGGGCTGTCCCCTAAAACTAATTTCATTATCTACCTCTATGGAGTTACTCGTGGTTTCCGTACTCAGGCATTAAGCACTACAGCTACTACAGGTATATGATCCTACCTCATGTGTTATTCAGTTTCCTTTTCAAGACCATCCTTAACCTCAGCATCATTTACTCTTTCACACTTCCTATTGCCTTCTGTTGAATTGCAGAAATGGACAACCAAAATTGTATGTGTGCTGAAGTGTTCCCTTACATGAAAAGATATTTGGAGCTTTTTTCATGGGCTTTTTTTTTTTTTTTTTGTAGGGAGAAGGGGCAATAAAGTGGAAAATTAACTATTTGTGTATGCCACTTTTAAAGTCATTGTTTAACTATGAAAGAGGTAACAATGGCCACCAACTCGGATGGCTTTAAGAGAGGAGTACACAAATTCATGGAGGGTAAGACTATCATGAGGCACAATGGCCAAGTTCTCCTTCTAGTCTGTATGCCTCTGAATACCAGTCGTGGGGAATCACAGATTGTGTTAACAAGATGGTGGACTATGGTAGGCCTTTGGCTTTAATCCAATAGAGCTCTTTTTACAATTTTGTAACTGAGATAAGTTTTTCTTCCTCTCTTATAAACACTGAAAGTAGGGGTTATCTGGTGAAGATGGCTGTGGCAGATTTAGGACAAATAATAATAATTCACTCAATGCCTATTTAAATTATAGGACTTTGCTGTGGTGCAGCAGAGATTTTATTATGTTCCATGAAGAAAAGAAGCCATTTTTTCTAGAAGTGTAGAACATGAGCGCATAAGGGAAAATGAGAATAGAAATGCTTGTTAGTCCATCACAATATCCTGTTTTGATGGACTTGGGAAATTTCTAAGTAGTTTTTTTCTAAGGTATATTATACTTTCCATTGATCCTCCAAAGTTTCATAGGGTAGAGAATGGAAAGTGTGCTAAATATATGTAGCCATATCTAGCATCTCTTGTAGCCCCTTGCAGATGTTGGTTATACATGGGAAGAACTAATGAGTGTAACAACAAATCGCTGTTCCCAGGGAACTCTGGGAATTGTATCTCTGTGAAGAGAATAGAAGTCTCTTAACAATTCTTGGCACCCTTGACGTGTTAAAAATGTGTAGTGCAGGTGGGGCCTTAATCTTAACAATAAAGTCTCCACCCACCCCAGTTTCACTAAAAATATGAAGTTATGAAATTTCACATTATACATATAATATTATACACATACTATATACCCCCCCAGATTTACTAAAGATTTACTGAAGTAACCTGCACATAAATAGATAGACACACCAACACACATAACTCTATAAAGCAGTCTCAGCTAGCACAGTCTATGTGGGACTAGTAGTCCAACAAAACCTGGAAAGCACCATGTTGGTATCAAAATGCATGTTTCAATATACGTATAAGAGGAAACAGAGGAAACAGAGTACAGCATGAGGCTTGACATTTTATGGGTATTATCACAAATATATGCATAAATGTATTTTTAAACATAATTTTGCATATAATTATCCAGACTTTTTAAAAAAAACAACAACAACAAACCAACCAACCAACAGTGCACATAGTTTAGACAGAAGTAGGTTCTCAATACAAGAGACAGTTCAGTGTGAGAAAAGCCTGTGGGTTAGAATTCTGTATATATATATATCTCTTTAAAACTGATTCATTTCTATCCTAGTCGTCTCAATGCTACCTACTGCTTTCCTGTATTTTTGCCATTGTATAAATTGGACAACCAAAAAGCACCCTTTAAAGGTTGCTTTAAATGTTAGCTCTACTCAGAGTAGACCCAGTGACTAACTTAAGTCCATTAAATTCAGTGGGTGTATGCTCAGTAGGATTTAGCCGGATACAACCCAAAGTTTACAGGTAGGATTCCACCGGGCATGTTTCTTCTGCATCCTTGAGTTCTTCTGTTATTGTATTCCACCTTGGAAGTTTTGCCCATGTTGATTCCAATGTGTTTTTTCCTCATAGTAACTGCACATCTCCTTAGCAAACTCACAGTTTCAGATACTTCCTCTGACAGCCTGTCCCTCATGTGGGAAGCGCAGGACGTTGCCTTTGACCATTTCCTCTTAGATGTTAGAAACACCAACAACCAGTCTCTGGACTCCCAGCAGCACACAGTGCCAGGGGACTCTCGGAGCTTTGTTCTCATCAATCTCAGACCGAACTCTAATTATACCCTCCAGCTTCATGGCTTGGTTGATGGGCAAAGTAGCCAGACCTTGATGACATGGGCTACCACAGGTATATCACCTCCAAGATTTGCCTTTTCTCTGATTCCTTTTACTCATAAGTGCAGTTTCCCCAAGTATGATATTTTCCTTCCTGTCTTAATTTAGAAAGGGTGCTTATTTCTCAGAACCGGAGTAAAACTGAAAGGAGGACAATGTTGTTACAACTGTTGTGTCCCAACAATTAAGGACTTCTTCTGTACATGCACACATGCTAATCTACATCACATATGTGTGTGTGCTACTTACAACATACATATATGCATATATAAATATATGTGTATGTACTTGTTCCAGCAGACATTTTTCTACAGCATCACTGCATCTGATCTCCCATCACTGACCATCATTGCACTTCTTCTGTCTTTCTTCTTCCTGCCTTGATGTTTTCATCATGAGGCCTTGCTATCCCACAGTTCTTGTCATCCTGAGAGATAAATCTTTGCATGCCACCTTGCTTTATGATGGCACATATCAGTGTTCTGCTGTTGGACCTAGAAGACACCTCAGTTACTTATATTTTCAGTATTGCAATGTATCAACCAAAGAGAGATGGGAAGCTGCATGGTTGGTACCAATACCATTATACATATCAAGAGTCTCATCTGTCTGGCATCTCTGCATATATTATTATGCTGAGTCAGTACTTGGAATGGAAAAGCAAAGCCCATCTCTTTCTTGAGCTTCCAGCCCAAGAGTACAGTCACTTCTACCAATCATCCACAAGATGCCAGCGTGTTTTGCTAACAAAGGCACCTCCAGGGTAACCAAGATCCTACTGTATGTCTTGCCTGACAGGATTCTTTCATTTTGCATTGCATGCAGGAGCTTTTAAGTTCCAAGGGCTATGCCTGATCTGACCGGAAAAGCATGCTTTGACAATGTCCAAGTGGTGGAGAAATGTTGGGAAAACTATTTCAAACTTGCATGTTAAGTCTGGTGGTGCTATATCTGTCTTCTGTGTTGCTGTACATTCCACCATCTTCAGGTGATCATGAGATCACATTGAGCTTGTTTCTTTAAAGGCACATGAGCATTACAAAACCATGCCAACACTGCTTTGTCACCATATGGCAGCATGAGGGCAGTTCTAGCATGAGTCCTTAATTGGGGTCAGTTAGGTTTCACACATGCAGTAAGCAGCGCTGAGGCAAGCACAGCTTCTTGGGAGCTGGCGCCTGCTTCAGTTCTGCTTTGGTCCCTGCTCACAACCATTTTTCTCCCTTCCATTCCTGAGGCAAAAAATAAAACATCTTACCTTGGGGAAAGAGAAGGGAGACTTATTGGGGGGCTCTCCTAGATGAGCAGACCATCCATTGATGCAAGTTATGTCATTTTTATACTCTGGACTTAGTGGTTTTGTGCCAGGGGTGGGGAACCTCACATGTTGTTGATTAAGTGATGCATCTTCTGTTTTCTCTACCACCACATGGCTGCCAACCAGTAATGCTTTTCTCTTTCCGCTTTTTGTGTTCCCTTTTTCTTCAGAGGTCGAACCACAGCTGGGCATGCTTACACTCACAAATGCTAAGGCCAACACATTCAACCTTTCCTGGACCACAAGAGATGGGCCTTTTGCAAAGTTGGCTGTAAATGTTAGAGATTCCCATTTGTTCCGGGAGTCTCAGAAGCTTTCGGTGTCAGGAGAGGCTCATGACACTCTCGTCTCAGGCTCAGTAGATTATACTGATTATGACATTAACATTCAGGGCACAACCACAGGCGGGAGACACACTGAGTCTCTCATCTCTTTGTTGATGACAGGTACCCATTTAAAAGACATCGGGTGTTTGTTCCCCCCACCCCTTCCATTCCCCTCCTATTTGGATTAAATGAGTTGGCAATTGTGATTGCGGCATTTTCACCATGTACTGCCTATCCCATATCTAAGAATGTTGATGGATTACAGCTTTGTGGAGCAAAGTTGATTGACTTTCAATTGAGGGTTGCCTGTTTGTTTGTTTTAAACCAAACAGCAGTAGGCAATGGACAATACAAAATTTATATTACTATGTGTCTGGAGAAGAAAACATTGACGGTTAATATGATCTCCATCTTCGTGTAATTGTAGCCATGAGATCTTGGACTGCCTTGGAAGGTGGTAAATTCTCCTTTGCCAGAGGTTTTAGACAGATATTGTTGGGCTCAAATTGCCATCAATCCCAGCCAACATGGCCAATTGTCAGGGATGAGGTCTAACAACATCTAAAGAGCCACAGGTTCTCTGCTGCTATACACAATTACTTGGAAGCAAGTTCCATTGACCACACTGAGACTTACTTCTGAGTAAACACACTGAAGTTTGTCTACCACTCTCATAGATTTGGTTTCCCAAACTTGCATCTCCAGCTGTTTTTGGACTACAACTCACATCATCCTCAGCTAGCAGGACCAGTGATCAGGGATGGTGGGAACTGTAGTCCAAAAACAGCTGGAGACCCAAGTTTGGGAAACACGGCCATAGATATTTAGAAGGCACTGAAGCAGAGCTTCCATAGTCTCGGTTATGACTAGGACAGGTCCATGCAGGTGTTGATGGGTCTTCTAATAACCTGATCTCAAACTGCAGCATAACCCTTTGTGCAGCTAACATAGACCACATCATGAAGCTTGACTGTGCTATCCATGGAGATATTGCATTGTACCCAAACTAAGTTCTCTTCAGAGTAGACCCAAATTATTCAGTTCATTGATTTCAACAGGTTTATTCTGAGTAGGACTGGCACTGGATACAGCCCACTGAGTGATGGATATGCATGTATGAATCTACCTTGAAAACTATATACATTTATTTCACCATTAATACTACACTGTAATAGTTGCTAGTTTCCCCTGCTCCCCCATGGAGACCTGTGGTTGATATCAAGTTACACGCACTGTCTTATCTAACTCTTTTTTTTTTCTCCTTTGTGTTTTTCACACCTTCCCCTTCTTTCAGAGCCTTTGCCCCCACTGGAAAACCTCACTGTCTCAGGCATTAATCCATATGGCTTTACAGTGTCCTGGATGGCATCAGAGAATGCCTTTGACAGCTTTCTAATAATCGTGGTGGATTCTGGCAAACTGCTGGACCCCCAGGAGTTCCTCCTCTCAGGAGCCCAGCGTCAGCTGACACTTAGAGGTCTCATAACTGGCATTGGCTATGAGGTTGTGCTTTACGGTTTTGCTCATGGTCGCCAAACTAGGCCCTTAAGTGTTGTTGCTCTAACAGGTATTTTAATGCAACTGGAATGTTCTCTACCTCTAATGCACACTTTCTTCATCCTTCCTCTGGACACTTTTTTTTTTTTAATGCCTCATTTGGTGACCAACCATGGTTTCCCTCATCACTAGCTACTGACACATTCACTAACATGACTCCCATACTTCTTTTTCTTGGATGCCCTATCTCTTGGAGAACCAAACTGAGAGAACCAACAGATGTTGATTTGTTCAGATGTCTTTGAACCCCTATCCGAAGGGGGAGTTTCAATGTATCCTCATTGATTGAATCTTTGTTTATACATTCTACTTCTCTTCCCTTGTTTATTTATTCTACTTTTGGAAAAGCAGATTGCATGAGGTACACAGCAAGAGAAGAATGTTCCTATCCAAACACTGATCAGGGTTAACTTCAAGAAAACTTGAGCTTTCAAGAACTCCATGAGTGTTAAACTCCCTATGGGCTGGGTCATTCTGCAAAATGATGACAGGGACAATACCAGCAGTGAACATTATGTCCAACCAAGTATTCTGAAGGGTACCCCACATCTAAACCCATCAATATATCCATTTAACTAAACTCAGCCCCACCACCATATTGTCTCCATTGGAAAGCTTCAGCAGTGGCTTTGAACAAGGATTTAAATCCGTGTTAGGAACTTACTTCTGAAGGAAGAATAATCTTAATGCTTGGAACATTTTTCAGTAGTACTCCAGGACTCCTTAAAACACCTCTTCTCCATGATAGTCCGATCTATTTTCTTCATACAAGAGAATCTGCAATGATGGCCAATATGATCTAAGTTTGCATACATAGCTGAGCTTTCATATTCCTTGTAAGCCAAGGTATCCAGCTTCATTGGAATCCTATTGGGAAAGATTTTACTTAGTTGATTAATATATTGCCTTTCTTCCATAGAACTCAACGCAGCACAGCATACATAGGATTCCTAGGCAATCTCCCATCTAGGCACTAAATAGACCTAGACTGGTTTTGAGCTGCAGCCAAGTAGCGAACTCCTAGTTCAAGGATATGATCTAGCCCTCTATAAATAATTTGTCCTGCCCTCTCAAGACCAATGGCCAAAAGGAAAGGAATAGAAGTAGACACAGCACTGGGATGGGTGGAGATGCTTCCCTAACATCACATTGATCATTTAATGGATAGACAGGAGTAATATTCCCTCTCTTCAGCTGATCTGCTTTGTTCAGCTGATGAGGAGGTTGTCTGCCTGTGTATGTCCTTTGTATGTGCATGTGAGAGTGTGTGGGGATCATACCCATCACTGCATTGCCCCACTAACCTCAGTCTGAACTTAGCCAGCATCCACCTGCCTATCTTCTTTCTTGCAACCAGTCCAGGGTGTTTCAGTGTTTTAGTCTCAGTGTTGCCCCTTGTAGAACCCTGCAGGAAGCTCTTGACCGTCCTACTCTCTCTCTCTCTCTCTCTCTCTCTCTCTCTCTCTGTGTGTGTGTTTAATCCTTTAAAAAAATCACCATATTAATTCAATTCCTAGCCAAGAAACTAAGGATTTTTCCAATCCTTAGCAGCATTATTTGACATCTACCCATATTTACTTGTAGCCTTTCTGTTCTCTCTCTCCATCTCTCTTTCATTATCTCAGAATATCTTGCTAAGTAAACACAGCTCCGGAAGGTGCAAGAAAATTGATGCTACAGCAATCTTGGTAGCTTTTGAAGCATGCATGGCTAAACAGTGATACCGCTTTATTTAGTTCCTTCCACCTGTAAAAGTGCAACAAGTGCACTGCTGCATCAGACCCAAAGTCCATATAGCCAAGTTATCTTTTTCCACTAGTGGCCAGCCAGATGGGCTTGGGAACTATTATGTCCCCAGAGGAACTAATTCTAGTTCACATATGTCCCTTTACAAAATGAGCTAGTTCAGTTCATGTTCAGTTCTCAGTTCCATCTAAGTTCATCCAAAGTAACCCTAAGCAAAAAAGAGAAAAAAATCAGCATTCCCAAGTTGCTGAACTGAAGTATACAATATATTTAAGACTAAGAAGACATCAGAACACACACACAGTAGACTGTGAATTCTTTGGTTTATTTACCCCAATTGTGATGTTTACGTTTAAAGGCCCAAAGAGTAAATAAACAAACAAAACCCACATGTAAGAAAATAAATCTGAAGAAGAACTAGAAATTGTTCAAAGTTTCTACCCCCAAATGAACTTAATTCATGTTTAGTTCACCCGGAATTTTTGAGGACCACTTTCAGGTGTGGTTCAGAAGGGTTTTTTCTAACAATTCAGTGAAACCAAACTACTTAAACCAAACTAGTTCACTACAAACATGTGTGCTGCCTATGTACCTGGAAGGTTAGTTTGTGATGGCCTGACCCAGTTCAAATTTTGGCACCAGGGAGGGAAGGACATGCTACAGCCAGATAAGAGCTTTTGCACCTGGGACTATGCTCATCTTGAGATCCAGATGCTCATTACAAGCTGGGCACATGCATAATATGAACCTAGTATTCCAGTGAAATCACTAATCAAACTGCTTCAGTCAGGTGTCAAACATGCACCATGTGGATCAGATTTGTCTGAAGAGGTGCTACATAGAAGAGAGCAAAAATTTATTCTCATCTGTGTCAGAGAAAAGAACTAGAACTTTGTGCTTATGTTACAGGAGATCAGGTTTCAGACAAGCAATAGGAAAACATCTTGCTAGGGGAAAGCAGCTCAACAATAGAACCAGCTACCTAGGGAATTGGTTAGGCTCTTCCTCAGTCGAGAGTCATCTGCTCAGGCATGAAAAACCTCTGCCCCTCCAAATGTTATTAGACTTCAGCTCCCATTAGTCCCATACAGCATGGCCAACAGGGAATAGTAGCCCAACAACATCAGGAGGACTGCAGAAGCTCCCCGCTCCTGCCCTCCATTTTTTGTATGGATAGGGCAGAAGGGGTGGTTCAATAAGACAGTGCCCCACCAACCCCAGGTATCCCCACCTGCCTGCCTTCTTGCTTATTACCAGTCTCAGTGTTAGTCTTGCAGAACTCAGCAGTGAGGAGGTTGGGAACAAAACTGAAATAAGTTGACTCAGCATATCATTGGCTTCACCTCCACCTACTGATAGCCTCCTCGTCTTCTGTGCCACCAGCCACCACTGGATCAGGGGTGCTGGACTAAAGGGGCTACAAACTTATTATAATTTGTGAATTGGAAGAATAGGTTGTTTTGTTCAAAGGCGTGCTTTGATGTGAACCCGGGAAAACGACAATGTTCAGATAATTTACAGTGGTTTTGCTTTTAATGACCTTCTTTAAAAAAAATGAGCAGAAAAATAGGAGATTCTGATGGAAGACAGAGAACGAATGAACATCAGGCTTACTACCAGCATGTTTTAATATTGCATGGCAGGGGGAGATGGTGAGTGATTATGCCGTGCTGCTTTGGGGGTCCTTGAAGAGTGATCGCACCTACACCCACATATTTTGATAAGAATGTGTCTTGCTCATAATCTCTGAATGCATTTCCCTCCTTTTTTTGGATAGCGGATTCTTTCCACTTCTTTGAATTTGTGACGGAAACATTTACATCATACGCTAATCTGACTTGGGGCAAATCTCCTTGGAGTCTCCTCCTTTTTCTTCTTTTAAAGGAAATTAAAAATCTTATTTCTCCCTCTCTTGCTTTCTTTCTTTCTCTTTCTCCCCCTCTTGCACTTTCAGAAGCAGAACCTGAAGTGGACAACCTTCTGGTGTCAGATGCAACCCCTAATGGCTTTCGTCTGTCTTGGACGGCAGATGATGGAGCCTTTGACAGTTTTGTTCTTAAAATAAGGGACACCAATATGGTATCAGACCCTCTGGAACTAATTGTACCAGGCCATGAACGCACCCAAGATATAATAGGGCTGAAAGAAGGCACAGGATATTACATTGATCTCTATGGAGTTACCAGTGGACAACGTTCCCAACCTGTAAATACAATCGCTACAACAGGTATTGTTTGGATAAAGTGTGGCAAGGATGAGAAAGGCATGATCCACTCACCTGCATATGTGTGCATGTGTCTTTCACATCTGTACCTTTCTTCTTGACACGCTACATTTCCATATGCAGGGTCTTGTTTCTTTATTTTTTAAGGTGAAGGAGCATCCCATCATGTGAGCCCAACTGTCATTCTGAACTAAGGAGTATTATCCAGTCTTAGTCCTACTCAAAGCAGAGGCTTTGGAACTGATGGACATGACTAATTTAAGTACATTAATTCCAAAGGATAAAATTTAGCTGCAAGCAATGCTGGCTTTTCATACCATAAAAAATTGGAAAGTACAAAAATGGGTGTAACGTCTGTGGAATCCTTGTTGGAACATGCATCCATCACTGGTCAGTAGGTCTTCACACAGACCAACTCATGCAAAGAGGACAGCTATTTCAAAGTGGCTTTACTTGTTAAGCATAGGAAACTGTCCTGTAACAACTCAGACCATGGTCCATCTACTCAGTATTCACCAGAGTTGAGGAACCTCTGGCTCAGGGGCCACATTTAACCCACCAGGCCTCCCCATTTGAACCACAAGATCATTTTCCACAAACCATGCCCACTTAGACCACACCTGATGTCATAGGAAGTTCAATACTGTTTTATCACTATCTCTCCCCCACTCCATAGGCCAGCTTTTAACAGGTTGGAAGGAACACCTACAAGTCAATCAGTCAATGTTATTATGGTGCAAGGTGATTGACATGTCGGTGCTCCTGCCCTATCTGGGGTTTCAGGCAAGAGACATTCCAATCCCTACTTGGTGATGCCTTGGATTGAACCTAGGTCCTTCTGCATGGAAAGTACATACTTTGCCACTATGATACAGCTTTTCTCCAGGATAAATATCTATTAGCTGTTTTTAGTGCCTCCTTCCCACCATCATCAGTGACAGAATCTGAGTCAGCCCTTTTCAGAATGACTTAGGAGCCCAGGATTTAATTCTGTAAGTTGGTAACAGGAAAAAAGTCCATTAAAATCTCCAACAACATTGCTTATAGTGCAGCAATTCAGAGAGCTTCAAGGAATCGTGGTCCTCATGATGTGTGAGTGACGTGTAATTAGCTTTTGATTTTATGGCTTTCGGTCTGTCAGTACACCCAAATTTTGATGCTAATGCAAAAAAGATTTTCCCAAAGGCAAATAAAGAAACCTGCGACACCTGGAGGGCCATGGGTCCCCATCCCTTCTGCACTGAGGTTTGGACTGGAAAGGGTAAATAGGTCCAGATGCTATTGGACTCCAACACCCATCAGCCCTTAGGATAGCTTTTTCTCATTCTTTCCTTACAAATCTTGAAATGCTGAAGATGTTTCAGAATTGGGTTTTGTAAGCAAAGTCAAATTAGGAAAATGCATACATCCTCCAAATTTAGAAGAAGAAGAAATTAGTTGAACTTTAACTTGCATGTCTTATTAGATTATTTTAATGTGATTTGCTTCTGGTATTTGTCTCTTGCTTGCTAATGGACATCTCTTGTGTGGGTTGCTTATTTTTTATTTTTTATTCAAAAAAAAACCCCTAAGTTGTTTTCATTGCAACTGGGGGAAAATCATCTATTTACAGTTAAAAGGCTGAATGTACATACTGGGCTGCCAGATTATTTTTTTCTTCTGGGTGTTGGATAGCTCTTCCATTTTATTTCCCTTTTGCAAGTTGACCTGCCAAAAGAAATGTAAGACCCGTAGCAAAAATCTTGACATGAAAACTTGTAAACTTGAACAGCTTTGATTTGCACATGGTTTTATCATTATCTGCAATGAGTATGCAGGGACATTTAACCAAGGGGAAGAGGGCAGGATATACACAAAACTGACAGATTTACATCAGCCACATTTTTTTTTTCTATTCAAAGAGTATCTACATCTGATGCCAATCATCAGCATAAACATTGTGACAAAAATGCCCCAACAATGCTATGAAGGCAAAAAGCTGGGAAATAGAAACATAATGACTATATGCCCTGTCCAATCTACATTTCCACTGGAAACTCCTAGGTGTGTGTGCATGAATACACAGTCATGACTTACCCCTAATAATCCTGGTAACACTAGTGTGTTGGAGGTGCTGTGAGGTGCCTAGGAGATGCCTTGTCTGCTCACAGAACTACAGTTCTAAAAGTAGTTTAGCAATCACTCTTCCTGGGAAAATATGGGTATTGTAGCTCTGTGAAGGGGTCTCCTGACAACTCCCAGCAGCCTTAACAGACTGCTGTCCCCAGGATTCTTTGGAGGAAACCATGACTGTGTAAAGTGGGATGGTACGTTAATCATCAGATGACACAGTTGGTTAGAGTGTGGTGCTGATAATGCCAAGGATGCAGGTTTGATCCCCATAAGGAACATCTGCATGTTCCTGAATTGCAGTGGGTTGGACTAGATGACCCTCAGGGTCCCTTCCAACTCTACAGTTCTATGCTTCTATGGTACTGCTTTAAGTGAATACTGCAGATGAGGACTAATTCCAGTTTTGGCCCCACCTTCCTCCCCATTGAGTTCTATAAAAGGGTAATACTGAAACTAAAGAAGGGAAAGTTGATAGCCAGGCCCTGGAGCATAAATGTGCAGAGGCTTCCCCAATACAAGAGCTCCATGTTCACAACTGAGAACACATGAATCTCTCAGCTAGAGCTATGACACCTGACATACTATCAAAGACCATGAATGATCCATTTTGAGTACAGCATTTGCTATCCTGATGTCGTCTCCTGGCGGAAGGTGTCTTGGGATTTGAGCATTACAATTCTTTTGGGGGGGTCATGGGGGAGTTGTGTGCAGTATTGACTACAACTTCAAGATCCTTGTCAAAAACAAAAACTTGGCCATGAAGACAATCATTTGCCTGTGCCAAGTAAAAATGCTTTGTGGTATGGAACTTTCCATTCCAGTCATGACACTGGACCAAATATTTATTGTAGCTCCTGGACTGGAAATCTGAGACCGTGTGTGTGTGTGTGTTTTTTTTTCCCCTACCAGCCTGGCTGATGCAACAATTTGTTAACTCCTTCTCTTTGTTTGCCTTACTGTCTGTCTCTTGGTTAGCAATGGGACCTCCCAAGGAAATTACATTCTCTGATATTACCGAAGACTCAGCTGTGGTCAGTTGGACACCCCCACGGACAAGGGTGGACCTCTTCCGGATTACCTATGTTCCAGTTACAGGAGGTAAGGAAGAAGAAGGGTGTATGAACAGGGATGGGCCAGAGGAGGGGAAACTGGAGGTGGCCAAATGCCTGGCCCTCAGAATCTTTTCAGGCCACATCTCCCAATCTCCCACCAGCACTTATCTATGCCCTTCATGAATGGTTTTGCCTGACTTAAAAGTGTTCATGAACTGTGATCATTTGCTTGCCTGGATGCAGCTTAAAGAGAGATGGTATGTGTGTAAGATAAGATTTGCATCCGTTGCTTTGTCTACTTTTGTCTCTGACCCCATCCTCTGCTGGCATGTGCCTCCCCAACCCCCAAGGTTACCTGAGGAAGGCTATGACCCTTGGGATGAAATAATGTTTCTACCTTTTTCATAATACCAATGAAGCTGGATGTTGGGAGGTTCACAACAGACAAAAGAAAACACTTCTTCTCATGGTGCATAAAGGAACTATGGAATGCGCAACCAGAAGATGTTGTGACAGCCACCCACTTGGATGTCTTTAAGGGGAGATTAGACAAATTCATACCCATGATGGCTGTGTACTACCCCCAGCGCTGGTTGCAGTATGCATCTGAATACCAGTTGCTGTGGAAGAGGAGTAGGGAAAGAGCTGTTGTGCTCATGTATTTCTTGTAGCCTTCTCAGAAGCATCTTATTGGTCACTGAGAACAGGATGCTGGACTAGATGGGCGTTTGGCTCATGCAGCAGGGCTCTTATGTTCTCTTATGGCTGGTAACGTATTGTGAATGTTGGAGACAAAATACTTAAGCCTTTGCTTCTGGTTTCTGAACCTTGCACACTTAGTCCCACCAGTCACCCAAGCTACTATCTATTCCAGGTCCCCCCAATTATGTGACAGTAGATGGAAGCAAGAGTAGAACTAAACTGGTAAAACTGATCCCTGGCGTGGAGTACATTGTCAGTATCATCTCTGTCAAAGGATTTGAAGAAAGTGAGCCTGTTTCTGGATCTGTGACCACAGGTATGTCCCAGACGTTGATGGCAATTAAGTGATCAGTAGCCAGGATGCTTTACAGCAGGAGTAGGGAACAGGATCCAGAGCTCCTGTCTCCTGGTGAGCCATTTTGAGAAAAAGATAGGGCTGACCACTGTCAAACACCTGATGTCTGGTTACCACAGGTGTGCTCCTGATTCTTTCCTTTGGACTCAAGCGAGATTGCAAAGGAAGATACCTACCAATATGGGGTTGCAGGCAGACATAGTTTAGGGGCAAGGAACAGTTCCACTTTTGAGTGCAGCCAGCCACATTGGGGTTGGTAGCAAAAGCCCTGCTTACCATGGAAAAATGAAGAGTTCATTTTAAGGTTCCTGGTTGTTCTTTTTCAGCCATTTGGCGTAATGTCAGGTGTGCATATATAATGTCAGGTGTGCATGATCTGGGCGAAGTGGCTTTATTAGGCCTGCGGACTGGAGATTCCTCACAATTGAGGAAAGAGAGTAGAAAAGGGCAGATCCCTGCCCTGAGGAGCTTACAGCCTAAAATTTGACACAGAGGCAACAGTGGAGAAAGGGGAAGAAAGACTGGGAGAAACAAGGGACCAAGATATGGCCATTACAGTTGCATGCATTTAGACTTAGTTCCCACTGCATTACTGGGAACTAGAGGGCTATCCTTGACAGGAAATGTATGTCTTTTTTTCAGAAGGGATTTGAAGGAAGTAATACAGATGATACCACACAGGTGTTCTAGCAAGTGGTACCAAGGCAGATTGTGACATTCTATCTCTGTCTGTCTCCCACTCTATAGCTCTGGATAGACCATCAGGGCTAATGGCAGTGAACATCACGGATTCCAAAGCACTGGCTGTTTGGCAGCCAGCAATTGCTGCTGTTGATGAGTACATCATTTCCTATGTTACTGAGGGTGGTAAGTCAACATTGCTTTGAAGTAAGGCTGGGGCTGGGGGAGAAATGCGACCCAATTTTAAAGTCAAAACTACCAAATTTGCACTTTCTGAAATAGCATGTGAACTGAAACAAAGTCATATTTTAAAATCTGCAATCCTCCAGATTTTGCGATGCAGTTCTACAGCCAAGAAATGTGTACTAAAAATGCAGCTGCTGGGGGGAATAGTGTATATACAAATAACAACAAACAAAAATGCATTATGTCAGGGGAGATTGCTTTGTAAAAATGTGTGTCAGGCAAAACTGAATACAAAATGTGTATATTAGGAGAAATTCACACTACCATGCAGATGAGGATTTTTATTTTTATTTTTAATGCAAACAGTTGTGGCATTTTCTTCTTACCTACAACCACTCGAGGGGATGTCTCAGTCTGTCATTGGCCCTGGGTTCACCTCCTGCTGACCTCCCTCCTTTCTGCCCTACCAGTACCAATGGGCACCAGCCACAATTGCACTATTTGCTTTTTGCTAACTCTGTCATGGAGCTCTCCTAAAATTGTTGGGTTGTCCTTGGAGTAAACCCATTGAAATTAATGCACCTAATTTAGCAATGGCCGTGTTTCAATGGGTCTACTCTGAGTAGGACCAATGTTGGCTACAACCCATGAATTGCAGAAGAGTAGCCATGTTAAGTTATAGTATAAATATATTTGAAACGTTAAAGGTGTTTGTTGTATTTGTAGCCTGCTTTTTTTGGCAAGTTCATTTGTGATCCAGATTGGTTCAATGTGAATTGTAATTTGCATCGTATCCTGACTTAAGACCTTATGATGGGAGATGGGTTTGAGATATTTCTAAGAAAGAAAATAAAATGGCAGGGATGAAGTTCAACAAGCTCTCTCATCCAAGTGGGCTGTGTTGCAGAGTCCTCTTCTCTATATAGAGTGGCCAAAATTAGCTGAGGAGCAACACATGCATTGCAAAAAGCAGTGAATCCAATATGCCATTAGCTTAGAGCACTGTGATAATAATGTCAAGGTTGAAGGTTTGATCCCTGCATCTTCCTGCACTGAAGGGGGTTGGACTAGATTATCCTTAGAATCCCTTTCAACTCTACAATTCTAGGATTCTATGGTTCAACAAATGCACCTGCTGAATCCAAGTTGCTTGATCGATGTTCTGTCTTTCTTTGTTGTTCTAGAGCGTGAAATTACTCAGAGTGTCTCAGGCAATACTGTGGAATATGATCTCACTGGCCTCCGTCCAGCCTCTGAATATACACTCCGGATCTATGCCAGGAAGGGACCACAGAAAAGCACAGTCATATCCACCAAATTCACTACAGGTAGGTTCTGTTCTATCATAGGTTACTGATGAAGCTTGTGGTCCTAAAACAAGTATATTGCACTGGATTCTCAGAAGGGAGGGCTGAGTCTGCATGAGTTGGTTCCTATACATATCTTTTCCAACCTTGTTCCTTCCAGTTTTTTTGGACTATGACTCTTAACATCCTTGACTATTGTTCATGCTGCCTTGGGTCAATGGCAGCTATGGTTCAAAACATCTGGAAGGCACCAGGCAGACTGATCTTTATATTAAAATATATTTAAAATAAAAAATAAAAATAAAAATTTCTCATCTTTCTCCTAGACCTTGATGCTCCAAGGGATCTCACTGCAACTGATGTTCAGTTTGAAACAGCACAGCTAACATGGAAGCCCCCTCGTGCCCCTGTTACAGGTTACCTCTTGATCTATGAATCAATTGATGGCAAAGTCAAGGTAAGCATTTGAGTCTAGTATGATAGTCTCTGTTCTGTGCAGACTGCAAAGGGGAGGACCCAATATTAAGGATGCGTTCAGACATGCATTAAGTTTCCCTCTGATTATAATGACAGCACTTCTGTCTGTTTTCTAATGTGTCTTTCACACTGCAGTGGCTGGTGCATTATGGAACTATGAGTTTTAGACTGATATACCAGCATGTTGCAATAAATTTCATTCGCATCATTGAGCATGGTGTGACACAACAATGAATGTTGTTAGACAATATCACTACAGTGGACGCTCAGGTTGCGAACGTGATCTGTGTGGGAGGCATGTTCGCAACCTGCAGTGTTTGCAACCTGCAGCGGCACATCTGCACATGCACAGGTCGCAATTTGGCGCTTCTGCACATGTGCAAAGCGCCAAAACCCGGAAGTAACCCATTTCGGTACTTCCAGGTTCGGCGCAGTGCACAACCCAAAAACGCACAGCCTGAAGTGTCTGTAACCTGAGGTATGACTGTAATCCTTTACCCTTTCCGCACATGCCTGCTTTTGTTTCCCCATGACTGTTTGTTTGTTTTGCATATTGCCCTGTATGCAGAGGTCTTGGGGCAGTTCACAACATGAAGTTACAGTATAAAAAGCACAACATGCATACTAAAAATAATTAAAACAATTAACAATAATAATAAAAAATACACTCCTCCACAAAGGCCCCTAAACAATACACCAACCCAAAATACAAATACAAAATCTAAATTAATATATAACATTTAAAAACAATTTAAATCAACCTCCCCCTTCCAATAAAACAGCACCCACCCAAGTTAAAACTCTTTCTCCACTAGAATAATAATTTTAACAAAGGAGGGCTGGCCATCGCCCTCGTTCCACCACCAAAGTGCCCCTCATGAAAACCACAGGAAAGATCTGTATGCCCGTACACTGCCCCCAATTCTGTCACTTTATCTCACAATTTTCAAGGTTAAGGATGGTTGCAAATGTATCTTCAGTGGAATCAAATGGAAATGAACATGTGCTATCTTCCATTAGTTTTCCAGCTCTTGCGTTGTGTGAAGGCTCAAGTATAATGTGAGAATTAACAATTTGGGAAATGTTAGGGAAATGGAGTATACTGCTGTGTGAATGCAGCCTTAGAGCGCATGGCTTGTTTGGGAAAGTTCCCAGGTTCCCATATAAGCCTGACAAGAATCCCTGTCAGAAGGCCCCATAGAGCGGCAATCAATCAGCATTTCACAGGGCCAATGGTATATAGGAGCTTTCTACGTTCCTCCTGTGAACAGGAGTTCTACATCAATGGGGGGGGGGTGGTAATTATTGTTGTACCCAATGCCAATTCCACTCAGACTAGATCCCATTCAAACCAATAGGCCTAAGTTTGTCCTGACCATTAATTGAAATGGGTCTTCTCTGAGCGAAAATAATATTGGACACAATCCAATGTAACCAGAATTGCACTGCTCAGATATACATGAGACATATCAGAGGGCTTGGAGGGGAACACGAACATTTCCAGCAATGCACAAAACCTTTGTGGGTAGGACTTCAGGCTGTTGATGTGAATTTTAAGAGCAAAGAGGCCAAACTCAAAAAATGCTCTTCCTGGGCTGGAGGCTGCCATATTTGTTTCCCAGAATGCTAAGCATCCCCCATCATTCCAATGGGATCTCTGGGGACAAGAAACTGGAAGCGCCAGCCTAGGAAGGGCAAAGAGGAGTGGCAGTGAGTTTTGAACCTCTGCCTTCAAAATTCACCCCACCCCTGAAAATAGCCAGGGGGGGTACTGCCCTTCTCACATCCATGCTTTCTTCATAAAAAGCCTGGCATTGCACAGCCAAATTATTTGCCAGGAAATGCCCTTTGAGACCATTTTCGATGGGTGTCTAAGACATGATGAGTTTGGGCAGCAGAAACATCCCTTCTATTTAGTGCAGTCATGTTCATAGAGATGCCACAGTAGGAGATACATATTTGATGTGCTCCAAATATGCTGCTGTGCTTAGTGCATGTATCAGCCAAGTTCATACCAACACTAACCTTGCTTTCTAGCTATGCCACCAGCATATTCTTGTATGAAAGATTTATCTTAAAGAAACCATTCCCTTGCTTCTAATGTGGCGTGGTGTGAGAAGATCTTATCAGGAACAGAAATGGCCTCATCAATCTTTGACACTGTTTTCTTAAGGTAGCATGAATGATTCAACAACCATGTAAAATATGGAACAAGTCTTCATTCTTAATTCATTCACCCTCCATTCATTATTGATTCCCCCCACCCTGCAGGAAGTTATCCTGGGACCTGAGTCGAATTCCTACAGCTTGTCAGAGCTGAGTCCATCCACCCAGTACACAGTGAAATTACAGGCCCTAAACCGGAGTTTGAAGAGCAAGATCATCCAAGCAATATTCACCACAAGTATGATACATGCAGGGACTGGGAGGTGACACTTCCTACTCCTACCCCCCAAAGCAAACTGGCCCATATTTCAATACAACTGCTGTGTGCCTGACGCTGGATTATCACATTCAGTTCTGATTGCATCTTTTAAAAATGCCATAGAGCTGGGAAAGGCAGCTCAAGGGGAAGGGTGGTTTCTCAGTCCTCCCCCAATCTTTGTTCTCCAATTTTACCAGGAGCTAAGCCATGGTCTGAACCTGGGCCCATGTTTTGCCTTAAGCAACAAGCTATAGTCATGAGTTGTTCTTGGCATACCACTCATAGTTTGTCTGGAGGGAGACAAATCATGATGCATGCTTCATACATAATGCTGAGCCAAACCATGGCTTAGCTTCAGGTAACACAGCAGGAGAAGGACCAGGGAAGATGTGGAGCAGCCACAATTTCTGCTGTGTGGACCCTTGTACTTCCACATTCAAATGTAGGAATGATTTGCCTCAGCGTCAGGCGTGCCAACTTGAATAGAATATGGGAGGGGGGCAGGTAAGCCCTATCCTGCATATTTGATCACATGATGCAGTGCACACACAACATCTGATTGGCAATGGCCATCAACTTGGGGGGTGGGGGCAGCCCCCTCAAATATTTTATTGCAGGGGCTGAAGCCTCCATGGCCCCTAGAAATTGGCTCCTATGCTTATCGTAAATGTTGTCATGGTGGTCAGAATTTGACATCTTTGTTGGGCCCAACAAAATCACACCTTTCTTTCAAGAGAGGTCAAGAAAGAAATGGGACACTGCACCCCTAACCTCCATGTGCCACCAGACAGCCTGATTTTCTACTTACATCTTCTCCAGAGGATCAAACTGCCTATGCCAGTTTCCTCTTAGTTAGTGTCATGCCACATTTACACCATACAGTTAAAGCACTATGTTTCCTTAGCTGTGGTTCCTGCACTGCTGGGGATCAGACTAGATAGCTCTTTAAACAGCCATGTTCCCCCCCCCCCCAAATGAATTCTGGGAGCTATAGTTTGTTAAAGGTTCTGAGTGTTGCTGGGACACCCTCTATTCTCATACAGAGCCACAACCCCCAGTTCCCAGTGAATATGAATTGATTGTTTAAGTGCACTGGTAATTGTAGCCCTGGGAAGGGATTGAGGATTTCCTAACAACTCCCAGCACCCTTAAAAACTACAGTTGCCAAAATTCTTTGGAGGAAACCATGGCTGTTTAAAATGGTATCATAGCACTTTAAATGTATAGTGTGAATGGGGCCTGGGTGTTGCTCTTGTAGAACTCTGCAGAGAGGAATATGGCGACAAATCTAGAATTAGTTGGCTCTGCCTCCACTTCTTTTGGTCTACCTGCCTTCTTCCATGTCTGGCTCAATAGGCACCACTCACCACTGCTTTCTCGGTAACAAGTGCTGGTACTCAAGTAGTGATTCTTTGCTTGTTCCCCTTTGCTGCAGCTGGACTCTTGTATCCTTACCCCAGAGACTGCTCCCAAGCTCTATTGAATGGAGAAACAGCCTCTGGCCTCTACACTATTTACCTAAATGGCAACAAGTCTCAGCCTACAGAGGTGTTCTGCGACATGAGTTCTGATGGAGGTGGATGGATTGTGAGTATTTGTACTACTCTACTTACTTAATTACTTATCTACCTTTCCACACAATAGGTAGCAACCAGCCATTATTGTAGCTACAACAATCTACTCCCATCTTCTGGCATTCACAAAGGGCATGGGAGAGAAGCAGAGTCTTCTCCCCTTTCTGCATTGAATGGGGAAAGGTAAAAAACAGTCCAAGTCTCTACCAACTGCCCGAAAGCTGCTTCTTACTTGCTCAAAAGGTTCAGTGGAGACAATACATCCAGATTAGGGTCCTGTGTAGCACTGGGTCTCCTGCATGCTGCAGACTCTTGCTCCTGGTGATACGGCAAATGGATTTGTGGGTGCTTGGCTTGGTGGGAGAGCACGTGGCGTTGATGTTCAGTCCTTAGCATCTCCAGGTAGAATTGTTGATCAACCCTGGAGAGCCTACTGCCTGTCAGTGTAGATGATACTGAACTTGATGGACAAATTTTCAAACTCAATTAATATGTAATTGGCTGGGGGTGAGAGGGGAGGGGGAGATGTTTGCATAGAGGATGCATTTTTGTATCCTTCTCCCCCCTCTCTTCACTGCCGGACCAAGTGGACCTTCTTTGACCTGTGGCTCTCCAAGACCCCTTGACCCCAGAGGAACCTGGCATGATTTGACAGTCCCAGGTGTGAGAAGAAGAGGAAAGAGGAGGAGGAGTAAATGAGGGGCTGGCAGGCACCCAGGAATGGAGAAGGGAGGTCCTCTCCTTGAGTCTCTAGATGTTGGAGAGGAGGAAGCAGATCTGCCAACTCCCTCCTATGATTCTCCTATGGAACACAGAGCCTCATCAGGGAGGGGGAAAGATTTTGACCAGTCAGAGGGAGGCCCCGAACAGGAGTACACAGGTGACATGGCTTCAATCCTGGAAGCAGAGGGGAGGAGACAGTGTTTTTGGTGAGAAGCAGGTGCCACTCTTTCAGGTGAGATCAGATGCACCCACCCATGTGGAGTGTGTGCATGTTAATGTGGCAGAAACATAAGGCAAGAGAGTATTGTCCATGAGCTCTACCCACCTCATACTTAAAAGCTTGGTGGGAGTTACATGAAAACTGCCTTGCAATATTCAAAACTTCTGTTTAGTTATTAACCTCTTCCCTTGCTTTCCCACCCACCTTGGAATCATGATTTCTGGACCTTCTGCTTTCTGCTGAACATGTACTGCTGATAGCATAAACACACATCTCTTCTTTACCCTCAAGTAAGAGTCACAGTACTCTCAGCAGCCAGAAGCTTCATAGCCAGGCACTGGAGAGACCTGTCAGGAGTAAACATGGACCAATGGTATCAAATTGCATGGGCAATGACCTTACTAGAAAAGCTAACCAATAAACTGAAACTGACATGGGGACAAATAGAAGAGGACACCTTCGCCCCAGTATGGCTCCCCTTTATCACATACACAGCCCAACAAGATAACAACAAGAATCCACTGAAAGCATACAAATCAATCTGCCTTACCTGACCCAACAAGCCCTCCCCTCCCTCACAAATGCAAACAAACCCAACTGCAGACAACCACAGACAACCAACCACACCCTGCTCCCCAATACCTCTCACTACCAAGGAACTATAACGAGAAAATATAAAGAGAACCTACCCAGTTGAGGCTGACATAAAACCCCACAAGTACACTATACAAAAGAATTTAAGTCTTACCGCCCTACCCCTCCTCTACCCCTTCTTCTTCCCCAACCTTATACCGTACCCAACACTAATGTCTCACAACAAACATAACTGATCTGTAAGAAAGACTGTACAACCTGAAAAAAGAGACAAGGCATGTACTTTTGTAAACCAAGAAAATATTTAATAAAAAAGAAAGAAACATATGGAATGGAAAAAAAGTAAGAGTCACTGTCATTGTGGCAGGATCCTAGGGGTAATCCAGGACTGCCTCAACTCAAGAAGACTGCATCAGTCCAATCTACTTCAGGGTCTGGGATTTGGAAAGGTCTAGTATAAAGTGGCTTCCTGTGTTTGCTGGTCTGGTGCATAAACTGTCTATGTGGCCAATCAAAGGCTTTGCGTTCAAGAGGCTCCAGGTTCAGTTCATGGTGTCTCTGAGCAACGACTGGTGAGCAGCATTGGGAAAGATTCATGCATGAGGGTCTGGAGATCACCAGCCACACACCACAGGCAGCACTTGGTATATAAATACACATGCTGTCTGCCACTGTCCTATTATATTAATGTTTATAACAATAACAATGTTTATTTTTGGGTTCTAGGTGTTTCTAAGAAGGCAGAATGGAGAGCAGGAATTCTACCAGAACTGGAGGACTTATGAGGCTGGATTTGGAAATCCCAATGGTGAATTCTGGCTAGGTACGTGACCAACAAGTGTCCCCTTACATTGCACAAAGGACTGCGCCCTTGGTTTGGTGCCCTGTGCAGGAGGACCACCTACACCAGCCTATATTTGGCACTGCCACCACCTTCAAAGGAAGTCTGTTCCACCATCAAACAACTCTTACCACCAGAAAGTTCTTCCTGATGTTTGGCCAGATTCTCCTTTCTTGTAACTTGAAGCCACTGGTTTGGGTCCTACCCTCCGGAGCAGGAGAAAACAAGCTTGCTCCATCTTCCATGTGACAGCCCTTTGGATATTTGAAGATGGCTTTCATATCTCCTCTCAGACTCCTCTTTTCCAGGCTAAACATACCCAATTCGCTCAGCCATTCCTCATAAGGCTTGGTTTCCAGTCCCTTTATTATCATGTTTGCCCTCCTCCGCACACCTTCCATCTTGTCAATATCCTTCTTAAATTGTGGTGCCCAGAACTAGACACAGTATTCCAGGTGTGGTCTGACGAAGACAGATACTAGAGCAATACTATGACTTCCCTTGATCTGGATACTATAGTTATGTTGATGCAGCCTGGAATAGCATTAGCTTTTTCTGCTGCTGCATCACACTGTTGGCTCATGTTAAGCTTGTGGTCTGCTGACACCTCTAGATCCTTTTCACATGTACTACTGACAACTGAGGCGTCCCCCCATCTAATATTTCTGCAGCAGGTTATTCCTGCCTGTATAGAACCATGCATTTGTTCCAATGTTCTTGATTGTTCCCTATAGGTCTGGACAAGCTCCACAAAATCACTTCCCAGGGCCAGTACGAGCTGCGGGTGGATTTGCGTGACCATGGAGAAACTGCCTATGCCCTCTATGACAAGTTTTTTGTCGGTGATGCCAGGTCTCGCTACCGGCTGAAAGTGGAAGGATATAGTGGCACGGCAGGTGGGTTTGTGTGCTAGCCTCAGAATAACTTGTAAGCCTCTGCAATTGTTTGTTTGTAAGGTGATTTACAACATTCCTGCATTGCAAAAGTTTGGACTAGGTGACCAATTGGGTCCCTTCCAGCTCTATGATTCTGCAGAACATAATGAACAGTATATGCCAATCCCTAACACAATATGCATGCCGTACAAAATCCATGCAATACAAAACACTTACGTGTGTGTGTGTGTGGGTGGGTGGGTGGGTGGGTTTGTGTATTATTATGTGCTGATTATTACGGTGTACTGATTATTATTATGAGTTGCATTTATGTAACTCATAATAATAAACAATGCCTAATGGTACATAATATGTAATGAGCATAGTTAATATATGCTAAACAGGAATGATACACAGTATCATCCAAGCAATAAACACGTACACTCTGTAAAATACAAAGTCTAATAACCTTATCACAGATGCAGCTGTAAAGTATAATACACATCTAGTAACACCTTCCTGAAAAAAACAGAGGGAAATCAGAAGTTCAAACTACTTCTGTTGTGTTCTATGTCCTTCCCCAATGCTCTGGTAAAGTCATTCTTAGATTGCAAACTGGAGCTGTCAGTCACAGAAGAACCCACACCTCTGCCCCTGCCTCCTCATTTCCATTTTATGAAGAAGTTGAAGCAAGTTACAATAATGTATCATAGTTGTTTTAAAAAGAAAAGATTCTGGGGCAATCTGAATATCTCTAAGAAAGGAATACTTACCTGGGGCATGTCTCATTTGATTTCTTCTCTTGTTGAGTCTTGATTAGCATAATTAACAACAACAGGTGATAGCCAACTAAGTTTTATTCGGAGTAGGGGAAATGGAAAATGGAAACAATGCAGCAGTCATTCATTATTTAGTCACCTTTTATAGGTATCCTAGAATTCTAGGTGACTCCAAGGGTCATCTAGTCCACCTATGCAATATAGAAATAACAACTAAAGAATCCTTGACATGTGGTCATACAATCAGTCTTTAAAAACACCCAAGGAATGAGAGTCCATCACTTTTCAAGGTGGTCCATTCCACTGTCAAACAGCTATTACCGTCAGGCTGGATCAAAGAAGTGTTTCAGTTAAATGCTTTGTAAACTCATACAGGGAAATCCGGTTGGGAAAGATGGGACTCCACAGCGCCATCTGGTGTCACAGTGTTATATCCACAGCTGTCAATGTTTCCCTTTTTTTAAGGGAAGTCCCCTTATTCCAAATAGGATTCCTCGCAAGAAAAGGGAAAAGTTGACAGCTATGGTTATATCGCTTATACAGCACATATAAAATGCTTTTTCTTTATCAATCGAGTTGAGTCCTCAGAAAGTTCTTAACATTTAGTAGCAATCTCCTTTCTTATTTCTTGAAACCATTGGTTTGGGTCTTCCCATCCAGAGCAGCAGAAGCGAAGCTTGTTCCATCCTCCACATGAAAGCCTTTCAGATGCTTGAAGATGGCTATCATCTCCTCAGTCTTCTGTTCTCCAAGCTAAACATAGCTAGCCTCCTCCACTATTCCTCATAAGGCTTGGTTTCTAAACACTTGATCTTCCTGGTTGCCCTCTGCACGTGTTTCATCTTGTCTAAATCCTTTTCAAACAGAGTTATCCCCTCTGTCAACAATGTATGCTAATAACTTGTTGTGACCCTCGGCCTTAATTTTGTGTAAGCTATGCATGGGGACGCGGGTGGCGCTGTGGGTAAAACCACAGAGCCTAGGACTTGCCGATTGCATGGTTGGCGGTTCGAATCCCCACGACAGGGTGCGCTCCCGTCGTTCGGTCCCAGCGCCTGCCAACCTAGCAGTTCGAAAGCACCCCCGGGTACAAGTAGATAAATAGGGACCGCTTACCAGCGGGAAGGTAAATGGCGTTCCATGTGCTGCGCTGGCTCGCCAGAGTAGCTTCGTCACGCTGGCCACGTGACCCGGAAGTGTCTGCGGACAGCGCTGGCCCCCGGCCTATAGAGTGAGATGAGCGCACAACCCTAGAGTCTGGCAATACTGGCCCGAATGGGCAGGGGTACCTTTACCTTTACCTTTACCTTATGCATGGAGGGGAAAGGGGGGGAACAAACCCAAACCCAAGCCCAAGTTCTGGCATTTATGGTTCTTACAATGCATTTAAGAGATGATGCCAGTGGTGGTTGAGCACTTCTTGATAAAGAGTTCCCCACCCCCAGAAGGAGCATTATTTTATTTTTGTCCATCAATTTAACACAGGGTTAAAATGGGTTGCATTGGGATACCTTTGTTTCCTGCAAGGGATTATGGGCCTTTTTGTGTAACATTGCTTCTGTGTGTCATTTCCATTTTAAATCTACCTGGTGCTGAGCAACTGGCTGTTTTTTCAGTCTTGGAATGTAAACAAACAGCCTGAGCCCAGCAATGTCTCTCTTGAAGCTCTAAGTACCTGTCCTGAATATGGCTTACACAAGAAGGAACATGATGGGTCAAGATGCCAAGAATGTGCTTAGCGGTTCCCCATCATAACAAGCTGTACATTGTGTGACAAAGCATGGAAAATGTTCTGGAAGACCACATCTGCTTTGTTGCAAAGATGGCAGGCCAAATCCCACAGGCTCCTTCCAGTCCTTTCTTTTGCCCCCTTCCCAACCCCTTATATTGGAACCAGTATTGGAATGAGCTGGATGATCTCCCAACAAAAACAAAACACATTCAATAGAAAGGGAGTAGAGAATCTAGAAGAGTTGTGAGCAGCTAATTCAACTCAGAGCAGGCCCTGTTGGAATTAGTAGATGCAAGTTAGTAATGTGTGCTATTCTCCATGGGTCTGTTTGTTCTGAGAATCCCCAGAGATAGGTAACTTTATAATGCAAACCATATGCACCCTTCCAAGCTTTGTTTTGAAGCCTGCTAGGGGCGGGGTGGAAAATGCCAGTGGCCACCAGACTAGAAATTTTGTAAACCCCCCACCCCCGCAAAGCAGATGGATGTATCTGTCCACTTCTGATTCTCTCAGTCCCCCCCCCAAAAAAAAATATAAAGTTTAGTTCTTCACAATTCCACCATTAGTTTGCTATTTCTTCACTTATTTAAACCTCATCATAGAAATTCATGAGTATTTCTCTGCAGATTTCTTCCAATATGGGGAAGGGCTCACTCAGATCACTACTTCAGACAGTTCTCTTTGTTTCTGCCCGCATGACATCAGTCTTTCTTTTGTGTTCCACAAACCAGGCTGGCACTATCATTAGGCAGTGGGGCATCTACTTCAGGTGGTAAATGCCAGGGAACAGCAGCATTTTGCCCTTTTCCTCCTAAACCTATCTGCTCTGTGCCACCTAAGCTAGCCCACTGACCTTAGGTATAGTCAGACTTCTCTGAAGTCTCTCAGCCCCACTCACCTCACAGAGAGGAAGGGAAAGGAGAATGTTAGCCACTTTGAGACTCCTTAAGGTAGTGATAAAGCGGGATATCAAATCCAAACTCTTCTTCTTCAACCAGTTTCCTCTCCCAAGCCACCTACCTGCCTTCCTACCTGTTCAGAGGTTGGCCCTGCCTGTGGTCTTCCTCCTCCTTTGGCTCAGTGTTGCCCTTGTTAGAACTCAGCAGTGAAGAGGGTGGGTTATAACTAGGAATAGTTGTCTCCACCTGTTATTGACGCTAGTGCCATCTACTGTTGGGCTCCCAGACTTCCACCCTACAGGTGCCAATAGGAGCCAGCAGCCACTTGTATTTGGAATGAGGAAGAGGAGACATACTATTTTGCCCTTCACCTCGGGTCACAAAAATGTATAGTACAGTTCCTGCTAGCAACAACCTAAAAATCAGCTATGTTTTTTCTCCATCACACAGGCGATTCCATGACCTACCACAATGCACGCCCCTTTTCCACCCATGACAAGGACCACGATTCAGCAATTACTAACTGCGCTTTATCATACAAAGGAGCTTTCTGGTACAAGAACTGCCACCGTGTTAACCTGATGGGTAGATATGGGGACAACAACCACAGCCAGGTAAGTTGTTGTACATTGCACTTGTCATGCAGGGTATAAGTGGGCAAGTCGCCACCTTGCAGAGCTTAGAAGTGGAGATGGGAGGTTATCCTACCAGTGCTAGCCCTATTCAGAGTAGACATTGAAATTAATGGATAGCACTAACTTTTTGTTGGCATCTGTCTCCATCAAGAGACAATGCAGTGCGCCTCTGGGGGTGAAGTCAAAACTGCTGGATAATTGTAGTGCCTGCTGTGGCTGAAGAGACTCATAAATGATGCATTCCTTGCTGTTTTTGCTGTGTTAGCAGTGCCCTCTCTGGGGCACTAGCCTGGGCAATGTGCATGGAGGTCCTGGGCTGTCCTGATTATAATGTGCCCCCTTCTCGGACTCTCTGATGTGGTCCAAAAGGAAAGCATAGCACTACATTTGGCACCAGCTTGGCTGCAGGAGTTCCCAGAAGGAGGCATACAAGATGCCACCTGGCTGCCTTAGGGACTCCACGCTGCATTTGTGTAGTGTTTACTCCTTAGCCCTTTCTTCTCCTGAAGATGTCCCACAAGGCATCAGGTGCAGATTTTCCCTTGATGTTTACTCACTAAACTTAGATCCATTAATTCCAATGGGTGTATACTGAGTAAAACAAGGTGAATCATTACATCAAGGCTAAAGAAACCCTGAACATCCCACTGAGCTAAGTTCAGAGTGTAGCTACATCAGCCCCACCAGATGGCTATATTTTCAGCTTTGCTTAAATGCTTCCAGCAGTGCAAAGCCCATTTCCTCCTGTTTCTGTTGGAATTCTCTGGTATCCCTGCCTACATACCTACTCTCTGATTAGACAAGCAGGCAGGCGGCACTGCCACAGTTCCAGGCACTTAAAGGAGGCCCAGAGAAAGAAGATGTGGTGTGGGGAAAGTCCCGAAGCCACATAGGAAGCCCTGGAAGCCCACATTTTGTCCCTTGAGTCTGAGGTTTCCCACCATTGCTATTGAGGACTGCTTGGGAATAAATATCAACCGATAGAATTGATGGCTATGATGACATTTCTTTTTTTAAAAAAATTTTTTATTCAAGATTATAACAAGACATATTATCCAAAAACATATCATCCTTGTTTCCCACCCCCATTTTTCCTCCCTCCCCCCCACCCACACAAAAACCAACCATCCCTCACCCCACCCCCCAACTTCCCTCAGTTCCAGTCTTTGGTTTCTCTAAGAATACTGTTTTCTGCATGTTACAAAGTTGTATAGATCCTCAAACTATTAAGCTAATTATTATCAATAAAAGGTTTGTGAATGTTTATTCAAAACCTGCCAAGGAGTCCAGTTCGCTTTGTTGCGTCTTCAGATACTTTGTAAAGGGTTCCCATTCATCCTTAAAGTCACAGTTATCCGTGTCCCGTAGCTTATATGTCAGTTAATGGCTATGATGGCATTTCAACCAGGGATGCCATGGCTTGTAGTTGATACTCTTAACTGCACACAATAGCTAGTAAACAGTTGCATTCGCCTGTTCATTTATATCAACCTTCCGTTCTTGCCTCTGTTTTTGCAGGGTGTCAACTGGTTCCACTGGAAAGGTCATGAGCACTCCATCCAGTTTGCAGAGATGAAACTGAGACCCTACAGCTTTAGGAATCTTGAAGGGAGACGAAAGAGAGCATGAATCCTCCATGGGGTTGGCTGACAGAAAGAAAAAGAATGGTTGCTTGTTTGTTTGTTTTTCCAGAAATTTGGGGGAAGGGAGATTAGAAATGGAGATGGGAACTTTACCAAAGCATCAGTGTTGCTTGACGTAACCTTGGCTCCCTTGACCATTTTTTATTGGGGGTGGGAAAGGCTTCTTCAAAACGTAGCGTGCTCAACTGAGCATCCCTTTTCCCCTATCTGTAGCTGGCTTTCTTTGCACCAAAGATGACAATCGCCAGGGAGGGAAGCGGGGAGGGGAGGGGATGTCAGGGAAGAGGACACAATCTGGCATATTCACACACAGAATCACACACACAAAATATATACATTATTATTGTGATCATTATTAGCCATCCTTGAGCTTTATTAGCTGATGATCTGGAAGCTTTTCCTATATATACAGACTGGATCCAGACTTCTCCATGACTAACTGAAGTTCCATTGGTTTCAGTGGGTTTACTCCAAGCATGACTAAAGGTGCAATCCTATCTCCTCTCACCTGGGAGTAGTGGTGGCTGGTGCACATTTGGACTGGTAGGGTGGATGGCAGAGTGCGCAATAGTAGGTGGCACCAGAGCCAATGACATTCTAGTTTTGTCCCCATCCTCCTCCCTGCTGAGTTCGAAAAGGGCAACAGTGAGACAAAGAAGGAGGACCTAACTTCTTAGTAGGCATGGTGGAGATTGCACTGCAAGTCTGGATCCACCTCTCTCTATATATATTTTTAAAAAACACAGATATAGAAAAGGGCAAGGAAGAAAGCAGCCCTGTTTAAACATTTCATCCTAAGATTAATATTATTAATATAATGAAAAGAAATGAAAAGAAAAGAAAAGGATGATAATAATAATAAGCTAAGTTTTTTGTCATCAAGGTTTTTTTTTTAAACAATCCATGCTTTCCAAAACACAGCAGGACAGTGTCTGATTGTACATTTTTAAAAAAATTAAATAAAAGCACAATTTTACTTTTACAGAAATCTCTGAGTCTTTTTTTTTAATGTGTCATATTGGTTGGTGTACATTCAAGGGGTATGGGTGTATACAGGCCTCTTCGCATTGTGTGTGTGTGTATGTGTATGTGTACGTGTGTGTGTACCATAGCAATGTCAGAAAAAATTGCAGGCAGTCTCCATTTAAATTCCTTGCATTGCCAGTGAAAGCAAAGATGTGTGGGACCACAGATTTCCCACCCCTGAATTAAAGGATCTCTGGAAAAGGGTTTAGGAAGAACTTGTTTGTGAGACCATGGAGCAATGTTGACAGTCAATAGTATAGATGGTGATGGAGGAAGTACTAGTCTCCTGCACCAAATTATTCTAAAGGTGAGGCAAAGTCTCAAAATGGTACAGAGCCATCATTTATCAGCAGTGAATTGAAGGGGAAGGACCATAGCTTAGTGGCTGAGATCCCAGGTTCAACCCTGGCATCTCCAGATAAGGAAGGGCTGGGAAAGATCTCTGGAGAGTCTCTGCCAGCAAGTGTAGACAGTCCTAAGCTAGGTGGGTCATTATGTGATGAAGCCACTTGTTCCTATGTATTCAGGGAAGGGCCAAAACACCTTGGCAGAGCACACACATAGTATGCAGTTGTTCCGACATTCAGTCCCCAGTATCCCCCGTTTGAAATACTGGAGAGTCTCTGCAAGTTAGTGTTGAATATTGAGCTAAATGGATCAAGGACCTGAAATAGCAAAAGGCAGTTATTTTGTCATGGGACAATGATGTGCTGATGACAGCTTTCCCCTGGGTTGATGACCCCAAACAATGCCTTGATAGGAGAACTTGGGCAATGTTGCAATCAGTCAAAAAATGTGACAATTGATAAAGCTGAATCTTTCACCGTCAATTTGAGGCTTTGTCTCTTGCTTCTGAAACTCAATGAAGAATACTGGATGCAATGAGAGGTCTCAATGAGTGGTCTCAATTGGGATAAAGCAATCTTCCCATGTCCTTTTTCTGAGTAGATCGGGACCATCAAGATGGTCATTTGCTTTCGATAATATCCAATTCTCACTCCCTCCATTATACAGCACAGACCACCTGGTGATGTGGTTTCTAATGGAGATGCTCTCCTGCTGAGCCCATATCAGAGGTGCGACAATCTTTTAGGCATTCCTTTGTTCGGTACTTTTGAGGGGTAAAAAGACATAGAAAGGGTTTGTACTCTTGCTATATGTCTTGTGGGTGCCGGCACAAAACGGCTAGAGCCATTTTGAAAGAGAGGGTGGGGTTGTTACCCCATACTGTTCTGCTACATTTTGGGCCCTTCCTGGTCATTGTATCTGGACCCTCAACCCAGCTGGATCCTAGATCCCTCAAGACCCATCCTGGTAGAACTGCCGTACATGGTTTCACCTTACAAATGCTAAAGATCTTCTGCATTAGAAATCCAGTGCCTCAAGGAGTGTTCTGCTTTCCCATATACAATCCTCAAAAAGGGGAAGGAGTAAGAAGCCTGCACCCCAAACTGCTTCAGCTAACTTAGAGCTCACCCATTCTCTGCTTCTTTCTCAGAACCATTTCCTGCTTTAAACCAGCAGGTGGCAGACAAGTTCCGTTCTTTACAAGGAAAAGCACATAGAATCATAGAAGAGTTGGAAGGAATCCCAAGGGTCATCTAGTCCAACCCCCTGCAATGCAGGAATCTCAACTAAAGTAGCCATGATGGTTGGCCATCTCCAAGGAAGGGGAGTCCATCACCTTATGAGGGAGTCTGTTGCACTGTCGAACAGCTCATAGCATCAAAAAGTTCCTTCTGATGTTTAGTTGGAATCTCTTTTCTTGTTGCTTGAATCCAATGGTTCAAGTCCTACCCTCTAGAGCAGGTGAAAACAAGATAGCTCCATCTTTCATGTGACAGCTCTCTGGATATTTGAAAATGGCTATCATATATCCTCTCTCCTCTTTTCCAGGCTAAACATACCCAGCTCCCTTAACAGTTCTTCTTAAAACTTGGTTTTCCAGACCCTTGATCATCTTGGTTGTCCTCCTCTGCACATGTTCCAGCATGTTCTTCTTAATTTGTGGTGCCCAGAATTGGACACAGTGTTCCAGGTGTGGTCTGACCAAGGCAGAATAGGGTGGGACTATTACTTCCCTTGACCTGGACACTTCTTCTTCTTCTTCTTCTTCTTCTTCTTCTTCTTCTTCTTCTTCTTCCACTCGTAGCCAAGTAAGATTGTCTTCCATAAATATGGTTTTAACAATGAGTTTGTAAGTGACTGTGGAGGCCAACTCTGGATCCACACGTCCTTCCACAGTGGGGACATTGGTTTCCGGGCAGGAGGGTTTGCCAAGTGTGCCTTCCTCCTAGCACGTTTCTCCCTTCTCCCTTCTGTCCTGAGTTCGAGTGTCTTCAAAGCCCATGACACCTTTGGTAAAGGCTGTTCTCCAACTGAAGCACTCGTAAGCCAATGTTTCCCTGTTTAGTGTGGGACTATAATTTCCCTTGACCTGGACACTATACTTCTATTGATGCAGCCTAGAATAACGTTAGCCTTTTTTTGCTGCTGCTGCATTACACTGTTGACTCATGTTAAGCTGGTGGCCTACCCAAACCCCTAAACCCCTTTCACATGTACTGCTAGTAAGCCGGGTATCCCCCATCTTATATTTGCACATCTAGTTCTTCCTGCCTGTGTAAGCCTCTAATGTATGTACCCATGGGAGTGGCCAAGGGAGGGCAAGGGGAGCAGCTGCCCCCGCAAAAACAATAAAAATACTTACCTAACTGACCAATCACATCGGTTCTGCCCCCTCCCAACAAAAGTCCTGGCTGCACCCTTGTATGTACCTTATGTATGTATACAGACTCAATGAGAGGTATGAGCTTGCCTTTGCTGAGTGATTCATTTATATTAGGCCTAATTTGAGACAAACAAACTCTCTTCTCCTCATCAGCACGAAGAAGCCATTCTCTTTCCTGAGCTCTCATATTTGTCAGAATGGAAAATCCCTGTTCACAACAATATGTAGGAGAAAAGTCAATGCTCTTGCTCTCAGTGTGTGTGTGTGTGTGTGTGTGTGTGTGTGTGTGTGTGTTTGTACACACACACACCTATATAAAAAAATTATATTATTCTATACCAGGTATGTCCAAAGTCCGTTTTGGGGGCCTAATTCGTCCCACCGGCAAATTTAATCCGGCCCAGTGGCAATATATGTCCTGGGGTAAAATCCTAAAAAAAATCTCAGCAAGTTCAATCCTAAAAAAAGCTCAGCAAGTTTGATCAGCCCTCATGCATGTTCACTTCTTCAAATCTGGCCCTCTTTGAAAAAAGTTTGGGCACCCCTGTTCTATACTGTACTATACTACACTGAAAATTTTTAATGTTTCTTTGACTCTCCTGGAATCTTCCCACCACACCCTTTGAGAACCGCTGCAGGAAGGCAAAAGTACCCAAGGAACAGCAGAACTAGGGCCAGTGAAGGGTGTGGCCGGTGGAAACAGGGTGTGGCGTTCCAAGGCCCAGACACGGATGCTGAAGGGGTCCTCTGGTCCCGGGCCTGATGTTCCCCAATCCTATTAAACAGCCTCCTATAGTCTCCTACTCAGAGACGTCATATGGTATGAGGGTGGAGAGGCGTGAAATAATGCAAAGCAGAGCAAGGGAAGCCACAAGCCAAACCTCTGCTTTGCAATTAGCTGGAGCTTCATGCACTGCCTCCACAGCGTTCGCTCTGGAGACCACATTAAAAGCAGTGTTTGCTCTGGTTTCCGAGGACGCAGCTGGCAGTGATATAGTCAAATGGCTTGAGGATGACTGCAGTTAGAAGCTTGCTGCTTTAATTTCAGTTCTTTCCTCGGAAACTTACCAAAAAGAAAACCAAAAAACCTAAACCTCACCATTTCCTGAGTCTTTACAGTAACTCCTGTGCGAAAGGTTGAAAATGATTTAAAGCAGACAGAATGAACTGTGGGGTTGGATCCAAAGCCTCACAACAAAAACATGATATCAGATGAACCAGTCTGCTAAGTGCAAATTGATCTCTGGAACTCCCTGCCTCTTGATAGCAGGCAAGCACTTTTTTTCAGCACTTGCTAAAAAACATTTTGGTTAGGCAAACCTACCCAATTTACTATGTATATTTGCTTTTAAAATTGTTGAGCTATTTGACATTTTGATAATTTTATAGTGCCTACTGTTTTTAAAATGTATTTGCACTGCAGATAGATAGATATGAATATGAATATGAGCAGGTTGCACAGTTATTAGGGGATTTGGGTTGGCATCCATCTATCTTGGGAGACTTGGGCTACGCCACTACCTTGCCCATCTATTTGCTGTGGGAACAGGGCAGCATTCAGAGGCTCCCTGTCTCACTGGAGTGTCTTAAGTTCCCGATCCATGGAGATTATATAAGGAAGTTGCTTCATTTTTTATAAGAGACTGGGTAGAAATTAAGTGCTCTCTTCCATCTCAAATGCCTGTGGTGTTAAAAGTATTGAGTCCTGAAAAGGATCTAGGAGATCTGTTATCTGATTATTGATGTAAGCCTCCAGAATGTATCTTGTATAGTGTATCTCTAAAGAAGTGTGCGTGCTCATGAAAGCTTACACTGGGCATAGGCAAACTCCGGCCCTCCAGATGTTTTGGGACTACAACTCCCATCACCCCTGACCACTGGTCCTGTTAGCTAGGGATGATGGGAGTTGTAGGGCTGCCATACATCCAAATTTCCTGGACACAACCGGAATACAGTAGAAGAAGAGAAGAAGAAGAGTTTGGATTTGATATCCCGCTTTATCACTACCCTAGGGAGTCTCAAAGCGGCTAACAATCTCCTTTCCCTTCCTCCCTCACAACAAACACTCTGTGAGGTGAGTGGGGCTGAGAGACTTCAAAGAAGTGTGACTAGCCCAAGGTCACCCAGCAGCTGCATGTGGAGGAGCGGAGACACGAACCCAGTTCACCAGATTATGATTCTATCGCTCTTAACCACTACACCACACTGGCTCTCAATCTGAATCATTGGTTGGCATGGCTTGACATAAGAAGTCTCTACAGAATCCCATCTTCCAAACACAATATAATAATAATAATAATAATAATAATAATAATAATAATAATAATAATAATTTGTTATTTATACCCTGCCCCAGCCACTCTGGGTGATTCCCAATAGAATATAAAAACACAATAAAACATCAAACATTAAAAACTTCCCTAAACAGGGCTGCATTCAAATGTCTTCTAAAAGTCAGATAGTTGTTTATTTCCTTGACATCTGACGGGAGGGCATTCCACAGGGCAGGCGCCACTACCGAGAAGGCCCTCTGCCTGGTTCCCTGCAACCTCACTTCTTGCAGCGAGGGAACCTGCCAGAAGGTCCTCGGCGTGAGACCTCAGTGTCCAGGCTGAACAATTGGGGTGGAGACACTACTTCAGGTATACTGGGCCAAGACAGTTTAGGGCTTTGACTTGTGATCAGAAACGTACTGGGAGCCAATGATAAGCTTAGAGAGGCCCCAAAGATATCCTCTAGGCTACCCACTCCAACCTACCTAATCCTGTAACAATATTTTTATTTTGGCATCCAAATGTGACCACACTATAGCTGGGATCCAAAGGACCACTTTTCAGCCACCTTCTTCCTCTTTCCCCATAAAGCTGCTCCTGCGGCTTGCAGACCTTTGGGTACAGCATCCCAGTAAGGGCTTAGAAAAGGGGATCGGAAAACTCCCATGCCCAAAAGCACTCGGTGTGCACAAACAAAAGGGTCTTAGCTAGCATGTCCTAAGAATCAGTTCCGAATGTCTGCTGCTACAATCCAAGTAAAATGATTGCTCACTAGTTCAGTAGTTGGAAACAGTGTCCTGGCAGAAATCCAGATGTACGGCAACTCATGCCAGAAGTCTAGATTTTGGCAAATTTCCTTAAAAATAGCTCAAAGGATCAAAGGGTTAAAGGGTCCTTGGCCCTGAAGGTCTCTGGATGTTCTTAGTCTCGCCTACCTTGCGGAGTCACTGTGGTATAAATGAATGGATATAATTTCCCCTTTCTCTTTTCTTTCTTTCTTTTCTTTTTTAAAGAAAAAGGTCAGTGACTGCTGTCTGAGCTCTGCATAAAAGGAACAGGAGCACAGATGCAATCTTTTTCAAAGACTTTTGGTTAAATGTCCCAAGAATAGTTTCCAACATGACAGGCTATAAACTGGATGGTGGTTTTATTAGACTATTTTTTTGTAAAAATAATAGTAAATAAATAAAAATCCTACTGTTCTACTTGCTCCATGGAATATTAAGAACAGCTTCTTCTCCAGAGCGATCTCGGCCCTGAATGGGAAGCCCGGACTTTGAAAGTCATCTAATCTTCCTTGCTGTATTATACTGTATTAATTAGTGTTTTTATAGTTGTTTTGATTTTGTGTGGAGTGCCCTACCTGGGTGGATGGAGCAGCCAAGTAATTTCGTTGTCCCCGAGAGGGGGCAATGACAATAAAAATATTATTATTATTATTATTATTATTATTATTATTATTATTGCTGACTTTCTGCCTGCTGCAGAAATCCTCAGTGCTTTGGAAGAGTCCAGCCTATCACTGGGATGTTCTCTTGTGGAAGTGTTACAGTCCAGGATTGCTAATGAACATGCAGATATACTTTATAGACCACTAGCAGCCTCATACCCAGCTTGCTTGGGAATTCTAAGTGAAATATACTCAGAGTCGCAAAGTGATTTCATGCTCTTTATTCAGCTCATAGTGGTGAGGAGGAATGAATGAATGTCCCCTCACAGTATCTACTTTATATACATTATTTACACAATGGGCTGCACATGATTGGCTAATTCCGGAATTCTACTGTAAGCCAATTAGGTTGTGGATTCACTTCTATCTGGAGCAGGATTGGGTGGTTCCTGCCAACCAATCATACTGCTGCATTGTTCTAGGACCAATCAGACTGCTGCATTCTGAATCCTATTGTTCTAGGACCAATCAGACTGCTGCATTTTGGATCCTATTGTTCTAGGACAAATCAGACTGCTGCAGTTTGGATCCTATTCAACTCAATACATAACACTAAGAAAAGTTTAATTTTCCATTAGTTTCTTCATTTTTTCCTGTTCTGATCATATCCTACGCAGCATCTCCTCTTCCGCTTTTTCACTTTTCTCTTCCTCTGTTCCCGTATAATTTCAGCTGATGCCTGCCATGCTGTGATGTTTCGGCAGTCCTTACCCTGATAATACTAGCATATGGGTCTCTTAAAAGTCAGGTGGGCATCTAGTTGTTCCAGCTTTACCTCTGGGGCTAACTCTAACATGTACCAACCAATATTGCTCAACCAATAACTTTGGTTTATTAGCTAATAAAGAAACATGAAGCATTACTGCTCAAACCACTTGGAAAGAAAGGAAAATGGCTCACATATGTTGATTTATTAAAGGACCATGAAAATGGAAATTAAGAGATTATGATGAGATCAAAGACCACTTTCAGAGTTGGTTGCATTATCGACAACTATATGAAACACATAAAGAAGACAGCAAGAAAGGATTCAGTTATACAAAATCTAGGTTTCAAATGGAAGTGATTGAAGGGAAAGGGAAATTACTGAAGGCCGCATACTATTAGAATGGGAGACGAAACATGAAGAGGTAAAATCAGTTATGATTAAATGGGCACAAGATGTAAGTCACAACGTTATGATGGAAGATTTGGAAAAATTATGGAAAACTGATTTAAAATTTACTGATTGTTCCCTATTGAAGGAGAATTACATGAAGATGATGTACAGATGGCACACGACAGCAGTGCAGTTAGGGAAAATGTACAAAACTAGTTCAAATATATGTTGAAAGTGTAAGGAAAAGGAAGGGGTATTTTATCATATGTGGTGGGATTGTAATGTAATTTTAAAAAATTGGAAAATGGTATACAATGAATTGAAGAAAATGTTCCATTTAACATTTGTTAAAAAACCTGAAGCATTTTTGTTAGGGATTGTAGGAAAAGATCTGCCAAAAAAGCTGAAAAACATCTTCATGTATGCAACAGCAGACTCAAGAGTTCTAATAGCACAAGGATGGAAGGCTGAAGAAACCCCAACTAAAGAATCATGGCAAGAAAAATTTATGGACTATGCAGAACTGGCAAAATTGACATATAAGCTACGGGACAAGGATAACTGTGACTTCCAACTCATTTCCAACTCATAAGACTCCTTACTAAAATATTGGCTGTATGTGGATTACTTGATATGAGGAATTGGAACTGCGAAATGGGAAATGAATGCATGGGCATAATCATAAATAGGCACGGTACAAGGAGGGGCAGACAAATCAGACAAATTCAGTTCCTCATTTTTTCTAAACTTGTTCAGTTCTCCACATTTTCACATCAGTTTGCAATAAAAATACAGATTTTTGTAAAGCCATTTCCCCTAAAATAATGCATTTTTAATGTTATTTTCATCAATATATGGTTTTTCTAGACACCTTACCCCAGTGTATGCATTTCTGTACTCATTACTCAGCTGGAGAACTGAACTAGAATATTTAGAGGAGTGTGAATTTTGAAGGACAGCTGTGCAGTGGTTCTTGTTTTGGAAGGTGCATCTCTGGGTGCAAGACATGAAATAAGACTGTAAGGAAAGTCTGGGTCAGCTCAGGCAAGTCTGGGCTAATTCAGGCAAGTCTGGGCTAATTCAGGCAAGTCTGGGCATGTAGTAGCTAGACTTTAAAGAACATACACAATGCCCACAAACCAAAGCATCAATGTGTTATATTCTCCAGTGCTATCTGGAATTGTACAAACTAAGGCTGCATATACATTTCCCTTTACTCTTCACCCAGTACACTCTCACCACTGGTTTGAGTAGTGGTGTGTACACATTGTGAGCCCACAACCCATATCTATCCTGTTTCTTTTCTATAGTTTTTATATACATATATAAAAACTGTATTTTTCATTATTTGAAAAAAAGAAAAAAGAATGACCTAGCTGTGTTTTAAACTGACAACGTGAGCATAGCCTAGAGATTCTAACTCCTCCTCCGCCCCCAGTGTGGATAGGGGGATATTTCTTCTGAGTCATCACCTACCATGCATCTGTTAAAAGGCACATACTTTCTGCGAAAACGGTAGGCAATTCTGTTCTAAGCAAAATAAAACCCTTTTTGGTTTAACACATGTTAAGGCTTTCTACATTCACTCAAGCTCCAAAATGCCAGGACATACCACAGGTTAAGGGTCACACTCTTAACAAACATGTTATCTAGGAAATATGGATTTGGTATGGCATCCTATGATGTGGTTAGTTCCAATTTTACCACTGTTTTAGAGATGCATGGCTGTCAGCAGGCAGTGGTGGACTAAAGTCTAAGATTTGTCTGTTTACAGTGGTACCCCGGGTTACATACGCTTCAGGTTACAGACGCTTCAGGTTACATGCTCCGCTAACCCAGAAATAGTACCTCGGGTTAAGAACTTTGCTTCAGGATGAAAACAGAAATTGTGCTCCAGCGGCACAGCAGCAGCGGGAGGCCCCATTAGCTAAAGTGGTGCTTCAGGTTAAGACCAGTTTAAGGTTAAGAACGGACCTCCAGAACAAATTAACTACTTAACCCGAGGTACCACTGTACTGGAATAGACTCAAGGAGGCTAATGTAACTGCCTGGAGCTATCATGCAACTGGAGTTAACATTCCACATTACAAATATTCATCCAGCTGGGATCTGGTTCCGATTTTTAGCTACTGACTATTATTCATTATAATAGCAGGGTGCATTTCAGCAGACTCGTCCTTAACATAGGACTGTGATCATAAATGTAACAATGTAAAAAAGGGGTTTTTTTGTTTTTTAAACGCAGATTGTACCTTTGCATTGCTTCCTACTTTCTACACACATTCCACTCAGTCCTCCAGCCAGCCACACAAGAGGCTTTCTCAGAGTTCAAGAACACAGTCCAGCCAGGCAAAAGCACTCAATGAGGGTGTAAGCAGGGCCAGTAAGAGGTGTGGCTCTCTGTTGGGTTATGACCTAAGAAGAATCCCAAGGGCCAGACAGAGAAGCCAGGAGGGCCACTTTCAGCCCCTGTTCTGCTGAATCGCCAACCAAATCACAAATCACCGTCCTGGCTTTTAAAACACAGCAGTACAAGACTTTCTGTGTAAATAAACAGAGCACATAAAAGATGGAATCAAGGCTTCAAAAACACCAGTCTCCTGGGATAGCTCAGTTAGTAGGGCATGAGACTCTTAATTTCATGGTCATGGGTTCAAGCCCCATGTTGGGCAAAAGATTCCTGCATTGCAGGCAGTTTCAGCGGTTCTCAACCTGTGGGTCCCCAGATGTTGTTGGACTACAACTCCCATCATCCCTGAGCTCTGGCCTTGCTAGCTAGGGGTGATGGGAGTTGTAGTTCAACAACATCTGGGGACCCACAAGTTGAGAAAGGCTGGACTAGATGATCCTTGTGATCCCTTCCAGCTCTATGAGTCTATGATTAGTATTGGCAAGGGAGGGAAACTAGGTAGTGACCTCACTTTCCCCTATAAAATGTTGGAGCTTATGCATTGACTTTAAAGTCTCATGCATCAACAGGCATTGCTTACTGTTTTCTTTAGAATTTTATAGAAACTTGGGGAAATGATTTTGAAACTTGGGCTTCCCCTGATAAAAGATACAGAGAGCTGTGATCTTTTAAGTGCTGGGAAAAAATAGACAGATTTGGAAGGGAAAAATTGCTTACAATGCTGCCACTAGTGTCTGAGAAAGACTTCCAGCATATATTTTCCACTCAATCAGAACAGGTTGCAAATGTAAACAAAATGTTTCTCTCTTGTTGCACCACATAAGGAACATTACCGTATGCCATGAATGATATTCTCCATCTGATTCAGTTGACAAATACATATATGTTAGCTGCCAGGAACCTGATTGTGTTGCTAGTTGTCTGCATACACTTAGAGGACCCTATGATTCCCAATTCAAGCGTACTATATACATCAGCAAGAGGTGGCCATGAAATTATTTCCATGTGACCCACCCAGTTGCCTGGTGCTTAACATAGGAAGCTTCCTTATATGAGTCAGATCACTTGGCAGCCCCATTTGGAAGAGGAGGAGGAAGGAAAGGAAGTGGGTTGGGTACTGGAAGGCAGGCATCCAGGGACAGAAGAGGGGGGTGCCCTTCTGGGTACTCTAGATGTCAGAGAGGCAAGCAAATCTGGTGATTCCCACCCCCACCCCCACCTACTGTGGAGTGCAGAGCCTCATCAGGGAGGGGGGGGGAGAACTTCAAGCAGCCAGAAGAAGGGGTGAATAGGAAGAGGTGGTGATGGAGCAAGTTGTTTTCCCCTCCCGCTTCAACAAGCTACCCTCCTCTCTGGTCTCCCAGAACCCAAAGAGGTATGAAAAGGGTGGAGCAAAGGCAAGACAAAGGAGTATCAGATTGCTTGGGGAGGACTTGGGGGAGGCATAGGAACCAACTCCTAGGGACTGAGATCCCTTTGCCTCTCCCCCTCAATAAAATATTTGAGGTGGCCAGCCCCCCCCCCGCCCCAGTTGATGGACACTGCCATTTAAATGGTGTTTGTGCATCATGTTATATGATTGATAATGTGGGACACCCTTGGATGGACAAGAGGGATGGGATTTAGGTCAGTGGACTGTCATGCCAAATTGGGCAAGAATATATTTCCAGGTGTCCAAATCAGTGCTGTTTAGAATGCATCGATTTGTGTGCCATCTTGATTCAAAATGGCATCTCACGGTTTCCAAACACAGACCAAAACCAACTGCCTGGTCTCAGGAACCATCACCCCCAATGGGGCAATGATAGCCTCAAAAGTGTTCCAGTCAAAGCAGTTTGGAACAGTTAGGCCCACCACCTTGATTCAAAATAGTGTCCAACAGTTTTCAATTTAGGCCAAAATCCACTCCTCAATTTCAAGAACTATAATGCTAAATGGAGACAGTATCTCCAGAGGCATCTGGATCATTCTAACTTAGAATGGTTTGATCGCCTTATTGATTTAAAATGTTTAAGTTTCCAAATGTAGACAAAAAAACAGTTCCTCCATCTTGGGAACTGTCATGTGATGTTTGGCAACAATGAAAATTATAAATAAAATTTATATAAAAAATAAAGTAGCTAGGTATTCCCTTACCACCTCTTTATCTTGGGCTGCAGCTCCCTCCTTACATCATTTATTCTGTTGCTATTCTGATAGCAACTGTTGGCTCCTCATGTATACTCCTCCTTTATGATTTCCCCTTTTTACACTTTTTATCCATGCCCTTCTTAACTCTCAGCTCATCTGTTCGCTCCTTATGCAGCCACGTCGATTCCTTATATGCCTCCCACTTTTCTTTCTTCTTGGAATTGTCTGCATTTGGGCCTTCAACGTTTCTCTTTTTAGAAACTCCCATCCATCTTGAACTCCCTTCTCTTTGAGTATTTCTGACCATGGGATCTCACCCATTAGCTCCTTCAGTTTTTTTGAAATTGGTCTTCTTAAAATCCAGAGTGCGTGTCCGACAACACTTAGCTTTCCCTTTCCTTTGTATTGTGAAACATAGGAGGACATTATCACTTCATACCAAGTTTCCAAGTGTATCCACTTCCTCCCTGTTGGTGAGGACCTGGTCCAAAGTAGATGATCCCCTTGTTGCTTTTTCCACCTTCTGGGAAGTGAAATTGTCGGTGAAGCAATGGAGGAATTTGTCAGACCTTACATTCTTGTGTGAGTTTGAGTCCCACCAGATATCAGGGAAGTTTAAGTCCCCCATGATTGTTATTTCTCTCTATTTTGAATGTTTGGTAATCTGCTCTAGTAAGGCATCATCCAAGTTTTCAGTATGGCTTGGCAGTCTATAGCATTCACACACAGTAAAGTCACTGTTGTTTCTCTCTCCTTCAATTCCCCCCCCCCCCATATACTCTCAATCCGCTTTCTATGTTCCAGGTCATGGATTTATTCACAAGTGTAAACATCCTTTACATAAAATGCTACTCCTCCTCCTGTCCTGTTTGGTCTATTCCTTTTGAACAGGTTATACTTCTCAATTCCTACATTCCAGTCATGAGTTTCACCCCACATTTGCCATCCCGTATTAAAAGCTCCAGTTTGTCTTGCTTGGTTCCCATACTTGTTACCTATCAAGAAAAAGCTAAAAAAGATACTGCATGTTTGATTTCCAGATTATTATTTTTATAGAAATCCTCCTAGGTAAACCACAATTCAGAGCAAGCAAAGAGAACAAAAAAGGTGCAGAACAGGGGAATTCTACGATCTCCTCATTCATAGGACTGTTTTGTAGATGAACTGGATAACTTTTTCATGTCATCTAATATTCTAGAATCACGAGAACTTGGTTTGGCAGCTTAGTTGTAATGGATTTGTCTTGGGGGCAGGGCAGGATTCTTTGTTCAGTACTATGCCCACACATTGCAGGATCCTTATGCAGTCCCTGAAAGATAGTAGATGTGTGGTAAATAACACCCAAAAATATTTGTGCATCTATTTGCATTTTCCCATGCAAACACACACACACACACACACACAAATACACAGGATGAACACAAACCCCCAGTGGAAATGACACATTGGAAACTTCTTATTGTAGTCACAAACTGCCAAGAGTCAAAAGCATAGAGTCAGACAGATCTTTATCTATTGCCACTGAAATGCTGAGGCTTATTTCTCAAAATTCCAGAACTGAAGTTTCTTCCCCTTGAGGTTGTTGCTTATTTCATAACACCCACCACTGCCTCCTCCACCTCAGTGATCTTCTTACTTGGCTTCCCTAAGTGCTCATTTTATGAAACTTATGCCCTGCTCTACCCCTTCAGTTTTTAGGGTGCATAACATTTTTTAAAATCACATTGGTGTTCTTTTTTTAAAAAAAGCAAGAAGAGATTATAATTACACTTTAAGGCCCCATGGATTCTCAGAACCCCAGGTTGTCTCACCAGTCAGGCAAAGGTAACCCTCTCGTGATTTTCTGAGCCATCAATGCATTCTGTGGGAGTGAGTTCCACAGTTTTTTTCTCTGGCCTGAATCTTCCAGCATTCAGCTTCATTTTATGTCCATGAGTTCTAACATTATGGGAGAGGGAGAAAAGTTTTTATTTATCCACCTTCTCCATGCCACAAATACTTTTATAAACCTTTATCATGTCACCTCTTACTCACCTTTTCTCTAAACTAGAAAGTCCCAAACACTGCAACCTCTCCGCCCCCGCCCCCCGCCCCCATTTCTCTCTACCTGACTCTGTTTCACAGTGTTTCACAGCTGCTGCTGTCCCATCATATCTGGCTCACCTGTGCCTTCATTTGAACTGGCAGCAAAGGGAGCAATGTGGCAGGCAACAACAATTCCTATCTCTTCCCAACAACAGTGCAACCCTATGCAGAAGTAAGCACATTTACAACACAAGTCCCTTTGAGTAAGCAGGTGTAGGAATGCAGTCCCATTTTCCTTCTGACCCTTTCCTCTTCTGACCAATGCTTACAAGACCTTTTGTGCACAATCAAAGAAGAAGAGGAGGAGGAAGAAGAATTACGACTGTGGCCACACACATGCATGTTGTGTTCCACAGTAACCTCATGAATGTTTGGCTGCAATCTATCCAGATAGGCTGTGGCAGGGATGGGGAACCTGAGAACCTCCAGATATTGTTTCCCTACAACACCCAACATGCCTTATCCCTGGAGAATGGGACTTTGCTATACATCTCAAATAAGAGATAAGAGTAAGCATCCTCATTGTGCACTTCTGCCAGGATGGCTTCTTTGACTGCTGCCCATCAATCAGGATTCTAGCTCTACGAATGTTAAATCTGTCTAACCACTTGAATCCCCTCCTATGCCCAAGAGGGGAACCTATATCTCTCTGGGTTTTTCTGGAATCCAACACCCATTATCCCTGACTGATATACAGGCAGATGGGAGCAATTGGTGGCAGTATCTGTAGAGCCAAAAGTTAGTCACTCTTGACTTCTGCCAAAACATGTCAAAGTCTCTCTTATAAATACTCATTCCACTATGTTAAATGCATTTGTTGATTAATAAATGTGTCAAATGTCTTCCCCACCCCACTTGACTCATACCTATGTACGCAGGTCTTTGCTTATGTCAAGTTCCAGAGAATTATGTTAATTTGCCCTGACTCACTGTTGCATTGCTATTTTTCAAAGATTTTAACACTGTTTTAATGGACTGTTGTATTTTTTCGGCTTTGTGCCATCTTGAGTTGTATACAAAGAGCAGCATTGAAATGAATAAATAGTGGAGTCTAACCATTTTTATTGTCATCTTAACGTCAAAGCATATGAATCTTATGAATAACTCCTCTGATTATAGCACTAAACCACCTCTCTCTCTCTCTCTCTCTCTCTCTCTCTCTCTCTCTCTGCTTCTTTCATGTTATTAGATCTTCTGTTATCTAAATCTTCTGTGGTATCTTGTATATCATTAATATCTCCCTCATTCCATTGAAACCCTTCTCCAATATATAAAAAGGTTTTCAAGTTTATCTCTTTTTGCCAAAGTTATTTTTATCTTGAATTCAGATCTCTTTGTGTTCCAAAGCTGTATTTGATGTATAATTTATTAATATATATTTTCCTCATCACAGCAAGGAAATATGCAGCCCACCCCTTCCCTGTACCTGAGACCTACTGCATGCAAAGCAGATGCTGAACTACCAATGAGCTACCACCCTTCCCCTAAAATAGGAACATAGGAATCTGCCTCATACTGAGCCTGATCATTGACTCATCTATTGTCAACCCTGGTTGGTAGCAGCTCCCAAGAATTGCAGGCAAGGGCCTTTCGCTGCCCTATCTGAAGATGTTGGAGATTGAATCATGCAAAGCAGATACTCTATTACTGATTCACAGCATGAGAAATAATAAATGAAAGAGAATGAATGTGTTTGAGTGCAGCCCTAACAGAAATTCTTGCTAATGAGCTGCCTGAAGACGACAAAAAAGATTGATTCAGTCAGTGAAAATAAAATCAGATGTATATATTTGGAATGGGCTTAGTGGATAAAAGCCATGAGAACTTTGATTGTACTTTTTTAATAATTTTTTTTTATTAATTCTCCAATATTTGCCCATTACCACAGTTTTGCCAATTATACAGATTCCAATTAATATCAAAATGATTCCAATTATTTCCAGATTTATACAATTTAATCAAAGTGGTTTCCCATGCTCCTTGATCAATGTTTTTTGTCCAGTTCTTATATTGCTGCAATTCGTATCTTTTATTAAAACCTAATTACATTTCAGTTGGTATTTTAATTATTAAGATAACAGCTGCATTTTTAGCAATTTCTATCCATTTTAATACCTTATCTAACTTTCCATAGGATTTCAAATGAATTGTTCTAATTATTTTCCTTTTTTCTGTGTGTGTCAGTCTGAATATGTCCATTTATGTAGTCCTTGGCATTTGCCTGCTGTCCTATTCTTGAAATTCCTCCAAATGCTGTTGTCTCTCAGTGTGGGGCTATAATCCTGGAGAATTCTCAAAGTATCTCAATAGCTCCCTCCCATCATGCTCCCAGTCCACTCTTTCTTACTACTCAGTCAACACCTAGAAATTTCCACAGCCCAGGAAAGAGGGATCCAGCTTCCGCCACAGGGGATCTTCAAGTACTTTCATTTTAATTAATCACCATCAGGGTCTCCATGCCTCCCTCATCCATGGCTCCAAATTCCTTTCATCTTTACAGCTGCATTTTGGCCAAAATCCACTAAAGTTGCATCTCTTTTCTGTTGTTGTTGTTGTTGTTGTTGTTGTTGTTGTTGTTGTTGTTGTTGTTGTTGTTGTTTTGGGGTAGAGATGGTATCTGCTCTAATTTTCCAAGATAATCCATTCAAGCAATAGAGCTCCCCACCACCACAGCTAATTGTTATTTTAATCACAAGTTTTATTCCATACTGCAATCAAATCTAATTTTGTATCTTTAAAGTTTTGCGTCTGGAGAGGGTTGCCAAATCATTAATAAAGAAACTAAAAATAAACAGGAAACCAGAGGCTCCCTTCTCCATCATCCACAGCCCACACCAAATAAAATCCTTTTCTCAGTTTTAAACCTCAGATCAATGCAGCTGGGTAATTTCGCAGTTCGGATGACAACATCTCTCAGAGCGCACCTGACTTTAAACCCAATTAAAAACCCAATTAACAGGAAAACCTATGCTTCTTAATAGCACCATAGGAGCGTTTTTAGCAGGCAAAGTGCTTTTACACTCGGCACCTCCCTGCCATTCCATGCCAGAGTGAGAGTGAGAGCCAGGTACTGAGACAAGGTAAAAAAAGGTAAAGGACCCCTGGATGGCTAAGTCCAAACAAAAGTGATTATGGGGTGTGGCGCTCATCTCGCTTTCAGGCCGAGGGAGCCAGTGTTTGTCCACAGACAGCTTTCTGGGTCATGTGGCCAGCATGACTAAACCACTTCTGGTGCAACAGAACACCGTTACGGAAACCAGAGCGCATGGAAATGCTGTTTACCTTCCCGCCAGAGCGGTAACTATTTATCTACTTGCACTGGTGTGCTTTTGAACTGCTAGATAGGCAGGAGCTGGGACAGAGCAACAGGAGCTCACCCCATTATGTGGATTTGAACCACCAGCCTTCTGATTGACAAGTCCAAGAGGCTTAGTGGTTTAGACCACAGTGAAGCCTATTCCTCCCTTCCCTGAGAGGAATTTCCAATAATGATTTATCCTCTATCATTCCTGTTTTTCTCTGCCTTCGATCCCCTCAGTGTCATGGGAACTGCCTCCATTAAGGCAATCCCAATGTGACTCCTGGTAGTTTGGGCTGGCTTCATCCTTTCCAGGCTGGATACCTGGAGGTCTCCACCTACAGAATTTCTCCCAAAACAGTCTCAGCAAAGTTTTTCAGGGACTTGTTAATACCCACCAAAAAGCAGGGGTAAGTTTTTAAACACACTGAATTCTCTTCCAGTTCAGAAATTCAAGCTGCAGAATTTAGGTAGCAAAATGTCAAATACAATTCAATGTAAACAACTGTAAAGTGATGCACATTGGGGCAAAAATAATAGGAATCACATATACACTAATGGTACTGAACTGATAGTGACTGACTGACCAGGAACTTCCAATATTATAATGTTGTTATAGAAAGCTACAATGCAATCACATTTTAAATATTCTGTACAGTTCTGGTAAGGAACGCGGGTGGCACTGTGGGTTAAACCACAGAGCCTAGGGCTTGCCGATCAGAAGGTCAGTGGTTTGAATCCCCGCGACAGGGTGAACTCCCATTGCTCGGTCCCTGCTCCTGCCAACCTAGCAGTTTGAAAGCCCGTCAAAAGTGCAAGTAGATAAATAGATATATAGGTATACCGGAAGGTAAATGGTGTTTCCGTGCGCTGCTCTGGTTTCGCCAGAAGCGGCTTAGTCATGCTGGCCACATGCCCCATAAGCTGTATGCTGGCTCCCTTGGCCAGTAAAACGAGATGAGCGCCGCAACCCCAGAGTTGACCACAACTGGACCTAATGCCCAGGGATCCCTTTACCTTTACAGTTCTGGTAATCTCACCTCAATAAAGAATCTGGAAGAGATTCAGAAAAAGGCAACCAAAACTATCAGGGGGAGTGAAACAACTCCCAAGTGAGAAAAAGTGGAAACATTTGGGGGTTTTCAGTCTGAAAATGTGAAGCATCTGGGCAGTATCATGTTTCTAAGATCTGGTCTAACCTTGCTCATCTCACTGGCCATATCCATTGAAGCAGGAAGAGTTTCACAAGGGTTCTTATTAGGCTGGATTTTGCTGGGAAATAATATTCCTGGGTTGATGTGGTTCACTTTTAGCTTGTGACTTTGCCCCTGAACTCTTGCTTCCACCTTGACTGGGCCCCAGCACAGGCCTGATGCTCAGTTCCTAGCTCCACTCTGCCATTCGTATAAACGTTTGTGTACAAAAGGCCACAAGAAGCCTTAGTGAAACTAACATGCTTTCTCTCTACCACCACAAGTACAGATAGAGGTGAAAATGACAAGAAGTTCAAACCCACTGCAATATTCATCTCCAGAGTGAAATGGTATCTTTGATTCACTGCAGAGATAGAGGGCAGGGGAGAGAAGCCTAATCAAGATGTGAGACCTCACTACAGAACAGAAAAGATGAAATTGACAAGCTTCAGCAGTTGGAAGGCGTGAGATGGGGAGCTGTTTCCATTCCCTTGTAGCCAGTCTCCCAGCAGTACACATACCAAGGGTGGGTGAGGCCTCAGCCAAAAGTGGACAAGGCAATTGAAAAGTACTCTACTTTTCAGCCATGCAAAATCCAGATGTTTCTACAGCTTCTGCCTATGCTTCTCCATTACCTGTCCAGACAAACAAGAGACATTTGCACAGTTGGAGGACACATTGCAGTCAGGCAACAACACTCCATGTGAGCATGGAGTAGGGCTAGTGAATGGGATGATCAGTAGAGAGGGGACAGCAAGGCCCCCCTTTCAGTGTGATATTAAGGTAGGGAGACAGCAGAAGAAATGAGAGTGCTTTTATCTATAAATACATGCTTGTATATTTTGTAGGTATGGCTGATTTTTTTCTCTCTTGTATTGTGGATCTGCTAATAGTTTTTATGAGCCCTGTATGTTGTTATTTTTTGTAGTTATTTTTTGTAGTTTATACTGATGTTTTAAGAGGGTATCTTATCTCAGGCATAGCCCACATGGCACACTCTAGATATTGGACTATAGAATCATAGAATTATAGAGTTGGAAGGGACCATGAGCATCATCTAGTCTAAGCACCTGCAATGCAGGAATCTTTTGCCCAATGTGGAGCTGAAGCCCATGTCCTGAGATTAAAAGTCCCATAACTCCCTCCACCTCTGGCTGCTGGTCATGCTGTCTTGGGTTGATGGGCATTGGAGCCTGAAAGCATCTTGAGACCACAACATTGGCTACGCCTGTCTTCTCCAATTGACCAGTGCTACTCTAAACTGTAGTGGCCCTTTTGAACCTGTATACGGAAATAGAAGTAGATTCAGAAAGTAAAATATATATATATTTCTCATCTCCAGGGCTGTACTGAAAGAACTTCAGTTTTAATTATCTAGATTGCAGGTATTCAAGGCTTTGACAAATTGGTCTTCTCACAAACGAAACATATTTAAAGGGCAGAGGTCAAATGACCTTTTTAAAAATATGTGGCATGATTTTATTTCTCATACAAATACAGTGGTACCTCGGGTTAAGAATTTAATTCGTTCTGGAGGTCCATTCTTAACCTGAAACTGTTCTTACCCTGAGGTACCACTTTAGCCAATGGGGCCTCCCACTGTTGCCACAGCGTGATTTCTGTTCTCATCCTGAAGCAAAGTCCTTAACCCGAGGTACTATTTCTGGGTTAGCAGAGTCTGTAACCTGAAGCGTCTGTAACCCGAGGTACCACTGTATTGAGGCACATGATCACTCAGTGCCATCACATATGCAAATACCTGGCTCATTTAAGGCTATATAGAACATTTATTCTCAATAATGATGGAATTCATAGATGGAAAATGTTTTTATTTTTACAAAACTTTATTATTTGTAAAGGAAATCTTTGTATGAATTAATGCATTATTATTCCTTTGGAGTTGTGCTGTATCTTCGTACTTCTGTCCTGTGATGCCTTATGATTTAAATTTTTGATTCTTTGTTTTCTTTTTGTTGTGTTTGCGCTTTTAATTCTTTTATTTTTACTTTTCTGATATCTTGATGCTGTAAACTGCTCAGAGATTTCTTTATAATATGGAGCAGTATATGCGTGACTTAAATAAATAAATAATGAACAAATGTGCTTGGGATGTCTCTAGAAAAAAACACAACTGTGAATATTTGATACCATGGAGTGGAACAGTGTAGAAAGAAAGGAGCATGTTTTCCATTGCATTTATGTTGAGGCTGTACACTTGTTTCTAAATATATATGTATATCTGAATCAGCAGCTCTGGGAATTCAGATCTCCAAAGCGGAAATCACTCAGTGTAGCTGCATCATCACATGAAGAAAGGAAACAAGTCTGCAATTTGTGAAAGAGGAAGTCACCAAAATTGAGAGTGATTTATTTTACCAAAATGTGACAATGGGGTTGTACAAATCTACTGAGAGAGGGGAATGAGCCGTGTTTTGTTGCTACTCACTATTCAGTGTGAGGCACTACAAATGGGCTCACACAAGCACTGTCCTGGTGGAAGTCTGTTTTGGGAGTACCGAAAAGCCTTCTCTTTGTTGAGATCATAGTCGACTCACCTCCCGCCTCCAGATCTCCTCTCCTTTTTTTTTCTTCATACGGCAAGTGATGAATCTATTTTTTCCAGATCACATGAGCCAAAATGTGGGGGAATCCTCTAAGGAGCAGAGACTTGTTTGAAGGTGATCAGAAAGAGGTATGGAGTGAAAGGCTTGAGGACTTCATAAGGGGATGAACTCTCAGGCAGAACGGAAAGCTTTCATGCAAGTGAATTGTCCTCAGGAAGCTACCAGAGATATGACTGAAGAAAGTGTCACCAGGAAGTTCAGTGCCCCAATCCAAACATACTTCTGTTTTGCCATCATTTCTCTCACAATCTGCCTTCTTGCATCTTTGGGAACCATTGTGGTCTTGGTACTTCAAAGGACGGTAAGTTGCTTCCTGCTTCTGCCCTAGGGCTCTCTTAACTCCTGTTATCCAGATAAAATGTTGAGTTTCAGCTTTCACGGCACACCTTTTGCAATTATTCAGGCTTTGGCTTCAACTGATCCATGAAAGCCAACTCCACTGTACAATGCCAGTACAATTGCATTGCGGAGAGTAGGTGACTGGATATGAAATACAGGCTGAGATCTTTACTACTTGAAATGTCACAAAATTCCTACAAGCAGACTCAACGTGTTGATTTCAAGCTCTTGGAATAAGGACATTTGTTTTGCTGATGGTATTCTGTAAAACATGGGTAGGTAAAATGTTGACATCCAGATATTGTTGGACTCCAATTCTCATTAGAAATGTGGTCAATATTCAAGCATGTTTTAAGCCAAGAACTATTTCACAAATATAGAGAACAGCAAAATTTAAAGTGCTATTACATTTTGTTTTATGTATTAGTCTAGAAGTTGAGAAATAGGTTGGTTTGCTCAATTTAAATTCTCCTCCATCCCTAATTGGAAACTGTCTTATATGTGGTCATATTTTATTCCTTGGAGTCTAAGGCAGAGACAGGTCTTTCCTATCACATGCCGAGGTCCTTTAACTGGGAAATGACTGAAACTGATCCTAGGACCTTCTGTATGCAAACACTATGCTCTAGCACTGAGCTATGGTCCTGATCTATCTAGAGGATGCTGATTTAAGAAAAGAAAATGTTTGATAGACTAAAAAGGCACCCCATATAATTGTGCACATATGTATGTACACACATATTGGATCCAACTAAGTTATACACACAGTAGACACATTGAAATTAATAAACCTAAGCCAGAGATATTCATTCATTTCAGTGGGTCTACTCTAAGTAGAACAAACACTGGATTCATAAAATCATATAAAGGTAGAGTTGGAGTGACCCTTAGGGTCATTCAGTCCAACCCCCAGTAAGACAAGAATCTCAGTAAGGATAGCAGTAAGGATTCAAAACAGAGAATGGGGAGAAAGGTTAGAAAAGAAATGGCAGAAGCAATAACTTTAGGGGTATCCAATATCCTTACTTGGATACTTTCCCCTCCAAAAAGTATGGCCCATTAGTAGATGATTTTGGGATACTCTCCCTCATGTTCTGAGCTCCTAGGGAGTCTCCAGAGGAAGCTCTCTTACAACCCTTGATTATTCAATATTAATTTGTGGGTTTCTTTTTACATAAAAGTCTCAAGAAAATTCATAGAAATATAATAAGATCATAGTTTTAAAAGCAGTACAAAGCACATACTGAAAACATGACTTAAAACAGTTCAAAATGAACCCCTAAGGCACAATTTTTTTATCCATTGAGCTGTTGAAATGTCTTCAGGTATTCTTGTTATTATTTTTATGTCTTTAATGGCTGCTCACAATAAATTGAACTGATTTCTGAGTAAAACACAGTCATGACAGACTATTTGCTATGCAATATTAACTTGTTTTATTTCTTTTCCCTGGCAGTGAGGCAGTTGAATGCTACTTTTGATTCTTTCTTTTGTCATCCTTTTCTTTGTATATTGTTTAAAACCATATAGAAATAAATAATAGTAGTAATAATAATAATAATAATAATAATAATAATAATAATTTGGAAAGAACCAAATGTTTGGGGAGTGAGATAAGATGAATAGTGGTGGAAATAGCCATGATAATCTCATGAGAAACTGAGTTTGAGGTGGGGGGCACGTCACTCAAGGGCATTGGTATGTATTAGAAGGAATGGAACCTACTTTGTAAAGTTGTGCCAACAGAGATGGAGGGTTAGATTCCATTCCCATTAAAAGGCAAATCAACCTGCTTTGCAGTTTCTGAAACAGTATGCAATGTATGCATTCTATGAAATGAGTACTTCTCCAAAATTTTGCAGGTCATAAATTAACATTATAGATGTGATTGGTTTCCAGGATTATTATTATTTCAATAGGAAACAAGGTCTTAATAGCATTGAATGTAGGAAATGGTTTTTTAATGTTACTGCATAGGAAAATTATCTGTAAGAGTTAAGAGGGGAGGGAGAAACCTGACTGTCTAAGCTAAATTTCACAAACAAAATTCTGAAAAGGTTTGAAATCCAAAGTCTCAAGGGCATAGGAGCCAACTCCTGGGGGCTGAGGGGGCTTTGGCCTCCCTAATAAAATATTTGAGGGGGCTGGGGGCCCCCAAAGTTGACGAGCATTGCCATTCAAATGGGGCGTGTACATTGCATCATGTGATCGATTTTGTGGGGCAGGGCTTACCTGGGTCTTCCCAATGGGATTACATAGGGATGTAATATGAGGATCTCATAATACTAGAATTTGAGGCTCTTCATCCAACAAAGCTGAATGTCAGAAGATTCAAGACAGGCAAATTATTTCTCCCTGCAGTGCATAGTTGAAGCTATGAAGTTCACTCCCACAAGTTATACTGGTGGCCTCCAACTTGGGTGATTTTAAAAGAGGATTAGATAAGTTCATGGAAGATAAAACCATTAAGGATACTAGCTACAGTGGCTGTACTTTGCCTTCATGGTCAGAGGTAGCATGCCTCTGAATACCAGTTGCTGGGACTCATAAGTGCGGACAGTGCTACTGTTGCACTCAGGTCCACAGTTTGTGTGCTATCCATGGGCATCTGGTTTGCCACCTTGCAAACAGGGTGCTGGATCAGATGGGCTAGATCAAGCAGGTCTACTCCGAAGTTCTTATAAAGGGAAGTTCCTAGTACAGATAATTCAACAGTCAGTCTGTGAGCATTTATAAAAGGATTCTGTGGTTACTAAGACCCAGCATGAGATTCCTAACAATTTTTTTTTTGGGGGGGGGATTACAAACTTGGTGGATCAGGGAAATGCTGTGGATATAGTACCGTATTTTTTGCTCCATAGGGCGCACCGGACCATAGGACGCACCTAGTTTTTAGGGGGGGGGAAATAAAGGGGGGGGAATATTTTTTTCCCCAGCCCCAAAGAGCAAAGAAGCCAAGACAGCCAGCGGGATCCATCCTGCTGGCTGTCTTGGTTTCCTCTTTAGCCGTGTGCAACCTCTCCAGCCGGGAGAGGCTGTGTGCAGCTTTGGCAGAAGCCAAGGCAGCGAGTGGGATGGATCCCACTCGCTGTCTTGGCTTCGTTTCTAACCGCGGGTCTGGGGTGGGGGAAACCCGAGCTTCCCCCGACCCCAGCCCCCAGAACGGGTCCGGGAGCGGCGGCAAGGTTGTGAAGCCTTTGGAGTGCAGCGCAAGTTCCCGCTGCTCTCCAAAGGCTTCAGGGATAGCCGCCTGAAACCTTTGGAGCACAGCGGGACCTCGTGCTGCACTCCAAAGTTTTCGGGTTCCTTTCGAAAAATAAGGTATATCTTGATTTCAGTGAGGCTTTTGACAAAGTCCTCCATGATTTTCTCTCGAGGAAGCTGCTAAAATGTGGGTTGAATGAGGTAACTGTTAGGTGGATTTGTAGCTAGTTGACTCATCGAACCCAAAGAGCACTGAACCCAAAGAGTACTCATTAATGGTTCCTCAACATCCTGGAAAAAAAGTGACAAGTGGGGTGCCTCAGGGTTCTGTCCTGGGCCCATTGTTGTTCAACATCTTTATAAATGATTTGGATGAAGGAATTGAGGGGAAGCTCATCAAATTTGCAGATGACTCCAAACTGGGAGGGGTAGATAATGCCACAGAAGGCAGAATCAGAATTCAAAATGACCTTAATGGATTAGAGAACAGGGCGCAAGCTAACAAAATGAATTATAATAAGGACAAATGTAAGGTTCCGCACTTAGGCAGGAAGATGCACAAATATAGGATGGGGGACATCTGGCTTACTAGTAGTACATGTGAAAAGGATCTAGGGGTCTTGGTGGACCACAAACTTAACATGAGTCAATAGTGTGATGCAGCAGCAAAAAAAGCTTAGGCTACTCTAGGCTGAATCAACAGACGTATCAAGGGAAGTCATAGTACCGTTCTACTCTGCCTTGGTTAGACCACACCTGGAATACTTTGTCCAGTTCCGGGACCACAATTTAAGAAGGATGTTGACAAGCTGGAATGTGTGCAGAGGAGGGCAACCAAGATGATCAAGAGTCTGGAAACTAAGTCTTATGAGAAATGCTTGAAGGAGCTGGGTATTTTTAGCCTGGAAAAGAAGAGACTGAGAGGAGATATGATAGCCATCTTCAAATATCTTAAGGGCTGTCACATGGAGGAGGGAGCTTCCTTGTTTTCTCCTGCCCTTGAGGGTAGGATTCGAGGTAATGGCTTCAAGCTCCAAGAAAGGAGATTCCAACTAAGCTTTCAGAAAAGCTTTCTGGTAGGAAGAACTGTTCAGCAGTGGAACAGACTCCCACAAGAGGTGGTGAACTCTGCTTCCTTGGAGGTTGGATGGTCATCTGTCATGGATGCCTTAGCTGAGATTCCTGCATTGCAAGGGGGTTGGACTAGATGACCCTTGGGTAACTTCCAGTTCTAAGATTCTATGATTCTATGGTTTTAAGTCTGGAAGATTCAGGACAGACAAAAAAAAGTGCTTCTTCACACAGCACCTTGCTAAACTATGGATTTCAATGTCACGAAAGGTGGTGATGGCCACCACCAACATGAATGGATTTAATAGAGGATCGGACAAATTCATGGAGGATAAGGAGGATATTGATGGCTAAGTTCTACCTCCTGAATACTAGGAATGAGGGGTGTGTGCAGGAAGCAGTATTTTGTAAGGCACAGCACACAAATTAAGATGCACATCTGCATCTGGTCCCACTTACCATTGGTGTGTGGCCCCCAGAATAATATCCATGAGGGTGAGCACCACCAGGATTGACACCGTGATGCCAGAAACAAAGCCCCCAGGATTTGTGCTTTGATCTGGTAGATGTCAGTGCTTCACTTCCCAGACGTCACAAAAGCGGGGGAGGCCAGAAAGAAAATGATGTTGCTATACTTTCAAGAAGTAGCAGCCTGTGGTCATTACATTGGTTGATAGTGTTTATGCAAATCCAGCTGCGAAAATCAGGTGTCGCTTGCTGGTGCTCTTCTTAGTGTTGCCAAGCCAGTACAGCTGCAGTAAAAGATAGAAACCAAAACTAGGAAAATTCCCCCATTAATGTCTAGACTCTAGACATTTAGCAACCACTTTCTTCAGGCACCCTGGGTCTACAGAACTCTCCTTCGTATTCCCATCTCTCCATAGCTTACAATCCTTCCTAGTCTCAACCACTATGGAATATCTTTCCTAAATAAAGCCATACAATCAAAGAGTCACAAGGGATCTTCAGAGTTAGCTAATCCAACCCCATGGGTCTGTGCTGGATCTTCCATGCAGGATCTGTAAATGGAGAAATCTGAGGGCTCCCTTGGACAAAAAACAAGGACACCAGCCAGGAATACCAGAGCAAAATAGCAGCCAGTAGGCTTGGTCTTTATTGAAGACTGTCAAGACAGGACTCCCACCTGCCACAAGGTGGAACAAGATGGAAGCCCCGAACAAAAGAGCCCCCAAACTTTTATTAGCTGCTAATCCCCATGTTATACCCCCCCCAAACTACATCACTCATACATCACGGTTACATCATGAAAGGGGAGGTCTGGTGATTGACAGATTGGTAAACCCAGCCACCTATCAAGCTTGTCCCTCAGGGGTTTGAGGGAGTTAAGTATCTGACCCAGGGGATAGATCCAGTTCCCCAGGATGGACTGAATGACAGACAGGTAGAAAGCTGTGTGTGTATCTTTCTAGGGAAGGTTGAGAGGGCCATAGCTCAATGGCAATTAAGGATGGAAAGCTCTGTCATTTTGGTGCTCACAGTTTCTGATTTTTCTTAAATTTGGTTCTCCACAATTCTGTCACAATTTCTGATATTTATATATAATAATCACCATGAACATTCTTCAGTATTTTAGGAGAAACACATTTTGTGAGCAATTTATCCTCATATAATGCATTTTGGGATGCCATTTTCATTCATCATGCACACCTTCCCCTGGCATGTGCATTTTTGTAAACATTTCTTGGTTGGAGAAATGAATCACAAAATTCAAAGAAGTGCGCATTTTGAGGGACGGCCGTGTTTCAGTTCTCAAATTGTTTTGGAAAGTGCAAACTTATACATTCGGCTTTAAATGTACACTGAATCAAAGTTATCCCCCTTCCCTAGTAGTAGGGCATCTGCTTTGCAAGCAGAAGAATCCAAGTTCAATTCCTGGTGTCCCCAGGTGGGCTAAGCCTGGAAAGAGCCACTGCCAGTCAGCAACGATAGTATTGAACTAGATGGACCAATGTTCTGACTCACTATAAGACAGCATCCTACGCTCTTGCATACCACCCAAACAAAACTATGAGAAGTGAGAAGAGCAGTCTTTTTCCCCTCCTTCAAACCAACTATTGATCTCATTGGTCTCAAAGACATTTGACAGCTATCCTCAGGGAGCGATCCACACTCCTGACAAGCAATCACTACAATTCCCTAGAATAACATTTTTGGCATAATGTCACCAAATTGATTTTCTAAGGAAGACAGATGTTGTTGCAGCCTCAAGCTTGTAAGTGACCAGTTATATCAGGATTGAACAAAACTGCACCAGCACCCAAGAGAAAACACTAACCTTTCTGATCAGAGCTATGTTTTGATGAAAGAAGGGCAAGATTAATTTCCATCTGGCAAAGTTGAGGCCATGCCCAGAGAGCCAGCTTACTGCCTCTGCAGTGTGTTAAGAACTTGTTGAACTCACAGTTTAAGAAGGTTTTGGGTGGTTGCTGATATTGTTTTACTAGGAGGGGGCACTGTTGTCATTTTTTATATTTCTGAAGTCTTTATTTCAAGTATTGCAACAAAACAGATGCAAAATTATTTTTTAAAAAAATAAAAAGTCTGCTTATTACATTGCTATATGTCTTTCACCCAAAGAAATCAGAGCAGCATACAAAATGTCCTCTATCCCATCCTCATTTTAACCTCACAACAACCCTGTGAGGTAGCTTAGCCCAAACTCATACTGGCAGATTCATCACAGAATAGCACACCAAAGGCCCATCTAGACCAGCATCTTGCTGTGGAAGCCCATACGTAGGATGTGATAGCAACAGGTCTCTCTTGCTGTCGTCCTCCAGCCAGTGGCGTAGCGTGGGTTGTCAGCACCCGGGGCAAGGCAAGTAATTTGCGCCCCCTAACCTGTGGATTTGCACCCCCTAACCCTAACCCCCAGATGTTGCGCCCGGTGCGCCCGGGCCCCCCTGCACCCCCCCACGCTACGCCACTGCCTCCAGCAACTGGCATTCAGATAAACTGCCTCTGAACATGGAAGTTCCACTGTGTTAATCATGGCCAATAGCCATTGATAGACTCTTCCTCCATGGATTTGTCTAATCCCTTTTTTAAAGCCTCTTTGAGGGAAGCCATGTGATTTAAATGTGTATCAAATGCTCTTGGTATGGTGTGGATCTGGCCTATGTTAGCAGTCTTCACCACCTCTTTTGACAGTGCATTCATTATGTGCGCTGCTCTGGTTCGCCAGAAGCGGCTTAGTTATGCTGACCACATGACACGGAAGCTGTACATTGGCCCCTCGGCCAATAAAGCGAGATGAGTGCCACAACCCCAGAGTCGTCCATGACTGGACCTAATGGTCAGGGGTCTCTTTACCTTTATATACAGTGGTACCTCAGGTTACAAACACCTCGAATTACAAACACTTTGGGTTACCGACTCCGCTAACCTGGAAGTAGTACCTCAGGATGAGAACAGAAATTGTGCGCCGATGGCACAGCGGCAGCAGGAGGCCCCATTAGCTAAAGTGGTACCTCAGGTTAAGAACGGTTTCAAGTTAAGAACAGATCTCCAGAACGAATTAAGTTCTTAACCAGAGATACCACTGTAATGAAGATGCCAAATTCACATCCATTGGGAGGGAACATTTAGGGCACTAGCCTGCCATAGAGAATGCCCTCTCCCAAGCTTCTTAGGGTAACGGAATTGCCAAGATCCAGTGGGTTTTTTCTTTAAAAAAATGTTTAGGGGTACTCTAATTTTTACTCAAGAAAATCACCATTTTATACTTGGGGAAAACAAATACAGTAAATGGACAAAAGTACAAAGATTCACAAAATGTTTAGGGGTATGCGTACTCCTGTGTCCCCCCGGGGGGGGAGCACTGCCAAGATCAGGGGTCAGCAACCTTTCTCAGCCGTGGGCTGGTCCACTGTCCCTCAGACCATGTGGTGGGCCGAACTATATTTTGAAAGGGGGGGGGAGAACAAATTCCTATGCCCCACAAATAACTCAGAGACGCATTTTAAATAAAAGCACACATTCTACTCATGTAAAAACACCAGGCAGGGCCCACAAATAACCCAGAGATGCATTTTAAATAAATGGACACATTCTACTCATGTAAAAACACGCTGATTCCCGGACTGTTCGTGGGCCAGATTGAGAAGGTGATTGAACCGCATCTGCCTACCCCTGGCCAAGATCTATAAAGACTGTTGATTTTAATACCCAGGGAGGTCTGTAGAGAAGGACGTGGTCTTTCAGGTATTTGGGGTTTGTGTCATTTAGGTCTTAAAATGCTAAGATAAGCAGCTTTAAATGGGCCCAGAAATGAACTAGCAACCAGTGCTGCTGTTTTTTTTTAAAAAAGGGAGTTATGTGAGATTTAAATGGAACCCAGTAATCTGGCTGCTGCATTTTAGGCCAGCTGAAGTTTCTAAGTCATCTTCAAGGGCAGTGCCATGCAGAGTGCATTGCAATAATCCAAATCTGGATGTTACCACCCCTGAAACTTCATGCCCCATTGTTGGTGTCTCACATCACCTAAGGGTGCTCCATCTCATTTTGAGAATGTGGGGTTTCAAAACACCATTGACTTTTTTACAACATTTTGGCATTGTCCAATGGTCCAGGTTTGATGGGGCACAGTTTGCAATTTTATCAATGAAACAGCTGGATACTCATTACCACAATTTCCCCAAATAGTATTATGTTATTTGAAAAATATGGTATTATGGACTAGGGAGACTAGGCTAGTCCCATAAATGTTCCCCTGGTGCCTCCTTCCCAAAGCCTGGGACGCTTCTTAGGGGTGATGGATTTTGTGTCTTAACATATGGGGTGCAGTTTAGCCACCTCTGATTTAAAATAAAGACTATTATGAGTCAAAGTTCATTTAAATGTAATCTACGATAATGAAAGCAAGGAACACACAAAAAACAATATGTCTAGGACATCATAGATGTAACTTTCTCTTGACTTTTTGTCTCTTTGAAGGGATCTACGGCTGAGTATGATGGACACCAAGGAAGAGAGAAATGTGGTAAGATGATATGAATGAGATAAATTATAAGTGAATATTTTTGGCATGGATGGTCTGAAAATGTTGGATTTGAGCCAGTTATTGCTTGGGCTGATAATTCCTTGGTGGTGGGGAGGGGGGCACTTAAAGCAGGCACAGTCACACCTGCCAGGTGGGTTTGCCGAGTCACGCAAAACAATGTAAACTGGTCCCAAGTCGCTAAGGGCTTTATATACGTACTTGGCCTAGTAGCAAATCAGTAACCACTGTAGAGCACAGGTGTTATTTGCCTCACTCCTGTCTGTGATTGTCCCGCAGCATTTTGCACTAACTGCAGCTTCCAGATCAAATGTGAGGGAAGTCCCACATGGAACACATTGCAATAATCCAGTTTTGAAGTAATCAGTGCATGAACTATTATGGCAAGGCTTCCCCAGTCCAGGAATGGCTGTTGCTGTCAAAACAGCAGCACTTGGTAAAAGGTACAGTGGTACCTCAGGTTACAAACACTTCAGGTTACAGGTGCTTCAGGTTACAGACTCTGCTAACCCAGAAATAGTACCTTGGGTTAAGAACTTTGCTTCAGGGTGAGAACAGAAATCGTGCTCTGGTGGCATGGTGGCAGTGGGAGGCCCCATTATCTAAAGTGGTACCTCAGGTTAAGAACAGTTTCAGGTTAAGAACGGATCTCCAGAATGAATTAAGTTCTTAACCCGAGGTACCGCTGTACTTCCATACACTGAGGCTACCTGAGCTTCCAGTGACACAGCTGGATCCAAAAGCACCCCAAACTGTGAACCTGCTCCTTAAAGGAGAAAGCAAACTCATCCAAGGTAGGCAACTGGCCAGTTTCTTATACACAAGAGCTATTCACCCATGGTGCCTACTTGAACTAGTACTGTACCAGTGACAGGATGAAGTGGTTTCAGTGCTAGAAAACAGAGGTTTCCGTATGCCGGATGTGAATCCTATAATTTTCACCTTGCCTTTGTCAGCTGCATTGCACAATCTTCATTGTTTGGGCAAAGATGGACCTATTCTACATCACCATGGGGGACATTTTCCAGACTGATGGATACATACCCTTCTGATCAACCTCCTGAGGGCCACATGCCTGAGGAAAAAGTGATCAGAACAACAAGTACAAAGTTCTGCCTTTGTACATTGACCTGGTTTCTACACAAACACTCACATTGCCCTGTCTATTCTCCATCCAGAAAAGCAAGAGGCATCAACAGAGTTCCATGATAGGCAAAAACACTCCAGGAGGTTGCAAAGCAGAACCAGTGAGGGTTGTGGTTCAGGAGAGTATGTGTGGCCTGGAGAGAGAGCACCAAGGACCAGATAGAGAAGCCTAGTGGATCACATTTTCTCCCATGCACCCAAGCCTGAAGCTCCCCTGTTCTACATGCTGATATCATTTCATCAGATTGATTCCTTCCTTTGTACCATGTACCACACTCCCCACAAGAGAGATGCAAAATCCTTGCAACAGCCCTGTGAGGTGGATTAGACTGAGGGACTGTGACTGGCCCAAAGTCACCCAGTGAGTTTCATGGCCGAGTGGGGATTTGAACCCTGGTTTCCCAAGGCCAACATACTAGCCAATACATTACACCAGTGCTGGTACATGGGCACAGTACACAGGGCAACAAGAATGGTAGTTCTCCTAGTCCAGTGCATCTGGCTGTTTCCATTTTGCCTCCATAGAATTAGAATATAAGATGGTTGGGGTTAATGAGTTCACGAGTAGTCAATATACCCATTAAAAGAGCAAAGTATCCAATCTTAATGCAAGGATATTTTGTTGGCAAGATAAAGGAAGCTCATGTCTGAAATGGAGCAGATTATCTACAAGACTCTCAAGGCCAAACTGCCTTGCCGAGTTGATTCAGAGCTATTAAAACCACCTAATAAATCTTCATCCCACATTTCTTTTGGCAGAGAACAGGATACCGTTAGCTAAATACCTAGAGGTACTCAAATGTGACTTTATGTGTACACACACACACACACACACACACACATTACTCAGCTATCAATCATCAAGGGCTGAAATGGAAACAGCCCACCAGGATTTAATTGAGATTAATGCATGGATAGATAATTGAAGGGGTATCATGCTTGTATTCAGTGACATAGTGTAGCCTATGTTGTGAGCAAAGAGGAAGTGTCACAGAATCAATCATCCTAGAGAGGCAAAGCTCTGCTTTTGTGCAGTCAGCACTGTGTTTCATTCATTTACCCTTGACTGAATATTGAAATCTACGGTATTTTCTACTGATCCAGAAAGATGGCCCATCCATTTAGTCCTAGGGTAGACAACCTTCTTGGTTCAACAGGTCAGATCCTTATCAGGATCAGCCTTGAGGGACCTCCCAGTTGTCAATCATCTGAAGTCATGATACAATGCCAACTGCAATGTACTTTGGAAAAGCACCTTACAAGGTGTTGCTAAAAGGAAGCTTTCCCTTCTCTCAGTTTTAGCAAAGGATTCTGATACAAATCCCTTCCTGATTTGATATGGAACCCTACCAAACTGAGCAGGATTAAAGTCCCATTCATTGGCTGATAAGTGAAGGGGTTAAATCCTGTTATGCTAAGGTTACCAGATGTCGAACTAAGCTAATCGAAAACTGAGGTACCACTGTACAGTATTTATTTTTCCCAATTTGAACCGAATATGAATGATTATTTATTACAACAGCAGTCATAAAAAAGAAACGTGAAACACACAGAAAAAAATAGGATATACAGGTTAAATTGCCCCATTGGCACTTTGCAATAAATAAGTGGGTTTTGGGTTGCAGTTTGGGCACTTGGTCTCTAAAAGGTTCACCATCACTGTACTAGGGCTATGCCCTGATTCTGATGAAACCCAAATTCTGAACAAAATCAGCTTTGGCGGGATTTGGTTGTCCCATGCCAAATTGACTCACCTAGAGCAGGCAGGGCAGGCAACCTCTGCACAGCCTCCTTCACCAAACCTTCCCTGCGAGGAGCACAAGTGGTGAAACAACAAGCAGCCAATTAGCAGAACATTAACTCCTGCTTTCTGCACGGGCTCCTTGACCAGTGCAATTTCCCTAGGGAACATGTTGGCAAGGCAGCATCCAGAAGGATTGAGTGCAGTTTTTCTTCTTCCCCTGTTACCACCTTTCTGACAACATTAAAATAGGCCCCCAAATCAATTTGGAGCCTGGATCCAAGGTGGACTCTGAGTTGGATTGGTATGTGGGTACACAGCCATAGAATGTGTTCCACATATCACACTGATAGGCTAAATTGGAACCTGTGTCTCATCTACTTAGATCTGCTGGTAGGAGATTCCTCACCAGTGCTCTAGAGGTTGCTAGGTTCCAACTTCCATTAGCCCTGCTGACTACAGCTGATGTGACTTTGAGTCCCAAAAAAATCTGGAGGGTACCATGTGGGCTACCTCCATTCTACACCTTGTACCCATAGAAGTCTTTGCTTAGATCTTGTAGTTACAGTGCTGTTTGTTAAGCGTTGTGATACATAAACCATTCAGAACGCCAGGCAATAACTGAAAAACATGTTTAATCAAGTGAAAGAATGTAGAGAAGTATTAATAACATATTTGTTGTCCCAGCTGAGTTCAGGCATGAAATTTCCACCTAAAGCCAGTAGAAGGCTCTGTTCTATCACATATGAGAAATGTGTTAGATGCACAGAACCTGTTTCTAAGAATCCTGCATCCATCTAGTGTAAAGTGAGAGCTGGACCATAAAGAAGGCTGATCGCAGAAGAATTGATGCTTTTGAATTATGGTGCTGGAGGAGACTCCTGAGATTCTCACGGAAATCAGCCCTGAGTGCTCACTGGAAGGACAGATCCTGAAATTGAGGCTCCAATACTTTGGCCACCTCATGAGAAGAGAAGACTCCCCTGGAAAGACCCTGATGTTGCGAAAGATGCAGGGCATAAGGAGAAGGGGACGACAGAGGACGACATGGTTGGATAGTGTTCTCGAAGCTACTAGCATGAACTTGACTGTGGGAGGCAGTGGAAGACAGAAGTGCCTGGCGTGCTCTGGTCCATGGGGTCACGAAGAGTCGGACACGACTAAACGACTAAACAACAACAACAGTGTAAAGTCATAATTAATGACACCAATCAAGCCTCAGCATCAGGCTCTGATCCTTGCCAAGCCAATACAGTAATGTTCTTAAGTTGTGAAATTCTTCCTTAGTGATGGAACTCAAAAAGCCGAATCACTGTTTATATTTTGAAATGGTGTCTCTAGGTGATTCTTGGTGAATTAAGCACACTGAAAGTTCATTATCCCACCCATAAACTCACATGATCTGATTCAATGCATTAATAAAGAAATGTTGTTGTTGTTGTTTTTTTAAAAAAAACCAAACTACCGGTACTTTTCTCCCACACCTGCTTCCTGGCCCTTGTATAATAATTCCAAAAAACACCAATATTTGAATCCCGCAACTTTGGCACCTTTCTGTGGTCCTTAGTAGGGATTCTAAGTCACCTTGGAGCATCATTTTTGTATAAAGAAAGAGCAGTAGTAATCAGGCCCAGAGAGAGGGAGGACCATATGGGCCACAAAATTATTTATATACAGTGGTACCTCGGGTTACATACGCTTCAGGTTACAGACTCCACTAACCCAGAAATAGTGCTTCCAGTTAAGAGCTTTGCTTCAGGATGAGAACAGAAATCGTGCTCCGGCGGCACGGCGGCAGCGGGAGGCCCCATTAGCTAAAGTGGTGCTTCGGGTTAAGAACAGTTTCAGGTTAAGAACGGACCTCTGGAACGAATTAAGTACTTAACCCGAGGTACCACTGTACTTACTTGTTTATAAGACTTCAGTTATCCCCAGGGTAAAAAAAAGAGGGGGGCACATGATCTACCTGGCCCGGGCCTCTGCCTGGCTCTGCAAGGCCCTGGTAGTAACAAGGGTTTTGTTTGTTTTCTTCTTGTCTTTTCAGTGCCATGGAAAATATCAGCAGAGGCTTTGAAAGGTCTGCAGACAATGGCATCTGAGAAAGCAGCTGCATATCTTCAAGGTCAGTGAGAATAGTCTATAAATCAAAGTATGAGAGGTTGCCCTCTCCCACCATAAAAGCCTCATTGCCTCATTCTGTATACCTTATATTCTTTGAGTTCCACAAATGCTCTTACCTACCCCATGACTCTCCACTGTATACATGTGTGTAGAATAGGGTGTTCCAGAGGCATGTTGTAGATATCTATGGATCCATAGGATTGCCAGTCAGCGTAGGCAGTACTCTGCTAGATGGACCAATAGTCTAACTCAGTATAAGCCAGCTTCCTATGTTCGTTTTGCTATCCACCTAGACTGAGTCCCCTTTCTGGGCCTTTATTTTATGTCGCACTCCAGCCAATGCCTTCAGCAGCTAAGGTCCCACTCCTAGGAGACAGTAAGTGGGCACACTCACTTGCAAAGCCATAGTTGGTAATGCAGTGCGGTCTAAACCAAGGTCAAGCACAGATTATCAGCCCAGGTCAAAAACATGATCTAGAGATAAGGCCAGTTCAAGGTCAATATCACAAAGAATTCCAACAAGGTACAGCGTAGCAAGATAGACTTGGGAACAAGGAAACAGAGACTTCTGTTGTCATCATAAAATGGAAGGCTCACCTTCTCTGACTTCTTAGAACAAACCCTAGCCACGGCTGCTGATAATAAATGCATTTCAGGGACCCCTTACACACAAGGAGACCCAGTCTACTTCTACTTGTGGGAATGTTAAGGATTGTAGGAAACAATATAATGATTAAGTAGTATCCTTCCTTCACTCACGCTAGTGAGTGATGTAGCAGAGCAAATTCTTGCAATCTGGGGAACCAGGTTCGCATCTCCGCTCCTCCACATGCAGCTGCTGGGTGACCTTGGGCTAGTCACACTTCTCTGAAGTCTCTCAGCCCCACTCACCTCACAGAGTGTTTGCTGTGGGGGAGGAAGGGAAAGGAGAATGTTAGCCGCTTTGAGACTCCTTCGGGTAGTGATAAAGCGGGATATCAAATCCAAACTACTCTTCTTCCTCTTCTACACCACAAACACTCATTTGGCCTTATGGCATCTTTGGCCAGGGCCAACCCATGATGTGTTGTTGCTTGAGGCAAAGCAGAAAATGGTCCACCCTTCCCCCACCATTGCCACGTCCTCCACCTGAGGCAAACAGAGGCAGTCCAGGGGAGCCTCTGATTTCTGAAGGAAGCAGGGGAGAAAAAAGGCAGCCAGAAAGGAGCAAACAGTGGGTAGGGCTGGAGCAGGAAGCGAGGTGGTGATGACAGCAAGCAACAAGCACAGGAGGCGGTGAGAGATGTGCTCTTGGGGCCCCAGACCTACTGCCCCTGCCAGCTGTTCCCAGCATGCTGCCTGAGGTGACTGCCTCACTGTCTTTGCCTGCCCTACACCTTGTATCACATATATAAAAAAAACAATCAGGAAATTTGTAGCTTATCTCCATGCCAGTCTACACATATTGGCAGGCAGACCTGCCCATGAGACAGGCTGAGGCAGTTGTCACCAGTGGTAGAAGCTCGAGAGGTGGTGTCCCTGTGGGCACCTTGCCTGCCTTGCTACCTCTGGCAGTGACAGAGAAGCAGGGGTGTTTCCAGTGAAATCTTGTGAGATTTCATTGACATCTTGCAAGATCTCATGTGGAACCTGCCCCCACTACTTTGTGGGCACCACTACACTACCCAGGTAAGGAAGGCTACATTACAGCCAGGGGGCAGGGGCAGGGTGGAATTTTCCCGCTGAGAAAAGGGACACACTTCCCCTGCATATTGCCCCGTGTGCATGTCACAGTAAGCATGTCTTAAACAAGCAATGGTTGTGTGAACACTGCTCAGACTTTCCTGAATTATTCTCCTCCACCACCCCTGTGGGGAAAGTAGAATTCAGATATCTTACATGTGTTGAGCTTAGCTCCCATCCTCGTCGCCAGTAAAATATATTCAGAGTCGAGAGTGGATTTCATGCTCTTTATTCAGCTCATGGTGGTGAGGAGGAATGGAAGTTCCCCCAGAATGTCTGCTTTATATACATTATTTACACAATGGCCTGCACGTGATTGGCTAATTCCAGGATTCTTCTGTGAGCCAATCAGGTCTCGGATTCACTTCCACCTGGACCCGGATTGCGTGGCTCCTGTGGACCAATCAGACTGCTGCATTCTGGAGCCTATTGTTCTAGGACCAATCAGGCTGCTGCATTTTGAATCCTATTGTACTAGGACCAATCAGACTGCTGCATTTTGGATCCTATTCAACTTAGTACATAACAGAACTATATAATAAGAACTTTATTGTTCAACACATCTTTCTTATTGAAGTCTAATTAACCTTTGGGAGTGTTGTAGAGAGGGAAGGAATTGGTTACAGAGGAACAAAACACCCATACCATCTCCAGATGTCACCAAGCTCAACAATCAGGTGCTTTTGTGCTTCCGTGTGTTGCATTTCTAGCCCACTCCCCCCCCCCAAGGAGCTCAAGCTGGCATACATGGTTCTTTCCCTCCTCCACAAGAGCCCTGTGAGGCAGGCTAAAAGATGACGACCCAGTGAGCTTCATTGCCAAGTGGGGATTTGAAACCTGGTCTCCCAGGTCCTAGTCCATCACTCTAACTTCAACACCACAGCACATGAAGTAAAGAATTATGATGTTGGCAAATGTATCTGTTGGAGAAATTTGCACTAAACTGATGACAGGTGCATGTGACTTGGCTTAAAAAGCTTCATGGGTCATAGAGAGAAACCAAGAGTCCTCATTAGGCCAATCTACTGCAGGATTTCCAACAACTATCTTCTTGTCACCTTGAGACAATTTTTTATAGTAGGCATCTAACACGCTTAACTAATAATAATAGTAGAATTATAAAATGGTAGAGTTGGAAGGAACACCCCAAGGGTCACCAAGTATTCCTAAAAGAAAAGCTTCTGGTTTCTTAAAAAAAAGTTATATTGAACATCCCCCCCCAGCTAATTATATATCATTTCCCAGAACATCTGCTTCTATATTTAGTAGAGATAAGGCATCCAGCTTGCCTTGTTGCATAGTTGTTGGTTGTTCTGTTGTGGTTTTTAATATACTTCAACCAAGAAAATGAAAGCTTACTGAGCAATTTCTGCCAATTAATGTTAAAAATCTGGCAATGGGAAATGTTTGTGGTGCCCCCCTTCCCTTGATGCCTTAAACACTGCTTACTTTGCTTAATAGTTAATCTAGCCCTGATGAAGGGCCTTCTGCTCTTCTGCTCTGGGTGAGGCAAAGTAATCTACTGATTAGTTTGGCACAGTTGGAGGTTTCAGATTGCCTTGAAAGACTTTTGACTGATGAGCTTCTATCTCACCACAATGTCGTCAGCTGGTCATGCAACAAATGGTTGCATCAACTGGATGACCTCAATCCACATCCACTTGCATTCTCAGAGCTCAGCTGAAAGCAGCCATAAGGGCGAAACTGAACCAGACATAAGAGCAGGAAGGTCAAATGAGGAGCCAAAACTAGAAACTATTCAATGAGTAATTTCCTTCAGCTTTCTCCTCTGCTGCTGCTGGGACTGCAGAAGTGTGTGCCACCAGCTGCAGATGTGCTGCATGACAGGATTTGACTCAGTCCTATGCAATAGTCATACACAGTTACTGATGTAACTGAAGTTTCTGATACACAAAGAAGCTCCTCTGGGATTACATCTTCAGGAGGAACATGCTTTATGTTGAGTCGGTTACTTATAGATTTTGCTCCTAGCATGTTTTCTTGACTAAATTCTAAAACAGGTTGCAATTGAGAAGATTTTGGATCTGAAGGGTCATCGTCAACTGAATTCTACTCAGAGCAGACCCACTGAAATGAATAGGCTTCAGATAGTCATGCCTATTCATTTCAGTGGGTCTACACTTTGAGTATGACTTAGCTGAACACAACTGAAGGCTTTATTATATCAGGGATGAGGAACCTGTCAACCTCCAAATGCTGCTGGACTCCTAAGACCCATCATCCCTGGCCACTGGACATGTCCATTGAGGCTGTTGAGAGTTGGAGTCCAACAACATATGGAGAGCCAGAGGTTCTCTGCTTCTGCTGTATATGGCCTGGTGTGTCCACATTGACTTGGTGGTGTGTTCACATTGACTCTGCTGACTAGATTCAAGCTCGGAAGTGGGTGCTTAATTCACAGATCCTAACATACCTGTTTCTGCTGGTGATGTAGCAGAAGGTCAGGCACCAAACCCCGTTTGCTGGAGTTCCTAATTCAGGGATGGGGAACCTGTAGCCCTCCAGCTGCTATTGGACTCCCATCAGCCTCTGCCACTATGTCCAATGGCCAAGGATGATGGGGGTTATAGTTAAACTACATCTGGAGGGTTACAGTTTCTCAATCTCTACCCTGCTTCAAGACTTTTCAGTACCTGGTTCTTTGAATATATACCAACATCTATTTGTGCTTCTTGGTGCAATTGCAATTGCAATAAAATAAAATAACAACAACAACACAGAATTAGTGAATTTGACAGTGATAGTTTCTGAGAGGAGCTGAAACTAAAAGGCTTGTTCTTCCCACCTGAGTCTGAAGTTTGCTTGAAATGAATCTAGATGATCTGTGTCCTTCAAGCATACCTGAAATTGAACTGTTTCCAAATTCTAGAGCACTTGACCCAAAAAGGGATATTAGTGACTGGGCAATAGTTATCTGGTCTTCAACCGCAAGGTCAGGACTCAGGACCCACTACTGGGTCGTGGCCTGATCCAATGTGGGTTGCAATAGGAGCACCAGTACAATGCAAATATATAAGAAATGGGTCCCCAAATACATGTTTGAGTTTAAAGTGGTCCTGGGCCTGAGAAGGTTGAAGATACCTGATCTAATATTTCCAGATCCAATGACAACCTTTTGAGAAGGTGGTACACTATTGCCTACTTAAGGGCAACGTGAGGTTGTATTAACATTTTTGCATGGGCAGAAATGTGTGTGTTCCCATTAGCAAAATACAACACAAACAGAATCCACACAATGCCACACAAACAGAAGTATGTTGCATTTTATCATACAATCAAATGAAGATTAGATTTGGCTGTTAGGTTTTTCAGTTTCTTATTAATGAGCATTGGTAGCATGGGGGGGCAGACAAATGAATGGAAAGTTTCAGAGCACAGTATAAACAAAAATTAAAGAAACTCTCTATTTTAAACAAGAATTCAGGACAGGAACTGAGGATAACGCAAAGCCACAGAAGAACAAAGAAGTAAAAAAGTGAAAATCCTATTGGGTGGTCAACATTATTGAGCTCATGGCACGGTGCATGCCCCAGCAGGAGGTACATGTGCAGTATCTGGAGCCATCTGGCTTACTGCATCTTCTTATCATTATTGAATACCTATTATTTCTAGCAAATGAGCAGTGGGAGAAGAAGGAGCAGTTCACTGCCAGAGTCCTTGACTTTTCCTCTGGGAGGTGGACAGAGTAGCGACAGAAGGAAAGCCAATGTGTGGTCAGTGATGCAGAGGTGATGGAAACACTGGGTAGTGTGACCCACTGGTGACAGCTTGCCCTAGGGCCCCCAAAATTCTGGCACCAACCCTGGTACCCAGCTTTTTCTAAATAAAATTGATGGATTATTATTATTTTATTAAACAATAAAGCAGACAATACAAATGGAAAAAGACAAACAAAAAATTGTATGAATTCAGTACAAGGAGCTTTTGATGATAAAATCAAATAGTAACACATCAGGAGTAAATAGAATTGTCAGGGGTTTAGGAGCAGAGGCAAGGGCAAGGGAGGAAACAGAGAGCGAAGGGGAGGAGGCAGAAGAAAAGATGAGTGATGACGACGACCCGAGATCTCCGAGTCTTTCCAGTGAATCAGAGGATTCACAGAAAGGAGCACCAGTGGCCAGGGCAAGGGGGGAGTCTAGGGGGGCACCCCAGGAAGATAGAGCCAGAGGGGACTCAGAGGAGAGCAGTTGGAAATCGGGACCAGCGTCACCGCCAGAGAGCAGGGAAGAGGAAGGGAGCCAGGGGGCAAGCGCTGGCAGCTCACCACAGGAGGGAGGGCATGAGTCAGGAGTGGCCACACCTCCATCGGGGAGCGAAGAAACGGTTAAGAGGAAAGTGGAAGGTTGGGCGCGCGCGCCAAGTTCAAATGCAGAGGAAGGCGGCGCAGTAAGCAGCCCGGAAAGGGAGCCAGGTCCTAAAGCCCGGCGCAAGGAGGCAGGAGGGTCCGGGTCAGCGTCAGAAGAATCCCGGAAGGAAGAAGCCCCGGGGGGTAGAGGGACCCAGAGGAGGACAGTCAGGCGGAAAAGGTGGAGCAGGGCTAGGATATTAAGTTGGTGCGCACGGGGCGGAGACTCAGACGGAGCTTCGTCGATCTAGCTACTAGACGTAGAGTTGCGCGCAGCAGCGTGAGAATGGAAACTGTAATTCAATAAAGACTTTTACTAAATGATCGCTGGCTAGCGTGATCCTCTGTGAGCTAGGATCTTCAAGCAGCTCTGACAAGAATGAATATAGTTATAAAGTTATAAATGGGGTGTAAAAGTAATAAATGGGATTTACATTGAACAAGAAAAGAAAAGAAAAGAAAAGAAAAGAAAAGAAAAGAAAAGAAAAGAAAAGGATATTGCCTGTTTGTAAATTATTCCCGTGTAATTGTGTTGCCGTATAGTTTTTATTATTACCGTATTTTTCGCCCTATAGGACACACTTTTTCTCCTCCAAAAATGAAGGGGAAATGTGTGTGCGTCCTATGGGGCGAATGCAGGCTTTCGCTGAAGCCTGGAGAGCGAGAGGGGTCGGTGCGCACCGACCCCTCTTGCTCTCCAGGCTTCAGGAGAGCCCGTCGCCAGCCCCGCAAACTCGGGGGACAGCGGGAGAAGGCTGGCGGAGGGCTTTCCCCTCCTCCAGCCCCGCAAGCTCCCAGAGCGATGCCAAAGCTGCACGCAGCTTCCACATGGCTCTGGGTCCCGTTCTGGGGGCTGGGGGAGGGGGAAGCCCGAGCTTCCCCAGCCCCGCGCCTGGGGGGGAGGGGAATAAATTTTTTACCTTTATTTCCCCCCCCAAAAAAAAATCTAGGTGCATCCTATGGGCCGGTGCATCCTATAGGGCGAAAAATACGGTATTTATTGTTCATTAGATTTATATACCACCCTTCATCATAAGATCTCAGTGCAGTTCACAGAATAAAATACAGGATAAAAACACAAGTAAATAATTAAAACAAAACAGCAAAACATTAACCCTGGTGTTATGTATTCAGTGGTCTGTGTTTGCCTGAGCTTGAGTCTGGAGTCTGGACTAAGGATTCTGAGCTCCTGTGTTCTGATTCGATACATGTTGTCCAATCACAGAACATTTCAGGATTTTTGCCTCTGCCATTGGCCCTTGAAGTCTGAGTCATGATTTCCAGTTTGGAAGTGTAAACAGCCAATCATATTGGGAGTGGGAATGGCCCAGGCTTTCAGAAATTTATATAAGTAGTTGCTTTGGTTCTGTTTCCCAGTTACAGTGGTGCCCCGCAAGACGAATGCCTCGCAAGACAAAAAACCCACTAGACGAAAGGGTTTTCCGTTTTTCGATGCGCTTCGCAAGACGAATTTCCCTATGGGCTTGCTTCACAAGACGAAAACATCTTGCAAGTCTTGTGATTTTTTTCGCTTCCCCCCTTTTTCTAAGCCGCTAATAGCCTTTTAGCCCCTAAGCTGCTAAACCTTTAATAGCCGCTAAACCGCTAATAGCGCTAATCCGCTAAGCCGCTAATAGGGTTGCTTCGCAAGACGAAAAAACCGCTAGACGAAGAGACTCGCGGAACGGATTATTTTCGTCTTGCGAGGCACCACTGTACGTAGTTCAGTAAAGGTTCTTGCTGTTATCACTGTGTCTTGCCTCATGGGAACCCACCTACACTTTACCCCCCTTCCCACAGACACATTTAAAAGGCTATGGAATATTAATCAGCTGAAGGCGGAAGAGGAATGTTTTTGCCTGGCATCTAAAAATATATAATGAAGGTGTCTCCCTGTGGAGAGCATTCCACAAGCAGGGAGTTCTTGTGTTGCCACGCTCCGGACCTCACATGGAGGAGGCACACGAAAAAGGGCCTCAGAGGATGAATGCAGAGACCATGACGGTTAAATGGGGAGAGGCAGTCCTTGAGGTATTGTGGTCCTGAGCCATTTAAGGCTTTATAGGTCAAAGCCAGTACTTTGAACTGCTAATAGGCAGCCAGTGCAGTCAGGTCAGGGTCAGTGTAATAATATGCTCAAACCATCTTGTCCCAGTGAGCAGCCTGGCTGTTGAATTCTGCACCAGCTGAAGCTTCTGAACCATCTTCAGAGGCAGCCCCACATAATTAATCATTAACCCTCAAATAGAAGTGAAATCAGAAAGATCAGTGCTATCCCTAACCACATAAAGTCAACAGGTCAATTTCCCTGAGCACTGGATATAATTTTCTTGAGCCAGTCTAAAGTATAACATGACACATCTTTCCAGCCCTAAGCAATTATTAATCAAGTGACTACCAAGAGATATATAATTAACTGTTTACATATAAGATCCATACCTAGTTTTTGCATTCCTTAAAGTTGTCTTTACGCCAATACATTTAATTGCTATCCTTTTGTATTATTGTGATTAATAGCTATACAGTGGTACCTTGGGTTAAGAACTTAATTTGTTCTGGAGGTCCGTTCTTAACCTGAAACTGTTCTTAACCTGAGGCACCACTTTAGCTAATGGGGCCTCCTGCTGCCGCCGCACGATTTCTGTTCTCATCCTGAGGTAAAGTTCTTAACACGAGGCATAGCTGTCAACTTTCAGATTTGAAAATAAGGGATCAGCAGCCTCACCTGTCCCGGGGACAGTCTACAGGATATCTAACAATCCAGGATAGCAGCGGGAAGCAGTGGGAAATGGCGCTGGAATAAGGGAATTTCCCACAAAAAAAAAGGGAAGGTTGACAGCTATGACCTGAGGTACTATTTCTGGGTTAGCGGAGTCTGTAACCTGAAGCGTCTGTAACCTGAAGCATCTGTAACCCAAGGTACCACTGTACTGCTTACCAGCAAAAATGGCTTATAGGCAGTTTACAAGTATATAATCAATTGTAATATGCACACAGAATTAAAATCCACAATAAAACAATTTCATTAAAGCATTCAAAAAACATCCATGATTAAAATGTGCAATAAAACAAGTTACAATATGGTTGAAAGACATAACAGTTTAAAACTTTTTTAGTAAAGCAATTAAAACAATTATAACAGGAAGTTCAAGTACAGGGGAATGTTTCACTAAACAGTTATCTTGTCAAGAGGTGACAGAATGCCAATCTTGATGGGGCCTCACGTATTACAGCAATGGATTGGATAAATCATGGGTGGGAAACCCTGGAACCAAATGTTACCCTCTAAGTTATCTAGCCCTTGGGACTCTCCACACCACACTCCCTCCCCCAGGCCACGCCACTCACTGGCTCTGCTTCATGGAGTGTTCCCCACTCCCTTGAGTGGAATATGTCCTTGAGCTGTAATAATGTTTCTTGCTTGCTTAGATGGAGGATAGAGAGGAGTATGTGAGTGCATGTAGAAAACAGTACAAAGGCAAAAATTGCATTTGCTGGGCCTCTCACTTTTGTCCCGGGCCCCGCCCACCTCTGACACGGTTGTCCCAGAAGATAATGTGACCATCTGGCTGAAATTGGCTTCCCACCCATTTTAAATGATGAATGCTTATATCTCATCCTCTCCTTTCTTTAGTGCTTAGGCCAATCAACCAGTCAGAACTGCGATGGATTAATGAGGGCATCCTGTACAACATTCACTACAACCATGGAAGACTGGTGATCCAGACACCTGGAATGTACTTCATCTATTGTCATTTGCACTTTTACATTGCCGAGTGCAAAGGTGGGGAAATCACCATAAAGTTGGAGATTCTTGTGAACACATCTGTGGCAAGGTCAACTTTGCTCACTTTGTGCAGCTCTCAGAAAACTTTCAGAGACAAAAGACAAGACCTCTTTGTAACTTTACTGGCAGAATTGAAGAAGGGGAATACAATAGGAGTACAGGTCAATGACTTCAGATATGTGGATGTATCTGACTTTCCTGAAAACAATGTTTTTGGAGCCTTCAAGTACACTGGTGAAAACTGGAGGTACTCTTTGTTCAGGACAGAAGATGAAAAATGACTTTAATTGTTCTAAATAAAGTATATGTATACTGAGGGCCTGTCATTTGAGATGTGCCAAATTCAGTCCCTCTTGAAGGGACTATGGAACATTTGGTGGCTATTATGCAGAGAACAGTGGAGGCTGGTCCACTAGGACAAACAGGACACTGCCCCATCAACATCAATCTGCCCTTAGCCAGCCTGCCCTTGCCTGCCTTCTTCTTTGCAACCAGACAAGGGTCGACTCTGGCTTCCAGCTTCATAGTGTTATCCTGGTAGAACTCAAAGGGGAGGAGGATGGGGACAAAACGAGGATTAGTTGACTCCACCTGTCATTGGCTCTGGATCTGGATCTGTCTTCTGCCCTCCCTCCCAGACCCTTTGGGCACCACTCACCAATGGCAGAAAGTGGGGTGTGAAATACACATACACACACAAAGAAAAAACTTGTTATTGCTGCAGAAAAGTTAAAAGGTATTTCTGATCTTATAAAATACAAGGATACCCTGAACTGGCATAGAAATGGGGGGGGGTGTCTGGGTGCTATATTTTCTTTTTTTTCTATTTATATGGTAGGAGAAAATGCAGGTATGATCTAGCAGTTATATGTCCCATTGATTTCAATGGAAGAGCTTTGTGGTGCAATTCTACATGTTTGCTCCAATATAAGCCACATCGAGTCCACTGACAGGGATAGAAGAACCTCAGGTGTGGGGTCATATGTGCCCATCCAGGCCTCTTTATTTGGCCCTTGGGATTTCCACCAGGCTGCACCAGTTCTTCAGCCACTCTCCCCAGGCCACACCATTCACTATCTCTGTCAATGCCTCTTGCAAACCTGGTCAGATGATAGAGAGCGGTACGTGACTGTGTATAGAAACTAGCCTACTGGAAAAAGTAACATTCACATTTTTTTGCTCTGCCTAGTCTTTCAGCTGGCTCACACACCACTTTGTGGCTGTAGGAAGCTTGTTCAGAAGGGTATGTGGAAAATTATTTCCCAGGCCTAGTGCATAGGATTGTAGCTCTTCTCTCTCCTGCTGAGAATAATTGGACCTAAAAGTCAATTTTGCCCATTGGATTTATATTCCAGGGATGCAATCCCACACCCAATTTCCTGGGAATAAGCCTGTTAAACACACTGGAATTTATTTAGGAATTGGAATAGCCGTGTATAATATTGTTAGAAGAAGAGAAAAGCTGTATCTTCAAGATGACCTTGAAGCTCAAATGACATTTCCCCAAAATCTGATAGAACTTCAATGTGACTTCCAAAAAGTCAAACCTTAGCAAGTTTCTTTTCAGAAATGCAATTTCTGAGGAATGGTATAACTTTTAACTTTTGTTGATGTCTTAGGAGGTACTATATGAAACTACCAATCAATGACAATTCTATTAAGAATACCACTGGTTATTTTTTCTCTTTTCTTTTGGAAAAAATCCCTAAATCCATAATGCAACATGAAACGGAAAATGGTGGGTTGGGAGCCACTAGTGGTCCACAGCCTGGACATCTCTTGAGATTCATCTACTGTAATAGCAGAGTCTAGATTCTCGCAGATGCAAGCAATTTTATCCTCACAATGCTTTGCAAACCAGCCACAACGAGCTACTGTCGGTTCCGCCACCTCCTTGGGCCAAACTGTTGAAGGCCTCACACTCCCAATAGAAGTTCTGCTGTGCAGCACAGTGAGGATGCAATGGAGGCAGCAAAGTATGCCTTCATTGCCACTAGGTAGGCTTGATGATGGGCCCTCACCGTGTTCAATTGCATTTGACTAGAGTTTTCCTCTACTCACGTTCAACCTATCTCCCAGCTTGTTTCCTTAACCTAAGCTCTGGAATATACCAGAGAAGCAAGCAGGCTCCACAAAGTGAGAGAGAGTACTCAGGGGCAATCATGTCAATGGCCTAAGCCGTTCTGATGTTCAGAAGTCATCCAGGGCTTTGACAGAAGCACCAAGCATATCAGTCAGAAAATCCCAGAGAGTCACCTGGAAACCCATTGGATCTATCAGCCTTCAAGGGTGCACCATCCTCATAGGTCCCTGTCTCTTCAGAGGAGATAGGGTGCTGAAAGCCCAAATCTCCACGGGAAGTGAGATGGCTATGTCAAGGGACTGCTGTAAATATCCCCTCAGGAACTCTATAGTTCTATGATTCTAACAAGTACCCCAGAATTGCAGAGTTGGAAGGGACCCCAAGGGTTATCTACTATAACCCCCTGAAATGTTTTTGTTTAGAAATGCAGAATTCACAGCTAAATAACTCCTGACAGTCAGCCATCCGACCTGCTTAAAAACCTCCAAGGAAGGTGAGTTTACTACCTTCCAAGGTAGTCCATGCTATTGTCAAATGTCTCTTACAGTGCAAACGAATTAAAATTTCTCCTTCATTCCTATTCTCCACTGCATCCCAGTTAAGATTACTCTGGAATAAATTACATGAACAGAGTACAGATGTTTAATAAAAGAAGCTAAAGTGTATACATAGACGCCGACTCCATGGGGCCTGAGGGGGCCCGAGCCCCCTCAAAAATTCGTTTGGGGGGCTCTGCCCCCCCAATAATCTCGGGCGCCCCTCCAGCATCAATCCCCACGCCCGCGCCGCCAGCCCCCGACGGGCGCCCCCTCCCCGGCTTGCCAGCTCCGCGCGCGCTCCGCCTCGCCTGCCAGCTCGGCTCCCTCCTTCCCTCGCGCAGCTTGTTTTGAAATTCCCCTTCCAGCTCCGCCGCAGCTCGCCCACTCCCTCCGCCCTCGCCGCCGCCGCCGCCTCCTCCTCCTCCAGTCCCCTCCCCTCGGCTGTCCCCCGCACAGGCTGCCTCACGTACGCGGCTGCAGGCAGCCCCCGGAATGGAGTCCCCGCGCGCGGAAGGGAGTGGCGGGCGCGCAAAAGGAGAGAAAGCCGCCGGTGCGCGGAAGGGGCCGGTGGATGGATGGACCGGCGGGCGGCGGAGTCACCTGGCTGGAGGGAGGTGGCGCGCAGCGGAGCTTCCAGGAGCGGCGGCAAGTTACCTGCGCGTCGCCAAGGGCGCACCTGCCTGGCCGCCAGCTGGAGGCTGAGGGCCGCGCTATCTAGACTTTTGGCTTTTGGTCTGCAGAAAATTCACCCACACCCAACAGGGGGTGAGAAAGGCCTAAATAGCTTTTTATTATCACTATATGTATATCCCACCACCTCCTCCCCACCTGCTCCCTCGCCAGCCAGCCAGCCAGGCAGCCGCGCGCCCTAGCCGGAGAGCCCCGGCCGTCCCCGTCACGCAATCGGCTGGATCTCCCTTCAGCAGGCCGTGCTCACAACTCGGCCCAGGGACCCCCCAGCAGCAGATCTCCGGCCCAGCTGAAGAATCCGGCAACAAGCCCCCTCCTCCCCAATCGCTCCGCCGAAATACGCTCCAAAACCCCCCAGATAGGCCGCCGGCCGCCAAGTCTCGTGGCGCCCTGAGCGAGGGTCTCTCCCCAACACCGCCACCTCGAACTGCGTTCTCCTGGCTACCCGAGCGAAGCAGCAGCAGGACCCCGGTATGGGCCCCCCCAATATTTTTTATAAGTCGGCGCCCCTGAGTGTATATAAATGGTTATTAATCTTTGTAAAGTTCTTGACAGCAGGGAGGCTGGATGATTCAGGATACACACCCAATGCTTATGCCAAAACCTAATGACATCTGTAATCAATAAAGCTGTAGCCTGTCTGATCCCAAAATGATTGTCCTGTAACGATTACATCATCCCATGCTTTAGCCCTCACCACCTGCATGTGAGCTTGGCAATATTCCTTGTTTAGCAAATATTCACACTGTCCCACTATCTTGTGATCAGCATAATGAGAAATAAAAGCACACTATAAATGAAAGCGATGCTTAGGATATCCTGTTATAGAGCAAGAGCATGGTGCAATAGAGTTGTAATTTTCAGGCAGATGACAGAACAAAGAAAGCTTTAAAAGGACCACCTCTCCCCATATGACCCAACCATCAACTGAGGGTATTCTTCATGTGCCCCCTTCCATGAGAATATACAAAAAAAACACAACAGAACATCACACATTAAATGCTTCCTGATACAGGGCTGCCTTCAGATGTTTATGGAAGGTCGTATGATTATCCACCTCTTTGACATCTGCAGGGCAGGCACCACTACCAAGAAGGCCCTCTGCCTGATTCCCTGTAACTTCACTTCTCGCAGTGAGGGAACCACCAAAAGGTCCTCAGACCCCCTGAAGTATGGGGGCAAAGGTGCTCCTTCAGGTAGACCAACCATGCCAGAACCCAAGCCTGAACCCAAGCCCTCACAGACACAAAAAAACTATAAGAAATTAAAAATGAACACACACACACCAGACCCAGACAATTGCTATAACTTGTAAAAATGCCCCCAGATGGACATGTAGAAAGAGGACATGTCCAGGATTTCCCAGATGTATGGCAACCCTAGGCTGTGTCACCTGTCTGAACAAAGGACTTAAATTCTAAAAGCAGCTCTCAGACCACCTCATAAAACCATTAGTTGAGGTTTTAATTTAATATAAAAAAATACCCAGTCAATAGAGTTAATAGTGCATTATGCAAAAGTGCCACAGAACGAATCGACACTGGGTTGTGTCCAACTAAACTCTACTCAGAGTAGGCCCATTGGAATTAATGGCTCTAAGTCAGTAATGTTCATTATTTTCAGTGGGGCTATTCTGAACAGGACTAATATTGATTGAACCTATTGTCCCATTACATTAATATTCTGCAGTTCAGAAATGGAGGACCATGGCTATGCTTGCTGGAGTTTTGAGTCACATGTCTGGAAGACATCCAATTCCCCATCCATGCTCTGAATCAACCACTGAAGTGGATGAGTATGTTGAGGGGAAAACAGAAACCACCTATTGTTAGAACTAAAGAAAACAGATATAATCTCAGTAGTAGATAGGTAGCCGTGTTGGTCTGCCATAGTCAAAATAAAAAAAATTCCTTCCAGTAGCACCTTAAAGACCAACTAAGTTAGTTCTTGGTATGAGCTTTCGTGTGCATGCACACTTCTTAATCTCAGTAACCTTTCTTCTTCCGCTTCCTTTGGGTTTTAAGCCAATATTTGAGAACAGGGCAAGTGAGCTCTTATTTCAGTTAGCAACATTCTTGTTTCAGTTTGTAAGAAAGGAAGTCTTAAGTACCCACCACCCAAAGTACAATAGAACTTCCTTTGCATGTCTGGACCCCTCGAAGTCTGGTGATGGGATTAGGTTTTCCTTGGCCAACAATCAGCTCAGCAGTTGTCACCTCTGGGCATTTCCTGGGGTGGGAGGTGTGTATACATGTCTTCAAGCTTGGTCTCCGTCATCGCCAACTGCCACTGATTGTTATAGAGGTTGTATTCACACAGCAGTTTATTCCATTTCCCCATTTGTGGGCACACGGGCTAAACCCTGTCTGTGGTGCCTACCCCTTTCCCCAAATGATAACACAAGAGACCAGAGTATGGGTTCAAACTGGCCACAACTTTATTGAATTTCAGAAGTGGGAAACTTGGCACAGGCCTTGGCAGGTAACCCCCTCAGCCCACCTGGCTGAGGATATGCAGGCAGATGAGGCCCAGTGAGAGGGGACTGCAAAGCACAAACTTACACAGCATGCCCGTCCACTGACCTCGTCCGGGGAGTTAGACCTACATGCCGCCACTCTAGGGCCAGGGTCTCCTGGTCTTTGCCCTTTAACGGGCCCTGCAAGCGCCACCGCATGGGGAGGGAGCATGAATGCATCCCCCCCCAACTTGATGTTAGACTAAAGGCTACCTTGCCAAGGCCTAAAATCGCCCTCCTGGGCTGGCAGGCAGCAGCGGGGGGCAATGCCGCCCCCCCCCCGCCACTGAGAAAAGGGACTAGGCCGCGTTTTGAGGCCTAGTCGGGCCTGTGCCGCCCTCCCAGTGCCCGCCCCCCCCACCGTAAAAGCAAGCAGGCCCAGCCGCGGCCTTGCTGGAGCCCCGCACCGCCCGCCTGGGTAGGAAGGGGCACCGGGCAGGCGGCGGTGGGGAGCGATTCCCCCCCCTGCCACTGCCCAAATGCAAGCAAAAGTAAAGAAGGCCGGTTACCTACCTCAGTCTGGCCGCCTGATCCTGATCCCAGAAGGAAGAGCAGCAAAAGAGGCTTGAGCCCAGGAGTCAGCCTCTTTTCTTTTGGCCTTAGGCCCACCCCTGGCCAGCTGTCCATTGTCCTCCCTGGCCGAGGGCGGGTCAAAGGCCCGCTCAGGCAGGTGGGTGGCACCCGCCCAGGTGAGCCTCGCTTGGTGCCGCAAACCCCGCCCACCTGTGGGGAAGGGAGGGCAGATATTCCTTAACTATTGGAAGATTCAAGACACATAGAAGAAAGTACTTCTTCCATCCATTTGTGGAATGCTGTCCTCAGTGCCTCTTGCCTTCATTATACATCTTTAGGTGCCAGGTGAAAACATCCCTTTTCAACCAGGCCTTTTGCTGATTAATATTCTACAGCAGTGGTTCCCAATTAGGGATTTGGGGACCCCTGAAGGTCTGTGAAACCGACCCAGGGGGTCTGCAGCCCCATCCCTTGCCTCCACCCAACTACTTTTTTGTCACATTTGCATGGCAATATCACAAAATTTGTGGTCTGTTTTAGCGCTGTGTGATTTTTCAATATGTTGGCCAAAATCGGTTTTGAAATAACACCACGGTAACGATTTTGACCCAGCAATACACAACAATATATTGCTCCTCGCACGAGGGAAAACAGGGCAGCTGATTTCAAGGCACCGCTGATATTGTACGATGATCTCAGCTGATAAACACTGCTGATCTGAGCTGCCTGCGAGTGATGTGGCACGGTGGCTCTGCCGCCCTGCAGTCACTCGCTGTCACTCACAAGCCCCCTCCTGCTGGAGGGTGGCTAAGGGGAAAGTGGCGGGTGGTGCCAGCCAAATGCTTTTCGGGCAGCACAGTGCCTGCAGGCACTCGAGCCACTGCGTCGCTCGCAGGAGAGATGCCGTGACTTGGGCGTGCTGCAGGCCCAGTGATGCTTGCGGGGCCAGCGCGTGCCAGTTGCATCATTTTTGGCCACCCTCTGGTGGGAGGGACAGCAGCTCAGCATGCTAAGAGCCCAGCCCCAGACTGCACTGCTTTTGGGAGCAAAGCACCCGGCTCTAGGGCTCCTGGACTTGCACGTCACCTTGATCTCCATCATGCTGCCCCCAAGGTAAGTGTCGCCCTGCCCGCTAGCTACGTTAGTGCATAGAGTGATCAACATTTTCAAAAGTAGGGTGTCCATGTTAGCTGGAATGTGTTCAGAAGAGGGCAGTCAAGGTGATCAAGGGTCTGGAAACGACGTAAGCCAATTGAGGAATGCTTGAAGGAGCTGGATATGTTTAGCCTGGAAAAAGAGGAGACTGAGAGGAGATATGATAGCCACCTTCAAATATCTTAAGGGCTTTCACATGGAGGAGAGAGCAAGCTTGTTTTCTCCTGCTCTGGAGGGTAGTACTTGAACCAATGGCTTCAAGTTACAAGAAAGGAGATTCCTACTAAACGTCAGGAAGACATTTCTGATGATAAGAGCTGTTTGACAGTGGAACAGATTCCCACGAGAGATGGTGGACTCTCCTTTTTTTGGGGGGGGGGTTAAGCAGAGGTTGGATAATCATCTGTCATGGATGCTTTAGCTGAGATTCCTGCATTACAGTGGGTTAGACTACATGGCCCTTGGGTCCCTTCCAGCTGTAAAATTCTATAATTCTAACAGGTACTGCAGTGTGAAAGGAAAATTAGAAAATGGAACAGAAGCACTGGCATTATATTGGGGAAACCAATACAGTGGTACCTCGGGTTAAGAACTTAATTCGTTCTGGAGGTCCATTCTTAAGCTGAAACTGTTAATGCATGAGTCCGTCCCAGAAATACAACCAGAGATCCTTTAGAAATTAGGAATATAGAAGGATACTGAGGATACATATTTGTCCATGTAAGTACAGTGGTACCTCGGATTAAGTACTTAATTCGTTCCACTATACGAAACAGATATTGATAGACGACTTCTCAAAATACTTAGAGAGTTACATTTAGACACCACAGTTAAAATCAGAACTGGGATGTCAAGCAACTATACTGACCCACTGCCACTGGGGAATGGGGTTAAACAGGGCTGTTTGTTAGCGCCGTTCCTCTTTAATTTCTATATAAACGACATTGTTCTACATATGGCAAAGTATAAGTCATCAGCTCCTGCCCTGGAAGGCAAACACCTGAATATATTGCTATATGCGGATGACATGGCTGTCATGGCACTCACTCGAAGGGGCCTACACAGCATGCTGGAGGGGCTTGCAGCTTATTGTTCCCAAAACTCTCTAAAGATAAATTATGACAAAACAAAAATTGTGGTATTTACTAGAGCTCGCCACACATTTAGATGGTCTTTAGATGAACACAAAATTGAACAGTGTCTTTTTTTAAAATATCTTGGTATCACTTTCCAAGCTACATCTAGCTGGCTTGCCCACTTCAAGACTGTAGCCCTTCTAACACGTAGGACAATCGGTGCTCTGCTCAGTTTTTTTTATTAGAGGGGAGGGCAACTGGTGATCCCGGCACTAAAAGCTTTTGTTGGAAAAGTGATTCCCCAGATATTATATGGACTAGAACTCTGGGGATGGAATCAGAAGCTCTTAGAACGGCTTGAAATCTTCCAAAATTTTTATCTCAGAAGAATTCTAGGCCTCCCTCAGAGTACTCCGGCAGCTCTCTTAAAAGTGGAAGTAGGATTACCCTCTGTGTCTGCCAGGGCCCACTTAAGATTCCTGCGTTTTTCCACCAACCTCACAGATGCCCCGAACACCTTATTGGCTAAACAAGCCTTTGTATCATTACAAAATAATACTACTTGGCGTAAAAACCTACTAGATATCCTATCCAGATATAATCTACCTGAGTTTAATACTCTCAAATTGTGGAGCCCCGATAAAGTTCGGGAATGGATCTTTGAAAAAGACGCCTTTTTGGACTCCACAAAGATAAAAAATTCTGGGTTTTCCTACTGGCTTCCCTGAGTAAAAGCAGTCAAAATCTGTGCCAACTACTTGGCGGAGATCACTGATCCCACCCTTCGGAGAGCTTTCACTATGGCACGGTTTCAAACACTGCCAAGTGTATATCTGACCGGTAGATTCACAAAAACCCCAGTAGAACTTCGTTTATGTCCTTGTTTTATGAAAACTAAAGAGGATCTTACACATTACCTCCTCTATTGCCCCATCTACTCGGGCTTTAGAGACGCATTGCTGCAAATTATACCCAACTCTATAACTAATCCTGAAGATAGAGTAAAATTCTTGTTAGTTGATGCAAACCCACGTATTACCCATGTGGTAGTGGTTTTTGTGATGAAGGCCATGAAAGCCAGGGAAAGATTTATGGATGACAATGCAAAGACCCCTTCATCGTCTGTTTAACTCGTTGCTTGTTTTCCCTCTCTTTCTATTTTGTGGGATGAAGGTTTTGTTGGCATAGTATCTAATGAATTTTAATATTTTTTTACTATTGTTGTGTCGATGTTTGTGTACAGGCATGGTCCTCACAATAAACGGATTTGTTGTTGTTGTTGTTAATTCGTTCCGGAGGTCCGTTGTTAACCTGAAACTGTTCTTAACCTGAAGCACCACTTTAGCTAATGGGGCCTCCCACTGCCACCACACCATCATCGTGCGATTTCTGTTCTCACCCTGAGGTAAAGTTCTTAACCCATGGTACTATTTCTGGGTTAGCGGAGTCTGTAACCTGAAGCGTCTGTAACCTGAAGTGTCTGTAACCCGAGGTACCACTGTACAGCATTCCCCACATCTTTATGCAACCAAGAGTTCCCTGTCAAGTAAGCCTGCTTCTGATTTGCAGCTACCATTTGGTTGAAATTTGACAACTGTGAGAGATAATTACGTAATATATAAATCTGTGCGGACCAGGAAGCCACTCCTATTTGTTTAGCTGGGAATGTATCAGGCCTTGAGAGGATGACATAATTTCTGAAATTTCACAGATTACATTGCCAGCACTCTCGTGTATTCACAGCATTTGTAGACTCATGGCCAGGGATCCTTGCCAAGTACCTCCCCCACCCTTGTGTTTTGCTGACGTTTTCTTTCTGCCTCTGCCTGCTTGCTGTACACTTTATGTATCTGCTCACCAAGGGTGGGTCCTTTGCTGACTTCCAAAACTGGTTATGTTAGCATCTGACTGTAAGAGCTTTCTGAGTTGTTTGCTAAGCAAACAAAAACATGAAGTTCAATAGAATGTTGATTTCACAATAGATCAGTATACTGTTTTGCATATGGCATCTGGAAGCCTACTTCACTTCTATGGCATGGGAAGTTTAAACTTGAAGCTTGTGCATTCTTGGTAGACCCTCATCTCTTCTGGTTTATCCCCCTCTTCATACCCCTGCCCACAGACAAAAGAGTAATTGGGGATAGCTGGGTTGTTCAATGGAGTTCACCATCTCAGCAGGAAATCCGTTCACACAATGGAGGAACAGGGCATTTCCTCTTGTGGCAGCCATCATTTGAGGAATTCCCTCCCCTCGAATATTAGACAGCCACCACCTCTGATGTCTTTTCAGTGCCTAACTGAAGCCCTTCCTCTTCCAACAAGCCTTTTAAATTGAAAGCTCCCACAGAGTCTGTACTGGAATTGTTTTATTGGTTTTATCACACATTGTTTGCCACTCTGAGCATCCTTGAGAGGAAGGGAGGGATATAAATTTCAATAAAGAAATGAATAAAATGTTATCCTTATCATTAAAGTTCCAATTTGTTACACACCTTCAGCATAAGGCCCCAGGGTGGGCCCCAGTAATCTTAAAATATCCTATAAAAAGGAGTAGAAAACAAATTGGAGTCAGGCTATATACGCTATATCAATATTGCCAAAGGCCAGGGTAATGAAATGTGTTTTCAGCATATATGGAGCAATTGTTTTGTTCAAAGCACACATGTCCTTACACTCTTCCTGTAAGGTTCACCCCGTGCTTTTTTTCTTTAAAAAGAATGTTTAGAGGTACTCTAATTTTCCTACTCACATTGAAATAATCCCCCTCAATGAGGCGAAACATAGATTCACAAAATGTTTAGGGGTATGCGTACCCCTGCACCACCACCACCCCGAAAAAAAGCACTGGGTTCACAAATACTATTATTACCATGTAGCAGGCTGGAGGCTTCTGGTAGCAATCCCATGCACACTTATCTAGGTAGTAAGGTCTACTGAACACAGTGAGTCTTAACTTACAAGAAAATACAAATATGATTGGACAGTAAGACTGAAAGAATGAAGAAGCCACCTACTGTCTCTATAAGGAAGCTTGAGAAAGTTATTCTTTGTGATTAATTTATCTACTATATCTTTTGAACATTCCCTCTCCACACACACACACCCTGGTGTGGTCATTCTTGTCATTCTGGAACTTCTTAAGTTTAAGATGGTTTTGATCTATGTTTGGATACTGTTGAACTCTATTTTGAATGAAGGTGGCAGGCTAAACTGTTCCAAACCGCACTGCTTTGGTCACCTCTAAGCATATTGTCACCCAGTTTGCAAGATTGTTACTGAGATGGAGGAGCAGGTTTAAATCTTTGTTTGGAAAATATCAGATGCCTTTTGGCTCAGGGTGTGGATCCTGGCAGAGTACTGACATGACATACAGTGGTACCTCGGGTTACAGATGCTTCAGGTTACAGACTCCGCTAACCCAGAATAGTATCTCGGGTTAAGAACTTTGCTTCAGGATGAGAACAGAAATCGTATGACGACGGCGCAGCAGCAGCGGGAGGCCCCATTAGCTAAAGTGGTGCTTCAGGTTAAGAACAGTTTCAGGTTAAGAACAGACCTCCAGAACGAATTTAGTTCTTAACCCGAACTACCACTGTATTCATACTAGCTCTTCTGTATGACTCAGCTCGTATTGTAAATGGTGATGCAACCTTGGACTGCTTCCAGACTTTGCTTCTCATGTTGCTCTCCCTGTATTTTGACCTTGGCCACAACCAAACCTTTCGTTTTGCGTAGCCCTGGGAGTGGAATAGGAACTGCTGGATTTGTCTTCCCCTGAAACTGCACAGTACCTAAATGCAGTTATCAGCTATGGTTTGTAATGGAAACAGAGTCTTTTTGAGTTAGCTGCTCACTTCCTGGGAAGTTCACCTGGTGCTGGCACTGCCTTAATTTTGGTGCCAGGTACCAAGCACTGAAATGGGACGCAGGTGGTGCTGTGGTCTAAACCACTGAGCCTGGGGCTTGCTGATCAGAAGGTCAGGGTTCAAATCCCCGTGACAGGGTGAGCTCCCGTTGTTCGGTCCCTGCTCCTGCCCACCTAGCAGTTCAAAAATACGTCAAAGTGCAAGTAGATAAATAGGTACCACTCCGGCAGGAAGGTAAACAGCGCTTCTGTGCGCTGCTCTGGTTCACTAGAAGTGGCTTAGTCATGCTGGCCACATGACCCGGAAGCTGTCTGCGGATGAACGCTGGCTTCCTCGGCCTATAGAATGAGATGAGCGCGCAACCCCAGAGTCATCTGCGACTGGACCTAAGGGTCAGGGGTACCTTTACCTTTTCCAAGCACTGAAGAACATAAGAAGAGCCTGGTGGATCAGGCCACAGGCCCCATCTAGTCAAGCATCCTGTTCTCACAGTAGCCAACTAGATACCTATGGGAATCTCGCAAGCAGGACCTCAGTACAAGAGCACCCACAATTAAAGTACAAGAGCACCCACAATTAAAATGAACAGTAAAACAAGCCAATTTAGTTATAACAGCAATAAAAACCTATTGCAACATGAGATTTAAGCTGTTGTGTGTGTGGCCTGTCTCTTTAAGAGACGTGTCTGTTCTGCCAATAAAAACATCCATTCCCATCTCTTGGTGTGGTTCCTTCCACCCTTAAGCTATGCTATGCTGCAAAGCTGTTTACCAAAAAATAGGACTAATTAAGTTATTATGACTCCTTCTGCTTCCTGTATTAGGGCAGACCCATTGTGACTTTTCCTCACATAGTGAATAATCTTCCCAACAACCACGCAATACCACACAAGTCAAGAGAGCAAGAAAATGCATTTCAAAGCTGGCATGTATTCAAAAGCCAGCAGAATCCCAATACTGATGGGGCCCCACATATTTCATCAGGGAGAACATTTCACAGCAATGGTGCCATCAGGGGAGAAATCCACTTCTGTGTTACAAAAAACCAATAATCTGTTAGAAGGAGGGGCCTCTTATCCAACTCTCATGGCTAATCCTCAGAAATGCTCTTCAGATACTTCCCATCCAATAGGAAACGTCAGCAATCTGGATGACAATGGCCAGAGCCAAGAATGGGCAGAAAAACAAATGCAAAGTTTCCCTTTGTACAGTGGGGCAGTTTTTTAATAAACACCTACCCACATTCTTCTCTAACATCCATCAAGGAAATCAAGAGGCATCATCAGAGTTCTAGTACATATTCCAGCCAGGCACACACACTGTGTACAAAGCAGGGGTCAGCAACCTTTTTCAGCCATGGGCCTGTCCACCGTTCCTCAGACCATGTGGTGGGCCAGACTATGTTTTGGAAATAATTCCTGTGCCCCACAATAACCCAGAGATGCATTTTAATTAAAAGCACACATTCTACTCATGTAAAAACACGCTGATTCCCAAACCATCCACGGGCCGGATTGAGAAGGCGATTGGGCCGCATCCGGCCCATGGGTCTTAAGTATAAAGTAACACTGGCGAGGGGTGAAACCTAGTGAGAGTGTGTGCAGCTGAGACTTAGTGGTGTGATTTGGTGAGATCCCCAGATGTCACATTTGGCTTCCAAGGCTTGAGGTTTCCCACCCTTGCTATAAACAAACTGAGCAATGTGGAGTGTTCCTTTTTACAGTTCCAGTTAGCAAGCCATACACTTCCAAGTGATACTCCATTCCATTTTGCAGAAGTAATAGTAATAGTAATAGTAATATAGTAATAGTAAGTAACCATAACTACATAGAAATAAAGCATGGATGGCTCAGTTGGTTAGAGCATGGTGCTGATAATGCCAAGGTTGCAGGTTCGATCCCCATAAGGGACAGCTGCGTGTTCCTGGGTTGCAGGGTGTTGGACTCTATGACTCTATGAAATATTAAAAAGAGAGAGACTCAATTCTATTCTGCCTCCCATCCAGTTTTTGAGTGTTTCTCTCCCTCCCCCCACAAAAAATATAGCCAGTTAGCATTCCCTGGGAGGAGCATCCTCAGTTCTCCTTGGGGTTTTCTTTGGGGGGGGGGAGAGAAGGTCCCACTGATATTTTCCCCCAAGACCTTTTTGTACTTTTGTAGAAAACCCATTGATTTTCCTTAGGCCAGCTCGTATTTTCTGTCATGCACAAGTGTTTGCATGTTAGCTTTATAAGCCTCAGCACTCAGAGCCTAAACATTAGAAATCAGAGGCAAATTGTTTTCCCCGACCTGCATATATTGTTCAACAAAAGAAAGAAAGAAATGCCCTTCCTTTGCCTTTTCAGGTGAACACAAAGCAAACTATTGCATACAGCAGACAGAGAACAGTATCCCTTCAACAGTGATGTAAGAGTGTGTGTGTGAGGGGTGTGTGTGCATTCAGGTAGATATCATTACTGAGAAAATAAGGGTGTCACTCACCTAGCTCAAGCTGATTTAGTGGTCAGGAAGTTATCTTAACATACAACCCTGGGTTAGGTGGAGAACTTTCACTGCCTGTGTAAGCAAATCAAGACCCACCGCATTCCACAATCACTGAGTCACTTAGGCTATCTGAACTTTCTCACTTACAACCATGAGAGGTTCCTGCCAGGCCCTTTTGTACCTGACTCAGGCACTGAAAGCATGTATCACCTTTGCATGTTTTGATTCATAAATATGTCTTCTCCTGGTTCAGACTCACTCTCAAAAATATTCACACACACAAAATAATGCATTTTCTTAAGAAACTAGATAAGTGCTGACTCTTGCACTGGATCTCTTACAGCATTATTGATTCATTAGTCTTTTATGTAGCTCAATGGGGGAGGGACATAAGGTCCAGTGGAATCACATGCCCCACAAAATCTTGTAGGAGAGTAACCCATCATACAAGTCTTGGCTTTATGTTTCCATCAGAGGTGGACAATATTGGCAATTTGAAACTCCTAGACATGCATTTATCAAATAGCAGTGCTATATACAATATTTGTTCCATTTTTTGGTGCTTCCGGGGGGGGGGTTAATTTTGGAAGGGTATATACTCTTTTTACAAATAAGACTTTTAATCCAGGCCATATTCTGTTCTCACAAGGCTCCTGGAAAAAACAGGAGACTTGACAGAAGCAACAACAAGCAAGCAGCAACAAAGCAGTTTTCAGGGCCCATCTAAGTAAGAGTCCACACTCTAAGATGCCAAATCTGAACACCCTAAGCAGAGCTTTCCAAACTTTTCATGTTACACTTTTTAAGACATGCATCATTTCGTGACCCAGTAATTCTGTTTTACTGGCAAAACGGAGGTTAAAAAACTAAATCCTTTCCAGACCTGGGAGCATTCACGCAACAGACCTACACACTGCAGCCGACACACTAACGTGCCGCAACACACAATTTGGAAAGCTCTGGGTCAGGATCCAAACTAGCAGAGTTCACAGCAAGGGTCAGGTGGGAAGCAAACTCAGGGCAGTCTGTGCTTAGTCTTTGGCACAGGCAGGTGAGCTAACAGTAGTCAGATCATAGAGGTCATTCATAAACAGCATTCCAGCAGATCTTTCATCCCAGCTCTGGGGTTTTTGAGCTGGACTGCTGGAATGACATCCCAACCTCAGAGTCTTACTCCCAAGGAGAGCTTTATACATGGGCACTTCTTTGGATGGTTCAAGTTTCCATTTAGCATTTAAGGTACTACCTTTCTTTTGGGCTTGGGACCCATTTGGCCTTGATGACAGAGGCTGGATTTGATCCAGCTATTCTGTTTTGTTTTGTTTTGTTATATTATTAGAGTTTGGAAAAAGTAATACAAATATGACTTATTATTATTATTATTTTAACATTTGTATGCCACCCATCTGATTGGGTTGCCCCAGCCACTCTGGGCAGCTGGTGGGAGGGCATCATCTTTTTAAATCAAAACTAAAATGTTAATCTGAATAAAAACACAAATCAAAAAGAAAAAGGAAAGAAATAGAAATAGAAAAGGATAAAGAGATAGAAAGAATCAAGTAAATAAGGAACTTCCAAATGTTCTAACAGCTCAGCCACTCGAATATAACATCCAATAGAAGCACTTTCTATAAACCAACATTACCTCCAATCCTCAAACCCAAATATCATTAATTTATTTTCTTTTTCACATAAAAAGTCTGTGAGGGGCTTCCAGTGTTTAGCAAATGTTAGCATTGACTTTCCTCTGATTAAACATATCAGCTTTGGACCCAGGAGTCCTGTTGAGGCTCCCCTAACTGGGACATTATATAACATCTACTACATCTACTACAATCCATCTGAATCTGTTTAGTAACTGGAATATAATTATTCTCAACAAGATTTTCCAATTATTTATCTAGTGGTGTGTGTGTGTGTGTGTGTGTGTGTGTGTGTGTGCTATTTCTATTTTTCTATTTCTATATCATCTTTCACTACAGAGAGTACTAAAGAGGTTTAAAGAGTAGTAACTGTTTAAGGATACAGCTAAATGATACTGGTGCAACACCCCAGTGGTGGGAAACCTCTGACACTGTGGTTTTTTGAATTCAATTATATGAATTACAGTATATTGCAGGACCTGCAGGTGATGTCCTGTTTGATGTAACATGTTCCTTTCCTCCTGGGACTTTTAAAGTTAACTGTCTCCATGAGATACACACCATTTGGGGTTACAAGGATGAGCCAGACAGCTTTGTGTTCTCATTTTGTATTTTATGCTGTGAACGACCCTGTGGTCTTTGGGTGTAGGGTGGGACACAAATTTAATGAATTGATAATTAATAATTAAGTACAACTGTCACAAATAATTTGTGTAGATTTGGAGGATGTTTAAATGTATAACAGGAGGCTTGTTGGTAGCTTTAGCAAGCCATTCAAAGCTTGCTAACAATGGGTACCTTTCTCTGATTGCCAAGTGATAGTTAAGAGTTGCTGGATGGAAATCTACCAGAAATGGGATATAATAATAATAATAATAATAATAATAATAATAATAATAATAATAATTTGTATATCATCATTAATCTGAGGATCACACGGTTTTTTATAATATAAAAACACAAAAATACATAACAGTAACAAACAAAACAATACCTCCACACATAGTTTAAAATGCTATAGATTGTTTAATCAGTCTGAGCTGTCTGAAGGCAATCCTGTATAAGGATTTTTTTAAAAAAATGTTTATGTTTTATTGTTTTCAAATGTGTTGAAAATCTACCAGAGTGGCTGGGGCAACCCAGTAAGATGTGTGGGGTATAAATAGTAAAATTATCATTATAGAATGGGACATCCCTGTTTTTATTGGAGAAATGGAGGGTATGGTGGTTATAGAGGAAGAGTTTTGCCTGGTGCCTAAAGATATGTAATTATCAGGAGCCAAAGTCAAAGGCAGGTCAGCAATAAAAACCCCAGGGTTAGGGAAGTTAACTCTTTATTCAAAGAAACCAAAACAGTGCAGGCCTAGTGTTAACAGCAACTCTTCCTAGTAGGTAGTTGTGAGGACTGAAGATCCTTGCCTTCCCACCACTCCCTAAGAGTCCTCCTCCCTGGGATCCTTCCTGAACAACCTGAGGGTCCTTCATCTTGTCTCTCATTGCTCTGCCCTCTTTATTCCTCTGTGTGTTCTGGGAGTCCAAGGAGGAGGGGAGCTGGCCACAGCAGGAGGGGAGACTCCCTGGATTCTTTAGCAGCCTGCTTCCGCTCTGCCTCTTGACCCCCTCTGTGTCTGCTCTCTGCCACAGCCTCTTCTTGCTCATTAAACCCTGTTGCCTCTTCAGCTTCTGACACTTTCCCAGCCTGCCCCCTCTTCTCCCTCTGACCACTCATCATCATTCCACTACCAATCCTCTGGCTCTGAAGTTTCTTCCCCTGGGGATTCCCTTGGAGTTTCCTCAGCTGGTGCCTCCTACCGCTCCTAGATATCCAGCCAGTCCACGACCATAATGAAGGCATCAGGCAAGCCTCCCTGGAGAGGGCATCACACAAATAGGGAGCTCCTGCAGAAAAGGTCTGTTCTCATATTGCCACCCTCCAGACCTCTTGTGGAGGAGGCACACAAAGAATGGCCTCAGATGATCTGGGTTGGTTCATATAGAGAGAGGCAGTCCTTGAGGTATTGTAGTCCTGAGCCATTTAAGGATTTATAGGTCAAAACCAGCACTTTGACTTAAGCCCAGAAACTAGAGTTGCCATATCTCTGGGAATTCCTGGACATGTCCTTTTTTGGGGGTCCTACATGCCCAGCCGGGGGAGATTTTACATTTTAAACCAAACTCAGGGCTCAGCAGTGGCAGATTGCCCTAAAAAAGCTCAACAACTTTTTGTGTCCGAATTTTTTACCTCTTGAAATATGGCAGCCCTACCAGAAACTAATTGTCAGCCAGTACCATCAGGCTAGGATCACTGTAATATGCAGACTGAAATGTGTAGGGCAGTGCCCCTTTTGTCTCAGGAACCAGTCTCTGTTGAGTCACAGATTCCTTTCTTAGCACATTAAAACAGAAGATCAAAGAATGATCTTGTCGAACATCATATGCCTAACATTTCTGATGCTTGCAAGAAACCCACAGGCATGGAGAGAATGCTAAGAGATGTTAATGGCTAATATTTCCCAACTAACCACCAATTAGCTTTATCTGATAAGTGAATAAAAGAGAGTTATAGAATTAGCTTTGCTGTAATTACTTCCAGATTGGTTTGCCACAATCTCTCTTCATGTGAGTTTCTTTAAGAACAATCTGGGAACTTCAGTTCATTTAAAAGGCAGGTACTAGGTGCTTTTCTCCCACTCACAATTCAGAGTGGATGCTTCCAACCTTTTCCTGCTGGCTGACTATTTGTTGCTGGGCTTGATTTAACATGCTGGCATTGACCTGCAGTATCCTAAATGGCCTGGGAAGTGAGTCCTCTAAGAAACTGCTTACTCCCATGTCCGAAGGGCCGTTTCTACTATTAGGGTCACCAACCTTTGGAGCACATTTGGAATTTTAAGAACTTGTTGTGGTCTATGTTTGGATATAATTTGTTGCCAGTTTGAATCAAGAACCTTTCAGAACTGGGCTTCTTCGGGGGGGGGGGCATTTATCAGAATTCCTGAACTATATCAGGTACAAGACTGCTAGTATTTGGACCCCTCTTAAGATATCACCACCAAATTTTGCATGATGTAACTGTGTTACGGAAAAATCTGGGTGCGGGTTTACTCTGCCACCCAGCTCGTCGGACTAAGTCCGCGGGTCCCTGCGGAAGAAAAGGAGCTCAGCCGAAGACAGGAGCAAACTGCAGAAGATCCAAGTTTATTGCGCAACAGGTTCAAGGCGTGATTGAACAGTGAGAAAGGGGTGACAGGGGTTTTTGAAACTTCCCTCCATGTCCCAGAATGCAGCGGAAAATACATCATAATTGCATCACGGATACATTAGGGAGAGGTTGGGTTACACAGGTTACGTCATGAATATCTTAAGGAGAGGTTGGGTTACACAGATTAACATAATGGGCAGGGAGGGGGAAATATGCAGAGCTGGAGATATGCGCGGATAAGCGCTTCCTGAGTACCGGTGATGAGAAGACACTAGTCCTAGTATGCAAAGTCTGTCACCTGGCATTGCCCGGAGGAAAGGCTGGGCAGAGTGATTTGATCAGATTAGGGTTTTCCTGAGTACGTGACTCCTCGCTCGAGGGATTATGGAGGCCGAGCAGGTGTCGTGGAGTCCTGGAGAAACTGAGTCGATTGACACCAAAACCAAGGAAATCGGAGATGTGGTTGATTTTATATGAATTTTAGAAGTTTTAGGTTATTCTAGTCCTATTCCTATAGCAAGGATTGAAGTCGGAAATAAAATGGATACATTGTTGCAAGTTTTGACACTTTTACGAGTCCACGAGTTTCGATTCCATTGTTCTCCCAGCGGGGAGCCGTCAGTAGCTTGTCAAGGGGTCAAATGGGGTGTGCAGAGGCTAGCTGAGCTGACTCTGCAGAACGGGTGCATGGTTCTGATTGGTTAAAGCACTGCCATTGAAACAAATGGGAACGCGGCTACCATTGAAACAAATGGGAATGCAATTTGACACGGTCAACCCATGATAAAGATAGAGCGAGAGGGAGAGAAAGAGGCTCGAGAGTTTTGGGCTTATTTCGCCCGGGTCCTTGGGGTTTGGGTTGGTGTGGTGCTTGTGCAATGGTGAGGGGGCTGAGAGGGTGAACGTACAGTGGGTGCCCTCGAGGTCATCGCCTTGGACGTACCAAAGGAGGGGTGAAGGAAGGTACCCCCCCTTTCCCGTAACAAACTGAGATAAAGGAGCCACTTCAAATCAATAACCTTTAAAAACTTCACTGATTTTTTTTTTTGGGGGGGTGGAGAAGTGGAGTGCTTCTCAGAATTAATTGACAACACCAGCTATGAGGCTGCTAGTAATTGATATGTGGTTGGTATGCATGCTTTGCAACTTTATTGTGAAGTTTATTGTCACTTTATTGTGACGCAGGTGGCACTGTGGTTGATGGTTCAAATCCCCGCAACAGGGTGAAATCCCGTTGCTCGGTCCCTGCTCCTGCCATCCTAGCAGTTTGAAAGCACGTCAGAGTGCAAGTAGATAAATAGGTACCATTCCGGCGGGAAGGTAAATGGTGTTTCTGTGCGCTGCTCTGGTTCACCAGGAGCGACTTAGTCATGCTGGCCACATGACCCGGAAGCTGTCTGCGGACAAACGCCAGCTGCCAGTAAAGCAAGATGAGCGCCGCAACCCCAAGGCCACTCACAACTGGACTTAACTGTTAGGGGTCCTTTACCTTTTTTAAAAAATAAAATAAAATGGTGGTGTGCAAAGCACTTAAGATACGGGGAAGTGTAATGTGCACCAAGATTTGAGTAGCTGTAATTGATATGTGGTGAATATGCAAGCTTTGCATCTTTATAGTGAAGTAATAAAAATGGTGATGTGCGAAACACCTAAAATATAGGCAAGTGTTATGTGCAGCAAGATTTGAGTATCTGACTGCCTCCTCTAGGAAACCCAGCTGGATTTACCACCACTATGGTATCAGTTTCCCAAAGTTCATTATGTTTTTGGCTTTGGTAGGTTGTTAGCTCTTGGATTAGGCACATACTTCACATGCAGATGGTTTGGGTTTTAATCCCCAGTGTCTCCTATTGCGGAAGATCTCATGTCATAGGACTGGGAAATATTGCATCAGTTCAGCTCTGATGCTGATGAAACCATTATGTGAGCAGCCCTGACGATAGCAGCTACGTACCTTGGGTGGTTCCTCAGATAACAGTTATATTTTATAAGTCATCATCAGATAAAAATATGGAGGAGGAAGGAACACAATAACATAAATAAGTATTCCTTGTGGGCGTTACTGAACAGCAAATAACACATAAAAATGTCTGAAGCTAGGATGTAAAATATGAGATTCCCCAAATGCCTAGCTAAAATAAAACTTAAATTTAATAAATTCTAGTTAATCAAGTCACCTTTGCAACCCTCTGAAATGTTGTTGTTGTTGTTGTTGTTGTTGTTGTCGTTGTTGTCGTCGTCGTCGTCATCATCCTGGTATTACTCCTATGGATGGATCAGACTAAGCTTGTCTTGTCCTATTTCCAGGTGAATTTATAATGCAAAACCTGAGAAAAATTCCAGGAAATACACTAAAAAAAAAGGAGTTACAAAGTGGTCTGAAGGTTGCATGTTTCTTCTGTCTTCCTTCTACTCCCCCCCTACACTTTTAATGCATACTTTCCCCTCATATATGCACCTTTGAATATATTGATTAGCTGTAGAACTGCACTGCAAAATTCAGAATAGTGCTGTGCAAAACTGCGAGTTCATTTCTGGGCCTAGACTGGGCTGTATCAGGATAGTCCTGGGCTGGATCAGACCAGATCTAAGACTCTGAATTGGTCCCAGAACCAGATCAGGTTTTGCATACAAGTCTATGTTGGAGGGTGTCCCTTTTCCAGTTCAAAAATTGATTCGAAGTGTGAATTACAAAAGCTTCACATGTCCCAGTTTTCCTGGGACATTCCCAGAATTGCAGAAGCCATACTATCTTCTGATTTGATCCCAGAATGTCCTGTTTCCCCCCACTCCAGCTCAGGGAGGAGGATGAGTCTTGCTCTTGTGCGAGTTAGCTACTTCCCGCAAGAGCACAGCACCAAAAGACACATGTCCCATTTTTCATCAGAGGAATGTTGGATGCAGAGGAGCCAACTCCTAGGGGGCAAGGTCCCTTTGCCCCTCCAATAGAATATTTGAGGGGGCTGCCCTCCCAAGTTGATGGGCATTGCCATTCTTGTCATCAATTATGCAGTGCAGGGCTTATCTGCCCCCCCCCATATTTTATTCAAGTTGCCCCCCCTGGTTGGAGGGTATGGAATTGGATAACTTTGCCTATAAATACACACTGATTCAAGTTTCTCTTTCATCTCTACTTCCAAGAACATAACACGAAGAAGAACCTCCTCTGCAGATCCTAAAGTTGTTATATGGACAGGCACTCCACCATGTGAATAAATCCACTTGAGAGGATCTATACTAATCTAAAAGTTGACATCCCACAATATTCTGTTTTGACAGAAATTTCAGTCAGGGACTGAAGCTGGCACCCACTTCTAAGAGAATTTGTTTGCTTGTTATTGCATTGCTTATTATCACCTTTCCTCCAATAAATGCAAGATGCTACACATGGCTCTCCCTCCCTCCCTCCATTATATCCCAACAAAGCTGTGAGGTAGGTTGGGCTAAAAGTTGATGCCCAGCCCAAAATCACTTAAGTGAGCTTCATGGTCAATTAGGGATTTGAACCCTGGTCTTCCATGTCCTAGTCTAACTCTCTCAGTAGTTTTCAACCAGTATGCCATGGACTCAAAAAGGTTGAAAACCTCTGCTATAACTGTCAGAGGTGGATTATTGTTCATGAAAGAGCTGTCAAAATGTATAACCCTAGAGAAGGATCATGCACTTTGCATGTACAAGATCCCTGGATCAGTCTCTGGCATCTCCAGATAAAGCAGATGTGGAGAACATCTGTGGACTTCCAGATGTTATTGAATTCCACCTCCCATCAGCTCCAACCATCACACACTCCTATCTATCCTCCATCCAGGCAAGCAAGAAGCACTATCTGAATTTAAGGACACACTTCAGCCAGGTAAAGAGGTCTGGAGGGACACAATTGATCAGTGGCCCTGAGGTTCCTCACCACTGCCTAAAGATGAAAGAAAGCTTCCTCAGCCCTGCTCCTCTCCATGCTTTTCATATAGTGCTCGAGCCATTAAGCCACAGTATTGCTCCCAGAGGTCACAGACATAAGCACGGGCTCTGTAGCACGTCTTCCTTCCAGCACACCTACGCTATTCTGGATGTTTTCAGCAGTTTGGCACAATCCAACTTTCTCTTTTCTTACAATCCATTTCATGATGTTGCAGCTTGCCCAACATTCCTTTGTTAAATATTGAAAAGGCTTTCCATAGAAAAGTACACCTCTGGCTCTGTGGTCATGGATAATCAAAAGAGATGAAAAACAGCACCTTCACCTTTTGTGGGAGGGGGGGCATTTATGGGAAATTGAATCGTCACTTGCTTTCCCCTCTCAGTGCACACCTTTCCTTAAACTTCTCGTGTCACAGGAAAAGAAAGATGACACCACAGGGAAAAGCAAACAATTTGAGAACCTGAAATATTTAATTTAAATTTCTGCCTTCCTCTGAACTGTGTTCTCCTCACCTCCATTGGTAAACTTTCCATGCTAAATTCAACACAAAAAGGTAAAGGGACCCCTGACCATTAGGTCCAGTCGTGGCCGACTCTGGGGTTGCGGTGCTCATCTCGCTTGTTAAACCACAGAGCCTAGGATTTGCCGATCAGAAGGTCGGCGGTTTGAATCCTGCTACGGGGTGAGCTCCCGTTGCTTGGTCCCTGCTCCTGCCAACCTAGCAGTTCAAAAGTACATCAAAGTGCAAGTAGATAAATAGGTACTGCTCCAGCGGGAGGGTAAACGCCGTTTCCATGTGCTGCTCTGGTTCGCCAGAAGCAGTTTAGTCATGCTGGCCACATGACCTGGAAGCTGTACGCCGGCTGGATCAGCCAATAAAGCAAGATGAGTGCCACAACCCCAGAGTGGGTCATGACTGGACCTAATGGTCCAAGTAAATATGCATAAGATTATTCTTACCCTTATGAAAAAGGTTCGGAAAGGGGCAGCCAAAATGATCAAGGGGATTGAGCGCCCCACCCCAAAGTGCTTGGGAGTTTAGAAAAAATGTAAGTAAGAGGCTTCAGAATGGAAGTTTATAAACCTATGCATGGCATGGAGAAGGTGGATAAAGAAAAAATATCCTCCCTCTCTCATAACACTAGAATGCTTGGACATCCAATGAAGCTGAATGTTGGAAGCTTTAGGGCAGATAAAAGAAAGTTCTTCACACTCTGTATAGTTCATCTGTGGAACTCAGAACCGCAGGAGGCAGTAATGGCCACCAACTTTGATTTTTTTTAAAAAGAGTTTAGACAAATTCATGGACAGCAGGGCTATTGATGACTACTAGCCATGGTATGTATGCTCTGCCTCCACAGCTGGGAGCAGCTATGCTTCTGAATACCTCAGAAGGAGAAAGCATTATTGTGCTTGGGTTATGTTTACAGCTACTCACAGGCATCTATTTGGCCACTGCAAGACAGGATGCTGGAGGAGAAGGGCCTTTGGCCTGGTCCAGTGGCTTCTTCACCTGTTCTTATTTATTGAATCTTTAGCCCCCCCCCCCTTCTTCCTCCTCAAGGAATCCTGGACAGAAAACAGATACACAATTTAAAAACTGAGCAAAAGCATTCTAAAACAGCTAAAACATTCTAAGAACTATTTCAGTTTAAAACATCTAAAAGCATTTACAGCTAAAAATGTTATTCCATCCGGTGATCTTGGGGTTGCCAGGAACAGTATTCTTCAGCCACCAAATGCCTGAGCAAACAGAAATATTTTCAAATTCCTCCTGAAAGTTAATAATGATGAAGACAGCCACATCTCTCTAGGGAGGGCATCCCACAACTGGGGAACCACTACTGAAAAGGCCCCCTCTTGGTTCAGTGTGAAGCTGGGGTTTCCACCTGTCCTGTATAATACAGAATTGTCCTGTATTTCAATGTAAAATGCTGCGTCCTGTATTGATACATGTATCTGCTTTCATGGGTGTAGCTAGGGGGCTGGCCCCATCAAGTAAATAAATAAAAATAACTCACTGACCAGTTGTGTCTTGGGGAGTAAACCCTGAGGAGCAATCCATACCTGCTGCCTTCCACAACATTTTTGGGAGTAAACCCTACGCAAATCCAGGGTGGAGTCCCTAAGATGGTTGGATGGCACCTTCTATGCCTCCTTCAAGCAACTTCAGCAGCCAAGCTGGTGCCAGATGTATGGCTTTGCTCTCCTTTGGGCCGCATCAGTGAGGCTGAGAATCGGTGTGGGTGGAGGCAGCCCAGGCTGTCCATACACCCTGTCCAGGCTTGCGATTCAGAGAAATCACTTTGGTGCTGGTAACACAGCAAAAACAATGCAGAAGGCAGCAGTTATTGTTATAAGCTCAGCCTGTTTGGCGTAAAGTATGAGCACTACTGGTTGCCTTCATCGGTATACTTGCAAGAAATTGTGCATAAGATTATTCTTGCCCATAAGCCCTGGTCAATAAAGTGCTGACCTGCCACTGTCCAACTGCTTTAATGGGTGCTTGGAGCTCAGAGTATCACTTGAGACAAGCGGACCAAACTACTGAACCAGGCCAAAAAAAAGAAAAGAAGCAAACCCTTTTGCACCTAGCAAGCTGGAACATCAAGACCGTGTGCGCTGGCTTGTCCACTGACATGCTGCAGGTTAACAACTCACAGAAGATGCCTGTCTTTGACTGAGCTGAAAACACTCAACACTGACCTTGCTGCTCTACAGTAGACCAGCGTTGCTTCAAATGGCTTCCTCCAAGAGAAGAACTACACCATTTTCTGGCATCCAGCATAGGGCATCCAGCATAGATTTTGCAGTAAGGAATTCTCTTCTGTCTGTGATAGAACCACTGACCAATGCATCAGAATGCTTTCTTCCCCTCTGCCTCTCAACCACCTCTGGTTCAATTAACATCTTGAGCACTTATTCTCCCTCTATATGTTCTGACATACAGACCAAAGACCAGTTCTACAAGAACCTAGACCAAGCTGTCAGGAGGGTCCCAGCCTGTGAACACCTATTCCTGCTGGGAGATTTCAATGCCAGAGTTGGCAGCAATCATCACACATGGGACAACTGCATAGGACATGGACAAGAATGGACAAAGGCTGCTTGAGCTGTGCTTGTATCACAAACACTTTCTTCTCTACCAAGGCAAAACACGGAGTGTCCTGGAGAGATCCAAGGTAGGGTCGCTGGCATGAACTGGACTTGATCGGCCAGCACTGAACTGTATGTGTGTCACATAGAGCTGTATGTATATCACAGTGCCCACAGAATGTGTGACCATGAATCACCACTGCCAGTACAGCCATACCTGAACTTTATGAATGCTTCTGTGATTATGTCGAACAAGCTCCACTGAAATGTAGCAAGGTGGAACTACATCAAAAAGGGACTTCCGGGGTTGACGCGATCTGGGAATGGCGGATTCCCTCCGAGCTCCGGAGGGAATCGGCTCAGCAGGGGACGGGTCTTTGCCGTGCCGGCGACACGGGGACCCTTAAAACCGCAGGCGCGGAATGCCTGCGGACTGAAGACTCGGCGGGTGCCTTAAGCGCCCCCCCTGATTCGCGAAGAGCCTTTTTAAAGGCTGCGGAGGGGATACGGGGGGTGGCGCGGCACTGAGAGTCCATCGCTACCTCTGCTGAGCGAAGCCGCGAGCCATGACCGGAGAGCGCTGACTTCCTTCCTTGAAATTCGGCTGAAAAAACAACCCGTGAGTAATTTGGACTTGGCTTTTAAGAAATTTATCCACTGAATTTGAGACGATCGGGGGATGTGCTAAAAGGAAGTCCGCACCCCCTACCTTGCAGACGATCTAGAGCAACGAAAAAAGAACTAAGCTGGAGTGCCTACCCTGTAAAGGGTGAGTTTTAAAAAAGACAGTAACTTCCAAGATTTGGAAATTTTGAGCAGGAGAGAGAAGTGTTGGATGTTTTATGTTCTGATGTAAACAACCCCCCCTCCCGGGCCCGGGAGCGTCCTGCTTTGGAGCCGGTTTAAGAAGTGCAGAGTTTGACAGCTGTCAAAGCTGTCAAACGGACTGTTAATAGTGGAAAATTGCTACCTAAGTTACCTCTGGATTAAAAAGAGTTACAATTGATCTAAAATTGTTGGAAATAAAGAAACAATAACAAGACAGAGGACTGTTGGGGAAAAGAATATTAAGTAACCAGATTCCCTCTAGAGGGAATTCTGTGGAATTACAATGGCTGTGGATGGAAAGATACTGGGAGAAATCGAAAGGATGTTTTATTTGGTTGGAATCTTACAAGAGCAGACTACGGCTATGAGTGAACAATTGATGACCTTGACTTCTGAAACAAGTAGTCCTGCTGAATGTAAAGAGGACCTCAATGAGAAAGAATCCACAGCTGAACCAGAAATGATAATAAAAGCAGAGGAGAAGACAAAACAAGAAAGAGAAGAAGTGATGTGGGAAAATACTGAGCAGAAGCTGACGCCTGTGGAATACAAACAAGGAGACTATTGGAGTAAATCTACTATAAATCCACGAAAGATCCAGAAGACGAAAGTGGAGGCCCTGGGAGTCTATGAAATTAAGGAATTTAAAATAAAGAAATATAATTGGGGCCTCCACATAGACTCTGACTTTGATTACCTTCAAGATTCATGCCTTGTGGAAACTCTTCAGCAGCTGTTTGCAAATATGGGAAGAGACTTTGGATTGATGGTGAAAGAACTCTTTCGAGATGTGACGACTGGCATAAAGGGTTACCAACAAGACCGGCGGAGAGGGACTGAAAGAGACTGGAGGGCCTCGGACGTGAGGAACCCGGGCTAAGAACTGTTATTTTGGACATGCTTTGGGAAGGGACGCAAACCGGGGATGGGAGGGAGGGAAAAATTAAGTTCTAACAACACTCATGATTATGGGATTTGGTTAAAAAGATCATTATTCAAGACAAAATGGGAAATCGATGGAAGGGAATTGAGGTCCAACTTAGAAAAAATTAATTTTGTTTGCTTTTATAAAAGGACTAATATTAGGATAGGGAAATGCCAATTTGCTGACATAAATTTGGAAATGGGGATGCAAGGGAGGGGGTAGGGGGAAGTCAATGACCAGGGTTAGGAAATAATATTTGCGGGAAAGTATATATGTTTGTTGTTGTTTTCTTTTTTTTCTTTGTTTATGTGTTTATTTGTTTTTTGTGTTTTTGTTTTTGTCTATATAAAATGTGAAAACCCAATAAAAATTTTATAAAAAAAAAAAAAAGGAACTACATCAAAAAGGAAAACATACAAAACAACTATATCCTCCTTTGGCAAAAGAGATCAGCAGGTCCCTGACTGGTTTGAGACCAGCATTCAGGACATGGAACTTGTTATTGCTGCAAAGTGTGAGGCTTTTGTGAACTACAAGCATGTGCTTGCTGCACTGAGAAAGGCAAGGAGTGATGTGCAGCAGATTGCCAGATGATATGCCAGTGGCTACTGGCTATAGCTGTGTCAGAACACTCAACATGTTGCTGACAATGGCAACACTTCCAAAATGTACAAAGGCATGAAGAAAGCCTTTGGACCAAGGCAGTCAAGAAAGGTGCACCACTGAAAACCAGGTCTAGAGAGATTACCACAGCAAGCAGATGAAGTGATGGGCAGAGCACTATCAAGAGCTATAATCGTGGGAAACATGGTCACTGCATAGCAGTTGACAGCATCCAGAGTGCCTCTTTTGGAAGGTGTCCCTCCCTCCCTTGATGAGCTGAAGAACGCCAGGCATTGGTAAAGCCCTGGGACAGGATGGAATCCCAACAGAAGTACTGATAGCTGGTGCCAACTCCTTCCTCATGATGCATCTCCATTGCTTTCTCTTGCAGTGTTTGGAAACAGGATCTGTGCCAAAAGACATGTGTGGCTTCAGCATTGTGACTACAAAAACAAAAGTGACCACCATGACCATTGAATCTCCCTTCTGAATACTGTGGAGAAAGCCTTCACTCATGTAGTTCTCAACAAATTAGTCACTCACAATGCGACTTTTGAGCTCATAGTCAATAGTCAACATGATTTTCTCACTGCACCAGGTTCAGGAGAAATGCCAAAAGCAAAAACACCCATTGTACATTTCTTTTGTGGAGCTGATGAAGGCCTTTGACCTTGCCAGCCAGAAATGATTCCTCGCACTGCAGAATAAGATAGATGCCCACCTAACCTCCACAAGATGGTCATGTCCTTCCACATGTGCAGCACCACCCAGCATGTTGGCTCATCCTTGGATGCCTTCCCTGCAAAAAGTGGTGTGAAACAGGGCTGTGTTCTCACCCCAACTCTCTTCAGCATATTCTTCTCCCTGGTGTTCTCCTATGCCTTCAGCTTGACTGAAGATGGTGTGTACATTCATTCAAGGAATGATGGGGGTCTCTTCAACCTGGCACATCACCACACCAAAACAAAGGTGTGGTGAGCTCTTTGTTGTTTGAGAGTGCACTCCCAGAAGCTCTGCAGAGTCTCATCAACTGTTTTACCTAAGCCTGCAGGAAATTTGGCCTTACTACAGCCCGATGAAGACCATATCCTAGGTCAGGACATTGTCAGCACTCCATGCATCAGCGCAGGTGACCACATGCTTGAGGTGGTAAGTAATTTTTTTCTACCTTGGCTCCACCTTAACCAGTAACCTCTCCATTGAAACTCTGCTAGACAAACATATTGACAAGGCAGCTATGGCAATGGCTCGCCTCTCCAAAAGGGTTTGGGAGAATGCAGTGCTAATGACCAACACCAAGATGAAGGTGTACCAGTGTTGAGCACACTGCTTTTATGGTAGTAGGACATAAGCAACTTATACCTGTCAGGAGCGCCTTCCACATGCACGGTGTCAGGAGGATTTGGAGCATCACATGACAAGACAGTCACAAAGATGTGCTCTCCAAAGTCCACATTCCCAGCATGCTTGCACTCTGTCTCAGTGACATCTATGCTGACTTTTATGTTTTCTATGTTGCCGGAGAGCGCTGACTTTTTCCTGTGGACAATTGGACTTTAAACAACTACCCGTGAGTAGAACGGAAAATTGGACTATGAAACATCTTAATTTGGCACCGAAGTGGGAAGGTTCTAAACAGGAAGTTCGCCTTCCACTTTTGTAAATAGATTGAAGCAAAGACATTGCAAGCTAAAGTCCGGAAAGTCTTTTGTAAAGGATTAAATCTCCATCGGCTAAAACTACTAAACCCCCCTTGGAAGCAGGAGAAGAGGGGGGAAATTTTAGATTGTTCAAGCCTGCAGGAGAGAGAGTAAAGAAAGATAAATTTCCACCGCCTTGAACCTGGGAACGGGTTGCTAGGAAGACAGACGTTTTGGGAAAGTGCGTTGACTGTGAATAAAACGTTTGCTGACAGATAGTTAAAAAAGAGAAACATATTGATTCCAATGTTTCCTTTTGCATTTAAAAGGAACAAAATATTTGAAAAACGAAAGTAATTTTGTTGCTGGATCTGCTTTTAAAAGGACGGATACAAATGGAAATTGTTTCCCCTAGAGGGAGCTTTTGAACTGTTGTTGGAGTCGATCTGGGGAATTCTCCAGCTGTAGAGATTAAAGATCGTGAGAACCAGACATTGACCTTGAACAAGAATGTGCCCAGAAGAAGCCTTAGTGATTGCTTTTTGCAAGACAAGCGCTTTATTGGAACAGCTACATGAGAAGATGGATTTGATGACTGTTGCAGCTAATAATTTTGGACAAACAGTGAATACCTATATAGAAACCTCTCAGGAACCGACCTAGGAATCTGCTTTGACAGGGCAAGTTGTGCAGAAGACAAAGGAGGAGGTTGCTGTTGAACCTCAAGTAATACAAGTGGAGAGAGCCGCAGCCTTGCAGGAACATAAGCTGTTGTTTTTGATGACCGAACCTGGAGAAAGTCAGATTTGGAGAGATGGAGTCTCGTTTGGATTGGAGATGGGAAATTGGATAGATCCTCCTATGCAGGGCTGTTCTGGCTTCTGGGATCTGGTTCTGCGCCAGGGAGAGTCTGGAGTTGCCGGGGCCTTTAACTTTGGAGGGACTTTGAAACATGCCTTGAAATACCTTTTGGATTTTAGTGCTGACTATGGAGAATGGGCTGACCTGTCGAGGAGGGATAAAGACATTGTTAGGTTGGAGTCCCCTCGAGATCTACTCCTCAGCAATAAAGGAAGGAAATTAAGAACAAGATCAGCAGAAGACAAAGTAAAGTGCAGGTATAAATATGAAGAAGATCTGCAGAAGGGGCATGGAAAAGAGTTAAGAGCCTCGGATAGAAGGTTGATGGACTAAATGGAATGGATAGAAAGGACTGACAGAACCCGAGACCAGGAAGAAGAGACGGTGGATGAAGATTGGAAGAAAGTTTAAAAATTCATTTAGAGAAATATTGTAAAATTAATGAGTGTTAGAAAAAATGTTGGAATGAAACTATTTGGCTTTAGTAGAAATGCTATAAGGAGTTATGTACAAATAAGTTTTAAGTTTTAGGGCTTTTTATGGTAAGATAAGGTTAAAATAAATTAAGACAATTTAATGACAGAACATAGTGAAAGATGGAAAGGATTTGCTGAGATAATTAATAACTAGAATACAAAAAAGGGAGGTGTGAGGAGGTCGATGAAACAAGATAACGAAAGATAAAGATTTGGGAATACTGGATTTGTTTTTAATTTTTTGTTCGCTTTTGTTTTTGATTTTGATGTATTGTGTGTTTTGTTCTCTTTTTTCTTTTTATTGACTTGTATTGTTTAACTTCCTTTCCCCCCCTTTCTTTTCTTTTTCTCTTTTTCTCTGTAATTTTAAATTCTCAATAAATATCATTTTTTTAAAAAGAAGAAGAAGCTACGAACATGAGTTTGACCAAACTGCGGGAGGCAGTGGAAGACAGGAGTGCCTGGCATGTTCTTGTTCATGGGGTCATGAAGAGTCGGACACAACTAAACGATTAAACAACAGCAACAATGTTATCATCTCTAAGTCTTCTTTTCTCCAACCTAAACATACCCAACTCCCTCAACCATTGTTAATTTCCAGTTCCCATTTGGCCCCAGCAAGCATAGCCCAGTAGGATGCTGGGAGCTGTCACTCAGAAACATCTGGTGGGCCACATATACTCCACCCTTCTTCTAATGCACAGTTCAGGCTCTGCATCACATCATTTCTTAAGAGGAAACAAGTAATGAAGAGAAATTTGTGAGTGGGGCATCAAAAGGCCACCAGCATCTCAGAGCATTGTTCAGATGCTTTGTGGCTTGGATGGCAGAAGGAAGCTGCCTCTTGTGTTTTCACAGGCAGAGTGGAAATGTCCGTGTGGAATCTAGCTTTCTTGTCTCAACTCGTGACAGCCTCTCCATAAGCCTTCCAAACATCATCTGATATGATGTAACATGGAACAAAAGGGAAATACTTCCTCCTCCCAAGCCTGGAATTTCATCATGCCCAGAAGCATTAGTTAGTTGCTATTTTAAGACTTCTGCAGGGGGAGGGGCGTATGCATACCGTTGAGGATAGAAATCAGCTTATCCTTAGCATGCCTGGGTGAGCGCAGCTGCTGCTGGAGAAATCCCCTTTTCAAAATTTGAGAGTTCTCAGTTCTTTGGAATGCTTTTAGAATGCCATCTTTGAGGGGAACATATTCCCTGCTGTTCCAAGAGATGGGACAAGTCGGTTCAGTACCTGGGGCATGCACACACATACATGCATACACCCACACCCAGGGCCCGTCTTAAGCATATCCAGCGCCCGTGGTACAAAGATCCCTCCGGTGCCCATCCACCCCCGCTTCCCAGAACTTTTTAAAGGGTGGGGACCCCAAAGTTGTTGACCTTTTTCTAGGGAGCTGACACCACGCTTACACATTATCTCTGCTTGAGAAAAGAAAACAGGAAGTATAAATAAACTTTTTTTAGTTGCTCATTTATTAACAATGCACCTAGATACACACTTATATATTCTCGGGTTCATGTGGGCCAGCCAAAATCTGACAAGTCACTGCTGGTCTTAAATTGTCCAAGCAAAATGGCATAGCTCCACCTGGCACCAAAATCAGAGAAAAAATGCTGAACTTAGATATACCTCAGTCAGTAAAGCAGGAGACTCTTAATCTCAGGGTTGTGGTTTCAAGCCCCATGTTGGGCAAAAGATTCCTGCATTGCAGGGGGTTGGACTAGATGACCCTGGTGGTTCCCTTCCAACTGTGTGAATGGTTCTGTTATTCTGTTGTATCTGAAGGGCTGTTCACAGGGAAGATGGAGCAAATGTGTTTTGTGAGAGATGCTTGTGCTGTGATTCCTGCACTGGAGGGGGTTGGTCTAGACTCTAGAAGACCCTCTGGGGTCCCTTCCAACCGTCCAATTCTGTGATACTATGATTAAAATACTCCAAGAAATAAATAAACGGGCTTCTCTGTGGCAATCACTGGAAAGGCTCCAGGGGCGGCCATCCCACAGAAAGTTTGGTATGTGCCCTGTAGCCCAAGCCCCATTCACCAGGCGAGACCCGGTGAGCCGAAGGAGCGCTCCGCAGTGGCAACGGGGCTGCCCAGGAGAGCTTGCGTACGTGACAGTACACCTGAGGGATCATGCCGGGAACTGATGGGGTTTGAAGTCCTTGGCCAAAGGTATTAAATGGCGTTGGAATGAAGCAAATCGGTGGAACTAGTGATTTTATATGAATTTCCAAAGTTTTGAGGCTTTTCCCTAAAGTCGGCAGGTTTCGGAAACACTCTGACATTGATTTGTTACGTTTCATCCAGGTTATGAAAGAGTTAACAAGATAACAAGGTTTCGGTAGAGTCCATTGTTCTCGCAGCGGGAGATCGATGAGGTGCTAAATGACGAAACAGCGCCGGGATGAAGGATGACCCTGGCGCTGCAGAACGGAACAGGGTCCTAGTGCCTCCGACGGGCGCTGGAGGCGCGCAGGCACCAAACCTCTGCTCTGCCTCGCTTACCTCCCTGCTCTCCCCTCCACTGCTTGGCACCCTGTCTGACAGCGCCACTACTCCCAATGGTAAAGACGTCCCTGCACACACCATATGTGTAAATAAAACATTCCCAACACACTAAATCAGGTGTACATACAGGAGGAGAAATTTGATTCAGCTTGCATTAATAGGTGAGCCTGCCAGATTCACAGTTTATGAAGCAATATGCTTCGATTTTGCAATGTAGTTCCCTAGTCAGTATCTTGAAGAGCAAAAAAGGAGGACAGCATGAGCTGCTGCCAGTCTGAGCTGGGGGAAGAGGTACGTGCAGACGTGTGGAGCCGCAATCCCTACACCCGTCTCAGGTTGGAAGTGGCTGTGGAGTGCAGAGCACTCACGCCCGCATGCCTCTTTCCCCAGCTCGGGCTGGCAGCTGCAGTGGTGTGCAGAGCAGCCTGAACCCGAACCACTCAAACCCAAGCCCAACTCCCCACCCCCGCCCCACAATTGGACATTTCCCAGATGGGCATGTGGGTTTTCCCAAACGTATGACAACCCTAACATATGCAAAACACTGGAAAGCCCCCTTGCCCCTGCTTGCTTTCGTACTGTACATTGCATAATTGTTAGTATTTGCTGCTGCTGCTGTTTTACTTGCATTTCTGAGAGTTTGGGATGCTGTTGGACAGAGAAGTGTGCAGTGGCCTCCTTGCCTTGCTGCCAAACTCACATGTCTGCTTATCTCTTCTTGATGATTTGTCAGATGGGGCTCACTCTAGCTCATGCAGCAGGCAATACAGTGGTACCTCGGGTTAAGTACTTAATTTGTCCCAGAGGTCCGTTCTTAACCTGAAACTGTTCTTAACCTGAAGCACCACTTTAGCTAATGGGGCCTCCCACTGCCACCACACCACCAGAGCATGATTTCTGTTCTCATCCTGAAGCAAAGTTCTTAACCCGAGGTACTATTTCTGGGTTAGCGGAGACTGTAACCTGAAGCGTATGTAACCTGAAGCGTATGTAACCCGAGGTACCACTGTATTATAACAGGCTGTAAATTTCCTATTTGTTTTCCACAAATTTTCCCAATCACTCATTGGAATAGTATGACCAACATCCTGGGCCCACCTAACGATCAGTGGCGGAGGAACCCTCTCTGGCACCCAGGGCGGCGCAGCCCATACGGACTGCGCATGTGTGGCATCCCATGCGTGCGCAGTCTGTACGGGCTGCCACTTGCACAGTGACCGTATGGGCTGCCGCTTGCACACAGCAGCCATACGGATGCCTGTACGGACGTCACGCAAGAACAGCAGCCCGAACGGGTGCCGCATGAGCAGCGCCCATATGGACTGCACATGCCCTCGGCCACTCTACAGCCGGGGGAAGGCAGGGGCCATCTTGTCACCCCTCCCAGAGTGGCACCCAGGGCAGCCCTGCCCCCCTCCTACGCCCCTGCTAATCATTACTCATTTGACCTCCTCCTCCTTGACTTTCCAGTCAAGGAGGAGTCGGTATATTCTGGAAAGTATCTTAGTTTTATTATTTAACAATTCTGTTTCCAATTTAGAGGGTTCTTTGGCAAAGCCCTTCTTTTTATTAAGTGTAAAGGTCTCGTTTAGTTGGAAGTACTGCAACGATCCTGAAAAATGTTCTTTCATACCATCATACTGTTTTAACTTTAGTTGGTGCCTTCCTCCATTAATAATGACTTATATGTGAGCCAGCCTACCTGCCTATTCTTTTTCTTTACTGCATTAGCCTCCAAGGCGGAGATCCACTGTGGGGTTTTATATTCAATCAGGTCTTTATATTTTATCCAAACTGTATATAGCGCTTTTCTAATAATGTGATTCAGAAACCCCTTGTGTGCCTTAGTCTTGTTGTAGTTAAGGTGAGCATGCCAACCAAAAAGATTGTCATGCCCTTCCAAATCAAGCAAGTTCGTATTTTGGAGTAGACACCAATCCCTTATCCAGAATAGGCAGCCTGCCTCATAATAAAGCTTCAGGTTGGGAAGGCCAAATCCACCCCTCTCTTTAACGTCAATTAACAATTTGTGCTTAATTCTAGGTCTCTGTCCTTCCCAAATGAATATATATATATATATATATATATATATATATATATATATATATATTTGCTTTCGTAGATTTTCACGGGTACAGGAATGCAGGTTTTGGTATCTTCGGGTGTCTTCCCGTGTAAGAGTAGGGGTGTCTGGGCGACGTTTCGACGAGGTCTCACTCGTCATCTTCAGGCTGGTGCTTTCGGCTTCTTGTTACTGGAACTTCCGCCCAATTTCGTTATTGAATGTGGATTACAAAATTTTTGCAGACATTTTAGCAAAAAGATTTAAAAGAGTACTGATGGAGAAGATTCACAGAGACCAAGCAGGCTTTCTCCCAAAAAGACACCTCTCAGACAATGTTAGGAACATAATAGACATTTTGGAAAAGTTAGAGGTGAATATAAATACTAAAGCAGTTTTGATATTTGTGGATGCGGAGAAAGCCTTTGACAATATTTCGTGGAGTTTTATGAAAAAGAATCTTCATGGGATGGGGGTAGGACAAGGATTTGAGAATGGTATGGGTGCAATATATTCCGAACAAAAAGCTAAGCTGATTGTAAACAATGTAATAACTGAGGAACTTAAGATAGAAAAAGGAACACGACAGGGGTGCCCAATTTCCCCATTGCTTTTTATTTCGGTCCTGGAGGTGTTGCTGAACATGATTAGAGATGACCAGCAAGTTAAAGGTGTACAGGTCGGAACTAAACACTATAAGTTAAGAGCGTTCGCAGATGACCTTGTATTGACTTTGCAGGAGCCAAACACTAGTACAAAAAGAGTGTTGGAAATAATCCAACAATTTGGGCAGGTAGCCGGATTTAAATTGAATAAACAAAAAACTAAAGTCTTAGGGAAAAACCTAACAGATAGGGAAAAGAATAAGTTTCAAGAAGAGACAGGTCTGACGGTGGTTAAGAAGGTGAAATATCTAGGGGTTAATTTAACATCTAAAAACTTGAATCTGTATAAGGACAATTATGAAAAATGCTGGTCAGAAATTAAAAAAGATCTAGAAATATGGTCAAATTTGAGATTGTCAATGTTAGGCCGAATTGCAGTGATTAAGATGAATGTATTGCCTAGAATGTTATTTTTATTTCAAACTTTGCAGATTATTGACAAGATGGACTGTTTCAAGAGGTGGCAGAAAGACATTGCGAAATTTGTCTGGCAGGGCAAAAAGCCCAGAATAAAATATAAAATATTAACAGATGCAAAAGAAAGAGGGGGATTTGCCCTGCCGGACTTAAAATTGTACTATGAAGCAGCAGCATTCTGCTGGCTGAAAGAGTGGATGCTCCTCGAGAATACAGATATCTTGGACTTAGAAGGTTTCAATAATGCATTTGGCTGGCATGCATATCTATGGTATGACAAAATCAAAGTGCATAGTGCCTTTAAAAATCATATTGTAAGGAAAGCGTTGTTTAATGTTTGGATGAGATATAAAGATCTGTTGGAAAACAAAACCCCTAGATGGTTGTCACCCTTAGAGGCTAAGGCCCACAAGAAAGTTAATATGGAGGACGGATGGCCAAAGTATTGTGAGATCTTAGAACAGGATGGAGAGAAACTGAAATTAAAGAGCCATGAAAAACTAAAACCCAAAGTACAAGATTGGCTCCACTATTATCAAATAATGGAGGTTTTCAAACAAGACAGGAAAATTGGCTTCCAGGTGGAAAAATCAAAACTTGAGACAGAATTGTTAGAACCCAATACTAAGAATTTGTCAAGAATGTATAACTTGCTGTTGAAATGGAATACACAAGACGAAACAGTTAAATCAGTTATGATTAAGTGGGCACAGGATATTGGTCATAATATTATGTCTGCTGACTGGGAAAGGTTGTGGAACACTGGTATTAAATTTACGGCATGTAGTGCTTTAAAGGAAAATGTTATGAAAATGGTCTATAGGTGGTACATGACCCCAGTTAAGCTAGCAAAAATTTACCATTTGCCTGATAATAAATGTTGGAAATGTAAGGAAACTGAAGGTACTTTTTATCATCTTTGGTGGACATGCCCGAAGATTAAGGCTTTCTGGGAGATGATATATAATGAAATGAAAAAGGTATTTAAATATACCTTCCTTAAGAAACCAGAGGCCTTTCTCTTGGGCATTGTCGGCCAATTGGTGCCAAAAAAGGATAGAACTTTTTTCATGTATGCAACAACAGCAGCAAGAATACTGATCGCAAAGTATTGGAAGACACAAGATTTACCCACCTTGGAAGAATGGCAGATGAAAGTGATTGACTATATGACATTGGCGGAAATGACGAGCAGAATTCGTGACCAGGGAAAGGAGACTGCGGAAGAAGATTGGAAGAAATTTAAGATTTATCTTAAGAACTATTATAAACTTGATGAAGCTTAGAATGTCGAGATTTTACAGAGAGAAAGGGTTGCAGTAATATAAGATCAGATTAAGAAAGGACTATGATGAATTAGGATGGGAAAGAACATTTATAAGTTGCTATAAAATTTGGACATGAGGATGCAGAAAGGGGAGGTATGGGGAAGTCCGAGGAAAGAAGTCTATGAAAGGACATTTTGAAATTATATTTGTTTGTTTGTCTGTTTTTCTTTTATGTTTGTTTGTTATAAAAACTTTTGTAAAACTAATAAAAATTTTATAAAAAAAAAAAAAGAATCACCCTATTTCCTTTCCCTGTAAGTTTTGCACAAGTCAGCTCCACTTATATCCATGCTATAAACTGAAAGCACTCTTTCAATTTGACAGTCATAGCTTCCCCCTAAAATTCTGGGAAATATAGTTGGTTAAGGGGGCTGGGAACTGTAACTTTTTGAAGGGTCTCCTTCTAACTCTCAGCCAGTGGTGAAGTTACCTGCTCCAACACTGGGAGTGGCATACATCTGGAGGAATGGCTGGCACGCCTCCCAGGGGGCGTGGCATGCATCGGGGCAAGCGTCACGCATCACAGGGCGTGCGTGGCGAGCATAGAGCATCCCAGATGTGTGCCGCGAGCATCACAAGGGTGCACGGTGAGGGCCGAGCATTGCAGGAGGGCGCAGACGTGATAGCACACCCCCCATGGCACCCGGGACAGGCGGCCACCCCCCCGCCCCCACCTTCATCCGTCAGTGCTCTCAGCACCATTTGTAGTGCTCTCAACTATAAATCCTAGGATACTTTGGTGGAAGCTATGACTATTAAAGAAGGCTGATCGCCAAAGAATTGATGCTTTTGAATTATGGTGCTGGAGGAGACTCTTGAGAGTCCCATGGACTGCAAGAAGATCAAACCTCTCCATTCTTAAGGAAATCAGCCCTGAGTGCTCACTGGAAGGACAGATCGTGAAGCTGAGGCTCCAATACTTTGGCCACCTCATGAGAAGAGAAGACTTCCTGGAAAAGACCCTGATGCTGGGAAAGATGGAGGGCACAAGGAGAAGGGGACGACAGAGGACGAGATGGTTGGATACTGTTCTTGAAGCTACCAGCATGAGTTTGACCAAACTGCAGGAGGCAGTGGAAGACAGGAGTGCGTGGCGTGCTCTGGTCCAGGGGGTCACGAAGAGTCGGACATGAGTAAACCAGTATGGTGTAGTGGTTAAGAGCCAGTGTGGTGTAGTGGTTAAGAGCGGTAGTCTCGTAATCTGGGGAACCGGGTTCGCGTCTCTGCTCCTCCACATGCAGCTGCTGGGTGACCTTCGGCCAGTCGCAGTTCTCTGAAGTCTCTCAGCCCCACTCAGCTCACAGAGTGTTTGTTGTGGGGGAGGAAGGGAAAGGAGAATGTAAGCCGCTTTGAGACTCCTTAAAAGGAGTGAAAGGCGGGATATCAAATCCAAACTCTGCTTCTTCTTCTTCTTCTAAACGACTAAACAACAACAACATGACTATTAAAAGTAGCATAATAGTGCTTTTGATGTAGGATGTGGATGTGACCATAGACAGCTGCCTTATAGCAAGTCAGACCAACTTCCACCTGGTTCACTTCACTGATTGGCAGCAGCTCCCAAGTGTTTCAAGTGGGAACTGCTCTCACCCCTACCTGGAGATAATATCTCCATTCAGAGGCACCAGCTTGCAAGGGCAATTGCAGGGAGTGGGGGCAAACGTCAGGCATGTGGTGTCAGTACATAAGGAGGAGTCGGGGGGGGGAGTCAAATTCAGCTGCAGTATGGCTTCAGAGGCTTATGGCTCCTCCTCCTCTTCCTGCCACCACCACCACCAGTGGAGGGCTGCTTTGACCCTTCTTCCTAACCCCCATTGGACTCAAAAGAGCACTAAGAAAGCTTGCATCATACTGTGAATCTGAATGTCTCAAAATCAACTTTCAAAAGACCAAGATACTCGCTTTTGGGGAAAAACCAAAGCTTAGAAGCTGGGAACTCTAAGGCAGAAGCAGAAGCAGATAAATTAGAACATTAAATTAGAACCATAAATTAGAACAAGTCACAAACTACAAGTATCTAGGAATGTGGTACAGGCCTCAGGAACCAACAAACTACACATAAACTCCATCAGGAGTTCAGCGGAAAAAACGCAAATTGTATTCTTAAATTCTTCACAGCACAGGGGGGCTTCTTTGTCCCCGCAGCTCTAAAATTATACAAGGCCAAAACTTTGGCACCACTCCTGTATGGTTCCTTTTTGGGTCTGCCTTCCTCTGCTTTCTCTCCCCCCCCCATAGAGAGTTCAATCTAGACTTCTTAGAGCTCTCCTCCAAGTCCCCAGATGTGTCTCAAATGCATGGGTGAGATTGGAAACGGGGATGATGAGAGTGGAGGCAAGCATTTGCTTAACATCAATATACAAATGGCTAACATTGAATCTGCTCCCCCGAGGGATAGCCCCACTGATCCTCTGCGACCAATTCCAGTCAGGCTGGCAGAAACTGGGTTTTGCCCCTCAAGCCCTTCTAAGTCTGGGCTTGGGCCAGGCAAAAGCCACGGTCAGGCAAAGAATATTAGATACCGAGAGACAACAGGACTGTGCAAGGTGCCCCGACTATAAAATTGGAGAAATCGAGAGATACATAACTGCACCAGCAGCATATCTCTCCTTTTTCGTATCTAGAAATGCAAGAAGGGCCTTTACACTTGCCAGAAGCGCAGCTCTTCCCTTGCCAGTCCTGGATGGAGCCTTTAGAAAGGTCCCCTATGCCCAGAGACTTTGCACCTGCCCATTGGGAGAGATAGGAAGCCCAGAACACTTGTTCTTTAAATGTCCCTTTTACGAAGAGGCATGCAGTAAGTTCATTGATCCCATACTGCTGAGGCTCGCCGACCTGCCACAAAAGCAAAAATTTGACCTTTTGCTGTCAGGCAAAGACCAGAAGAAGACCTGGATGGTCGCCAGATTCTGTATGCAAATCTGTAGACGCAGACCATCGCCCAACTCAAAATAGTCCGGCATGAAAATCCCCAAACCCGGTTCTATGGGTGACTCTGAGTCAACTCCCTGGGATAGTTTATGGTTGCACAGTGTGTCTAAATTTATTTTTGTATATTGTTTTAATTGTCTGTTTTAACCATATTTGCACATCAGTTTCTAATACTGTGAGTGTCCTCTATTTCAGAGGCTTCTACTCTGCAGCCTCTTACAGTTGGTTTAACTACGAGTCTTTTAGTTCTTACGCTCTTACAGTTGTTTTAACTGAATGTTTTTATTTGTTTTTAGTTTTTTTCTGTTTTAATTATCAGGTGTTTCTTTTAATCCACTTAATATTCTATTCTCTGACTGCTGGTCTATAACTGTAATAAACTGATTGATTGATTGACCCTTCTTTCCCTCTGCAGCAGTGGGAGAAAGAGAGGAGTGGGCCACCAAAGCTACACCGTTCTCAGCTCTGAGCTTGGCAACTTCTGTCCCCTGATTTATTATTTGTTACATGGGGGGTACACCCCCGAAATATTGGAGGGGGGTGAAAGGGCTCAGCCCCCAGGAGTTGGAGCCTTGTCCCCATTCATCTAAAACTGTATGTCTCCAAAATAACCTCCCAGTTGTTTGGTGATTGCCAGCTTATTGCTGCCCACTGGCCCAGAAGCATCAATCATCAGACAGATTACCCAAAAAACATGAGGAGAGGTTAAATAATTTCTGTTTTACCCACCTCCAAATTGGTAAAATCTTCTATTGTGTGAGAACCACTGCACCTATCATCCTGAAAATTGGTCGGCAGTATTAATTTGTTTGTCTGTTTATGAAATTCATATACTGCTCTTCATCTGAGGATCACAGGGTGATTTAAAGTATAAAAATACAAAAACACATAACCTAATAACAAACAGAACGATACCCTTGCACACAAACAACTTAAAAGGGCATAGATTGTTTCATCAGTCAAAGGCTGGGGAGAAGAGAAATGTTTTTGACTGGCATGTAAAAATATGTGATGAAGGTGGCAGGCAAGCCCCTCTGGGGAGATCATTCCACAAGCAGGGAGCCACTGCAGAAAAGGCCCATTCTCATGTTGCCACCCTCTGGAGCTCTCATGGAAAGGGCACAGGAAGAAGGGCCTCCAATGATGATTACAGGGTTTCAGTCGGTTCATATAAGGGAGGCGGTCCTTGAGGTATTGTGGTGCTGAGCCATTATAGCATTAAATGAGCTTTATAGGTTTTAAACCAGCATTTGAATTGGGCCTGAAAACTAATCGGCAGCCAGTATAGTCAGGCCAAAGGGACGCGGGTGGTGCTGTGGGTTAAACCACAGAGCCTAGGACTTGCTGATCAGAAGGACAGCGGTTTGAATCCCTGTGACGGGGTGAGCTTGGTGCCTGCTCCTGCCAACCTAGCAGTTGAAAGCAGGAAGTACAAGTAGATAAATAGGTACCGCTCCAGCAGGAAGGTAAACGGTGTTTCCGTGTGCTGCTCTGGTTCACCAGAAGTGGCTTAGTCATGCTAAGTAGAGTAGAGCTGTACACCGGCTCCCTCGGCCAATAAAGCGAGATGAGCACCACAACCCCAGAGTTGGCCACAACTGGATCTAATGGTCAGGGGTCCCTTTACCTTTACCTATAGTCAGGCCAGGATTGGTATTATATGCCTCAGTGTGTGACCCGGCCACTGACATCCTAGAGCAGGGGTTGGCAACCTAAGGCCCAGGGGCCGGATCTGGCCCAATCACCTTCTCAATCCAGCCCGTGGATAATCCAGGAATCAGCGTGTTTTTACATGAGTAGAATGTGTCCTTTTATTTAAAATGCATCTCTGGGTTATTTGTGGGGCATAGGAATTCATTCATTCATTCATTTTTTCAAAATACAGTGGTGCCTTGCAAGATGAAAATAATTCGTTCCGCGAGTCTTTTCGTCTTGCGATGTTTTTCGTCTTGCGAAGCACGGTCCGTCGCAACTGCGCCTCTTCAAGCGGCTTTAAGAAAAAAGCGCAAGATGTTTTCATCTTGCGAAGCAAGCCCATAGGGAAATTCGTCTAGCGAAGCCACGCAAAACCGAAAAACCCTTTTGTCTAGCGAGTTTTTCGTCTTGCGAGGCATTCGTCTTGCGGGGCACCACTGTATAGTCTTGCCCACCACATGGTCTGAGGGACGGTGGACCGGCCCACAGCTGAAAAAGGTTGCTGACCCCTGTCCTAGATGGAACAAACATGCCTTCAAATTGCAACCAATTATGACAGAAAAAGTTAGATTTTTTTCTTAAAAACAAATGATAAAGGTTCCCTGCAGAAAACCTGCTGAATTCATCTGCCTGTAATTTGGCAGACTTGGTCTGCTTGCAGGCACTTTTAGTGGTTTTTCAACTCCTCATTATAGTCAGTGAGGGAAAGTAGAGCTCTGGAATTGTTGTTGTTGTCCTACTCCCCCACCCCCCACCCCCCAGAACTGGGACTCAAGGCAGCTCACAAAAATCAAAGCAAACATGGATAAACACAAAAAGTTTAAAAAGAAGAGAAAAGATAATTAAACAAATTCAGGTATAATGGATCTGAGTTGGACCTGAAGAACAAGTTGAATCGAAAAGTCACAGAGCAGATCCAAAATTGATCAGTTTGCTGTAGAAACTAGGTTACATCTTGCCTAGTCAATCCGTGGAATCCTATTCCTGTTAACTTCCTGTAACACTGTAACATGCCTTACTTGAAAGAAAGGCAAGACTGAACAAAACAATAGAGAATGACAAAATTCCCAGAGTTACTGTGAAGAGCCAGTGCTCCAAAACATGTGGAAATGGGTTCTGTATCAAGTGACTGGAATCACTAGGTCATCAAAAAAGAATTCTGTTGGCTTTCCAAAACTACTAGAGACTCAGGATGCTTCTCAGAACTTCTGACAGGTTGAAACGGCAGACTGGTGTCTCCTTTTCATGGCCTTCCCAGAAACATCTCATTGGCCACTGTGAGAAACAGGATGCTGGACTAGACAGACCCAAATGTCTCTTATTTCATCCCTTCTCCCTGTCATCAGGATCTCATCTACGTCTAGATAAAGATGAATTGCCTTAGCTTGGTGGTAGAGCATCTGGCTTTGCATGGATAATGTCTCAGATTCAATTCCCAGCTTCTATAGGTAGGGCTGGGAAAGGTCCCAGCCTGAGACCCTGGAGAGAAGTCAAGTCGGTGTAGATCAACCTTCCACAACCCAGCGCACCCAAATATTTAGAAGACAACTACAGTTGAGCCCTAGCGAGCTGGGCCAATGGACAAGGGTGTGAGGAATTATAGTTCAGCAACATCTGGAGTGCATCAAATTGAGGAAGTTTGGTGTAGAAAATACATACTGGTAACTAAATGGAGCAAAGCTCAGACACAGGATAAGGCAGCTTTCTAGGTTTATATGATAAAGAGCTAATGTTCTGTTCAAAGGCAATGGCTTCTTTGCACCTAGTTTGGGGGCACTCTTGCCTGTTTCCACATGAAGATACTACCTTTATTCACATACCCTATCCATATCCAGCTCATCCATCCACTTTCCTTCCTCACGCTCACCCCATGCTAGAGCATGCAAATACACATTCCATTCTCCTCTTACTCTCACTTATTTCCTCTCACACAGAGACATACCCAACTTATTCATGTTCATCTTCACAACTCCATATGCATGCACATTACCTCTCACAACACATGGATGTGCATATGTTCTCTTCCACTTATGCACACTATTGTATTCTGCACCTTCTCTCTCACACACATTCATCTCACACTCACACAATTTATCTCACCCCCAAGAACATGCATATATGTGTTAATCGTGTCACAGAGGCAGCAGAGGTGCAGGTAGTAGCAGCAGCACTGGCCAGACTGGTTTCTTCACCAGTCAGGTTAGTCTAATCCAGGGGTCAGCAAACTTTTTCAGTAGGGGGCCGGTCCACTGTCCCTCAGACCTTGGGGGGGGTGTCGGACTATATTCTTTTTGAGGAGGGGGGAAATGAACAAATTCCTAAGCCCCACAAATAACCCAGAGATGCATTTGAAATAAAAGCACACATTCTACTCATGTAAAAACACGTTGATTCCCAGACCGTCCGTGGGCTGGATTTAGAAGGCAATTGGGCCGGATCCAGCCCCCAGGCTTTAGTTTGCCTACCCATGGTCTAATCTAGTCCTGCATGGAGTAGCAGTGGGTGGTAGCAGCAGCTACCAATCCTGATTCCTCCCTGTCCTCCGTCTGCTGGGACTAGAAGCAAGCCTACTCCAAATACCAGGTGGTTATTTGAGGAGGCATTATGCACTGGCATAGTTTTCAGCCACCTAACATGCCAAACAGGAGCATGATAACTGGCAGAATTTGATAAGCTTCATACCCTCTACCGTTTCTGCAAGTTGCATGTATGTATGCGAAATAACTAGAGAGTTGTGGCCATTTTACTTTTCAATAAGTTATTTTATTTCTTGATGGGGGGGTACTTTATGGTGGCTAGCATAGCACGCACACCTATCTACCTGTCTGAAATTTGTCAGGGTTAATCTCCCCTTGAGGAGTTATCATGTCTCCAAAAACCATGCCCCTACATGAGAAAGAGGGGCGCGGGTGGCGCTGTGGGTTAAACCACAGAGCCTAGGACTTGCTGATCAGAAGGTCAGTGGTCCAAATCCCTGCGACGGGATGAGCTCCCATTGCTCGGTCCCTGCTCCTGCCAACCTAGCAGTTCAAAAGCACGTCAAAGTACAAGTAGATAAATGGGAACCACTCCGGCGGGAAGGTAAATGGTATTTCCGTGTGCTTCTCTGGTTTGCCACATGACAACAGCTGGCCACATGAGCTGTACTCCGGCTCCCTCGGCCAATAAAATGAGATGAGCACCGCAACCCCAGAGTCAGCCACGACTGGACCTGATGGTCAGGGGTCCCTTTACTTTTACCTTTTACATGAGAAAGCTTGTTACTGTCATTTTGGTTTCCCAGTGCAAGTCAAAAGGAGGACTGCAGTAGAGCTGAGCAATGTGCCATCGCAATAACGGTTTCAGAATATTTGATCTGGCAATATATCACAAACTGTTCAACACTCCAGGGGACGGTGAGGTCATTGGCTGCTACCTTCCAAGTGTCAGGAAGGTGAGGAAAGCTTAACTGCGGCTCACACCCCTTGCTCTGAAGGCAAGCAGGAACAAACTCCCATTTCCACCTTGGCTACCCCCTCATCTCTCCTCATCTCCCCAAGGGCGAAATGCACCATGCAAAGGGTGCATCACGTGACATGTCCTGCCCAGTAGGACATGCCACGGGGAGGAGTGCAGCGCTGGACTCCTTGCTCCACCTCCTTCACGGGGCATGTGCAGCTGCATGTGGAGGAGCGGAGACGCGAACCCGGTTCCCCAGATTACGAGTCTACCGCTCTTAACCACTACACCACACTGGCTCCATTCCTGCCTCACAGGCCACCTGTAAGGCAATGTGTAGGGAAGGGAAGAGAGGGGAAGCCTTCTCCTTATGAGACCCTTGGTGTGGGGCTTCCTGTTCCAGCATCTCACTCTTTCTCCATTGCTTATTCCTGCATACCTCTCTATGTCTAGGTAGCAGTTGCCAGGATATCACCCCATTTGCCTCTACATAGTTCCATCCTGATGTTGGGAAAGATGGAGGGCACAAGGAGAAGGGGACAACACAGGACGAAATGGTTGGACAGTGTTCTCAAAGCTACCAGCATGAGTTTGACCAAACTGCGGGAGGCAGTGGAAGACAGGAGTGCCTGGTCCATGGGGTCACGAAGAGTCGGACACGACCAAACGACTAAACAACAACAGGTCTATCCTTGTTACAGACATTGGGATATATTGGTATATCACAATGCTTAGCTGATGACATATCACAATGTTGAAGCCAGATACTGCTCAGCCCTGGACAACAGATTCAGATTTCTGAATGTTGATTTGATTTCTGGGTCCAAATTACGTTGGAGTGGGTCCAAATCACTCTTAACAGAATTGAGGCCCATTCTGAATTGTGGAATTAGGTCTCAAAGCAAGTCAGGAAAGAGGGATTTCTACAACCTTAATAGAGACTACAGTGGTACCTCGGGTTACAGATGCTTCAGGTTACAGACTCTTCTAACCCGGAAATAGTACCTCGGGTTAAGAACTTTTCTTCAGGATGAGAACAGATATCGTGCAGCAGTGGCGTGGCAGCAGCGGGAGGCCCCATTAGCTAAAGTGGTGCCTCAGGTTAAGAACAGTTTCAGGTTAAGAACAGACCTCCAGAATGAATTAAGTTCTCAACTCGAGGTACCACTGTATCTTTGGCAGATAGGGCCCTAGAGCAGTGTTTCCCAACCGGTGTTCCGCGGCACACTACTGTGCCGTGAGACATTGGCTGGTGTGCCGTGGGAGGGAGGCGGGCGAGTCGGGCGGTGAGAGGCGGCGGCGGCGAGGATCCGCGTCGAGCCGGGGGCGGCTCCGCGGTGGTGGTGCCGAGCGGCGGGGCAGCGCGTGCAAAAGGGAGGAGCGCGAGACAGCGGAGGAGGAGGAGGCCGGCATGTCCGGGCAGCAGCAGCAACAACAGCAGCAGCAGCAACTCCCGGCGACGGCTCCTCAAGCCCCGCTGCCGCCCCCTCCTCCGCCCGCTATCGCCGCCACCACCACAACAGCCGCCGCCGCCTCAGTTGCCGCCGTCCCTCAGTCCCTCGCTCTGCTGCCTCCTCCCACCCCCAAAGCTTGGAGGTTCCCCGGCAAGGGGGAGGGAAAAAACTTTCACTTTCGTGCGTCCCTCCCGGCGTGACGCTGCGCGCTGACGTCACGGGGCTGTAATGGTGGTGTGCCGCGAGATTTTTTTCATTAAACAGGTGTGCCGTTGCCCAAAAAAGTTTGGGAAACACTGCCCTAGAGGTTTCTTCAGGAGGCCTCTGTCAAGCTGCACATGGACTCCCCTGAAATTAGCCCCAGTCAGCTGAACCCTTAGCTGCTGTAGCAAGGCGAGCAAGTGATTGGCTGTGATCCTGAAATGTATGACTGTGTGTCATGGGCTTTCTTTTTTAACAGACTGCACAGTAAATATTTGGTTTGGCTGCAGTCTGGAAAGTGTGACTAGGGGCAGGCCTGCACAGTGAACGGCTCTTGCCTGGGTGTGATCTAAATGTTTCTTCCATCTGGGCTACAACCCAACATGTGAAAGTATGTTTATGTCTGACCATGGAGGCATAGGAAAAGTCAGAAATTACTGGCAAGTGATTGGTGTGTGCTGGCTGGGATTTTATTTGCATGACGGTAAGTCTGTCTTGTTAGTGACAATGTGTCAGCAACCATGTGACTTCAGCAGGTGGTGTGTAGGGAAGTTGGGCTACAATTGTTTGGCATGAACTGCTTTTTGTCTGGGGTTAGTGCTTTGCTGAGTGTGTGTCTCCAATGGCCCATCTAGTCCAATATCCTGCATGCCCTCAATATTTATCCGATGAAAATAGGGACATCCTGTTCTACTTCAAGAAGCTTCTTCCTCATTTGATCTGACCACATGCAGAGACATCATATACACTTTGAGACTGGTTATCTTGTGCCTATGACAACCTCTCCGCCTCACCTGCCTCACAGCATTGCTGTAAAGAAAAAAATTGCAAGGAAAGGGATTAACACCTTCAACAGATAAATGGAATGAAAGAAAAATTTAGTTGTAAGCTGCCTTGAGTCCCTGTCAGGGAGAAAGGTGGGAAAGGAGGAGGAGGAGGAGGAGGAGGAGGAGGAGGAGTGAGAATGATCAGGAACATACGAGAGAGTAAATCCTATTGAACTCTGTGGGACTTTGTTCTGAGTAAAAATGCCTAGGGTTGCATTGTAAGGCTGCCCAATCTTGACCTGGGAGTAAGCTCCATTGAATACAGTGTGACTTACTTCTGAGTAGACAGTGTTAGGCTCCAATTAAAATAAAGGAATCAACACACAATATGTTTCCTTAAAAAATGGCTGGCTACGGAAGCACTGCGATGAAAGAATTTAAATGAATTGGTGACATTTTCCTTCAAAATTATAATCTTAAACATTTCAAAAGAACCATGGCACATAAGTCCTCTTCAATAGGTTTTTCACCAACTTTTCTTACCCACCTGCGGTATGATACTGCCCTTAAAACTGTGAAACAGAGGTTATGGGATATTGCCTTTAGTGATTTATAGTCTCACTCACATGGAACCTGTGGAATCCAATACGTACATTTTTTGTTGTTGTTATCTCCCTGCTGTAAGAATTTCACTTTCTAAAGCCAGATTAAATGTTTTTCCATCTGAAGTGCTATGGGGAAGATTGGCTGGTGTCCCATACCAAGATAGGCTGTGCCCATGTTCCCAGGATGTTGAATGTATGGAACACATTTTATTGCGTTGTAGTCTAGGGTTACCAGATGTCCCCATTTCCTGAGGACAGTCCCCGGATTTGCAAACCTGTCCCTGAACAAGTTCTGTCCCCAGATGTCCCCGGATTTCATCAAATGTCCCCAGGAAACGTGACACCCTGCTCTCCTGGAGTAATATGCAGCTGGAGGGGTGGGAATATGGTTTTTGTGCAGGCAGAGGCAGAGGTGGGGGGGTCAAAGAGTGAGAAAGAAGGGCTTTGCACCTTGCCCGGCAGAGAAACCGTGCACCTTGAGCCCCTCCCTTCCTCCCTTCCTCCTTTGTTTTGAGAGATCGCAGGTGGGTGGCCACTGCTCAGGAGGGGCGCAAGGCATGCAGTTTCTCTGCTGGGCAAGGTGCAAAGCTCTTCTTTCTCACGCTGTGAAACTCTCAAAACGAAGGGGTAAGGGGACAGGAGATCAGGGGAGGCTCGGGAGTCACGGGCACCTTGCCTGGCAGAGAAACCGTGCACCTTGCGCCCCTCCTGGGCAATGGTGCAGTGCCCGCCCATGACTCCGGAATCTCCCCCAATCTCCTGCCCCCTTGCCCCTTCAGTTTCCCCCTTCATTTAGAATTTCACAGGGTGTGAAAGAAGAGCTTTGCACCTTGCCCAGCAGAAAAAAACATGTGCCTTGTGCCCCTTACGGGAACCGGCCACTCCCGAGCCTCCCCTGATCTGTCTAAAGGAAGGGGGAAGGGGGAAGGAGATCAGGGGAGGCTTGGGAGACATGGGCGGGCAGTGCGCCATTGTCCAGGAGGGGCACAAGGCACAGGGTTTCTCTGCTGGGCAAGGTGGAAAGCCCTTCTTTCGCACTCTTCGATCCCCACCACCACCTCTGCCTGCGCAAAAACCATATTTCCACCCCTCCAGCTGCATATTACTCCAGGAGAGCAGGGTGTCACGTTCTTCCCATCCCTCACGTTTTCCTAGGGACGGGTGGCAACCCTAGGCACAATGGACTCTACTGAAACATAGGGTTTGCTGCCTTCCCCAATCTGTCAAAACAAAGGGGAAAGATTGGAGGAGGCTTGGGAGTCACATGCAGTTGCCCAGGAGGTGCGCAAGAGGTGTGCTTTCTCTGCTGGGCAAGGTGTGGAGAGGTGAGATGACTTTGATCCCCTTGGCCAACTGGAGTGGCCACGGAGCTGGCACGGAGCTGGGTGGCTGAGCATGAGAGAGAGCGTGAACGAGAGTGTGTCCCCGATGGCTGTGAACTGCAGAAGTCAAATTGGGGCCTTATGTTCTTTTAAGCTGAAGCTGCTTGAGTTGAGGTACATCCACTGCAGGGAGTTGGTCTAGATGTCCCTCAGAGGTCCTTTCCAAATATGTGATTCTGTGATCATCCCACAGTCGTATTCTCAAACTCTGCTTCTCAAACTCAACCCCCCAGGTTTCTCTCCTCCGGACTTCTCAAGACAGCAAAACAGCTGATGTATAGATGTAATTAGGGATAATAAAGCATTTTGTGATGGCCTGGAAATCTGATTCAGAGGCCGAACTGGAGGAATCCCAGCCTGCACAGGACTCCCGCCTCCAGGGCCGGCTGAGCTGGGGCAGGGCCTTGATTCTGAAGCGCCTGCACCTGTGCCGGATCCTCAGGAGCAGGCACCAGGTGAATTCACTCTGGCTCCGGAGGTGATTGAGGACGCATTGCCTACAGGTGTGCCTCTCCCAGCCCTGTCAGGGGAAAGTGAGTCTCCCCCTGGGTCCAGTAACCCACCGGCCTCTCCTGAGCTGCAGAAGCTCAGGGCAGAGAGGCGGAGGAAACTGGTTTCTCCCAGGAGGAGTGCTCGCCTTAAGGCCAGGAGAGGCGGGTCACCTGGGGGCCAGGACTGCCCCTGGCCTCAGAGAAGATAAAGGCCAGTCAGCCCAGTCCCAGGTTGTGGGAGCAATGTCTTGAAGAGGTGTTTCGGCCAGCATCCAGTCCTGTTCCCCCAGAGTTCCTGTCCTTGCCCGGCTCCTCGCTGTGGACCCCGCTTTGCCCGTGGAGGACTGTCTGCCGACCCTCGACTCAGGTCCTGGACCTTGCCCCACGGTAACCTCCCCCCTGGACCAGCTCACATTTATTCATTTATTTATTTTTAAAAGTGTCCCCGGATTCATTGGAAAACATCTGGTAACCATATTTTAGTCTGTATAAACAGATCAGACAGCATCTAATCAATCCAATACTAACAGAACAACCTGAAATTGCTTACTCATTTCATGCCAACTCTCCTTGAGGATACGTTTGATACTACAGTGGTACCTCTGGTTACATACTTAATTCATTCCGGAAGTCCGTTCTTAACCTGAAACTGCTCTTAACCTGAAGCACCACTTTAGCTAATGGGGCCTCCTGCTGCTGCCGCACCGCCACTGCGTGATTTCTGTTCTCATCCTGAAGCAAAGTTCTTAACCCGAGGTACTATTTCTGGGTTAGCAGAGTCTATGTAACCTGAAGCGTATGTAACCTGAGATACCACTGTATTCCACTGGCTGTAGCAAAATTCCTCTCGACGGCAGTAAAAATCAGAAATCACTATGTACAGACTAAAGCTCTTCTGTTGGCTAGCAAGGCCGATCTTACAACTTAATAACTGTTGATATATACCACTGTTTAGTGATGTATGGAGGTGAGAGCTGGACCATAAAGAAGGCAGATCGCCGAAGAATGGATGCTTTTGAATTATGGTGCTGGAAGAGACTCTTGAGAGTCCCATGGACTGTAAGAAGATCAAACCTATCCATTCTTTAGGAAATCAGCCCTGAGTGCTCGCTGGAAGGACAGGTCCTGAAGCTGAGGCTCCAAGACTTTGGCCACCTCATGAGAAGAGAAGACTCCCTGGAAAAGACCCTGATGTTGGGAAAGATGGAGGGCACAAGAAGGGGACGAGAGAGGACGAGATGGTGGGACAGTGTTCTCGAAGCTACAAACATGAGTTTGACCAAACTGCGGGAGGCAGTGGAAGACAGGAGTGCCTGGCATGCTCTTGTCCATGGGGTCACGAAGAGTCGGACACGACTAAACAACTAAACAACAACAACAACATATACCACTGTTGTACTGTGTATTTTGGATCTATGGGCCACATTAAAGCTGTTTGTGTGCATTTTAAAAGGAAACATTACTAAAGGAAGTCAAATATAAAATGCACATTTAAAACATCACAGTTAGCAAGAAAATAAAATATCTTAATCATAGAATGTATCTGCTGCTGTTGCTGCCAATACCGTGGATCCTGGAGAGTGGCAGCTGCGGAAGCTCAGGCTAAGTGACCTGGGTCTGCCCTAAGAGACAGCCGGAATAGTCTCTGGCTTAATCGGCAGGCTCAGCTTTTGTAGCTGGAGTCAGTCAGGGAAAAGGCCAGCTAGGAAAAGGCAGGAAGCAGGTCTTTCAGGTCCCACAGCCAAGTTTAAGTACGTGCTGCATTAAAAAGTACTTCCTTTTACATGTCTTGAAACTTCTTTTCTTGTGTAACTTTTTATTAGATTTTACAAATACAGTCATACCTCTTTTTACGTCCGCTTCATATTACGTTCTTTCAGGATACGTCCCGCGGTGACCCGGAAGTACTGGAAAGGGTTACTTCGGGATTTCGCCACTCGCGCATGCGCACAAAATAACATCACGCGCATGCGCAGAAGTGGTGAATCGTGACCTGCGCATGCACAGACGCGGGTTGCATTCTGCTCATGTTGCGAATGGGGCTCCAGAACGGATCCCATTTGCAACCAGAGGTACCACGGTAATGCCAAGAAACAAACCAAGATGATCTATTATCTTTTATGCATGGCAACACACAGCATTTTAAGGGCACTTCAAAAACAAAACAAGTTCTAGTGTTGTGATGGATGGAGAATAACTTTTCTCTATCCACTTTCTTGATGCCATGCATAATTTTATAAACTTCTATCATGTCACCTCTTACACACCCTTTCTTCATAGCTCTTGAAGGCCATAATGATTCTGAACTCCAGTTGGAAAACACAGGAGGGTTAACAACTGTGAGAACATGTGGTTAGAATACGGTTAGCAACTCTGAGAACAGGATGAAAGGTTGGACCCTGATCCAGCAGGCTCTTATGTTTTTACAGTGGTACCTCTGGTTACATACACTTCAGGTTACATACACTTCACGTTACAGACTCTGCTAACTCAGAAATAGTGCTTCAGGTTAAGAACTTTGCTTCAGGATGAGAACAGAAATCATGGTCCAGCGGCGCAGCAGAGCAGGAGGCCCCATTAGCTAAAGTGGTGCTTCAGGTTAAGAACAGTTTCAGGTTAAGTACGGACCTCCAGAACGAATTAAGTAGTTTACCTGAGATACCACTGTATGTTCTTACTATTCCTGGCCCCTTTCCAGAAGTGCTATTACATTCATTCATATTGTTGCAACATCTTGAAACAATGGAGAGGTTCCTGCTACGATGAGAGAGGTTCTTTTTCTTGCTGAAACACACATAGCACACAGGCAACCCACTTAATTCTAATCCCACCAAAACAAAATGCAAATGGAAAGACAATTATTCATGTAAATCTTCCAAATTCTGTGATTCAGTTTTCCAATCAAAGTGCACGCATCGGAGAAATTGTGTGTAAATATGCATATAACAGTGAAAACAACACAAAGAATCATGTTATACTGGGGAAAATGGCTTAGCGTTTTCTTTTCATAAGCATAAAAATTGAAGACTGATGTGGAAATGCTTAGGAATAGAAAACCATTGGGGATAATTCCATTATTTAACCCTGGTCTGCGCATCACATAATATTAGATACTCTTCCCTATGTTGGAGGGGATGTCCCAAAAGAGAGACATACCCCCACATGTGGTGGAATTGTGGACATGCACATCAATTCTAGAGACAAGTCTTCAATTAAATATTGAAAATTGTGAGGAAACCTGTTCATCTTGATGTCAAATTATGGGCTTGTCCACACTTCTGCTTGTGTTGTTCCTAGAAAGCACAGGTCCAGGTAGTTTTCCACTTTCCCCACACTTTCTAGGCACAGGTCTGAGTGGTTTTCCCCTTGTCCCACTTCTTTCCCAGGGAAATCCCACTCCTTAACTATAGACAAGAACAAATGGAAACCTGGGGGGACGGGGGGGACCTGAATTGCCATTTGCTCTGATTGAGCACTAAAGAACAGTTTTCTCTTGGGAAAGCAGTGGGACAAGAGGAAGTGTGGATGAATCCTGCTTATTATCAATATTTGAAGATGATAATGCTGACTTAACTTGGAAAGTTATTATACATTTGCTGGTTATGGCCAGTGGCAGAGCTAGCCACTTGGGCACCTGCAGCGGCGCACATTCTATGCACCCAGGGGCGGGGCAAGCCATCTAGGGGAGTGATCAGCGTGGCAATCAGCGCCCATTGGGGGTGATCGGCATGGTGATTGGCGCCCAGGGGGATGATCGGTGTGACAATCCGCCCAGGGGGGATTTTGTCACCCCTTCATGGATGTCGCCCAGGGTGGACCGCCCCCCTTCCTATGCCCTTGGCTGGATCACTCATGTATACAGCCTCTTTTCCACACACAGAGTTCCCTGACATTCAGTCTGTCTAGACGAGCTGGGAGCTGGGGGCACTGTTATGCAGTAGTTTCGCTCCTTCCTCCTGGGCCGTGTCCAGAAAGTGGTGGTGGGGGATGAGTGTTCAGACCCCTGGGGTGCCTCAGGGTTCTGTCCTCTCCCCCATGCTTTTCAACATCTACATGAAGCCGCTGGGAGAGATAATCAGGGGGTTTGGGCTTCATGTTCATCAGTATGTGGATGATACTCAGCTCTACATCTCTTTCAAATCGGAACCAGTGAAGGCAGTGAAGGTCCTGTGTGAATGCCCGGAGGAGGTTGGAGGATGGATGGCACTAACAGATTGAGGTTGAATCCTGACATGACGAGTACTCTTTTTGGGGGACAGGGAGCAGGCAGGTGTGGGGGACTCCCTGGTCCTGAATGGGGTAACTGTGCCCCTGAAGGCACAAGTGCACAGCCTGGAGTCATTTTGGACTCACAGCTGTCCATGGAGGCACAGAGCAGCTGTCAACCAGCTCCATCTGGTATGCAGACTGAGACCCTACCTGCCTGCAGATTGTCTCGCCAGAGTGGTGCATGTTCTAGTTATCTCCCGCGTGGACTACTGCCATGCACTCTACGTGGGGCTACCTTTGAAGGTGACCTGGAAACTACAACTAATTCAGAATGTGGCAGCCAGACTGGTGACTGGGAGTGGCTGCCAAGACCACATAACACTGGTCTTGAAAGACCTACATTGGCTTACTGTACATTTCCGAGCACAATTCAAAGTATTCATATTGACTTTTAAAGCCCTAAACGGCCTTGGCCCAGTATACCTGAAGGAGCGTCTCCACCCCCATCGTTCTGCCCGAACACTGAAGTCCAGCTCTGAGGACCTTCTGGCAGTTCCCTCACTGTGAGAAGCCAAGTTACAGGGAACCAGGCAGAGGGCCTTCTTGGTAGTGGCACCCGCCCTGTGGAACGCCCTCCCACCAGATGTCAAAGAGATAAATAACTATCTGACATTTAGAAGACATCTGAAAGCAGCCCTCTTTAGGGAAATTTTTAATGACTGATGTTTTAATGTTTTTTTAATCTTTGTTGGAAGCCGTCCAGAGTGGCTGAGGAAACCCAGCCAGATGGGCAGGGTATAAATAATAAATTATTATTATTATCAGTGACCTGCAAGCAGCACACCTAGAGGCCATATTCTGTTTCTTTTGCAAGCATATGCCACCAGCTCATTATATATACAGAATTCTCTCTCACACACTCACTTGAGTGGAATTTACCCTTCCAATTTTTTGCTTGTTGATGCTGCCACAAGATTTGTTCCAGGTTCACAGTGAAATAGAATAAAACATTACTGCATGTTCTGTACTGTAGGTAACTGGGATGTCAAATTCATAATACTATGCATAGAGAAAGTACACTGAAGGAAAGACATGCATGCATGCACATTTGACCATTTCAAGTTTTTGGGCGCAGGAAGCATAGATGGATTCAAATGTGTTCTTTATGTTGTCCTTTTCTAGATAAGGATGCACATTCAATTTTAATGCGACTGTGCACATAGGTGCATGAGCAGGCACATACGCAGAATTCTGTAAGCACCTCTGTGCTGTTTATCTGTGAGTGGGGACTGAAAATTCCACTGGTGCTTGAAGTGCTGATATGTAGACAAAGCTGATCAAGGCACACACACCACCAAAGGAAGAAGACAAAATTGACAACAATCACCTGCCCCTCTTTTTCCAGCAAAAGTGTCTGATGAAAGGAATTCTACTTATAGGAAGAATGGATCCAAAACTGTGTATTTTTAGAGATCATCCCAGGATGCAATGTGTCATAATGGCACATGAACCAACAACAGTGTAAAGAATTTTTGGCTCTCTGGATGTTGCTGAGCTACAATTTCCACCATCCTAAACTACCGGCCATGCTTGCTGAGGTTAATGGAGCTTGCAATTCAGCATCATCTGGAAGGTCAACTGTTCCCCATGCCTGATATACAGTTAGAGTAGAAAAATTGGAGAGATGTGAAAATCTGTAGAAATTTGGGGATAAATTTGATCTGGTTGGCATTTAAAAGCAAGCCTACCTACTGTATTTTTCGCTCTATAAGACGCACCAGACCACAAGACACACCTAGTTTCTGGAGGAGGAAAACAAGAAAAAAAATAATTCTGAATCTCAGAAGCCAGAACAGCTACAGGGATCACTGCGCAGTGAAAGCAGCAATCCCTCTTGCTGTTCTGGCTTCTGTGATAGCTGCACAGCCTGCATTCGCTCCATAAGACGCACACACATTTCCCCTTACTTTTTAGGATGGAAAAAGTGAGTCTTATAGAGCAAAAAAATATGGTAGTTCCCGTTACTCATTTTCCAGAACTTCTAAATGGACCAATGATTAGACTCAGTACAAGTACAAGGACAGCGTTTTGTACATGGCAACTGTCATCATTTAAAAAGTTTGTCACACATGGAGCAACTGGTATCTCTTGTCACATTTTGATAGTTAACAAAGATGATTACATAGAATGGGAATTAATTGTTAAAGAGATGACAGAAAACATTAGAAACAAATATAATGGGGCAGGGAATGGAGATATATTTTCCACTAATGTGGCCCTATCTACTGGAGTAAATATAACTTTTTAAAAAGTCATATAGTAGGCATGTGACCTCACTCCATTTGCCAAAAATGTATCACAGAATAATTGATGCAGGAAATGTGGAAAGAGTGTGGTGGATTCCATCCAAATATGGTAAACCAAAAATTGTGGGGGTGGAGGAAATACTGCATTCATGCAGAAAATGGATTGGATATCACATACCAATGAACATCTTACAAATTATTTGAATTATCTCTAAAGAGAGAAAAGAGAGAGAGGTCCAACCAGACCATCATGATTTAGTAGGCATTATGTTAACTGTGGCTAAAATGTTGATAACAGTTAAAGTGTATGCCCATGTGGTTCCAGCTGAACAAGAGTGCTTTAACAAAGTATGATAATTTGCCAAAATTTACTGAAATGTTCCATTTTCAAAAAGGAAGACAATGGATAAGGCTTTTAATGACTCCCTCTACTGTCAGAGGCAGCATGTCCCTGAATACCAGTTGCTAGGGATAACAAATGGGGAGTATTTTTGTTTCACTCAGGTACCGATTTTGGTTTTCCCAATAGTATGCAGGCGGCTACTGTGTTTGGCCAGTTCGGCCTTTGGCCTGATCCAGCAGGGTTGTTCTTATGTTAGTACAGCAGATGTACCAAGGGGAATGAGAACGAGGGCCAAAATAGTGGCAGGATGGCTATAGTAAACATGAACACTCTGTTTTCATGTGCTGAAAAATATGTGCTTAGCTGGGCACAATGAATTTTGGCATGACTTCCACTCATAGTAGTTATTTAAGAGACTAAATGTTCACCTCTTGTTTGCTTTGTCTCTAAACTAAAGAGTCCCAACCACTGCAACCTTTTTTCATAGGAAAGTCACTCCACCCCTTAATTATTTTAGTCATCCAAGTAGGGTGGATTCTAATCTCCATTCCCAATGGGATAGCTTTGGGTGGTGTTTTGAGGTAAGACGCTCATGAACTTAGCACTCTATTGACACTAGATGGAAAATGCAATGAAAACCTGACATTCACTACCACAAGAGATAGTAATGGCCACCAACTTGGATGACTTTAAGAGAGGATTAGAAAAATTTATGACCTTTGCATAAATGAGCCAGAGGGATTACTCAATTCCAGCTGTGTATATGTGAAAAACTTTTTCCTGCTATGCCTTCTTCAAGTCAAAGACATCCACTTACTGAGGAATCAGTCTGGACAGAATGTCTAGTTCTTACCTTTAAGTACTAAACCCAGCTTTTTTGCTTCGTGACTGTGGAGCTGAGAGAGCAACAGCTTTCAAATTCTCCCTCTGAGAAGTCTTCTGGTCTTCATTTGTCTCAAGCTCTGGGACTTTTGTGCATGCTAGAGGATGGATCTGGGTTAGATCTTACACCCACTGCAATGAAAGGTCAGCAAAAATGTTCCTTTTCCCTGTTGCTGAAGCTTTGGCCTTTCTGCTCAGGCATCTTGCTGAAGCTGTTGTTCTACCAGAAGGCTGGTCCATTAGGGCAAATTAGGTATGACTCCACCAACCTCTGTCTGATTTTGCCTAGCTCTCATCTTCCTGCTTACCTGCCTTCATACTTACATCCAGTCCAAGGGGTGGCACTGTGGGTAAAAGATGACATGACAGAAGTTTATAAAATTATGTATGGCAAGGAGAATGTGAAGAGAAAAATGTATTTCTCCCTCTGTCATTAACATTAGAACTTGTGGACATTGAATGAAGTTGAATGTTGGAGAATTCAAGGCAGAAAAAAAGAAAGTACGGTAATTTTTTACTCAGTACATAATTAAACTATGGAACTTGCTCCCCCAGGAGACAGTGAGCACCACCAACTTAAAGGTAAAGGGACCCCTGACCATTAGGTCCAGTCGCAGACAACTCTGGGGTTGTGGCGCTCATCTCGCTTTATTGGCCAAGGGAGCCGGCGTACAGCTTCCGGGTCACGTGGCCAGCATGACTAAGCCGCTTCTGGTGAACCAGAGCAGCACACAGAAACACCGTTTACCTTCCCGCTGGAGCGGTACCTATTTATCTACTTGCACTTTGACGTGCTTTCGAACTGCTAGGTTGGCAGAAGCAGGGAACCGAGCAAAGGGAGCTCACCCCATCGCGGGGATTCGAACCGCCAACTTCTGATTAGCAAGTCCTAGGCTCTGTGGTTTAACCCACAGCACCACCAGAGTCCCTATCACCAACTTGGTTGGCTTTAAAAGAGGATTAGGCAAATTCATGGATAAGAGAGCTATTAATGGCAACTAGCCACAGTGGCTCTGCCCTGTCTCCAATGCTTCTCAATACCAGTGGCTAGAACCCTCATGAGGGGAGAGTGCCTTTGAGCTTGTGTTTTGCTTGAGGGTTTTCCACAGGCGTCTTGCTGGTAAGAACATGGTGCTGGATTAGATAGGCCCTTGGCCTGATCCAGCAGCCTTGTCTTTTGTTATTAACACAAGGCTATGCATGAGTGACAGCGCCCCTTCAAGTGGCCTAGCACCATCAGCAGAGTGCCAGAGGCAAGCAAGTGCAGATGAGTTGGCTGAGGGTGGAAGAGAGCCTAGAACAGAGGCGAGGCTGCTTTCCTGGCCCTGGCCTGTAAGTTAGGTTAAAATGGGTGGGTGGATGTTTAATCATCACTTACTGTCAGTGTGCCAAGAAGGGCCTCCTCCTGACTGCCTGGTGATGTGGTGTGGTTAAGCATCCCTAAAACGTGTTCTTCAAGGGCACAAACTCATCCACTTTTTCATCCGACAGGGTTGGATGGATCCTGCAGGAAGATAAGTAGTGTTTGTTTGTTTTTTAACCCCTCTGCATTCACCATCCATGTATAAAATGACCCCCAATTTTAACTACAAAAATTTAAGGGGGGGGGAATACCGTCTTATACCCAGAAAAATACAGTATGTTTTCACACAGCACACAGGTATGATATGGAATTTGCTCCCACTAAATGTGACGGCCACCAGCACCTTTCAAAAAAGATAAAGGTGTCAATGGATGCTACTCCTAGCCATAATGGCTTTGTTCTCCCTCCACTGTGGAAGGCAGTATGCCTCTGAATACCAGTCACTGGCTATCACAAATGGGGAGATGTGCTGTTGTCCTCAGGTCCTGCAGGCAGGCTTCCCATAAGTATCTGTTGGCCACTGAGAAATCAGGGTCCTGCACTACATAGGTTCTTGGTCCGATGCAGCAGGGCTTTTCTTACATTCTTAAAGGTGAGAACAATTTGAAAGACCTTGAGCCTCTTTTATTAAGAGTCTCAAAAAGGTGTATGAGCTTCAGATAAGATAGGAAACGAGACAGAGACTGAGAAAGGCACCTGGAAACTGACACTGCAGCTAGTCTCAGCGGAAGCTCCTGCCGCTGCCCCACTCACTGCCTCCCTCACTCGCGTTTCTCCCTTCCCCTCGGGGACTTTCCTCCGACTTCCTCCTTCCTAAGTGCCATCCTCCCCAGCCCAGGCGTTAGGGAAAGCGAGGCGATTCCGGCGTAGGTGTGGCATCCTGGCTGAGATGGAAGGGTGTGTCTCCCCCCTTAACTCCACGTGCCCTCTAGTCGCGTCGCGGAGTGGGATGGCTCTCGCGCTCCCCCCCCCCTCTCCTCCTATCTCCACCCAGGAATATACAGGGCTATATAATGGGTCCCCAATCAGGGCCCAGAAGACATTTGCTACCCCCCCTTCCCCATTGGCTCGGTGATATTCAGAGCCTGGGGAAGACTTGGCTATGGACGGGGCGCGAATGCAGCAATTGGCGGAAGAGCATTACGGGTACAGGTGGGAGCGGCTGGCGGGCGACCTGCGGAGGCTCCAGTGTCTGGCGCTTTTTTGCCTTCTGCTTCTTGTGCTCTTGGCTATGCCCGTGATTTACCTGCTGGGCAGCAGCCTCAGGTGCAAGCAAGACGAGGTAAGGAATAATACAAGGACCTGCGTTTTACTCTGTAGTGTCTGCACTGACCGGCAGCGGCTCCCCGGGGTTTCGAACCACGGGGTGCCAGGTATTTATTTGAACGTGGGACATTCTGCATGCAAAGCAGATGCTCTTACGCTGAGCTCCCGCGCTTCCCCAAATCAAAGGGTAGGTTGTCTCTCTGTGGGCGGGATTTATCAGAGAAAGCTGCCGAGTCAGGCCAGGGATCCGTCTAGCTCAGAACTTCCAGCAGCGCACCCTCCAGTGTTTTGAGGCAGGATCCTCGCCCCCTTCCCCCAGTCGTACTGGGAGATGCCCGGGACCTGGGACTTTGGGACGCGCAAAGCAGGTACTTTCTCACTGAACGCTCAACATGCAAATTTCATGCTGAACATTTTAACTTGTTTCTACTGTACTCGTATTTTGATCCGTCTGTAGGCTGACTTACCATTATCGTTTTCTGTTAAGAGGTATTGGAATGATTAAATAGTCTATATACTCTGTTAAGTAAACAAACAAATAAACAATGCGGAAACCCACGGAGGGATCTTTGGCTAGGGAAGCTGTGGAGCGGGTGGGGCTCCACAGAACCGCGTCCCAAAGAAACGTTGTGGACCAGAGGAGGTGGGAGTTTGTTTCTCTCTTCACAGTTGTGGAATCCGGAAGTGTAGTTGGAACGTTACTCTTCCCTTCCTTCCTTCGTTCATTCATTCGTTTCTCCTCTGCTTCTTGTCATGGCGATGGCTGTTTGTGTGTGTTTTTAGGGGCATGCTTGTAGGATGAAGTTTAGATTGCAACGCGCTCCAGTAATTTGCTCATCTCCAGCATAAGGGAGCAGGTCGCTGTTGTTACTGCAGATTTAAGATGTGTGCGTGTGCTGACTACTATAGATGGGAGGGTGGGCTTTATCAGCCCATGGGTTTCATTCACTTTTTGTCAGTATTTTGGGGTGTACATGTGAGGGGGTGGGAGGCCAGAGGCGATGCAGGCGAAGCAATGAATGTCCGTTTTACCTTTAAATAGTAGACTAGTTTGTACACACACTTTCACACCCCTCTCTATCCTCCAAGCAGAAGGCATCATCGGAGTTCAAGGATACAGTCAAGCCAGTTAAAGACACTCTCTTGGGGAGAGGGGGTGCATCTGGGTAGGCATGGTGGTCTGGGGAGGAGACATGAGGGCTGGACAGAGAAGCTTTGAGGGCCACCTTTGGCCCCAAGGTTTGAAATTCTCCACTCCTGTTGTAGATCAAATATGCCATTTTTGTTATTCACAACAGCCCTGCCAGGTGACTTAACTGAGACGGCTCAAGAAGTAACCTGCCAGACTAAATGACTGATTCCCCCAGTTCAAGCTGAGTAATTCTTATCAGACTCACTCAGCTGAGTGTTAGAGGACAGGGGACACGACAAGGTACCACTGGGCCTGATTAGGGGAGTGGAATTCTGTCCCCAGTGGAATCATTATATCAGGGCAGGAAGACTTTTTGAAGTGGGCTTTTTCTGGAGGGCCCCAGACTCAAGGTGTCTGTGTGTTGTGTCCTCATCTCCCATGGAAGACTTGAGGCATAAAAGGTTGGACAATATAAGGTTGGACAATCCAGAAAATAAAAAAAACCTGCAACCTGATTTGGTGTTTTATCACCACTGTTGGAGAAGGCCAGTCTCTGAATATACTGTAGTTCCTGGGAATCACGTGAGGAGAGCTGCAATTGCACTTGGCTCCTGCTTAAAGCCTTCACAGAGGCAGGTTGGCCACTAGTGAAAACAGCCTGCTGGACTTTGGCTTCATGCAGCAGAACTCTTATGATGTCACTAAGCTTTGTGACACAGACTTTTTGTGGTGCTTCTAGCAGTAAGGTTCCAGATGATGGTTGGGTGATGCTAGTGGTGATGCTATGGAATGTCCATAAACATTCAATTGCTCGGGTAATATAGCAGCCGAGAATAGGATGTTCAAAACTCACCTTCTGCAAGAAGGCTTACTTTGACAGTTTGGTCAGCTGTGAGGCAGGCAGGAGCTGTGTGGAGCAGACAAAAAGTTGGAAAAGGTGAATGGGACATGGTCCCAGAAGAGATAGTAGGTAAGAGGCAAAGATCCCACATGCAGGATGGCTAGAGGAGAGGGGCAGATTCAGCAGTGGAATGAAATATGAAAAGGGTGATAGGATGGAGCTAGAACACAATGAGTTAAAGAGCCCTCTGAACTTCCATACCTTGAGAGGGATCCTGCAGTTTAGAGAGAATCCTAACATGCACAGAGATCCAGATATGAGAGCCAGGAGGTTACCTGAAATACATACCATATTTTTCGCTCTATAAGACGCACTTGTCCCCCTCCTAAAAAGTAAGGGGAAATGTGTGTGCATCTTATGGAGCGAATGAAGGCTGCACAGCTATTGCTGAAGCCAGGAGAGCAAGAGGGATCGGTGCGCACCAATCCCTCTTGCTCTCCTGGCTTCAGCGATAGCCATGCAAAGCCTCTTGAGTGAAGCGGGAGCATTCCTGCTTCTTCACTCAGGAGGCTTTGCATTGAGGCTTCCCTTTTGCTGTGCTGGCTTCTGGCTTAGCCGTGCACAGCCTCTTCCGGGCAGGGGGAGCCTTCATCCCACTGCCCTGAAGAGGCTTCGCATGGCTTTCCCATAAGCCAGAAGAGCAAGAGGCTATCCCAGAAGCCAGATCCCTCTTGCTGTTCTGGCTTCTGGGATTCAGAATATCTTTTTTTCTTGTTTTCCTCCTCCAAAACATAGGTGCATCTTATGGTCTGGTGCGTCTTATAGAGCGAAAAATACAGTATATTTAATTTCCATAGTCCCCCACACCTTTTTTCTGGTCTCTCTGTGCTTTTACATTTCCACGGAGTGGCCTGGTTCATGCATCACCCATACCCAGGAGTGGGGAACTTTCGTTTCAGCCCGGGGGCTGCATTTCCTTCTAGGCAGGCTTCTAGGGGCCACATGAGCAGGATTAGAGACAAAAGCTGACAAAGCAACACATGTAAAATTTACCTTTGTACAGTTGGCTAGTTTCTACACCTTCTCCTCTCCATCCTCCATCCAGGCAAGCAAGAGGCATCATGGGAGTCTCAGGAACACATTCCAGCCAGGCAAAAACACTCAGGGTGCAGTCCAAGGCAAGTCAGAGGTGTAGTCTGGGATGAGTTACAAGGGGCAGAAAGAGCAGCCAGAGAAGGGGCACATTTGCCCCAAGGTTCCATACCCTTGCACTTAGCCAAAATTAAACCACAATTCATATGCAAACTGCAAATCACCACAAAGAAGATCATGCAAAGATGGCTTGTTTTGTGGGAGCATATGCCCTACTTAAAAGGGACGTGGATGGCTCTGTGGGTTAAACCACAGAGCCTAGGACTTGCCGATCTGATGGTCAGTGGTTCGAATCCCCGCGATGGGGTGAGCTCCCGTTGCTCGGTCCCTGTTCCTGCCAACCTGGCAGTTCGAAAGCATGTCAAAGTGCAAGTAGATAAATAGGTACCACTCCGGTGGGAAGGTAAACAACATTTCCGTGCACTGCTCTGGTTTGCCAGAAGCGGCTTAGTCATGCTGGCCACATGACCCGGAAGCTGTCTGTGGGCAAACGCCGACTCCCTCGGCCAATAAAGTGAGATGAGCGTTGCAACCCCAGAGTCGGCCACGACTGGACCTAATGTTCAGGGGTCCCTTTACCTTTACCTTTTATGGCCTACTTAACTCCCCATGTGCTTCATATTACCTACCCAACATCCGAAAAGAATTCGTAGAGCTGTATTGCTACCATTGCCTCAGCAGATCTCCCTGCCCCTTCCTATTGGCTGGCTGCAAAGGTGTGGAAATTTTCTCAAGAGTTATTTGCCCACTCTCCTCAAGAGCACTCAAAAGATTATAGCAGCCTAGGGTTTCTTTAACCCCTTCCTTCCACTGCTCTACATTATTCCCTTGTGCGCGCACTCCCCCCCCCCGCAATGGTATACTGAAATGTGACTCCATTACTTTCCCATTTAGATACTATATCATCCTTCCCCAGATAGGGGAGCTGCATGAATATAACCCATTAGAGAGTATATAGTCTAATATTGTTTCAAATATTCTGCAAAAAAATGTTGGAGAGCAGGGACTTTTTCTTGCTCTGTCCTCCTCTTGGGGCCAAGCCTCGCACAGGATTCTGCTGTTGCTCAAGGACCAGTCAGCGTTGAAGGTCAGTACCCACACCTTACATTTAAGGCACTCTTATCCCACTTTAACATACCTGGAGAATCCTGGGAACTATGGTTTGTTGAGACTGGTGGGAACTGTAGATCTGTGAGGTCGGTACCCGTAACAAACAAGAGCTTCCATCATGTTTTTGCAGGAAGTCATGACTGATAAAGTGGAATAAGAGTTTGTTGTTTGGGGCAGTGGCGTAGCGTGGGGGGTGCCAGGGGTGCCGGCCGCACCGGCCGCAACATCTGGGGGGGCGCGCTCGCTGCCTCCGGAGTCGCCGAAGAGCCTCGGGCGCAGGCTGTAGCGGAGCCGCATGTCTCGCGGAACCGACGAGCTGTGCGCGCGTCCGGGCTGAAGGCGCCCGGCAGGCAGCGACTCTCAGCGCTCACCGCGGAGGACGCGCCAGGCAGCCCCTCCTCACAGCCCCGCCTCCGCCAGTGCTGCTGCAGCTGCTGGGCCGTTGCATTTTCCTCGCCTCTCTGCCCCCCTCCTCCTCCGGGCAAGCGGCGTCGTTTGGGCGGCAGCGCCAGCGGCAACTCGCAGGTTAGGGGTTGGGGGGGCGCAAATTACTTGCCTTGCCCCGGGTTAGGGGGCGCAAATTACTTGCGTTGCCCCGGGTGCTGACAACTCACGCTACGCCGCTGGTTTGGGGCAGATGTGACCTTAGACTCCGGGCTTCTCTACACTTCTTCTTCTCTCACTGTTCACTCCCCACACCACCACGGGGAAACCACTCTTTAGCACTCAGTTGGAGCAAACCTGGGAAAGGAGTGGAGCAGAGAGAAAACCACTTGGGCCTGTATCTAGAAAGTATGGGTCAAGTTCACACCTGTTCACACCTGTGCTTTCCAGGCATGGGACTAACAGAAGTGTGGACTTGTCTTGAGCCTTACATAGCAGCAAGTATCTGAAGAAGTGTGCATGCACACAAAAGCTCATACCAAGAACTAACTTAGTTGGTCTTTAAGGTGCTACTGGAAGGAATTTTTTTTATTTTGACTATGACAGACCAACACGGCTACCTATCTACTATAGCAGCAAGTGTTTCTGTCTAACTTTACTGAAAGGGGCTTCTTCAGTTAAAGGGGCCCAGCCTTCTCCAACTGTTTTTCCCCACTACAAATTAGCAGGGAAGGCTGGCTGGCTGCATGCATGAGGGCTTCTGTGATACGAGAGTCCTCAGGGTCAGAGTATGGGAACATTACATCCTTTGGCTGGAGTGGTGCCAGCATCACGAGATCCTCTCATGGATGTGCTTCTGGGGCTGGCCCTCTCTGTAATTTCCCCTTTCTGACTCAGACTCCTTGACATCCCATGAATGAGGGGAATCCAGTGCCAGGGTAATGAGACATTTTGTTTTCAGGCAGGATTCCATGCTCCTGAAAACTGTTGCATGAGGGAAGGGGATGAAGGATGTGACTACATAGTGTGTACAGGTTTCAGGGAATGTCCAGGAGAGTGGGTGGATTGCGCTGCTGATGCTGCTAAGATCACCTTACTTCATATACCTCATCTCCTCTCCTGTCTTCCCCCAGTGTTGGTGCTTCCAATATGCCCCCCTCCCCCCCGCCACAAAAACCCTTTCCCCTTGCAATCCAGATTTGGGACTTTCCAACATGTGTAAACTTAAGGCTGCCCAGCCCAGTCGGTGAAAGTCATTGAGCAAAAGACAATTTCTAACCACCACCACCCCATTGACTAGCATCTTTATAGCCTGGTGGGTAAACAAACAAGCCACACCTAAGCCATAGTTAAGGAACTGTGTGAGTTTGCACCTATCACTGAACCATAGCAAAGTTCAGTAAGCCAACAACAAACCATGGTTCCTTTTGGCTAACAAACCATAGTTAAAGGGCTGGACTGGGCGGTAATGGTTTAACAGCAAATAGTTAATTAGTAATAACTAATAAATAAGTATATTATTAATTATTTAGTAATGAATAAATTGGGATTTATTAACTAAACTTTATTTAATGGTTTAACATTGTGTGCAAAGCATGCAAATACTGTGGTTTGCTTTTCCAAATGACTTGTATGTGTGGGGTTTTATTATTACCCCCTACCCCCTCAAAAAATCTGGGCAATCACTTGCATAGACTGAGGAACATTTTAGGAGTGCTGCAGTGTTAGCACATATCTGCACAGCTGTGTGCACCCTCTGTAGCTCTCCTGCCTGCCTGTGCCGCTCAAGTTTGCACCTCCACCTGTTTATTCTCTGCCCCCAACAGAAAGTGAAATTGGGTCGCAGCAGTGCTTTTCTTCCAGAAAAAAGGTGCCAGTGCTCACCATGAAGTTGTTATAGTAAGTGCCATGCTTTTAACCAGTGGTTTTTTCCCAGGTAAAGAAAGGCGCTGGTACTGCGTACCCTTGAGTGTCCCTAGATAAAAAGCACTGGATAGGCCTGGAGAAAAGTGTCGCACTGGGATATGAACAGCCACATCAAGAATCAAACATGACAGATTACCATGATTGGTATTCAAGTAATGTGTACTCAGTGCAGACCCACTGAAATTAATTCATTGGACTCAACTGTACTGTAAGATGTGCTTACTGAGTTTTCAAAACCAACAATTTGTTGTTGTTGTTTAGTCGTTTAGTCGTGTCCGACTCTTCGTGACCCCATGGACATGCCAGGCACTCCTGTCTTCCACTGCCTCCCGCAGTTTGGTCAAACTCATGCTGGTAGCTTCGAAAACACTATCCAAGCATCTCGTCCTCTGTCGTCCCCTTCTCCTTGTGCCCTCCATCTTTCCCAGCATCAGGGTTTTTTCCAGGGAGTCTTCTCTTCTCATGAGGTGGCCAAAGTATTGGAGCCTCAGCTTCACGATCTGTCCTTCCAGTGAGCACTCAGGGCTGATTTCCTTAAGAATGGATACGTTTGATCTTCTTGCAGTCCATGGGACTCTCAAGAGTCTCCTCCAGCACTATAATTCAAAAGCATCAGTTCTTTGGTGATCAGCCTTCTTTATGGTCCAGCTCTCACTTCTATACATCACTACTGGGAAAACCATAGCTTTTACTATACGGACCTTGTGATGTCTCTGCTTTTTAGGATGCTGTCCAGGTTTGTCATTGCTTTTCTCCCAAGAAGCAGGCATCTTTTAATTTTGTGACTGCTGTCACCATCTGCAGTGATCAAAAACAACAATATGCAAACAATAAAGAAACAACGAACAACGGCTGTGTGAAGCACATATTAGGGTTGCCACCTGTCCTGTATAATACAGGATTGTCCCGTATTTCAACGTAAAATGCTGCATCCTGTATTGATACAGTTTTGACCTGTATTTCAAGTCCATTCTCTCTCTCTCTCTCTCTCTCTCTCTCTCTCTCTCTCTCCCAAGTTTGGGATCCTCTCCAAATGCATTTGTTTGAAAGGGTGTGTGAAAGGTCATGTATTTAAGCTCTGGGTAGCTAAGCACAGACAGATTTTAAAATTCATGTGTATGTGTGTGTGTGCACGTGTTTGTGTGTGACAAATTCCGTAGATGCCATCCTGTTAGGCTGCACGAGATTGTAATGGATTGCTTTGAAGTCACTTTAGAACCAGATGGGAGGGGGGAAATCACCCCGAACTGCCCTGCCCTGCTCTGTCCTGTATTTTGCGGGAACAGAGGTGGCAAACCTAAGCACACTATTGAAGTTTGAATAAAATAAACAGAAGGTTTAGTACACTTGCAGACACCACAGTAAAATAGATTCTGTAAAGGGACATATTGGAAGCATGAGTCACATATCAACAAGGGAGCCTTCCACATAGAGGTGTATATTGTTGTGGGCCTATTCATTTCAAAACTTATAAATGGAGACTGTGCAATGTTAAAATAGTCTCACAACCAACCCATGGTGGGATCAGACAAGACAATATCCAGCATCAGGAACCAAGCAAGACAGATGACTGTGGGTGGTATTCAACTAATGTTTATTCAGAGTAGACCCATTAAAATTAATGACCCTAACTCAGACATCTTCATTAATTACAATGGATCTACTTTGAGTAAAAGTTAGTTGAATTACACAGAACTTCTTCCAGGCTTGGGACATGCATTTGGGGGCCTACTTCTTACCCCCCCCCCCAAAAAAAAAATATTTGTATGGTGGCACAGCTGCTGTTGTGACCTGCCTTAGATCAGTCCACAACCTGATAGTGGATACTGGATGAGTAGTTGAAGACCAATGCAGCAGCAAATATACCTAGATGTGGTGGGTTCAGGAATGATTTGGACTAAGTTCTGCTTAGAGTAGATCAGAATGAACAAACCTAAGCTAGCCATGCCCATCAATTTCAATGGGTCTATTCTGAGTAGGAATAACCTGGGATAAAATCCTTTGCTTGGTTATCTTATTGATAATAAATACCAGCATAATACCAGATAATAAAAACTCAGCATGTTTCTGTCATTTATCAATATGCAACTCATGTAGGAGTTATTGCATAAACATCCGTTGGCAATTAGCATGAGCAGAGGTCACACAGCAAATGAGATTGCTCATTAACTTTCTACAGTGCTTTCATTCAAGGAAATGCAAGTATATTGGTGTCATGTGTGGAGCTCTGTAATATGGGCCTCTGCCAAGGGTGGAAGCTTGTTGGCCCAGCTGAGTATAAACCAGGGAACTGAACTTCCTATTTATGTCATGGATAAACTCCATCAGCGGATGTGGGTGGTTGCATTCTTTATTTAAGTGTTAGAGAAATTGTGTAAATAATACAAGTGGAGCCTAGAGCAAAAAGTTCTGATAACAGTTTACTGAACAGATGGAACAACAAACAGTGCATAATTTGAGGAGAAAGGAACAGACAGGTTTTGTCTTTCAGTTAAGGCCTTGTACATAACAGGGGGGCATGCAACTAAAAACACAGAGAAAACTTCCTGAGAAAACAACCAACCAGAGCACATGCTAGCTCATGTCACTCTACCTTGTTGCTAAGCAACATCTCCACACACACCCCTCTTGACTAGTGGGCTTAACCTTTAAATGACATACTGCATTATCTCTGCTGGTGTACTTTCTACATAAAGTACTCATAGGTGCAGGAGATCCACCCTGATCCTAAACATGGTCTTTTCTGCTGATTTTCCCTGGTGGTTAAGGGATTGCTGTCCCATAGGAGACATTTCAGGTATTCAGAATGTTTGTGTCCTTGTGATTTGGGGGCAGTGGGTCACCTAATACATGTATGTATGTATGTATGTATGAGCAAATAGTAAGATTCATTAACTTTCTAATTTTGACCTTGTTTCATACCAAAGCAGTGCTTTTTCTGAGTTTGTAAATCATTTTAATTTTGACTCTTGTCAATACAGATAAAGTCCATCATTATTATTGTAATTGCTCACAAAGACTTTAAAAAAGTATTCAGACTGAAGTGGAAATGTGAAGAACAGAATTTAGGACTGGGCATACAAAAACTGAGTAAAACCAACTTTGATAGATTCATCTATCCTTGGTCAGAAATGCAGGTGGAAAGGCAAGTGGAAATCAATCAAGTGGTCTTTTCACAGCCATGATTTTCAAACCAAAAACTTCACAGACAACACTTCCCCTGCCTTCTTCCCCGCCCACTCCAGTGCTGGCAGGGGGTAAGTCCCCTTTGTGGTACAGTCAACCCATGCAGAGCACTGACTGGTTTTGTAAATAATGGTCAGTGAAACTGTGCCTCCCCTCCCTGATATCCTTGGACTTCAATTTTCATAATGGCCATTGCTCATGGATGAAAGGAGCTGGAGTCCACCACCATCTGGAGGGTGACCTTGAAATTATTTATTAAATTTATATACCATCCTTCATCAAAAGACCACAGCATGGTTTAGAAAGCAGAACACAAATGGCAGCACATAACATCTATACAATATAAAACTCAAGGCAGTAATATAAATACCATTATAATAATGAGAAATAGATAACAAAATACAGATTCTCCTAAAAGAGAATCAGCAGGAGGATATCTTAAATACAAAAAGTCCTTCTGCTTCTTGTACAGCCAAGTTCTATATGCAATACCTAGAGTAGACAGTCACATTGAATCTACAGTCCCTTTTTCAGGTAGCTGTTGTATTATGAGAGATACTAAGGCACCATCTACATGTTACTAATCCAGATTGTCCTGTGAATAACGATGGTGATGACAGTATGATTGCATCTTACACACATTTTAACTTGTGTGATTTCAACCTTAAGTGGTTGCAGGCAAACCGGCCGGTTGAAACTGCACACGTTAAATGTGCTTAAAGAGCTTAAAAACTATTATTGTGTTGTGTCTGCTTGAGGTTTCCAAATGTGAAAACAAAATGAAGGCTCTCTGCCTTGCTTGGTGCAGATCTGGTTTCCCTGCTCAGTTTCCAGCTGTAAAGTGATGTCTAGACTCTAGGGGTTAAAAGTTAACTGCACGTACCAGGTGTCCTGTCCTCATGCCAAAGGGACTCTCCTGCATTCCATCTGTTTGGTATGCACAGCTGCAGGAAGCAAATGACAAGTTACTGTAATTAGTAATGCCTGCGTTGTTGTCGGGGGAGAGTGGTTTGTTTGTGTGAGTGAGTGAGTGGGCAGGGATTGACCAGTACAGTGGTACCTTGGGTTAAGTACTTAATTCGTTCCGGAGGTCTGTTCTTAACCTGAAACTGTTCTTAACTTGAGGTACCACTTTAGCTAATGGGGCCTCCTGCTGCCGCCACGCCACCAGAGCACGATTTCTATTCTCATCCTGAAGCAAAGTTCTTAGCCTGAAGCACTATTTCTGGGTTAGCAGAGTCTGTAACCTGAAGCACTATTTCTGGGTTAGCAGAGTCTATAACCTGAAGCGTATGTAACCTGAAGCGTATGTAACCCGAGGTACCACTGTACAAATATTAACTGGACAGGAATGTGTGGAGTTTTATTTTTGCTTGGTGTGATTTCTCTAGCCTTTCAGCAGGCACTGAAAATAGTACATACAGTGAAGGTGTCTGCCTGATGTCCCTTAGGCAGGGAGCTCCAGAGTGTAAGTGTTGTTACACTAAAATACCAATTTCTTACAAATGCAAACAGGTATTATGTGGCAGTGTAACAATGCTAGTTCTGCAGACAGACGTGGTAGAGTGAGTATATTTGGGGTAAGGTGATCTTGCAGGTAAACTGGTCTGAAATTGTTGAATAAATACAGGGGTGGGGAACATTTTCAGCCCGTGGTGGACCACTTTGCCTGGTCGTCCCCCCGCCACCGCCACCACCACCACTTGGCAGTGCAAATTGAATTGAAACCATAGTGCTGATGACTTTCCTAGCCAATCCAAGTGGGGCTTGATTTTCATTACCCATAAACCTATTGATACACTGCAGAGCTCCTGAAACTCCAGAGTGAAGCTAATCAGCTGACTTCAGACCCTGCTTTTTGAAGGGGTTGTGTGCTCCCAAGTGGACCCAATCCCAGAGGGGCTTGGATTTGGTGCCCAGTTTAAAAGGTACCAAACACAGCCTCAGCTTGCCAAGGAGCAATTAGGAATATGTTTCAAGGCTCCTGGTGGTTCTTTTGCACCCAAGTTGCTACCTGTCCTGTACCTTATTTATTTAGAGCAGGCACATCCAACTCCCAAGAGACTGCGATCTACTCCCAGTATAAAAAAAACTGGCAGTGATCTATCTATTGTCATTGGAGGGAGGAGGAATGTGCGTGTGGGGGTGGGTATTGCCCAGAGTTGTTGAGCTTTTAGAGGGTAGGATTGCCCAGAGTTCTTCAGCTTTTATTTGTTAACTTTCAGTAAACTTTATTTAATTCCACGATCGATAAGGGTCCCACGATCTACCAGGATCAGCCAGGGATCTACTGGTAGATTGCAATCTACTGGTTGGACATGCTTGATTTAGAGCATCTACACCCTAATATTTGGCCAAAAAGGCTCACAGTGTGGCTTAGGTAAAGGGACCCCTGACCATTAGGTCCAATCGTGACCAACTCTGGGGTTGCGGTGCTCATCTCACTTTATTGGCCAAGGGAGCCAGCGTACAGCTTCTGGGTCATGTGGCCAGCATGACTAAGCCGCTTCTGGCGAACCAGAGCAGTGCTCGGAAATGCCATTTACCTTCCCGCCGGAGCGGTACCTATTTATCTACTTGCACTTTGATGTGCTTTTGAACTGCTAGGTTGGCAGGAGCAGGGATTGAGCAACAGGAGCTCACCCCGTCGCAGGGATTCGAACCGCCGACCTTCTGATTGGCAAGTCCTAGGCTCAGTGGTTTAACCCACAGCGCCACCCGCGTCCAATCAATTAAAACAAGACATTGCCCGCCCACAGGCTTTCTCTCTCTCTCTATCTCTCTCTCTCTCTCATATGGATTAGAGGTGCCACATTCCTGAATTAATCACTTGTGCATTTTCCTTTACAGATGTCACCTGAAACACTTCCTATATTCCAGAAACAAGAGGCCTCTCCTGCAAATTGTGAGTTTGCTTAAAAGAAGAAGAAGAATTGTAGTGTTTGCTTTGTGTTCCAAATAAGATTCTCCCTGCAGCAAATTACTCCAGGCAGTAGCAGGCATTGGCAGAATTGGAGCATAGGACGTTACCTTATAATAAATGACATCCCAAAAGACATGAAAAGAATCGTTTTATATGCAACAGCTGCCACAAGGTTATTGATTGCAAAAAGTTGGAAGTCAGAAGAAGTACCACCATTGAAAGATTGGCAAATTATTTTTTTTTAAAATGATTGAATTAGGAAAAATGACGGCAACACTTAGAATGCAATCTATACAAAATCTCAAACAGGAATGGAAATGTGTAGAAGAATACATGACCAAAAGATGCTCCAACAAGAATTTATTGATATGTTTAGACTGATTTCACTAAGTTAAATTAAGCTAAGCTAAGCAGATATATAAGATTGAATGTTTAATTATTAAGATACAAAATTACAATCTCAATAATAAAGTTACAAAATAATAACAAGGAAGTCACTCATGGGTGGAGAGAAGACACAGGGCAAGAAATAAGAAATGCATAAATGTTGATACATAATGAAATGTGAAAATGTGAATTTACGAATATAATCTATATGTATCAATATGTAAAGATTTCATATACGTATTACAACATTAATAATAAATAAATGCAAAAAAAAGTGCAAAAAAGGGAAGTTATCTCAAACTGAGTCATAACACAGGTCCATCTAGTTCATTATTGCTACACTGACTGGCAGCAGTTCTCCAGTGTTTCAGGCAGGGGTCTATCTTAGCCCTGCGTAGAGAAGCCAAGGATTAAACCTGGAACCTTATGCACGCAAAACAGCTGCTCTCCCACTGAGCTACAGCCCTTCGCCCATGATGCTTAATTGTGGGGAAAGCTAGTGGTGAAAAATGTGCTTGAGGTGATATCACAGCTTGGAAGGGGGATGCATTCTCCATGGCAGGAATGGGAAACTTATGTGGCCCTCAAAATGTTGTTGAACTCTGTTGCAGGGAGTTGGACTCGATGACCCTTGGGGTCCCTTCCAACTCTAGAATTCTGTGATTCTGTGGGCTAGGGTTGATGGGGGTTGAAGCCCAACAGCATCTAGGGGGCCATCCTCCCTGTCCAAAAAGGAGCATAGCCCTGGACTGCAGAGGTTCAGGGGCCTCAGTTCACTTCCAACATGTGCTATAGCAAGTTGCTCCTTAGGAGGTCTCTATGGTGTTGTGCAACCCGTGCAAAATGCAGACCATCCATTTTTACATCATCTCCAATTAGGGGCTATCAGACCTCCAATAACAAAAAAAAAACTTACAGGACAGTCTGCTTGATGGTCAACAAACCAGTATTGATTGAGAGCTAGTGTGATGTAGTGGTTAGAGCAGAAATAGCCAGCAGGTGTCCTCTAGGTGCTGTTGGCCTGCAGCTGCTATCATCCATGACCATTGGCCATCAATGGTCATAGTGTAATCCAACACTATCTGGAGGGTACTCTGTTAGCTCCCCAGGATTAGAAATTTGGTCTGGGGTCTGGGAGACCAGGGCTCAAATCGCCACTCAGCCATGGAGCACATTACATCACAACCATGTAAGTTAGATTATGCTGGGAGTAATCAGTGACTGGCCTAGAGTCACCAGGTGAGCTTCATGGCCAAGTGAGCATTTGAACCCTGATTTCCTCCAGGCCCTAGTCCAACACACTAACCATTACACCTCTGGATGGGTGATAAACCAAGCTGCCTTTAAAACACTGTTTATGCCTCTGCAGCCAGGGATAGGCAGAAAATATTGTTCTTGACATTCTGTATCACTCCCTGCCTACTTATTCAAGGGACAGATTTCTCAGGAATTCTCCAGAGAGCTTATTTCCTGAACCATAGTGAGAAATCCCATTATTTATTGACAGATGAGAATAAATGTGCTACATTTAAGGTTTCTATGCTCCCCTTAGGTGGTGATCACCTGTGCTAAAACATACTTCTACACTGCTTGCACCTTTGTGGAGATCAATGATTTATAGGAAATAGATTTGACTGGCACATTTATAGAAAGTTCAACAACCACATCAATTATGCAGCCCACTTTTGCCCCTGATGCCTCCCATCCATGGCATTTCAAGAAGGTTGCCCTCAAGGGAATGTAGTCCTGGAGTTTAAAACAGTTCTCCACTCTTTTATTATGGGATGGCAATATACATTTGGCTCCAGGATTGCTGGGCTCACTCAACATCTGGTTAGAGGGGCAATGTATGGTTTATCCAGAAGAAAGTAAGGATGTACAAGATTGTGGTCTTAGAATGCATTAGGTAATTCATTCTCTCTCCCTTTCTCTCTCTCTCTCTCTTACATTGCAGATTCAGAAAGCAAGCCAAAGATCCACCTTTCAGGTAATTTTTCACTTTGCAGTTGTTTCTCCTCCAAAGCTTTATGTCTCTGGAGTGTGTTCCTTCCACTTTCAGAAGCCCATCAGAATAGAAAGGTCTCAGGAATAGCCCCTGGTAGTGTTCAGTGGTATTAAAATACATGCTTGCAAAGCACAGTTGTCTGGAAATATGGTACTGTGCATGTGTTTAAAAGAACAGCATACACTTCTTGCAGTGGCTAGATATGGTAGGATGGTGAAACTATTAAAGTGGTGGCTGATGCTCATTGAGATTGGTAGGGCAGAGAACAGGGAACCCAACATTAGGTGGCGGAAAAGTCAGAGCCAGTGCCATGTGGAGCCAACTGATTTTAGTTTTGTCCCCATCCTCCTCCCTGCTGAGTTTTACAAGAAGAACACTGAGACTAAAGCAGAGAAAGCTGAGGGGCTGTGCCACCCCCTTGACTGGTAGGTGGGGTCTGGCTATGGGCAGGCAGAGATTGGCATGCCAAAATCCTAATGGCCCACTAGAACTACAGTACCCCTCTTCTAGGTCTTCAGTGGGCAACACTAAACAGAAATAGACCTGAGAAAATATGGAGAGGATTTGGAAGGAAGAGAGAGAGAGAGAGAGAGAGAGAGAGAGAGAGAGAGAGACTGGATATAGCACAGAATGGAGAGACAACGTTACCAGTCTAGTGAGATGAACCCACTGGTTCAAGTTTCATGCACCACTAAATTTAGAGAAATGCAAATCTTGAGTGACCATTGCATTTTTGACAGTTTTGTTTCAGGAAGTGCAGTAGGTAGGTTTACATTAGGATGCAACCTAAACTAAATCTATCTCCTATCCATAGACTCAGGTAGGCTCACCTGGGTTCAGGTGGGACCTCTGGTGTTCATCTGAGTTTGTGGCAGGGAACCAGTGACCCTCCATTACTCATCAGCCTCAGCCACCACAGCCAACTGTCAGGGATTATGGGAGCTGTTGTTCAGAAATATCTGGGGGTACACAATTTCTTCCCCACTCCTGGGGTGATGGTGATGATTTGGGGCTGAATCTGAATAACAGGCTAGAAAGTCACAAAAGCCATCAGCCTCTTTGAATGTTTTTAGCCCTCAGTGAGAGCATATAACTAAATTGTTTTGCTTTGTCTTATCACAGCTATCAAGCAAAATTCATCCTGTGCCAACAATGTGCTTCCAATCTTAGAGTGGACAGTTCGCAGAAATGAACAGCACAGTCCAATGAAGTATTTCAATGGTTTCTTGGTGATCCCAAAAAATGGATATTACTTTGTCTACACTCAGGTCACTTTCCGATGTCCTGATGGTACATGCGAAAACATAGAGTACTGTGGAAAGAAAGGTGTGGATGTAAGAAACGTAATGCAGGTGGTTTCATTGAAGAGCCCAAGCTATCCTGCACCTCGCCCAATCATGAAAGGTGAGAGTTCCATTGACAATAATGGAAAATGGAAGAAAACCATTTATGTTGGAGGTATTTTCCAGCTATGGGAAGATGACACACTCATGGTCAATGTCAGCAATCCTGCACTGGTGGGATTTGGTGGTGAAGGAGACATAACCTACTTTGGTGCTTTCTTAATCTAACTGCCCATTTGAAACCATGGATTCTCCCACTTACAGACCAGAATTTCCACAATGCAGTGTAATAAAAGGATGCTACCTACAAATGCTTCCAGAAATTTCCTCTGCTGACATGGCCTTGATGGGGAAGTTCCAAAGTCCTGGTCTTGTTTTCTGAAGCGGAGTTGAGGGATCTGGAATCCTTCCATGTCGCATAAATGCTGGTTTTGGATGTATTCTGTCTGCTCAGCTCCCTGAGCTTTCAATTATTTCAGGATATTTGTATCGTGCACACACTGAACTGCTAATCCACAACTTAGAACATAGGAAATTGCCAATTCTACTCTGAGCCCATTGGTCCATCTGGCTCAGTATTGTCTACACTAACTGGCAGCAACTCTCCAGGATTCCAGGAATGGGGTCCTTCCTATCCCTAACTGGAGATGCTGGGGACCAAACTTGAGACCTTCTGCGTGCAAAGCAGATGCTCTACCACTTATCTAGGACCTTTCCCTGAACTTCATTTGCTCACACATAGAGTTGTGTCAGGAGTCATTTTTAAGCAATAATTTTCTGATTTGCACATGCACCACCACCAAAACAAACAAATGAAAAGTAAACTTTTGGTTTGGTGTTTTACCAATGACTGGGAGAGTTCGTATGCACACTTTAGCAAATAGATAAAAATACTACCACACACACAATCATAGAATTGCAGTTGGAAGGAACCCCAAGGGCCATCTAGTCCAATCTCCAGCAATACAGGAATCCTGCCCATAGCCATCTCTGGGTGGACTCAAACCACCAATCTTTCAGTTAGCAGCCAGACACACTGACGCATTGTACACCACTGGCAAAGTGTTGGTGTGGTGTTTTACCAGTGACTGAGAGTACATGTGCTCATGAATAAAAACATAGCATAAAAATAATATTGATAATATTATTGATAATAATATTGATTTCATCCAAAGACATTGTGAGGCCCGAAGCACAGCACAGATTTTGCTATGATTTATACTTGCTGATTTATTTTCACATATATGCCACTTCCAATGGGAAGGTCAATCTGTAAAAAAAAAAAAAAACAGAGGAAGGGGCAAAAGATCCAAGCTTTGCTCCCTTCCCATTTGGATGACACTACAGCAATACCCCTGATTCAATTGTATTTGTGATCACTATGAAGTTCAGTAGCATAGACAAGAGTGAATGCAGGTTCACTGAAGGGACTGGACCCTGTAACAATTTGCTCATCTTTCCAATTAGAAAGTTAGATGTATCCCAAATTAAACTAGACCTCAAGTGTCAGAGTATGCAGAGAAGGGGTAAACAAAAACTCCATAAAGGAGCAGGAAGGGAAACATCTGTCTGGCCAGTTTGAAGCTGCTACTCCCAAGATTATATTATCTGAAGCAGTTTCTTTGCGCACACATGCAGCGGCGTAGTGTGGTTTGTCAGCACCTGGGGCAAGGCAAGTAATTTGCGCCCCCTAACCCAGGGCAAGGCAAGTAATTTGCGCCCCCTAACCCCTAACCTGCCGCCGCTGCCAGCTTCTTCTTGCTGCTGCCTGGTCTGGTCTGGTGTGGTTCTCTCCCGCGCTCAGCGCTGCACTGGGCGGCCACTGCACTGTCCCTCCCCCAGATAGTCCCTCGCTCTCTCTCTGCACCGCACGCCTGGCACCCACCCCCTCCACAGTCGGCGGCGACCCAGCGGCTCGGATCGGATTCGCACAGCCAGCACTGCAGTGAGAGAGAGTGAGTGAGCCAGGTAGGGGCAGAGCGCTGCGAGTGCGAGCGCGAGCGCGCCCCTCCCCAGATGTTGTGCCCGGTGCGCCCAGCCCCCCTTGCACCCCTCACGCTACACCACTGCACACATGTTCCTGTGCTTTTCACCCTGCTTGAAATTTCCCAAGCTCAAATAATGGTGCTATTGGCTTGAAACATGCCCCTTTCCCACATTCTGCTCTGGGACAAACAGAACACCCCCTCTGTGTCTTTTAACCCAGTGCAGCTGCTGAAGCCTCACCTGCCCCTTGAAATGGAATGGAAACCATTTCAGAACCTGTGGAGCTTTCAACATTTGTCTTCATCATTGCATTGTACTATGTTGACCCCTCGCCCTTTTTTCTTCTTTGTTCTTAGAGGGTGGGATATGAAATGAAATAAACAATACATGGAGATATACCTGGTTATGGGCTGTTTGCATGACTACAAGGAATTATGAGGAATCCAGCCTTGTAACTGGAACAGTTGTGTATCAGCAAGAAACTACAGGGCTATGTGCAAATTGCTGTGAATCTTTCAGTGAAGAACTGTGGGACAAGGGAGAGAACTACAGGTCATAGCTACACTCTGAACCTACCGGTATATTAGATTGGTTCTAATTAACCATCATGGCATTCACTTACTCCACCCCAAAGATTTGAGATGAAATTGGGTTTGGACCTATGCCATATTATACCTGCTCGTATACATGCATCACTGCATGCAAAATGTGCCATTCCTTAGTTATTATTAGAATCACAATGTATGCACAACCTTTCATTCCAGCGAGAAATACCAAGACAGAAATGCCAAGGCACGAACAAATAGCAAAATAGCAAGAACAAAGCCAATCATAAAAATACAAAGTAGTGCCAGGTTCATCCACACTGCAAATTTCTGAGTAGTTTTATACCACTTGTACATTTCCTAGATAGAATCCTGGGGTTTTGTTAAACATTCTCCCCAAAGAATTAACTGTGAAAGATTAGTAATCTGTGGCACCCGCTCTGCTCAGACTAAAATTGTGGGGTTGTCCCAGTGGAGAGGGAGTGACCCCTTAAATCAGCTCAGATCTGTGGTGTGGATGTATCTCTAGGTACTGTACTTAAATGATTTGGGGCACAAGACCCAAAAACAAATGTGTGTAAATGTAAAACAGGCGATAAGGTGTGACTGGAATCTTAGCAGCACTGAGTATTACAGCATGCCCATCTGTCTGGTAAGCAAAGTATTGGAGGTGAGGATGAAAAGATCTGGGGCCTAGCACAATACCCTCAGGGCTTAAGGCTCCCTAAACCACCCCTTAACAATATCCTTGTAATTAAATATGCCCCAAGAATATATCTCACTCTCTGTTGCACCATGACACCCTCTTGCAAATTAGTCCTTGGAACAGAGTTGTGAGAATGCAAAAAGGAAAGGGGGGGGGGAGAGTTCCTATTTTACAGCATAAAATGACAATATATGGAAACTTCTTTGATGGATTGGGAGAACAAGTTTCTAGACATTATTAAGTCCAGGATAGCATGTGGGTATGTGAGCAATGCCTTCAGATTATTCAAAAGCCACAAGGATACGCAAGGATAACAAGGACTCAGTACGCTGCATAGTTAACCGGGAGAACCCAGAAAAAAGAGCATCTATGCAACTGGTTCATTCAGTTTGGGGAAGGGAATGACTTAGTTTCTCTCCTTTTTCTTAATTTCCCTTTGAAACTATGGTTTTTAAGGTCTTTCAGGTTTGCTTCATGCACAAGAGGAAACAAACTAATGTAACTTCTGTTGACATAAATTCCCCACATTGTTTTCTGTTTCTGGAATACATGTTAGATGCTATTGTGTATTAAATATTTAAATAGATGATTTTTTAAAATGAGTTCTGTCATGGTTGTGTTTTTATTCAGTTTCCTCTATTCCTCAAAATAAACGCCTGAGGTTGACCCCAGAGATATTGAAGCAGCTGTTTAATTTTTACACAGCAAAAAAAAAAACAAAAAAAAAAAAAACACCATCAGCATGATAAATCTTTGTTATTAGCAAACCAATTTGATATACAGGTACTGAGGGAGGATTGGAAGAAAGAATTAGAGATCTCAATTTCCATCACACAATGGGAAACTGTTTTAACTGCTATAACAAGGGTGTCTCTGGACCTTAAGCTGAGGCTCATACAATAAAAAATTATATTTAGAATATACTGGACCCTATTACATTCATTTTAAAAAGGGCTATCTAAGGTATCTAACTGTTGGAAATGCAATAGGGATAATGCTTCTCTAGAACATGTGTTTTTTTCATTGTCCTATACTGAAAGATTTTTGGCAGAAGGTAACTGAAACAGAACTGTACAGAACAACCTTACTGGATAATTCCAGTTTAAAAGCAATCTACTGGGATGTTTGAAGTTTTTGTTATGCAAAACGTAGCAGGAAAATTGATGGTGGAGATGATGATAAGTTATTTGCAATATCTGTATGGCAGGGGGCAAGAAAATCAAGCAGGAGGGAAACCTGAGAGATCATAGCTCTCCTTTCTGTTCAATTTCCCCAGATTTTCCGCTGCAGGTTCTTACTGCTCAGAAAATTGGATTGCAGTCGGTCAGATCGGCTTCCTTAGAATCGCATCTGAGCAATGGAAACCTCTCACAAACACACCTGAAATTACAATGCCTGGGCCACCCCTCTCCTTCAGACTGCCTGAGTTTCAGAACTCTCTTTCCCTGTGAGCCATAGGCCCCCAGAGAGCTATGTGTTTCATTGTCTTGGAAACTGTCCAGGAGGAGAGCTTTTTCCACTGCAAAATATTATGCAATAGAAAATTGGCACAGTCACAGCAAAGGAGATGTGTGTGGGGATTCCCTGTCTCCCTTTTTCATGGATGTAGCCAGTATTTTTGTTAGGAGAGAAGACCTTTTGTGGGGCAGAACCTCAGTTGCCTATGTATTTTTATTGATTTTTATTGATATGGGGGTGGCAGCTGCCCCCCGCCGCCCATACTGTCTATACACTTTGGTTATTGAATCACCTGAAAAACTCCATGGAATGTCAGAGGGAAGGAAATAAGATATTAGTTCATACCAGCACTCCTACGCTTAACAGAAGACTAGGGGTATTATTATTATTACTATTATACCACATACAAACTTCAGTTAATTTATAATGTGTTGCATTTATTTCTTTATTTGAAAGCATTTCTAAATTGCTTAATATTTTAAAATATCCAAAGAATATATATCAGTACTACAAAGAAACAACTAAACAACATGATAAAAATAGAGAAAACATCAAAAGCACTGGTAAAAGAGTATTACAAGAACAAATTTAGAACACATTCAGTGATGGTTGGTGCTCATTGGACAGAATGCAGGGAACCCAACAGTAGGTGGCGCTAGAGTCAACAGAGTCTACTAATTCTACTTTTTTCCATGTCCTCCCTGATGACATGATGATGATGATGCTCTCCTTTGATGCTTTCAAGCTCTCTAGAGTCTCAGGAAGGGGTGTTTCACAGCCCTACCTGGAGAGTGGGGTCTGAACTATGATATTTTGCATGTCAAGCATGTACTTCATCCACTTAAAAATAAAGTACCCTTCTAGTTCTCAATGTTCTGAATGAAGGGTTGAATTAAACAGGAACATCAGATGCTATCAGACACTTGGTCGGTCTAGCTCAGAATCCTTCTCCCTGATGAGTTCTACAAGAGCAACACTGCGACTGAGAAGTTGAGAAGCAGGGCCAGCCCCGGGCCAGTTATAAGTAAGAAGGCAGGCAGGCAGGCGTGGGGGGGGGGGTGAGGGTAGAGTGCATCATTCTCTCTAGTGGACCTGTCTCCACTCCAAATATTAAATAATAGGGCCCTCAATCTCATGGATCAGGGAAAGCCTGGGGAAGCGCTTTTACAAGGTGTCTGCAGGAACTTAATAGATGGTGATTCATGCATGGCAGAGGAAAGTTCATTCCCAGTACAAAGCTCTAGTTTCTTGTCAAAGCTCTAGTTTCAGTGTGGAACAGAGAGGTGGAAAGAGCCTTCTACTGAGCACCCTGTCCAGTCTTGGGGAATCCAATAGACTTGTTGGTTTACTAAGGAATTCTGGGCAAATCAAGCTAGATGACAGTCAGAGGCTAGAAGGTATGAGCATTGGCACAAATCTGACTGAATAGAGATATGAGTCCAACCACATGGCAGTGGCAGCAGCAAAGAGGGCATATCTCTTGGCCTCTACTGCATTCTCAGTGAATTTCCCAGCAGAGCTGCTTAGAGTGGCACACCAGTTGGTCCAAACCAGTTTGGCGTTATTAAAAATGGATCACCCAATAACCTCTTGTGAGAGATTTGCATTTCACTTTGACAGAACTATTATCTATATTCATGTCAAACCTGCTGCTGCAATTGGTTCAAAGCTTGCTTGAGGGTCCCTGGAGCACCACCAGATTACAGTTTGTGGGATTTCTTTCAGTTGTTGCAGTCAAGGTTGTGGACAAGACACTTCGAGCAGCAAAGTCAACTATGTGTCCTGTCAATTCCTGCCCTTCATTGTGGATGGTAAAGTCTAGTAGGAGGGAATTGAATAGATGGGTCCTTTTCAGAGTTCCAGGGACTCTGATAATTGTGATATATCCTATCCTGTTTGTTAATTTCCCCCCATCATGGAATGTGGAGGGACACCCATTTTTCTAGCTGGGCAAAAACACTCAAGGAGGGTATCAAATAAGGGCTGTAGCCTAGAGAGACCGGGCTGGCCACATTTGACTCCCAGACCCGAGGCTCTCGACCCACATCTTTTGCCTGCATAAAACAATTAAAGGTCACAAAGACTCCTCATTCTTATAGACTATAGTGCTATTATCAACATGGTTTGTAACTATAGTTCATACAGACAGGCCCCTTTAAAATTTCATAGGAACAGCCATTCCACATGTTGAGAGGGAGAGAATGTTTGCACATTTGAGGGGTGGGGTTTGTCCTAAATCCTAGAAATTAATAAATGGTAAGATTTTGATTATTTGGGATATGGCAAGCTGCAGAGGAACTCCTGGGCTAGCCTATGCAAAGCAACCTGACCAAGCTAGGTCCATTAGGAAAATACAGGGCCATTGAGGGCCATTGGCAATGCATGAGAACTGCCCCACCCACACCCGCCCTGAGGTGTGAACAGAGACTGGGGATTTGGAAGGTTGCCAGGGTAAATGGGTGTAAGGTGACAGGAAAAGAGTTTCTTGAGCAAGGCATGCTGGGAAGAAGAAGGGGGGGAGACAAAGTTCCATCTTGGCCAGGTTGGCTGAAGGCAGGCTGGGAGAAATGCCTTGCGCTCCAGTACTGCACTGCTTTGGGGAACAAGCCCCTCTTCAGATGACCATGCTGTAAGATCTGGACTCCCTCAAATGCCACCTAAGCATTAAGATGCTAGGTGTCTAATTTCAGGTAGTAATGGGTTCCAGGGGGCTGGAGCTGCAACTTAAAAAGTCCAGTTTCTACTACATATTAGCCACACCTCTGGGGCACAAGGTACTCTCAGCAGTATTGAATCTGAGAAGCACAGTTTGTTGAATAATGGAATTGTAGATTTGGAAGTGCTTCTAAGGGTCATCTGGTGCATCCCTTTTCAATGCAGGAATCGCAGCTAAGGAATCCCTGACAGATGGCCTCCAACTTCTGTTTAAAAACCTTCAATGAAGGGGAGTCCACCACCTCCAAGGGAGTCTGTTCCACTGTGCAACAGCTCCTACCACTAGAAAACTCCTCCTAAGGGTTTGTCAGAATCTCTTCTCTTAAGATTTTCATCAGTTCAGTGTTCTAAACCACAGGGTTGGGACCTACCCTCTGGAGTAGAAGAAAACGAACTTGCTCCATCTTCCATGCAACAGCCCTTCAGATATTTGTAGATACCTGTCCTATTGCCTCTCAATCTTCTCTCAGATAAACTTACCCAATTTCCTCAACATTCTTCATAAGGCTTGGGATGCAGATCCTTTAACATCTTGGCACCCTCCCATATGGGCTGAGGTGGGCTCTTAGGCAACCTGGTCCCAAGCTATTCAGAGCTGTCCCCATCATTGTTGACTCTTGAACTGCAAGCATTTTATCATAACAATGGATACGCTTAGTAAAAGAGAGTTTGTGTAATAGCACCGTCTAGTGACAGTCACCATGATTTATGTATGGTATTTGCTTTGTTTGGTCCTGAGTTTATTTTATTGAATTTCATAAACCTAACAGATTGCAATAAAAACAAGTGAAAGAAAATAGTTCATATACTAAATAAAAACTGCAATTGCAAAGAAAAAGATATATAGCCTAGACATGAGGCTTACTACAAAAAGTAGAATCAGAAAAAGAATACACAAAAGGCTTGGTGGTCCAGTATAGAAGGAAGAAAGAAAAAAGAACCTTGAAGAACACAAAATCCAGAGAGTGGCACAAATCTGTGGGACCTGATGTTCAGGAGTTGCTACTTTTGTCTATGAAATAATACTTAAGCAATTAAATGGTCTTGAGCACTTTGAAGCACTTTTAATTTATGCAAACCTTTTATTTCAAGGAGGGCAATTTGCCAAGTCTTGGAATACCAGTACTTCAAATGAGCAAGATCAAAACTGTTCCAGAATTTGGCCACTGTGGCCTAGGCAGCTATCAAGAGATACAAAACTAATTCATTGTTCTTCAAGTCTGGATCTGGATCCACAAATAAATTCAAGAGTGCCAAACAAGGGAAGAGTGCCAAACAAGGTGAACCACTAGCCCAATTTTCAAAGAGATTCCTGAGAACCTCCTTGTCCAAAACCTGTTAACCTTGGTGTAGTCCCATCCATATGTCAGTAGGTCCCAATGTCCTGGCACCCCTTTCAACATAGGTGAGAGGCACCTTGGTGTATAAATGAAACAGATAATGGAGTTAAGTAAGAACCCTGTGCTATTTTCAGGGAAAGTCTTTGTTTAAAGATGTACCATTGTTCAGGAATTATAAGAAACCAAACAATACTGCAACTTTAAAATGGATTTCTTCTTTTCTTAGTTTCTTTATGGAAAAAACACATTTTCATTCCCATGCTGTTGGGTAACCTATAATATACAATCTTGCAAAATTTTGTTAAATTCATTGCAAAGGGTCCATCTACTGTCTTGATTCAAAGTGGAACCTAAATGTATCCAAATATAGACAAAATATTTATCTTTGATCTCAGGAAACGTCATGCAAAAGTCAGTTACTGTCCTGCTTCAGATGATGCCAAATCCAGCAGTCCCAAGTCGACTCGCAAGAGCAATCGAAAAAGCAGGATCTCATCATGGTCCAAAGTCAAAGCATGAGGGTATCATGAGATACAAGGTCCAGAAGCAGTCCAAGGTCTAAACGCATGGAACTCATGTGACCAATTAGGTTGCATGGTACATCAAGGAACAGGGCCGTCTTAAGCATATCCGGTGCCGTGGTGCAAAGATCCCTCCGGCGCCCACCCACCCCCACTTCCCAGAACCTTTTTGGAAAGGTTCCCCAGGGTTGTTGACCTTTTTCTAGGGAGCTGACACCACGCTTACACATTATCTCTCCTTGGGAAAAGAAAACAGGAAGCATAAACAAACTTTTTTTAGTTGCTCATTTATTAACAATGCACCTAGATACACACTTATATAGTCTCGGGTTCATGTAGGCCAGCCCAGCGGCGTAGCGTGAGTTATCAGCACCCGGGGCAAGGCAAGTAATTTGCGCCCCCCCCAACCCCTAACCTGCCGATCTGAGGCCAGTTGCCGCTGGCGCTGCCGCCCAAACGACGCCGCTTGCCCGGAGGAGGAGGGGGACAGAGAGGCGAGGAAAATGCAACATGGCCCAGCAGCTGCAGCAGCAGCAGCGGCGGAGGCGGGGCTGTGAGGAGGGGCTGCCTTGCACGTCCTCCATGGCCCTGACGCGCGGGGACCGCGGCAAGCGCTGAGAGCCGCTGCCTGCCGGACGCCTTCAGCCTCGTCGGTTCCGCGAGACATGCGGCTCTGCTACAGCCTGCGCCCGAGGCTCTTCGGCGACTCCGGAGGCAGTGAGCGTGCCCCCCCAGATGTTGCGCCCGGTGCGGCCGGCCCCCTTTGCACCCCCCACGCTACGCCACTGGGCCAGCCAAAATCTGACAAGTCACTGCTGGTCTTAAATTGTCCAAGCAAAATGGCATAGCTCCACCTGGCACCAAAATGAGAGAGAAAATGCTGAACTTAGATATACCTCAGTCAGTAAAGCGCGACACTCTTAATCTCAGGGCTGTGGTTTCAAGCCCCATGTTGGGCAAAAGATTCCTGCATTGCAGGGGGTCGGACTAGATGACCTTGGTGGTTCCCTTCCAACTGTGTGAATGGTTCTGTTATTCTGTTGTATCTGAAGGGCTGTTCACAGGGAAGATGGAGCAAATGTGTTTTGTGAGAGATGCTTGTGCTGTGATTCCTGCACTGGAGGGGGTTGGTTGGTACCCTCTGGGGTCCCTTCCAACCGTCCAGTTCTGTGATACTATGATTAAAATACTCCAAGAAATAAATAAACGGGCTTCTCTGTGGCAGTCACTGGAAAGGGCTCCAGGGGCGGCCATCCCACAGAACGTTTGTTATGTGCCCTGTAGCCCAAGCCCCATTCACCAGGCGAGACCCGGTGAGCCGAAGGAGCGCTCCGCAGTGGCAACGGGGCTGCCCAGGAGAGCTTGCGTACGTGACAGTACACCTGAGGGATCATGCCGGGAACTGATGGGGTTTGAAGTCCTTGGCCAAAGGTATTAAATGGCGTTGGAATGAAGCAAATCGGTGGAACTAGTGATTTTATATGAATTTCCAAAGTTTTGAGGCTTTTCCCTAAAGTCGGCAGGTTTCGGAAATACTCTGACATTGTTACATTTCATTCAGTTTATGAAAGAGTTAACAAGATAACGAGGTTTCGGTAGACTCAGTCAGCTGGGAGATCGATGAGGTGCTAAATGAGGAAACAGCGCTGGGATGAGGGATGACCCTGGCGCTGCAGAACGGAACAGGGTCCTAGTGCCTCCGACGGTCGCTGGATGCGCGCAGGCACCAAGCCCCTACTCCGCCTCGCTTACCTCCCTGTTCTCCCCTCCCTGGACTCTCCACCTGGCGCCCTTCACTGCTTGGCACCCTGGCTCACCGCACCACTACTCCCATTGGTAAAGACGTCCCTGTCAAGGAGCTCATACAAGGTTGTTCCAGCATTCTCTGCTAGGAACTGGAGGCTTTTTATCATGAGACTTTGGAGCCCCACCCAGAGTACAGCTGTGCAGGCCATCTGGATTGCCTGAGGACTGTTGTCTACTCAAGAGAAGCAGCTTCTTCATGAATAGCCCCTTATTCCCAAGGAGTTTTGGTTTCTTTGGGCAGGAATTCCAGCATCTGGAAGCTGACTGCACCTGCAAATCAATGTAGGTTTGAAAGCTTCAGTCCACCATCTTGATTCAAAATGACATATGCTTCTATCCAAACATGAACCTGAAATCTGCTCCACAACAGGAACCATCATGACAAATCTCACTATGCTATCTTAAGAGGTGTCCAAACCCACAGAGAACAGACAAGAAACAAAATATGTCAAAATATAGATCTAGATATTTAAAGTTTAATTATTTGTTTGGTAGCATTTCACATTGTATCTGTTCTTATTTTACTTTAAGGTGCTGCGAGGCCATTTGCTATACATGGCTACCCTTCTGGAAACAGGAGCAGGACATTCAAATTCAGTAGTACAACAGGATATTCTAGGAAATTCCCCAGACGTGTGATTAAAAAATAATAATGAAAGCCGTATCATAATACCTCGTCATGACTTTTAGCAGAAAAGAAAATAAGTGTTTGCTGTTTCAGCATCACCAACAATCCTTCTTTGAAGTTCCTGAATTAATTGTAAGAGCGATTATGAATAATTCATCACTTTCATAAGTCAGGACACTTGTCACCTTCCTGTCTAATCCTCCGCACTTTCTCACATTCTCACTTCAAGGCCTCTTGACAACCCTGATGCAATGAGCATCATGGAGAGAATGTGTTTGGAACAACTGAACTGCTCCACTAAGATGGTACAGTGGAAACGAAAATGGGTAAGGCAGGGCACTTTACTGAGGTTAGGTCAATCTGTGCGGGCCGGGAGACGCTGCATTTTGAACCTGAAATGTTCAAAATGCCCCTTCCATTTCTCCTGCCGCTTCGCTGAAGGGGCACTGCACAGAGAGGGGGAGATATTTTTTTTTCATGTTCTCCCCCTGTAAAACAAGGTGCATTCAGTGCATTCAAGGTGCGTTCAGTCGCCTTCAGTGAAGGCAACCCAAAGCCTCCGGGGTGCTGCGGGAGTTCCCGCTGCGGTCCGGAGGCTTCAGGTTCCTTTCAACCTGCTCTTTGGGGAAAGCCATCGCCAGCCCCAAAGAGCTTGTCGGGGGTGGCGGGAGAAGCCCAGGTCCCCCCCCCAGCCCCAAGGACCACACATAAGACGCACATATATATATGTGTGTATATATATATATATATATATGCTTTCGTAGATTTTCACGGGTACAGGAATGCAGGTTTTGGTGTCTTCGGGTGTCTTCCCGTGTAAGAGTCGGGGTGTCTGTGCGACGTTTCGACGAGGTCTCACTCGTCATCTTCAGGCTGGTGCTTTCGGCTTCTTGTTACTGGAACAGAGCAGAACCGCACAGACACCCCGACTCTTACACGGGAAGACACCCGAAGACACCAAAACCTGCATTCCTGTACCCGTGAAAATCTACGAAAGCATATATATATATATATATATATATATATATATATATATGCAGGTTTTGGTGTCTTCGGGTGTCTTCCCGTGTAAGAGTCGGGGTGTCTGGGCGACGTTTCGACGAGGTCTCACTCGTCATCTTCAGGCTGGTGCTTTCGGCTTCTTGTTACTGGAACAGAGCAGAATCTGGTGTTTGAGTTCCTATAAATACTGTTGAGGGGTGTGGTGTATAGCCTCCAACGTTCTGGGCAGAGAGGAAGTTCCTAGATTAGTGTGCCTCTTCTTCTTTTGTTCCTTAATTACTTGAGGGATATCTTGAGTGATTTCATGAGTGATATTCTGAATACCACTATACACCACACCCCTCAACAGTATTTATAGGAACTCAAACACCAGACTCTGCTCTTGGCGTTTGGTTCTGGAGATGAGAGTCTTGGCTACGGAGTTTATTTGTGCAGGGTGGTGGTGTGATTGTGCATGTAAGTAGCGGTTGGTGTGTGTTTTTTTCTGGTAGATAGTGTGTCCTAGGGAGCCATCAGGTTTTTTGTAGATTAGGACGTCAAGAAAGGGGTCTATGAAATACCCTGCAAAGTCTGCCCAGCCACGTACATTGGACAAACAAACAGACGAATAAATGCACGTATCGCAGAACACAAGAATGCCGTCAAAAAAGAAGAAAAAATTTCCTCTCTTTTCCAACACATGAAAGAAACAGGACACGAAATTAATTTTGCAGATTCCAAATTGCTCTTTAACATGGAACATCACCACAAGAGAATAATCATGGAAGCCATCGAGATAGAGAAACACCCTCACAACATGAACAAGCGTGACGACACGTCCCGCCTGCCAGACATCTGGAAATTAGCCCTCCCCACAAAAACCGACACCAGAACCAGAGGCACACAGAACGCCGTCACCAATCAACCACACCAGACCCAAACCCAGACCCTCTCCACAGACATATTACAGACTCCATCCAGTAGCCAAACTATAGTGGCACCTCCGGATGCTGCACCCCCCTGCAATCCCTACACAGATCTGGCTGGCACAAGGCACAAAACCACAGCTCGCCCCTATACACGAAGCCAAGCCAGAGCACAACTAAATGCAGCACAGCCATCTTCTCAGAAAAACTCTTCACAAGCTCAAGAGGTCAAGACACAAAAGCTTTAGCAACTAATCTACACTTAATGACCCACCCAGTGGTATTCAGAATATCACTCATGAAATCACTCAAGATATCCCTCAAGTAATTAAGGAACAAAAGAAGAAGAGGCACACTAATCTAGGAACTTCCTCTCTGCCCAGAACGTTGGAGGCTATACACCACACCCCTCAACAGTATTTATAGGAACTCAAACACCAGATTCTGCTCTGTTCCAGTAACAAGAAGCCGAAAGCACCAGCCTGAAGATGACGAGTGAGACCTCGTCGAAACGTCGCCCAGACACCCCGACTCTTACACGGGAAGACACCCGAAGACACCAAAACCTGCATTCCTGTACCCGTGAAAATCTACGAAAGCATATATATATATATATATATATATATATATATATATATATATATATATATATATATATTGGTGTCTTCGGGTGTCTTCCCGTGTAAGAGTCGGGGTGTCTGTGCGACGTTTCGACGAGGTCTCACTCGTCATCTTCAGGCTGGTGCTTTCGGCTTCTTGTTACTGGAACAGAGCAGAGTCTGGTGTTTGAGTTCCTATAAATACTGTTGAGGGGTGTGGTGTATAGCCTCCAACGTTCTGGGCAGAGAGGAAGTTCCTAGATTAGTGTGCCTTTTCTTCTTTTGTTCCTTAATTACTTGAGGGATATCTTGAGTGATTTCATGAGTGATATTCTGAATACCACTATACACCACACCCCTCAACAGTATTTATAGGAACTCAAACACCAGACTCTGCTCTGTTCCAGTAACAAGAAGCCGAAAGCACCAGCCTGAAGATGACGAGTGAGACCTCGTCGAAACGTCGCACAGACACCCCGACTCTTACACGGGAAGACACCCGAAGACACCAAAACCTGCATTCCTGTACCCGTGAAAATCTACGAAAGCAAATATATATATATATACATACACACACACACACACACATTTTTATTAAAGTTTCACAAATTTTAAACAAACACAAAAACACAAACAAATACAACACAAATAACAAGTATAGTTTCAAACCCTTATTTTCTTAACATCTTTCCCTGACTTCCCCACACCTCCCCTTCTTGTATTCCAATTCCAATAGTTAGCTCAGCAAGTTCTTGTCCCCAGCTTTTACCTTATTATTATTATACTTAATTCATCTTAATTAACCAATTTTAACTTATAGACCTCAATTTAAACAACAATGCTCATTCTTTACACCCTTTTCTAAGGTCGACCCAAATTCCCTTCCACGAATTTCCCAATTTTTATATTAATTACCAAACAAAATAACAAAAAGACAACATATAATTATACACCCTTTGGATTCCATTTGGACGCACAGACATTTCCCCTTAAATTTTAAGAGGGAAAAAGTGTGTCTTATGGAGTGAAAAATACGGTAGTTAAATAGCAACACAACACAAGTAGGCCTTTGGTCTGATTCAGCAGCGTACTCAGTGGAGGCGAGTTCATAAGGGCACTGCCCCACCAACCCCAGTCTACCTTCCACAGCTTCTTACTTGCAACCAGTCGTGGTTCCTTTGCCAGCCATTGGCTGTGACTCCACCTACTATTGGCCTCCCTTCCGCCCCCCCCCCCGCCCCGGTGCCAAAGGATACGAGATACCACTGAGAACTTTTCTTGTGTCCCAATCAGCCCTCTGTTACACAGACCTCACACAAGCAGCCCCTGTGTGCAAGTGTGGTATGTTATGTATAATCGTTTAATTGACACTGGAATGTGGAATGTCTAAATGTGAATTACTGAAAAAGTTTAATGTGGGGCGATTCCACTGGAATACAGTGGTACCTTTGGTTGTGACCGGGATCAGTTCCGGAGGCCCGTTCACAACATGAAAAGAGTGCAACCTGCAGCAGAGCGTCTGCGCATGCGCGGGTTGCAATTCGCCACTTCTGCGCATGTGCGTGATGTCATTTTGCCCGTCGCTTCAAACTGCACAATATTAATATCTGCAATGTGGTGCAGCCTGCTATAATCAAGTGTTGCTTTGTTTTTAGTGGATGGAGAATGAAGATTCTTACAGGGCTTTCCCGGAGAGCACATGGAATTCTGGAGAACTGGCATGTGATGATCTCTGTAGCACTCAATTTTGACAAATGAGAACAACTGAACAAAAACTGCTGTGAGTAACAAGTCTAAGCAAGCAGCAGGCATGTAAAAATAAAGAAGCTGTTAAGAAATTGCTCTGTGAGCTCTTGCAACACAGTCTCTAGGGAGATGGTTAAGCAATGCTTCCTGATGAAATCCTGAACAAACATCAAATGCACATTTAAAGCATTACTCAGTAATCATCCCCTCACTTCAGTCAATGAGCATCAACACAATTTACCAGTTATCCTGTTCCCACGGTATATGCCCTTCTTCAGCTACAGAAGGCCTTTCCCGATATTTCTGTCCAGATTGCCCCACATTTGACACAGATGTAATCCCACAAAGTATCTTTCTACCTAGGGTTCTGCAAATCCACATCTGGCCCCAAACCAGTTTGAAGACTCTCCATTTTAATGCCTAAAACTAATCATGTAGTTGGAAGGAGGAAGAACGAGGCACCTGCAGGCTGCCTGTGTGTGTCTCATTCCACTCCACCCTCTTCTTGCTACTGGGTTGCCCCACATCTCTTGGTTCCAGGATTGTTCCAGGCAGGGGTGCCAACTTGAATAAAATATTGGGAGGCAGGTAAGCCCCACCCCACATAATTGATCACAAAACGCAGCATACACACACCATTTGAATGGGAATGCCCATCACCTTTTAGGGAGGGACAAAGGGACCTCAGCCCCTAAGTGTTGGCTCCTATAGTTCCAGGTGGACCTGATCTGACCTTGCAAGATCTTGGGTTCCCTCAACCCACTCTGGCTGAATCTCAGGTTGACCCCTATTGGCCATATTCAGTCCAGGATTAGGGCTGAGCCTGTGCACAGTCCTGCTTCTACCCTGCCCTACCAACCTTCACCAGCTGTCCAGTGAAACCAACAAGATTGATGGAAAGCCTTGTTAGTTCAAGGTGTGTGTGTGCGAGGGAGAGAATAAGAATGCAGTATTGTGTGTGTGAGAGGGGGAGAATAAGAATGCAGTATTGGCTTGAATGAATCTGATAGACGTTTCCAGCAAAGAATGTTTAAGGGCAGCTGTAGTGAAGGAAAAGGATGAAAATGAAGCGGTTTTCCACTAATCTTATCTGTTTCACTGGGATGTGGGTGGCACTGTGGTCTATACTACTGAGCCTCTTGGGCTTGCCGATTGGAAGGTTGGCAGTTCGAATCCATGCGATGGGGTGAGCTCCTATTGCTCTGTCCCAGCTTCTGCCAACCTAGCAATTTGAAAACATGCCAGTGTGAGTAAATAGGTATTGCTGCGGTGGGAAGTAAACAGCGTTTCTGTGCACTCTGGCATCCGTCACAGTGTCCCGTTGCAACAGAATTGGTTTAGTCATGTTGGCCACATGACCTGGAAAGCTGTCTGTGGACAGATGCTGGCTCCCTTGGCCTGAAGATGAGCACCACAACCCCATAGTCGCCTTTGACTGGACTTAACATCCAGGGGTCCTTTTTACTTTACTGTTTCACCACAAGCAGAGAATTGACTATACAGGTAGTGGCAGGGTGTGTGTTTCTAAATGAACAGATTTCATCACCTACAGGAAGGAGGTGTTGAAAATGTTAAAAAGTTGTTCACAGCTGTATACAACTTTAGGTGAAGAAAGGATAATGGATAGAAGACCGGCAATGAAATACTAATCAAAGCCTTCAGTTCAAATCACTGGTAAAACACACTATGTGGGAAGGTATATCCACCTTCTTTCATTGTGCAGCCACCTTCTTTAATGGCCCTCAGTGGATTTTGTAAATAGATACAGGTGCATTTAAAACACCAAGAACATGAAGCTGCAGGTGACCTTAGTTTGATGCTGTTTCTACAGCTCAAGTACTAGCTAGCACTGATTGTGCACCATTTATTTTGACAGGTTTCTGTGCTTACCTCTCTTGATTTACTCAGCCTTGTACTATTGCTTCCTGTTTGTTTCTATATACAGTGGTACCTCGGGTTAAGTACTTAATTCGTTCCGGAGGTCCGTTCTCAACCTGAAACTGTGCTTAACCTGAAGCACCACTTTAGCTAATGGGGCCTCCTGCTGCCGCCGCGCCGCTGGAACCCGATTTCTGTTCTTATCCTGAAGCAAAGTTCTCAACCTGAAGTATTATTTCTGGGTTAGCGGAGTGTGTAACCTGAAGCATAAGTAACCTGAAGCGTATGTAACCCGAGGTACCACTGTATATATATATATTTCTTAATAAAATTTCTTAATAAAAAAAATATAATAAAATAAAGTCCCCAAAAGGAGAGAGAAGCTCAAACTAGCTTTAAACCATGTGTGAAATCTGTCAAAGGCTGCAGCTGCCTAACACATTTCTGCACTGGGGGGGGGGAATAGGACTTAGCACTGAATAAACAGGTTGCACAGGTAAGATTGGATTTTTAAAGTGTGTCCACCAATTGTGTTATGACAGATGCTGGTTCTTTGGGTAAGTCCCCCACCAGCTGACTCCCTCAACCCTCACACAGGAAAGCTTCACAGACAAAACCAGATCCCCTCTCCTCCTTACCCTAAAGTGAAGCAAACAGAGCAACTGTATGAGTCACAAAACACCTACCCTGCTAACTGTCACCCACATGTGACTAGGTTACTGGGGCAACGCCCTCTGGTGAGGAACCCATGTAATGTGTTACCAGAAGAAGGAAATAAGTAGCAACAGCTTTCTTGCTGTAAACCTGTTGACTGCAGAGAGAGAGAGAGAGAGAGAGAGAGAGAGAGAGAGAGAGAGAGCGCACCCATCTGCACCCACAGGAAACATGGCCTGAGTTATTGCTCACGGTAAGTGAAGAACAGCTTTATCTAAAGCCCAGATGACTTTTGGTTACAAAAGAGCTTTTTCAGTACATGATCAAAGGGAAAGAGGAGCTGGTGTTTTAGCTGCGGTTTTTGTCCCCGTAGATCTATTTTTAATCTTTCCCATGGCAAAGGGAGAAGGGTGGGATGTATGTTTCCTGGGTCACACAGCTGCTTCAAGGCACCAGTTCTCTGTCAGAGTGAAGAGTTTTAATCCAAACTAAAAACCAGTGGCCAGTTCCTTGAACTACTTCCAGACTGAAGTATTTCAGGAGCACTCTGGGAAGAACTTATATCCTTCCTTAGGTTCTGTAGTCTACTGCCTTCAACGCATTCCAACCTGATATTTACTTTTAACCCAAACATATTTCTGAGGACCCACTTCATTTTTTCCCTGGTTTATTGCTTATTGTTGTTGGTTCAAACATCATGGTCAAATCAACCACAGAAAAAATATATACACTCATGCAATATTTTTTAAAAAACAACATTGACCAAAATATATATTTACATTAAAATATACCAAAAAACAAAAAGGTAAAATAAAATGAAACACCAAAGGTTAAAAACTTGATACATTAGACCCCCTATTAAACCATCCATTCAGAAATTTGTCAGAATCAGATAGCAAATATATGATTTTCACTTGATCGTCACCATCAGGTATCTTACATAAAAAATTCAGAATAAATTTTGCCTTTGGTTCAGAATACAAAGAGCAGTACAGTAAATAATGATAAAGATATTGTACTGCTGCAGCATCACATATGTAAAACACTGTTCTACCAGTATTTTGCTATTTGTTGTTGTTTACTCGTTTAGTCGTGTCCGACTCTTCGTGACCCCATGGACCAGAGCATACCAGGCCCTCCTGTCTTCCACTGCCTCCCGCAGTTTAGTCAAACTCTTGTTCATAGCTTCAAGAACACTGTCCAACCATCTTGTCCTCTGTCACCCCCTTCTCCTTGTGCCCTTCATCTTTCCCAACATCAGGGTCTTTTCCAAGGAGTCTTCTCTTCTCATGAGGTGGCCAAAGTATTGGAGCCTCAGCTTCAGGATCAGTCTTTCCCGTAAGCACTCAGGGCTGATTTCCTTAAGAATGGAGAGGTGTGATCTTCTTGCAGTCCATGGGACTCTCAAGAGTCTCCTCCAGCACCATAATTCAAAAGCATCAATTCTTTGGTGATCAGTCTTCTTTATGGTCCAGTTCTCACTTCCATACATATTTTGCTATAGTCCCTCTAAATATTGTGAAGACACAGTCTTGAAATGCAAAGCCAGAAATACTTTTCTAAATGAACTGTTATATAATTCTCCATTACATATGTTGATTTAAGAAAATGTAACTGGAGAGAACAATGATTTCTGGATTTGCCTGTAGAGCTTGTAGGGAATGGAAATCCCCTCAAACTTTCTCTCTATATATATTCGAGTCTAATCTAGGGTCCACTTTTTAAGAAGCTGGAGAATTATATCAAAAGCTAAAATTTGTTGTTCACAATTTGCTACCCGGGCCTTATGTCATTGTAGCTCTTGCATAATTAATTTTTTTTTAGGAATTCTAAAGCTTTCAATATTAAAAAGATTAAAATGGTACATAAGTAAAACCATAAAAATACAAAATTGTACAGGCATAATGCCAGGCTCTGCTCTAATACCAACTGCTAGGCAGGGCCATCTTGAGCATATCCAGGGCCATGGTGCAAAGATCCCTCTGACGCCCCCCCCCCGTTTCTTAGGCCCATTACCACACTTACTAACAAAATGGTTTGAAATCTAATATTGATCAATAGAGCTCTTCCCTTTCCCTTTTTCTTTTTCTTTTTCTTCACTATGCATTTGAATGGTGGTTGTGATAATAATAATAATAATAATAATAATAATAATAATAATAATAATAAATTTTATTTATATCCCGCCCTCCCCAGCTGAGCCGGGCTCAGGGCGGCTAACAACAATCAAATAAACAATCAAATAATAACACATTCTAAAAATATTTCATTATAAAAATTAGTTAAAATCAAATTGATGGCAACCGATTAAACAAAATTCTGTGCAGGTTGCCAGAGGAGGGAGTCAGGCTGCGCCCTGACCAAAGGCCTGGCGGAACAACTCTGTCTTGCAGGCCCTGCGGAAAGATGTCAGGTCCCGCAGGGCCCTAGTCTCTTGTGACAGAGCATTCCACCAGGTTGGAGCCGCAGCCGAGAAGGCCCTGGCTCTAGTTGAGGCCAGCCTAACCTCTCTGAGGCCTGGGACCTTGAGGGTGTTATTATTTGTAGACCGTAGGTTTCTCTGTGGGGCATACCAGGAGAGGCGGTCCCATAGGTACGAGGGTCCTAGGCCGTATAGGGCTTTAAAGGTTAAAACCAGCACCTTAAACCTGATCCTGTACTCCACCGGGAGCCAGTGCAGCTGGTATAGCACCGGGTGAGTGAGAGACCCTTAGATCAAGCTATAACCTTGGAAATCTTGGAAATCCAGCTGAAAGCCAATTATCTACCCCTACTGACAATGGTTCTCCCAGATCTCAGGCAGAGAGGAGAGAGTTTGGATTTGATATCCCGCTTTATCACTACCCGAAGGAGTCTCAAAGCGGCTAACATTCTCCTTTCCCTTCCTCCCCCACAACAAACACTCTGTGAGGTGAGTGGGGCTGAGAGACTTCAGAGAAGTGTGACTGGCCCAAGGTCACCCAGCAGCTGCATGTGGAGGAGCGGAGACGCGAACCCGATTCACCAGATTATGAGTCTACCGCTCTTAACCACTACACCACACTGGCTGAAAGAGAGGTCTTTCCTTTTATTTGCTACCTCATCTATGTTTTAGCTGGAGATGGCAGGGATAGAAGGGGGCATCTGTTGTAAGCAAGGCATGTGTCCTGTCATTAGGGATGGGGAAATCTGTTATTTTCCGTTTCTCTCAGTTCCTCATTTTTTCAAATCGTAAGTTGAGTTCTCCACATTTCCACATCAGTTTGCCACTGGCGTAGCTCAGTTGGTAGCACATGACACTCTTAAATCTCAGGGTCATGGGTTCAAGCCCCATATTGGGCATAAGATTCCTGCATTGCAGTGGGTTAGACTAGATAGCCCTTGTGGTCCCTTCCACCTCAATGATTCCATTATTTAAATCTACGTTCAAATTCATCACCATTTGAGCATTAAAAAAATCACCATTTGGGGTGTGAATACACACATGCTTATACGCAGTTTTGCCTAATGCATACATTCCTCTCATATACTCCTAATACTACATTAATAGCCATGACTCCCCCCACCCAAATAATTCTGGGGACTATAGTTTGTTAAACATTCTGGGCATTGTTAGGAGACCCTTAACAAACTACAGTTCCCAGGATTCTTTGTGGAAAACCATGCCTATTGAAGTGGTCTAAGAGCAGTTTAAGTGTATGGTGCGGATGTGACCCCAACCTGCTCCACCTTTTGTGTGACCGACAGTCCTTTAGATATTTGAAGACAGCTCTCCCCATGTCTCCTCTTAACTGTCTCTTCTCCATGATAAACCTACTCAACTCTTTCAACAATTCCTCATAGGACTTTGTACCTGCAGCCATGTCTTTGCTCATTTGCAGCATTTATGTGTAGGGCATGTGAAATGAAAATTGCTGCAGAATGCACACGCTCCAATTCTGGAATTATTATTTGTTTAAAGGTAGGAGCAGGTGGCACAATCAGGGTGCCTGACTTTCCAATGCCAGGTGTTGCTGCTGGTTACCTAGTGGGATGAGAGTCAAGAGCATTGAACTGGGGGTGCTGTCATGCTTGTGCGTTGCTGAGCTCCCCACACCTCACTCCCTCTACCTTTCAGTAACTGGAAGTGACACTTGCTGTTGGGCAGCCAGGCAAATAGTGCTGTCTTGTCTCTACAGCCCCACCAACCACTGTTAAAAATGATATCAGCAAGGCTGGAATGCTGAGCAGAGTGAACTCACTGAACCCTAAGGAAATGGAATGACGGAGCATCCCATCATCACAACCGCAAGTGTTATTTAGGCGTGGCCTTGTAAACTATCTAATGTTTATTAATTTTTCATTAATAAGAATCCAATATAAACCACATTAATGCAATACCAAATCATAATACAATTAAAAGAGCCAATTATCCGATTCCAAATTAAACATTTTGGATAACTTCCCATGTTCTGATTTTTGGCAGATGCTGTTATTCCTTGTGCCTACTCCAATCCTCTTTTTTAATCCAAACAATACAATTCCAATGTTGATCCTTTGTTTTAACAAACACTGATGTGATGACTTTCATTCGTATTTATTCCATAGCCTTTATTTTGCAAGAGGAGTTTAAGTCTTGTAACTTTTGTGTGGAATGCTTTTTTTTTAATGTTCATCCTTCCTTTCTTGCTGTACTCAATCATTTTTGGCACACCCCCACCCCCACTCCAAGGACTGATTTTTGCTGCGTAAAGGCCTCTCGCCATCTTGTGTTTCTCAAAACCAAAAGAGGTCTGGTGTCTGGCCATTACTCCAGGCAGACTTCCAGCATTTTCTTTTATTTCTTTCCCGCCCGATCACAAGCTGATATCTCGCCAACCCCATAATAAATCAAAGTTAGTGTCCTCCTTAGAGTTTGGTGGACTATTGCCGCCAAACATCCCAAGGTTCCCACATAGTTCTGTTCTTTGATTAATCCATAAGCATTATAAAGTTCTTGTTAATTCCCTCTTGCATTCCATTAATATTTGCAATCCATTATTAATGACATTCCATAAGTAGCTAATTTTTCTTTGGTGAAGAGTTGCCAAAACATAAAATGGCATATTGAATATATAAAGAGAGAACAAAGGCTCCTCTCTACCAACATACCAATCCAATAACGATGAAAATCTTCTCCAGATTGAGACCTTTGCACTCAGTGGCTCGTTCATTTAGCAGGTTATCTTGTCTCCTTCATTCAGAACATGCTTGTTTCTTAAGTCCAAATTCTGATACATTTTAAAAAACAGGGGGCTTCAGCTCATGGTGGCTGTGTTGCAGAGTTTCCGATACATGCAGTGCTATACACTCAGTGTCCCTGCCCCCCACATTCCATTGGAGTGAGAAGCAGGTATCAGATGAACTGCGAGTGAAAGCTCCCCCCCAACCCCCGGGCTTGCAAGGACAATTACTCTCACATTATCCTTAATTGGCTGCATGGCCGGTGTCCGCTATCTTAGGACCCGCTGTTCACCGTGGTGATTAGCACCGGAAGTCTGGCTTTGTAAGCTATCTAGATGTGGCTGACCAGGAACATATTGCTAATAAAAACAAGAGATGTGGAAAGACTGAGTCATACAAGGTTTTTTTTGGCAGTAGGAAGTCCTATACAGAGTGCATCAGTTTACAGAGACTGTTTCCTCAAGTTGAACTGGTATGCAAGAAATTTATAGTGATTTTTTCCTCTTGTACATATTTTGTTGTTACATTTTGTTCTCTACAAATAAACGTGCTGAAGATATTGAAGGCAATCAGAGTTCTAAAGCAAATAGCACAACTGTCAATCCTGCATCTTCTTCCCAAGAAGCAACAGTAGCAGCCCCACTCCCACTTTTAGTTAATTCTATCTTAAACAAAACAAACCCTCCAGCTGTCAGACTCTGCTTAAATCAAAAATTTTGCTGAGCACTTTCTCCAAACTTTGATGGGTGTGACATTCGTTCAAAAGACTACATAGAACACTCCAGCCATTAAGAGTTGTCAAGCTTATTTTATTCTCATGGGTTAAGCTATGTCACATCTTAATCATTATGAATGGGCCCATTCACAGTAATCAATACAGTCACTCGATCATGTCATACAAATAGTTCACAAGGAGCACTTTGCAAAGCAGAAGATAAACTAGAGGGCATATATTGTTATCCCAGCACTACAACAGCCCCTTCTCTACATCTTCTTTTCACCCAACTCTTCTCTTGTTGCTAACCCCCATTTTCAAAAATTGAAAGCTGAGTTATGTGGACTGCATGCAGAGATTTCTATTTGACTTTCCTTTTATTTCCATGGTCTACAGCCTGCGGCTATGTGGCAGCTAAAATTAGGGAATGCTGCTGCTGCTGCTGTCAAAGCAAAGAGGAGCAACAGCAGGAGCCAAATAAACCAGGTAAGGGGGAACTGGAGACTCTCTGTGGCAGAGATGGGGAACCAGGTGTGGTTCATAACCCTTGGTCATTGGCAGGAGCTGGTGGGGGTTGGAATCTTAACATCTGGAGGGCCATAAGTTTCCAGTCCCTGCAGCTGTGGGCATCTGGTTAAGAAGAACCCTACTGGACCAGACCAAAGGCCCTTCTGGTCCAGAAGCATGATTCCAAAGCAGAAGCCGATCAGATGCTTTCGGGAAGCATGACAGAAATAGCCATTCTCCAAAGGGACTCTTAGAAAAGATGTGTAGCAGAGGTGGAAAATATGCATAAAAGGGAAAACCACCCCCCACCCCACCCCAAGAAAACAAAGGGCTAGAGCAGAGGTGGGCAATCAATTTCAGGCTGAGGGCCACATTCCCTTCTGGACAACTGTTGCTCCAGGAGAGCAAGAGGTGATATCAGAGTTCAGTGACTGTATCCCAGCCAGTGAAAAATCCCCAGGGACAGTGCAAAGCAGATGAGGGGAGGAACTGGAGGAGGGGGTGCTGCCTGAGAAGAGTTGCAAGGGCCAGCTAGAGAGGCCTGGAGGTCTCCATTTGGCCCCAGGCTGGAGGTTCTCCCAGTGAGAAGGAAGTTTGCAATGTTTTTGTATTTTTCCATTTAGAAAAAAAGATGAAAAGAGGAGGAGAGTGTTAGACGTGTATGAGATTATGTGGAGAAAGTGGATAGGGAGAATGTTCCTCCCCCCTCCATAGTTCATAATACTTGAACAAAGTGGGGGAGGCTTCCAAGGCAGCTGAACCATGGGATTCAGCCGAATCCCAAATTCAGCACAAACTGGCTACTAATTGCTTCTAATTTTCCCTCCCTTTGTACAAGTAACTACATGACACGCCTCATCTGGAAGAGCTGAGCCACCAGCAACATGTACCCTTCCCGTCCAAAGTCAGCCTATTAGAAGATGACGCTAAAAGCCTACAAGGAGCGTCTTCCCTGGGACAAGATCCTGCACTGCTTCCCCTCAAGCAACTATGATGTCAGCAAGTCCACACCCTCTTGCATCATCACAGACCATAATGAAGACAGATTCACAAACTCCTCTATCAGCGGAGATGAATGTGTCTGAAAACCCTCTGCCTGTGATGCCCGTAGATAGTTATAAAATTATAAAATGATTTAATTGGAAGTGAAATGAAAAGGAAATTGTACTAATTAAAACTATGTTATGTTGTTATTAGTCTTTGATGGTTTTTTATTTTCCCCATCGAAAATTATGAGTTGCATTGCAAAAGCACAAATGCAGTACGGTGAAATAGCCTGCATTACTTTGCATGACAAGTGTATAGCATGACTATTACAGCAAATATCACAGGGTGGTCTGGAAAACCTATAAAGTCCACTTCAGCCCACACTTTCAACTCTGTGTGTGGGAAGTGTTTATGATATACCAATAGCTCATGGATAAGAGCTCATGCTTCCAGGAATGACAGTCATGGGTTCATGACCCCCTGATATTTCTGCTTGAAGAATCTCAAGAGTCAGGGTCTTTGCAAGTGAAAAAACCAAAACGCAACAGAATGCCCCATGGGAAATATCTTGCCCTATATTGTCAAAAGGGGCCCAGGAAAGTGAAATAATGCTGAAACCAGGGAGGCTACTCTTATGGGCAAAGTAGGGCATAGCCCTGCCAAGGTTCTGAACCCAAAAGATCTTCCCAGGCTATGGTGAAGTCTTCTTTCTGTTGCACACAATAACATCACTGCATTTCCAATGACTGAGAGACTTCTGTATACAGTGGTACCTTGGGTTAAGAACTTAAATCGTTCCGGACATCCGTTCTTAACCTGAAACTGTTCTTAGCCTGAGGTACCACTTTAGCTAATGGGGCCTCCCGCTGCCGCTGTGCCGCCGGAGCACGATTTCTGTTCTCATCCTGAAGCAAAGTTCTTAACCCGAGGTACTATTTCTGGGTTAGTGGTGTCTGTAACCTGAAGCGTCTGTAACCTGAGGTACCACTGTATCTTCTCTGCTTAGCCAGTCATAAAAATCACCAGCAGTAGATGTCACCCCTGTCTCCAAGGAGGGGAAACCTGTTAGGTGTGTGTTGCAGGTAGGTGGGGATCACAAGCAACTATCTCACACAGAAAGAGCAAAGGAGGGAGGGTAAAAATATTCTTGTCCCATTATCCTGCTTTTGCCTCTCTCGGAAGCTATGCCGCTATGTGAGGAGGCGGGGGGGGGCATCTCTCATTGGCCATCCTAAGCCATCCTGCAGCAGTTTGCTCTTTTGCATCTGCACACATCATCCATTTCCTGCCTGGCTTGCTGCAGCAACAGAAAAGGCAAGATCCTTCTTTACAACGGAATGTCCTGTGGGAAATATCTTCCACTATTGTTACCCAACAGGAGCCATGGAAAGCAAAATATTGCAAAATCGCACAAGCGATTTGTGATCATCTCTTATTGACATGGCTTGTTGGATGTCTGCACAGGAGGTTGGAGAAATTTTGCCAGTACTGTGCTAGGCAGGCCATTGATCTCATTTCATTTCACAGTAGCCCCTTAAGGGAGATGACAAAAATGCATCCAGAAAATTACTGCTGGACACTTGTTGCATATGGAGAACAATGGTGGTGGCTACTTTTATATTTGTACCCCACCTCTTTGCCTGGCAGGTACTCAAGAAGGCTTACTGATAAAAAATAAACACAGCTAAAATCACAGAAAAACTAATCATTAAAATTACATTTCATAAAATAAAATATAATTAAAACTATATGGTCTAAACCACAGAACCTAGGGCTTGCCAATCAGAAGGCTGGCGGTTCAAATCCCTGTGACTGGGTGAGCTCCCATTGTTTAGTCCCAGCTCCTGCCAACCTAGCAGTTTGAAATCACACCAGTGCAAGTAGATAAATAGTGGTGGGAAGGTAAACAGCGTTTCCTTGCACTGCTCTGGTTCGCCAGAAGTGGCTTAGTCATGCTGGCCACATGACCCGGAAGCTGTCTGCAGACAAACGCTGGTTCCCTCGGCCTACAGAGCAAGATAAGCACGCAACCCCAGAGTCGTCTGCAACTGGACCTAACAGTCAGGGGTCCCTTTACCTTTACAATAAAAAATAGCTAGAATGAAAAACAGCACAGCACCAGCCCTTTCATTAAAAGCAGTCACCTTCCCAAAGCCTATTGGAACAAGACTTTACCTGTCAGCAGAAAACACCACAAGGAGGGAGCCAGCCTGGCTTCTCTGGAGAGGGAGTTTCAGAGTCTGGCAGCAGCTACCGAGAAGGTCTTCTCCTGCATCCCCACCATGTATGCCTGTCAGGATGGTGGGACCAAAAGAAATATCTCCCTTGAAGCTCTCGAAACCTGGGCAGGTTCTTATGAGGGAATGTGGTGTTTCAGATAGCTTGGACCTAAGCCATTTAGGTCATATAACCAGCCCGGGACAGCAATCTGACAGCTCTTTGAGCCAGTTGAAGTTTCTGAGCACTTTTCAAAGGCAATCCTATGTAGAGCATGTTACAGCAATGCAAATAGTGTGTAACTAAGGTGTATGTCACTGTGGCCAATTCAGACAACCATGTGAAATTATTCCCCCAGTTTGCAAGTTCTAGGTCTCCATTCTGGTTAATACTGTGCATAATGCAAAGGGCCACTTCATCCACCACTGGTCACCTCAGCTTGAACCAAGAGGATCTCTTTGCCAGTACTGTAGTCTCGATGAATTGGCACAGGCATGGGGTGTGGTTGAGTGATACATGTCGTCTTGCAGCAACCTCTGTGAGCTGACCACTGACCAGAAGTCTGATGTAACAGCCACTGAAGATTGCCAATAGCTGATGGGCCATCACCTAAAATCAGTCAAACATCAACATTTATTGATGATGTAAGAACATAGGAAGCAGCCGTTATACCAAGTCAGACCAGTGGTCCATCTAGCCCAGTGATGCCTACACCAATCTGTAGCTCAAATAGCACTTCATGTGCTAACCCTGAAAGTTTGTGCTAGAAGTGGAGAACATTTTCTGACCAGCAAGCCAAATCCTTATATCCCCAACCCAGAGGACATCTACCTGTCAGTCATCTGACGTCAATATGGTACCAGGTTATACTGAACTCTGAAGCCCTAACTATGGGGTCTCAGTGTGGAATTGTTTGAGAGCTCTTTTGCAACAGCACAGGATTCTTTGTAAAAGGGCTTTCAAACAGCCCAACATTGAGCTTTGACTGCACATGGCTGTTTCCAGTAGGGGAAGAGGCATGAACAGCCCAATGGTGCAGGATTTAGTTCCTACTCATCAGCTGGTGAGCGGAGATTAAACCCTGCTGCTTCGGCTATGTGTACCAGTTCCCAATAGAGTAACTGATGCATGCAGCCAATTCAGAATCAAACCCCTCCCACCATTGGAATGGCATCAGTGGGCATAGTTTCTGAAATAATGGCCTCACAGGCCAAGATTGGCCTATCCTCAACCCTGGCTTATGTCATAATAAACCACCTCTCCCCAAAATTTCAGACTGGAGTCTTTCCCAGTGCTGGGGGTTGAACCTGAGACCTTCCATGCACAAAGCAGGTGCTCTACCACTCACCTGTGGCCCTTTCCCTTCTCCAAACCCAGATATTCTGAGCTCTTTGCTTCTATATTGCACAACTAGCCTCCAACAGCTTTTTAATCCCATTTCATTTGACAACTTAAACATTTCCAGCACCTCCCATCATTTACATCATTAATTCTTATTAGGTTTACATCTACCTTTCCAAACTTTCATGTGCATTACACTTGCTAGTGTTAATATACACAGTACCCTAGTTATTATTGTTGTTATTACCTACACCTCACTGTGAGGTCCAAGGGTGGGTTACAACTTTGAAACACAAAGTCTAAAACAACTTAAAATAACCAAAAGGTGTGTCCTAAAAGTTTCTTGAAAAGTTCCTGATTTTTTTAAAAAAAAATATTTAAAAATTCCTTTAAGAATTCAAATATTCCTTGAATTTCCTTGCTTATCTACATCATTTAAAAGGCATAATAATATATCATTGGCCCTGCATTTTATTTTAAATATTTCTTAAACATTTATAAATGAGCAGTAGTGCCTGGTGCCCCCTTGGGACTGGTAGGACAATAGCTATAGAATACAAAAGTAGGGTGGTGCTCTAGCCAATGACTTATAGAGGCACTAGTTCTAGTTTTGCCTCCATCCTCCTCCCCTGCTGAGGTCTAGAAGGTCAACCTTGAGACAAAGGAGGAGAAAGAAACTAACAGGCAGTGCCACCTTCTGGACAGTTTATAAGTAAGAAATCAGGCAGGTATGGGCTGGCTGAGTACAGAGGCTGGTGAAGATCCACCTCAGTTCTCCCCCAACACCAACCTTTTTACAGACACCTTCAATGAATTCTTACCTCAGGGGCTCCATCTGGGACAAGCTGGAGGAACTCTCGGTATGCCAAGGAACTTTGGGTGCTGTCCTTTCTCTCGGGCAGCAGTTCAGAATCTTCTGAAGAAATTCCCAGGCCTTTTTCCTGACTTGGAAGGATGGGAGTCTCTATTACAATGCAGAGTTCTTTCAGGTTGTGCTTCAGAGCAGACTGAAAAGGAGCCGGGAGGAGCAGATTTGCAGGACAGTGATATTATTCTGCATCACCCAGAAAAAGCACATTCTGCAGCAATTAGCTAACAGAAAAGCACATTCTGCAGCAATCAGCTAACAACAATGATCAGCTGAATCCCTTTGGGTCCCTTCCAACTCTACAATTCTATGGTTTTATCTTCCATTCCCACAATGGAATTTCCCCTTCTTCTTCTGTCTCCTCTCTCCATGTGAGTCCTGACACACAAAATTGCTCTGAAGGTCCCGGTGGCACTGAGGGCAAGCAGAGACAGGAGAGGGAACAGAAGTTCTGTTTCGTGAGCAGAAACCATTCTGCTTTCACTAGGAATTTGTTGGGTACAATTCAATAGCAACATAGGCCACATTCGTACCATCCATAAAGCACTATGCTACCACTTTCAACAGTTGAGGCTTCCCATAAAGGATTATTGGAACTCTAATTTGTTAAGGGTACTTCAGAAAGCTACAATATTCAGGAGTTACCTGTGAGGAGGGATTGATGGTTAAACCATTCTGAGAATTGTAGCTCTGGAAGGGATAAATTAACAACTCTCAGTACCCTTAGCAAACTATAGCTCCCAGAAGCTATGACTGCTTAAGGTGGTATCATAGTGCTTTAAATGTATGGCGTGAATATGGCCATAATCACACAAATGAATATGAGTGTTGTTAAGGATGACAGCATGGGTTCTGAGGGTTGTCTCTAACTAAGTTCCACTCAGAGTAGACACATAAAAATTAAGAGAACCAAGTCATGTCCAACAATTTCAATGGGTCCATAGGCACCAACTCTATGCCCCACCCCAAAGTATGTGGGGACATGGCAGGCCCCCCCCCACCTTGAGGAGTCGGGCCTTGTCAGGCCTCCCCACAGCTGCGAAGGGCATCAGGCCTCCTCCTGATGTGTGTGACATCACATGTGATGTCACACACATGCAACAAGCCCACCCTCTCAATGCTGGGCAGAACTCGGCACCTATGAATGGGTCTACCCTGTGCAGGACTAACATTGGATACAACTTTGAATCTTTATTGAAGTGCCACTAGTGGTTTCAAGTGAGTAATGAATTTGGGGGGATTGAATGGGAGGAGGATGGTGACTGGGTAGGATGTTAACTTGGGAAAATAAACTGCTGTGAGATTACTTTATAAAGAAATGACTTGGGGATCATCAATGGGGGCAGCTGAACTGATCTTGAGCACAATCTGTCAGGAAATTATTTGGACATAAATGAATTGAAGAGGAAGCAATATGGGGTGACCCAGAGCAGGATGCAAATTAATGGAAGAATATTCCTATGGTGATTTGGTGCCAGGGCTGCTTCGGCTACACAGGGAACCAGAACTTAGAAAATGGAGATGGATATTGTGTGTGTGTGTGTGTGTGTGTGTGTGTGCGTGCGCGTGTGTGTGCGTGTGCGCGCGCCGGAGGTTCCTGGCAGAGGCACCATGTTGCCCCCAAGATTGCACAAGTTGCACATGCCCCCTATGCTGTGTAGGCCAGACCGTTGCAGCCTAGAGGAAGGCTGTGTCGGCCTGCGTGGTGTCAAGAGATGCCAGGCAGGAGCAGCCGTCCACAATCTGTGCCGGTCCTTGCTTGCATCAGAAGATGCTGTGCAGGCTAGTGCAACCTCTCGCCAGGCTGCACCTGTCCCCACAGCATCTCCCGACACTATGCAGGCTAGTGCAAGCCTTCTGCTAGGTCACGCTGGTCCCCACAGTCTCAGGAGATGCTGAGCAGGCTGGTGCAACCTCACTCCAGGCCACCCTGGTCCCTGCAGTGTCTCCTAGCACTGCGCAGGCTGGTGCAGCCTTCCATTGAGGCTGTGCTTTGCTCAGCTAAACCTCCTCCGCCCGCTCAATATTTGGGGGCTGCGTCCCCTGTTAAGGAATATTGAGGGGGCTGATGACATCTCTGTCTCCTGGAGTTGGCGTGCTTGCTCCTGTGAGAAAGCAAGGAGCCTAGCAGTAGATCGTGTCAGTCAATTGTTCCCTCCTGCCCTCAGTCATGAAGAGGGGAAGGAGATGAAACATCTTCTTCTCCCACCCCCTTGTGCCTTTATGTTTACTTGGGTTTCAGCCTTGTTCCCTGAATTGATTCAGGTCCAGATCCAGGCTAAGTGATCTCCACATCTGCCTGGATTGGGTCCCCAGATCCTGGGGGGTGGAGACTGAGGGGTTGTACACAGTCTTACTAAACAAGATTCTTCAGTGTGATCCAGCAGTGATGTTATTTCAAAAACTCTGCAAAAATACTGAATTTCTTTTTTGAAAAAGTAACTAGCTAACTAACTTTAGAATGACATCTTCAATGAAAATGATAGACACCTGTCCCAAATAGTTAAATGACTAAACAGACTCCATTGACTGAATTCTGTATATTTAATTTGTTATAACCCACAACCTAGTTTTAAGAGCAATGAGTCAGTGTCTTACTTTGGTGGTGGTAGTGGTTGTTTAAAACATGATAACATCCATCAGATGGATTCTGGTAATTCTGAAGAATATTTCTGTGCCTGATATAATTGCAGGCAATTCTCTGTATGGTTGACTTGAGAAAGAGGATGATGGCTGTTTGCTTATTCACACCCATTTGGAAGATGGAGCTCAAATTATTTTATTTGTTTTGTTTGTTGTCCCCAATGTTTTGTTTGTTTTCAGCAATGCCACTAACAGTTTCGGCAGCATGGCTTCCTTGGAAACCTTCTGCCTTAAAACAAAACAAAAACCCTCCAATCATCACTCACCTTCTCATTCCTCTTAATTTCTGCCAGAGAGTCTGCTAAGAATTGAAGGCATGGCCCCACGTCAAAATGAACAAACCAGAGCTGATGGGGGAAGTCAAGGAAAACAGCCCAGCCATACACAAATTATGGTAAATGATGAAATTCTATGCAACTCTCTATATTGCTTACTGCAGAAAAGGATTGATGTTGCCTACTTATTCACACCCATTTGTAAGAAGGAGCTCAGATTGTTTTAATTGTTTTACTCTTATGTAGTAATCTGTACTAATACCACCACCTATGGACAAATTATGGTACTGGATATATCATGGCAAGTAAAGAATGTATGATGTTAAGCTATAGCTGGAGAGAAGCCTCAGGCCACAGAATGAATGTGACTCTCCAGGCCTCTCTATCTTTCCTTTTGAACTTTCTCCAGGCCACACCTCATTGGCCCTGCTTTGTTCCATGAGGGCTGTATCCAGTGTTCTCTGTCTACTAGCACAAGGGCTCCTGCACCAGCAGCTGGGTGAGACTGTAATGCTGTGCAACAGAAGGATCTAACATGACAGTTAGAATAGTGGGAAAACAATGTGCAATAAATTGTGCCATCTATTGGGCAATCTATTGGACGTGGGTGGCGCTGTGGGTCAAACCACAGAGCCTAGGGCTTGCCTATCAGAAGGTAGGTGGTTCGAATCCCCACGATGGGGTGAGCTCCCGTTGCTCGGTCCCTGCTCCTGCCAACCTAGCAGTTTGAAAGCACATCAAAGTGCAAGTAGATAAATAGGTACCACTCCGGCAGGAAGGTAAAAGGCGTTTCCGTGCTCTGCTCTGATTCACCAGAAGTGGCCGGCTCCCTTGACCAGTAAAGTGAGATGAGTGCTGCAACCCCAGACTCATCCGCAACTGGACCTAACAGTCAGCGGTCCCTTTACCTTTACCTTTATTGGGCAACATAGGTACATTCTCTTGCACAATGATGTTCTGCTGGTACAAAACATTTTGCCAGTGGAACAAATGTACTGCTATGTGTCTTTAACTCCCTCTGGAATTCGCCAATAACGATTTGCCACCCAGCCTCTCCTGGCTTTTCTGCAAAAGGCTACTTCATCTTGGTGACCGGACACAAACCAGTTAACTCTGAAACATTCTGTCCGTTGTAGACCTTGGTTTCTCACAGCCACCCATTTGTGGTGGGGGTATTGTGATATGAGGGATCATTCGCACCTCCTTCCCCCTTCATAGCCAAAGTGGACTTTTCAGTGGGAAACCACACTCCACTCTGGTTTGCTGCATTCCTTCCCACTCAGAACAAGCTTTTCTGTACCAGGAAACTCCGAATCAAAGAGTGTGGTGTTGAAGTCAGCCTGAGCTTCATGCCGTCATCAGGCACATGCGATGGGGAACTTCTTCCTCTGCCTTTCTGAGAAATGCAAGAGTTGTTCAAGGGAATCGGTGGGGCTCCTGCTATTGTTTGAGCCAAGAAGTTTGCTGCTGATAGCAAGATGTTGAAGAACCCCACAAGACCTCCTTCCTTTGGCCTGCAGGAGCCAGTTATGTCAGGCAGAAGCTGCCACAGGGGTCTGACCACCGTCCTGTTAAAACCACTCTCTTACTTAATTTCTAGGGGTGTTTTGGTTTCTCTTTCATAATTGAGCGTTGCATTTTTATTTTTTTAAAAAAAAATGGCTCTCAGCCCAGCCAAAGAGGACTTTTAATCTTCTCCAATCCTTCAAGATAACCATGATTACAGCCAGTCTTCCTTTATGATATGATTTGTTTTAGCACTGAACTGAGCAACACTGGTGTTATTTAAATTCCCATTGTTGCTTTCGCCCAAGGATCTTTTGGGGCTATTTTAAAACCAAGATCCATTCCTTTCCTGTGTGTGACATCTTCTAACAATCTGCTTTTCACTGGGCAACTTCCGGGGAACATCTTTAAAGGGTCTGCAAAAATATTTTCAAATGTAGAGCAAAAATGGCCACATGGTAGCCAATTTGGTTCACTAGTTTTTTCTTCCTTATTCTAGTTTTCCAGGCTCTCTCACAAAGACCAGAAGCATCCATGAACACTTTCCTGCTGCAGTCGCTAGGGCATGTGTATTCTTTATCCTGTATCTCTCCCCCAACCCTCCGTTTGGGGATGGTGTTGTTTTTTCATTGGCTCTTGATCATGATTTCCGCCCCCCCCCCTCTCCCTTTCCTGTGCCATCTGAACAGTATTGACTCGTAGCGGAAAGAAAAGTTTGTTAGCTGATTCATCTTTTCTTTTTTAAATGTTTAACGGCATGTAATCCTTTTGCTTTTATTTTTTTTAACAAAAAAGCCTTCAATAAACATGGACCTGATTATTAGACTCAAAAACAAACAAAGACACCAAAAAGACTTAGCACTACATTGGATACAACCCCAAGTGTTCACCTGGCTGGAATGCATATTTGAACTCCGATAATGCCTTTGACTTGCCTGGATTGAGGTTAAAGCGGAGTGGGTGAGCAGGTGCAGAAACTAGCCTACTTTGTAAAGGAAAACATTTACATTTGTACGGATGCCCCTGGTTTCGCCCACCACCAGCATGTGGTCCCCAGAAGGCTGCCCAGAAGAGAATGAGGTCCTTCATCAGCCAAAGGTCCCCACCCTTATTTTATTATATCACTATATTCAGAGGTAAATATAGGGTGAGTTCTTAAGTGACAAAACTGAAACTTCAGTTCTCCCTGACATACAGAGATTTGGCATTCTTTCAATCTGAAAAAGGATACCTGTGGAACACTACATTGCTTCTCCGGCATATTTGTGAACCCCACCAGGAATTTGTTTTTCATGAAAGCTTCGTTGGCAGCGGCTAGTCTCATGTCTGTACTTACATTCAGCTGTTAAATGAGAAGGAGAAGGAATTAAAGGTCTCATCCACGGGATGCCCAGTGGAGGCAAGAGGGAAGCCATACCACAGTCTCATGGGCATAGGCAGTTTAACAAGCTGGTTTAACAGTCATTCCCCACAATTTTCAAAGGGGAACATAGAAAGCTGCCTTCTGCTGCATCAAGCCATTGGTCCATCTAGTACAGAACTGTATACACTGACTGGCATCAGCTCTTCAGGATTTCAGGCAGGGGACATTCCTATCCCAGTGTGGTGTAGTGGTTAAGAGCGATAGACACGTAATCTGGGGAACCGGGTTCGCGTCTCTGCTTCTCCACATGCAGCTGCTGGGTGACCTTGGGCCAGTCACACTTCTCTGAAGTCTCTCAGCCCCACTCACCTCACAGAGTGTTTGTTGTGGGGGAGGAAGGGAAAGGAGAATGTTAGCCGCTTTGAGACTCCTTAAAGGGAGTGAAAGGCGGGATATCAAATCCAAACTCTTCTTCTTCATCATCATCCCTACCTGGAGATACTGGAGTGAAACCTGGGACCTTCTGAATGCAGCCAGGTGCTCTGCCACTGAATTGTGGCTCCTTATAGGAAGCTGTGGGACGCGGGTGGCGCTGTGGGTAAAACCTCAGCACCTAAGACTTGCCGATCGTATGGTCGGCGGTTCAAATCCCTGCGGTGGGGTGAGCTCCCGTCGTTCGGTCCCAGCTCCTGCCCACCTAGCAGTTCGAAAGCACTCCTAAGTGCAAGTAGATAAATAGGTACCGCTTTATAGCGTGAAGGTAAACGGCGTTTCCGTGTGCTGCGCTGGTGCCGGCTCGTCAGAGCAGCTTCGTCACGCTGGCCACGTGACCCAGAAGTGTCTCCAGACAGCTCTGGCCCCCGGCCTCTTAAGCGAGATGGGCGCGCAACCCCAGAGTCGGACACGACTGGCCCGTACGGGCAGGGGTACCTTTACCTTTACCTTTTATAAGAAGCTGTCTTCTCCTGAGTCAATGGTCCATCTAGATTTGTATCATCTACACTGTGTGGCACTGGCTCGCCTAAGTTTCCTTCCAGCCCTGCCCAAGGATTGGACCTGGGACCTTCTGCATACAAAGCAGATGTTGTACCACTGAGTTAGAGCTCTCCCACCTAAAAGATAGGAACAGGTGGACCAATGGTTCAGACCCAGTTATAAGACAGCCTTATAACTGCATCTGGCCATCAGTCCATCTGGTTCAGTATTGTTCATGTTGACTGGCAATGGCTCTCCCAAGATTTCAGGCAGGGAGTATTCCCAGCTGCACCTGGCGATGCTGGGGTGCTTCTTCATGAAAAACTTGGTTCTCTGTTGCTGAGCTATAACTCTTCAGGGTGGGAAGATTTGAGCTGAGTTGAGCTGACAGGGGTAACAATTCCAGCTAGGACTGTGATGAGGTGGGTGCAACAAATGGGGTTGTAATGCGCAGGCACCCTCTAAAGCAATTGCTTTGCAAGATGTGAGCCAACCTCCTCTTGCTTTTCAGGCATTGCTTATGACATTTATTTCAGTGAATGAAAGTTGAACTGAATAGGCTCCATTGGGTTCTGTTTTTAATTTGTGATTATCTGAATATGAATTCCTAATACCTGCTGGTCATCATGGAAATCATAACTGCAGACATGTCTCAACTCGTCTTACCTTCCTTTGATGTTGATGAATTATGAGTCTGATGATCAAGGCAGCCACTAGGGCAACTGCAGTGGCCAAAATACTGATTTCCCAGGGTTGCGCTACAGAATATATCTGCAGGGTGGAAAAAAGATTGATCCAGAGGGTCACGTAGAAAACCTGAAAGGAGGAACACAATATTTATCTAATAAAATAAAGGTGAGCAACTTTTTACAAACCAAGGGCCTCATTCACTTCTGGTCAGACCTCTGGGAGCCAAGTGCCAGAAGGGGGGTGGGGGGTGGGGGAGAGAAGCTAAAGAGGGCAGAACAATGAATGTAAATTTTATCTTCATACAGTTGTCTGATTGCTACACCCACTCACACACCCCTCTGTATTCTCCAGCCATGCAAACAAAAAGCATAATTGGAGTTACTGGGCACATTCCTGTGGAGAATTCTGAGGGCCAAGAAGAGAGGTCTAGAGGGCCACATTTGACCAATGGGTCTCTGGTTCCCCACACCTGCAATACATATATAGTCATTTTAGACCCTAGCAAACCCACATGCCCCAACTCTCACTGAAGCAATATGGTGCTTACCACAGCAATTGAGATCGCAAATGCTCTGGAGTTGTAGAAAAGGTGCTTTCTCACCCCTGGTTCTAGCACTGCACACTGAATCAATTTTTTCCACTGGTCAGCTGTCACCTGCATAAGCAACAGCAGCATGGTCATTTGATGTATGCCCAAATGCAATGGACACAATCCCATAACAGCATGAAGTGAGCATAAATTCACTGCCATGCTTTGGACTGTGGCCAAGAAGAGCAATTGGAACTAAGAAATGTGTGAAGGGCTGCTCACCCCACAAAGTGGATCAAACCGATCCCTTCTGCTGATTTTCCCCCCCTTTCCTCTACCATTCTGCCTCCTCTTCCTCCTCACCAAAGGCCAGCCCACCCGAGAGGCAAAGTACAGCAACCACCTTAGATGCAGATCCTCAGGGGCAACAGATTCAGCCTCCAAGGAATTCCTTGTAGCAGCGGTGGCTGTGGTACACTCCTTGGAAGCCAGATCTGCTGCTTCCTCAGCAGCCTCCTGCCTCACAGTGCTACCTCCACATCCGCTTCTCTGCAAATAGGAAGCATTGCTAGTCTCCCCGCTCCTCTTGTGAGGAAATGGTAGGGTTTGCCCCCTGGGTTATGCACTTGCCTGGTTTGATTCAGGGCACACACCCAAACAACAGCCTTTGAGTCTCACTTCAGCTGTCTGGTAAGGTTGATTTGACTCACTGCTTTGTTCCCAATGTAGATCTTTATCTCTCCCTTGATCTTAATGGGAAACTCCACTGCCCCCTTCTTCCCTGGTGTGTGTGGGAGTGAGAGAGGTACTTTGTGGTTCACCTCAGATGCCAGACTGTCTTGGGCCTACCCTGTCCCCATCTTCCTCCTCATGTCCTTCCTCTTCCTCCTGTTCTTTATGACCATGACACCATCACACCTCCCACTCCCTCACAAAACTAATGTGAACAAAGGAAGAAGAAGAAGAAGAAGAAGAAGAAGAAGAAGAAGAAGAAGAAGAAGAAGAAGGAGGAGGAGGAGGAGGAGGAGGAGGAGGAGGAGGAGGAGGAAGAAGAAATGCCTTAAACTAAGTTGGATAAACTTGGCTTTCATTTGAATCTTGGAAACAACAGAGCTAGTTAGGTAATAATAATAATAATAATAATAGTAATAATAATAATAAATTTTATTTATACCCTGCTGTCCCCAGCCAAGGCCGGGCTCAGGGCAGCTAACACCAAATATATAATACATTAAAAACACAAAATCAAACGATTGATTAAAACGCAACTCAAAATCACAGTAAAATCAATATAAAATGAAGTGGCAACCCACAAATCACAGCCATGAGGGTCGGAATATTAAATGTTCGCCAGGCCTGGTCACTCGTGCTAGTCCCATATGGGCCGATAGAAAGCGCCAAGGGGGCCACTTACATACAGGGTTTCATGGGGGAAAGGGGGTCAGCCTGGGCCCAGACCAAAGGCCTGGCAGAACAGCTGCATCTTACAGGCCCTGCGGAAAGATGTCACATCCTGCAGGGCCCTGGTCTCTTGCTACAGAGTGTTCCACCAGGCTGGGGCCAAGGCTGAAAAGGCCCTGGCCCTGGTCGAGGCCAGTCTAACCTCCCTGAGGCCTAGGACCTCCAAAGTATTATTGTTTGTGGACCGTAAGGTCCTCTGCTGGGCATGCCAGGAGAGGTGGTCCCGTAGGTACGAGGGTCCTAGGTAAGTCAAAAGTCCTACTAAGCATAAGAGCTTAAGAGCATAAGAAGAGACTTTGTGGATCAGGCCAATGGCCCACCTCATCCAGCATCCTTGTTTCACAGGAGCCAACCAGATGTCTGTGGGAAGAAGAAGAAGAAGAAGAAGAGTTTGGATTTGATATCCCGCTCTATCACTACCTGGAAGAGTCTCAAAGCGGCTAACATTCTCCTTTTCCTTCCTCCCCCACAGCAAACACTCTGTGAGGTGAGTGAAGCTGAGAGACTTCAGAGAAGTGTGACTGGCCCAAGGTCACCCAGCAGCTGCATGTGGAGGAGCGGAGACGCGAACCCGGTTCCCCAGATTACGTGACTACCGCTCTTAACCACTACACCACACTGGCTCTCACCTGCAAGCAGGATGTGAGCACAAGGGCACTCATCCTGCCTGTGTTTTCCAGCAACTGGTATTCAGAAGCTTTGCTGCCTCCAACTGCCCCATTAATTTCAATAGGAAATAAGTTTAGCTGACAGCTTGGAGTCAAAATAACAATTGCAATAACGGAGGAGGGGAAGCAAGAGGAGGAGGAGGAGGAGGAGAAGAAGAAGAAGACGATGATGCTTGGATAGCATCAAAAAGTACTAAAAGTACTAATTACTCCTTGCGATCTGGTTCATCCTGATTTTTTCCCCTTGCACAATCAAATTATATTGCATCTGGTGGCTTTTATCTCTGCATGATTCAACAAGATATATGCAACCCTCACCTGAATTCCCATGGTCTTCAATCTCTCTACCCAAAGATTCATATCAAAAAACGTAGAAAAACAGGACTCGTGAGCTGTGAGAACCATAAGCATTTGCCCATTGTGAAGATCTGGAAGGCAACAGTAAAGAAGACTGAGTATAAGCATTGTGGAGTGGCTATCATGTCATAGCAGTGCATGTGCTTTGTGTGGAAATGGTCCCAGAAAGGATGTGGTGTTCTCCAAATGTTCTGCACTATATCTTCCCTGATCTCTGATCATTGGCTATGTACCATTCTGGATATCTTCTGGTCTCCTCTAAGTAGAACCATCTCTCAAGTATTTAATGCATGAGTCCTTCCCAGAAATATAACCAGAGATCCTTTAGAAATTAGGGATATAGAAGGATTCTGAGGATACATATTTGTCCATGTAAGTACAGTGGTACCTTGGGTTAAGTACTTAATTCGTTCCGGAGGTCCGTTCTTAAACTGAAACTGTTCTTAACCTGAAGCACCACTTTAGCTAATGGGGCCTCCTGCTGCCACTGCGCCACCGCTGCACAATTTCTGTTCTTATCCTGAAGCAAAGTTCTTAACCCAAGGTCATATTTCTGGGTTAGCAGAGTCTGTAACCTGAAGCGTATGTAACCTGAAGCATATGTAACCCGAGGTACCACTGTAGTAGATTGCTCTGGCCTGGGAGATTTGGAGTTGAATCTCTGATTAGCCATGAATAGGGATGAGCAACTCTTGTCAGTTTGTTTCACATTTTTCCTGTCTAAAGCTCAGTTCTCCAATTTGCACATCAGTTTGCAAATAATAATAATAATAATTCTCATGAAAGTTCATTTGCATTTTTGTACATACTTCTCCTAGTATGCAAATCGTTTCCGCCGATAAATGCATGCTTGCATGCTATTTTCACTACCCCTGGCCAGAACCCCCTTGACATGAATTTATATTTCCTTGCAGACACAGATAAGTATGTGACCTGGCGGGTAGCACTTTTTGCAACTGCTGCTAGGAAAATTAGAGTATATTATAGAGCCAAGGTAGCCATTAACTGTAAAGGTGATGAATTTATTTGATCCTATCTATCTACCTCAGGCTATGCTCTATCTTTGTTACCACACTCTGGGTATAAATTGCACACTGTATTAATTGATATTGTTTTTAACATTAGTGACATGTGATGATTTTAGCTTATGAATTTTATTGTTTAATGTTTTTATTTGTACATTGGGGTATTTTCATAGCTTTGTTTAGAGTACGTAATGTTTTAATAATGTAAATGTTTTAAGTCCTTTTTATCAATTCAGTATATTTTCTCTTAATTGTCAAATAATTCTGTGTACATTGCGGCAGCCTTTGGCTATGTGCAATAAAACTGACTGAGGCTATTTTCACTAATATATGCACTTCTATGCACAGGGTACGATTTTTCTTTGTCTGCATTACTCAGTTTGAGATCTGTGTTGTGAAATTCCATAAAGTGCAAATTTTGGGGGCTGGCTGTGTTTGAGTTAACTTATCATTTTGGAAACTGTGGTTTACGTATGTGTGACTTTAAGTGTGAACTGAATCAAATTTCTCCCCCATCCCTACTGGAAATGCTAAGGATGGAAATTGTTCTGTGTGGAAAGCAGGGACCTCGTCACTGAGCTTTCAGCCCTTCTGAAGAAAAGATTCAGCTTCATAGATTCTTTGACTGGACAGCTAATGGGACACCTTCCCAGAAGTTGTTCAATTTCCACCCCCATCATCCTTGATCATTAGCCATGCTGGCTTGGGCTGATGGGAACTGTGGTCCCAACAGAATCAGGAATGAGCCAGAGGGCATTCTGTATTCATCGCATGCAGCAATCCGTTCTGCTGCAATTGGTTTTCTTCCAAAAACTATGCTATTTTTCTCTCTGTTCTGCTGTGGTGAAGTTGCATAACTTATGTAAGTTAAGCAATTAATTATGTAGATTATAGAATATATTCTTAGTACGTTATTCCAAGCCATTCATTTCAATGCAAAGGAAACATGATATATGCAGGTGCTGTAGTTACACCCTGTGCCATAGACTTTGCACTGTATAGTGTGGGGATTCATTTAATGGCCTCCAATATCCCACCCATCTCTATGGTTCTTTGATTCCATGGCAGTCTTTCCCAACGTGGGACCCTCCAGATGTTTTGGACTACAACTCCCATCAGCCCAACCCAGCATGGTTAGGAATGATAGGAGATGCAGTCTAAACATCTAGAGGGTCTCAGGTTTAGGAAGGCTATTTCTCAGGCAGAAGTATTGTCTCAGCCATAATGCACACACTCCATTTATAGCTGGAGGTACCAGGGACAATTATCTGTATGCAATTATCTGCACACTGCTGTACCACTGAGTTATCATCATCCTTGAAGGAAAAGAGACGGTAAAGGTTGTCCAACAATTTCTGGAGCAGGGAAGGGGGAATAGCCTACTGATCCTCCAAAAGACATCACTGAAGTATCATATTGAACTGATTGTGCAATGGCTGCCATAAATTTTACCACATTATTCCTTTGTTTTAAATTAGGATTACCAGACGTCCCCAGACCCTTTCCTAAAATAAAGCATGAAATTCCCCCCCCTCCCCCAAAAAAGTGTTCCTGGATTCCTTGGGGGGGAAATATGGTAACCATATTTTAAACTGCATTTGTTTAAATGTGAAGCCTGGTGAAGCCCAGTCCATTAAAGACACTACAGTGCATTAAAATATACCTAAATATACACAAGGCAATTCATGGATGGAAACTCTTTCTCTCGAATAGTTTCTATGGGCTCCTCCAGACAAGCTATTCATTGAGTATTCATTTTGATTTGCTTGCAATGACATACCTTGGGATCTCAAATTCCTGTGGTGCCCTGTGCAATGCCAAATTCAGTTTGCCTTCCATTCTACATCATAGTTGCAGCACCCCCTATGGCACTTCCATGCTCTGCACCCAGTGCAACTAAACCAGTTGCACTCTCCTAAATCTGCCTATGTTGCTTGCTCAAAGCTTGTACAGAGGATAAATTATATCCAACTCGTTCTGTTTGGTTTGTGGTTATACAACAATGAGCATTCACCCTTCATTCATCCTGATTTGCTTGTGCAGTGTTTAAGCGTATTCCAGTTATTCATTCATTTGTTTGTTTAAGCATATTCCAGTTATTCATTCATTTATTTCATTCTTTTCTCCTTCACTTACCTAACCACAAAATATCTGTTTCTTTTCCTAAAGTGGATTTGCTACATTGGGAAAACAGAGCACTTCAATCAGCTGCAATTGCACATATCTAAATTTCCTTGTTTGAATTTGAATCCCTCCTGCAAAACACTGACTGTCTGGATGTGACCCATGTTTAGTTCAGTGTGTGTTGACTATTCTACACCCCATTTTTGGCAATCAACAGTGCATTCATCTACATTACCTTCCTTCCAGTAGTCTGAATGTTCCTCCCCTTGGGTCTGACAGTAAGACACGGAGAATGGTAATTCGTCTTCCTTAGACATGTCCACTTGCTTTTTCCAACAAGCCATATTGCAGAGCAGTGTCTCTCAAGAATTTCAGAATCAGATGGAAAATCTAGCTTTCTGCATCCACATCTTCCTCCTGGAAGTTGCTATGTCCTAGGAAACACCAAGCTAATCATGTGATATCTGATCTGAGAGGTGGTCGAGGGTTGCAAGTGGAGGCCAAGCAAGCTCGAGATGGGTCCTGAGATGGAAACCTACTTGTCTGAGCTCTCAGTAGAAGATCTGTTGCAGAGTTCTGCCCCTGTTACTTCACATCCTCCTCCTTTCATGAAGCTTCATTGAGTCACTATCTGAAGCAATGTTATATACTCATCAACAGTGGGTGGAACGAGACTTGGCAAGAGTCCCATGCATGTATGCAACATAGGTCCTGCATTTGCCAACCAAGGGGAAATGCAAGTTACGTCATAATCCAATTACAGGGCCCTCTTTTTCTGCTGCACTTTCAGAAACTCAGCCTGTCAATGTTTTGTCTTCTCTGCTGTTTTCTCTTTGTTGAATTTCTTTTTCTCAATTCACACACCTAAACACGCATACACAAACATGTACAAGTCATCAAGGTACCGTGAGTGGGGAGGGGAGGCTGAAACAAAATGTTGCAATGTAGAGAGCTGCTGTCAGCAGTGGTTGGTGCCCATTGAGATTAGTAGGGAGGAAGGCTGAGAAGCCAGCACTAGGTGGAGCCTGAGCCAATGACAGACAGAGCTAACTCATTCTAGATTTGATCTCATCCTATTCTCTTCACAGCTCTATAATGGCAGCACTGAGAATAAGGAGGAGCAGGCTAACAGCTAAGCTAACTGTCCATCAGCTGGACTGTTTGTAAATAGGAAGGAAGGCAGGTGGCAGCTGACTAAGGACAGAATGAGGCTGATGGGACAGCACCCATTTCCCCTTTTAGACCAGACTCCACTGGCTGCTGTTCAGGGTTTTGCTTTGTTTTCCCTGGAGTTAAAACATAGGCTCTACCACTGGAGACTAGTCCATGGGAGTGAATGGGACTTTCCTCTACCAACTATGGTCTGTTCCCAATCAGACAGCTGCCATCTGTTTGTCTGCCTGCCTTCATCCTTACTACTAGCCAGGGGGTGGCCTTAGCTATCAGCTCCCACCTCATTATTCTCAGTGTTGCTTTTGCAGAACTCATGATGGGGACAAAATCAGAATTAGCCAGCTCAGCCTGTCATTGGCTCTGGAGCCACTTACTGTTTGAATTCCTTGCCTTCTGCCCTATCAGTCCCAAAGGGCATCAACACCCTTTCCCATGATATCCTACACCCTTTCCCCTTCACAATCACCCTGCTAAGAAAACAAACACTCAGCATTATTTCACCACAGAGTATGCTCAGTCCTCAATGGATTGTTTTAGGTTCCCACAGCCCCTTGTGGGTCTGTCCGTCCCACTAAATATTTTTGGTGCTTATGCTGATTTCTCCCTGTGCATGTACAATGCCCCTTCTGGCTACATAATTCTTGACACTTGGAGGATGCATTTCTGTTAGTATATAGCAGGGGTGGTGAACCGATGGTCCCCCAGGTGTTTCTGGACTACATATCCCATCATCCCTGATTATCAGTGATGCTGGCTGAGGCTGATGGTGGCTGAAGTCCAATAACAAAAAGGCTACTGGTTCTCCATCCCTGGGATATAGGGTGCAAACAGGTCATGTACCCCTAATCAGGGGGTCCATGAGTTGATTGAGTCAACCAAGTTGAGGACCACCTGCCACACCCTTGATCTGGTCCTGAATTAATTTTGGGAAGGGGCTAATGTTTAATTACATATGGCTGGGGGGGAGGAGGAGAAATTAGATCTCTTTCTGCCTCACCATTCTTGACCAACAGCAGGGATGGGGGTCAGTTCTTCAGGGTGCTCCACAAGCAGGTTCTCTGAAAAGCCATTTTCAAAGGAAAATCCTGTGGAAAGCAGGGGTGGCACCTCCTTTGAAGAGAGGCACAGCCCCTGCATAATGTTCTTTTGCAAACTCCTGCTCTAGGTGGAGGCCTCTTGCAAAGGAGCTCCATGCACCACACAGGACTGATGCCTCCACTGATGGATCCTGTGTGCTGCTGCTTCAGGAACAGGTCTCATGCAGGAAGGACTGGCAGGTGGCAGACACCTACCTTTTCCCAGAAAGACACAGTCCATGGTCAGGGTGGGGTTATTGTGGGGGGTTTCCCACCCAGTGCCTGCCTATCCTCCCTGTCTGACATCCCATAGCCTGATGGCCATGGATGCCATCCGACCCAACCTGAAGTGATCCATGGCTGTACCGAAGTCACCCAAATATGGCTGATCTGGGTCATGCATCAGGCAAATCTGTTGCACAGCCCTCGGTGCAATCCATAGTCTGCACTCTTTCACTTGTGAGGCTTGTTATGCATTGCAAACCAGAAACACAAGACCCCACTTGTACAAAAAATGAAGAAAGAATATGGGCTGCATACCCTTGGTTCTCAAGGTCCTTTGGTTCCATGGATTTATCCCCAGTGCCCTCTACCCTATAAAGAGCATTATTCAGAATAGCGGTGCGCACAAGCCACTAAGAAAGATAGTATCACAATGACATTCAAAGCAGCAAGCTTTTATTCATTCAAAATCCAGTTAAAACTATCCAGTTTTAACTCAATCAAATTAACTCAACCAAACTGATGAACTTGATCCAGTCTTACCAGCTTTTCAAAGCCTGGTACTCATTTACACCTCCAGTGTACACGTACACACACACACACACCCTCCTTGGCCCTAGGGAATCCCACCTCCTACCTCCACTGTGGGAACCACTGCTCTACACTAATAAATTCATTTTCGCTTGTCTTTTGTATATGGCTTGTACCTAGCCCGCTATGATTGCATCAGTGGCATGTTGCATAATACACCCAACAGAAACAGAAACAAGAAAAACTTGGGAATTTTTGATCATCTCTCCTGTAACCATCCACCCAACCATTACTCAACCACTTGCTGGGAATTATGAATGAGAAGTTGCACTAGCTTTCCATCCTCAGAGGTCCCTTAGGGTAGGAAGTGCACTCCCTTCTCCTTCATTATTACTAAAATAATCTAGGTCTCTTGTGCATGAGTCAGCTTCTTTATGAGCTGCGGTAAAAAACAAAGACAATAACCTATGGAAAATGTGTGTGTGTATGTGTGTGTGTGTGTGTGTGTGAGAGAGAGAGAGAGAGAGAGAGAGAGAGAGCTTACATTGCCGCCTCCTTCTACCGCTGTGCAGAACTCCGTCATAAACATCTGGTCCTCTTCCAACCAGGAAGGAGCGTCAAAGATCAAAATGCTGTAAGGTTTCCATAGAATTGCAGGATTGCTTAGATTGGGAGGAAGCAGGTAAAAAATATGGAAAGTCTTGCTGAATGCCGACCAAAATATTTTTCTCAGCTCAGACCAGCAAGGCAGCTTAGTGACTGCAAAGGAATTCAGTCATGTGTTCCTCAAATCCTGTGGTTTGGCTTCCAAAGGGGCCCTCTTGATAGTTCCACCACCCTCGGACATTAAGGGGGTGGCAGCCTGGGAAAAGGCATTCTTTGTGGCAGCCCCTAAACTGTGGTATTCCTTCCCCCATACAGGTGCATCTGGAGCTTTCATTATGTAGTTCTTGCTTCTTTTATCTTTCTTTATTTTGACACTTGGGTAGAGATTGGGGAATGGTTCAGTTCAGGTCAGATTTAAAGGCAATTCTACCTAATTCATATTTCTCCAAACAACACAAACTGGAACACAAGAAAAGCCCTGTAGGATCAGGCCAAAGGCCCACCTAGTCTAGCATCCTCTTCTCACACTGGTTCCTCCCCACTCACCCACACTTTGTAGCCTAAAGTGGTATAGAAGATACAGATTACGGCTCTCAATCTCTCTTGGTTGGAAGGGCAGGGTTCCTCTGAGTGGGTCCTTAAATGGCAAGGAGAGCTGCTATCTTGTAATTAATTGTGGCAATTAATCTGTAATTAATCTATGTCAACAAGATGCCTCTGACCATTTCAGTTTTTCCTTTACAACCTGCTTGCAAGCAACCATTGTAAACCTACAAGCATTCGGCAAAGTTCTGCAGCACTTGTTTATCTGCCTGTGTCAAAGCTTTTTGCTGTTCTGTAATGTGGATAAACTGTGCTGACTTTGTGCCCTTCTACAGATTTTTCTTATTATTGTCTGAAGGCTGAACATAGAAGAAAAATCCATGGCTTCCTTAACAGGAGACACATCTCAGCTTCAAGAGACTTGGCCTGCAAATCCTCACCTTTTTTTCTACTGGATCTTTTTCAGGGCCTCCTGCCGCCTCTTGCTGGGCACTCTTAACTCCTGTGAACGGCTGCATATGAAATCAGTAGTGTTATTTTTAGCTCCCTCTCCTCTGGCTCCCAGTGCTTTAACAGCACACAAATCATAGTGGGAGGCCCTTTTCAGCCTGAGAGCCACATTCCCTTCTGGGCAAACCAACTGGGGTCCACATGTCAGTGGTGGATAGGGCCAGAGGGGAAAATGGATGGAACAATGAATGTAAATTTTATCTTTGTGCCTTACTGTAGTTTATACACACATTCACACAGAACTTTATACCCTCCCTCCAGATAAGCAAGAGACAATCCTGAGTCAGATGGAGCAATTGTCTGACTTGCTATATGGCAGCTAAGTGAAATCTTACACAGCTCCAGCCAGCTTTGCAATGTCTCTCCATTCCTTTGAAAGCCTCATTTTGCTTGTGTTTCATTAATCACAGCTTGTCACCAACACACTCTGGTTGGTCTTAGGGGTGCCACCTTGGGGGTGGGTGCTAAGCTCTTTGGGCCCCTGAATAGTATTTCAGGGAGGGGAGGCTGAACGTTGAGATGTGGCTTCTGTGGCCAGCTTCTTCTCCTCCTGCTGCTGCAGCGGAAAGAGGCCCTGGCTCTTCCCAATGTCACACTGAGCATTGTGCACATGACATTGCGCACGGCACATGTAATGCTCGGGACACTCAGCACACAGGACATCACACACACTATGTTCTGCACGACGCCAGAAGGAGCCAGGGCCTCTTTCAGCAGCAGGAAAAGCCAGTGCTCGGGCTGCTCAGCGCTCATCACTTGGGATGCTCAACATGCACCGCTGAGGGTGCTCAGCATGCGAGCGACTTCGCACACACAAGCAACACAAGTGGCATGTGTTGCACACGCAACACCAGCTGCCCCAATCTGCTTCATAAGTTGGAGTGTATGGTTGGTCTTCACCATGACCAGTTTGAAAGTAACCATATTCAAACCATGGATTGTGAAGCTGGCTTGTTTCAACAGGCAATAGTTAAGATCAGTGGCGTAGCGTGGGGGGTGCAGGGGGGGCCGGCCACACTGGGCGAAACATCTGGGGGTTAGGGGATGCAAATCCATGGGTCAGGGGGTGCAAATCCACAGGTTAGGGGGCGCAAATTACTTGCCGTGCTGACAACCCACGCTACGCCACTGGTTAAGATTAACCAGAGTTTATTGCTTGAATGCAGTGTTTGGGGTTAGGAGAGGTGTAGTACCTCTGGTGAAGGCCGTCATGCTCCTTCTGGGGTTGTTTGCTCACCTTTTCTCCCCAACCCTGCACTCATCTCTCACCTATAGTGGCCACACCTCAGGAAACGGCTTTGACTGAGCAGCTAAAGCAGGTGAGGGTAGCCAATGGTTCTCAAACCCTTGGTGAGTTAGGGACTTCCCCTGCATGCAAAGACAAGCTCTGGTGGACTTAGTGGATGAGACAAATAATGGGTCTACAGGGGTCAGCAAACTTTTTCAGCAGGGGGCTGGTCCACTGTCCCTCAGACCTTGTGGGGGGCTGGACTATATTTTGGAAAAATAAATAAATGGAAAAATTCCTATTCCCCACAAATAACCCAGAGATGCATTTTAAATAAAAGGACACATTCTATTAATGTAAAAACATGCTGATTCCTGGACCGTCCGCGGGCCGGGCTGAGAAGGTGATAGGACCGGATCTGGCCCCCAGGCCTTAGTTTGCCTACCCATGGTCTAGGTGGTAGTTTCTGCATATGCTGTAGAGAGAAGTGAGTGGCAGATGGGACTTATCACCTGGGAAGGTAGCCCGTACAGTGGTACCTTGGGTTAAGAATTTAATTCGTTCTGGAGGTCTGTTCTTAACCTGAAACTATTCTTAACCTGAGCTACCTCTTTTAGCTAATGGGGCCTCCCACTGCCGCTGCGCCGTTATCATGCAGTTTCTGTTCTCATCCTGAAGCAGAGTTCTTAACCCGAGCTACTATTTCTGGGTTAGCGGAGTCTGGAACCTGAAGCGTCTGTAACCTGAGTTACCACTGTATAGAAATAAAACTCTGATCCTAAACCTCCAATGCCTTGCAGGAGAAAACTTATGGGAGTAAACTGTGAGAAAAATATATACCCATTGCCTTGTGGGACATATTTAGGAGAAGAAAAGACTAAGGAATAAATCCTACACAAATCCAGAGTGGAGACCCTAAGACAGTTGGGTGGTGCCATGTACGCCTCCTTCTGGCAACTCCTGCAGCCAAGCTGGTTCCAAACATATTGCTCTGCTTTCCTCTGGACCACATCAGCGACACCAAGTGGGGGTCTTGTCGTCTGGGCAGCCCAAGCCCTCCAAACTCACTGCCCAGGCTTGGGCTTCAGAAGGTTCACTTTGGTGCTGCTAACGCAGCAAAAACAACACAAGAGGCAACAGTTATAAATTACTGGTCTCTGCAGCCACAGCAGGCGCTGCAATTCCCCAGTGGTTTGACTTCACCCCGAGGCACACTTGAGACAGACAGATGCCAACATTTGTTTGAACATGGCTCATGGGTCACTATGTCTTTTCATCAAGCTACTGGAACAGGCCACAAGTATTTCAGTATTTCTGCTTTAATGTTTTACTAGATTCTTATTGTATTTTGATGCGATATACTGGTTTTTTGCTTGTAACTTGTGTGAACCACGTAAGAGATTATATTATAATAAGCAGTAGAGAAGTTATTAAAATGAATCAGTGATCAAGGTTATAAGTATTTAAAAAATCCAAAGTGATTATTAACAAATTACTTTGAGCCACCACCCACAAAAGACAGCAGGTGGTGTTGCATTATTTTTTAGTGTAAGGTCAAACTGGGACATGCTTTTATTACCAGCTAATGACTCCATACTCCCATCAATGGCTTTGAACACACCGCCCAATTAGCAATCTCAACTTCATATATAGATGAACAAATATAGGCCCATGAAAGATTTGGAGCCATAATAGAAAGCTAACTCCAGCAACAGAATAGGGAAGTCACTAAGGAACAGGACAAACCATTAAATGCCATTCATAAAATCTCGTGTGGCACCATGAGATCTCTTTCTGTCTCATACACACACAGAAAGAAAGAAAGAAAGAGAGAGAGAGAGAGATGAATGGGACATTCCATGCACAGTTCTGGTCAACTGCTTTGTCAAACTTCACAGTAGCAGCAGAAGCCCTTTTTCCCCAACTGCCACTCCTACTATGTATTTTGCTTACACAATCCACAGATGGGGCAAAGGTCACCCTTTTAGATGCCATTAAAAGGGGATTAGACAATTTTCTGGAAAATAATGGCTACTGGCGATGGCTGTATACCAGGTGCTCGGAACACACATCAGGCCTAGCCAGCAGAGCCAAGGATGCTGGTTGTAGTTCAGCAGCAACTCAATGAGGATGAGGCAGAATGCTTCTGAATATTAGCCACTAGGCAACAACAGTGACAGCCCCCTCCAGGAAGCTTGTTTGCTGGTGGGAGCTGGTGACGGACAGAACAAGATGTTAGACACACCTTCAGTCTGATGCAAGGCTCTCCTGTGTTCTAACATGCATGGGATGTTAGAATGACACAGAACATTTTGTGCACTGGCATCTGCCCAAATGCAAAATATAAAGATATAAGAGCCTACAATGTTATTTATGCAACTCCTGTCTGACTCTTCAGCTGACACCAGATGGCTCAGCAAAACAGAAACTGTTTCACCGCACACTGACTTGGGTGAAGGCAGTAGTGATAACTCCCGGTTGCTTCTGCAAAACCTCTGCAGAGCTTCTCCTCCCACCCCACCCAACAAGACTTCTGGCACGATGAAATGACTCGAGACCAAATACTAAGTCTATACTCATATGCAGTCATCTGCTTGGTGCTAGGATAGAGAGTAGGCCTTCTTTGGTTCATCTTTTTGTTTCTTTTTGTAACAGGCAAAAGCAGCACTTTAGCAACACAGGAAGCTTTCTTACACCAACTCTGATCATTGCTGCATCTAGCTTAGTAGCTAGATGACTGGCAGCAGCTCTCCAGGGTCTAAGACAGGGACAGCTACCTGTAAATGCCAGGGATTGAACATGAGACTTTTTGCATGCAAAGCAGATGCATTGTCAATTAGGGCTGGGCAGTGGTTTCACCAGCGATAAACCACTGAGTGAAACCACTGACATCACGGTCTACTCCTGATGCTGGTCCTGGGCGATATATTGATATATCGTCCAGACCTTCTGTCAATGAATTATGACCCTTTGGCTGCAGGTTCCCTTCCCCTACAATTCAGAGAGCTCAGGTGAGGTGCAGCAGTTGCCATAGGGAACCTGTGGCTCTTCAAATATTGTGAGACTTCAATCTGAATATGTCAGTCAGCACAGCCATTGATCAAGGATGAGAACTGCAGGTTCCACCGCTGCCAGCAAGAGAGCTCTAAGTTTAAAGGCATTCTTTAAATTATGTTTGAGATGTCATAGTTCTGCTTCCCCAACTCACAAAGGGTCTGAAAGTCTAACTGTCTTACTCAAACTGGCCGGATTTCAGTAGGATATGACACGAACTGGCTAAGCCACGTTTTAATATGATAATTAAGTTTTCATCCATGAGATAAAATCAGCTCTTCTATGCACCCCATGGAAATCACGTGAGGCTGAGCTCAATGTGCCACCTCCTTGATTGCTTTTGCTGCGCAGGAATGTGTCCCTGAACTGTGACGGTGCCTCCTGCTTGCCAGATGAATTATGGATATTTTGCACACCTTGGATTGTGCATGGACCAGATACGAGTAGAGCAATTGATGTGGCTTAGCAGATACGTAAGACAAGAGTCACATCACCCACCTTACTCACATCTGGTTCTTGCGCCAGCCTGCAGACCTGGGAAGGTGACTTACAAGAGAATAGCACCATTGGAATGACAAAAGCACCCACCCATTCATTCAGTTAACCATGATCCTATGCCAGATGTGTGAGGGGCGGGAGAAGATGAGAGAGGAGTAATCATTTTAGTGTAAAGGCACCTATCCTTTGGAATTCCTTCCCATTGCAAATCAGAGATCCATCACCTTTATTCTTATTCTTATTGGCACCTATGTGTTTCTTGTCCAACAAGACTTTTGCACAAAGCTCTTTATCCCAGTATGTATCTCCATGGAAACTGAAAATGCTTCTACATATGGAACTGCTCGTTTGTGTATACAGAATTGGTTTTTTACTGTGGCATTGCTTTAAAACATTTTATGGGAAGCAATTCATAAATTGAATGAAATGAACACATTTTAATCCAATCACAGATTAAGTAAGACTTTTACTTTTCTTCAAACATTTGTAAGGGCAGGATTCTAGTTCAAGTTAAACAGGAAGATATACAGAGTATAGCTGTTCAAACAGAATCTACTTCAAGAAAACACACCATCACAAGTCATTGGACTAGTCTGTACGGTAAGACTCACAACTCTTTATGAACAAAACTTCCTCCCTCTGCTGGTGTGAGCTTGTCATTGGCCATAGCACCAGGCTCACACATTTCCAGTTTTAAGAGGTATACAGAAGATAGCATAGGAGATCCTATCCTTCCTAACTTTAAAATACTTCATGGGGACAGAATGTGCAATACTTATCACAAGTCTTACAATATTACCCTTCCATCATAATGCACTTTTGAGACATGTAACTAGTATATATGTATCTTTGGATGAGCTCCAAAAATGCTACAAAAGGTTCTCAGGAGGTTTAGAAAGAAGAGGCAAAAAGATTATCTACAACTCTCTGAAATAAGTTAAGATCGGTATTGCTTAATACTTCCTGAATGCCAAAACACTCCCTCCCCCCTATCCATTGATGCGATAGTTCAAATGGATTTCTGGCTTGATGTCACAGACTAAGTTGAGCAGGCTAGTCAGCACCTCCTCCCTGTTCTTCTGGAAGTTGTTCTGGAGAATGATCATCTTCTCCTGAGTCTCCTTTTCCACCTCAGTGGTGGAACTGCCATGGGAACCAAGAGCCTGAGGCAACAAGGGGGGGGGGGGAGGAAAGTTTATTCAACAAGCAGTAATGCCGAAAAGTACATTTCATACCAGGAGGAATTTCACGTCTTTTCTAGGATTCTTCAGTGCCTCAATCCAGAACAATTCTATGCATATCTACTTAAGCCCCACTGATCTCAGTAGCTTTGCGTATGTGGCCCTCCAGGCAAGCGTGGGGGCTTTCAGTCCTCCAGATGCTGCTGAATTGCAACTCCTTTCAACCACAGCAAGCATGGCTAGGGGGCCAAAGTTCAGAAAGTCCCAGGTTCTGTCCCTGAATTCCCAAGTTAGGTATGGCAAAGACTCCCTGTCTGAAACCCTAGGGAGGCAATGCCAGTCAGTATAGACAAGTCTGGGCTAGAGGGACTAGTGGTCAGGCTTCAAAGGCCACCTGAAACATGCCCTTCCTGTAATACCGTGGGGTACCTCCGGTTGCGGACAGGATCTGTTCCAGAGGTCCGGCCGGATCCCGAGGTTTTCGCAACCGGAGAGACCGCTTCTGTGCACGCATGCACGGCAGCAGAGCACTTCTATGCATGTGTGCATGGCAAAAACCCCGAAATATACTTCCGGGTTTGCTGCTTACGTTTCCCGAAGTTTACGTAACCAGAGGGATACATAAGTGGATGTACGACTGTATAATGAAAGGAGAGGTGCTACCCAAAATCCAAAATAAACCCAAAAACATAAGAGTTATAATTTTAAACATGTTGGTACAAATGACTGGAAAATCCACATTCTTAGCAAGTACTGTACTGAACTTCAACTGCTATTGACAGCATTTAAAAAATAATGTTGTAAAAGAATGGTGAGAGAAAGTGACCAAGCACAGGTCCTTTTTACTATTAATCAGTTGCAAAGAGGGACTCCCGACTAGTACAAGTTCTCAACCTTGCAGCAAACACAATTCTCATTTTCTGTGAAACTATTAAGTTACAAGGAACATGCCCTCATTTACATCTAGAAGCCCTAACTTTTAAAAAAATAAAATAAAAAATGAGAAAGGTGAATAAATACTCTACGTATATGTGTGTGAGTGCATGCCAGTTTAGCTTTTTAGGCTGGAGCTGAATGGGGGTCTGAAGAAGAGTGTATCATAGAACTGGGAGGAAAGGCAGCCAGAATGATCAGATGGTTAGAATAACTTTTTACGCTTAGGGGATGAATTGACAGGGGGAAGAGGCAGAAAATGTTAGTTGAATAACACATGATGTGAAGGAAAGTGGCTTCCCTGCAAAATCCCATTCACCTCCAAAAACATTATGGGCAGAAAATTGGGCAGGATGGAGAAGAGATTCAAATTCCACTGCTTTAAGATATAGCAGCGGCCATTGGCTTTAGAAAGTTACAACATATCCACTGAGTGAAGAGCGGTCTAGATTGTAGGGATGATGACCCTGTGCCCTTCAGATGTTGCTGGATTACAACTCATCATCAGCTACGGAGTGAAGTCCTAACAACATCTGCAGGGCCACGGGGTCTTAATCTCTGCACCAATAACAGCTGTTAAGTCAGTTATATCCCAGACTTCCAAGAATCACCACAGGGGCAGGTAGCAAATCTGGGCAGAGAAGAAAAGAAAAGAGAGGAGTGAAAAGAAAATTTTAGCTAGTATGGAAATATAACCAACCGCTGCTTCCTTGGCTTTGAAATCCTTCTCCCTCTGCAGGCGATATTGCTCAATTTCAGCTTGCGCTTCTTCTTTTGCTTGTTTCAACCTCCGGTTCTTTCCTTTTTATGGGGGGGGGGGGAAGGGGAGAAAAAAAGAGAGAGGGAGGAGTGCTCAGATATCGGAGCAGTTAAGAACTGTAAACTGATTCAGCTAAGTTGCTCTGCTGTTTTCAGATTTTAGCAGGGGGTGCTAAAAGAAGTCAAGGGCTATTTATTATTTACTTATTGCACCTCTAACCCACCTTTCCTCCAGAAAGCTCAAGGTGGCCTGCGTGGTTGTCCTCCTCCTCATTTTATGCTTGCAACAACCCTGCAAGGTGGATTAGGCTGGGAGGCAATGACAGGCCTGTGACAAGTCTGTCCAGTGGGTGATTGGGGTTTGAACTCTGGTTCCCCCAGATCCAGCACACTCTAATCACCACACCATACTAGTTCTCAGCCATGACTTAGTTACAGGCAAGAGCAAAATACTTATTTGAATGCTGCTGAGCTGTGACGTCAATTCACAGACACACTTATAGCCCCAAAAGGTCGATTCACCCTGACATAACATGTGTGTATGTCTCTTGCTACAGTTATGTACACTGTGTGTGCAATCTTTAGAATGCCACAGGTAGCCTTGATAACCTAAAGCATGCATTCATGGGTAAAGAATATAGGGCAGTCAAATTACAGGGCAGTGATGATATTCACTGTGTACAAACCAGGAAGATAACTTCAGTATGGTCTACATAGGATTACCTTTGAAGACAGTTTGGAAAGTGCAACTGGTCAAGAATGCAGCTGCTAGGATGTTAACAAGAGATGGTACCTTGGAACACACAACACTGAAATACCATCTACACAGGTTACCATTTTTGTTTCCATATTCAATGAATCCAAAGTGCTGGTTTTGAGCTTGTGTGATCCAGAAAATAATTTTCAGTAGTGGTGTCCCACCTCTGGAGCTCTCTGCCTAGGAAAGCTTGTTTGGCAGTCCCATCTCTTGTATTTTGGGCACCATGCAAAGACTTTTTTTCAATTCATTCAAGCTTTTCACAAAGCTTAGTTTACCAAAAAGCATTAAACTGTATTACAGACTCACAGAATTGTAGAGTTGGAAGGGACCCCAAGGGTCATCTAGTCCAACCCCCTGAAATGCACAAAAGGAGGACTGCCAAACAAGTAGGGTGCTGGATGTGAGTTTCCTAAGGAAAGGCCTCGGGCTTCACACCTCAGCCCCCCTCTACCTCTGCAGCTTTGGGACAGCCAGGGTTGATTGCTGGGTTCCCCCACTCTGGATGTAACCAGCCCCAGACACCAGTGTGTGTTTTTTGGGGAGGGTGGCAGAAGGGGAGATCTGCACTTCACACACCCAGGGTCTAGAAAGATCCACCGTGAAGTTGTCTTGTACAGTTGTTAATTTCTCCTCCCTCATAAGCCCTAGAACATATTTAGGGGGGATGCAGGGAGGGAAATTTCCAATGCACAGCCAAAGGTGCTTGTGCCGGCAAAACTGTTTAGCTGTGTAACATTTCCTCAAACTTTTGTACACTTGGGTTTTCTGCATTGAATATTTAGTCCCCTCCTAGAAGGGCACAATACAGATACACAAAATATATAGCTGAACTTGCAATACATGTCAAGAAATTTGGAACATGACACTTGTAGGCCAGCCCCATGATGTGTGAACCCAACTAAGTTTTTGAACATTTGGGGCTGACTGGAAGCGACATCTTTAATCAAGGCTTGGGATTTGTCACAGTTTCCAACATACAGATTAACCAGACACTTGCTTCTTACACTGTCTTTCAGGCACATGACATGCTTCCGCTGGTCTGACGAGCCAGCAAGTTCCTTCCTCCAAGCAGTCATGTTGGGAAAGATTCCAGATATTTCCACACACAAAAATAATATATAAAAAAGTGGATTAATTCAAATAAAGTAATTTTAGTTGAGCAGAAGGCTCCCGATTCCCAATAGACAAGACACTACAGCATATTACGTTTCTAGTCCAAGTCCCTAAGTGCATGCCAAGCTTTTGTTCAATCATTGCAGGATTACACAGCACATGACTTTGCAGGCCATCTGCCCACCACAAACAACTGGAGGCTAAAATTTGTTTGCACTGAGTAAACTAGCTTATGCAAAAGATTGCCCAATTCATCCAAAAGTGGAAGCTGTGCTTGGAGCCAAGAGCAAGCCCCAGCCCAAACTTGATAGCCTTTTCTTCCTGACTGTATTGTTGCTTCACTCCTGTGCTACTATTCTACTAAGATTAGCCAAATGTTCTGCAGGGACCCTAAAAAAGCATACAAGTTCCCCTGTAGCACACCAGTTCTACCTGCAGTGTTTGGGCTCCTTCAGTAAACAGGTCCTCAACTCTGCCCTCCTGGACTTTGCTGTAAAATAGGGTTGCCATACATCCAGAATTTTATGAACATATCCAAAACAATGCAGCCAGAAGCAGTGTCCAGGCAGAAATTGCTAAAAATGTCCAGGAAAATTCAGACATATGGCATCTGATGTCAACCTTTTGGGGCTATTTTCATATTTTAGTAGGGGGCGCAACCACCTATTAAAGATGTCAAGGGCTATTACTATTTACTTATTGCACCTCTAACCCACCTTTTCTCCAGAGAGTTCAAGGTGGCCTCCTCCTCATTTGCCCAAACTGTCTGGATTTTCACTGTTTGAAATATGGCAATCCTATGTAAGAGACCATAGCCAGGCATGTCCAAAATGCACACCACCCACACACCTCTTCTATTGAAGACTCAGCCTTTTTAAATGTTGTACTTGTAGTCCATTTTCTCTCTTATAAACACACACTCTTCATTAACTCCAATCCATCCTTTTCCTTCCCCACAGGACCCACCACAACCTACCTAACACATCAGCTCTTTTTCAAACACAGATGTCTAAATAAGGATGAAATTATGTAGCAAAGAGATAACCCTTTAAAAAAAGCCCTTCCTTTTTAACATGGAAGGAAACTATTTAGGGGGAACCAACAAAACCAGAAAACAAAAACACTTCCCCCCTATTTTCACTGATAGGGGTGAGTGGGATAGAAGAAAGGTGAAGAGGAAAAAGGCACATAAGGAAGCATAGGCCTGGAGGGGCCAGATGTGTAAGAAAGCAAAGGGGCGACGGAAGCATTGGGGAGACTTCGTGGGTAAGGAGGAAATGGGGGACATAATGAGGCAGGGGAAACACAGACATGAGAGAGCCACAGAAACATGGACACAGAGAAGGGGAGAAGGAAAGTTTTATTTCTTTTTAACTCCCAAGTAAATAACCCTAGTCTACACATACTAAACTGTGATCTCGCATAAGGTTTACCTGGCTTTGAAAAGGCGGTGCCACAGTTCTGGCAGCATCCCAGAGCCCTTGCACCGCCCTCCAAAAGTCAGACAAAATGGACGAACCAGTAATCTTTCATAAAATGGTGCCTTTGCGAGGTTGACGCCCCAAGTGGATTTTCTCAATTGTGCGCCAACTCAGCTCAGCACCGGTGCAGAGAAACTGCTAGTAGCGCTCTGTGAAGGAAAATTCAGGGTTCTGGCAGGGTCCTAGAGCCCTTCCCTCCTTCTGAAAGCTGGGCAATTAATAGGCTTCTTGTGCCTGAGCTCTGGCAGCATCCCACTGCCCTACCAGTCAGACAAAATGGACGGACTTTGTAATCTTTCATAAAATGGCGCCTGTGTGAGGTCATTATCTGGCGCCCCGACATGGATCTTCTCAATTATGGATCTTATTAATTTTGTACCACCTCTGCCCTCTGCCCTGTGCAGAAGAGCTGCCGGGACTGCTCTGGGAAGAAAGCTCCAGGGCTCTGGCAGGGTCCTAGAGCCCTTCATTCCTTCCCAAACTAGGTAAGCACTAATTAGGCTTCCAGCTTTGGGAGGGTGGTGTGAGGGTTCTGGGATGCTGCTAGAGCCATGGCACCACCTTCAGTGGTGCAAAACTGAAAGTGCTAAATATTTCATGGAAGATTTCAAAGTCTGTCCATTTTATCTGGCTTTGGGAGGTCAGCTAGAGGGCTCTCGCAGCATCCCAGAATGGCCATCACTTTTAATCAGCTGGACAAGGTGTCTGGCTCTAGGAAGAAGGCTCCAGGGCTCTGGCAGGGTCACTCCTTCCCAAACTAGGCAAGCACTAACTAGGCTTCCAGCTTATGAGTATACTACATAAACATAGTTTAAAAATGAAAAGGGCTGCAACTAGGGCTGGGCGATGCCTGGTTTTCAACATCATGATATGTCACTAGCTAAACATCATGATATACTGATATATCACAATATCTGAAATAAGGATGGAACTATGTACAAGCAATGACCAATGCACATAAGGAAGGCTTCATCTTATGATCTCCTTCCAAGCCACACTATTCTCATGTGTCCCAGCAACCTAAGCTACCTCTCAGCACAACAGAGAAACAGTTGCCTCACCTCACCCTTCCTTTAAGTCCCAAGCCACCTCACAGATATGCTTTGGGCCTCCCCTTGTCATTTTATCTTTGCACACTGCTGCATAAATACAAATGTTAGACCCCTTAAACATAGGCTATTCATTGCTAACCCTTTCAAACTTGAAACAGTAAGTTCTTTTCTCTGCCATTTTCACTACTGGGCTTTCCATACAACCACTGTAAAGTTTCAGCCTTGCCTCCACTGAGGGAGGGATGACAGTTCTTACTGACAGCAGATCCCAGCTTCAATCCCTGCCATTTCACATCCTCTGCCAAAAACTCTGGAGAGCTGCTTGCGGTCAGTGAGGCAATACGGACTTAGACCAATAACATTATAAAAACTTTCCTGGTCACCATAATTTGCTTACTTACAGTACTAGCTGTGGAAGAAGGGAAGCCTGTGCCCCAGCTCCGTCACACCTCTGCCTGCCTTTTCATGCTGACCACAGAGAATGGAGTTTTCCCTCCTCCGTGGCTAGCAATGAAATAGGCTGGTATTCTCTTAATGGGGCTAGTAATAAAATACTGAAGGTTAGCAAATTATGATCTTATCTGCAAAATATGGGGAATAATAAGTCTTGCCTTGCCATCCAGAACTGTTGTCAGGATAACAACTTTTATGCAACATAACATGAGAATTAGGTAAACAAGAATTCCTGAAAAGTTTGAGTGAACTAAAAAGTGTATTTGCATTGTGCCAGAAACATAGGAGGTGGCACTGCCAGACAAGCTTTGCTGAGCAGAGAGTTCCAAAGGTAGGACACCACAACTGAAAATTATTTTTTGGCTCACACAGTCAAAACCAGCACTTTGGATTGATAACCACGATAATTTGATTTAGTGCCAGCCATTTGTTCAGTGCTTTAGAATAGTTGTCTTAGCCTGCATTTTTGAATTCCTGTCCATGAATAAATACGAATGAATAAGAATAAACACAAATAAATATTTAAAGCAAATAAATAAAAATAACGGGAATAAATACGAATACATTAATAAATAAAAATAACGAAATACGAATAAGTAAATAGAAACACATCATTTAAGAAGGGATGAAGAAATATGAAATAATAAAGAATAATTGAATAAATGACAACAAACGCAAAGTGATATTTAAAAACAAATACCAATGAGTGAGTGAATAAATAAAAAGGAATAAAACTGCACCCAGAGTACTAAGCCACCCCGCCTCCTCCTCCAGCCCCGGCCCGCCCACTCACTCTTCCGGGCCTCGGCCACCTTCTCGGCTGCCCTCTTCTCGGCCTGCAGCAGCTGCTGGATGCCCTGCGACTGGCTGGCCATGGCGGTGCGGCAGTCGGCTCGGCTAGCGGCGGTCGCGGCGCTCTCCGGCAGCTCCTGCCGGCAGCTCTACTGGCTCAGGTCGGCCCTCTCCCTCTTCACGACCAGGCCGCTGCCGCCCCTCTTGCAACTCCCCTCAGGCAAGGACCGGAACGGAGACCAGCCAGCGACGCGGGTCACCTGACGGGGAAGTCAGCGGAAGAGGCCGTGCCAGGATTTAGTTCCTCAAAAAAAAAAAAAACAAAAAGAAAAAAAAATCAAGGAGGGATTGGCCAGTGTTGTTCATCCTCGTTTCCGGCGCGCGTTGACGTCACCTCCGGCGCGAGTTGGCAAGCGCTGCGACGCTCTAGCCGCCACGTCGTGGGGAGCAGTGCACCCAGCCATCTTCGCCTGAAAGCGACATCATTTTTTTTTTCTTCACGCGCCCCTTCGAACTGAGAATTAAAATTAACAGGAGAAGTTTCTTTGACGAAGAAGCCGCCCAAGCAAGAAAGCCAGGTTTCAATTATCTCTGCACTCTATGGTTTTCCTTCTCCATGTTGTCACGTGGCGTGCGTCACTTCATCTCACGCCTCACCCGTGAAAGTCCTCACTGCGCACGCTCGAGCTTTAGTCTTTTAAACTCCGCCTCCCGGTGGTGCGCGCGCCGACGTGCCGTTCCCTTGCCGCCGGCTTTGCCTATCGCTTGTGGGCGGCGCTTACTGCTGTGGCTCCTCCTCCTTTGTTATGCTACCTTCACCACACGCACACAGATCAAAACATTGCTCGACTGCAGTGCGCTGGCGCGAGTGTCCGTCCTTCCCCTCCTCCACCCTTTGCCAGGCATTAAAAATACTCAGCTGTCTCACGTGAGGAGATAACAAATGGTGCTCAGCCCACAGGACTTTGCCACAGCGAATTTCACCCCCTGGTTACAGCGTCTTGGCTTCCACGTTACGATCAAGCGGTGTTTACATATAAATAAATACACTAACATAAGTTCCAGATACAGATAGGTAGCCGTGTTGGTCTGCCATAGTCAAAATAAAAAAATTCCTTCCAGTAGCACCTTAAAGACCAACTGAGTTAGTTCTTCGTATGAGCTTTCGTGTGCATGCACACTTCTTCAGATACCACACTTCTGAAGAAGTGTGCATGCACACGAAAGCTCATACCAAGAACTAACTTAGTTGGTCTTTAAGGTGCTACTGGAAGGAATTTTTTTATAAGTTCCAGATGTTTGTATGTACAAGATGTATGTTCCAGATTCAGTGCAGTAATTCAGAAGAGAGATTTTTATAAACGAGAAACGCACATATTTATTTATTTATCAGTTTCATGAAATTCATATGTTGCTTTATTGTTAAAACAAAACAAAAAAGCCTTAAAAATGGGTGGCCCCAATAATGAAATACCCTCCCTAGGCAAGTGAGAGAGGAGAGGTGCTAGGGTCAAAACTATGCTATACAACACAATATTTAATTATTGCTTTATGATTTGTTTTCTTTTACACTAAAAAAAAAAAATAGAAATTTGATTGCTTTATATAGGTGCAAGATTGGTATAAGAATGCTTCATTGATGTTTAATACAGCAGCAATCACAAAAACAAGAAACCACGCATTCAATTCAAGCTTTCCTTAAGAATGGACCCTTTTCAATTAATGTATCTAAGTTACTCATATCCATTAATTTTTGATGTGGCTACTCCGAGTAGAACTTAGCCAGATACAACCCTAGAAGAAGACCCTCCAAGTGTCCCTATTTTCCCAGGGACATCCCTGGTGTCTCATTTCATGGGAGAAATGTTGGAGGGTATAGTTATTTGACTCTCAAGGTGTCTGAAGGCAATCCTATATAGGGAAGTGGGGTTTTTTAACGTTTAACGTTTTATTATGTTTATATATAAGTTGAAAGCTGGCCAGAGTGGCTGGGGCAACCCAGGAAGATGTGTGGGGTATAAATAGTAAAATTATCATTATGAAATATGACGTCCCTATTTTCATCAGAGAAATGTTGGAGGATATGTAAAAGTGTATTGCATGTTCATTAACTGCTTCCAACTCTATATATGGCTGAAAACTTTCTTGCGTCTTATTGCACCAGTACATAACAAAACTTTTCAATAAATAAATTATCTGCTTGTCTTCCATCCTTCACTCTTACAATATGAGTTGATTTCACCATATCAGCCAATTCCCATAATCTTACTATCCCATCTTTTAATGCCGGAATACATTTCCCCCAAACATAGCGGATTCTAATACAAGCAGCTGTTACCAAATTTATTTTTAATTTTGTGTCTGCTGGTTAAACCATATCCATATCCAAATAATATAGCTAATGTTCTACTGGAAATTCATATCCTTTTAAGCTTAATTTCATTTATTGCAATTGTCCAAAATATTGATCTCTTCAAACACAACCAGAAAGCAGTATCATACCACTTTTAAAAGTCATGGTTTCCCACTAAGAACCCTGGGAAATGCAGTGTGTAAAGAGTGCTGAGAGTTGTTAGTGGAGACCTCTAGTTTCCACAGAGAGCTACAGATTTCAGAGTGGTTTAACAATCCATCTGCAAGGGGAACTATGAAAATGTAGCTGGGGGTGGGGAAACAGAGGTCACTTAACAAACTCTCATCACCCTCAACAAACTATACAGTACAGCTCTCACGATTCTTGGGGGAAGCCATAGCTGGATATAGCCTAAACCATGCTGGTGTTAAATGCCTGCGAGATACTGAAGGATACTAATTTGAAAATAGTGCAATTCCATACATGTCTGCTCTGAAGTTCACCTCCCCACCCCCCTTGGGAAAACTATAAAAAACTCAACACCAGGGGTCAGCAAGGTTTATCTTGCCTGGGCTGGATCGGTCCCACAGAGATTCCTCCATGGACCAGATTGCACACATGCACAGAAGCGATTTCAGGCACCGCGGAAGTGAGTCCCTGTGCCGCACTACGCTGGTTTAGCGCAGTGCACGAGTGGACAGCTCAGTTCGGGGGCGACTCGTGGGCCGGTCAAACTACCTCTGCGGGCCGCTTCCAGCCCATGGGCCTTAGGTTACTGACCCCTGCTCAACACTCACCTACTCTGAAGCACCCCTACGGGCCTGGGATTCCCAGTTATGTGTAAGCTTTCTCTATTGAGTGTCCACCAAACAGCAGTTAAAACCAAGGGAGAAAGAAGCGAGTGCCAGGGAGGGCGTGGTCCCAGGCACACATTTTTTGTGTGTGTGGGGGGGGGGTTGAACCAAATGCCCCCACGCAGGCAACCACAGTGAGACCCAGCCTAGTGCTACTATCCTAGAGCTTTGTCAGTTGGCTGGGCTTTTGTGTGGGTGGGCAGGCAGCTTAAGGAGGCCTTGCTTTGCTCTGGTGGGAGTGGGGTCACTTAATGCAGCTTCAGTGGCACGGGAGGGACTGGTGCCCCCCTGCCCAGTGTGTGCACATACCCACCTGCACATATGCAGACTGCCCGGCACACGCACATGGGCCCGCCCTGAGCACTGACAACCGACACTACACTGCTGGTTTAAACATAAGTACAGTGGTACCTCGGGTTAAGTACTTAATTCATTCCGGAGGTCCGTTCTTAACCTGAAACTGTGCTTAACCTGAAGCACCACTTTAGCTAATGGGGCCTCCCGCTGCCTCCGGAGCACGATTTCTGTTCTCCTGCTGAAGCAAAGTTCTTAACCTGAGGTACTATTCCTGGGTTAGCGGAGTCTGTATCCCGAAGCGTATGTAACCTGAAGCATCTGTAACCTGAGGTACTACTGTAATTCTAACAGGTACTGCAGTGTGAAAGGAACATTAGAAAATGGAACAGAAGCACTGGCAGCATATTTGGGAAACTAATACAGTGGTACCTCGGGTTAAGAACTTAATTCGTTCTGGAGGTCCGTTCTTAAGCTGAAACTGTTCTTAACCTGAGGTACCACTTTAGCTAATGGGGCCTCTCACTGCCACTGCGCTGCCACCACACAATTTCTGTTCTCATCCTGAAGCAAAGTTCTTAACCTGAGGTACTAATTCTGGGTTAGTGGAGTCCGTAACCTGAAGTGTATGTAACCTGAAGCGTATGTAACCCGAGGTACCACTGTACTCAGAAGAAAAAGCAAAAACTGCAAACAGTACACAGAGGACTTTTAAATACTAAACCTGAGGTCTGAAGGTCGTAATTCTGCTGAAGTTCAAGAACAACAGATGAAGCAGAAATATTGTCTGTGAGAGACATTACAACACATGGTCCACAACCCCCGGCGTTTAATGCTAGATTATATTGCAGCTGCAAAGTGTGCTAACAGCTTGTTAGAAATGACCCCATTTACACAAAGAGCCAACATGCTCTCTTTGCTAATCAGATTTCAGAGGATTTCGTATGTAGCACATCAGATTCAGCTCCAGCCTGAAGAAGCTGGAGAAGGGCACTCAGCGACCTAAAGAAGGAGTCGTCCGTCCCCCCCCCCCCCGTTTTGTTTTTTAATGCACTTTGGGTGCCTTTTGCGGAACATTTGAGCTGTGTACTGACATCAAGAGCACATGTACTTCCCTGTGGTGGGTGGGAATTATAGAAATTCTCTCTCTGCACAAGATAATGAATGGAAAGGGTAATTTGGTGAGAAGAAAAATATTGGGAGCAGTATAATCAGTGCCTCCCCCCCAAAAAAAATATATGTTAAAATGTGCCACTTACTGTAATAACTTCATGGTGAGTACTGGAATATACACAAATTTTTATTCACAAATTTGTATAAAACATGTAACAATTTTTTTAAACTTCTAATTAGTAGCCACATTAATCAGAATGGGGGAGGAGAGAGAAGGTTACTGGCAACCCAAAAGACCCATGAAAAAATCCACATTTACTATAGTATCTAACAGTCAATAACAAGCGTGGTGGACATCGCTATGGAGGGAGCTTTGTAACTTTGGTGCTACTGTAGTGAATGCCCTGTCCCGCATCAACACCCATTCATGCAACCCTCTCTGTCCTCCATTCAAGCAAGAGAGAAGCATTATCGGAGTTCAAGAGACATATTCCAGACGGGCAAAAGCATTCAAGTCTGGTGCAAAAGTAGGGCTAGTGAGAGATGTGGTCTTGCTCAAGAGGAGGTGTAGCCTGGGAAGATTCCCAATGGTTACACAAAGTAGCCCCAAAGGCCACCTTTAGTTCCCAGACTTTAGGTTCAGAACCCCTGATTCAGTGCTTTAAAGGTTAAAAGCAGCACTTTTGGATCTGGATTGATGAGCACAGTTATAACACACAAATTGTTAAGAGAGCTGAGGAACACTAGTGGGAGCAAAACAACAGAAGTGAATGGACACCCTCATTCATATTTCCTGATCGTGGCCAAGGGTCTTTAGTAATCTAGGTTTGGTCAGAATAGACCCATTTAAGTGAATGGACCTAAGTTAGTTGTTTCCATTAGCTTCACTGGTTCCAGTCTGACTAGAACTGACACTCAATGCAGCCTATTCATTCAATGGTTATGATGGAAGTTTATAATGGGACGGGACAATTTGCTCTCCTTATAACCTTCATATTATATTAGGGCCTGATTAAGAAGTTGGAATCTACAGGTTGGTGATGTTGGCCTTCTTAAATATATCTCATTATTACTAACGGATAGATGCAAACCAGAGACATTGAATTGAGGCAACGACTGACTTGTTCCAAGTAACGACACAAAAACAACCCAGAATTTCACTCTAGGCAGCAAAAACACAATTCCAAATACAACCGAGTACTACAGCAGCCACTTTCTCCCCACACTTTGCTTGAAAAGGGGGGGGGGGGAGAGATAACAATTGGGCCTGCCAGTGAGATCATGCTCCTCATCCCTTGCACTAAACCAAACTTCAACTGATAAAAGCACAATAAAACCACAAATTGCTCCACAGACTACTAGAGAGACCTTGGTCTTTCTTCTTGAAAGCTTGGCTTGTTTTCTTTCTGCCTACTTTCTGCCTGCCTTGCAATGGTTTCCCAACAACCTAAGTGCTTCTGAGGGTCCTGCAACTGACATTGCCTCATTGTGCCATCATTTTCATTGGCCAGCTGAGAGAGCAACTGTGCAGAAATCTTCTCAACCACCAACTTTAGTGACTAATTCCCTCCCCTCGCCCTGTCAAAAAAACGCCAGTGTGTCTTTACAGTTGAAACAACAGTTTCCTAAGTCTAAATTCTACCACTCTGTTCTACTGCTACAGTCTTTAATGGCTTTATTCCACCCTTCCACCCTCAACTGTTACAGAGCTGTAATTACGCTGAGGAATGGCAGCACAGTTCACAACCCATTCTCATCCATTCTTCAGCCACTGAGCAGCTCAGATGCTGCAGTCATTAACTCCATTATCCCACCACCTGCCATTGCTACCTTAATATTACTCTGTCTGGGAGCAGTAATTAATTTGAGCAACAGCAACACTTTTCCTTGCCCTTCTAGCCTCCACCCATCAGTACTTCAACCACTGGGATACTACTACAGGGCAACTGAACAAAAGTGTTGAGTTACACTCCCACTCTATTGACAGAGCACAAACAAAAGCAAGCCATAACTTCTGTATGTGATAGAAAACCGTAACAGGAGTGGCGGCTTGCTGCAGAGATGGTGGAGTCATGGGCGGATTCTAAAGTCAATAATATTTTGACAAAAACCCGGTGCCTGCCCCTCTCTCTGCCAAGCAGTGGCAAGAGCGCATGGGGTCAGAGGCATGCCTACAGGGTGTGTGTCCCTTTGGAGAATAGAAGACACGGCAGAGACTGTCGTGCTTTAAGAAATAGGGTTTATTCGCCTATTTGCTTCTTCAGTCTGCATGGAGGAAGTCCAGATCTTACAGCATGCACCTTTCCAGAGGCAGCAGCGCCAAGTAACCTTCAGGCTGCTTTCCTCAAAAAATGGATCCCAGCCTTTCTTTTCTTTCTTCTTCCCAGAAACACCTTGCCCTCCCCCAGAGCAGTTACCCTGGAAACAAGCTGCACTGGGTATTGGGTGCAGAGTGGCCTTCAGCTCCAATATTTTTGAGCAGGGAGCAGTGCCATCACTGTGTGCCCTCCACATGCCCCAGCCTCCTCCCCAGCAGCCGAGGAGCTGGGCGGTGGCTGGGACGAGCAAGCATCCTGCCCTCATCTGGGGCACACCTGACGGCATCAGGTGACACATCATGTGACCATGTCCCCTCAATTTGTGGGGCAAGTCAGCATTCCTGCTGGCAACCTCCGAAATCCCCAATGTCTGGTAATATCTAGGGCCCTTGTCTTGTTAACGCCCCTCAATGGCTTTCTATTGTTCCCTTAATTGCCCTACCTTGACCAGACTACAAAATAGTTCCTTTGCATTGAACCATATATATATATATATATATCTCCCTTCCCACCCCAAATAATCTCAATCCTAGAATTTATTAATTTCTATGTTTATCCTAAGTCTATAACAGTATTCCTCACTATGGGATAAGGGGGAGTGATGGCCCCAAATAAGGATGGAAGAGAAAGCAGAGTTGACCCTCCTGTGCAACAGTTGATGTATGGGGAGACAAATCCTGCCCTGTTCAGGTACAGGAGATTCCCAAGCACTGCACAATGGATTTTGACAGGTAGGTGGGATATCCCACCTGTCGAAGTTGGCTTGTGGGGGTGGAGCCACATAAGGATCTGCCCTGTGGAGCCAAATGATTTTTTTGGCAGTCTATAATCAGGCAATAGGGGACGCGGGTGGTGCTGTTGGGTAAAACCTCAGCGCCTAGGACTTGCCGATCATCAGGTCGGCGGTTCGAATCCCCGCGGTGGGGTGCGCTCCCGTTGCTCGGTCCCAGCGCCTGCCAACCTAGCAGTTCGAAAGCACCCCTGGGGGCAAGTAGATAAATAGGGACCGCTTACTAGCGGGAAGGTAAACGTCGTTTCCGCGTGCTGCGCTGGCTCGCCAGATGCAGATTGTCATTGCTGGCCGCGTGACCCGGAAGTGTCTGCGGACAGCGCTGTCCCCCGGCCTCTTAAGTGAGATGGGCGCACAACCCTAGAGTCGGACACGACTGGCCCGTACGGGCAGGGGTACCTTTACCTTTTAATCAGGCAATAACTTTTTCATTTTTCCTGTTTCATTCATTGTACAATGTAAGTTGTGTTTTAAACACTATCTGTAATTTTATAATCATGTCCATTTTATCCACACCTGATTTTTAATTTTTTTTTTTACTGTGTTATCAAAAGCTTCTCGTGTTGAATTTGTTGTTAATGCTTGCTTTTCCATTTGTGTGTATTGTCTGTCTCTGTTGTTCAATAACATTTAAAACGTTGGATGGCGGGGAATAGCTCCAGCCCTGTTCTATTTATAAGTGTGCTGATACCAACAAAAAATATAATTAAATCTTTATTTTTTAAAAAAGCCCTAATGTGACCTATGGAATTACTGACAAAAGGGCAAGTGCTGGATCCATCACCACCAATTGATCTACTGTGGCTGATACTTACTGAAATGTTCTGTGCCAAGATGGACACATCATGGGGCACCTCCACCACATATGGTAGTATGTTCCTGGGAAATTACAATACGGAGAAAATCCTAGTTGTACTGGTGTATAAGACCAGCTTATCACCTTGTAATGTGTCTCTTATCTGACTCTAAATTGATTAGTGATTTCAGCCACCCTCCATGCCATATATCATCCTGTGGCACATATCACAGATCAGCTTCCCACACCTCCTCCAGCTCCATTGTATTTCCTATTTCTGGCAGAAGTTCCATATATTACCTTGAGTTCACCCCCTTTAAATCGAGGTTGGGGTTAAAACAAATACCTTTTAAAAATCCTAAACCTCTGATTGCTTCAACAGTTTTGGCCAGCTGAACATTTGAACTTGTCCCAGTGGCAGTCAGATGGTGCACACTTCTTCCAGCTTTTCAAAGGACTGGCATCTTTGAACAAGTCCCAAAGTAAGTATAGTCCTTTTAACTCCCAGTCTGTATATTGCCTGCATTTACTAACCTCTGAAAACTGTAGATGATACAAAGATAGCAACAGGGGTGATCTCAGTGGTGCCCCCAGACTCTTAAGAGTTTGGAGCCAGTGGTGGTGTATTGGTTAGAATTAGGACCTGGGAGTACAGGGTTCAAATCCCTACTCAGCCATGAAGCTCATTGGGTGAGCTAGGTCCAGGCCTAGATGCAGTACTAGGTTCTTGGCAATTTTCTACTGGGATAATGTGGCCTATTTTTCACCCCTGCTTTAAAGATCAAACCCAGCACCTTGAATTGGGTCTAGAAATAAATCAGTCAATACTGGGGCAATCAATATAAGCAGTGCTCCCCCCCCCCGAAAAAATGTTTAGGGTTATTCTAATTTTCCTACTCATATTGAAATACTGCCCCTCAATGAGGCCAAACTTAGATTCACAAAATGTTTAGGGGTATGTGTACCCCTGCGTCCCCGCAGAAAAAAAGTACTGAATATGAGTATGCTAATTTGTGCCCATCACCATTCAAGGCAGTGGCATACTATACCAGCTGAAGTTTCTGAACTGTCTTCATAGGTCCATGGAGAGCACCTTACAATTGTCTAATTTCCAGCATTAGATACTTCCTCTCCAGAGAAAGGAGTGAAAATACCATGGCTGGGTGGAGAATTCCAATTTGTTTGCATTTGCTTCTCAAGCACTAGTGATTAAACTGCAAAATAAGCAGTTTTATTCCACCTTTCTATTGTGCAGATCTATTCCCCACACTGTAATAGAACTCCTCCCCACATGGCACACTGCTTACTTGTGCAAGGTAAATTGGAGAAGCTGAAAATCAATCTCTGCTCTTGCCACCTCATCCATCGGCTCTGAGAGTTCCCCTAACAGTAAACCTTTGCCTGGCAAAACTTGTTTTTCACTGTCTGGCAATTGTGGAGGGAGCCCCAAACCCAGACTAAAATATTAAGCAGCTGCTAATGCAAGCACAGAAGCTGTAAACCAAACAACTAATTGAGTTTGTGGTGTGGGAGTACAGAGAGATCCACGTCACGTAATGAAATTGTGTGTTCCTGTAGACTTCTGGAATTAATAGCATAAATTAACCTGAAATAACCATGGTAACACAGTGATAGTTAAGAACAATAAATCATCTTCCACACAGTTACAGGTGGTTCAAGGGTTTGGGGGACCTTGGAAGAAGTTTGTAAAGCTGTGCAAAGGAGTAAAAGTGCCTTGGAGACATGGCAAACATCTAGGGGAAAGCCCTTTCAATATTCCCAGCTGTTTCTGACCCTCATTCAGAATCCATCCATCACATACAATCCTATGAGACCGCTGTGTAATTTGTAAGCACTTGCTTAACAAAACTATATGAAGTGCCAGTAGATTGCTGGGAGGGACAGACATGGGGACGGGAGGGGTCAATGAGTATGCGAGAAACTCTAATTACCTACTCTGGATTTAGAGAATCAGCTTTACTGAGAGAGATGTGCCAGCAGATGGCCTTGGCCTCCTCCTTGCGGGTGGGGAAGTATGAGTATGTGGGGAATATGACTGTAAGTGAAGAAGAGGGGAAAAAAGGAAGTAGAATAATAGAGCTGTAAGGTTGGGAGCGACTCCAAGGGTCATCTAGTCCAACCCTCTGTAATACTGGAAAATTCGGCTTAAGAAGCTCTTACAGATGGCCATCAAACCTTTCTTTAAAAACCTCCAGTGAAAGAGAGTCCACCGCTTTTCAGTATATTTTGTTCCACTGCTGAGCAGCTCTTAATATCAGAAAGTTCTAATGTTTAATCATAATTTCTTTTCTTGCAATTGGAATCCATTGGTTCAGGTCATACCCTCTGGAGGAAACAGGAAACAAGCTTGCTCCATATTCCATGTGACAGACCTTCACATATTTGAAGATGGCTATATTCTCTTATCCAGGCTAAAGATGCCCAGTTCCCAGTATCCCAGCCTTTTTCTTAGCCTTAAAACAAACACAAAAAGGGAGCAGGTACTTGGGCCCTCCGCTCATAACAGTTCTGCAGATGATTTCCCGAACATGTTAAAAACCTTTAGATATCAGTGCAATGTGGAAATCATCATCATCATCACTTGACCAAAACAGGCTGTTAAGTAAAAATAAAAAAAAATTCCTTCCAGTAGCACCTTAAAGACCAACTAAGTTAGTTCTTGGTATAAGCTTTCGTGTGCATGCACACTTCTTCAGATACAAGTGTGCATGCACACGAAAGCTCATACCAAGAACTAACTTAGTTGGTCTTTAAGGTGTTACTGGAAGGAATTTTTTTTTTATTTTGACTATGGCAGACCAACACGGCTACCTATCTGTAGGCTGTTAAGTAGTTTTACAAAGTACAAAAACCAGTTACACACCTTAAAATATAAGCATCCATAATTAAAATGCACAATAAAACAATCCCATTTAAACATTAAAACATCAAAACATAATTACCCATAATTAAAATATGTGTTAAAAATCACCCAGCAATTAAAAAGGGGACTGTGGTTGACAGATGAAAGGAATGCTTCTGCAAACAGGTGCATCTTCAAAAGCGAGCAGAATGTCAATACAGACGGAGCCTCCTGTATTATCAGTAGGGAGCTCATTCCATAATCCCTGCAAGATCAGCTCTTAATAAAATAAAAAACAGCCTAGATTTCCCTATAACTTAGCCAGGTTGCCCTCTAGCACAAATATAAGTGGGCTAGCTCTCTATTGCTCCCTTTCCTTCCTACTATTCTGTAATCATATGAGCCAACTCTTAGGGGCCGAGGGAGCTTCAGCCCCCTCCAATAAAATATTTCAGCCCCACCCCCTCCGTTGATGGGCATTGCTATTCAAATGGTTTCCATGCATCATATCACGTGATCAATTATGTAGAGGTGCAGCTTACCTGCCTTTCCCCTATTTTATTCAAGTTGGCACCATAGCTGTCAACTTTTCCCTTTTCTTGCGAGGAACCCTATTCAGAATAAGGGAATTGCCCTTTAAAAAAGGGAAACATTGACAGCTACAGTTGGCACCCCTGCCCATAGCTCTGTGGTACAGTGGTACCTTGGGTTACAGATGCTTCAGGTTACAGACGCTTCAGGTTACAGACTCCGCTAACCCAGAAATAGTACCTCGGGTTAAGAACTTTGCTTCAGGATGAGAACAGAAATCGTACTCCGGCAGCGCGGTGGCAGCAGGAGGCCCCATTAGCTAAAGTGGTGCTTCAGGTTAAGCACAGTTTCAGGTTAAGAATGGACCTCTGGAACAAATTAAGTACTTAACCCGAGGTACCACTGTATAGGAAAAAATGTCCTCTTCCAGCACAGACTTAAAGAGTTTTCTCTCTCATGGGCTAGCTCTGAGCAACTCAACTGAAGGGGAAAAAATTAATCACAAATCAGCCAGCCATCTCCAAGTGACCTTCCTCTGCTGAGTCTGTATGGAAGAAATGAATGATCACCTAGCATGCTGGTGAGTGTGCCAGCTCAAAATATCACAGTCAAGACAGGAAGGGATATTCCAGTGCACCGTCTAGCCTGGAATAACCCTTTCCACCCCACCCAAAGGTGACCGTTGATCCTTGGAACTGAGAAATGGTATTGTTATAGAATTGTGGGGTCCTCCCTAAAAACTAGGAACAAATAAATACTAGGATTTTGATTAATTGGGATACGGATTAAAGTACAATGGTACCTTGGTTTGCTTACGTTTTGGATTACAAACACATCAAAACCAGAAGTGTGTCCCCCGATGTGCAACCTTTTTTTGGATTACAACCCAATTTATTTTGGATTACAAAAAAAAAAAAATTTGGAGGCCCCATTGGCAAAAGCGCACATTGGATTACAACCTGTTTTGGTTTACAAATGGACCTCTGGAACGGATTATGGTTGTAAACCAAGGTACCAATGTATAGAACTGTGCCAAACAGGGAATTCAGGAAATTCCTGGGCTGGCTTATGCAAACCTGGCTGGCTGGGAGAAGAGCAGACCTGTGTTTCAGTTTGCATATTATTTCGGAAAGAGTGAATTTGATCTATCTGGCTTCAAACAAACCTGAATCAAATTTCTATCCCCATCCCCACAGTGGCCCACAAATAGGACCTAGTTTGTCAAGAAGAAACATTCTAGACTGTCTTTCTCTGTAAATGCTTGTTTTCAATCTGAAAGAATCTTCTGAAGCCCCATGAAAGCCATTTCATCATGTGAGCCCCTTCTTGCAGTCCAAAATGGTAGAGTCCAGACACAGGCCCACTATGAACAACCTTATTCATTTCAGATAGCATAGTGTTAATCTTCCATTTATCCAGGATCAAAAAAAGCAATCACTATCTCAGCAAATAGCTCTTTCAAGAATACATGACATGTGTGTAATTGACATCTAGCTAGAATATATATTAAGCTTGATTAAGACAGCAGGTCTCCATGCAAATTCTTGAATACTGGCACAATAAATGAAGACTGGAGGTTCTGAATAAGTATCTCTTAGTTCACTGTAGGCTCTGGAAAATCAGTCTTGGCAGCTGTGCCAAGAGGAGTAAATGGATTCTTTTCCAGCCTGTTGCTTCCTCTTCTCCTCAGAAATAAATCCTGTTTTTCTCTGTCTGAGGTTCTGCCTGGCAGTGATCAAACGTGAATTGGCTGATGCCCTCTGGAAATGTTTCTACAAAAGGCCAATGACACCAAGATTAAAGCAAGCTGGAATCAATTTTACTGCATCTGAATCAGGCTGTGCTCAATTTTGACCTAATACAGGGAGTTAGGCAAGGCAAATAGTAAATGGATTGAAGTTGATGGGCTCCGTTTGCAGCAAAGCAGCCTTAGACTGGACAGCAGGAAATGCTTCCCACCTGGGTTAAAATTTGGTAATAGGGCAAGATGCCCCAGAGGAGTAAATGACCAAGCATGTGACAGCTCAGAGAGGGAAATCAGAACAGTTTCTATTTGTCTAAGATATTGATGTTGAACTCAAGCTCCCCTCCCTACTGAACTTTGGCCTTGGTATCTGTGACTGATAGGAGTTGAAGTCCAATATTACCTTGAAGGCCACAGCTTCTTCACCACCGGGCTAGATGTTAGAAATATTGTATTCTTTAAGAAGGTTCCAAAATACATATAAGCACAGGTGACAACAAGGATAGACCATATTTTTAAATACCATGATAGCTAAATGGAGCCTCCATGGGTAGGCAAACTAAGGCCGGGGCCCGGATCCGGCCCAATCACCCTCTAAATCTGGCCCATAGACAGTCCAGGAATCATTTTTTAAAAAAAAATATTTTTATTGGATTTTCACATTTTATATAGACAAAAACAAAACACAGAACACCAAAACAAACATAAAAGACGACAAACATGTACAATTTCCTAACATCTTATTTTCTAACCCTAGTCCTTGACTTCCCCCCACCCCCACCCTTGCCTCCCTATTCCCAAATTTATGTCAGCAAGTTGGCATTTCCTTTTCCATCTTAATATTAATCCTTTTATAAAGAAAAACAAAAATAATTTTTCCCTAAGTTGGACCCCAATTCTCTTCCCTCGATTTCTCATTTTTTCTTGAATAATTTTCTTATTAACTAAACCCCCTGGTCTTGAGTGTTGTTTGAATTTAAATGCTTCCCTCCCTCCCATCCCCGGTTTGCGTCCTTTCCCAAGACATGTCCAAAATAACAGTTTTTAGCCTGGGTTCCGTACGTCCGAGGCTCTCAAATCTCTTTCAGTCCCTCTCCGCCGGTTTAGTTGGTAGTCCTTTTTGTCGGTCATCGAGTCTCGAAAGAGTTCCTTCACAATCAATCCAATCAGTCCATAGTCTCTTCCCATATTTAGAAACAACTGCTGAAGAATTTCCACAAGGCCTGAGTCTTGATGATAATCAAAATCAAAGTCTATGTGGAGGCCCCAATTGTACTTCTTTATTTCAAGTTCCTGAATTCCATAAACTCCCGGGGCCTCCACTTTCGTCTTCTGTATCTTTCGTAGGCTTAAAATGGATTTAATCCAATAGTCTCCTTGCTTGTGTTCTCCAGATGTCGGCTTCTGGTTAGTATTTTCCCACTTAACTTGTTCTCTTTCTTGTTTTGTCTTCTCCTCTTCTTTGTTTATTATTTTGAATTCAGCTGTGAGTTCTTTCTCACTCAAGTCCTCATTACATTCAGCAGAACTACTTGTTTCAGAATTCAAGGTCATCAGTTGTTTACTCATAGCTGTAGTCTGCTCCTGTAAGGTTCCCACCAGTGAAAACATCCTTTCGATTTCTCTCAGTATCTTTCCACCCACAGCCATTGTAATTCCACAGAATTCCCCCTAGAGGGAATCTGGTTACTTAATGTTCTTTTCTCCAACAATCCTCTGTCCTGTTATTGTTTCTTTGTTTCCAACAATTTTGATTCAATTGTAACTCCTTTTAATCCGGAGAGATCTTAAATAGCAATTTTTCCACTGTTAACAGTCCATTTGACAGCTTTGACAGCTGTCAAATTCTGCTCCTCTATACAGGCTCCAAAGCAGGTCGCTCCCGGGCCCGGGAGGGAGGGTTGTTTACAACAAAACAAAGTCTCTTCCAACACTCCACTCTCCTGCTCAAATTTGCCTTTCCAAATCTTGGAAGTTACTGTCTTTTTGAAACTCACCCTTTACAGGGTAGGCACTCCAGCTTAGCTCTTATATCGTTGCTCTGGATCGTCTGCAAGGGGGGGGTGGGGACTTCCTTTTAGCACACCCCCCGGTCGTCTCAAATTCAGAAGGTAAAATTTTTAAAGTTCAGTTCCAGATTACTCACGGGTTCTTTTTTTCAGTCCAAATTTCAAGGAAGGAAGTCAGCGCTCTCCAGTTATGGCTCGCGGCTTCGCTCAGCGGCGGTAGCGATCGACTCTCAGTGCCGCGCCGTCCCCCGTATCCCCTCCGTAGCCTTTAAAAAGGCTCTTCGCGAATCAGGGGGGGCGCTTAAGGCACCCGCCGAGTCTTCAGTCCGCAGGCTTCCGCGCCTGCGGTTTTTAAGGGTCCCCATGTCGCCGGCACGGCAAAGACCCATCCACCGCTGAGCCGATTCCCTCCGGAGCTCGGAGGGAATCCGCCATTTCCAGATCGCGCCAACCCGGAAGTCCGACAGTCCAGGAATCAGTGTGTTTTTACATGAGTAGAATGTGTCCTTTTATTTAAAATGCATCTCTGGGTTATTTGTGAGGCAAAGGAATTTGTTCCTTTTTAATTTATTTTTCAAAATATAGTCTGGCCCCCCACAAGGTCTGAGGGACAGTGGACCAGCCCCCCTGCTGAAAAAGTTTGCTGACCCCTGCTCTAAGTTATATATCTGAATACCACATTGGGAAGGGGCAACCAGTAGATGGTGTCTGTTGTCTTCCATGTCCTGTTTTTGGGCTTCCTGGAAACTTCTTGTTCTCCTTTACTGAAATGTGGATGCCGGACTAGATGCACCTTGGTCCGAAGCAGCCTGGTTCTTCCTATATCCTAACTGGCATACTGGAAGCTCATTTCTCTTCCTCCTACGTCAAGGCTTCTCATCAACCCCTTACTATTCACCCAATTTCTCCCCAGTGGGCTGAACTAATGACAAAGGGCCATGGGTGTAGCCAAGGGGCAGCAGGGGCAGTGGTGTAGATAGCTGCTTGAGTGCCCAGTGTAGTATGTGTGTCCTGCAGCCAGGGGCAGAGCGAGCCACCCATGGGGTGGGGCAAGCTGCCCATGGGGCAGGGCAAGCCAAGACAGGGCACACTGCATGGAACCTCTCCACAGCCTCCCCCTCAGGTGTAGGGCAGCTGAGGCGGTGGGCAGATGCAAGCCATGCGATGCTCAAAAAAGCAGTGCAGAGCTTGCAAGCAGTCCATCTCCCCCTCAGGAGAGACACATGGCTTAGGCACACTGCAGGCCCCCCAGTGTAACACCCAGTTCCTCCCACCTCACCTAGCTACCAGTGGTGTAGTTAGGGGGGCGCCAGAGTTATTTTTTTTAAAAAAAAATGTGTCATGAGCTCAATTTTTAATTTATTTATTTGAAAAACATGTTGTTGCCATTTTGTCACCCCCCCTCAGTGATGACACCCGGGGCTCCCCGCACCCCCCTTCGTATGCTACTGGGCAGAGGGGCAACTAAATCAATAAAAATACATAGCTAACTGACGTTCTGCCCCCCTAACAAAAGGCTCCTCCCCAACAAAAATCCTGGCGACACCCATGCTAAGGGCTGTTGTATACACACAGTGTTGACTACAGAAGCTTTGGCAAAGCTCTCATCTCCCACTGACCTCTGCCGTTTCACTATGTCTTGCTTAGTGTGGGAGGTTAGTGGCTAGAAGAGAACGACTTTGCCAAAGCTTCAGCTACTGTTCATTAACTGGGAATGAAAGGTTCAACCTGATGGGTTCAGATCACAGCAAAGCAAACACAGACAGTGCATATGGAATTGGGGCAATACAAAGTGTTAAGACTAGGAGTTCTTTCTCTCTCTCGGTTATTCCATCCTCAAGGAGAGCTGGTGAAGGGAGTGGCTCAGGAGGTTGTGTGGTCCAGGAAGACCCCAGAGAGGCCTGGGAGGGATCACATCTCTTTTTTTCCCCTTCTTTTTCTTTTTTAAATGATATTTATTAAGCATTTTAAAATTACAGAAAAAACAAAAAGACAAAGAAGGAAAAAAAACAAGGGAAAAACAAACAACAATCAAACAATACAAATCGATAAAAAGGGAGGGATCACATCTCTGTTGTAGAGCATCACCTGGGAATGAGCTTGAAGGGGGCAACAGAGGGATGCTGCAGCAGTGGTAGGACATGTTCCCCTCCAATAGTTGCCTCCAGCTGAGCCCTGACGTCTCCATCTCAAGTCATAGGAAAGGGCCACAGCTAAGTGGCAGAGCATCTGTTTTGCACGCAGAAGATCCCAGGTTCAATCCCCATCATCTCCAAAACTGGCTTGGGGTGTCCTCTCTCTCAAAGCCTGGAGAGCTGCTTCCAGTCAGGGTCAAAAATACTGAGCTGAATGGACAGGTTGTCTGACCCAGAATAGGGCAGCTCCCTATATTCCTAAGGCAGGCTGCCATGTTGTACACTGAATGAATCCTCTGTGCCAGGAATATTTCTCTTGTTCAACATCATAACATGTTTCTAATTGCTATCTCTGGGTAAAGTGATAGCATGGGGATATATATCATAAAAGAAAGAAGCTGACAATGACATTTGGGACCACATGGGAACATTAGAATAATCAGGCAAAGAGAGAAAGAACATCTGGCATAAGATCAGCTGCGCATCAAAATCCAGAGCAACTGGCAGGGCAGGGGCACTGGGCATTCAGCATCCCAAGTCATTTGGCACCAGCTCTCATCTTCGTTCCTAATGCACCCAGGATGATGTCACTGTGTATGTAAACATGCTCCACCAAAATCAGCTGGGGTTTGCTGATGCTTTGCTTAATTATTTATATTGCAGCCGCCTTGCCCCAGCCAGAGCAAAATGTATTTCTTTTCCTTTCTTCCTTCAGAACAACTAGAAAAACTTCCTCAGCTAATGATCTCTTGCAACAAAGTCTCCAGCAGAGCTGATCTTTTTAGCTCGCCAAGCCCAGAGGCTAAAATTGCAGCTGGCAGAGAACACAGCCTGTGTTCCTGTTAATGCTCTTCCCCCAAGACTGTGAAGGTCCTTAAAAGGGCTCAGTTTACATTCTGCAGTTACCCAGCTCAAAGCTGCTTTCCTCTGCTGCTCACTACGGGAAAAGTTTGCAATTAAGCCTTGCACATATGGATGGACTGAGGCCAGTTCAACGATGGTAACTCAGTCATTGCTTGCATTTCCTCATGTTGGTGGAATGTGAGTCCAGATGATGGCCACTAGGTCTTATGGCTTGGCTACTGGTGGTGGGAAAGCGGGAGAGATACTGCCAGCCAACTCCAGACCAAGGAGACCTTTGATAGAAAGCCCTCTGGTGAGGACTCTTATACATTGCTTCTCTTTCCATGAGTCCTGGCCAGCTGAACTAGCACCAGTGGTCATGGTGCTCTAAAGCAGAAGTGGGGAACATTTTTTCAGCCTGGTGCTGCATTCCTTTCTGGAAAACTTTCTGGGGACCACATGCCAGGGGTGGGCAGGGCCAGATGCAAAAGTGGGTGGAGCAATGAGTGCAACTACCTTTGTGCAGTAGGCTACTGTGTGTGCGCGCGCACCCACCCACCCAAGATCAAGGGAGGGGTGGGGAGATCCCCCTAAACCCTAGGAATAAATAAATAATAGGATTTTTATCAATTGAGATATGAACTAAAACACAAACTGCAGAGCTGTGTCAGACAGAGGATTCCTGGGCTGGCCTGGCTGGCTGTGTGAACTGCAAACCAGATAACATGAGAAAAGGTGTTGATGGGCCATGGGGTGGGGGTGTTACCAAGGTGATGTGCTATGTGCTTTTCTGGGAAGAAAAAGGATGGGGAAGGGCTGAGATCCATTTTGGGTGAATCTGGTTGCAGGCAGCTTACACTGCTGCCTCTTGGAGTGACTATGCTATAAGATCTGGACTCCCACCATGCATGCTGAAGGTGTAAATAGATGAGGAAACCATATTTCTTAAATATGGTCTCTGCTGCATCTTCAATTCTCCAAGGGGACACAGACCCTGTGTGAGTGCCTGATACCCCATGTGCTCTTGCCACCGCTCGGCAGAGAGAAGGGCAGGCTCCTGGCTTTTGTAACAGGCATTATTAGAGTATGGTACATTCCAACAAGGCAGAAATTCCCAAAGGGGGTGCGAAGCAGAGCCAGTGAGAGGTGTGGCTTGGAGGGAGTCCGAACTCACAAATACCAAACACAAAGGCCTGGAGGGCTGATTCGACCCCTGGACTGGTGGTTCTGTGTCCCTGCTTTAAAGAGTGCTTGATGACTTGGAGACATCAGGTAAATCTCCTACAAATGTCCTGGAGCATTCCCAAAATAGTGTTGTTCTGAAGCTTACTGGGAGTGTTAAATGGTCCCCCTCCATTTAAACTTCCCAGAGTGTCCCAGAATGATGCTACACAGGAGTTGCTCTGGGTTGTTGTAGGTAATTTTAATGGTGCCTCCAATATGTATGACACTTATTGGAGCACCAGAAAGAGGTGCCGGTAGTGCATCCTCTTTGTATGCAAAGTTGATAGAAAGGAAAGGCAGCAATGACTGGTGTTCCCTGCCTGCTCACTGCCTCTCTGTCTTGTAAGTGAGCAGGTAGGAACAGTGGAGGTGTGGAGGCACCGTAGCAATACTTGGTAACAATGACAGTGAAGCTCACTGTGGGAAGAGGACTCACAAAGAGAGCAGGGCCCAACAACGATGTCTTACCCACCCTCTTTGTCATGGACCAGTTGGACAAATAGGAGTAGTGTGAGGAACCAGCTGGGAAACCACCAAGGGAAGAAAGCTCAGAGCCTGGAGATTAGTGGTGGGACAAGGGAGGGAGACCTGAGTGGTGTCAGGGAGAAGAGGGAGAAGACTGGGAGGAGGTGATGTTAGAAGCTGCAGGGCTAACTGGGCTTAGTGAGTTGGGAGACTCAGTGGCAGAGAGAAGACCAGAAGCAAAGGCAGAAGCTAAAGCAGACAAGTGAAAAGAGGGAGGCCAAGATAAGTCAAGCTGAAGAAGAGTCGCAGGTATATCCCCTCCTGCTGCGGCAGGCTCCCCTGCCTCTCCCAGAACCAGAAGAGGTATGAAAAGGGAATAGCAAAGAAAGGCTGCACACAGGCGCAATCTCTGATTGTTTGGAAGAAGCCCTGGAGAGAAGGAGACAAGGAGAGGTGGGAACTTTTCATGTCAGCAACTGGCTTCATGTATGAGCACTGATCCTGGTTTCATTTCAAAAATAACACTAATTGCAGATTGATTCTGCATTACCCTGCAGTGTGTTCATTTGAAAACAGATGAGCATTCATGCAGCGTATTATCCCACACTTTTCAGCATAGTTTCCCTGTCACTTTCCTCACTGCAAAAAAGGGAAATGGATTCTTTGCACAAGCCCTCCCTATAAACTGTAACAGTGCAACCTGAATTTGCTGGTTTATGAATTGAGTCCCACCACTAATCTCCAGGCTCTGAGCTTTCTTCCTTTGGTGGTTTCCCAGCTGGTTCCTCACACTACTCCTATTTGTCCAACTGGTCCATGACAAAGAGGGTGGGTAAGACATCGTTGTTGGGCCCTGCTCTCTTTGTGAGTCCTCTTCCCACAGTGAGCTTCAAGAGTAAGCTCCTGCTTTGAACTGACCAGCTTTCTCCATGACACACACAAACACCCTGGGAAAAACTCCAGAGTTTTTTATATTTTAGACACTTCAGGTTTGGAACCAGGATCAGTGCTCATATTACAAGGAAGCGGTGGGCAGAAGGTTGTCTTAGTGTTTTGTGCTTTTCTGGACAAAGCAGGACTGACATAAATGGCTGGGGTGAGCTCCCCTAGGTTAAGTCTTGCAGGGAAATTCAGCACATACTGGTACTGAAAACCAAGGTTTGCACAATTAAGTTGGACCGAAGCACCATCACCCGGCCACTGTGATAACAGGATGCTGGACCAGGTCTTCTTATGTTCTTACCTCTTTATGTTCACTGAAAGATGTGGGTTGAACAAATAATTAATGGGAAGACATTTAGACTGTGAACACGCAATCTTTTATTCTAGAATCAGTGGAGACCAAGTACTTGGCTTCCCCACTCCCCTACATAGTCCACACACATTCTAGAGACTACTGCATACTTTTTGGCCCAGAAAAATTACTCCTGCTGGTTTCATTTCAAAAATAACACTAATTGCAGATTGATTCTGCATTACCCTGCAGTGTGTTCATTTGAAAACAGATGAGCATTCATGCAGCGTATTATCCCACACTTTTCAGCGTAGTTTCCCTGTCACTTTCCTCACTGCAAAAAAGGGAAGTGGATTCTTTGCGCAAGCCCTCCCTATAAACTGTAACAGTGCGACCTGAATTTGCTGGTTTATGAATCGAACCCCACCTGAAAATAGTATCAACCAGTAAGCACCCGATGGTTTGGAAGGTCCTGGAAAGGTTCCCCATTCAGTCATGATGTTCACAGGCCAGTCATAAACTCTGAGCCTCATCTGCCTCTCAGGGTGGTTGTGAGGATAACAATGAATGAGAGGAAACTATGTGCCTGAAGCAGATGAATGTTCTGACATATAAAAGTAAGAAATGGGAAAAGGAGGGTGAGTTGCCCTCCCACCCACTTCTCTCTTTGCATTTGTGAAACAGCGCTGGTTGTTACGGCAGCATTTAGCTTCTGCACAGCTTCTTTTTAAAATATATCTTTAAATCCCTGCACACTCACTTTGTTTCAAAAGTGCAGACCAATTACAAGAATGTTGGAAATGACTGGAGGCAACGCAGGTCTTGCAGTTCGACCTCTCTTGAGAGCGCAGCCTTTTGAAAACTTCATATTTTCTGAGGTGTATTTACACCCACAGCAACATATTCATTCAGGGTAGCTTGTTGGAGGATTTCCTCCCCTTTTCAAAAAGCTGCGTTCTCAGTACTGAGCCAAATGAAGTGAGATTGTTCCAAAGAAACATTACAAAGGCATAATTTTGCTTTACTCTCCATATAAACTACACACAGAGAGAGTACTTCTTTCTAAAGACTGGCTGCTTTGCGCTGTGCAATGCCAGTGGGATTCATATTTTGAGTTTCTCAGTATGCACAACCTAAAAATCAGCTGCTTTAGGGAAAGTAATTAAAAGCCACTGGAGACAGTGCAATAAAAGCTTAATTAAAAGCATGCACTGACAGTTTGCAAGCGCTAGGGGGAGTGTTGTTAAGTCACAACTCCAGTTCTGCTTTTGACTTTTGCCAAAAGTGGGGAGTAGTAGAAAGCTTTTGGAAAAACCTTGATGGTGCTCTCACTTCTGGGGTTACTAGCATTTTAGTGTCAAGGGCGACATTAAAAATATAAAAGTGGGGCCCTGCAATGAAAAGCTGTAGACTGGAATGTTTCTTGGCCCCCGTTGTCTCTTTCAAACTTCTATGCACATTTTTTTTTGCAATGCAATCTACCCTAAAACAATGCATTTAGTATGCTTTCTGAAATATACTCGGAGTCCTGTAGTGATTTCATGCTCTTTATTGCAGCTTGTGAAGCAGTGATTGAATTGCCCCCCAAACCTCAGGCTTTTATATGCATTATTTACACAATGAGTCCCATCTGACTGGCTGATTCTGCTTCCCTCCTGGAGCCTGATTGGTCTTTCCCTGCAAGCCAGTCAGTTGTTGCATTCTAGGATCCTACTTGCCTATTGCCAAGCTTAGTACATAACACTTTCTTTAAAAAAAATAATATTTGCATTTTAACTTTACTGCAATGCACACATCTTTGTCCACATTACTTCGGTGGAGAACTGAATTGCAAAATTCAGAGATATGAGAAAATCTAAGGACAGCTGTGCTTAAGTTTGTATTTTGCTCCAGAAAGAGCAGATAACGGAGATTCTTCTTTAAATCTGAACTGAACTGAGATTATGCCCTATCCCTATCTGAGAAGTTGGATTGTTAGATGGTTCCAGAAGGTCCCAGGTTTGACCCTCAGCATCTCCTGTTAAAATGAGCAGGTAGCATTTGAAGAGAAGAGCAGATAATATTGAGGTACATGGGCAAGTCTGATCTGGCCTAAGGCAGCTTTCCGTCTCATACACTGATCAGCTGGGAGAAGTGCAAGCGGAGATAAGGGAACACAACTGTCAGACCCAGTGAGACTAATGGGGAAAGACAAGGCAGCCACAGTTAGAACTCAACATGGACAGCCATAAATATTTATTCTCTACCACTGATGGTGACTTCAAAGGATATTTTGTTTCTTGGCACTGTAGAAACAGCAGAGACTGGACAGCTCTTTAAAGAAGTGCCTGTGTCTGTGAATGCTTTCAAGTACTCATCTCTTCGGACACACCCTCATTAAACTGTGTCTCTCCTTACATGTTGAGCACAGTAAGATGAAAGCCTCATCCATGCAGAATTCAATGAAGAATCAATGCTACAGAACTTGAGAGAGTAAAAACATCCAACTCATTCTAATATAAACCTCCAGGACCACTCATCCTTTCATCTCTGCTGGAGGCAAGCAAAGGACTGATCAAAACCGTGGCGTTGAGCAAGGAATTTGTATCACTCATAACAGGGCTCAAGCCAGAAGGAATTGGCACTGTACATTTGTTCGATTCCCAAGTTCTGGAGAGGTTCACAGATGACCAACCTGACAGCTGGTTGACCGGCCACAAACTGGTGCTTAGCACTTGCCAGAGAGCTCCAGGGGAGCTGCCGCTTCAGTCCTGAAAATGTCCTGACTGTAGCTAAATGCTTTGCCCCTTCCTGGCTCTCAGCAAGGCCCTAATCCAGGCAGCCACCCACACAAACTTCTTTTTCTCCCCCACCCCACATATTCTTGCCTGAATGGTAACCTTATGAGGCCAGCTGGGCACTTTGCCCCAGCCAAGAAGCCCACACCATCAGCATTGAGGCTTCCAGTACTACAGCTGGAACAATGTGGTCCAAAACACTCAGTGTGTTGATTCTGCTGTCTCTGTGGCATACAATTGTAGAAGGAGTGGGCACCTCTGCCTCTCTTTGTGTGCATGTGCCAAATGGTCCTATTGGCAACCCATTTGGCATCCTCTCCCTCCCCCTTCTGCAATGTGGCAATCTGGAAGTGTTCAATGAAATGTGCTCTGCTCTGTGATGGGACTGGAGGGATTTGGGGGCAAGGGGAGGAACAGGCATTCCAGTGCACACAGCTGCCTTCTCCCTCTCAGTGATCCCCACCCCCCACACCTCCTCTTTCCCATTCTGTGTTGAAATGCTTTCCAGTGCCAAGACTGCAATGCCCTGCCAGGCAGAATGATGAATAAATGTTTGAAAATGTAATTGGAGTCACAGGGGAGTTGCAACAGGAATTTAACGATAACATGGCATGCTGTCACATCTCTGATGCTCTGGATAATGAATGGAAATGGAAGGAATTAGAGACGACTTGGGAGGCATTAACCCGGGCGTGCTAAGAGATCAAAGACTTCATTTATCTCACCTCTCTGCTGGAATGGCCAAATTCACCTGCTGGGTGAAATGAACATATGTTTTATCTTCTTGATATCTCCTGCCCTGAAGAGGGTGCTAAGGAGCAGGCCACTGGCCACCTCTGGCCCTGCAAGTATAGCAGCAGTGATGGTTGCCTGGCTCTCCACTTTGTTTTCTTTTGTGGTAGCATCGGTTCTATCCTGGAATTAGGAATGTGTATGTGAAAGTGACTGCCTTTTTCTATGGATTAGTTCAGATTACCCTACCAACTCCTGACTGCAGGTCATTAATATGGACCGGAATCCTCCTTCACTGTCAGGACCCACTGAGGTTCAAAGTGGGAATCTGTGTTAAGTTGCCTTGTGTGGTGAACCCCTGAGATGAATGTTGCACCAACTGCCAAGGCTGACCACCAGACCTGTGCAGAGTGAGCTTGTCTGGGGTCCAAGGTGGGAGTCTTATAAAGTTATAAACTCAAACAAAAAAGCAGCCAGTGCCTGAGCCAAATCACAAAATGGTGCTTCCTATTCCCAGCCAGGGAGGAAGGACTGAGCAAAGATCGACATCGGGAACAAGAAAAGATTAAAGATTTGCATCAGGAACAGAGGTGGGAGGAGACCAGAAGCATATCCTGTTCACCAATAGGCCACTGTAAAGGCAACATGGGGGGTGGGGATTGCCAAGGAAGCCGCAGATCCAGCCTCCCTGCCCCAGCCATTGCTCCCACTGTGACAGCAGCAGCAGCAGGTCATGCCTTCCTTGGAGGCTGGATCTGCTGCCCATGGATCCTACCACCCTTGCCTCATGGGTGGCCTGGCCCTCATGTAGTGTTTTTGCGTGGCCAGAATGTGCTCTTGAACTCTTGCTTGTCTGGGTGGAGGGTAGACATGGGCTGTGTGTAGAAACGAGCCTATTGTACAAAGGTAAAAATTTACATTTCTTGCTCCACCCTCTTTTGCTTTTGGCTTTCACAAAATTGTTTAGAGGTGCATTTGGTCATTGGGGGGGGGAGCTCCCCCAAGTTAAGCCATGCTCAAACAACGAAATTTTCCTGTGCGCTGATGCAGTGGCGTAGCGTGGGGGGTGCAGGGGGGGCGGCCGCACCGGGCGCAACATCTGGGGGTTAGGGTGTGAAAATCCACGGGTTAGGGGGCGGAAATCTACGGGTTAGGGGCGCCAGTGTGGTGTAGTGTAGTGGTTAAGAGCGGTAGTCACGTAATCTGGGTAACCGGGTTCGCGTCTCCTCTCCTCCACATGCAGCTGCTGGGTGACCTTGGGCCAGTCACACTTCTGTGAAGTCTCTCAGCCCCACTCACCTCACAGAGTGTTTGTTGTGGGGGAGGAAGGGAAAGGAGAATGTTAGCCGCTTTGAGACTCCTGAAGGGGAGTGAAAGGCGGGATATCAAATCCAAACTCTTCTTCTTCTTCTTCTTCAAATTACTTGCCCTGCCCCAGGTGCTGACAACCCACGCTACGCCACTGCTCTGATGTGTTCCTGTTCCATTTGATCGCTCGTTGGCCCTGATTTCTAGCATGTTCCTTGGCCTTTGTCTCCTGCCTTGTCCTTATTTGGTACTGATTTCTGGCTTCCTTCCACAACTCCTGATTCTCAGATGACCTTGGGCTGCTCCCCGTGGTCCAGCTCTGACCTCACCTCTGACCATTTGCACTGTTTCAATGCCCTTTTATTTGCTCAGGCTGCATCTCAGCAACAACTCACCTCCCACACTTGCAGAAGCCAGAACACAGACTCCTATTGACGCAATGGGCCTTCTCCCCCGTCTCCTCCTGCTTACTCCCCAGCTTACTCAAACCCACTCGGGGGGAGGGGGTCACAAGAACCCTCAGAACAGTGTGCAGGGGGAGGAGAGGGGGATTTTCCCATCTGGCAAGCAGGAATGCTACCTATGACAGAATGCATCCCATTGCCTTACTTTACCCTCACTGCCCTCGTTTGCCCTCATTACCCACAGTGCTGCTTTCGTCAATGTGGTTGACAATGTCACAAAGCTACTACTATAATTAGTGGACCTAAGTTAGCCATGGCCATTGTTTTCAATGGGTCTTCTCTGAGTAGGACTAGCACTGGATACAGGCCAAAGGTTCCTGCTGATAACTGAATTCAGCATCAGCCTGGGCAGCAGCAAAGTCAAGGATAGTGATAGGAAGGAAGAAATTAAAACAACAGCAATGTACAGTCATACCTCGGGTTACAACTGCTTCAGATTGTGTTTTTTTGGGTTGCGGACCGCCGAAACCTGGAAGTACTGGAACAGGTTACTTCCAGCTTTCGGCAGTCGCGCATGTGCAGAAGTGCTAAATCGCGCTTTGCGCATGCGCAGAAGCACCGAATCACAACCCGTGGGTGTGCAGACGCGGGTTGCGAACGTGCATCCCGCATGGATCATGTTCGCAACCCAAGCGTCCACTCTATTCATTTGTATCAAAAACTGTCCAAAGTAGGAGGCTGTTTTGCACATTCATTAAGCAAATTAAACAAGATAAGAAGTTTTATCTCTGCTCCTGTTCAGGGATACCTAATATGTGCTAAACAGTCTTCTGTGATTGACAGAATGTTTACAGGGTGGCTAGGGTTTCCCATGGTTTTGAGCATCAATTTGAGGCAGGAGCATGGGTGGCTGAAGCAGTGTGCATTCAAGAGTGCAGGAGGCCTTTGGTTTTCTGCTATCTGGCAGATAAACAACGGCCAGCCCTGTGGCTTTGTGGGTGGAAAGTTAATTTTAGGCAGAAGTTGGGAGGAAACCACACCAGGCGCGTGATTGATTAAATGCCTGGGCTTTGCTTTTTGGCTTTAATCAATGGCAGCAGCTGCTGATTGTTTCAGATAGTACAAATCAACCAAGATTAAGACTTCATTAACCTCTCTGACATGACTATGGATTTCCATCTCTCAGATCTTTGAATGACAGCACCTGTTCCCTAACACCTTGTGCTGCCTGTTCCTAACTCTGCTTATGCAAAAGTAAATAAAAACCCTGCTAAGTTCAATAGGACACACTCTCAAATCACTGTGCATTCGATTGCAGCTCTAGGCATGTAATTGTGATCATCTGTCAAGGCATCCATGCGATCGCCATCCACATTTCCAATAAGAATTTGTTAATTGTTGTTTAGCTTCAATTACCACCATCTGTATACTCAGGAAATCCTGTAGCTCAGTGACAGAGCACCTGTTTTGCTCACGTTCAACTCCTAGTATCTCTAGGTAGGGAAAGATCCCTCTCTGAAACCTTGGGAAACAGCTGCCAGTCAGAGTAGACAATACTGTGCTAGATGGACCAATGGTCTGACTCAGTACATGGCAGCTTCCTATGTTCCTAATGACTATCTCGATGTGGGTGGCGCTGTGGGTTAAACCACAGAGCCTAGGACTTGCCGATCAGAAGATCGGCGGTTCAAATCCCCACAATGGGGTGAGCTCCCGTTGCTTGGTCCCTCAGCAGACCCCTCTCCCCCTGCTATTTCTTTTCTACACTTGTTTCCTCAGCTCTCCCTTTGCCATCTTTTTTCTCCTGGCTATCCACACTAACAGGGGCCCTTCCCTGTTTTCCCCAGGGCCCCTCTAGCTCTAGGAAGCCTAAGAACTGGTGGCCAACTCTGGGGCTGCTTTTCCTGGCCCATTGAGACACCTGGGCTCCTCTCCTTAGTTCCTTGCAGCTTTGCAAAGCCTAAATTTGAGGATGCAACCATAATTTTGTTTTCCCCATGTTCCTGAGGCTGTATTTACACTGTTGGTTTTGTTGTAAGCAATTTTGCCATTATACACCCCCCCACCTCCTCTTTTCTTTTTCCACACCTCAATTTTTCCTCATCCTCATAATACAGTGGTTTTGAAGTGTTGCACTGCTGCTCCCTGGGGTGCCTTGAATGATGGTGGAGGAAGCAACGGGCAGCGTTGGCCTTTGTTATTTCTTCCCTCCCTCCTCTTAGATTAGATGTGAGATTAGAACAGATTAATTTCTCTTAGATTAGATTAGAACAGATTAATAAAAGTGACCACACATGGCAAAAGCAAAGATTGTGTCATCTGCAAAGTGCACCTGATGGGAAAAGTAGTTCCTGAGCCCTGCCCCCCCCCCCACATTGCCCATGGACAAGTCAAAGGGGAACCACAGAAAAAATGTAGTTGGTCAAGGCAATGGTGGACTCAGAGAGGTTGAAAACCTCTGCAATAGACAGCTACTGACTCAAACTTGTGTGTATAAAAGGGTTAATCTGACCCCTGAGCTCATGTTACTAGTGGGTGTTGCTTGGTAGGCTCCTAGCAGCCTCTGCTTGCTCCCTTTTCAATGTCATGGGTCAAGGCCTTTGGAACTCCTTTCCACATGAGATTAGTCACACAGCCAAGATTTCCTTGTTCCAGCAGGCATCATGATAATTTCTTAACCTGTTTTATTGTCCCGTTTTCTGTGGATTGTTTTTAAAGACACCACTTAGAAATGCAAATAATTAAGTCGTATATAAATGTCTGAAATAATAAATAAACATGACTAAAAGAATGACACCCGGCATTTAATAATCTAAAGTGTGCCCGTCAAGTCTTCAAGGTACATGGCATGCATTCTTAGCAACCCGTGGAACAAGGAAAAGAGGATTTTCTTATATACCAGATAGCAAGCATCATTCTGTATGTGTGAATCTTTAGCTGAAATTACACCACTGATGCACATGAAGTAGGTATCAGCAAATTTTGGGTTGGGGCAGACACTCGCTGCCACCCTCACCCCTCTCACACACATAATTTTTGGATTTTTGCTAGATGTTATTGCATTAAGAAATAATTATACCACCCTTTCTAGTTCATTTCCCTACTACAAAGAATCCAGAGTTTAAGGGGTGGGTTTATTTGTGCAAGAGTGCAAATATACCTTTAACTGAAATTGCTGTGATTTCATCCTATCTGAAATTGCTGTAATTTCATCCTATCTGATAATAGCAATGATTTGGAAGCACCTGTTATGAGAATTATATGGTCTAAGATATAAAATAAATGTTCATAAATGTACCAGGCAAATACATACATAAATATATAAACCACATGTCTGAAACAGTGCAGGAAAATAATCCTGAAACCATTTTGACTCTCCCAAATTGACCTCAAATATTCCTCTGCAAGGAGGAAGGAAATGGGAAAACCTCCCCATTGTCTCTTTGCTCACAAATCCTGTCTTAAGCGTGTATCTGTGTATGAATAGGGTGAGCCTGTGACCTGGATTCAGGAACTGAGTATTTACCAACACAAAAGAATGGCCAGGATGCCCAGGTAAAAGCAATCAGTGACCATTATCAGCAATCAGTGACCATTATCAGGTCCTGGCAAACAGGGTTTCTGCTTCCTTCTGTGATGTATGTATGATGTTTCAGGGGGTTGGTCTTGGGCTACAGGGTGGGCAATTTCAAAAGTCATTGCACACCAATGTTCTGGGTCCCTCCTGTGTCCTGCGTGTGATTGTGAGCACCCAGTTGCAACAGTTAATAAAGATCAGGCTTACTAGCTGCTTTGCTTCTCAATATTCTTTGGTTGGCCTCTGTTATTTTTCTCCTACCAATAGAGAATCTACATAAGGACTCTATACAGGCTCTTGGGTACCCCGTTAGGGGAAAAGAGCAGGGTTTTTTTCTTATAATACACCCTATGTAAACCCTTGGATATACTTGGAAGACTTGAGATAGTCATTAAAGGGTAAAGGGGCCCCTGACCATTAGGTCCAGTCGTGGCTGACTCTGGGGTTGCGGCACTCATCTCGCTGAGGGAGCCGGCGTACAGCTTGCGGGTCATGTGGCCAGCATGACTAAACCACTTCTGGCGAACCAGAGCAGTGCACGGAAACGCCGTTTACCTTCCCGCCAGAGCGGTACCTATTTATCTACTTGCACTTTGATGTGCTTTTGAACTGCTAGGTTAGCAGGAGCAGGGAATGAGCAACAGGAGCTCACCCTGTTGCAAGGATTCGAACCACTGACCTTCTGTTTGGCAAGTCCTCGGCTCTGTGGTTTAACCCACAGCACCACCCATGTCCCTACCATGCAATAGGACAGGTGTAATAAGCCTGGTGCTTCCACTGAAGAAGACTAAGAGCTTGATGTTACACAGAGAACAGCCCAGGTGAGGCAGGAGCAGAGTTGCAGAGTGGAAGGTGCAGTCAATGTTACTCAACTAAAGACAGGGTGGGTTGTTCTGCAAGGAGGGTACCTGCCTAATCTCATTACAAGTCATGCATCTGAACCACAAGGGACCACCAACGGATACTGTCCCAAAGATCTCAGTGATCAAGCTGGGAAACATGCCTTGGGCTCAGAGTACCTGAAAGTTTGTAACTCCCTATACAAACTTGCCTGGGTGCTAAGATCCTCAGGTGAGCACCTTCCTTTGGTCCCATCAGTACCAGAAGCACAGTTGCAATCTTTGGGTTAGTGAAGCAATAGGCCATAAATTTACCGTTTAGAGAGATTCAGCTTACTTGCAAGGTGCCATGGCCACATGGCTTATAGCTTATTCCAGGAAGCATGAAGAGAAAAGAGACTCAGAAAAGGACCCCTGGACGGTTAAGTCCAGTCAAAGGCGACTATGGGGTGCGGCACTCATCTCGCTTTTCAGGCCAAGGAAGCCAACGTTTGTCCACAAACAGCTTTCCAGGTCATGTGGCCAGCCTGACTATATTGCTACTGGCGCAAGGAGGTCTGTGATGAGTGCCAGAGCGCATGGAAACGCAGTTTAAAAGTACCAGGCAAGGACATTGCCTGGTTCTTTACCATAATGCACAGGTGTCAATCAAATCTTCTGCTGAATACAGGCTTTGATCACTTATCTTGTGCATGAAGAGAAGCCCAGAAGTTCCATTGCCTGTGCCTCCCACTTGGCCCTAGGATGGAATTACAGTGGTACCTCTGGTTGCGAACGGGATCCGTTCCAGAAGCCCGTTCGCCACATGAAAAGAGCGTAACCTGAAGTGCCGTATCTGCGCAGGTGTGCAGTGCAATTTGTCACTTGTGTGCATGTGCGAAGCGCAATTTAGCACTTCTGCGTATGCACGAGCGGCGAAACCCAGAAGTAACCCTTTCCGGTACTTGCGGGACATAACCTGAAAAAATATAACATGAGGTATGACTGTATGTTGCATATAAAGCCTTGTTCAGATCCTTATTTATTTCAGTTTGGTACATGCATTGTGCTCCCCCTCTTAATGCTACATTGATCATGACCCCAAACCTGAAACATCCATATAATATTAGTCCACATGTAATGGCTAGAGATAGAATCATAGAATCATAGAATCACAGAGTTGGAAGAGACCACAAGGGCCATCGAGTCCAACCCCCTGCCAAGCAGGAAACACCATCAGAGCACTCCTGACATATGGTTGTCAAGCCTCTGCTTAAAGACATCCAAAGAAGGAGACTCCACTACACTCCTTGGCAGCAAATTCCACTGTTGAACAGCTCTTACTGTCAGGAAGTTCTTCCTAATGTTTAGGTGGAATCTTCTTTCTTGTAGTTTGGATCCATTGCTCCGTGTCCGCTTCTCTGGAGCAGCAGAAAACAGCCTTTCTCCCTCCTCTATGTGACATCCTTTTATATATTTGAACATGGCTATCAAACCATCAGAGGGGAGAGCAGGAGGAGCCTTAAGAACAATAAAAGGGTCTGTTGGATGAGACCAATGGCCCATCTGGTCCAGGATCCTGTTCTCCTCATGGCCAACCAAAGACCTATGGGAAGCCTGTAAGCAGGACTTTAAGCAACAGCTCTCTGCTCACTTGTGATTCCCACAGAGCATAGCCATTCTGGGTAGTAACCACTGACAGCCCTTAACAGTCTTGAGGTCACCCACCCATAGCCAGTACTTAGAAAACAGGCTACGCAGAAACACACATCTCCTCATCAGTTTTCTACACTGTGGTGAGATGTACTGGATTTCCATTTAAATTATAGTAATTATTTCCACATTTTCATCTATGCATATAAATTAGCATATGCACATTTTATGCAAATCTATGTCCTTTGTCCTCTGTTTTGGCAATGTAGAAGCTGCCACACTAAACCCAGCCTCTCATTTAAAGGGATCCAAATCCAGCAGAGATGCCATTCCCTTTCTTCTCCCTACTAAGGGAAGCGGGTAGCACACCCGCCACACATTTAAAGCACATGGAACCCCCCCCCAAAGACTCATGAGAAGTGCAACGGGTGCTGGGAATTGTAGTTCTGTGAGGGGGAAGCTACAGCATCCAGGTTTCTTTGTGGGTGGCTATATGCTTTAAATGCATGGTGTGCACAACGTCTACATTGTTTATCTTTTAAATAAATAAAAAATATTCTCCACTTCTCACTGCTGGAGGAAAAAAGGCAAAGCCATTTAAGCAAATGAACTGTCATTAAATTCAATAGCCATGCCAGGAGGTGGTAATCAATATGTGGCCAGGATTTTGCGAGCTTTTCCAAGCTATTAATAGTCTTTTTTTTCATAATCAATCAACAGATGGGAAACAATGAGGAGATACAGCAGGCTAGAAGCACATCACGTTCTTGAGTAATCTGTTAATATGATTGGGGAAAGCACACGAAGAGGGAATGCACAACCAATAATTAATAGAGGGACATTCTGCATTTCAGGAGTGCTGAATCTTTCTCTCCCCCCCCCCCCGTTTTAGTACAGCTGCTTTAATGCAACTGGCAATGTTGTATCATTTGTTAAAGCACCCACTGGGAACATGAACTGGTGAGCATGCAACTCTGCAGGAAGAACCAAAAGAATTCCTGGCACAGAGTGATACTTGTGCCAGACAGAGTTCTTGCCTGATTAAGATTTTAAACTGACAAACTGCTGGATTTGGAGTAGATAGAGCTTCCTGCTGTTTTGCAGGAGCAGAGAAAAAGAAGAGGCTACATACGAAGCAGAGAACATGGTTTCATAGAAGTCACAGCTCAGTAATGATGATGATGATGTTGTTGATGATGATGATGGAGGAAAAAGTTTCTTGCTGTCATGGCTATGGAGGGGGATAGTTCAGCTGCTAGAGCTGTTGTGCACGCGGAAGCCCCCAAGTCCAATCCCCAGCATCACTTATATTCCTATGAAGGTGTGTGAAATATACTCGTAGTCCTGTAGTGATTTCATGCTCTTTATTGCAGCTTGTAAAACAGTGATTGAATTGCCCCCAAACCTCAGGCTTTTGTATACATTATTTACACAATGAGTCCCATCTGATTGGCTGATTCTGCTTCCCTCCTGGAGCCTGATTGGTTTTTTCCTGCAGGCCAATCAGTTGTTGCATTCTAGGATCCTGCTTGCCTATTGTTCTAGGATCCAAGCTTAGTACATAACAGTGTGGTGTAGTAGCCACAGTGTCGGACCAGGACTGGGGAGACCTAGGTTCAAATCACCATTTGGCCATGGTTCTCACTGGAGTGGCCTTCAGCCAGTCACTTTCTCAGCCTAACCTCACAGAATCATTGTGAGGGTGAAAAGAGGGCAGGACCATAAAAGGAACCCTATACGTCTCTAGTTACCAAATAAAATCTATTGGGTGAATGTATTTTCTTGAAATAATGCTCCCTGAGCATATTTTTATCATGTCTAGCTGAGCTACCCTAAGGTTTAATTACACTGACGTTATTTATGAAATAATAGGGTTGTCATTGAAATGTAATGCATTAACATTGCTGTTAAATTATTTAGAGAGTGAATATTATAGAAAGGATCAGATGCTACTAAAGAACCTTCTAGCAGCAGCAAAAATGGACAAAGCTAAAAGTAATAATAATCAGAATTTGAGCCAGCTGGGAAGGAATCCATGAAAGGCCCTTGAGACGGAACAAGGGGACAGTGTGGAGAAGACATTTAGAGTCCAACAAGACCATGTGATGCTCACATCACTAGGAGAAGGGAGGGAAAGGAGAGACTGGACACCGAGCCTTATGAGAAACATGCAATGCGCTCTACGTGGGGCTACCTTTGAAGGTGACTCAGAAACTGCAACAAATCCATAATGTGGCATCTAGACTGGTGCCTGGGAGTGGCCGCTGAGACCATAAAACACTGGTCCTGAAAGACCTACAGTGGCTCCCAGTACATTTCCAAGCACAATTCAAAGTGTTGGCACTGACCTTTAAAACCCTAAATGGCCTCGGCCCAGTATACCTGAGGAGCATCTCCACCCCCATCGTTCTGCCCGGACACCGAGGTCCAGTGCCAAGGGCCTTCTGGCAGTTCCCTCACTGTGAGAAGTGAGATTACAGGGAACCAGGCAGAGGGCCTTCTCCGTGGTGGCACCCACGCTGTGGAACGTCCGCCTATCAGATGTCAAGGAAATAAACATCTATCTGACTTTTAGAAGACATCTGAAGGCAGCCCTGTTTAGGGAAGTTTTTAATGTTTGATGCCTTATTGTATTTTTAATATTTTGTTGGAAGCCACCCAAAGTGGCTGGCGAAACCCAGCCAGATGGGCGGGGTATAAAATAAATAAATAAATAAATAATAATAATAATAATAATAATAATAATAATAATAATAATAATATTTAGCCAGGAGAAGAGAAGATAGCCATCTTCAAATATCTGAAGGATTGCCACATGGAAGATGGAGCAAGCTTGTTTTCTGCTGCTCCAGAGGGAAAGTGGGTTCCAGATTTCAAAAAAGGAGATTCTGATAAAACATCAGGAAGAACCTTCTGGCAGGAAGAGCAGTTCAGCAGTGTAATGGACTCCCTTGGAAGGTGGTGGACTCTCCTTCATTGGAGGTTTTTCAACAGAGGTTGGATGGCCATCTGTCAGGGATTATTTAGCTGTGGTTTCAGCATTGCAGGAGTTCCAACCCTACAATTCTATAATTCTCAAGCTGCCTTCTGCTTGCATAAGCACTGCGGAATGGGATCCAACGGCCCTCCATATATTGTTGGACTCCAGCTTCTGTCAGCCAGCCAGCATGGGAGTTGTAGTCCAACAATATCTGGAGCAACACAGGTCCCCCCACCCCTCCTTTCATATTTCAAGAGTGAATTTGATACCCTTTGAAAGAAGGTGGAATTGAAATATTGTAAAGCAATCTGATCCAATACTCTTAGGAGCAAATCTCATTCTCCCGAGTCCCCCACCCCCCGCTTCTCGTGACAGTATGTCCTTGTCCTCAGGCCAAATAATAGATTTAGTGGTAAAAGATCCAGATGGCTCAAGTCAATGTTGCTGATGTGACATTCCTCTACCGCTTGCTTAAATAGCCCAAGCAACTCATCTTTTTTGTGGCGGGTGGAATCACACCAGCAGATGGCAGGAATAGTAATGGAGCAATCTTTTAATTCCATCTCCTTTACTTTTAATGGCTATTTCCAATGGACACGTCTCTACTGCTTGCAAGGAATAACTTTTCAGCACCACATTGGTGGCACATCAAAGGGGCTGTCCCTCAAGGGTTCTTGAGGGATACAAAGAACACTACTAACTAAATGATGTTGTTATAATAATTATAACGAATAACTATTATTGTAAGATTTAGTATTGGTGTTCCTTTATTTCCCAGGAAGTTGCATACAACAACCTGGCAATATACCTTGGGTCAGGGTCAACCCAAAGCATTTTGCTGCCCAAAAGGAAGGAGAAGAGGACATCCTGTTTACCATTCCATGTACAAATCTTACTTCAAAGGAGAACATGCACCTTTGCATCTGAGGGCATCAGCCTGGCTTAGTGGGCCCAAGTTGGCACAGACAACTCTACTCCATCACCTCTCTCTCTCTCTCTCTCTCTCTCTCTCTCTCTCTCTCTCTCTCTCTCACACACACACACACGTAACAGCTGCCTTTCTTTGCTTAGAGGTAGTTACATAAAGACTCATGCTTGCTGTCTTTGCTGTGAATAACAAGATGGAGCATCCCAGTTTACCTTTATTCTTCTGACTGATGGTATGCAAGTTTTTGCAGAATTTGGTCTGAATAGGAAACAAATTCTTGTGCATGTGCTCCAGCTCTTTGTTTTGGTTCCTGTATAGACAATCTTTGCTGTACAAAGATTAAGATGTTAAATCCCCAGGTTCCTCTGCAAGGCCTGGGCCCCAAAGGTCACTGGGTCAGTCACTCAGCTACTTAACTGAGCCTTTTCCTTTTCTCTCTCACAATGGCTGTGGCTACCACCTGCTGAATTAGAGAACATTAGTACTTTTCCTTTATACTGTTGTAGGTTTGGTGGGGATAGTCAGTATGATGTCTGAGTCCTTCTAATTCCTGGGGTCCTGGATCCAGCAAGGGTTAACATCTAACGGAGGATCCCATTGCTGAATTAGCCAGGCAAGGGCCACAGTTGCCACCTAAAGTATCTTGAGTGTGGTCCTTGGTATGGCAAAGGAAGTTGCCCTGGGCCAGAAGGCAAATGGGTAGGTCCCCCTAGTCACTTGGCTGGTAGTGAGAAGGACAATAACCAAAGCTAGAGTGAGCTTGTGAGCTGGGTTAGAAGCAGGCAGAAGTCTGAAAGTAAGAGTCATGCTTTATTTCAGTTTGAATCCAAGGCTGCAGCTATGGGAGAAGCAAGACCTTCTGGGGTGTTAATGCTGTGAGTCCCTCCATCATAGGCTCATGTTGTATATATATATCTGTGTAAATAAACCAAGTATCATAAAGACACCACAGTCTCTGTTGTCCTTCTTTCCAAGGCTACCAAATCCTTGAACCCCTGAAGTCTTGCACCACTTGAAGATTGGGGTGGTGCACAACACTATTCTACTTTGAGTATATTGACATATGAGACATGGGACTCAGCTATACAGCTGCAAATAATAAAAATTAAAAAATTGTCCAGTAGCACCTTATAGACTAAGTTTGTTCTGGTATAAGCTTTTGTGTGCTTACACACTTCTTTTTAAAAAATTTTCCCCCGACTGCGTCAGACCAACATGGCTGCCTACCTGAATCTAGCTGCAAATAAAACGTTTCAAGTGCATTTAAAGTGCAATATACAATGTGACACTAGATGGCAATGGTGAGGCTTAGGGAAAATTCAATGTAATTTTTAAAAAAATGCTTTTTAAAAAAGCAGCTTCAGAATGTTTTTTATATGTGTGTAGATTCCACCATGGTGTGATCGCTATCAACTTTTAAATCTGCCCTGTCTAATCCACCTGACAATTTATAAAGCTTTCTTCTGTTAATAATAATAGTAGAAATAATTCACAGTGTAGGAACAGGGGTGGGGGACTGGATCCAGCCAGCAGGCCAGATCCTTATCTCCCTGCTCTCCCTTGGGCTAAGTCTGACTAAGTGCTCCTCTGTCAAACATCTGACATCACATTTTTTGTGTTGTGCTGTGTACCTGAGTAGAACAATTCTTATCTTTAAACTATAGAACAAACTATCTTCTTGGCTTTGAAATCTACAAAAGACAAGCTACTGTAGAGTAAAGGGATATATCACAGAGCTGACAGAAGCAAGTCCTTCAGCAACACATAATAGGGAGTGGGAGGTGAAAACTGTAAACCTTGCTATGATAATATAAATGTCAGAAGCGCTTTTTTAGGCTGATCTGTAAAATGTCGAAGAACTAATTTTGCAAAACAGACCATGGCAGTTAATGCAGTACTCACCATTCTGTGTCAAAATAATATTTCTTAGTTTTCTGAATGTCCCAGCTCCTTTGCTTAAAAAAATAAAAATTAATAAGAAGTTCTATATGCTAGAGGTTTTCAATCTTTTTGGGTCCACGGCTCCCTTGACCAACTACATTCTTTCTGCAGCACCCTTGTGGGGCTCAGGAGCCCAGTTATGGCATCCTTGGTCTGCAGAGACGGCAACCCCTCGCCTCTTTTCAAACACCCTCCCTTGTGGAGTGTTCCCTCAGCCTCCTCTTCCCTCTCCCCTCTCCCCTCTCCGCGGGAGTCCTCCAAGCAGCTGCTGCTGCCGCCCCTGGTCTCTGAGCTGCCCCTCATTCCAAAGAGAGGTGCCTCCTCACACTGCCCCACAGGAGCCTGGGAAGCTCCCCCTGGCCAGCCCCAGAGGCACCATTCACTTGGGGAGCTTGTAACCAGGGCAGCTGCTGCAACAAACAGCCTTACAAGTCTTTGGGAGTCACAAACCTGAGAGAGGCATCAGAGGAGGGAGGGAAGGAAAGAGGGTCAGAGGCCAGGGTTGCTGGCGGCACCCCTGACCATCATTCAAAGCACTGCAGGATGACATTACACACTGGTAGAAAACCACTGCTATATGCTTTGATTTGTGTGGAGGCCCCTATTCCCCTCACAGAACTGCTTTTAAAAATCAATCAATTTCCTAGGAAAGTCTGGAAATTGCAGCTTGGGGGTGGGATAGGGGTGTGAAGGGCAGTAAGCGAAGAAGAAGAAGAAGAAGAAGAAGAAGAAGAAGAAGAAGAAGAAGAAGAAGGGACTGCCACCATTGCAAGGAAGCAGGCTTTGGCTAAGCTTTAGGAGAACTTAATGACTACAAATGAAAAAGCTTTCCAAATCGGTACTAGCAAGGTGGCATGGTGATAACTTGGGACAAAGTGGGGAGTCTTGCTCCCTGCATCTACTGCTGATGCCACGCAGAGCCTCTGACAGTCATTTAATCGTTCTTGCCCAACCGGAATTGAAATTAAAATGCCAACCTGCTTTTATAGTCACTTAGAACACACTTACTCCTGCCCTCCCCACCCGCAGTGCACACTCCTGTAGATATGGCATTCTAGGGGCTAATTGCCTGGCTTTCCCCCTTCTTTCTAAAAAGCACTTCAGAGCCAGAAAGTGCTCTGTAAGTACAAAAGCTTTTTGTTGTAATTAAGCAGCCCAAGCTAGGGAACATAAAACACAAATTTCAAGAAGATTAGCTTTCTTTGCATACGCTCAGCCATAGCTTTAATGGCAACTATTTCTTAGTTATACACTGTGGCAGGGAGGGGAAATGGTTGTGCTCAATCCGGGGCAGGAGCGCAGAACCGTTTTTCAGGCCACGGGTCACATTCATATCTGGGTAACCTTCTGGGAGGCAAGTTGCCATTGGTGCAGGGCCAGCCCAATACATTTTGGCACCTTAGACAAACCACAAAATGGTGCTCCCCACGCCAGGGAAGAAGTGGGGAGTGAAAATCTACACCAGGAATGAGGTTGGGAGGAGACCAGCAGCACCTCCTCCTGCTTGCTAATAGGCCACTGCAGAGGCAGCATCGGGTGGGGGCTGCTGAGAAGTGGCAAATCTGTCCTCCAAGGAGCTTGTCCTAGCTGTTGTTGCCACTGCAGCGGCAGCAGTAGGTGACGCATTGCTTGGAGGGCAGATCTGCTGTCCTTGTGAAACCTCAACACAAGGCAGCTACTTCACTTTGTCTCATGGGTGGGCTGGCCCTGCAGTGGTAGGTGGGACAACAAATGCAAAATTTTAGCTTTGTGCACTAGGCTACTTTCTTCCCACATTGTCTCTCTTTTCTCCACCCAGGCAAGCAAGAACCTGAGTACAAGGACACATTCCAACCAGGCAAAACCCCTCAAGAGGACTTGTGCTGTTTTGTGCTACAAACCCAGGTTTTGTTCTGTCCCCTCCAAATGATGTGTACTGACACTTCAAATCAAGTTTCAGAGCTTCAGTTCTGTCTAGCTCAGAATTGTCTACACTGGCTGGCAGTGGCTCTGCAAAGTTTCAGGGAGGGGACATTCCCAACCCGACCTGGAGATGCCAGGACTGAACCTGGGACCTTCTCTGTGCAGAACAGACACTCTGTCCCAAAAACCACATTGCCTGGTGGTGGTAGGTTGCAGTTGATGGAACCCCAATCCTCAAAGAGAGCATGCGCAAAGTGCTTTTCTTTCATCACTTATAACCACAGTCTGTGCCCCACACATTTGGGTTGGAGGTGTCAGTAGATGTCTGAAATGAATAGTGCTCCAGTGAACAGATCTGTCTCAAAGATGTACCTCCCCTGTATAACCTCCACATTCAGAGGCAGTCTGCTTCTAGACTTAGGAGTGAGCAGTGAGGTGGCCAATAATTGCCTTCTCAGCTGCTCCCGTAGCTGCCTTTATCCCCTTGAAACTAGCCTGGCTTCCTTTACCTCCAAGGCCATAAAAAACAGGAACTCAGTGATGCTTTTGAATTATGGTGCTGGAGGAGACTCTTGAGAGTCCCATGGACTGCAAGAAGATCAAACCTATCCATTCTTAAGGAAATCAGCCCTGAGTGCTCACTGGAAGGACAGATCCTGAAGCTGAGGCTCCAATACTTTGGCCACCTCATGAGAAGAGAAGACTCCCTGGAAAAGACCCTGATGTTGGGAAAGATGGAGGGCACAAGGAGAAGGGGACGACAGAGGATGAGATGGTTGGACAGTGTTCTCGAAGCTACCAGCATGAGTTTGACCAAACTGTGGGAAGCAGTGGAAGACAGAAGTGTCTGGTGTGCTCTGGTCACGAAGAGTTGGACACGACTAAACGACTAAACAACAACAATGAATGCAGCAAGACTCCAGCCCTCACTTTTTAAAAAGCCTGCTACACAACTGTATTATGGTAGTCACCTGGATCCTTGCCTCACAGGACTTCATAAAGTACTGAGATGGTTTGTTTGTTGTTTTGCAAGTAGTGTAGAAAAGCTTCACCTGTCAGCTTTCCACCTGCCATGTTGGAGTGCCCTGTAAGGAGGTGCTAACTAGCTAACTGGAATGCCGCTTAGCAGACAAGCGTCCAGTTCTTATAGCTTTCGGGAGGAGGAGCTGGTGACCAGAGACTCCATCCGTTGGATTTCCGCCTGTCGCACAGCTTTTAAAGGCCCGGGGGGGGGGAGGTCATGGTTGCAGGCAGTTCCCTCAGGTGTTGCCATCCAAGTCCCCTGGGTAGATCAGCCAGCCAGCGAGCCCTGGCTCCCCGCCGCCCGCCCCGCCTCCTCCTCCGCGAGTACCTTCACCTCTGCTGAGCCGGACTGTATCGGACCGTCTCCTGGCAACGGGGGAAGGCGCGTCACTTCCTGAGCAGCTGCTGCCAAGAGGCTGGCCCCAGCAGGCAGGCAGGCTGGCAGCTTGGCGGAGCAGAGCCGCTCAACAGTTTAGCAAACTCTCCCTCCGTCCCCTCCTCTAGCGGCATCAGCGCAGCAGTCAGCTCCGTAGGAATGGACTTTTCTTTTGCAAAGACCAAAGAGTGTAAAGCAGGAGAGGGCGTCGAGTATTTTTGTTTCTTCGCTTCATGTGTTTATTCTTTTATAATATATTGTGACGAATTGCAAAATTAAACAAAGAGTAGATTGGGGAGGCCAGGACTTCACGCGCAAAAAGAGAGAGCCGCAGGCGCGCCTACACCGCAAATCCCCAGCGCTACTTCTCCGTGGTGTGTTTTTCTTTTCCCTGCAAGAGGGTGTGAGGATCATATACCACAGAAGACCCTCGACGCTCCTTTTGTCTACAGAGGGAGTAGGAAGATCCGTGACTTCTCCTGCCGCGCTAGGGCGTTTCGGAACCAGCCCAGATCGCGCCCGCTCTACGTAAAAAGTGGCGGAAACTCGGCAAGAAGATTCGGAGAGACCGCGAAGTTCTGAGTCTTCCCTCGGCGGCTCCGAGAAGGAGGAGAACGGAAGGGATTTCTCCTCTCCTCTTCCTCTCCTTCCCCTATCTCTATGGCTGTCCTTCCCTCCGGCTCTCCCCTCAAGCCAAGGAGGGCGAAAAGAGCGGAGTTGCCCCAGTCGAAACCGGAGCCTCTTCCCGTCTAAGCTCCGGCAGCAGCTCCCGAGTTTGCCCTCCGATGTCCTGACACTTCCCTCCTCCCCCTCCCATTAGCGAGCGCCTTCCACTGGCTGCCCAAGACCTGTCGCTTGGGGAGGGGGGGCCATGAGCGCGGATCTGGATCGCATGTCTCTGGGATCGTGCTCTTCCGCAGCCTCGTCTTCCCAGTCCAACACCTTCGGCGGCGCGGCGGCTGGGGGCCAGCTGGGGCCCGCGGCGGCGGCCGGAGCTGGGATCCGCCTGCTGTCGGCCAACGTGAGGAAACTTCATGGGGCGCTGAACCTGCTCCTGAACGAGGCGGAGAAGGAGCAGTTTATCCACTGCTTGAACGTCTATCATTGCCGGAGGAACGTCTTCGATCTGGTGCAGACCCTCAAAGTCCTCCTCGACGGCCCCGAGAAGAGGCAGCTCCTGCCCATGTTGCGCCTGGTCATTCCCCGCTCGGACCAGCTGCTCTTCGACCAGTACACCTCCGAGGGGCTCTACTTGAAGGCGGATTTCTTGCCTGCCAACAGCTCCGGCAGCGCGGGCCTCGACTGCGCTGGATCTGCACGGACCCTGCCGACGCCAGTCCCGGCCACCCGCTCCCCGTCTCCCACTCAGACTGGCCACTTCTGGCCCCCCGCTCTCGCCTCGCGGAGGTCCCTGCAGGATTTCAGCACCACGCTCGACGGGACAGTTCCCCTGGGCGCCTCCGGCTTGGAGGAACTCCGCGGGGAGATCAGGCAAGTGATCCTCAGGAGGAACAAGGCCCAGGAAGGGTTAGGATTCAGCATCCGAGGGGGCTCTGAGCACGGAGTCGGGATCTATGTCTCCCTAGTGGAACCAGGCTCCCTGGCTGAGAAGGAAGGCCTCCGGGTGGGAGACCAGATCCTGAAAGTCAACGACAAGCCCTTGGACAAGGTGACCCACGCTGAAGCCGTCAAGGTAAGGTGGGACACAAGACAGGCTGACAGGGTGGTGGTATCTAGGGCTGTCATTTACAGCCTCTGCCTTTGCTGGTCCAAGTCACTTCCAGTAATTGTAGTACTTTGCTTGAGGTGTCTAGGTGGATGATAGAGGCAGGGTGGTTTAGTGGTTAGGGCACATGGCAGCTCTCCTCCAACCTGATGTACTCCAGATGTTGTTGGACTACAGGGGCTGACACAAGGAAAATGGTGCAAGCTTGTTTCCTTCTGCTCAAGAGGATAGGACCCAAACCAATAGATTCAAATTACAACAAAGGAGATACTGACTAAATACTAGGAATTTTCCCCCTGACATTAAGAGCTGCTGGACAGTGTAATGGGCTGCCTCTGAAGGTGGTGAATTTCCTTCACTGGGTTTTCAAACAGGTTGGATGGTCATTTGTCAAGGATTATTTAGCTATGATTCCTGCATTCCAGGGGGTTGATCTAGATGACCCTTGGTGTCCCTTCCAACTCTTCCAACTCCAACAGCATGACCAGGAAAGTTGAAGTAGTTCAGCCTTCACTAGGGTGATTTCCTCCAAATGGTTTGAACCAAACTTCCATCAGCTGGGAGTAATGTGAGTTGTAGCCCAAAGTGAAGACTAATTAGGGGATTATATCAAGGAACTTCCACAATCCTGATCACTGATAGAGATGCCTTCCATCTCTTCAAAGGAGCCCAGTTCCACCAGGCAGACGCAGGTGTGCCAATGCAAATATGGGCAGGAGTTGGGGGCTTCAGCCAGTCACATGGATCCAGCCTGGCATAGCTTTCAGAGTTGTTGCAATCAAATAGAAAGCTATTAATCATGGAAGTTGGTAGAACAGAGGTAACCCTGCTATAGGTCACCCTAATTTCCTTGAAGGAAGGTTAGGATATAAAAATGTGTGTTTGCAATGTAAATAGTAGCTAGGGGAATGATTGAACATCCTCTAGGCTAAAAGGTGTGGAGGGGGACTCTTCCTTTGCTGCCACAGTCCTAATAAAAGTCCTCTCTCTGAAGCTGCTATTTTTAGCTACTGAGCTAAATTCAAGGTTTTATTACGGGGGCATATCCAGCTTAAGACCAGGATATCTGAGAAGCCACCTCTTCCCTACATCTCATCCCTGTCCTTTAGACTTGTGGGTGGAGATCTGTTGATGGTGCTGCACACCCCAAAGTGCCATGGCTCACTAAAGTAGAATCTGCTTTGCATGCAGAAGGTCTCAGGTACAATCTCCGGTATCTTCAAGTAGGATTGGGAGCAATCCTGGAGAGCCATTGCCAGTCTGTGCATACAATTCCATGCTAGATGGACCAATGGTCTTATAAGGCAGATTCCTGTGTATCCCTATGGGTAAAGCATGCTGTTACTTGAGCATGTGTTTTTAGCACTGTGTCACCAGTTCTCTGGCATTCTCTTCCATTAGATTGCCACATTTTGGACATTTGTTTAATAATCTTTCATTTTCTCCCAAGCCTTCCAAAATTAGGCTTGTTGTTTGTTTGTTTGCTTGTTTGTTTGTTTGTTTGCTTGCTTGCTTTCTTATTTGCTTGCTTGGTTTTTGAACCTGCCCTTTACCATAAGGTCCCAGGGCGAGTTACAACCTAATATACAGTTATAAAACCATGACAATTATAAAAACAATTTGAACTATCTCCAGTGGAACAGAGGCATATAAATTCAACAAAAAGGGTGGATCCCACAAAATGAAATAAGCTGCATTTCTTCAGTTCCGTATTCATCTTTTTATGTTTTCATATTCTTCTATGACCCATTTTATTTTTAAAAATAGTTTCTGCACTTCACTTTTTATGCTGATCTACTGTTTCCTTGTGCTGTATTTTGTGCTTTCATATTTTATTGTTACGTGGAGGTTTCCCCATCTCCCCTTAGAGATCTAAAGCTGCTTTGTGGAGCAAGTTACTTTAAGGCAGAGGATTCCTTTTTATGAATGAATGAATTTCAGTTTCAATGAATGCTTCCGTTGGCACCAATGGAAACTTTCCTTGAAATATGAATATCAGCTCTGGAGAGGTTATTTTTTAATCAGAGTATGGCAAGGAGAGATTTAAAGCCCCCTTCCCATTCACCCTTGGGCTATTTAGACATTGAATACCTGCTCCCATTTACTCTGCATCCAGTGCTGTCCCACCACTGGTTTGGGATGAACAACATTCATGATGATACATTTCTATTCTGTATCTATCCTGCCCTTTTCTTATGAAATGCTTCATTCTGATGCATTCCCCCTGCCCACCAAATTGACTTTGATATGAATTGAGAAAAGTACCAACCTCACTGCATTTTGAGCCAATAATGTGTGCACAGCTTTTCCTATACCTGCTGTTAACGTTATAAGAATAAAAAAGCTAATGCAATTCTAGGCTTAATCAGGCGAACTGTAGTGTACAGATCAAGGGAAGTAATAGTACTATTCTATTATGCCTTGGGTCAGAATACATCTGCAGTACTGTGTCCAGTTCTGGGTGCCACAGTTTAAAAAGGATATTCGCAAGCTGGAACATGTGCAGAGGAGAGCGACCAAGATGATAAAGAGTGGTGAAAACCAAACCTTATGAAGAACGTTTGAGGAAGTTGGGTATGTGTAACCTGGAAAAGAGGAGACTGAGAGATGTTACAATAGCCATCAACTATCTGAAGGATTTCCATAGGGATGATGGAGCAAGCTTGTTTTCTGCTGTTCCATTGGGTAGCATCCAATGGATTCAAATTACAAGGAAGTAGATTCTGACTAAACATTAGGAAGAATACTCTGATGATAAGACCTGATTGACTGGGGAACAGATTCCCTCAGAAAGTGATGGACTTTCCATCATTGGAGGTTTTTAAACATCCATCACTGGATGGCCAGGGATTCTTTAGTTATGTTTCCTGCATTGTATGGGGGTTGGACTAGATGACCATTGGTGTCATTACCAACTCTCCAATAATAATAATAATAATATATTATTTCGACCCCTACCCCTTCCCCAGTCACTCTGGGTGGCTTCCAACAAAAGGTTAAAAATACATTAAAACATAAGTCATAAAAAACTTCCCTAAACAGGGCGGCCTTCAGATGTCTTCTAAATACCAGATAGTTGTTTATTTCTTTGAAATCTGATGGGAGGGCATTCCACAGGATGGGGATTTATGTGATTCTATGATATACAGAATGCATGACAATAATCTAGGGGTTGTCTAGTAACAACAGTAGTTGCTGCAGGTACATCCCCATCATTTGAGTGAACAAGGCAGTGCCAGCTGGTGTTGTAGGCAAATAACTTATGCCAATTGGCAGGGTGGTCCATCTCCTTCCCTTTCTCCTTATTCCATCTACCCCCACCCCCTTATGTCCCCCTATGCCACATGAAGATTTTCCAAACCCTAAAAATCCTCAAAAATTGCCTAGTTATTAATCTCATAATTAGTGCATAATCATAGGCTGCAAACAAATTCTCTTATTAATTCTTCCCACAAAGTATACCATTGTTCAGCACAATAATCTTTCCTTCTGTAGATGTTTGGTAATGCGGGCTGATGCTTATTCAGCCCAAATGGTACATGCCCTCAGACTAGAGAGGTATCAGCAGGTTTGGAGTGACTCCCACCTTTGCAGAAGTTCAAACCATCTTTCGTTGAGATGAGACCTAAAGGGAAGATCCAAAACAGATGAATGAGAATTGAGCGCTTTCAGTGATAATTCTCTGTAATCATTGTTTGCAGGTAGCAGAGACGGAAAATCAGCTGGAAGGGGGAGTGGAGGAGGGCAAGCTTGCTGACTGGAACTTGATTTTGCAACATTTTATTGCACTGGAGTCTGGTCACAGGTGACACATCCTGGTTTGCTGCTTGAGGCAAAATGGGAAGTGCCCCCCGGCCTGTGGCAGTCACCATACCGCCTACATCGCCTGCCCCACTGCTAGCAGAGAAGTGGATTTCAGGTGAGAGCTCACTGGCTTCTGGTGAGATTTCACACGCTCCACAAGATCTCACATAACGAATTCTTGCTGGGTGAGATCTTGCCAAAATTTATGTCAGTGCCAGTGCCACTTCTCCATCGCGGTGGAGCAGGTGAACTGCTAGCCCATGGGTAGGCAAACTAAGGCCCAGGGGCCAGATGTGGCCCAATCACCTTCTCAATCTGGCTCACGGATAGTCCAGGAATGTGTCCTTTTATTTAAAAATGCATCTTTGGGTTATTTGTGGGGCCTGCCTGGTGTTTTTACATGAGTAGAATGTGTGCTTTTATTTAAAATGCATCTCTGGGTTATTTGTGGGGCATAGGAATTGGTTCATATTCCCCCCCCCCCAAAATATAGTCCAGCCCCCACAAGGTCTGAGGGCCAGTGGGCCAGCCCCCTGCTGAAAAAGTTTGCTGACCCCTAAGCTAGCCTAATGGCTGTGTAGGCCCTGAGTCTGGTCCATTAGAGTGAATGGGGCAGTGCTCCACCAAACTCAGTCTGCTCTCAACCAGCACCCACCTACCTTCTTACTTACAACCAGCCCAGGGAATGGACCTGGCCATCAGATTTCTCTCCTTGGTCTCAGTTCTTCCCTTGCAGAACTCAGCAGGGAGAAGGATGGGAAGAAAACTAGAATAGGTTGCCTCCAATTGTTGTTGTCTCTGGCTCTGCCTATTGTTGGCTTCCCTGTCTTCTGCCTTACCAACCTTAATGGGCACAAGCCACAGTTGTGAAGCATAAGAACTCAGAAAAAAATTGCCAAGATTCAGTTATAAAAAGCTTTTTCACTTACTGAAAGATTAGAAAATAAGTATCCTAAACAAAACAACAATCCTAGTATGTTTGTTATTTCAGTTAGGGAGGTGATGACAGAATAGCCCTTCTAAAAAGTGGAGGAATGTTTCTTCTGTAATTAAAACTGAGTTCTTTCTGTGCTGCCCCAAATCCAGACAGAGGCAAGTTTCAAAATATTCTGGAATGCAGCACGAGCTATCTAGGACTTCTTATGTTCAAGATCCCACTGAAATGAGCAGCAGTTTGGTGACAGCTCATTTGAGCTTAGGAATAAGGTAAAGGGACCCCTGACCATTAGGTCCAGTCGTGGACGACTCTGGGGTAGTGGCGCTCATCTCGCTTTATTGGCCGAAGGAGCCGCCATAGAGCTTCCGGGTCATGTGGCCAGCATGACTAAGCCACTTCTGGCAAGCCAGAGCAGCGCACGGAAATGCCATTTACCTTCCCGCCAGAGTGGTAACTATTTATCTACTTGCACTTTGACGTGCTTTCAAACTGCTAGGTTGGCAGGAGCAGGGACCGAGCAACGGGAGCTCACCCTGTTGCGGGGATTCGAACCGCCGACCTTCTGATCGGCAAGCCCTAGGCTCTGTGGTTTAACCCACAGCACCACCCTTGTCCCTGAGCTTAGGAGTGGGAGGGTACAATTTGCTCAGGAGAAGCTCCTACTGGGTTGGGTGCATATTTGTACATTTTTGCTTGTGTACAATGCATATTTTGCATATTTGTGTATTTGGTGAAGGGCTGTGGCCCAGTGTTAGGGCATCTGCTTTGTACATAGAAAATCCCTAGTTCAATCCCCAGCATCTCCAGGTAGAATTGAAAATGTTCCCTGGCTCCAAACCTGGAGAGCCACAGCCAGTCAGTTCAGGCAATACTGAGCTAGATGGACCAGTGGTCTGTCTTCCTTTGTTCCCGTCTTTTCGTCACGCTGAAGAAACAGGCTGTTTCTGGTCAGGAATGATGGACTGTTACCCTGCAGACCAGATTCTCACAAATAGACATGCACCAAGACTCTTTTTTGTTCCCAGAACACCCACCGATCTTGCCTGAAGTACAATTGTAGCATTTTTGGCAGTGAAGGGGAAAGAGTAAGACATCAGAACCACCTATAAACAGCAGTTTGAGAAATACTGCAAGGGAAGTTTGAGAGATGACAAAATGGGTATTTGTTGCTGCTTCTGCTTTCTGCTCTTATGATCTGGTACATCAGTGAAACATGGCAAAGAAGTATATTGAGATGCCACTCAGCTTGCAAAAGCTAGCTCCTTTTCATACATTCGTTCTTTTCTTATGGAGCTTTAGCCTGTGTATAACAATCCACCTGTCTCCTAGTCTTTTTCAATGTGCCAACAACATAGATGTCATGCCCAGCCTTGTCCTCTGAGCAGGACACCCAATTCCTGAGGACACACTGCACCTCTTTTAGACTGAAGACTTGAAGGAACAGGCAGGGTCTCCTGTCATCAGTCTTGACAATCCTGAGAGTACAAGGTGAGACTCGCCATGGCTGACTCCAGGGAATTTCCTTGAGGCCCGGGGGCCTTGGGATGGGGTCCAGTTTACCAGTGAATGAAGCCTGAGTGGAGTCCAAGAGAGTCAGAGCCACCCCCCCAAAAAAAAACCCCTAAGAGGACGGGTGCCTAAAGATTCTGGCCCAGGCCCACACCCATGATGAACTGCATGCACAAGAGCCCCAAACCTCTGTGTGACTCTGAAGAAAAGGCAGTGACAGACCTACATTTTGGGGCCTTGAAGCTTGAACTTTTATGGGGTCCCCTTCACAATCAGCAACAAGGTCTAGGTAATCGCTGTTATCTTCTTCAACAGGTTTGTTTACAACAACCTTTTAAAACAGCTGTGCTACTGACTCTCAAACTTTGGGATTGTTGAAATATATACAACAAAAAAATCAAACAATTTGAGTCATGCAACTCAATTGGGTCAACTGGACCCGGTTTTTAAAAAAAGCAATGTGGTTCTGGGGCCCCTCTGGGATTTGGGTCCCTTAAGCTTAAGCTTCAATGGTTTCATACTTCTCAAGCAAAGGGTCTCTCAGAACATCATTCAGCACTGATGGCTGGCATTAAGCATTACCTCAGAGATGGGCTGTATCAGCCTTTGCTGGAATAAAGCAGGTCTATAGGCCCCTGGTACAAGATACCATAACATAGCTGATGCTAACCCTTGGGCTGTCACCTTCTGTCATTGCCTATGGCAGAGCTGTAACTACGGCGGCGGTGGGGGGTGGGTCTGTTTTTTTTCCCCTGGGTGAAGCTTCCAGAGGGACATCATTGAGGCTCTGTGTGGGTGTGGGTATGTGTGCCAAATCCAGGTGAAATAAAGCCCTATTTTGCCCCTAGCCTATGTTGTTGTTGTTTAGTCATTTAGTCGTGTCCGACACTTCGTGACCCCATGGACCAGAGCACGCCAGGCACTCCTGTCTCCCACTGCCTCCCGCAGTTTGGTCAGACTCATGCTGGTAGCTTCGAGAACACTATCCAACCATCTCGTCCTCTGTCATCCCCTTCTCCTTGTGCCCTCCATCTTTCCCAACATCAGGGTCTTTTCCAGGGAGTCTTCTCTTCTCATGAGGTGGCCAAAGTATTGGAGCCTCAGCTTCAGGATCTGTCCTTCCAGTGAGCACTCAGGGCTGATTTCCTTCAGAATGGATAGGTTTGATCTTCTTGCAGTCCATGGGACTCAAGAGTCTCCTCCAGCACCATAATTCAAAAGCATCAATTATTCGGCGATCAGCCTTCTTTATGGTCCAGCTCTCACTTCCATACATCACTACTGCGAAAACCATAGCTTTAACTATACGGACCTTTGTTGGCAAGGTGATGTCTCTGCTTTTTAAGATGCTGTCTAGGTTTGTCATTGCTTTTCTCCCAAGTAGCAGGCGTCTTTTAATTTTGTGGCTGCTGTCACCATCTGCAGTGATCATGGAGTCCAAGAAAGTAAAATCTCTCACTGCCTCCATTTCTTCCCCTTCTATTTGCCAGGAGGTGATGGGACCAGTGGCCATGATCTTCGTTTTTTTGATGTTGAGCTTCAAACCATATATAGATTACCTTTTTTGGACTCAGACTGATTACCAATGCCTGGTTCTGGTTTGTCTATGTCTATGACTTACCCTGCTGCAGTTTGGCAATCTCATAGGTGATGCTTTAACTTCCCTGGGTGCTATAAGCTACCCCACAAACTGAACTTGCTGCAGCAACAATAAAAGAGATGACCTTTCATTAAAATAACCAGCATTTATCACTTTGGTAAATGTTGGACAAAGGTAGCTTAGGTATACTGATGTCAGAAGGATTATTTTGTGCCAACAAGCTGGAAGGGGGGAAAGTGCAAGGGAAGGATTCTGTTCCACATCATGCACTTCAGTTTACCTGATTCTAAAGTGATAATGATTCTATTTGCTATCCCTCCAAATGTGATGTTAATGCTTGACTGATTAGCATTTATGTAAAATACTTGGAAAACCTGATAGGAACATGGCTAAGCATATGCTGGTGCTCAGTATTCTTGCTATATAATTGAACCTGCTTAGTAATTAGAAATGAAAAAAAATAATACTGTGATTTCCTGTACCTTGTTCTGCTTTCCAAGAAATAATTTTGAAGATCTATATACCACATTCACGATGTAGCTTATAACAGATTGTGATAATATAAAGAGCCCCCAAACTCACTCTCTCACACAGACTCACACATATTCATGCGTATATACACACCAGCAGCCTTGGGGCTCATCCAGACTTCTGCTTGATCCTCAAAACCCAACCTTTAGCATTCAAGCAAAGCAAATATCAATTGGGTTTTTCCTAGATTGATGTTTGCTAAAGCTAAAGAGTGAGTTTTCCCCAGGAAAAGAGCAGGGTGAACTGAAAACCACTTGGACCTGTGCTTCCTAGGCATGGGACAAGCAGAAGTATGGATGAGTCCAAATAAGCATTTGGAGCCACAGGATATTTCAGGCAGGAAGAAGGAAACCGCTCCTTCCTTGATCAATGTATTTGTCCAGGCTAATCTGCCCTTTGCCATTTTTCTTGGGGGGGGATGCAGCCTTACCCTTAATCTCCTGGATGATGGCAGAGGCCAGTGTCTGCTGCCCTTCATTTTAACAGGGCCTGGGAATTAGCAGGTTCTGAAATTGTCAACTGTTCAGTGGGAGAATGGAGGCTCTGGCTAATCCTGGCTATCACTGGCTCTCTTGCCAGAACATTTCTGACCATTTCACCCCATTGTACACACAGGCTGAATCTACGCACATATAAAAACCATTATGAAAATGCTTTTTTAAAAGCGTGTTTTTTAAAAAAACACACCACACAAACACATTGAATTTTCCATAAGGCTCACCAGCCCCATCTAGTGTCACATTGTATATTGCACTTAGAACACACTTAAAACGTTTTATTTGCAGCTGTATAGCTGAGTCCAGGGACGCGGGTGGCGCTGTGGGCTAAAGCCTCAACGCCTAGGGCTTGCCGATCGAAAGGTCGGCAGTTCGAATCCCCGCGGCGGGGTGCGCTCCCGTTGTTCGGTCCCAGCGCCTGCCCACCTAGCAGTTCGAAAGCACCCCTGGGTGCAAGTAGATAAATAGGTACCGCTTACCAGCGGGAAGGTAAACGGCGTTCCGTGTGCGGCTCTGGCTCGCCAGAGCAGCGATGTCACGCTGGCCACGTGACCCGGAAGTGTCCCCGGACAGTGCTGGCCCCCGGCCAATAAATGTGAGATGGGCGCACAAACCCCACAGTCTGTCAAGACTGGCCCATTCGGGCAGGGGTACCTTTACCTTTACCTTTATAGCTGAGTCCACAGTCTAAAGGCATGCCTTTTAGAACGCCTCTTGCTGGTTGAATCAAAATGATTTACATGGGATGCTACTAACAGCCTGGAAAGAAACTCACTCCATTTTTGATTGAATATGATTTCCTGTAGAAAACCCTGGTGGTTTCTTTTTGAAGACTTAAAAGCCAAGTAAAATTATTGCACTGGGGTGTGGGTGTGTGTTCTGCAGCTAGCAGAGAAAGAATTGCAGTGGGGTGGATGATAGTGGCTGATAGTTAGAAGTACAGCTTGGGAAGAATGCATATTAGTTCATTAAGATGCACAGCTCAACTGAGAGCAGCAGTAAAGAAAGGCTGGTCCATTAGGATGAATGGAGCACTGCCCCAACAACCTCAGCCTGCTCCCAGACAGCCCTCGTCTGCCTGCCTTCTTGCAATGAGCCCAGTGTGTGTGTGCCGGCTTCCTCTTTCATAGTCTCAGTTTCTCCCTTTGTAGAGCTTTGCAGGGAGGAGGGAGGCGGGAACAAAACCAGAATTAGCTTTCCCAGCCAGTCATTGGCTCATGCTCCACCTTATCCCATGGGCCTGACTCTCTGTCTATCTAGCAAAGCTTTGTCCTCTCTGATTCACAGTGGGTTTTGGGCAGAGAAAGGTCTTTCCTATCACCTTGATGCATGGTGTGACAGAACAGGAATGTTTTTATTTCTCTCCCATCCCCAGGGTGTGGCAGTGGTTGTTCAATCATTTTCCTAGGTGCTATTTACCGGTACATTGCAACACACACACACACACCCAACACAGGCACTAATTGCATTCTTGCAATGTTAATATCATGTCCTGCCTGGACTCCTTTTCTCTGTTCCTTCCCAGCCCTTGCAACGGGCCCTCTTAGCAATGGCATATTGCTGCCATGTTCAGAGAAGCTAGGAATGTGCAAAAGTGTTCTGAGCAGCTGCCTTAAGGACCTCCTGCCTTCCAATTCTCAGAATTGTCTACACTGACTGGCAGTGGCTCTGCAGGATTTCAGGCAGGGTTCACTCCCCAGTCTTACCACTCTTAACCGGAGACGACAGGCACTGTCTGGAAATGGCAGGGATTGAACCTGGGACCTTCTGCATGCAAAGCAGATGCTCTACCACTGAGCCATAGCCCTCATCTAACTTCTCAGAGGTGTATGATTGGCCACTGTAGAAAACAAGATGCTGGGGTAGATGGGCCTTGTCAGCTTTCCCAGCAGGGCTGGCCCACCCACAAAGGCAGGGGGAAGCAGCCGCCTCAAGGTGGTGAAAGCCTCTGACGTGGCACCCCTGTGGGTGTTCCACCACCAGCAAAGTAGTGCCGGCATTTGTGCCAATTTCCAGTGAGATCTTGCCAAAATCCTGCAAGATTCCACATGAGAGAACTTGTGAAACAAGATCAGTGGAGGAGGCAGCAGGCGGCACAAGGTAGTGGTGCCAGCGGAAGTGGCAGGGCAGGTGTTGAAGCACTTTCTATTTTGCCCCCAAGAGTGGCAAAACAAGATGTACCACCCCTGCTTAACAGGGTTCTTTTTAAGCTATGATAAATTTATAAAGCAGTAAGAAGATCAGAGCAGTGGCCCACCTAGTCCATCATATTGTTCTCACAGTGGCCAGTTAGTAGGGCTGCCATACATCTGGATTTCCTTCAGACACATCCTTGTTTTCAGGGTCAAAATTTCTGTCTGGGTGGATTTTTAAAATTGGGCAAAAAGTCTGGGTTTCTTTTCTTTTTTTTTGGCTTTGCTTGTCTGTGCGTGCATACACACAATTCAGATATACTGCCCACCCACCCACCCCAAACTGGAAGTCCAGGCAGTGATATGACCCCTTTCATCCTCTGTGGCATGAACACTTCCCCCCTTTGCCCCGCACAATCTTATTTTCTGGACGTACATCTGGGTTGCCAGTGTGCTTGGTGCCCGTTGTGTTGGAGCGAGCGGGTGCAGGAGAGAGGATGTGTGAGCTGCTCGGTCTGCAGTGTGTGGAGCTGGGTGGTGAGTAAAGAGAGTGGCTGGGCACTGGCAGTCCAGATTTATGTATAAGCTAAACAAGCTATAGCTTAGGGCCCCACTCTCTTGGGGGGCCCCCAAAAAAAATTAAAGGGGGAAAAACTGGATGTACCTTTCCAAAATATAAGATAAAAAACAAATAAAATAAAACCTACATACAGCAATAGTATATATTAATAATTATTTCACTATTAATATACTTCTTCTTAATTGTATTTCACTAGATAAATAGATAGATAGATAATTTATTTATGGTCGGAGACCAGCTTATAAAACACTCTTGGGGGTACAATCCCAGAAGGAAAACAATGTACAAGAATAAATTTAAAATGTATAAATGCAGTAAGTGTGTATTTCACTATTAATATACTTCTTCTTAATTGTATTTCAGTTCAACAATTACCTTGATAAAATACATATTTTGTTATGTGCAAATGGCTTTAGAAACCTGTTAGGTCCATAAATTACCATATAGCATATATTCAACACAAAAAAGAGTGACTATTTGTTGTTGACAAAGGACAGCTGGACATATAAAGGGCCCCATTACCTTCAGTAGCTTAGGGCCTCATAAAACCTAAATCCGGCCCTGGGCACTGGCGTGTTCATGTGCGTATATGTGGATAGCTGGCGGTTTGTTTCCCTGCCTTGACAACGATGCGGGCGGGCAGCTGGTGGGGTCGCTTTTCCCTTTGGCAGCCCAGAGCTTGCACTGTCCCGATTGCGGCGAGCCAAAGTCATGCGTGCTCATGATTGGGGCCATCATCAATTGCAGGAGGGCTGAGGAAGCTGAGGGTGTGAGGGGGCTGGTATGCGGGGACGGCTGCCTGGCATGGGGCGGGTTGGTGGGGTGAGGAAATGAATTGAAAAGTCAAACTGCAATTAACTGAAACACTCTGGAGGAAGGCGAGGGGAATTTGCATGGCTTGTGTGCGCGCGTTTCTGCTGCCTACTCCCCCCTCCCCCGCTTCCTCTTTCTGGGTGGCTGGGTGACCACTTGGGAGAGGGTGCAGATAGGGAGGGGGCGCAGACCCTGAAAGTGGAATAGTAAGGACGGGTATCGTCACTGTGGCTTCTGATTGGCTGCTCACCTCGCCTGGGCACCTGGGCACTCTGTTCTTGCAACACTTTCAGGCGTTTAGGCGTGAGAGCGTGAAGTTGCAGGCCGGGTTTGGAGGCACTGCGGGCGGTAGTTTGCTCATTCCCCGCCTTTCTCAAACAGGATTTGAGCGAGAGTCCGCTTGATGGGGCTGGTGGCAGTTGCCATGGAGGTTAGAGAGAGGTGCTGTTGTTGGGTCTAGTCTGGTCGGGTGGGTGCCAGGTTGTGGAATGTGATGGGGGAATGGGAATAAGGACGCCACTGGCGAAAGGGGGAAGGTATGACCAGGTAAGTATGGAGTCCTGAGGGGCAGACGCTGCAGCACATAGGGGAGAAGGCAGATGCAGCAGCATGTGGTTGTCATTTGGAAAACCCGTTGAATTGGGGTTGTGGGCTAAACCACTACAAATGGGGAAGGTGATTTTTGAGTATGCTTCCTGGACACACACACATACACAGACAGCATAAAGGTAAAGGGACCCCTGACCATTAGGTCCAGTCGTGGCCGACTCTGGGGTTGTGGCACTCATCTCGCTTTATTGGCCGAGGGAGCCGGCGTACAGCTTCCGGGTCATGTGGGCAGTATGACTAAGCCGCTTCTGGCGAACCAGAGCAGCACACGGAAACACTGTTTACCTTCCTGCCGGAGTGGTACCTATTTATCTACTTGCACTTTGACATGCTTTCGAACTGCTAGGTTGGCAGGAGCAGGGACCGAGCAACGGGAGCTCACCCCGTCGCGGGGATTCAAACCACCGACCTTCTGATCGGCAAGTCCTAGGCTCTGTGGTTTAACCCACAGCGCCACCCACGTACACAGACAGCATACTAATGTTCAAAATAAAATAAATATGCTTGAAGCCTCACAGTTTCTCCTGCCCTCGCTGATCCAGAGAGTTTGTAAGCTAGTTAACCTTTTCTATTTGGTGCTCGCCATGTGAAGTGCAATAACTGTTGTTGTTACTAATGCTAATTGTATATTTAGTCCAACTTTCCTCCCAGGGAGCTCAAGGCGTCCAATGTGGTTCCCACCCACTCACCCATTTCATCCAGACAACAACCCTGTGAGGTGTGTTAGGTCTTCCAGGGATATCTGTGCTCTTTTGCTCTTCAAAATATGGCAACCCTACCAGGCAAGTGCTTCCAGGAAGCACACAAGGAGGACCCAGTGGCGTAGCGTGGGTTGTCAGCACCCGGGCAAGGCAAGTAATTTGCGCCCCCTAACCCGTGGATTTGCGCCCCCTAACCCATGGATTTGCACCCCCTAACCCTAACCCCCAGATGTTGCGCCCGGTGCGGCCGGCCCCCCTGCACCCCCCACGCTACGCCACTGGGAGGACCTGAGTGTAGCAGCAACTCTCCCCACTTGTGACTCACAGCAACTGGTATTCAGAGGCATATTTCCTCCCAACAGTGGAGGTGGAGCACAGCTGTCATGTCTAGCACCATGAAGGATGATTTTTTGATGATTTCCCCCTTCTGCTCAAATTTAGTTATACACAAATCCCTGTGGAAACAATATCTGTATTGATGTGAGATTAATCATGGGCTTGCTGTGGGGTGTGTGCATGCGTGCGTGCTCTAATTCCTTTTTCATAAACTTGAGACTTCCATTCTCCCCCCCTAAACACCTGCAAGAATAAACAAACCCAGACTTTGTGGTATTGTGGCATTTGCAGTGACGAGGTGTCATAGACTCTCAAGTTTACGTTTAATCTCTGTGCTCTTAAAAAGAGGGACAAAACTGGCCTAAATCAGCCTGCTTCAGTAGTTCTTGTGTGGCAGGACACTGAAGAGCTGATCAAGTCAATGCAGAGCCAGTAAATACAGTTTTCCAGGGACTTTGGAAATTTCAGCAGGCACTGCCCATATATTTCCAGGCTCCTTTTTGCAACACTAAAGGGCAAAATGTGCTATTAAAAAAACCAACTCAAAGATGAATAACACCAAACAAAAAAAAAACCCCAAACCAAGGGTGACTAACACCCTTGATGCTGGATTCTGTGCTTGGATTCTGCAATCACAGAATTATTTACATTGTTCCTGATGTTTATTCATGAGTGCTGTTACTTGCGCCTGCCATATCCATTTCATTATTGCACATTCTGCTGCCTAATCCTCCATTCTCCACCTATCTTCCTCCTGAGAATAGGCAATCAGATCCATCCTCAATGTTTGTGTGACATGACACCCCACAGGAATAAGCAGGGCGAATTCGATGTGGCAGTTGTCTTCTAAAATCTGCTGGCAGAGTCCCATCGATCTATGAAGTTACGCCTCAGTAAATGAGAAGGCTCTTCCACCTGCTGTGAGATTTACACTGCAGGGATTAAGCGCAGAAGCATGTTTGAGTCAATACCAAATAAATATTTGTGATGTTTGCAGTGGCGTAGCGTGGGGGGTGCAGGGGGGGCCGGCCACACCGGGCGCAACATCTGGGGGTTAGGGTTAGGGGGCGCAAATTACTTGCCTTGCCCCGGGTGCTGACAACCCACACTACGCCACAGGATGTTTGGAGGGGATGGCCTTGGTTTTAGGGTGGACAGATATATTAAAAATGAGACCCAATATTTATAACAAGGTAAATATTTAGAATGCATAGTCTAAGTGGGTTGTAAGGATAGGGTTTTTTAAAGTTTGCTACGTCTCCCTCCCTCCTTCAGTAATTCTTTGGGAATAGCTCCAGAGGTGTTCACTGAGTGAGCGTAGTAGTGATCCAACAGCATTTCCCCTCACTCACAATTGCCTTTGTTTCCACTTTGTGACGTCATTATGATGTCAAATCTGATTGACTGTGCAGCATTGCAATAGCAGTTTCGCTATAGCTCTTTTCGGGGACACAACAAGTACCTTTAGCTCTACCTTCATTATCATGCAGCTATTTTTCACTTCCCAATGTCAGGGCAAACACCTGCAGTGAGAAGCCTGCATCTGTAGGGTCCCCACACATCAATCTAGATCACATAGAGATGCTACACAAGAGTAGCAGTCTTTCTACTAGAGATACTTGCTCTGGGTATGTGGGAAACCAGAGGGAAACTAGAGCATTGGGGCTAAAGTCTTGGTCCCACAATTCCTTTGTACAGTGACCCTTCACAGCAGTAACAACTGAATTAGGGCTTAAGTGATTCTTGATTGGCTGGAATTGTCTATGTGACAGAAGGTCCAGGAATTTGGGGGGGGGGCAGCAGAGAAGTGAATCAATCACAAAAATTAATGGCGTTGTCAAGGTCTATTTTGCCCAACATATTAAATACAATTGCATTGTAAAATAGAAATGGCCCGAGTTTTAACAAAGAGGGAGACAATTTCTTTAATACAAAACCATAAACACAGCAAGAGATTTTTATTTTTTTTTTAGTTCTTCCCTTTTCAGGGAAGTTTTTAAGTTGTGAGTGTCCAGTAAATGACAGCTCTGAAGCTGCCTGCTTAGTATCATGCTGTTGGAGGTTACAAGGGGCATTCCATAAATCTCAAGGGAGACTGTAGCTCAGAGGCAGCGCACCTGCTCTGCATGCAGAATGTCCTGGTTCAATCCCTGCCATCTCCAGACAGTGCTGGGAGAAATTCATGACTGAAAACCTGGAGAGCCTCTGCCCAGTGTGTAGCAGCTGTGGAACCGGGAAATTCCATGCCAAGGGTCATTAGGAATAGAACTGAAAATAACTGCTTATATCATAACACCGTTTTACAAATGCATAGTGTGACTGCATTTGAAGTACTGTTTACACTTCTAGTTGCCTCACTTGAAAGGTTTATTGTAGATTTGGAAAAGGTCCAGGAAAGGGCAACCAAAATGCTCAAGGGAATGGAGGAACTCCTTGATAAGGTGAGGTTGCGACGTTTGTGACTTTTTAGATAAAAGGCAAGTAAGAAGTGATATGATAGAAATTTATAAAATCATGCATGTCAGATATTCACATCAATCTTGGCTAACCACCTAAAAAAATTCCTACACAAATGAATAGCCCCAGACCAGACTGGCTTTGTCACTGGTCGCAAAATAACAGACCCCGCTAGGAAACTACTGAATCTGATCAAACACAGCAAGGCAACTAAACTCCCACTGACGATTATGTCCCTAGACATCCTCAAAATCCTTTGACTTATTAGAATGGCAATACCTACTAGCAGTACTAACCAACATTAGATTTGGTCCCAACTTTTTACAAACCCTCAAAACTACTCCCAAGCCTCAGCAAAATGAAGGACTAACAGCATGGACTCTAATACCATAGCTATCCAAAGAGGCACAAAACAAGGATGCCCACTGCCTGTCTTCATCCTGACTCTGGAACCCCTAGCAATCCAAATCCAGGCATCCACAGACATCAAGGGAATCCAACTCTTCTGGATATCAGTCGTACAGGAAATATGCAAAATAACTAAGCAAGTATTAGAAGTCACCCCAGAACTGTCCCTACTAAACATCTTACAAGATAATAATGCCCACTCACATTAGAGAGCTCATAACCCACCTTCTCTCAGCAGCCAGAAGCATTATAGCCAGATGCTGGAGAGACCTGTCAGGAGTAAACATGAACCAGTGGTACCAAATAGTATGGGAAACAGCCTTACTTGAAAAATTAACCAATAAACTGAAACTAACACAGGGACAAATAGAAGAAGATGCCTTCACCCCAGTATGGTTCCCCTTTATCACATACACAGCCCAACAATATAACAAGAATCCACCGACAGCATACACATCAATCTGGCTGATCTGATCCAAAAAGCCACTCCTTCACACACACACACACACACACACACACACACACACCTCACTACAGCCAAACAAAGACAACCAACCAAACCCTAGGCCACTCCACCAAGGAAATATAACAAGGGAACAGAAAGAGAACCCACACAAGTGACAGTGACACAAAACCTCACACATATACTAAGTCAGGGGTCCCCAAACTAAGCTGGATAAGGCCCAAGGGACTTGTTTATCCATCCTGTGGCGACCCCCACCACCTGCTGCTGCCGCCTGCTCTTATCAGCACTGCACTGCGCAGCTGCCCACTTCCAGGTCAGAGGAGCACTGGAAATAGCCTGCGCACATGTGCAAGCATTATTTCCGGTGCACATCCGGGTCGGAGGAGGCCCGTGCACATGCACAGAAGCTATTTCTGGTACTCCTCCAACCCTGAAGTGCGCCAGAAATAGCATGTGCACACGCATATGGGCATGCGCTCCCCCACCCTCCAGCCCGCCATGCAATGGGCGCTGGGGACACCGGGCCAAGGTGTGGTAAGTTTGCTGACCCCTGCACTAAGTAGAAAAATAGAAGCATTGCCACCCACCCCACTCACCATCCCCCCTTTCCCCCTCTTTTCTTCCGAACCTAATACTGCATGCAACACTAATGTCTCGCAGCAAATGAAACTGATCTGAATAAAACGGAACTTGAAAAAAGAGACAATGCGTGTATTTTTGTAAATTAAGAAATCTTTAATAAAAATATTTTTTTAAAAAAAAATAATCATGGATGGCATGAAGAAAGGGGAACTACCTCTGTTTGAAACCCCTGAGATATAATAATCCAACCTCTTTAAAAGTCTCCAGTGGAGGAGAGCCCACCACCTCCTGAGACAGTACATTCTGTTAGAATGAAACTAGTTATTCAACAAATGTTTTCTGCCAGGAATTCTTCGGCTGTGATTCCTGAGTTGCAAGGGGGTGGACTAGATGGCCCATGGGGGTCTCTGATTCTATGTTCCAGAATGCTTTCTAACCCACTTTTTTTTTTTGCAGTGTAATCCCAAAGCAGGGGAGAATTTAGTAGAAGCGTATTGCACAAGCTCAGTGTGACAATAAAATATAACTGCAGCAGCAACAGAGAAAAGTGTTATGTGTACACATAAAAGGCTGCAGAAAAATAAATAAAAATAATCGTGATGTGATTGTTCAGCATATTTTTCATTAGAATCCTCTTGTGTGTGGTCTCCTTTTAATGCACGTGCTGTAAAATAAAATGGTAAAGCTGGACATACCGATTTGAATCACAATTGCTTTTTATGAATGAGGTCTGATGTCCAATCCCTAACATCCCCAGGTGGGGCTGGGAACTACCCCTGTTTGAAACCCCCTATAGTCCCTGTCACCAATCATTTGCCTCCTTTGTTCATGCCAGGGCCAGGGGCTTAGCAAGGGGTGTGTGTTAGATGCAGTCCTCCCCGGGTGTCTCCACTGAGGGGGGTGACAAAATGGTGGGTGGCACTTACCACGGGGCCTGCAGCACACCTGAGCCACATGCCTCTCCTGGGAGTGACGCTGTGGCTTGGGCACCTGCAGGCTCCGCGTTGCCCTGTGGTGCCCACATGGGAGGCTGGCCCTGGGCGCATGGCATGCATGCTGCCCCAGGCTCCTGATCAGCTTGCTCCGCCGGTGGCCAGGGCTGGTCCTGATGTGAACCACAAAATGCCAAGGGTGGGCGAAGATCTACACCTGGAGCAAGAGGGGAATAAAGATATACATAGTGAACAAGCTGTGGAGGAGGGAAGATCAACATCAGGAGCAAAGGGGAATCAAATCTGCTTGATGTTTGAACTGGGAATCAAAGACCATTGTGGTGGGCAGGAGAAGGGGTCCACTCTGAATGACACCAGGTGGGTGCAGAATCCAGGAGACCCCCAAAGGGCAGCCCTTACAATTTCCCCCCTAAGTGTGGGAGGAGAGCAACAGTGCCTCCTAATTGCTGGGATGGTTGGGAACCACACGCTCTTGGAGACAAGGTCAAAGGAAAGATTGTGATGAGGCTGCTGGCTTCCCCAGGTTATGAAGGTTGAAACTTGGAACTGGGAAGAGTGCTGGGGAACTTCATGTCCCGGGGCCAATTCTGGCCCTCCTGGCCTCTCTCTGGCCCTCAGCACTCTTCCCAGGTGATAACTTTCCCGAGCCCCATGCAACACCATCCCTGCTTTGCACACTCCTGAGATGGTTTGCTTAGCTAGAATAGGTCCTTGTACTCTGGTTGTACTTCTTGTTTCTCTGGCTAGAGGACAAAGAGGGGTGAGAGAGTGTGTGTACAACCTAGTCCACTGTACAAAAAGTAAGAGTCACATTTATAGCTCTGCCCACTTTTGCCTCTGGCTCTACTCACCCCTGGCATGTGGCCAGGGGTTGCCCAGTAGAGAATGCAGTAGATGGTTGCCCAGTAGAGAATGCAGCCCTCTGAAACACCACCCCTCCAATCTAAAGAGCACTTGTCCCTGCTAGTCTGCCAAGGATAAATAAAACACTACACTTTGGAATTCCTTGCTTATTGACATCAGCCAGGAGTGTTCACTGTACTTTCGGCACCTCTAAAACATTTTTGTTTCAACAAATATGTGTAATGTTGATGTCTTCAGTTTATCTCTGATTTTATTTATTTTTTCTGAATATTTTAAAATTGTTGTTTTTGTTTTTTCAGATACTTAGGTTGTTTTATTCTCTTCTTAAACTGCTTTGAGGTTTTTTATTAACCATCAAGTCTAATTGCACCACTGTCCCCAATATAAGGTCTACACTGTACAGCCCAAGGCATGTGCGAGAGAGAGAAGTATCATTGTTCACAAAGGGCTGTTGGTCCCTAATGGCACAGTTTGAGCTCGGAGCAGTAGTTGCCAGTTGTTGCCAGACACTTCTGGAAGTACAGAATCCTCAGTGGTTAAAATTGGCAGCAATCAATTCTTTGCCTGATGAATAAAACCTACCATTCTAGTGGCTCACAGGGGTAAAAGCAATGCTGCCTCATTTTCTTAAGTAGCACATCTTGCTGGCGCGAAGTATTTACATGCTTATTGCTTACATGCTTGCATGCTTGCCAAGCATCAACTGGCATGTGAAAGACATAGTCCATATGCTGGTTTAACACACCACTGCTCTGATCTGATGAATGCAGCATCTCATAGTGCAGGCTATGGAGGGAAGAAAGCCTAGGTTGTTCCAGTCATTCATTCTGACAGGTGGGCGGATAATAAATACCTTGAGCTCTATGTTCCTGGAGTCTTTTAAAAACTTTTCACAGGCTGCTTAGCTTTTCGTCAGCAAAGGCAGATGCTTTTGCTTGTTATGTCTCTTTTAAGTGCTGCTTGTTTTGGCTCATTGTAACATCCTTCCTTCTACAAATTGAGATGAGCTGGAATATATGTGGATTGGGTGGTTCCCCCCTCCCCTCCAGCTTTATCAGCTAAATATTCATTCTTTCTCAATTTCAGTCTCTGGCTCTGAAAACAATACTGTCATATATTTTCCCTCCACCTAAAAGCTTGCCTAAAGATATGTTACCTTTTTAGAGTAGAATGTTGCTGCCGAGATAAGGCAGCCCATAAATCAGGGTGAAAGAGACGACAAGCGGATGGGTTATATGTACAATTTACTGCACTGATATGACCCTTTTTGGGATAGCCTGCATGTGTATCTTGCATTTTCCTCCTTGATATAAACAACACTCTTTAGTGTTCCAAATAAAATTATCATGTGCCCTGTTAACCTTTCCTTCTCTCATTCTCCCTTCCCTACCGATGTGCTTTCTTTGGATTGAGGACCTATTTTTGCTTATATTACTCTGTAAATGGCCACACCTATCAGGAATGGGGAACCTGTGGTCCTCCAGATGTTGGTGGACCCCAGCTCAAATCTTCCCTGACATTTCTTGTGTCTGTGTGTTGTTCTTGTGTCTGTGTGTTTCCTTGTGGCTGATTAGCTGTTTTCCCTGTGTAAAGGTCAGAGGGGGCAGGGTTTCTGTTGAGGCAGGGGATTAGCTGTGGGAGGAGCTTATCAGAGTTTGCAGGGCATCAGTTGAAGAAGGAGCAAAAAGGGTTTTCTTGTGTCTGTGTGTTTCCTTGTGGCTGATTAGCTGTTTTCCCTGTGTAAAGGTCAGAGGGGGCAGGGTTTCTGTTGAGGCAGGGGATTAGCTGTGGGAGGAGCTTATCAGAGTTTGCAGGGCATCAGTTGAAGAAGGAGCAAAAAGGGTTTTCTTGTGTCTGTGTGTTTCCTTGTGGCTGATTAGCTGTTTTCCCTGTGTAAAGGTCAGAGGGGGCAGGGTTTCTGTTGAGGCAGGGGATTAGCTGTGGGAGGAGCTTATCAGAGTTTGCAGGGCAGCGGCGCGCGCCTAGCGACGCGCGCAGTTAGATCCATCTTTTAGATTTAGGGGAGCTAGTCTCAAACGTTTGTTGGGGAGATCTAGGTGTTTTTTTTTGTGTGGGGGAAGTTATTTGTCCTGTCTTCAAGCTTTTTATGATGGAGGACCTCTGTAGCCAACCCCAACGACACGATCTCAAGATGGAAGGGGAGGGAACAGCTGCAGTCGCCTGCGATTCCTGCGCAATGTTTGCCATCTTGCCAAAGGTTGCAGGCATCTTTACCTGCAGCAATTGCATGTTGATTGCCCTCTTAAAAGACAAAGTCCAGCAACTGGAGGAACGTGTAGCTACGCTCCAAAGAATTAGAGAGCTGGAGCTCTTCTTGGAAGCAACAGAGCACACCGTCTCCACCAAGGAGGAGACAGGGGACTCCCCTGAGAAGGAGTCTAGTTCACCAACACAGGAGCCAGATATATGGAGAAACGTGACTCAAAGAAGTAGGAGGCCCAGGGTTCACTCTGATTGCTCAGAAATACACAATCGCTTTGAGGTCCTCTCCCCTAGCATGGAAGACGAAGAGCAGACTCCATTTGAGGATCTCTCCCTCATTACAGTCGATCAGGTATATGAAGACGAGCAGCAAAGTCAGTCCTCAGGGAATGTGCAGGCGACCTTGGAACGGACAGCTCACGGAAGAACCCCGACCAAACCCAAGAGGAGGCGTGTAGTGGTGATAGGGGATTCCCTACTGAGGGGAACAGAAGCAGTGATCTGTGGGCCTGACAAGATGTCTCGGGAAGTGTGCTGTCTCCCCGGGGCTAAGATCCAAGATGTAACTGAACGACTGCAAGGAATCATAAAACCCACTGACAAATACCCCTTCCTCTTGGTTCATGTGGGAACCAATGACACTGCAAGCAATAGCCTCCAGAAGATCAAAAGAGTCTACGAGGCTCTCGGCAGGAAATTGAAGCAACTAAATGCACAAATTGTCATCTCATCTGTCCTCCCAGTTGAACGACATGGCCCAGGGAGAGAGGGGAAAATAGTGGAAGTGAACAGCTGGCTCCGCAAATGGTGTAAACAGGAACGGTTTGGATTCTTAGATCACGGACTGCAGTTTCTTGAAGATGGACTTCTGGCAAGTGATGGGCTGCACCTCACAACGGTTGGGAGAAATGTTTTTGCCAAAAATCTCAGAAACCTCATCAGGAGGGCTTTAAACTGACTAATGTGGGGGAGGGAGACAGTGCTCCTGAAGGTAGGAGTCTATCAATTAATGAAGATGATCATCCAAATGTCATAGACCAAATGGAGCAAACAGCACGCGGACCTAGTGGTGGGAGGAAAAAATCCTTAAATAAGAGACACGGGGGAATGATTAATGGACTTCAATGTCTGTACACTAATGCGCAAAGCATGGGAAATAAACAAGATGAGCTTGAGCTCTTGGTACAGCAAACTAAATATGACATAATAGGCATCACTGAAACCTGGTGGGATAAGTCCCACGATTGGAATGTAATAATGGGGGGATACAATCTATTTCAGAGAAACAGACCAGACAAGAAAGGAGGAGGAGTGGCGTTATATGTCAGGGATGTGTATACCTGTGAAGAGATCCAAGATTTAGATCCTCAAAGCCAAAGTGAGAGCATTTGGGTCAAAATTAAGGGAGAGAAGAATAACAGAGACCTCATTGTGGGAGTTTACTATAGATCCCCAAGCCAAACGGAGGACATAGATGATGCCTTCCTGGAACAGATGGCCAAGCATGCAAAAGGAAGGGAGATAGTAGTAATGGGGGACTTCAATTACCCGGATATTTGTTGGACGTCAAACTCAGCCAAGAGCATAAGGTCAAACAGATTCCTCACTGGCCTTGCAGACAACTTCATTGTCCAGAAAGTGGGAGAAGCAACAAGAGGAACAGCCATTTTAGATCTGGTCCTAACCAATGTTGATGACCTGGTTAGTGGGATAGAAGTGGAAGGATCATTAGGCGTGAGTGATCATGCTCTTCTGAAGTTTACTATACAGCGGAAAGGAGCAGCCAAGCATACTAGGACTCAATTTCTTGACTTTAAGAAAGCCGACTTCATAAAACTTAGGGAAGTGCTGGGTGAGATCCCATGGACAACAATACTAAAAGGAAAGGGAGTTCATGATGGCTGGGAGTTTGTTAAGAGGGAGATACTAAAAGCACAACGTCAGGCAATACCAATGAGACGGAAACATGGAAGGTGCCTAAAGAAGCCAGGGTGGCTATCTAAAGAACTTTTAACTGAATTAAGATTAAAAAAGGATGTGTACAAAAAATGGAAAAGGGGGGAAACCACCAAAGAGGAATTCAAACAAATAGCCAGCACGTGTAGACACAAAGTCAGAAAAGCTAAAGCACAGAATGAACTCAGGCTTGCTAGAGAGGTTAAAAGCAACAAAAAAGGCTTTTATGGGTATGTTCGTAGCAAAAGGAAGAACAAAGAAACAATGGGGTCACTCAGGGGAGAAGATGGTGAAATGCAAACAGGGGACACAGAAAGGGCTGAACTACTCAATGCCTTCTTTGCCTCAGTCTTCTCCGATAAAGAAAACAATGCCCGACCTGAAGAATTTGGAGCAAATGATTCAGCAAAGGAAACACAGCCCAGAATAACTAAGGAGATAGTACAAGAATATTTGGCTAGTTTAGATGTATTCAAGTCTCCAGGGCCAGATGAACTGCATCCAAGAGTATTAAAAGAACTGGCAGATGTGATCTCAGAACCACTGGCAGTCATCTTTGAGAATTCCTGGAGAACAGGCGAAGTCCCGGCAGACTGGAGGAGGGCAAATGTTGTCCCTATTTTCAAAAAGGGGAAAAGAGAGGACCCAAATAATTACCGCCCAGTCAGTCTGACATCAATAGCAGGGAAGATTCTGGAGCAGATCATTAAGCAAACAGTCTGTGAGCACCTAGAAAGGAATGCTGTGATCACCAATAGTCAGCATGGATTTCTGAAAAATAAGTCATGTCAGACTAACCTGATCTCGTTTTTTGACAGAATTACAAGCCTGTTAGATGAAGGGAACGCAGTGGATGTAGCCTACCTTGATTTCAGCAAGGCATTTGACAAGGTGCCCCATGATATTCTTGTAAAGAAGCTGGTAAAATGCGGTCTTGACTATGCTACCACTCAGTGGATTTGTAACTGGCTGACTGACCGAACCCAAAGGGTGCTCATCAATGGTTCCTCTTCATCCTGGAGAAGAGTGACTAGTGGGGTGCCACAGGGTTCTGTCTTGGGCCCGGTCTTATTCAACATCTTTATCAACGACTTGGATGATGGACTCAAGGGCATCCTGATCAAATTTGCAGATGACACCAAACTGGGAGGGGTGGCTAACACCCCAGAGGACAGGATTACACTTCAAAACGACCTTGACAGATTAGAGAACTGGGCAAAAACAAACAAGATGAATTTTAACAGGGAGAAATGTAAAGTATTGCACTTGGGCAAAAAAAATGAGAGGCACAAATACAAGATGGGGGACACCTGGCTTGAGAGCAGTACATGTGAAAAGGATCTAGGAGTCTTGGTTGACCACAAACTTGACATGAGCCAACAGTGTGACGCGGCAGCTAAAAAAGCCAATGCAATTCTGGGCTGCATCAATAGGAGTATAGCATCTAGATCAAGGGAAGTAATAGTGCCACTGTATTCTGCTCTGGTCAGACCACACCTGGAGTACTGTGTCCAGTTCTGGGCACCACAATTCAAGAAGGACACTGACAAACTGGAACGTGTCCAGAGGAGGGCAACCAAAATGGTCAAAGGCCTGGAAACGATGCCTTATGAGGAACGGCTAAGGGAGCTGGGCATGTTTAGCCTGGAGAAGAGGAGGTTAAGGGGTGATATGATAGCCATGTTCAAATATATAAAAGGATGTCACATGGAGGAGGGAGAAAGGTTGTTTTCTGCTGCTCCGGAGAAGCGGACACGGAGCAATGGATCCAAACTACAAGAAAGAAGATTCCACCTAAACATTAGGAAGAACTTCCTGACAGTGAGAGCTGTTCGACAGTGGAATTTGCTGCCAAGGAGTGTGGTGGAGTCTCCTACTTTGGAGGTCTTTAAGCAGAGGCTTGACAACCATATGTCAGGAGTGCTCTGATGGTGTTTCCTGCTTGGCAGGGGGTTGGACTCGATGGCCCTTGTGGTCTCTTCCAACTCTATGATTCTATGATTCTATGATTCTATGATTCTATGATTCTATGATTTTGCCATGATAGCTTGGGCTGATGGGAGTTAAGGTCCAATGATGTCTAGAAGGCCACAGGTTCCCTCTCCCTGACTTATGTTGATGTTACTATACAATCTAATCATTTACTATATGAATAAATTAATAGAAAGGGCAACTAGTGATGGGCAAACTCTCCTAAACTCAGTTCAGAATAACTACAGTATGAGTGCCTAGGAGTTCTCCCAGAAGTGCTGTTTGAGTATGGTAAAAGGTAAAGGATGCGGGTGGCACTGTGGTCTAAACCACTGAGCCTCTTGGGCTTGCCGATCAGAAGGTCGGTGGTTCGAATCCACATGATGGAGTGAGCTCCTGTTGCTCGGTCCCTGGTCCTGCCAACCTAGCAGTTTGAAAGCATGCCAGTGCAAGTAGATAAATAGGTACTGCTGCAGTAGGAAGGTAAACGGCATTTCCATGCACTCCATCACCAGGTACACTTTTGGTGTGACCTACTAGAATTCTCATCGTGGGCTTATGCTGTACTGCTGAGCTACTGTCCTTTATTTTTAGATGAATATTCCAGTCTTCATGGTTATGAATAAAAGACTGAATTAAAATGGAACATTGGTCTACCTAACTCAGTGTAATTTGCATTGACCAGCAGCAACCCTCCAGGATTTTAGGTCAGATGTCTTTCTTGGCCTTACCAGGAGATTCTGGATATTCAATCTGAGACCTTCTGCATGTAGAGCATATGTGCTTAGCTTTGGAACTTTGACTCTTATCTCCCAGGGACCGTATAACATATTGCCAGTAGTTCAAAATATACATTGGCAGCTGCAGTGTGGTACAATGTTCATTGCATGTCAAATTAGTGCTCATGTGTATGTTTTAGATGTTTCCATGATCAGTGGATCCATTTAGGTGAATAAGGCACCGCCTCACCTATCTCAAACTGCCCTTACCCAGCCCTTACTTGTTCTCAGGGTGCCAGCTTCCTTATTCTCAGTCTTGCCCCTTGTAGAACTCAGTGGAGAGCAGGATGGGGAGAAAACTAGAATGAGTTGGCTCTTCCTGCCATTGGCTCTGGCTCTGCCTACTGTTTGAGCCCTGTCGTTCCATCCTACCAGTCTTGATGGACACCAGCCACACTTTGTGTGATAGGCAAGATGCATCCATCTCACACTCAGAAATTCAACTGCTAGAAACAGGAGTAAGGGAGCAGAAGAATAACTCTACCAATTCATTCCAACAAAATGTAAAATCTGAATTGGGTGTCCCTATATGATGTGTGTTTTGGCAAGGGACACTCTTTGTTAAATTATGAACAGCTGGAACATGCTGGATAAACCAGAGATGGATAATGTGTGGACCTCCATATGTTGTTGGACTGCAGCTTCCATCATCCCTGACCATTGGCTACGTTGGCTGAGCCTGATGGGAACTGGGAGTCCAACATTGTCTGATGGGCCAAAGATTCCCCAACCCTGACATTTGATCTATCACCAATACAGCAAGCATCCACCTGGCCGGCTAGGACACATTCATCTGCCTGACTACTATTTTTCAACCAAGCATTGCTGTGTTCTCAGAGCAGACTGTTTCAATCAACTCCAGTGCAAGCAACTGAGGTATGGATCCATGATTTCACATTTTGCAGAAGAGCATCTTCACCTAATCCCTAAAAGGGGGAGGGGCAAGACAACAAATTGAAGCCCAAGTAATAGAAATACATCAAAGCTCTGATAGAAAACCACCTGAGCTGCCTCTCAGTCTAATAGGTTTATGTGCTTCTTCCTTCTCTCTGCCTGAGAAACTTCAAATGTGGACCATGCCAGGCTTATGTTACTGAAAGATGAAATATGTTCTTTGGAGGGCTTATTTTATTTTCTTGAGATGCATTTACTTTGCAGTGTTCTTCTGGAACACTTGTCTAGCACACCAATTATGCCAAGTTGGCGTCTCTCTCTCTCTCTCTCTCTCTCTCTTTCTCGTTTCCTGACCTCAAATCTCCCAGTAATTATTTTAATGTTCCCTTCGCTTGGCTGCTGGACGGAGTGACCTTTTTAAAAACCCAGCAGCCGTCAAAAAGAATGTAAAGTGCCTCAGCTCTGGCACTGGGGGGACCTCATTGCATTGCATCAAGGGACACACACAGCGAAGGAGATGTGCAGGTCTAAGCAGCCTGGAACTAAGGGGCCTGACAAGAGAGATTTCAAGGAAATGCTTTGCCCCATTGATCAATGAATCGATCAGGATGGTTGACAGAGCTAACAAGGCTGAGCTAATGATCACCACTGCCCTGTGTTTATTTGACTAGCCTAAAAGGGTGGTAGCGTTTATTATTTTTAAATGCCTAATATGATCAGAAGGTCGCGGTTTGAATCCCTGCAATGGGATGAGCTCCCGTTGTTTGGTCCCTTCTCCTGCCAACCTAGCAGTTCGAAAGCACATCAAAGTGCAAGTAGATAAATAGGTACCACTCCAGCGGGAAGGTAAACGACATTTCCGTGCACTGCTCTGGTTCACTAGAAGCAGCTTAGTCATGCTGGCCACATGACCCGGAAGCTGTACGCCGGCTCCCTCGGCCAATAAAGTGAGATGAGCGCCGCAACCCCAGAGTCATCCGCGACTGGACCTAATGGTCAGGGGTCCCTTTACCTTTACTATTCTGAAGAACAAAAGAAGAGACTGCCAGATCAGGCCAGTGGCCCATCTAGTTCAGTATCCTGTTCCCATAGTGGCCAACCAGAGCCCGTAGAAAGCCCACAGATAGTACCTGAGCACAACAACAGTGGTCTCTCTGCCTGTGGTTCCCAGCACTCAGAGGAAACCACACACTATTTTGCTCCTGGCACCTTGCATCATCTTCTATATGACAATCCAGATTCAACAACAAAGTCATTTAGAACAGGTGCATTATTAATAAGCTTAAACTAAAACCTTCTCCAGCTGACCGACCTAACTTGACAGGCTGGCTCTTAACACTCCAGCCATCTTAAATATATAGTAACAAATGTCACTGCAGTTTGGTTTGTAGCAGGACCAGACTGGAGCAACAAAGCAGTCTTTAGAAGAACTTAGAGCAGGGCCTTCACAGTAGCTGCCCCTATAACAGGCACCCATGATCTGTACTTCAGGCAATTGAAGGTATTTTTGTTCCCAGATGGATCAATGGGTCTTATGCTATGGGTGTTTATTTTGCATTGCTTTTTGTTGTTGTTGTTGTTTTGTTTTAAATATATCTGCAGGTTTTTGTGTTGTTCTCTGCTGTTTTCTTTAAGCTGTTTCTTTTGTACATTGCCTTCAGATGCACGTGTAGAAGGCAAATGATTGTGATGATGAAGATGATGATTTCGCCCTGCCAATGAAGACTGTCCCCCAGCCCACCTTTACCCCTTCTATATTCCACCACCCCTCCTCTCCCCTCCTTTCCCTCTATACACTTTCTTCCTCTTGGCTTTGATCGTTTTATAAAATTGAAAACTTCTTGATACAAAATGAAAGGGACTTGACATCAACTTAACCACACAATAAGATGAAATACTATGTCATTTCCCCAGCCCCCACTGGAATACATTTTGAGAGATAATAGAGCTGCATCGTGCAGAAATAATTCACAGCTGAATGTGTTATTTGTTCATCTCCTTTGCAAAGACTGAAAGAGTCTCATTACCTCCTTCCTATCCCCACCCCCACCCAACACTCAGGAAAATTATGCTGCTTTATTGCAAAGCTGCCTCTGTTGACAATGTACGTTAACTGGCACTCTTCAGTCTTGGGTCATTGACCAAGTGGTTCAAGCAGCACCTGCCCAACTTTGATAGCTAAGACATTTATTTTATTTTTTAAAAATAGCATTTATTATATCTGTAGTACTGGCAACTAGGATAACCTTTTATACGTCATCAAAAGACAGGAGTTTTATCAAATACACATACCCAAAAAGCAGAGAGGGTAAGACATGGTACTGATATGCATTAAAATATGAATTTGCTATGTGAAATTAGAAATGATCACTATGATTTAAATTAAAGATACATCTCACCATAGCAGGGAAGAATGTGACCAGGTGACCTGTGTGCCAACTCAGCCTGCTGTCCAGGCGCTGCTAATTGTTAATGAGCAATTTCAAAGCCCTGCTCTCACTTAACCATATCCATTCATCCCTATACTGCTTAATGCCAAAGTAGGCTTCTGAGTGGTTTGTAAGCTATAAAAAACCAGGTGCACTAAAATTAAAATAGAAACATCCACAATTAAGACTCTCAGTCCCACTATATTGCATTAAAATAACACAGCAATTAAAAATAGGATGCTCAGGATGAGAGTTCAGGGGAATGGCTGTGTAGACAAGTATGTCTTCAAAGGCGAGCAGAATGCCAGTGCAGATGGGGGCCTCTAATTTTTCGGCAGGGAAAAATTTTCCATAGCACTGGTGAAAAAGCCCACTTCCCCATTACCACAAAATGATAATCATACCATGTCAAGACAAATTGGGTTTTCAGGGCTTTTTGCATGCAACCTGGTGTCTCCTTATTGGCCTTTGGAGTCACCTTACTGTATTTAAGATACAAAAGGAGGCCGGAGGGCACTCTTGAACCATAGTGCCTAGTCTGCCTGGTTTACTGAGTGACAAGAGGTAAGACTATGAAAGCTGCTTGCCAGAGGCCCTAGTTTTCATCCTGCCTCCTCAGTGCCTTAAGAGCTTCTAATCTAGGGTGCACTCAGTGTAAAAAAAAGGTTGTACTCCTATGCACATACTATTTATGCCCACTTACTTTCATCTATTACATTTTTATTACACCAGGGGTTACACCTAGGACCTTCTGCACGCAGAATGAATGCTGTACCACTAACTACAGCCTTTCCTGTCTGGAATTACACAGATCTGTCAGCAAGGAAAAGTTGTCCCTGGATGGGGAAGTGGTTCTGGAGCAACCCTACTCTCCACCCCACTTCTCTACAGTGCTTCCCCTTCTTGAAACATCTCAACCATTAAATCCATGGTTACTTCTGTTTGCTTCCTTCAGCCAAGTAAGGTTACAAACTGGCTCTGTTGCTGCTGCCGCCACCACTGCTACGAGAAACTTTTTTCTTAACTGTCTTTCTTTAACTGGGCCCAGAGGGCACAGTGCCATGGTTGTTCAACCTATTACAGTTCACCTGTCTCCTCTAGCAGAACAAAAAACACCCGTAGGCAATGCAGAAGCAATCAGATGTAAAAAGAAGAAGAAAGCTTTGAAGGCTGGTGTTATGTATTGAGTTGAATAGGATCCAAACTGCAGCAGTCTGATTGGTCCTAGAACAATAGGATTCAGAATGCAGCAGTCTGATTGGTCCTAGAATAATGCAGCAGTATGATTGGTTGGCAGGAACCACCCAATCATGCTCCAGATTGAAGTGAATCCACAACCTGATTGGCTTACAGTAGAATTCCGGAATTAGCCAATCATGTGCAGCCCATTGTGTAAATAATGTATATAAAGCAGATACTTTGAGGGACTTTCATTCATTCCTCCTCACCACTATGAACTGAATAAAGAGCATGAAATCACTTTGCGACTCTGAGTATATTTCAGCTGGGCAAAGCATTACATGGAACAACACAGATGGAAAGGACCTCAGAGATTGTTCAAGGGCTCTTCCAGATCAATGCGTTGAGCATTTGCCTTGATCTGCTTGCACAAAGCTTATATGGAGGGTAGAATAACACATCACAGGACTGTACATGGACACCCCCACTTAATCAGTTTTTGGGTCTGATCTGCTGTTTTAGAGTGACCCCAATTCAACCTGGTACAATCCATGATTGGCCCAGCCCAGGCCTGGGACCCAAACAGACTCACAGACCTTGCACAGTGTTTAATTAAGGTTTAAAACATGTGTTTGAGAAGAGGAGAGAATGGAGACTCAGTTGTGTCTCCTTCTCCTTCCCTCCCAATTACATATTTCAACCCTAGTTAAACATGCAGTTGGAAGGGGGGGGGGCTTGTGTCCCAGAGCACAACCCCCTCAACAGCACCAAATTACTCTGGATCAGCAATGGCTATGTTTTACTTCCACTGTCAGAGGCATTATGACCTACATTCCTATACTGCGCTCTCTATGGAGCAGAACATTCAACTCACTTTCTAGACTATTTCTATGACTTTCTAGATTTCTCCCAGAATGGAATTTTGCTGAAAATTAATATGCAGAAGTGCCATTGGGGGGCAGGAAGTGAAAGTGCTTGGAGGGAGTAGGGATGCCACAATATCCTCACCCGACTCCCTGCAACTTGAATGTGGACTGGGACAGGGGAAAGGTTCCTTGCTGCACAGAGAAAGGGTTCCATCCAGTGATCTGTCTGTGAAAGTGGTTTCCAAGTTGGGGTCTTGGGCCTGGACAAGTCGAAGATCACTGGTGCAGTTATAACAGAACACTAAGTAGCCTGTTATATTTGTTTATGTGATGACATTACAAAGTCAAGTCAAAGAGAGGATAGTGTTCATACCTTCAGTCTGATTGGGAGAAAAGAATCACCCTGTCTTGTAGCACAACTCCCCCCCCCCCCATTATCTGCTAAACAGGAGAATATATTTTGCAGAGAACTTTTTCTTCTTCTCTCCATGAAATACACCATAGGGCAGAGCTTTCTGAACTGTGTGTCGGCTGCAGTGTGTGTGTTGTGCGAATTCTCTCTTTTTTTTTAAATAAATTTTTTATTGGTTTTACAGAATTTTTAAGCGAACAAACGAACACTTAAAAAGACAAACATACACGTATAGTTTCATAACATATTTTCATAAACCTCTTTTCTTGGACTTCCCCATACCCCCCCTTTCTGCATCCCAATGTCCATAATTTTATAGCAACTCCCAATTGTTGCTTTCCAACCTCTGTCATCTTAGTCCTCTCTATATTCTAGCCTTATATCACTGTATCCCTTTGTTTCTGAAAACCACAACACTTTAACATTCATTAAGTTTATAATAGTCCTTAAGATAACCTTTAAATTTTCTCCATTCTTCTTCCACCGTCTCTTTTCGTTGGTCGCGGATTCTGCCTGTCATCTCGGCCAATGTCATATAGTCCATCACTTTCATCTGCCATTCTTCCAGAGTGGGTAGGTCTTGTGTCTTCCAATACTTCGCGATAAGTATTCTTGCTGCTGTTCTATCCCTCTTTAACACCAATTGGCCGGCAATGCCCAAGAGAAAGGCCTCTGGCTTTTTAGAAAAAGTACATTTAAATACCTTTTTCATTTCATTATAGATCATTTCCCAGAAAGCCTTAATCTTCGGGCACGTCCACCAAAGGTGGTAGAAGGTACCTTCAGTCTCTCTACATTTCCAACATTTATTATCGGGCAAGTGATAAATTTTTGCCAGCTTGACTGGGGTCATGTACCACCTATAGACCATTTTCATAATATTTTCCTTTAAGGCATTACATGCCGTAAATTTGATACCAGTGTTCCATAACCATTCCCAGTCAGCTGACATGATGTTATGCCCAACATCCTGTGCCCACTTAATCATAACCGATTTGACTGTTTCGTCCTGTGTACTCCATTTCAGCAACAAGTTATACATTCTAGATAGATGTGCGAATTCTCCCTGTGCTCCACCAGGAGCTGGAAAGTGGGTAATTTAACCTCTGGTTTGCTAGTACAGTGAAATTAAAGGACCGCTGACCGTTAAGTCCAGTTGCAGATGACTCTGGGGTTGCAGCACTCATCTTGCTTTACTGGCTGACGGAGCCGGTGTTTGTCCACAGACAGTTTCCGAGTCATGTGGCCAGCGTGACTAAGCCACTTCTGGCAAACCAGAGCAGCGCACGGAAATGCCATTTATCTTCCTGCTGGATCAGTATCTATTTATCTACTTGCACTGGCATGCTTTCGAACTGCTAGGTTAGCAGGAGCAGGAACTGAGCAATGGGAGCTCATCCCATCGTGCGGATTCAAACTGCCGACCTTCTGATCGGCAAGCCCAAGAGGCTCTGTTGCAAAATGAACCATGTCTAAAAAGTGTGTTACCAACACGAGAAGTTTGGAAAGCTCTGCCCTAGGGTTTTATCTCAGAGAAAGGCCACCCAGGCCACATGCAAGTAAATGAACAAGCACACTGTACTCCCACTGCATGCACATTTCATTCTGAAAAAGGCTAGCACCATGATGCCTCCTGTGTATTCATTGTGCTTGCCCCATCACTCAGTCAGTGATTTAGTTTGAATGGCGCTGCTGGCAGAACAAAGTGGAAAGCTTTTCCTCATTCCCACAAGCCTTTTGTTGCTTGTAATGTGGGAATGAAATCGTTATGCACAATGTAAGTGGATGCTTACCTCCCTTTTTGTTGTGAGTTCCGTTCTTCAAATAGATAGTGTGCTCCAGAGTCCATTGTGGTTAGATCAAAGAGGTTTTTAAGGGGAAACAAAAGTGCTGAGCTGTAGTTAAAGCTCCTTGTATCCCACTGTGAATAACTGTAGCATTACCACAACCAAGTGAATTGGGCTAGCCGCTAGATTACTCATTTCATTATGAAGAAGAGTTTGGATTTGATATCCTGCTTTATCACTTCCCAAAGGCGTCTCAAAGCGGCTAACATTCTCCTTTCCCTTCCTCCCCCACAACAAACACTCTGTGAGGTGAGTGGGGCTGAGAGACTTCAGAGAAGTGTGACTAGCCCAAGGTCACCCAGCAGCTGCATGTGGAGGAGCAAAGACGCGAACCCGATTCACGAGATTACGGGTCTACCGCTCTTAACCACTACACCACACTGGTTGAGGTGAACAGGCAACTTCAATGACTTTATTCTGAGCAAAACCAAGCCTTATGAGGTATTTGGGTATGTTTGGCCTGGAGAAGAGATGAGAAGACTGCAAGGTGATAAAACAGCCATCTTCAAATATCTAAAGGGCTATCAAATGGATCTTGGCACAAGCTTGCTTTATGCTGCCCTTGGGGGTAGGACTTGAATCAATGGTTTCAGATTACAAGAAATGAGATTCTGACTGAACATTAGGAAGAATTCTCTGACAGTAAGAATTGTTTGGCAGTGGACTCCCTGAGAAGATGGTGAACTCTCCTTCCTTTTATGTTTAAAAATAGGTTGAATGGTCATGCATCAGGAAATCTTTAGTTATGATTCCTGCATTGCAGGGGGTTGGACTACTAGATGATCCTTAGGATCCCTTCCAACTCTACAATTCTGTGTAAACCTACTTGTATGCAACCCAATAGATCTAGGTAAAGGTAAAGGGGCCCCGACCATTAGGTCCAGTCGTGGACAACTCTGGGGTTGCGGTGCTCATCTTGCTTTATTGGCCGAAGGAGCCGGCGTGTAGCTTCTGGGTCATGTCGCCAGCATGACTAAGCCGTTTCTGGTAAACCAGAGCAGCACACAGAAACACTGTTTACCTTTCCGCTGGAGCAGTACCTATTTATCTACTTGCACTTTGATGTGCTTTCAAACTGCTAGGTTGGCAGGAGCAGGGACCGAGCAACAGGAGCTCACCCCATTGTGGGCATTCAAACCACCGACCTTCTGATCAGCAAGCCCTAGGCTCTGTGGTTTAACCCACAGCACCACTCAACAATTCTGTGTAAACCTACTTGTATGCAACCCAATAGGTCTACCTGTGAGTGAATTTTAGTTGGCTAGAACCCTACCAACACACAGTCATCCTTCAAAAGTGTCACTTCACTGAATTTTGCAATGCCGAGTAATTTGAAAAAAAATTGCATATACTGTGGTAAAGTGGAAAAAATGAGAAACCAAAATGGAGAGATTTCCCTGTCCCTCAGCAATACTGAAACCAGGGTGTGGAAAAAAGGGTGGGCAGAGAAAGCAACATGAGCAGCAAAAGGCAAGTAACATACTGACATGTTGACAAATGCTGAGCCAAAGCTGTTCTAAAACAACAACAACTTTTGGATCAAAAGTCAGGAGGCAGTGACAAGCACCAGCTTAAAAGAGGATTGCACAAATTCATGGAGCTAAAGACTATCAATGGTTACTAGTCATGGTGGTTTTGTTCTGCTTCCATGGAGCTACTCATTGAGGCTTCTGGTTGACCTCTGTGAGAACAGGATGCTGGACAAGACGTGTCATTGGCCAGATCCATCAGGCTCTTATTATGCTCTTATGACTTCAGCTCTCATCATGGTCAGTGATGTATCAGTGATTGGAATTGCAGTCCAAAGTAATTGCAAAGCACCACAAGGTTGGGACTAGATGACCCACATGGCACACACACCCTAAAGCTCCTCCTCCTCTAGGGTTCTATGATAGCTCATATCCACATTGTGCATCAAAAGCACTATCATATCACCTCAGCAGTCATGGAAAACCTGGCAGGTTTAATTTGTTAAGGTTGCTCAGAGTGATAGGTTTGTGAGCTCAGCACTCTCAACAAACTGCAGTTCCCAGGATTCCCTGGAGGGAGATATAAGAAACCTTTAAATATACGGTGTGATGTGACCATACAGTCGCCACACACCCTCTTATCCCCCAGTTTTACTTGTTACAAGGGAAAACTCATATGTTGCCAGCTCCTTTCCCAAAGTTGCCTATAACTTCACAATGATGATTTAAAACATGTGTTGTGTGTCCCATTGAGGGGGTGGAGAGCATACAATTAGGAACCTGCTCTGGAAAAAGGACTGGCCAGTTCTGTTATGCCACTGGGTTGCATTCCATTGCCGTGGCTCGACACCAACCAGTGGGAGCAGTTATTGACATAAATGGATCTATGTGAAGGATGGCGTATGTCACAGTCATTGATTGCAGCTAATAAAATGCTGTATTGCAAATCAATTTAATAGAGCCCCAAGCTGTTCTCTGTCAGTCTATTTCTATTTGTGACTCAGCAAAGTTAAAGCGAGGAAAGAATGCTATTCTAAAAGAGTACTTTCCTTCTCTTCCTCTCCCATTCCCAGCTTCCAACTCTTCTTTCTTTCAGAAAAATGAGGCAATTTACTTAAATCATACTAGACTTGAAGATAATTAAATGATTGCATTAGGAAAGGATTGATCGCCCTTATGAAATCTCACTGGCTCCTGCTTCTTTGGCTCTCATTACTCCTAACTGTACATCCTGGTGATTATAATCTATTAGCAGACAACTTGCTATTTATGAAAGGGAGGCTGCATATAGAAGGAGGGTTTGCAAACTGGATAGATGCTCCTGGGTGGAGGAGTGCAATGCTTTGTTATGCACACAGGCACACTTGCACCCCTGGGTGGTGCTGGGAGGCAGCAAGTCTCATTACTGAGGTTCCAACTTGGCCCCACAACCGTGGGTGCCTGGGGCCATGGGTGCCATTTAGCATGCTCAACAACTTTGGGTCTTCCTTTCCAAAATAAGCTCAACAAATTTGCTGAAGCCTCCCCCCAAAAAAGCTCAACAACTCTGGTCAATTCAATGGGTTGATCACTGCCAGTTTATTTATAGTGGGAGATCGCAGTCTCTTGGAAGTTGGACATCCCTGCACTAGTCTATCTGTTAGAAAGAAATTGCATTAAGGTTGCACTTTTCATACAAAAATGTTTTCCAGAGAGCACTAAGGGGTTTCTTTATTGGAATCAGCAATATGTAACTTGACATCTCATATGTGTCCCTCATTGTCTTGGTGCTTTCCAGTCTGCACTACAGGGGATCTGAACTGCCAGCAATACAAATCTGCTTAGACTTAGGCAAACAAAGTGATAATCACTTCAGCAGCATCTGAAGGCAGGGAAGCTTTTTAAGGTTTAATGTTTTATTATGTTTTATATATGTTGGAAGTTTCCCTGAGTGGCTGGAGCAACCCAGTCTTTCTCTGATTACAGAAGGAGGGGGGGTCAGACTGTGCCTTGGCCAAAGGCCTGGTGGAACAGCTCTGTCTTGCAGGCCCTGCAGAAAGATGTCAAGTCCCGCAGGGCCCTAGTCTCTTGGGACAGAGCATTCCACCAGATTGGGTCCACCACCGAAAAAGCTCGGGTTGAGGCCAGCCTTATGTCCCTGTGGCCCGGGATCTTCAATATGTTTTTGTTTGAAGACCGTAAGGTCCTCCTCCATGGGACATACCAGAGAGGCGGTCCCGTAGGTACGACGGTCCTAGGCCGTATAGGGCTTTAAAGGTTAAAACCAGAACCTTAAACCTGATCCTTTACTCCACCGAGAGCCAGTGCAGCTATGGGAAAGTAGGGAGCTGCCTTGTATCAGGCCAGACAGTGTAGCCAGCGTGTTGTCCTTCAGATGTTCTTGGACTCTATTTCTGAACATCCGGGACTACTGTCCATAGTGGCTGGATTTTGGTGGAAGTTAGAGTGCAACAACACCTGGAGGGCTACTCCAATCTACCCTACAGCAGTTCTTCTTGATCTCAGCTGGAGAATCTTTGCCATCACCTGCTAGTCCTTTCTCTTGGCTTGAGATGCTATTTATTGGACTGCAACCTTCTGCACACATAGCAGATGCTCCACCATTGAGCTATGGTATCTCCCAAAGCATTGTAGGGGGTGGGACTAGATTACCCCTGGGGTTCTTACACCTCTGCAGTTCTATGATTCTACAAAAGCAGATACCGTACCAGTAAGCTATAGGCTTAATGCAGTTACACTGGCTTTCCTTCCTGCGTATTTTCTGTTGCTAGACTTCCCTCCTCAGTGTGTCAGACCCACGGCTATAAAGCTTAACTTTCTTATTCCTGTACTCAGCATTTGACACACACCCCTCTTGGCATCAAAAAGAGAGGCTCCCACAGGGGATTTGGGGTTATGAGAGAGAGGTTGATGGCCAGCATATTTGCTCAGGGTGATATGTACCACACAGCCACAGGAATATTTGTGGCCAAGCATAAATTGGAGCCATTCCTTTTGACCTTTTCCTCCTGCAGCTATTTTTCACTAAGAATGTGGAGCACACTGTTCAATGGCTAAGAAAATGACCTGCAGATATGTCCTCCCCTTCCTTCCTTTTTTTACCCTTTTCCATCTGATAAGTAAAGTGGGTTTCGTACTTTGCTGTCACTCTAAGCTGCTCTCCAGATGCTGGAACTAAATAGGGTCCTGTATGCCATCACCCTCCACCCCCAAGTGGAATTACACATGGTCAGAAATAAGAACATAAGATGAGTGCTGCTTGATCAGGGGGAATGGTTATCTAATCCAGAATCTTGTTCTCGAGGTGACCAACTATTTTGCCCCAAAATATTATTTATTTATTTGTTACATTTACTGTATTTTTTGCTCTATAAGACTCACTTTTTCCCTCCTAAAAAGTAAGGGGAAATGTGTGTGTGTCTTATGGAGCGAATGCAGGCTGCGCAGCTATCCCAGAAGCCAGAACAGCAAGAGGGATCGCTGCTTTCACTGCGCAGCGATCCCTCTTGCTGTTTTGGCTTCTGAGATTCAGAATATATTTTTTCTTGTTTTCCTCCTGCAAAAACTAGGTGCGTCTTGTGGTCTGGTGCGTCTTATAGAGCGAAAAATATGGTATATCCTACCTCTTTTGCCAAGGAGATCAAGGTGGTGGACATAGTTCTCCTCCTCCCCATTTAATCCTCACAACAACCCTGTGAAATAGGCTAGAATCTGAACCAAATGATACAAAATTGATAAGGATTGATTAGGGAAGCAGTTTAAAATATGTAAAGGTGGAGGCAATTATCTCAAATATTATCTCAAATTACGTTTTTTCTAAAAAAGTAAAAAGTAAATAAATTTCCCAGCTGTTTAACTTGCTACCTTACAAAAACCCTAAGTAAAAGCATTCTGAAAAATAGGCCTCGTTTTTTCACATCTAATTGCCATTCTACTCTATACTGTATAGGGAGTGTGTTGGGCTGGTTTAGCATGAGAAATTAAAGGGCTATTTAGTAGAGGTAGGCAAATAAAAATAATGAGCTCAGCTTGGAGGCAGTGGTGAAGTGAATAAGAAGAAGTAGCTCAGGCAAGGGCAAACTCGGCCCTTCAGATGTTTTGGGACTACAATTCCCATCATCCCTGACCACTGGTCCAGTTAGCTGGAGGGCCGAGCTTGCCCATGCCTGGAGTAGCTTGTTTGACTGGTTTGCTTTCCTCCCTTCTCTCTGACTCTCTGACTCTACAGCCCATAGATTCATAAATTTGTAGAGCTGGAAGGGACTCTGGGGATCATCTAGTCCAGCCCCCTGCAATGCAGGAATAGGCAGCTGTCCCATACAGGAATTGAACCTGCAGCCTTGAGAAACAACAATATATGCATGCATGCATGGCTCTCTCCCATTAATAGCAAACTCAGCTGCTGAGTGTTGACAGGAATGTAGCCATAACAGGGTCACTTAGTAAAAACAAGAGGAAGGTGTCAGCACACTTGGGGAAACCCTAACAATTGCAGAAGTACTAAAAAATATTTAGGAGTGGGAAAAGAAACCTCAAAACAGCTGCCCACTATCACCTTTATTGTTTATTCTGGTTTGGGAAACTTTGTGCAGAAGTATAAGAGAAAATGAAGAATTTGGTAGGGTTTGAGTTGGACATCAGATATATAGATTTAGGGTCTTTGCTGACTATGTAGTACTATTTGCTGATAATCCTTTGGATAATATGAAGATAGTATTAAGGGAGATAAAACAATTTGGAGACCTAGCAGATCTTTACATGAATTCTGGCAAAAAAATCTGATGCATCAAGAGAAAGAGGGTCTACAAAAGCAAAATGGGTATTAGTGTGGAGAAAAAGGTGAAATATTTGGTTAACAAATAAAAATGCATTGCTTTTTCAGAATAACTATGTTAAAGTATGGAATGAGGTGAAACAAGACTTATCAAGATGGGGAAGGATGAAAATCCCATTACAGTGGTACCTCAAGTTACAAACACCTCAGGTTACAAATGCTTCAGGTTACAAACTCTGCTAACCTGGAAGAGTTACCTCGAGTTGAGAACTTTGCCCCAGGATGAGAACGGAAATCATGTGCCGGTGGCACAGCAGCAGCAAGAAGCCCCATTAGTGAAAGCACGCCTCCAGTTAAGAACAGTTTCAGGTTAAGAACGGGCCTCTGGAATGAATTACGTTCATAACTAGAGGTACCACTGTACTAGGAATGATATTAGTTGTTAAGATAAATGTAATACCGAATATGCTATTTTTATTTCAAATTATACTGATTATTGGTAATATGAGCTGCTTCAAACAATGGCAAAAAGAGATATCGGATTTTATCTGGCATGGAGATAACTGAGGATTAAATTTATAATATTAACAGTCCTTAAAGAAAAGGGGAAGTTTTCACTGCCAGATTTAAAACTGTAATATGAAGCAGCCTGTTTTATATGGCTAAAAGAGTGGATATCTTTAAAAAATGCAAGACTACAGTGGTGCCTTGCAAGACGAAATTAATTCGTTCCGTGAGTTTTTTCGTCTAGTGAATTTTTCGTCTTGCGAAGCACGGTGTCAGAAAAGTTTTGGAAAAGCTTCAAAAATCGCCAAAAACCTCAAAAAAGGCTACCACACCGCGTTCTATGAGTTGCTCCTCGAAGTCAAGTCGCAACTGTATTAACGGTGTTAAGAAAAAGGAAACAAACTTGCAAGACGTTTTTGTCTTGCGAAGCAAGCCCATAGGGAAATTCGTCTTGCGAAGCAGCTCAAAAACCGCAAAACCCTTTCGTCTAGCGAGTTTTTCGTCTTGCAAGGCATTCGTCTTGCGGGGCACCACTGTATTTGATTTGGAAGGGTATGTAAGGGATTTGGAAGAAGATACAGATGCCATGCGTATCTTTGGTATGAAAAAGTTAAGGGTAAATAAGGAATTTGTGGACCATTGTATTCAGAGAAGTATTTCAGGAGTTTGATCCAGGTACAAAAAAAATATTAGAAAGGAAAACTCTATTACGGCTTTCTCCTACAGAGGCAAGTGCTCAAACAACAACAAAACCACCAATATCCAGGTGGGTTGAGGTACCTATAAAGATATACTTATCTCTGTGGGAGGTAGATGGAAACTCAAAAAATAGGACAAAATACAGAATTACAAGACAAGCTGGTTGCAATACCTTCATATCGTTTAAAATTATTAAAAAAGATGTGTTCACCAGTTTTAATGACAAAGGTCTGGCTTTGAAATGAGGTGTTGGAAAATAATGATAAACTAATATCGAAATTGTAGAAACTGCTGTTAGAATGGGAAACAAAAGATGAGATGGTGAAGTCAGCAGTGATACATTGGGCCAAGGATCTAGGGCACAACAAAGAAATGACTGCATGGGAGAGACTTTGGAAAGTAGATTTGAAATGTACTGCATGTTATACCTTGATAGAAAATTATATGAAAATGATGTATAGATGGCAACCCTATCCCAGTGTTAAATCTGAACCCAGGTTTGTGGTTTCTCTCACTTCAGACAAACCACAAGCTGTAACCAAGGTCTGTTCTTGGCTTACTGCTTATGTTTTATCTAAGGGAGACAAACAGGGAATTGTGGTTCAGATGTCATGTTAGCTCCCAGTAATGCAGCAGAAGCAGGAGAGGAATGAGCAGCCACAATTTCTTCCCTCTGAAGCAGCACACTTCCTCACTCACGTCATTAGCGCTATGTGCGAAGGAGGCCTCTGTGCATTTGCAGGTGCAGTCTGAAGATGGTTATGATGCCCTTGTGTAGGACAGCATTTTTTAAGAAGCAGAAGAATATTTGCAAAAGAACGCCATAAAAAAAAATGCTTTCTACCAGGGAGGGCAGGGGTACAGTCTTGCCAATACCCAGCCATCTTGAGTCCCTTTCATTAGAATTCCTAATTATGTCCTTAAATGCATCCTTTGCTGACTGATAAGTCTCATTGATTCAGAAATGATTGCAGTGCATTTAGAATCCTGGTTAAGTGTTCTGTTGAGAATGGTACAATGAAAGTAGTCAGGCAGCAGTCCCATGAAACAGGCATCAAAGAAAAGAGTACTTCCTGTAACTAGATAGAGATTTGCATCTCCCCCAACCCAGCCCCCACCCACTGTACATATCATTGTGTGCTTCCCCAAGCAGCGAAAAGTTCTAGGGCAGTGCGACCTGGCTTTAGTTTAGGTTTAGAGACAGCACTGGAACCTCAAACATATGAGCATAGCATAAATAGAGGCTAGCATTTTAAGAGTTAGGACTGTATATCTAATTTGTCTAAACCACCAAACTGAAATGGGCTGATTTGGGTAGGAACAGGCTTGGTGAGTTGGGTGGAGGAAGCCATGGGTCATCCCAAGTGAGTCTGGACCTCCCAGAAAAATTGGGGCCTGTCAAGGAATGGGGCACTGGATGGGAAGAAGGAGCTATGCTGCATATACCTGTTCCCTCAGTTAATTCAGTGCCAGGCCTGTGTTGGAAGTTCCCTGGGATAGCCCTGCCTAGGCTGAGGGGGCGGGCCTGGGCCTCATATCAGTTCAGACCCTAATGGAAGGGTCTTGGGGAAATGGTTGTGTGAATAGAAGAATCTCTGTGGAAGCAGGGTCATTTTCCTTGCCCAGTTCTGATAGACCTCCTGTTGATTTGAATGTACTTACTCGAATATAATGTGTAAATACCATAAGAGGGTAAAATTAAGTCTTTGCCCTCACTTTCTGAGATCCTTTCAATTGGAAGTGCTGGGAACTGACCCCAAGGCTTTCTGAACTCAAAGCAAGGATTCTATTTCAGATCTATGATTCCTCCTAAGGCTATATGAATGTCCGAAGCTTCTGCAGGCCACTCCTTGATTCATCTACCCCAGTAGGATATACATGAGGTCTTGGGAACCTATGGCCCTCCAGATGTTGTGGGACTACAACTCCCATCATCCCTGATACTGACTGTGCTTGCTGGTGATCATTGGAGTTAGAGTCTAATGTAGTCTGGAGGGGTGCAGGCTCCCCACCCTTACTGTAGGTTTTTCTGTTAATGGAGATTCCTGGGGTTGAACTGCAGACTTTTAGCATTCCTTGCATTGGGCTTGACCCCTGATTGGTATTGGAGTTCTGCTTTCCTTAAATTGCCTCCTGTCTCATTGAGGACCTTGGTGTCCATTTCTTCCTCAATGTTTCCAGGCACTCAAGGGCTCAAAGAAGCTGAACCTCTCTGTCCACTCGGTGGGGCGGATCCCTGGCGGCTATGTTACTAACCACATCTATACCTGGGTGGACCCCCAGGGGCGGAGCGTCTCTCCACCAACTGGCCTGCCCCAACACCAGAGCAGTTCTCTGCACAAGGACAGTGAGAAAAGGAGCCACCTCCAACTTCTGCAAGAAGGGGACGAGAAAAAGGTGGGTGATGAAAAGACCACGGAAGGTGGGCAGCGAGCACTGGAACCCTTCTGTTTAGTATGCTATATGCTGGGGGTAGCCAACATGGTGCCTGAAGGCACTGGTGGGCCCACCAGTTTCTCCTATGGCACTTGTGAATGGTCTCAGTAAATACCCATTCAAAAATACACAGTGCATAAGAGATGCTGCCCCTGCTCAGCTCATTTTTGCACTTGCTCAGCTTCTCCTATGTTGAACACACCAATATTTCCTTAGGTGCCAGGACTAGACACCCTTCCTTCCTCCCTTTCATTCTGAACAGAGGAGAGGTGCAAAGAGCTTCTCCCTAGGAGCAAGTGTGGAGGTGGTTGGTGGAAGCCCCTTTCCTCCATTGATGGGGGTGGTGGCAAGGGTGCATGCTCACACTATTTTGTGATTCTCTCTTAGATATGGAAGCTATTTTTTTAAATAATTTTTTTTATTCAAAGTTATAACAAAACATATTTTCCCAAAACATATCCTTATTCCCCCCCCCATTTTTCCTCCCCCCCATAAAACCCATCCCCCCACAATATGGAAGCTATTTTATGACTGGCATCCACATTTTAATTTAATTTAGCATTTGGAGTGGCCTTAACATTGTCTTCCTATATTCTGCAGCTAGGTTTAGGACACATCAAGGCAGCATCCCCTAACAGGAAAGCAATGAACTGACATCTTCCTTAACCTGGAACCCTTGACATTTTGGACTACAGATCCTGTCAGTCTTGTCAGTTGGGGCTGATGGGAGTTGTAGTCCAAAACATCAAGAAAGGTGCCAAGTTGGGTAAAATTGAGCTGACCCTTAAGAAAAATGTACTGCTTGTGGTTCTGAGGTGCCCATACATACTTAAATACAAGCATGAATTTCCTCTTTTCCTAGCCTTTGCAAACTTTGCCGTTCCCCTTATCTACCCAGGACCTCTCTTTTGAGCATGGATGTTACAGTTGCCTTGGCTGCATAAGGAAAAAGTGTTCACCATTAGTACATTGGACTGTTCCATGGTCAGGCATAGATTTTTCCTGTTTCAATCTGTGGAGAATGACCTCCCTTAAAGCAACAGTATCTACCCCATCTTTACAACCTCAGCAGCAGTTGTGTCTTTGTACTTTTTGGGCCAAAGTTGTTGCCACCTACCCTATAAAAAGTGGTTTGCACAATCCCAGTACAGAAGATAGCAACACAATAACATTCAATACAGTAACAATTAACTGCACACTATTAAAAATCCAGTTAATACTTAGTTTAATTAACTAGTTCGAGAAAACTGGTGAACTTGATCTAGTGATATCAGCTTTTCTAAGCCTGACAGCCATTTACACCTCCAGGACTCTACTGCCACCCCCTTGCCTCTTAACACTCCCTTAGGTAATCCCACTGCATTCCCACCCCCCACCCAGATATGGAAGTGCCCACTATGGGAACCTTTGATCTAAATGCCAGATCACATCTGCAACTCAGCAGGTAAAATATGTTCAAGAACGTTTCCATGGCATATCTTCCTGCAGTGTGTGGAGCAACAAATTAAAAAAAATTACCTTTCCACAACAGGCTAATTTCTAGTGCTATCCTTCTATAGGGTTGCCATATTTCATATTTTTTTTTACTTTTGCCCAAAATTGTTGAGTTGTGTGTGTTTGTTTTTTTGTTTGCTGTATTTCAAAAAATAAATAAATATTTTTTGAGCTAGTTTTAAGGAAATTTGCCAAATTTGTCATACATCTGGCTTTCCCCGGACATTTAAGTGATTTCTGCCCAGACACTGTTTTCAAATGCCATATTCTGGGTACATCCGGGAAATTCCAGACATATGGCAACCCTATACTCAAGCAACAAAAGAGAAGGGACTACACCAACAGAACAGGTGGATGGGAAAGCTTTGCCAGAAGCAAATCCATTTAGGTGCAATTATACTTTCATAAATTATTCCTCACGTGTTGTAGGTATATTTCTTAGTGGAAATTATTCAGTAGTGAAATAGATGCAAAATTTGTGCCTTTTTTTCATAACAATCAGTCACAGGAACATAGGAAGCTGTCTTATACCAAATCAGACCAATGATCCACCTAGCTCCATATTATCTACACTGACTGGCAGTGCTCTCCATTTCTCAGACCTAGGACCATCTGCATGCAAAGCAGGCACTCTCCCACTGAGCTATGGCTCTTTCCCGCTGAGGTAGGAACATACGAAGCTACCCTATATGGATTCAGACCATTTGGCCCACCTAGAACAGTATAGTCTACACTGACCGTCAGTGGCTCTCCAGGGTTTCAGACAGGTGCTCTTCCCCAGGTCTACCTGAAGATGCCAGGGATTGAACCTGGGATCTTCTGCATGCAAGGAAAGTGCTCTACCACTGAGATGCATCACTTCTCCCACTGGAAACTTAGGAAAGTGCCAAGTCGAACCACTGATGCATCTAGATCAGTACTGTTTACACCAGGGATGGGGAAACACTTTCTCCCCATGGGTCACTTCTGTATGTACCTTCTGGGCCAGTTTTAAAGCTCTTGAATGTTTATTTGAAGCCACATTGATACCTGCCCCACTCCTGACATCGGGTATGTGTGGCTTTTCAAAAATGGCCTTTTGAGCCAAATTGTGTATCCTACTCATCTAAATTTGGCCCACAGGCCAGAGGTCCCCCACTCCTGCTCTATACTAAACCACCAGTGGCTGGTTATGGTTTCAGACTGGGGTCTCTCCCAGCCCTATCTGGAGATGGCACCTGGCACCTTCTGCATGCAAAGCAGATGCTCTACTCCTGAGCTATGGCGCTTCCCCATACATTAAAGCATGCAAAATAATTTCACTTCTATATATCTTTTAAGATCAATATTCCAAGAAAGATTAATAGAATTCTGCCATCACCCACACATTTATCTTTTAGTATTTCCAAGTTTGGATAGGAAGGCTCTTGTTATTTGGCACCTGATGTACGAATCCTGTTGCAAAGATGGATTGAATTTCAATGGGACTCTGATGAACATTTAATCATCCCCTTTCACATTTGAGACAATCCAAGATTATTTCTCACACATCACGTTAGAGTCATGAGTGAGTTCTTTTCGATTCATTTGCTTTAGATGGCTTGGTAAATACTCAGTAAAGGTTTTACAAATGCCAGCAATATTTCCTTCCGCTGTATTCTTGTTTTATGCCCCTGCGGAAGCCATCAAGCTTTCTGATTCCTGCCTGGAGAATAGAATTCTTTGACTGAATCACAGACTTAAAAGCAGAGTCTTAGAGTTGAATGACATATTCAGGAAGGTTATGTTTCTGTGGTATAGCCCTCAGAGGACAGGACTGACTATAGAAAGCTGTCAGCTCAGCAGAAAGCATAGGATCATAGAATCATAGAGTTGGAAGAGACCACAAGGGCCATCGAGTCCAACCCCCTGCCAAGCAGGAAATATTCATACGCCATCTTTTCACAGCAATAATCTGAGTCAACTTGAAATGCCACACCGCCCTCTTCTGCTTGCTAAAGTGGTATAGTCCAAGGAAGACTGTAATATGTGGTACATCTGTTGGATGTTAGAATGTTGCAGGGATGCCACCTGCTCCCTTAGCAGCTCAGCTATGCACCATCTATTATCTGGGGGAATTGGTTATTAACAGCACTCAGGACCTGCATGTTGGCTTCCCATTGCTGCATCTCATTGACCACTGTGAGAACAGGATGGTGCACTAGATGTGCCTTTCTCCTGACTCTTATGTTCTTAAGCTTTGGAAGAGACTGGTTTCACTCCACCTTTCTTGGAGAAGGGGCAGCTGTAAAACAGGACTGGCCTGTGTTGTGCTGAGGCCACCAACTTGGGTGGCTTAAAAGAGGACTGGATAAATTCATGGAGGATAAAGCTAACATCAGTTACTAGCCATGACTAGCTATGCTCTGCCTCCATAGTCAGAGGCAGTAATGTTTCTGAATGAAACCACAGGGTCCAGCTGCAAAGCAGACTGACTTCAGTGTCTCATTTTACCCCACTTAGCAAAGGAAGCAAACAACAGACTGGGAAGTAAGCTTAAAATATAGTTTACTTACTCAGTTGTCTTGTATTGGTTCTTAGCTATAGCAGCAGTAAAAGCTATGCAGGTAAAATACTTATATTTACAATTAAAAAAAAATACCAGTCTCAGGCTTGGGACTGGGACTGGAGCAACACAGGACATGTCTGCCCCTATGGCTAGTCAGTCAGTCAGACAGACAGACAGAGAAGCAGGAAATATGCGCTTTGCCCAGGAGAGAAGGGGAAAGGATATCACACAGAACCCTCTCTACCAATTACATTTTCTATGTCTATGTAAACTTACTAACCAGCAAGAATATGCATTGTTGGATTCAGTCCCCCACAAAATTTGCATTTGTTGCTCCATCTACTCTTGCCCACTACTTGCAAGTACTGCCCTCCAGGAAGGTTGCCCAGATTTGAAGCATGGAACCTAGCAAAGTATGCAGAACACAAATTAGGTTGGCAAGTTTTTTTTAAAAAATCAATATTTTATTTCTTTCTTCTTTTAAATCAAGCATTTCATCAGCATTCAGTGCAAGGGAAAGCTACTGCAGAGATGGCCAGATGTTTTTAGTGAAGGCTGCTCGGCAAGATGTTAATACAGAGGTGGTTCGCTTCTGTCAAGTGACAAGCAAAAGACTTTTATTTTGTGTGTGTGGCTGTGATCAAAGGGCGGGAGTGTGACTCAGCAAGAGAATTAGGATATGTTTGTAGCAAAACAAAAAATGTGGAAGATTTTTGCCAGCTTCCCCCCCATTGCCCTTCAGGGGACAAGCACAACACCCCAGCTGTCATGTTCATCAGAATGATCCCAAGGAGTTCTAAGAAAATCTTGCTTCTTCTTTGCATGTAGTGTCCTGTTCCCTCTCCTCAGGAGATGGGATAAACATTCAATTCAGCCCACATTTAAAGGCACCTCTACCTTAATGCACACTTCTGAAGCAATACAGTGGTACCTCAGGTTACATACACTTCAGGTTACAGACTCCGCTAACCCAGAAATAGTGCTTCAGGTTAAGAACTTTGCTTCAGGATGAAAACAGAAATCGTGCTCTGGTGGCGTGGCAGCAGCAGGAGGCCCCATTAGCTAAAGTGGTGCTTCAGGTTAAGAACAGTTTCAGGTTAAGAACGGACCTCTAGAACAAATTAAGTACTTAACCTGAGGTACTACTGTACTGAGAACCAAAATGCAGCCATCCTTTGAAATTCATGCTACTCTGAAATATGCAATGCAGTTCTCCAGTGGAGTAATGTGTACTGTGGTAAAGTGTGCATTAAAATTCATAAGTACAGTGGTACTTGGTTTATGAACTTAATTCATTCTGGAAGTCTGTTCTTAAACCAAAGCGTTCTTAAACCAAGGCGTGCTTTCCCATAGCAGCGGGGGACTCAATTTACAAATGGAGCATACTCAACAGGAAGCGGAACATGTTCTGCTTTCAAGGCAAAGTTCACAAAGTTCACACCTACTTCCAGGTTTGCAGTGTTCTTAATCCAAGTTGTTCAAAACCTAAGCTGTTCTTAAACCAAGGCACCACTGTACAAGAAAATAGCACACCAAAATAAATGCATTATATAAAATGAAATGTCTGTGTCTGAAGCAAAAGATGTGTGCAAATGTGTATATTAGGAGAAATCCATAATATACACTGATATACTGATGAATGTTCATGAGCTTAAAATCATCATCATCATCATCACCACAAACAATGTTTCATTATTTTTAATGATTTTTAGTACAATTTTGATAATGTCTTCTTATTATCTTGTAACAATTCCTTATCTAGCGCTGAAATTTTGTTTTCAAATCCATTCTTTTTTTATCTTTTTCAAAAATTGCATTTATTTGATGGTATTGTAGCCAGGTAATTCCAAGCCTTTTAAGTTCTTCATATTTTTTCCATTTTAATTGATCATTTTGTTCTTCTAATAAATCTTTATACACTGGCCAATTATTATCCATATTTTTCTTGTGGATGGAAATTACCTCCACTGGTGAAAGCCACCATGGAGCTTGGAGCTCTAAAAGTGTTTTGTATCTTTCCCAAACCTTTTATAGGGCCTTCCTTACTATATGATTAAGGAACTCTCTGTGGTTTTTCACTTTATTTTGTTCCAAATAGCTGTGCCATCCAAAGATGTTATCCCACCCCTCTATGTCTAATATTTTAGTGTTTGTTAATGTTTTCCATTCTTTGAGCCGAATGAAACTTGTTGCTTCATAATATAGTTCAAGATCTGGGACCGCAAAACCACCTCTGTCTCTAATTTCTGTTAATAATTTAAATTTTATTCTTGGTTTTTTTACCTCTCCAGATGAATTTAGCCAGGTCTTTGTGCCTCAGTTTTCCTTAAATTGTCCCTTACTTGCCTCTGACTTTCATTAATCACAGCTATTCTGCTCCATTCCTTTCTTCTCTCCATCCTCTTCCTTCCCTTCCTCTTCCTCTTCCCTTCCACATGTGTTGGAGGTTACAGGAGTCCAGAATGCAAGCTAAGAGGTGAGAGGAGGCCAACAAAATGCAAAACAGCTCAGCAGGGTTGAAGACAGAGATGTAGATTGATTTAAATAGGTTGATGTACCACCCTGGACCGGGGCCTTGGGAAAGATTGCACAAATCATATAAGCAATTGTCTATTTAAAAATGTTTCTAACTGGCTGGCCTTAATATGAGGCAGAGTGAGGCAGTCACCTCCGGCAAGTCATTTGGGGCATCATGAAAGGGCAGCCAACTGTTTAATTTATTATAATTGTATTTCTTTACAGCCAAGGGAGAGGTGCTTGTGGGATATTCTGCCGCTCATACCAAAGTATGTGCCTGGACAAAACACTGCAGTGTGCAGTGCTCTTGTTCAGCATTCAAACCAGGCAGCACATGCCCTTTCCCAGAATACTCCATTGATTTTGCCCTCTCCAGTTTTCTGCCCTTGTGCCCCACTCAAACAAGTCAGCAGTCCATGACTACTAAACATTCTATATGGTCTGGGTTTTTTTTTTGGGGGGGGTTCCCGCTACAGTCTTTGTATTTCTGCAGATCTTGGGATTTCCCCACTTCTGCTAATAATGCTCATTCTCTTGTGCATGGATGGAGCTAATTTGGATTCCTAACGATCCCCACTTGGAGAACGAGTTTGCTAGCTTTAGTATTAGTATTATTAGTATTAGTATTAATAATTCTATACTGCTTCATATCTTTAAGGGGGAAAAACTCAAAACAATTTACAACCTACATTAAAGCATCAAATAAAACATCCAGAATAAAGCATTACTGAAGAAAATCAAATATAAAGTATGCATTCAAGGCAACATAACAAAAAACTAAAATATTAACTTGAAGATTTCAAAATGAAACATTACAAAGAACTACAATTTGCACATTAAATGCAGAAAAGTTAACAAATATACATATATATGTATATATATTAAAAATTTCAAAAGAAAGCAATACTAAAGGAAGTCAAATATAAAATGCACATTTAAAACAGCACAATTAAGAAGAGACTAAAATATTATCATGAGTACAGAACATAGCTGCTGCTTCTGTTGCCAGTCCTGCTGGTGATGGTTCAAGGTGGGCAGTAGCTGTGGAAGCTCAGGTTGGATGTCCTGGGTCTGCAGTAAGAGACAGACAATATGGTACATACAGGTTAGAATGGTCTGGGATTCTGAGTGACCACATTCTCCCATATGAACAAGTCCCTGAATTAGCATCATTAGATGACCTCTTGCTGTGGGTGCCCTCACCTGTCAGACTTTAGGTAGCTGGCTGCCAAGATGAGCACCACACCCCATAGTCACCTTTGACTGGATTTAACCATCCAGGGGTCCTTTACCTTTACTATATATATGTATACATATAAAATGAAATCTAAGATAAAAGAAATTCCTCAATGTAACTATGTTCTGAGCTACATGATGGTTGTGCAGCCAGTTTTCAGCCTTGCTCTGGCCTGAGACTTGCTGAGTGTTTTTTGTGGGCAATCAGTGAGAAAACTGCAGACTTACCCTTGAAATGTACACCTGGATAAGAAACAAATAGACAAATAGACCCACGGGCTTTTGTGCTAGGCACTTACATACTTGACCTGAATGTCACAATCCTCTGATCTCTCTTCTCCCCCTCCTTAAGCATGGTGGAGACAAGCGTTCATTTGCTCTTGCAGACTTGCTCTTTTCCCCAAGCCACTTGGATTGGGGAGAACTGGCAATTTCCTCCATTTGCAGCCTAGACCTGTCAGTCAAAAAGAAGGTCTCTCTCCTTGCTCTTGATGCAAATGTGTAAGCTAAAGATGTAAGTTTTTGGCTTTGCAAGGTTGTTCCTTTTCCACCTCCCCCACATCCTGGTGTTCACAATAAAGCTCAGAGTCATTGTTTCACATTTCACTCACACTTGTCTGAAGCTTCTTTTTAATGTCTGGATTTCCAAATTTCACAAAGCTTTTAAACTGGTGCCCACCTTGTTACAGAGCCTGCCTTGCCTTGTAAAAGTCTAAAATCCCTCCAAGGAACCCTGCCTCAGTTTGTTATTCAGGATTCTTAGGAGTCCTTTTGCACACTTCTGGTGTATGCATGCTCAGAGCTGACTACATCAGTGGTACAATTCAAGGTCAGAGTGAGAGGCATGTTCCTAACAGTTCCCTCCATTCTTTCTCTCTGTGGCATCAGTTGCCTAGTTTCACAGCATTGTTTAGGTGATCAGATCAGATCTTACTAATGTAGGAAGCTGTCATATACCAACTCAGACTATTCATCCACCTACTTCAGTATTGTCTACACTAACTGGCAGTGACTCTCCAGGGTTTCAGGCAGTGGGCATTCCCAGCCATACCTGGAGATGTTGGGGATTGAACCTGGGACCTTCTGCATGCAAAGTTGCAACTGCAGCCCTTCCCTAAAGCAGATGCTGCTTGGCAGCATTGATAGCAGGCGGATGAAGTAGATCATTCAACGGTGAGCTGGAAGCATGAAGGAATCATTGGATCATGGTGCATAGCTTCACTCACCCCTTCCCTGGTGAGGAGGGAGGAAAATAATTGTGCTTTGCCTCAGGTGCCAAAATGTCTTGGGCTGATGCTGCTTCTGATGTTCTTAAAGCTTTGCCACTGCTGGCCATAAATTCCAGTCTCTGAAATCAGCTGTACTCCCTGATTGCCAGCTGCTCATCACTGAGAGAGACCACTATCCCAAGGGCTAGGGGTGCAGAATCATTCACAGCCCAAGGCCTCCATTCCCTTCTTGACAATCTTCTGACAGACACATTAGGGTTGTGTGCAGGGCCAGAGCCAAAAGTGGGCAAAGCAATGGATGTCCATATGCACATTGCAAGATGGATCTGATGGATCAAGCTGATGGCTCGTTTAGTTCAGCATCCTGTTTTCACAATGTATGAGCAGATGTCTGTTGAAAGCACATAAGCAGAATACACATTTGACCTTTGTACAGTAGGCTAGTTTCTACACATGCACACAAACGCACACACATTTCTGTAACCACCCTCCAGCCAAGCAAGAGGTACCAGGGAAGGCCCAAAGCAAAGCCAGTGGGGAATGTGGTCTGGGAAAGGACGTGTAGCCAGGTGAGAGTTGTGAGGGCCAGACAGAGAGGTCTGTCAAGTCATCTCTGGGCCCCAGGCCTGAGGCTCTCCAGCCCTACCCTACACTTCTGCACTACCAGGCTAAATATGCATGCACTTTCCTGAATGCCACTGATGTGTACTCTGTTGTGCTATCAGTCCAGGACTTTGCTAGCAGAAGCCAAGGGCCCTATTCTGCCGAATGAGGAGAAGGGGAGGGCAAACACACCACATTTTGAAGTAAGTGAAGGGACACACCTTGCCATCTAAATAAGACAACCCCTCTTAAGCCCATAATCTAAAAGGGTCTAACTCAGTGCTGTACTTGCTGGTAGAGTAAGTGGGATGTATTGCTTAGAGCGAGAAGGTCCAGGTGTGAGTGTCCACTGCTAGATTGCCTTTTGTTTGCCTGCCCATTTCCTGTCAGCCACAGGTACATAATTCTAGAGACAATGCTTGTACCACAAGGAGATTTGGGTTCAGATCTGCTCTTACCAGGCTTCCCATGGTCATGCCAGTTGTCAACTGCTACAGGTGCATACTAGTGGAGCCTCTGTCATGAAGTAGCTGGAGTAGTACTGGGCAAACCATGAAGTTCCTTGGGTTACCCTAGGCCACCACCACCACCCCTCTCTGTCTGTCTCTCTCTCACCCTAACATAACTGTACACATTGATGTGAAGATGAAATGCAGTGAAGAGAACCATGGTAGGGGAAATTAAGGATCAGGTCCACTGGTGTACACCAGCTTGAACTGTTTGGGAAAAGGGCAAGATTAAAATGTAATAATGCCAACTGTCCATGGTTCCAAGCTCCTGATCCTTCGTTACATGTGATGACAGCTCCATTGGAATCTGTATCCCTCCTGTCTATTCTTCTAAGCCACTATCACAACCAAATAAGCATTAAATCCTGTTCCTTGAATGTTATCGTTGCATACAGTTCCATGAATATCATAGGAGTAGCATTTTCAAAAAACAAATGATTACCTCTTTTATCAAACATACCCATGTCTTTATTTCTGCTTTATTACATACTGGCTGCTAAACTCTCTAATTAATATGGGATTAATGCACTCCTGTCTCCAACTTTGCAATAAAGAGGTGTCTGCCTCTGCGATCACAAGCCTCCTGGAAAGACTTCATAATTCTTCCATCTATTTTTACCAAGATAATTGCTCCCAAGTCTAAAGAGAAATAAATTCACTCCTTTAGTTATCTGATTCCTCAGAGAGCTCACAGCCTACAGCAGCGTTTTGTCAATAAGGCATATGCTGTGCAGTATTATTTAAAGGGAGGGAAACGTTTCTGTATGCTGAAGCCGTACTTCGCCTGAATTCTAATAGAAATCAGATCTGCTTGGGGTTTTCTCCTGAGAGCCTGAGGTATATTAGTTTGACTGAAAATGCAATTAAAAGCATTTTCCGTTCCAACCAGGACTTACAGTCCCTGCATGCTTGAGGCAGAGCATATTCATATTCATACTGTAAGTAGAGGACTTTGTTGCATTAATCACACTCTAGAGATAACTAAAGTTTAATTCCTTGCTCTCAGAGCTCTGATGCAACCAGGTAAATGTAGGGACGGGATAGGACAGATATAAGAAACAGGACTGATAAAAGAAAGAAAGAATTTCTTCATGCAGCACTTTTTAACACAGGAGGCCATGGTGGCCACCAACTCTGAAAGCTTTATTGAAGATTGTACACATTTATGGAGGACAAGGCTACTAGCCATGATGACTATGCTCTGAATACTAGTTACTGGAAACCTCAGGAGGGGAGCATGCTGTTGTGCTCAAATCCTGCTTGCTGGTTTGCCACAGGCATCTGGGTGGCCAGTTTGAGAACAGGGTGCCGGACTAGATGGGCCAATGGCCTGATCCAGCAGGCTCCTCTTATGTTTTTATGTTACAAAAAAGGAGGTGCACACAACAGAAGTCTATGAACCATCTAGCCCAGAGATGGAAGGAAGGAGAACTACCAACAAAAGAAGAATGGCAGACTAAACTGATGGAGTGTGCAGGGGTGGTGAAACTGACGGGGAAGATAAGAAAGCAGGAAGAACAAGTATTCTTAAAAGACTAGAGTAAAATTTTAATTTACTTAAAAGACCATTGTAAACAGTTAAAATCATAGGCAGGGATATAATGACACTTGTAATGTGGAATTAAGTATGGTAGCAACAAATATTTAACAGATGGATAAAGGGAAAAGATGCAGAAAATTTTATCTTGAATATAGAACCCATGGAGGTAGAGAAGGAAGTCTGAAGGTTCAGTAGAACCTTTTATTTTAATGCTTGAAATGGATAGTTAAAATGTATAAATTTTTGAAAAACCAATATATATATATATATATATAGAGAGAGAGAGAGAGAGAGAGAGAGAGTGTTTATGAACCATCTGGAGAGAGGGAAAGGAGCAATCATTAGTCTCCCTTCCATAGCCCAAGGATCCATATCACATATAACATAGCAATACACCCTAAATACATCAGAAAGGGCCCTGTTGGATCAGGTCAAAGGTCTATCTTGTCCTGCATCCTCTTTCCCACAGCGGCCAAACAGATGCCTTCAGCAAACCCAAAGGCAGGATGTGAAAGCAACCATCTTTCTTCATTGCTAAAGTCATGAGAAGGTCCTGGCTCCTAGATGAGGCCAAGGGCTCATGTAATCCAGCACCCTGTTCTCATAGTAGCCAACCAGATGCCTATGGAAAATCTGTAAGGAGGATGGTCATTCATATAAGGAAGATGAGATACTTCCTGTATAATTAATCTTTCTCTTTCTCAGCTGCCTTCCTCTTCCTGTTGGATCAGTTTTGCCCATTGACAGCCTGTGACATTCAGACGTCCAGCACTTTGATTCCCATTGTCCCTTCCACTTTGCCTTGCAGCTTCAGGATCCTTTAATGCTGCCAACCTTTGTTGCTTATTCCATCAGGGGCTGTTGAGGGTCACCTGTGTGGTTCTTTCCACTGTCTCAATTTTCTAGGTGCAAGGAAGTACAGGTAGGAGGGGAAGACTTGGCCAGTTTGTGGCCCACATCAAAGTGTGGACCTTTATTAAGGGGCTGGAGGGAGAAGGTTTCAAGAGTTACGGAACAACAAGGGCTAGAGAACCTAAAACGGAGTAAATCCAATAAGCACTGGTTTACCTGGTTCTCCTTTAGGGATGGGCAAATCTGTCAATTTTCATTTCTCTTTCTTTCAAACTTTAAGGCACCGAAAAGATTGCCATAAAGATGCCTGCCTGATATCCATAGGCAGGGAGCACCAAAGCGTGGGTGGTGCCGCACTAAAAGATTGATGTGGAATGAGTATCATGTGGCACTTACAACAGTGCAAGTTCCAAAGCTCAAAGTGGCTGGGTGGCCATATATGAAACAAGGAATCGTGGGACTGCAAAGCAGTGTATTAGGGTGGTATTCAACTAAGCTGCACTCGGAGTAGACTTATATAAATTAATGGACCTCGCTTACTCATGTACATTAATATCAGCTGATAGGCTTTGAATAAAATTTAGTAGCATCTACTCTTAAGTATTTAAATAACATTGGTTTGCATCCAGTGCTTTCTTTTCTTTTTTTTAATAAAAATGTTTAGGGGTACTCTCATTTTGACTCAAGAAAATCACCATTTTATAGTTCAAATCGGGGAAAATAAATACAGTAAATGAACAAAAGTACAAAGATTCACAAAATGCTTAGGGGTATGCGTATCCCTGCGTCCCCCCAGAACAAAGCACTGGTTGCGTCCAACTAAGTCCTATTCAGAGTTGAGCTATTGAAATTAATGAACCTAAGTTAGTCATGCCTATCAATTTCAATGAGTCTACTCTGAGCAGGACTAAAATTGGATAGAATCCTAACCCCATGTACTTAGCAGTAAGCCCCATCAAATTCAGTTTGACTTCTGAATAGACATGGTGTTCTGTTAGTTCTAAGTCCCCACAATCGCAACCCTGTAGTCACAGCCATCTCTTATTCTTGTTTGCCCATACAAGATATTATACAAAATCCTGGGTACTGAATAAAATAGAGAGCTGGGTCCAGGTCACATCTATATCAACAACTATGGGTTGTAGCCAATTAAGTTCTACTCAGAATAGACAGACTGGAGTGAGTGGACTTAAGCTTGTCATCTTTATTAAATCCAATGTATCTGCTCAGAGTAGTTGTTGGACGCAACCTTCTGTGTGTGCCTACAGAGCTCCAAAACTCATCATTATTTCCTTGGCACAGGTGAATCTGGTCTTGAATGAAGGACGATCACTTGGCCTCATGATCCGAGGAGGAGCCGAATATGCTCTTGGGATTTACATCACAGGTGTGGACAAGGGCTCTGAAGCAGAAAGCACTGGCTTGAAGGTGAGTGCAGCTGGTTAAAAGTGCATATCTCATGGTGCAAGAATGGGAAACCAAACCACTGGCCCTGAGCAAATGGCCCGCAACTCTGAAGAGTCAGTGCCGGTGGAGTCAATACTGAGCTAGATAAAATGTCTTCTATTAGGGCAGCTTCATGTATTCCCTTCATGACATCATGATAGGCCATTGATTTGATATCTATAAACCAAAGGAGTATTTCCCTCCCCCACTTCTTTAAGTAGCAAACTTTTCTCATGAAATACCGGACAGCAAAACAGTTCTTAGATTCCAGCAACTACAGTAGTATTATTTTAGTAGACAGAAAGATTCTGCAACACTTTTGCAGTGGGAAATCAGTCTGAGACCCACTCATCAGTTCAAGTCAATTCAGGATGTTGGCCTTAACCTTTAGGTAAAAAAACAAGGAGCAGGTGGTGCTGTAGTCTAAGCCACTGAGCCTTTTGCCCTTGTGGATTAGAAGGTCGGTGGTTCGAATCCCCGCGATGGGGTGAGCTCCCATTGCTCTGTTCCAGCTCCTATCAACCTAGCAGTTCAAAAGCTTACAGCGTGAGTACATAAATAGGTACCGCTGCAGTGGGAAGGTAAACGGCATTTCCATGCGCTCTGGTACTCGTCACAGTGTCCCGTTATGCCAGAATCAGTTTAGTCATGCTGGGCACATGACCTGGAAAGCTGTCTGTGGACAAACACTGTCTCCCTCAGCCTGAAAGTGGAGATGAAAGCCACAATCCATAGTCAAGTTTGATTTGACTTAACTGTCCAGGGGTCCTTTACCTTACATTTTACCTTTACCTTAACCTTTAAAGTCCTCAAAGGCTTGGGAGCTTTGTACATCCTTTGGTGCATTCCTCTCCACACGCTCCAGTTATCATCTAGGTCCTTGCTCCAAATCCTTCAACCTAGAGAGGTGAGGCTGCTGTCAATTGGCATACAGCCTTTTGTCCTGTGGACCATCACACCCCATCAGTGTATTGCTTCTTGTGGCCAGTGAAGACTTGGCTCTCAGTGTTATAGTACTTTTGAGCTGCTGGGATTTGTTAAACAGGTAGGATATTGTTAAATGTATCTGAATGCACTGGGAGAGTTAAAGAACTGTGTTTGCTTTCTTTTCTTTCTATTACTGTTTGTTAGTCTTATGGAGTCTCTTTTGAGAAATAGGAGCAATATATATATATGCACACACACACACACACACACACACACACACACACACACACTATAAATCAATCAGTAAAGCATAAATAAAGCCCAACAGTCCTGCTGCAGGGATTGGCTGCTGCATATTCATAAGCAGCTGGCAGGTATGTTTTGCAGTGGCATGGAAACAAACCATGCCTCCTGCACTAATCCGTTTGGCAAGGTATCTTGCATAAACATTGACGGCCACATCAGGGCATTTCAAATATGCTTTTGTGTACATTTTTGTAGTTTAGCATGGGGGCGTTGTGTGAATATGTTTTCTTTATCATGGGTAGCATTTTGCAAGAAACACTGCACTGTCCACTTGGCCACAGTTTTCGATTCTTTCAGAGTCCATCAGTGTCTTTTCCCCCTGTTTATATTATTGGAAATGTGGGTTAAACCACAGAGCCTAGGGCTTTTTGATCAGAAGGTCAGCGGTTCGAATCCCCGCGACGGGGTGAGCTCCCGTTGCTCAGTCCCTGCTCCTGCCAACCTAACAGTTCAAAAGCACATCAAAGTGCAAGTAGATAAATAGGTACCACTCCGGCGGGAAGGTAAACGGCGTTTCTGTGCGCTGCTCTGGTTCACCAGAAGCGGCTTAGTCATGCTGACCACATGACCCAGAAGCTGTACGCTGGCTCCCTTGGCCAGTAAAGCGAGATGAGCACCGCAACCCCAGAGTCGTCCACTACTGGACCTAATGGTTAGGGGTCCCTTTACCTTTACAAAAAATGAAATCTTGGGTGTCTTCCCATTCAGCTTCTCTCTGTGCAGTGTTTAACTCATGTGCATGTGAGCATATGCCTATTTCTAAAGCACCTCACAAAAATGACTTTGATGCTGTCATAGGTACATAGGCATGGGGTAGGCAGGCATGCAGTCATATCAATATTCTTTCTGTGCATGAGAGCATGTGCCCATTAGTAACACACCATACAAAAAGGACCCTGATTCTAACATAGGTAAAATCACATCATTTCTTTAGTTTTCTTTTTTTGCAGTGTTTTATCAGTGCACACCTATTCTGACAAAGGGATGGGACAAAAGATAAACTGAAGGAGAAGAAAGAAAGAAAGAAGGAAGGAAGGAAAGAAAGAGCAATTCATTCTTCTAGTTAAATGTGAATTCAGAAGAAGCAAAATAAACAACAGGGCAAACCCCAAAAAGGAGGCTATCTTATACTGAGTCACACCATCTGACTCAGTATTGTCTACAATGACTGGCAGCAGCTCTTGCGGGGCGGGGGGAGTTGTTAAGACAGGGAGTCTTTCACAACGCTACCTGGAGATGTCAGGAATTGAATTTAGGATCCTCTGTATGTAAAGGAGATTCTGTACCACTGACCTCCAAATTCAGGCAAGTCATGGAATATTATCCATGTACAGTACTAACATAGAAGGTTGCCTTGTATTAAGTCAGATCATTGATCAGTCTAACTCAGTACTTTCTGCAGTTCTTGGCAGTGACTCGCCGGAGTCTTAAACATGACTTTTTCTCCCAGTAGTCTTCCCTGGAGATGTCAGTGATTGAACGTGGAATCTTTTACATGCAAAGTAGATTCTCTACCACTGAGTTATTTCTCTTCCAAGAATAACAGAATGTAATAAGGTGTCCTGTAACAAAACACTACTATGTGAAGTGCTTCTGTTTGATGGTCCAGTCAGCCATGCCATTTCTTAGCCCCTCCAAGTGTCCCTATTTTCCAGGGACATCCCTGATTTAGAGAAGCCATCCTGGTTTCTGATTTGATCCCGGAAAGTCCCACTTTTCCTTAGGATGTCCCTATTTTCATTGGAGAAATGTTGGAGGGTATGGAGTTATCCAACCCCTGAGCTGTCTAAAGGGAATCCTGTATAGGGAAGGGTTTTTTTTAATGTTTAATGTTTATGTTTTTATATATGTTGGAAGCTGCCCAGAGTGGGGTAAGATATGTAGGGCATTATCATTATGGAATGGGACGTCCCTATTTTTATTGGAGAAATGTTGGAGGGTATGTTTTCTAGGACTCTCTGTTCCACTGCTCGTTCAACATGCTTTTTAATCCTTCCCAACTCTCACCCCATCAGCATTCCATAGCAACTCAGCATTCTTAGTCCTCATTGTGCTGCATTCATTTATAAATGTATATTTTAGACACACAACCACACCACCACATGATCCCAGGGTAGGTTACAACATTGCAACATTAACAGGCTCTTCTTCCTTTTCTTCTTCTTCATCATTACTTGTACCACATCCATCTGACTGTGTTGCTCCAGTATTTGTGATACTTTTGCAAACCCTCAGGAGTTTCCCTCAAGTCTATTGATACCATTTTCTTTTGGATGGGTGCAACTGTTTTGGTTATGTATGCAATGGCAACTACCACTTGAGCATCAAAAGTAGAAGGAATGGTAATGGGGGCATTTGTTCACCCCTACTTTCTTCCCAATGTTGCATCACTGCAATGCTTCTTCCTTAAATTCAAACAAGCTCACTTTGCAGGGATGAGGGAGAAATTGGATTCAGTTTGAACTTAAAGGTGATTGATACAAGATAATATCACCAAGGCAACTATCTGTAAACAAACAATAAATGTCCATAAAAGGTAGTTTCTTTCCAAAATAGGTTTTATCTTAAACAATTTCAAAAGCAGTAATAAAGAGTCCACTTGTGATATACCAGTGGTTCAATGCTCGGACGTTTCGTCACGAAAGAGCTTACACATCAAGCTTGGAAGTAAATAGTATGAAAATGACTTAAAGCAGGGGTATATCTGTTCCCATCTGCATGTTTCCATAGGGAGGAAAAGCACTAGGCAAACTGCGAATGAGAGCCTGGTTCCTCTTCCAACGAAAGAGGAATGCAGATAATGAAATTCCCCCATCATTAACTGATTATCTCCATCTGTCTCTCTCCCACAGTGTTAGGAATAACCCCATTCCTGGCCTACCGGAAATAGGAAGCTGTATCCTGTGCTCCATTTATCATAATTCCAAATTTGATTATTGGGAGAAAAAGTAGGGAACCTAGGTTTAAGTGGGTGGTGAGATATCCTTTTTACCAATGATTTTCTGGGTTTTTTTCTTCTTCCTTGCAGCAGCTATCTGATCTCCATACTCCTTCAGCTGCCTGGGAGTAAATTGCTTATTTTCTTCCCAATTCACTCAGATCTCTGGTCCCCCCCCCCCTTTGCATTTTCATAAAATGCCAAACTATTAGATGCAGGCACCATAATGCTCAAGCAAGAGTCATAAAACAATAACTGCAGGCTTGTTGCAAATACAACCTTCTGTGAACAAGCTATTTTATAACTTCAGCTGACCATACAGTGGTGCCCCGCAAGACGAAATTAATTCATTCCGCAATTTTTGCTGTCTAGCGAATTTTTCTTCTTGCGAAGCACGGTTTAAACAGTTTAACAAAGTCGCAAGACATTTTCGTCTTGCGAAGCAAGCCCATAGGGGAATTCGTCTTGCGAGGCAAATCGCGAATGAAAAAACCTTTCGTCTAGCGAGTTTTTTGTCTTGCGAGGCATTCCTCTTGCGGGGCACCACTGTAATACGTATCATTATTGCCCCATCTGTCCTTTCATCTCCATTTCCAAAAGGAAGAGATAAATAGAGGCCATCCTCCCAGCCTAATTCCTGTGATATGCTTTTCTTTTTCTTTTCACACTTCCACTTTCTGCCTACAGGATATTTAGGATGTGCTGTTTTTGTTTGCTAGGCAAATGTTACAGGTTGCTTTGGGCATTGGAGCTGCTTCTTCTGGATTGTCTTCTATGCTGTCCTCCATTGTGATACGTATGGGGTTTTTGCCCATACAGGAATATGTTCCACATTCATTTTCTCTGCTGGAAACCTCCATCATATCTGGCGTGTTCAAGAGCATGACCTCAGCTGCCACTTTGGGTCGTAACCAGCATTCTTGGCATCCACCATCACTTCACGCAAACGAAGGCCTAATTTTGTCTGTGATGGTCAACAGCAACATTCTTCTAGTACAATGAGCCATATTCCCTTCTGGGCAACATTCAAGGGGCCACATACTTGTGATGGACAGAGCAATGGATGTGAATTTTACCTTTATACAGTAGATGCGCGCACTCACACACCTCTATCCTCCATTCCGGCAAGCAAAAAACGTCAGAGTTCAAGAACACGTTCTAGCTAAGCAAATGTGATGCATTTTTTGTATCACACTTTATCCTAGTAAATCAATTTTTGTACGTACTACATTGCCAGAGAACCACTTTGTAAGACGTGGAGAGGTGCGAAATTCAAAGGATGGCTGTGTTTAGTTTTGCATAATCTTTTAGGAAGCAAAATTGGGTATGTTCACCTTTAAATGCAAATTGAACTGGTTTTCTGCCCCCCTCCCTATCTCACACTTTCTAGTCAATTTCCCTGTCACTTTCCTTACTGAAAAAGGTCCAGTTTTTCAAAAGTGTGTTCATTGCAAAAGAGCATACGATCACTCTGATCGCTTTAATTGTGCAAATCTAAATTTTCTGGTATACAACTGAATCCCTCCCACAATGTGACAATCCAGAAGCAATTGCAGACTGAGCTCTTAATATATCCCCTCCCTCCTGACAGACCTGCATGCCTTTGGGCCTTAGGGAAGTATGATGGAAACAGCTGCACAGAGGTGTTCCCTTTCTGAATGAAAGTGGATCACAGGGTCTGAGCAGATCATTAGAAACCAAGGTGGCACCGCACAGGCTGGCTCAATGGTGCATTATTAATCACCACGAGGCATTTTATGACATTGCACACTGGTTAGTGTCACTCCAGAGCATGGAGTTGTAACCTGGTGCAGATCTGGCACCCAGCAATCCAAATCTAATGGGGATCCCAGGTGTGTGTGTGTGTGTGTGTGTGTGTGTGTGACCAACAAGACTGCATAGCTGCCTTGTTTGTTTTGAACTAAGCTGTGAGAAAATTGCATCAAAAGCACGAGGAGAGCATTTCAGGGGGTTGGGGAAGATGTCTCTTGGGGGTACCTGCCAACACTACAATTCTAGGATTCTAAAATCCTGTGCTGGTCCTGTGCTGGATCATGCCAAATGCCATCAAGGTCAACATCCTCTTCTCATAGTAGCCAGCCAAATGCCTGTGGGGAGTTTCTCCCAACCTGCAATTCCCAGCAACTGATATTCAGAAGCATTGCTGCCTTCTAACAATGGAGGCAGAGCACAACCATCATAGCTACCAGCCACTGATTGCTTTCTCCTCCCTTATATTTATCTCATCTGCTTTTAAACCCATCCAGCTTGATAGACATCACTACGTCTTGTGGGAATCACAAAATCCACGCACTTTGTGGGGAAAGAAATTGTGGCAGGGGGGAAAAGCATTTCATTGCCTTCTTTAAGGCGGGCACCCCCAACCTGCAGCCCACCAGATGTTTTGGACTACAACTCCCATGCTCCCTAGCTAACATGACCAGTGGTCAGGGATGATGGGAACTGTAGTCCAAAACATCTGGAGGGCTGAAGGTTGGGGATGCCTGCTTTAAGGGGTGGATAAATTCTTCAGTGTTTTCTCAGGGGTGGGGCTCCCTCTTTCTTTCTTTGTCCTTAAGCAGTTCTTTTGTGGCTGTCACCAGCAATGTAATGCTGGAGACACAAGGGGCGGCGGACAGCATTGCAATAAAATTCTTTCATGGGATTTCCCCTTGCCTTTTTCCTGACCACCATCATTTTACCGCTGCTGTGAAAAATACTTATCTGGAATTGCCTTGTTTTAGAAGCAGGGCAAAGTACTCCAAAATGGATTGCTTGCTGCTTTGATGAGGCCCTTAAGATGTCTGATCGTTACCCATTTAATTCAAAGATTCCTTTGATCGCCTGTGCCAGCTGTCAATATGTTGATGCTATGTGAGAGGAAAGAGAGAGATTTAGGTAATTATTTGTGGAGCCTTCTCTTGGGACTTCATCATCATTAGGAAGCTGGTAATCAGCTGTTCGGAAGCAGAGGCAACAGCAGTTTCGTGTTCGTCTTTGTGCCTGCTCCTGTGTCTTATCTCCCTGGCTTCCTTATGTAATGGGTCCAATCTGGTCATGGTTCTGCCATGGGTAGCAGTCTGTGGTGAGCCAGGAGCCAAAAGTTGTGGGGGAAATCCAGGAGGCAGGACCAAAGAGAGCATAAAAACACTATAAAGAGCCGTGCTGGATTTTGGGTCAGTGGCCCATCTACATCCTGTTCTCACAGTGGCCAACCAAATGCCTCTAGGAAGCTGGACAGGAGTGCACCCCAGTCTGCCCACCTGTGATAACCAGTAATTGGCATTCAGAGGCATACCTCATCTGACAGTGAAGGTAGAACATTGTAGACAGTATCTGTCAACAGCCCCATCCTCCAAAAGAGCAAGCCAGGAGTGAAAAACAAGCCAGAGAGTAGGAGGGATCATCAAGCTTGGTGCCAAGATCAGGCCCAATCTTGAGTCCCTTCCCATCCATCCTACCCAAGTCGTTACAGTTAAATTAAAAAAATCTGCCTGCTGCTTTCCCACAGGCCAGTTGGTTGGCCAGTGTGAGAAGTAGGTGGGCAATTGACCTCATACAGCAGCCAGGTTCTTCTTATGTTTTTCTGTTGTCATGAGGGATGGACAAATCCGTCGATTTTTATTTCTCTCCATTTCTCCTTTCCCCACTTCTTCACATTTCAACATTAGATTGCAATTTATTTATCTATTTTTTTAAAAGAAGTCCTCGTGAAAATCAGTCAGTGATTTTTTTAGTCAGTGCTTTTTTTCTGGGGGGACGTAGGGGTTTGCATACCCCTAAACATTTTGTGTTGCCCTGACGGACTGACAGACCGACATGCCAGCTGTCTCTACAGTAGCAGTGCTGACTGGAGCTCTGTCATTCTCCATGCCGGTGCCCCAGGAGGGGAGTCTGGGGCGGCTGCAGTGGAGGGGGGGCGCTGCTCTTCCTCCTCCACTTGCCAGGCTAGAGCCAGCCAGCGAGTGCTCGCCCCTCCTCGCTCAAGCTGAACCTGCCGTGGGCCTTCTTGTCCTCTCAGCGTTGCTGCCGCTGCCACTTTAGGTCCCTCGTCTGGGGATTGGGGGGGAGGAAGGGGGCGAGGGGGAGCAGCCAAAATGAGAGTACCCCTAAACATTTTAAAAGGGTGGGGGGAAGCACCTGATTTAGTAGTGATTCATCTAATATGCAAATATTTGCATGCAGTTTTGCCTAATATACATATATTTTCCTTAATAAAATGCATGGTATTATTTTTCACTAATGTGCATTTTTTCTTGCACACTTTGCCCTGGTTAATGCTTTTTTGTGTATTTCACTTGGCTGGAGAATTGCAAAATTTTGGGAACTGCCAATGTTGAAGGATGGCTGTGTTTCATATTGTTTTAGAAACACAAATTCGCATTTGAAATGCAGGCCGAATCATTTCTTTTCTCCCAACCCTACACCTCATCTGGTTTATTCCTCTTAAATAACCTTTTTGCTTATGTGATCCAGCCCTACTAATATGGTGGTTAATTACATATCACCGCCCCCCCCCAAAAAAAGAGGACACCAATTTCCACAAATTTTGCATATAATAGCCCAGTTTGTATAGATTGGTGCCATGTTTTCCCTTCCTGGGCAATGTTCTGGACCAGGTGATCTGGAGCTGGCAGTCTTGAATGACGTTGGTTTTTCTGAATCCTTTCCCATCAGGATTTAGACCCCATTTTGGCAGAGAAACTGCTTTGGTCACCAACCTGCAGCATCAACCATTGTATCTTCCTGGAGATAGTGTCTGGGTTGTGGGTTGGCAGCATTACATTGCAGTTGTTCAATTCCCACCTGATGTCAGGGTGCTGTCAGCGGCTGCTGGTTGCCCAGGAAAGTATAAAGACAAGGAAAAGCTTATAACAGTCCTTTTTTATTTCAAGCTTTACAGAGAGAGGCTATAGAACCCAGCCTCTTGGATAATGGCATTGTCCCGTGTGAAAACCTCCACCTTCATCTCTCCCACTTCCTCATTCATCACTTCTATGAGTGCTGCTATGTGCCCTCTGTCTTTGAGCTCTTTGCGCCAGGCAGCTGCTGCTCTGACTTTGCCTGCTACTCCTTTCCCATTAAAGTGGTACCTCCAGCTGCTGATGGGATCCGTTCCGGAGGTGCGGTCTGATCCTCAGGTTCTGCAACCTGAGGACCACTTCTGCACATGTGCTGACCGCTTCTGCACATGTGCAGACTGCTTCTGTGCATGCCTGCATGGCAAAACCCAGTGAAATACTTCCGAGTATTCCATGCGTGCATCCTGAAGTTTACGTAGCCAGAGGGCTATGTAAACAGAGGTACGACTGCATTTACCAGCTTTTCCCCTCATCTGCCTCTGAGCAAACCCCACAAACCCCTGTTGTAAATCTACACTGTCTTTCTCTTCCTCCTCCCTGGAAGGGTCAGGATGGGGAGGCTGTCTCCACCATTCCTCCTCTGCCCAGTCCCTGACACATGGAGAGCCAGCTCCAGAAAGCAGTGCTGGGAGGCTATTGCTGTGGAAACCTGCAATACTGGGGGTAGGGGCAGACCTTGAAACCAAACCTGATGGGATTTTCAGCACCTGGTGTTCACGGCTGCCTTATGGCTGCCTTACACCATTTTACAATCCAGAGAATCAGTCCTGCAAAATACGGTCGTAAAATTCATATTATCTGTTGGCCATGAACTGTTTCTATCAACTGAAGTGGTCTTTCAAAGGTGTGCATTAGCGGTTGCCAATAGCAATGCTGTTTTTATTTCATGCCTCAAAGCACTGGAAGTTCTCTCCTTCCCCTTCCTCCTCCCCTTCCCTCTCATGCATTCATCACTTTGGGCAACTGGGCCACAGATTGCAAAAATAAAGCCATGCTGAAGAGGCTCTTCCAGTGAAGAAATGCCTGTGGCAGTATTTTCTCAAGCTCTTTGAAACCCTTTTCTAAATGTGTTATGCCTTCTGTTTTCTCCAGCCCAGAGCTAGCCAACCAACCACGTGTTCCACCCCTGATCATTCAAATATCCTAATATGTACTTAGAATTCTAGAACTGTAGAGTTGGAAGGAACCCCAACGGTCATCTCATCCACTCCCCCCCTGCAGCAGTGCAGGAATCCTAGCTAAAGAATCCCTGGGAAATGGTCACCCAACCTCTGTTTAAAAACCACCAAAGAAGGAGAACTTACCACCTTCTGAGGTAGTCCATTCCACTGTCAAGCAGTTTAGTTGGACTCTTCTTTCTTGTACTTGAGTACATACAGCTTACAGCTGTAAGCTTGGAGTATATGAAATAGGTATAGTACAGGAACATAGGAAATTGTCTTATACCCTGTCAAAGCACTTGCTCATCTGGCCCAGCATTGTTTACACCATGGCTAGACAACATCGCACCCTTCAGATGTTGTTGGGCTACCCCTCTGCTTATCCCTGACCATTGACCATGCTTGCTGGGGGACAAAATCGAACCTTGATTGAGTTAATGCATTGGCATTGATGTTGATCAGATCAGCAGCTTAACCCATGGGAGCTGGAAGGTGCCACATTGGCTATCCCTGATGTACTCTGACTGACATTGGCTTGAATTTGCTCACATAAGAAGGAGTAATTGCCAGCAACTTAAATGACTTTTAAGAGGGGATTAGACAATTCAGGAAGGGCTACTAGCTAGAACAGCTCTGTTCTCCATCTACTGTTGTAGGCAGTATAACGGTTTGAATAACGGTTCAGAATCACTGGTGGGGATGGTGCTCTTACACTCAGGTCCTGCTCTCAGAGGCATCTGATTGGCCACTGTGAGAGTAGATGGGCCTTAGCTTTAATTGAGTTCTCTTGTGTTCTCAACTGGTTTCTGAAGGCTGTTTTTCGCCTTTCATGAATAACTGATGCCCACATAGCTTCATGGGACACTGTACATGCATACTCAAAAGTAAGTACAATTAAATTAAATAAAATAATTAAATTAAATTAAATTAAATTCCCATTAAATTAACACATACACCCCAAGAAAATGAATATAGCATTGTAGACTCAATCACCTCTTTGAGCTGCTTGGCAGGTTGATAAAAGCTCAAGAAGAATCTGCCGATGACCTTTAAAGTTGTGCATCAAGGAAAACATGACGGATGAGGTGAAATGAAGATAAAAAAGTATGGAGTATCTAATCTTTTCAAGTGGATTGTGGGACACTGTAAACAAATAAAAATCCCACCAAGCATCTAATCCTTAAAAGCAGAGTTATTTAAAGCAACAGATCGTTCCGCTCAAAAATCAAAGCATTAAATAAGATATATCACGGTACGTTTCCCCACTCTTCTTTTAATACTGGAGCCTGTGGCTAATATGGAGACATTTTTATAGCAAGAATGTTATTTATAAGCCAAGAATGAAATAAGAAATGATGAGTGAAGGAATGGGAATATGCACAGAATTTAGTAGAGCCTCAAAACAGAGGCTGGAAGCGAGCAATGTCATATTGGGGAAACTGGAGGAGAAGGAGGAAGAGGAAGAGAACTTAATAAATAGAATCACTAGCTAGTTGGGATGGGAAAATCTGTCATAGAATCGTAGAAATGTAAGGAAACCCAAGGGTCATCTAGTCCAACCCCCTGCTATGAAGGAATCTGACCTAAAGAATCCCTTACAGATGGTGTTCCAACCTTTGCTTTAAAATCTCCAAGGAAGGAGATTCCAGCATCTCTCGTGGGAGTCTCCTCCTCTTTCAAACAGGTCTTACTGTCAGAAGGTTCTTCCTGATATTTAGTCGGAATCTCTTTCTTGTAACTTGAATCCATTGATTTGGGTCCTACCCTCTTGAGCAGAAAGAAACAAGCTTTCTCCATCTTCCATGTGACAGCCCTTAAGATATTTGAAGATGGCTATCATATCTCCTCTCTGTCTCCTCTTCCTCAGACTAAACATACCCAATTCCCTCAACCATTCCTCGTAAGGCTTGGTTCCCAGATCCTTGATCATCTTGGTCACCATCCTCTGCACACATTCCAGCCTGTCAATATTCTTCTTAAATTTTGGTGCCCAGAACTGGACGCAGTATTCCAAGTGTGGTCTGACCAAGGCAGAATAGAGTGGGACTATTATTGTCTTTGATTGACACTAGACTTCTGTTGATACAGCCTAGAATAGCATCAGCTTTTTTTTTTGCTGCTGTATCGCACTATTGAGTCTTGTTAAGCTTGTGGTCTACTAAGACTCCTAAATCCTTTTCACATGTACTATTGGTGATCCGGGTGTCTCCCATCATATTTGTGTAGCTGGGTCTTCCTGCCTAAGTGTAGAACTAGACATTTGTCCCTACTGAAATTCATTGTGTTAACTTGGGCCCAGTTTTCCAATCTGTTAAGGTCATCTTGAATCCTGATTCTGTCTTCTGTGGCATTGGCTACCACTCCCAGTTTGGTGTCATCTGCAAATTTGATGAGCCATTAGTGAGCACTCTTTGGGTTTGTTCAGTCAACCAGTTGCAAATCTTCCTAACGGTTACCTGGTCCAGCCTATATTTAACTAACTTCTCCACAAGAATAACATGGGGGACTTTGTCAAAAGCATTACTGAATTCAAGATACACTATGTCCGCAGCATTCCCCTGATCCACCATGCTTGTAATTCCATCAAAAAAAGAAATGAGATCTATCTGGCATAACTTGTTTTTGAGAAACCCATGCTGAGTCTTAGTAATCACAGGATCCTTTTTTGAGTGCTCACAAACTGACTGTTTAATTATCTGTTTAAGGACTTTTCATAGTATCGGTGTCCAGAAGACTGGCCTCCAGCCTGGAGATTTGAATTCATTTAAACTAGCTAGGTGTCCCCCTGCCACCTCTTTTCCTATCTTGACCTGCAGCTCCCTCCTTATATCATTTATTAAGTTATCACCAGATTGGGCACTGCTTTTCTTTTGAATGAAGACAGAGGCAAAGTAGGTGTTGAGCAGTTCTGCTTTCTCTCTGTCACCCAATAGCATTTCTCTGTCTTCTCCATGCAGATAATATACTACTTGCTTGTTCGTCCTCTTTCTTCGAACATAGCTGAAGAAACCTTTTTTATTGTTTTGGCCCACCTGACCTTCTCCTTGCACCTGTTGGCTACTCATGTATACTCCTCCTTTCTTATTTCTCCTTTCTTCCATTAGTTATACATGGCCTTCCTAAATCCCAGCTCATCTGTAAGCTCCTTATGTAGCCACACTGATTTCTTTAGATGCCTCCTACTTTTCATTTTTGTTAGAATTGTCTGCATTTCAGCCTTCAATAAGAAACTCCATCCATCTTGGACTCCCTTCTACAGTATTTGAGTATTTCTGACCATGGGATCTCACCCAGTGGCTCCTTAGGCTTTTTGAAACCAGCCTTCTTAAAGTCCAGAGTGCAAATCCAATTACACTCAGCTTCTCATTTTTCCTATCTTAAATTCACATTTCTCCACATTTCCACACCAGTGGTAAATCATCTGTTTCACACTCAGAAGGTCCTAGGTTTGATTCCCAGCATCTCCAGGAAGGGCTGAGAGAGGCTTCCTGCTAGAAATCCTGGAGAAATGCTACCACTCAGTGCAGAGAATATTGAGCTATATGGACTAGCGATCTGCCTCAGTTTAAGGCAGCTGGCTATGTCTCTAGAGGACATAAAAGCTTTTGAACAGGTAATGGACCTAGTCATCCCAATAATTTTGTTGTAGGACCCCACTTCTATATAACATTGCTGGGAGGAGAGGAAAACAGAGGGATGGAGTTTAGCCTTTCTTGCTCTGGGCTTCTCCACACTTCCACTTGACTCATGCCTAGGAAGCATGAGTCCAAGAGGCTTTCTGCTTGTCTGAAGCTTTCTAGGGATGGATCTGAGTGGTTCTTCATTTGTTCTGCCATTTTCCCCAGGGGGAAAAAAAACACTGAATTGCCGCTGAATCAGAACAAAATCAATCTGCAGAAAAACTGTTTGACGTTTGTTTCAATTCAGCGATAAGTAGCAAGTTTTCCCAGGAGGAAAACAGAGGGTCAAGTGGAAGTATGGATGAGCCGTCTTTCTCTCTTTGCAAATCCAAACTTGGTTTGTTTTGAAATGGCAGCCTGACTCCTGTCCCCTGCAATGATAGACTGGCTCTTGCTCAGCTTTGGCAGATGATTTATGGTCCAATTGACTGAGGAAAAGAGTAGAGGAGGCTGAAAGGTTTGGGCTGTCACTCCTCTCCTTGAACAAAAGAAGCCTGTGACAAACAGCAAGAGGTCTTTTAGCTCAATGTGCTGCCTTCGATAGAGAAGCGGGAAGATTATCAAAGGGCATTTAGGAGCTGTTGTGATGTTAAGAGGGAAGCCAGAGTCGTTATGCCTGGGAGCCCTTGCAGAAATTTGCCTGCTGTCTGCTCATGGCCGTAGCCAGGATTTTGTTAGGGGACAGAACTTTTTGTTAGGGGGGCAGAACCAATGCGTATTTCTATTGTTTTACTTGATCTAGGAGGGCAGCTGCCCCCCTGGCTATGCCCATGTGTCTGCTCCATCTTCCATTCCTCTAAATTCAGAACCAAGAAATAAAAAAAAATGAAGCCAAGCATTGTGATCTGAATGAATAATGAGAATTAAATCCAATCCCTCCTCTTTCTTGTCCAGTATGTTACTCTGCCAAGAGCCAGGCCTCTCAAAGAACATTTGCATCTTCGTTTTTCCTCTCTGTATGTATCACAAGGGAATAAATAAAACATGACACAAAGAAAATGGAGATAGATTCTTTGGGCCGTGCCCCCCTTTCCTTTTTCATAATAATGTTAAAAGTTTGGAGCATTCAGTGATGAAACAAGGAGATTCAAGAGATGCAAAGAAGAAGAGCTGAATGTGATAGAGAATGAACTTTGAGAACTCCCTTCCACAATATACTGTGGTGGCCAGCAGACCTGGCATCAGCACTCAGCCAAGCTGGGCACTGTCAGGGTCCCCCAGGAGCTTGTAAGAGCTCCTCAGAAGTTCCAGAGCACTGCCACTTTTGAGTAGGAGGTGTCAGGAGCAAGCCAGCACTAAATCGCACTGAGTAAGTGAAGTTTACTCTTCATTAGAAGAAACAAGGTCTGCTCAGGAGTGCAAGGTGTAATAAGCATAGCAACTCTTCTTGGTAGGTCTTGCCCCTGTGAAGCAGTTGTGGAGACTGAAACTCCCTGCCTTCCTAGACTAAGTCTCCTCCTCCCCCGGATCATTCCTAAGCAATCTGAGACTATGCCGGTGTGCCTCTCTTTTCTCCTTCTGCTTCATACATCTCATGGTCCTCAGAGACCAGTGGGGAGGGAAGTTTGTCACACCAGGAGGGGGAGACCCTCTGGCTTCTTCACCAGCCTGACTTATCTCTGTCTTTTGGCCTCCTTCCTCTCCAGCTCCTGCCTCTGCTTCCAGTTTGGGACTTCTCTCTGTCACAGATTCTCCCTGCTTACTAAACCCCATCACCTCTTCAGCTAACCACTCGTCCTCATTCCACCACCAATCCTCGGGCTCTAAGCCTTCTTCCCTTGGGGGCTCCCCAGCTGGTGTCTCCCACCATTCCTCTGTGTCCAGCCAGTTCGTGATAGGAGCAAAGCTCAGCTCCCAACTACAGTGGCTGCCCTAGTATAGTCTGGATAGAAGTATGGGTCAATGGCATCTATGAGTTGAGTCACTGCATTTTAAGTAACTTAAGATGTTGGTTGGCCGTCATAGACAGGAGTCACAGGTAGCTCTCATTCAAAAGTTCTGTCTGTAGACACAACTCACAGGTTTAAACTACAGGTTAAGTGGAGTGCTGTGATTCTTTTCTATTTTGGTTTTCCCAAATCAACCTGGAACACATTGTTATCAGAGCAAAATTAGAGACTGGATGATGAGAAGGGTGGTTTAAACTCTCCCCCCTTGCCATCTTGCAGCTCAAAAGCACCCTCTCCAAATTTCTGTTTCACCAACCAGAGGCAGGTGGTAGTGAAAAAATCAGGCCACGGTAGTGAAAAAAGCAGACCATGAGCTGCAAAAGGTGGTGAAAGAGTTAAGCAGGCTTCCTCCCTCCCACTCACTCACCCTAATTTTTCCTCAAACTCAGCCTGTTCAAGGTTTCTATGGTTAAAAAAAAAAAGAAAAAAAAGTGGAACAATCAGAGAAATCCACTTAATGTGCAGTTTGAGTTGGAGGTCAAATTGCATCGAGAGGCAATAGCAATGCACAAGGCCCCCGAATGTAGGCTGGAGGCGGGAGAAAGCAGTGGGCTGTTACTGCAAGCCGCTGGAGAGCCACAAATTGTGCCAGCAGCTTTATTGAGACAGTGACTGTGCTGTTCTGGACTTCCACTGGAGTCTAATCAAAGCCCAACCTGCCTCTCTGATTTGGCTGTGTGAACTCACTGCAGTCTGAAAACCTTGTTTCCATTTGAGAGGGAGCGAGAAGAATTCTCCAAAGGACCACCAGAGAATTATATTTGAGCTTTCACATTATGTCAAAGCCACTTCTGGAAATCTAGCAGAATATACTGGAAGCGTCAGTGGTGTACAGTGAATTTTTTTGTAGATTAGTAAGGGCCAGAGGCGCCAGCTTGCAAGGTCAATTGGAGGAGTGATGTGAATGTGATGTTGCAATGTCCAGATGTTGTACGCATGAGCACCGCACCTCCTTCCCTAAGTCGGGTAGAAGCTTCCTGGGCTTTGAGAAGGAGGTGCCAAGGGAACATTTAGGGGACTAGCCTAGTCCCCTAGTTCACTCACTGCACACCAATGCCTGTTTACAGTTCGTCCCTGTAGTTTTCATAGCAAGATCATGGGAGAACAGAAGCAGGGATTTGTGGAAAGGATGGGGGAGTAGTGATGCTGCCCAGTGATGTTAGTTCCTGTGTCGTGCTGTGTCAACTGGTGTGAATGAAATTTAGTGTGATAAGCCAGTTTATTGATCATAAAGCCACAGTTCCATAATGCAGTGGTTTTCAACCAGTGTGCCGTGGCACCCTGGGGTGCCTTGAATAATAGTCAGGGGTGCCATGGGAAACTCTGGCCTCTGATACACTTTTTTTCCCTTCCCTCCCCTGATGTCCTCTGATGTCTCTGCTTCCAAAAGGCTTGAACAGTTGTTTGTTGCAGCTACGAGCCCTGCAGGTGAATGGTGCCTCTGGGACTGGCCAGGCAGTGCTTCCCAGGCTCCTGTGGGGCAGTGTAAGAAGGCACCTCTCTTTGGGGCAGGAGGGGCAGCTCAGAGCAGCTGTCTGAAGGACTCCCAAGGAGAGGGGAGAGGAGAGGAGGCTGAGGGAGCACTCCACAAGGGAGGGTGTTCCAAAAAAGGGTGAGAGGCTGCCAGCTCTGCAGGCAAGGAGTGACATAACAGGGCTCTTGAGCCCCACAGGGGTGCCACAAGAACAATGTAGTTGGTCGAGCGAGTGTTAGGAAATGGGATAGATATACTAGCATTGCAGTAGTGAAAACTAATGCAATATTCCCCAAGTCTGAATGTGCCTTCAACTTCTCCCCACCTGCCTGCCTTCTTACAAGCACCACAAGCCCTTCTGCCTGGTGATAACAAAATACAATGATTAGTGGGGGTTGGTCCACTAGGGCAAATAAGACACAGCCTCATGAGCTTCAGCCTGGTCTCAGCTAAGACACACTACCTGCTTTCTCACTTAGTGGATGTCCCTGCTTATCAGCTTCCTCCTTCTCCTTATGGCTCATCCACTTCTGCTTGCCCCACTGCTTTCACCCAGGAAAACCCACAGGACAAACAGCTATCAGGTTTTCTGTGACAGCAGTAAAGTGAGTGTTTTCCTGGTGTAAGTGGCAGGGCAAAGGCAAAATCTCTTGGAACCATGCCTAGAAAGCATGAGACATGTGGAAAACCAGACAGAACAAAGCTTGGACAAGCCCCAAGTCTCACTGTTGCCCTTTGTAGAACTCAGGAGGGAGAAGGATGGGGACAAAGTTAGAATTAACTGACTCCATCTCTCATTGGTTCTGGATCTGCCTGTCACTGACTCTGGTTCCACCTACTGTGGATCTCCATGCTTTCCACCTTCTGGTCCCCATGAACAGCAGCCATCGCTGACTACCAGGAGATTAAGCTTCTCAGGACTACCCTCCAAGTGGATATCACAGTCCGAAGCTCTTCTCCTTGCAGGCAAAATAAATAAATAAGCACTAACCATCTCTGTGGCCAGGAGAGGCAGCTTGGACCACAGAAGGCCTCATAGCCTCCAAGTGGCATCTCTCCGACTGCTGCAGAAGCACCACAGCCTTGGCAATGGAAGCATTAAGCCATTTTAATTTGGGAAGAGCTACAGAGGAATGTTGAGGCTGGTAGTCCAAGCCAGGCAGGAGGACTATCAATCCTGGCAAAGAGAACTTGTTTTCGCTTGAGGCGCAGATTGCAAGACATAAGGAGGCAGTGAAGGAGGTTTCAAAGAGAGCTACTGAAAGCCTCCAACAGATTTAAGAACGCAGGAAATGGCCTTATACTGAGTGAAAACCATTGGTCCATCTAGCTCATTACTGTCTACACTGGCTGGCAGAGTTTTAGGCAGAAGTTTCCCCCAGCCTTATCTAGAAATGGGGATTGGACCTGGAACCTTCTGCATGCAAAGCAGATGCCTGACCAATAATACTGACTCAGACCATTGGTCTATCTAGCTCAGTATTGTCTACACCAACTGGCAGTGTCACTCCAGGATTTCAGGCAGGAGTCTCTCCCACCTGGAGACCTTCCACATTGGCTCTCTTTCCAATTTCTTTTTTTTTTCCTAACTGGCTACAGAGCTGGTTTTCAAAGTAATTTTGTCACGCTCCAGACGAGTGGCAGGGAACATCTGCATTAGAATACATTGTTTGCAGGGTAGATTTTTCACTCATCATCATCATCATCATCACCATCATCATCATCATTTATTATTTATACCCCTCCCATCTGGCTAGGTTTCCCCAGCCACTCTGGGCAGCTTCCAACAAAGTATTAAAATACAGTAGTCTGTTAAACATTAAAACCTTCCCTAAACAGGGCTGCCTTTAGATGTCTTCTAAAAGTAGTTGTTCTTCTCTTTGACATCTGATGGGAGGGCATTCCACAGGGCAGGCGCCATTACCAAGAAGGCCCTCTGCCTGGTTCCCTGTAATCTCACTTCTCACAGTGAGGGAACCGCCAGAAGGCCCTCGGCATTGGATCTCAGTGTCCGGGCTGAACGATGGGGGTAGAGACACTCCTTCAGGTATACTGGACCGAGGCCGTTTAGGGCTTTAAAGGTCAGCACCAACACTTTGAATTGTGCTTGGAAATGTACTGGGAGCCAGTGTAGATCTTTCAAGACCATTGTTATGTGGTCTCAGCTGCCACTCCCAGTCACCAGTCTAGCTGTCGCATTCTGGATTAGTTGTAGTTTCTCTGGAAGACAGACATGGCTGGAAGCTTGCATTGTATTCTTTAACAGCCATCATTACCAGTGATAGAGAATTTGAAACTCACAACCCTTTCGTGACTTTTTCTTCTTAGTAAGGTGAGTATTAATTAAAAACCATTGCTTATTCCAACACACCTTGGCCCATTTACAAACGTATCTTAATTTCATAACAATGCAAGAAGAGCCTTATTGGATTGGAAGCAGGGTCCATCAAGTCTAACTCATCATTTTATCATCCTGTTTCTGACAGTGTTCAGCCAGATGTTTCCAGGAAGTTTATAAACAGGACATGAAGGCAAGAGTCCTACCCCAGTTTGTTTCCAGCACCCCGCAAGATAGATAAATAACATGCAGGCATCCTTGACAGGCCATTCCTTTGTGAATCCTCACCGTTGTTTGCCCATTGACAGCATTGAGATCATACACCCAGTTAGTCTTTAGCTACAACCTGGTGATTATCAGTGTGATGTAATACAGAGCCAGATTCATTCATTGGTAGCACAGGTGTTCTGAATCCCTGCTGAAATATAAGAAGCCTCATCTATATTGACATTTTGCTAGCATTTGAAAATGCACCTGTTTACACAGAAATTCCTTTCATGTCTCTACCCAAATTTCTTGTCAACTGCTGTGTTAAGAACTGTTTAATGGAGGGGGGTGTTGCAAATTTTAATGATTATATTTATATTTTCATGTTTGTATAGCTGGTTTTTATGCTTTGTGAACTACTTAGAAGCCTATTTCGGCATTAAGAAGTATATGCATTACTTAAATTATCATTACTTCCCATGCACACCTTTTAACATCACCCAAGTCAGCTCCCATCTATAGTCTTAGCAGCAGCCTTAGAACTGCTTCCTACAACCCAACTGCTCACTGCTAAACTGCTTTGCAGGCCTGATTAGTGCCCTGGAGGTGTGGGCGATCTCCCACCCCAAGGGTGATGGGCAGTCTGCCACATTTTTTGTGGGTTTGAGAAGCTCTCTGGCATGGCACACAGCAATGCTACTATAACAAAGGCATCAGCATGATTAAATTACCACAGGATTGGATTACTGCACCATGCTGTATATGGTGTTTTCATTGTACTTGATCCAGAAGCTGCAGTTAGTGCAGAATTGCTAACAGGGGTGAGACCCTATAAGCTTATAACACCTTTGCTCAGATACCTGCACTGGTTGCCATTCGTTGGATGCAATCCCATTTTATGCACTCATCATCTCTTTTTTTCTACACTCTTCAAAGGTTGGGGACCAGATTCTGGAGGTGAATGGCCACAGCTTCCTCAGCATCCCCCATGATGAGGCAGTAAAGCTGCTCAAGTCTTCACGGCACCTCATAATGACTGTCAAAGACATTGGAAGACTGCCTCATGCTCGGACCACCGTAGACGAGACCAAGTGGATCACCAGTTCCCAAATTGGTGAGACGGCAGTCAACTTGGCAGGGTTTGTATCTTTTTACCAAGGCTTTCCCATTCTTCTGTGGTTGCTAAGACTGTCTCTTAATTTCCACATTCATAAAGGTCTTGGCAGAGAGAGATGGCTGAAGACATTTTGATGCCTGAGGCAAGGAACAAGCTGCCCACCCACTCCACCCAACCCCAATTACAAATAAAGAAGCTGATTGAAATGGCACTTTAAACTTATTCCAAACTATTAACTGAGATATTTTATGTGAAGCAGTTCGTGAATGATATCAAATAAATAAATAACTGTATAGTATTCAACAGCTTCATGGAGGATAAGCTATCCAAGTCTACTAGCCACTACGACTATGTTCTATATCCACCATCAGAAGTCACATTCCTCTGTATTCCATCACAGATGAAGGAAGTGCTCTTGTCCTGCTAGTAGGCTTCCCATTGGGGCACCTGGTTGGCCTCTGTAAGAACTGGGTGCTGGGCTACGTAGGCCATTTGACTTATCCAGCAGCCAGACTCTTCTTATGTTCTACCTCTGCTGATGGAAGAAGTATGCCTATGGCAATCACAACTGGGAAAAGTGCTGTTGCACTCAGTTCCTGCTTTTGGGATTCTCATAGCAGGGCCATCCCACCCATGAGGCAACCGCCACATGTGGCAGGGTCCACAGGGGAAGCAGATCCTGATGTAGATCTTTATTTCCTCCTTGTTCATGATGTAGGACTTTACTCACCCCTTCTTCCATTGAGGTGGTAGCACCATTTTGTGGTTTGTCTCAGGAACCAAAATGTCTTCAGTTGGCCCTGTCCTATACTGTAGGTTGGTCACTGGGAGAACTTGATGCTGAGCTATGATGCCCTTTGGCCTGATCCAGAGGGGCTCTAATTATGTTCTTTAGACAGTCTTCTTCTGAGGGCAGCACACCAAGTGTGCTTGAGAGGTGACAAGACTGAGAGAAGGACCCAGTGCTATTTTTTTAGATAAAGAGGTGGTGGAACTCACCACAAATGATTCCCTTGTTCTCTTATAATGGCAATGGTGCCCATCTGAGAGGTGCCAAAACTGAGTTCCTGTGAGTTCTAGCTGGGGGGGGGGAGTGCCCTGGAAGGGCCTCCCCTGAAGATCTCAAAACCCATCACAGGAACGTTCTGCCTAATTGTAGGTGGGTGGCCCTGTGGCAGGCTCTTTAATGGGGCAAAAGGCCCTGTTCTCTCAAATCTTGATGCTCAGGTGTTAGGATGTAAGTTTCTAGGTTCATGTGCATGTTGTGGTAGTTGTTTTAGAAAGATCAAGCCTTCAGTGATGACCTCCAAATGCAAATACATTGGTACCTCAGTTTACTAACTTAATCTGTTCTGGAAGTCCGTTCTTAAACTGAGGCGCACTTTCCCTAATGAGGCCTCCCTCTGCCTGTGCCCTTCCACAATTGGCCTCCATTCTTAGACTGAGGTAAAGTTCGCAAACCGGGACACTACTTCCAGTTTTGTGGAGTTCATAAACCAAATAGTTCGTAAACAGGGCTGTTCTTAAACTGTACAGTGGTACCTCGGGTTACAGACGCTTCAGGTTACAGAGTCCGCTAATCCAGAAATAGTACCTTGGGTTAAGAACTTTGCTTCAGGATGAGAACAGAAGTCGTGTGGCGGCGGTGCAGCGGCAGCGGGAGGCCCCATTAGCTAAAGTGGTGCTTCAGGTTAAGAACAGTTTCAGGTTAAGAATGGACCTCCAGAATGAATTAAGTTCTTAACCCAAGGTACCACTATACTACAAATGTTTAAAATCCAGATTCTGGGAACATTGCCAAATTTGTGCAGAATTTCATTTCAGCTGGATCAAAGGAGTGGGGGAAATCACACACAGCTTTTCAGAAAAGCTTTCCAGAGCTATCTGAATAGGGACAAATGTTTTTGCCCTATTTGTGTGTTGAAGTAACTGAGATACACTCCCTGACTTGCCACATTTTGAGGGAGGTTTCATTACTCCTTGTAGTGCATGAAGAAATATACTATTAACTCATTGCTTCAGCAATGTGGGGATACATCCACTTTCACAAACCATGTGGGCAATGCTGCTTTGTTTGCCTCAGTAATGTCATGAAATGCTGTTAGCTACACAGCATCAGAACAGCATCTCATTCATCATATGATCCCTAATTGGCTGGGATCACACAGCAAGAGAGGAAAATTGTTTTGGATAAATGAATGGTGTTGTCCCATAGCATTGTATCTAATGCTAGTCTTAGGCCTCATCTGCACTATATATATTTAAAGCAACATTGATGGTTGGATGGCACCTTGTACGCCTCCTTCTGGCAACTACTGCGGCCCAGCTGGTGCAAAATGTATTGCTCTGCTTTCTTTTGGACCATTATCAGCGAGACTGAGAAGGTGGTCTTGTCCTCTGGGCAGCCCAGGACCTCCAGGCACACTGCCCAGACATGTGCCTCTGTGAGGTCACTTCAGTGCTGCTAACACAGCAAAAACAACACAGGAGGCAGCAGTTATGAGTTTCTGGTCTCTGCAGCCACAGCAGGTGTGGTGGTTCTCCAGCTGTTTGACTCCACTTCCAAAGGCACAATTCATTGTGTCTCAAGACAGATAGATGCCAACACACTACTTTAAAATGTCATGGCTTCCCCCAAATATCCTGGGAACTGCTAAGGTTTAACAGTCTATCCCTCTTTCCAGAGAATTTTGTGAATTAAAGCTTTGAGAGGTGAACAGAGAGTCTTCTAACAGCTCTTAGCACCCTTAAAATACAGGTCCCAGAATTCTTTAGGGAAAGTCATGACTGTTGTATCATACTGTTTTAAAGTTAGGGTGCCGATGTGGCCGTACTCAAAATTGGCCTACATGCCCTCCAACATTTCTCCAATGAAAATAAAAAAATAAGGATGTCCTATTCCATCATCATCATCATCATCATCATTAATCTCCTGTCCATCTGCGTTCCCCCAGCCACTCTGGGAGACTTCCAACATATATATAAACATAATAAAACATTAAACATTAAAAAACTCCCCTATACAGGACTGCCTTCAGGCGGTTTCTAAAGGTTGTATAGTTGCATATCTCCTTGACTCGGGGGTCGCATAATTCCATGTCCTTTAACACTTATCTGAAGGAAATAGATATCCTAAAGAAAAGTGGAACATTCCAGGGTGGCTTCTGTACATCCGGGACTTTTCCTGCAAAATAGGGACACTCAGAAGGTCAAAAATAATGGGCCTGACTGACTTACAGTTATTAATTTCAGTGGACCTGCTATGTGTAGAATGAGTAAAAATGAACTGCCACCCTAATTTGTGGCACAAATTTTGCCACAGCTAAAAGGGAAATAATAACCAAACAAAGACTCACCGTTCTTTTCACTTTCAATTTCTTTTTTTGAGGCTTAGTAGCCAAGATCTCTTTTTACCTAGATTTTGTACTCCCAGTTGGTACTCCCATTAGTTGGTGCTAATGATGACTGTTTTTACTCTAGGGTCTCTGGAGATCACACAGCAGAGGGGATAGCAAAGGTAAGAGACATCCAGGCTCAGAAAGCAGGTCAAAGGATTGCTTTTGAAGTGTTGTTTGGACTTTGCAGAAGTTTGAAGCAACTCATGCAAGCTGCCCAAAGCAAAATCTGTTCCCACTAGCGTAGGGATGGGTAACTGGACTTGTACACCGTCCATGGGTCACTTTTGGCAGGTGAGCAGGGCCACCAACCTGACAACCCCATGGTATCATTTGATGATTCTTCCTTTGCAGACCAGGCTTCAATTGAGGTTGAGGCTCCAAAAATTCCTGTTGAAAGCAGGACTTGCTAAATGTAAACAACATTGAATACAAGCCTCATTGCCAAGGAATGATGAGGAGCAGTAATTATTCCTTGGTAGCCATGGTTGTCCTGGACAGGCTTCACCTGTCACACATCTGATGTTGCATGGTGTCAAGTGAGTGAAAGGTGTGTGTGCCCATGGGTGAAACTGGCCAACCTAATTCCCAACCCCTGTGAAAGAGATAAAATCAAATCAGATGGTAGGGGGAAGCTAATAACCATCAGGGTCACAACAGACATGAAGGAGGAACTTAACCTTTTCAACCTCTGTTAAGGTCCTGCATAAAAAACCCCTTTTTAAAGTTCCTATTTGCAAAAGGAGATGTGTGGCATCATTCTCACAGATTTAATCTTCCCTTTTTCTTTTGAGATGGGAGCCAGGAAGGAGAGTTAGAAATAAGAAACAGGCAAAAGCATGTAGTGCAGAGGGAGGGAGAGAATGGCCAGGAGCATTGGACAGGGCAGAATCCCATCTGCAGTATTGGTTTATTGCCGACATTTTATAGACTTGGGACTTCAGTCTAACTGAAGTCATGGCTGTTGTTTTTTTTGCAGGACCTTGCAGATTGAGAATTAGTTATTAGTTACTCTCAAGCATGAGAGGCAGCAATCAAGTGCATCCATGCCTCCATTTTGTATAAACGATGGGGACTGTTCACATGAACACCATGAATTGCACACACATGGCTGCTTTAAACACACACAAACCATCATGAACACAAAAACATGACAACTGAGTCAACAGCTTCTGCCCGGTGGTGCCAGATCACACCCAGCTCCTAACCCAGACTTCCATGCAGGGTGCCCTGTCACCACCTTTGCAGAGGACAATCCTCTATTTGATTGTCTGAAGGACTGTCCTGGTCCAAGTCCAGACCCATATACAGAAAGAACAGAAGGGACCTGGTGGTCTCCCATCCAGAGTGAACACGCTGATAGCAGCCCCACAGATTACCTGAAGGGAATGTGTGGAGAGTCTCCAGGGGCAGATAGTGAGACCTAGAAGGACACATTTGGCCCCTGGGCCTGAGGTTGCCCACCCCTGCTTTAGGTTGTGACTTTCATATGGACACCCTTAGAATGACTGTAGGTAAGAAAGCTATCATCTGGAGTCCAGCTGGGGGCAGGCTGATTTGTAAGGCAGTGCAGTGCTCCCTCTAATGGATCAACCTCCACTGTTGTCTCTTCTTCCAAATGCTCTGCTTTCTATTTACAGAGAGGGTGGCATCTCCACGGGGAAGAATTCCAATATGCAGTCTCCATCTGTAACTCAAAATAGAGCATTCCAGGAAGTGATTTACCACATGGTTCTACTGGCTGTGTAAACTGGCCTTCTGGGAACTGAGATGTGTGCCTGTGCACTTATCACAAAAGAAGCCTGGTCCTTGGGCTTTCTTCTGTCATTGCTGTAGGCAGCAAAAAGTAAATCAGTGCTTATCATTGTCCTTCTGCAGAGCTTTCGAACCTGCGTCATCAGGGGCCGGTCCAATTCCCTGGAGCTGCATCATGCCCCAAACAATTGTGTGAGATTCCAATTGCGCCAGTGGTGTCAGTTGCAGCAGGGCATTCCTCATTTCTTAAAAATGGAAATGAGCTGCTAAGTTCTGCAGGTGGCTTTTGCTGATAAAAAGATTTACAAGGGTCTCTCTTAAGTGTGTTGACTGTCACCGCAGCTTGCCAGAGCGGACTCTGTTGCTGCCTCCAGGGCGGAAGTTATTGCAAACAGTTTGCGTGCCGCCATGTGTTAGGAGAAAATATCTGTTCATGAAAACACTTGTCATGTTTGGAATCGCTCTGAAGAATTTGGCTGTAATGTTCAACTTGCTCATGTGGGAGTAAGGCCCATTCAACTCAATAGGTCTTACTTCGGAGTTATAGGGAGGGGAACGAAATTAGATTTTTCTTGCAGCTGAATGAGAAACTACCTAATTTACACTTCACAGATTAATATGTGAAGAGATAATACAAGTATCTTTTGTAATTTGTACTTCTCCAGGTTTTATGATGCGGTTCTTCAACCAATGTATACAAAAAGCCACGTGTTATGGGGAAATATGCCTTAAAATACATGGTATTTTTGAAAATAACATACACATATATTAGAGGAAATTACTCACAAAATGTGTTTAGTCAAACTGGCATGCAACAATGTGTTCATGATGAGAAATTTGTTAAAGAATTTTTAAAATGTTAAAGAAGTTTTCACGAGTTTTTTTTTTAATATATAATTACAACATGCTGAAGCAATGTAGGGAACTGAATATAAAGTTGGAAAAATGACATGCAGAAATTGAAATTCCCCACTTCATCCATTTCAGGCCTAACCCTGCTAAAGGTGATCTGGACACGACTTTCCAAGAGACTGATTGCAACATGTTGTGCCTTTTTGAGAAGTAATTCAGATATTCAGGGGGAAAGCTTGGCATAGCTCTAGTGGTATATAATAAATAATCAGGACAGTTAAAAGAAAGTACTTCTTCATGCAGCACATAATTAAACTTTGGAACTCTCTCCCACAAGATGGCCACAAACTTCAATGACTTAAAAAGGAGGATTAGGAAAATTCTCTCAATTTTCCACTTCCCTTCTTCACAACAGTCAGGTTATATTTCATGTCCACATATCATGTTTGGGCCACACTAAGCTTTTTTATGGGGGGGCTTGCCCTTTAGGGTCCTCCGTAAACTGACTGATGCCTTTCTTGTGCATGGATCCAATAACTGATGAGGAGTTCGCTATTAGTACTTTGTACTGTTCTCTGATCCTCCATTGATCTTTCCAATTTTGGTCACTAGATTCTGACCTCCCTTAAAGCAACAGCACTGTTGTGTGCTACCCCAATCTCTAAGCACTGTGAGATTCCAGGGTTCCAAGTGCTTACCCAGGGTTTGGTTTCCTCAGAATGAGGGACAGCAGACTGTGGCATCTTTATGATATATGGTTTATTTACACATATATACAATCTGAGCTTGTGATGCTTACAGCATTAACACCCAAAGAAGGTCTTGCTACTCCCATAACCACATATTTGGATTCCAGCAGAAATCAGGCATGGCTCTGACTCCCTGGCTTCCCATCCTGCAACTTTTTTCTAATTTCTAGCTTACGCACCTCAGCTCTGACCTTTGTCTTCCTAACTACCAGTGAGATGAAGGAGGGAGCTCCACCCATTTGCAGTCTAGCACAGAGCCACTTCCTTTGTTACCTTAAGGGTCCATTCTTAGAGGACCATTACCAAGAAACTTATCTGGCTCTCCAGCAATTTAAATCCTTGCTGCATCCAGGAAACTGAAGGGACTCTGGCATACAGCCTGACACATACACCAAACTCACAACGGTGCCTATCTAATCTTTTCAACCTCAGCAGCAGTTGCTACTTTGTACTCAAGCAACAAAAGAGAAGGAACCACACCAATGGGGGTGGGGTGGGAGAATGCCAGAAGCAAATCCATTAGGTGCAATTATACTTTCATGAATTATTCCTCACATGTTCCGAGTATCTTTCCCAAGGGAAATTATTCAGTAGTGAAATAGATGCAAAGTCTGTGTCTCCTTTCATAAATATTCCTCTTAGGAACAAAAGAAGCTGTCTTCTACTGAATCAGACCATTGATCCTTCTTGTCTACACTGACTGGCAGGGGCTTCCAGGATTCTGGACAGTTGACCTTCCCAGCCTTAACTGGTGATGCCAGGGCTTGAAACTGCTGCCTTGCGCATGCAGGGCAAGCACCCTGCTGCTGAACTACAACCCTTCCCCTCATTATTTCAGAGAGTACCAAGGAATAATTGCTAGGGAGCAACAGGGGAAGATGGCTTTGAGAAAGGATTAGAACACAGGGAAATCTTCTATAAAATATATGATACCAAATGGAGCCTCCAGGTTTTGAGGTGCTCTACCAGGGATTACAAACTTCAAGGGGTTGGAACAATGGCAGGATTAATAGAATTTCAGGGGTGCTTGTAGGCATCCAAATCTATCCCTCTGTCCAGTGTATCCTGAACAAATGACTCTCCAGCCTCCAGCAAGGGACAACCACCCCTCTAAGGAAACTGGGTCTCTAGCCAAACTGCTCACTCCACCAAGAAGTTTCTCTTCATAGTCAGCCACAGTCTTCTCTCTTTCAGCCTAAGGCTATGAGATCTAGTTTTGCCTTCTTGGGCAGCAGTGGAGAACACACTTTTCTTCTATGTGACTGGAATGTTTAATTCAGGGGTCAGCAAACCTTTTCAGCAGGGGGCCGGTCCACTGTCTCTCAGACCTTGTGGCGGCCAGACTATACTTTGGAAGAAAAATATGAACGAATTCCTATGCCCGACAAAAATCCCAGAGATGCATTTTAAATAAAAGGGCACATTCTACTCACGTAAAAACATGCTGATTCCCGAACTGTCCGCAGGCTGGATATAGAAGGCGATTGGGCCGGATCTGGCCCCCAGGCCTTAGTTTGCCTACCCATTGTTTAATTGAACTCAAATTGTGCCTTTTGCTTGCCTGGTAGGAGGACAGATAGGGACATGAGGGTGTGTGTAAAAAGTAGTCTATTGTACAAAGGAAAAATTTGCATCCTTCGCTCTGCCCACTTTTGCCTAGGCTCTGCCCACCACTGGCACATGGCCACTAGAAGGCTGGCTAAATGGGGATTAGCCCCACCTCCAGAGGAAAAACACTCTCCATTCCTAGGGATGTAAGAAGCCTGCAATTTCAAATCTGATCTGTATTCACCACAATCAACGCTGTTTCCATTCTGCTGCTCTATGGTTTTCCCCAGAGACAGTATGTTAATCATCTCAGTATCCACTAAGTAACTGAAGCTATGTAAGTTACAGAATTATGTAGCTATTTATGTTACATATATACCCATTTCAAACATTGAAACAATGTTGAAAACATCATTCATTACATATTTGCAGGCTTAATACTGAGGTGGATGAATACTGATTCATCACTTGATCACTTGAACAATTTCTGTTCCTAACCACAGAGGAACATGCAAACTGCAGCAGTTCCTGCTGCTTCCATTTTGGTTTTCGTCAGAATTCTCAAACATTCTCTAGACACCACACATGGCCCCCAAAAGGTTGCCCAGAAGGGAATGTGGCTCCCTAAATGGAAAAGCATTCCCTATTCCTGCTTAAAATGAATCGGGCTGCCATCATCAGGGGTCTTATGGAATCCTGGCTAGGAACAAGAAAGGGACTTTCCCCTCAATCAGACTCAAGTGTTAACAACTGCTGATTATTCCAAGGGCCAAAAGATTCCCCACCAGCAGGCCACCTACTCTGAAACCTTTTGAGAGCAACTGGCTTGATTTTAATGGAGGAACGCTTTACAATTACAGCTCCTAGCTCAATGTCTTCTAGCCACTCTCCTACATTTTCCACTGATTCCATTCCTCTGTCTGCAGCTGATGAAGGTTCTTTGCCCATTTTTATATTTAAAGAACAGCCTAAAAATCAAGGCATAATGCAAAAATAAAATTATGCAAAGGTTCTAATTTTAATGTGAAGAGACTCTCCCAAACACTTGAATGCAAGGCAGAATAATGAACCTTCTATTTTTGGAGTTCGGACGTAGTATGAGACGGTAAAGAGACTTGTATGGGAGGGGCGGGGTAGTAGCTTAGTGGCAGAGTGCATCCACTGATATCAAATCATCCTGGGTATCAAATGCATTAAAGGGCAGGAGAGAATGCACAGACTACTTCAGGGACAGCCAACTTGGTGTCTCCAGATAAGCTGAACTACAAAGCCAGTGTTGGTGTCATACTTTGAGTGTTACACTAGGATCCAAGAGACTAGGTATGGTGAACTCCCTCTTAACTGCTGCTTAATTGGTTTTTATGAAGAATCATAGAATCATTGAGTTGGGAGGGACAACTCCCAACTCAATGTTGTAAAAAAACCCTGTCCAACCCCTATCCAACCCCCTGCAATGCAGGAAGCTCAACTAAAGCATCCATGACAGATGACCATCCAACCTCAGCTTAAAAACCTCCAGGGAAGGAGGATCTCATCCAGCAGGGTCTTGTTATATTCTTAATGAACTCCCATAATCCCTGACCTTTGGCCATGCTGGTTGGCACTGATGGCAGTTGGAGTCTAACAACACCAGGAAGGCATTGAGTTGACATGTCATACTGGCATGCAGTATGCCACACAAGGCAGCCACCTATCCCAGCCACCTAACCGACCAGAAGTCCCACATTTGTTTTTTGTTTAAAAAATGGCACCCAACACACGAGGCCCAGCACACAAGTCAGCATTTCTGGGGCAGGATTAGCTCATGTGTTCCCATTGGTCCAGTACACATGCATACAAAAAAATGCATGAATAAGGCTTTAATTGGGAAACAAGTCCCATTTTAATGGATGAGGGTTGTCATTGTCCCCCACCCCTCCAGCAATGCCTTTTGAGCAATATCATATTATGACGCATGGACGCTCCAAATGAAGCAGAGGGTGAGGGACATGAAAGCAAGGAACTGGGTGGAGGAAAGCTACATTCAACTCTATGTTTCCCAGCAAACTCCACCCCCCAAAAAGACAATGCCGTATTAGAAACAACAGTCTTCTTTCTCTTATGCAAAGAATGGATTTTATCTTCAATCTGGAGCACAGACATGGCTCACCTGAAACCTTATGCTTATGTTAATCCTACTCAGACTAGATCCACTGGAAATAATGGGCATGGATTGCATAGGCTCCTTAATTTCAATGAATCTTCTCTGAGTAAAACTAAGTTGGCCTCAACCCAAAGAAAGGGTGATGTTATTCTTCAATTATGTTGTTTTCTTCATGTACAAATTTATAAGTGGCATTGGTCAAATAACCAATGGACTAAGATTTCTGCATTCAGGTGATGGTGGCCCTGAAAAGTTCATTTCCCTTAATGCTCTTTCTCCTCCTCCCACTCCCAGCCATCTTTTTACAGAGGTCTGGCAGGATCCCAGGTAACCCTGAGCAGCTTGGTGAACCAAAGCCGTGTGATGCTGGAGGAGCAAGCACGTCATCTCCTGAATGAACCTGAGCGATCCACCATGGGCTATTACCTGGATGAGTACAAGGAGAACAACATTCCAGTCGATGCCCTTGTCATGGCTCTATTTGAACTGCTCAACACTCACGCCAAGGTTAGATGGGAGAGGTCCAGTCGCGAGGGTGGGAGTGGAATAATGAGCTAATCAGGGATCTGGTAGGGGTTTCCAGCTTTTTCTTGACTTTCTGCTATGAGTGTTTACACACTGCATTGAGCAAGGGGAAACAGGGTTTGCTTGCATCCATTGGTTCCAACAAAATTTGCTTCTGCTTGCATCCTCAGCTCACATGCGCTCACAGATTCCATCCATGCAATCAGGAATCCTTGTGAATAGTCGGGGTCCCTGATTGTGCTTATACAGTTCATTCTCAGACAGTTGGCATAGACATAGGTTCATTGTGTGAAATGAACGTAGTGGTGGGCTATGGGGTTACAACTACCCTCCCCCCATGTATTCAGTCTAACATGGGATCTACCCTCCTATGCCCACACAATTAAGACAGAGCACGAGAAAGGAGTGAGGGGGTTCCTGCTGTGCATGCAGAAAACCAACTGTGTAGATGGACCTAGGGCACATCTCTGGATAAATTATTCAATGGAAATAGCATTGCCAATTTCTTTATATCTGATAAGGTGCTCCTGTGTAATCTGTTGCTGCCAGACAGGCAGAAATGGAGACGGCCAATGATAGTTTGTTGCTGCCCCATGTGGTGAGTTAGTGGAATTGCAGTCCAGAGCATTGCCTAGGCCAGTGTTTCCCAACCGGTGTTCCGCGGCACACTAGTGTGCCGTGAGACACCGGCTGGTGTGCCGTGGGAGGGAGGCGGGCGAGTCGGGCGGCGAGAGGCGGCGGCGGCGAGGATCCGCGTCGAGCCGGGGGCGGCTCCGCGGTGGTGGTGCCGAGCGGCAGGGCAGCGCGCGCAAAAGGGAGGAGCGCGAGACAGCGGAGGAGGAGGAGGCCGGCATGTCCGGGCAGCAGCAGCAACAGCAGCAGCAGCAACTCCCGGCGACGGCTCCTCCTCCGCCCGCTATCGCCGCCACCACCACAACAGCCGCCGCCGCCTCAGCTGCCGCCGTCCCTCAGTCCCTCGCTCTGCTGCCTCCTCCCACCCCGGCAAGGGGAAGAGAAAAAACGATCACTTTTGTGCGTCCCTCCCGGCGTGACGCTGCGCGCTGACGTCACGGGGCGGGGCTTTAATGGTGGTGTGCCGCGAGATTTTTTTCCGGTAAACAGGTGTGCCGTTGCCCAAAAACGTTTGGGAAACACTGGCCTAGGCAGTGGCGTAGCGTGGGTTGTCAGCACCCGGGGCAAGGCAAGTAATATGCGCCCCCTAACCCGTGGATTTGCGCCCCCTAACTTGTGGATTTGCGCCCCCTAACCCTAACCCCCAGATGTTGCGCCCGGTGCGGCCGGCCCCCCCTGCACCCCCCACGCTACGCCACTGTGCCTAGGTCAGGGGTCAGCAAACTTTTTCAGCAGGGGGCCGGTCCACTGTCCCTCAGACCTTGTGGGGGGCTGGACTATATTTTGAGGGGGGGGATGAACGAATTCCTATGCCCCACAAGTAACCGTCCGCCAGCTGGTTTGAGAAGGCGATTGGGCTGGATCCAGCCCCTGGGCCTTAGTTTGCCTATCCATAGCCTAGGTCCTAGACCAGCGATGGCCAAACTTGGCCCTCCAGCTGTTTAGGGACTACAGTTCCCATCATCCCTAACCACTGGTCCTGTTAGCTAGGGATGATGGGAGTTGAAGTCCCAAAACAGCTGGAGGGCCAAGTTTGGCCATCACTGCCCTAGGCAGTAGCTACATGAGTGACCCTACCAATCCTGGCTACCCACTGGTTCTCCCTGAACCAGAAGGGTTATGAAGGCTTCCAGATGAAGATGAAACTTTTTCTGAGCAACAGCACTTTCTGCTCTGTGTTGAGTACTTTCTACCTGTTACCTTATCTCTAAGCCCAGAAAACCTTTAGCCTGCTAAAGGTCTTCACTTGTGTTGTGTTTTCTTTTGTTTGTCTGTTCAATCAGCATTTAAAGGACAGAGGAGCACTGCCAGAATTAAATTGGACAACTCTAAACAAATGGGTTAAGCCTAAGCAAGTTTTGATTTAGTGCTCTGCTTAGGGACGGGTGGTAGAGGAGAGAATTTCAGTCCAGCTTGCATTTAAAGACAAGCATACCTAATTTGCTCTTTCTGAAATGTTTTGCAAACTGAAAACATAGCAGTCCTTTGAAATTCACACTTCTCCAAATCTGGCAAGGCAGTTTTCCAGCCAAGTAATGTTTACAAAAATACATCAAAATGCAGATGTAGCAGAAAATAACATACAAATGTTCAGTATTTTAGGGGAAATTGCTTGCAAAAATGTGTATATTAGGAAAAAAATAGCCCTAAAATATTGATGAATTTTCATGAGGTATACACACACACACACACACACACACACACACACACACACGGAAATGTAGAACACTGAAATTAAGATTGGAAAAATAACAATCAAACAGATGCACCCATCCCTCCCAACCTTGGGTCAACAAGTTGCTTGGAGTGAACAGCCAGTAGAGTAGTTATCTGACCTTTACATACTTGTATTCTCTAATTGAAGAAGTTATCTAGCCCAGGTATGGGGAACATTTTCCAGCCTGAGGAGTGAATTCACTGATGGGAAATCTTTCAGATTCCATGTTCCATTGATGGACGTGGCCAAAGGACTAAGTCAATGGAGCAATGGATGTGATTCATATTTTTGACCAGTGGGCTACCTTTCAACCACAGAAAAGTCAGAAGGATCTATACACATGCACTCCTCTCTCAACCCTGGCAAGCGAGAGGCATTAACAGAATTCAGGGACACATTCCAAACAGGCATAGTTCTTGAGGAGGATGTGAGGCAGAGTCAGTGAGAGATATGGCATGGTGAGAGTACTGAGGGCCAGATAGAGAGGACTGAAGAGCCACTTTTGGCTCCTGGGCCTGAGGTTGCCCACCCATGTTATAGCAAATCAATCAATTATTTATTGTGCTTCACTAAAGACCATTATAAATTCAATTACAGATCCAGCAAGTCAATTAAAACCTGTTAAAAGAAATCCAAAGATATGGATTTACAGTCAGTCACGTTAATGAATTGCCTGCACAGTCTACAGCATTGTGTTTATATAGCTAGCATGAATACTTTTAGCAGCTTTAGCAAATAGGGCTGTTTTGTATGTGACAAACAGATCACAGTCAGATAATAGCCAACATATTTTCACTTCAGGGTTCTGTCCCTGTAGTGGTGCCAGCATCTGTTCCAAAAATCTATTTCTGGGGTTTTGATAGAGCTAACAATGGAGTATATAATGGGGGAGATCTTCTACTTCACCTACCCCACAATTACAAAGTCTTAAATGCATTTTAGTACAAAGTCTTAAACATTTTTATATCTTCCATCTAAGGCGTTGTCTGAAAACGGAGAGCTGTAAATGCAGTTCTCAGGAAGGCAGTTCTGCAGTAAGTGACTGCAAGTATTGATCTCTGGTGTGGTTAGATTTCAGCAAATAGTACCAATGGGAGAATTTTGAGATGGGGTAGAGATAAATCTTGCTTGTTATTCTGTTTATGAATCCAGTCCCTGAGCAATCATTTAACTCCAGGGACTACAAAAATATCTGTTGTCAGGTTTTTTTGAGGTTAGCACGTCTTGTACTAACTTGGCCCAAACACCCTTCTTCCATTGTTCCTCCAGGCAGGGTCTAGGCAAGTGGTCCTCTGGCATATCCAGGACTCTTTTATAGTACAAAAAAGCAGCCATCTCTGCCCTAGCTTTTACAAACACGACACCTGTCTCTGTGCTAAGGAAGGTATCTGGGGTATCTGGAGGTACCTTAGGAAGCTTCAGCAGATACCTTAGGAACTTATTCTGGCACACTTCCAGGTCTTTCAGGTTATTATGATTGATTCCCCATATCTCAATACCATACGACATTTGAGCAGTAAGAGGTATGGCCTGCTGAGAGTACCGAGGGCCTGAAAGAGAGAACTGAAGAGCCACTTTTGGCTCCTGGGCCTGAGGTTGCCCACCCATATTATAGCCAGCCATGTGATCATGCTCTCTTCTTTCTTTGCAGTTCTCACTCTTGTCAGAGGTCAGGGGAGTTATATCTCCTCAGGATCTTGACCGCTTCGACAATCTGGTCCTGAAGAGGGAGATCGAATTCATGAAGGCCCGGCAGCCCTCGGGGACAGGAACGGACTCCTACTCCTTGATGTCCTGCAGTGACACAGTGTCTTCCACTGGGAGTCATTTCACTTCTACCACAGTCAGTTCAGCTCGGGTAAGTGCGCTCTCCTCTCCTTCAGTGGTCTGATATGTGCCATGGTTGGACATTTTCATGTCCCATCCCCTTTTAGTTAACAAGATATAGCTGAAACTCAAACTAAACATTACATATATGTAAATGTGTCTTTGGAGATGGCCTGTAACTCAGTGGTAGAGCATCTGTTTTGCAAGTAGAAAGTCCCAGGTACATTTCCTGGCACATCCAGATAGGGTTGGGAATGCTCCCAGTCTGAAACCCTGAAGAGCTTCTTCCAGTCAGTGTAAATAGGGCTGAGTTAGGTGGACCCATAGGCGAACTCAGGCAGTGGGGTCTCCAGTCAATGACTAACAAAGCCCTACTATAAAACTTAGCCAGTTGCTCCAGGACTTTGCTGAGACAACTTGGATGGTTGATGTCAGTTACGGGAGCACTGTTCATGGTCCTGAACCTGAGAAACATTGATCTCCTTTCAAAGTGCCTTTGCCTTTGGAACCAGAAACTACAGACCTCTCTGTATAAGATGGCTTCTTACGTCTTCAGGCTGCTGTTTATTAAAACGCAAATTGCCAGCACAAGATGCCAAATCTAGACTGGGATCTTAGTGAGAGGGGGAGCACTGGAAGTTTTAATCTTTTGCTTCAGTTCCAGATTGTATACCCTGTGCACACAATTTCCAGGGGGAAGATGCAAGCTCCAACTAACAAAAATCAGATATGTGGGGCACCACCCAAATCACAAGCTCCCCTCCCATACAGGATAAAACAACCCTGCATTTAAAGGCACAGCTAGGTATCGTCGCCATCTGATTTGACTTTATGACATGATCACATAGCCAAACGTGATGCATTGGCAGCCACCAACTTGGATGGCTTTAAAGGGGGGTTAGACAAATTCATGGAAGGCTATCTAGGCTGCTTGTCATTAAGAGTGTGTTCTGTCTCCACCGTCAGAGGCACTCTTGTGAGCCAGTGTGGTGTAGTGGTTAAGAGCGGTAGTCACGTAATCTGGGTAACCGGGTTCGCGTCTCCGCTCCTCCACATGCAGCTGCTGGGTGACCTTGGGCCAGTCACACTTCTGTGAAGTCTCTCAGCCCCACTCACCTCACAGAGTGTTTGTTGTGGGGGAGGAAGGGAAAGGAGAATGTGAGCCGCTTTGAGACTCCTGAAGGGGAGTGAAAGGCGGGATATCAAATCCAAACTCTTCTTCTTCTTCTCTGCTTCTGAATACCACTTGTGGGCAATCTCAAGTGTGGAGAATGCTGTTGGGCTCAGGACCTGCCTGCAGGCTTCCCTTTGGGAAATCTAGATGGCCTCTGTGAGAAGGAGATGCTGGACTTGATGTGCCTTTGGCAAGGCTCTTCTTGCATCCTTAGGCCCTTAGAGTCTTTTCTCCCTGACTTCTGCCTGTTAAAACTACACCCAATCATAGGCTTTGTCGCTTTCTGTAGGGCTATGTGGGGAAACATAGCCTTATGCCTGTTCAGCTGACCTCTTCACCTCTCCCCTCCTGCCAACCTTCCCCGCGCCTCAGTGTCATTGTTATGTAACATCTCAGAGACCTCGTCACATACACAACGTCTAATTAAGTTAGCATAATCACCTCTAAGCATGCAGCCTCACCGCCACAAAATTAATTTGCTGGCCATAAAACACCTTTTCATCATAAACGCATTAGCAGCCTTGGGAAATTGAAAACCTCTTTTAATAAATGGAGCTGATGATTCCGGTAGTTCAAAGGCAGGCATTGCCCAGGGGGTGGAGGCTGGAGGAGGCTGGGAGTGTTGCCTGGAGATGGAATAGGAAACCATACTGCTGTGCTTTTTGAGGGCTAATTCTAGAAATATTATTAATTAATTTCTTCTTCTTGTTGTTGTTGTTGTTATTATACAGTTGATATGCCAACATGGCTTCTAAGCAGCTTACAGCTTTACAATACTAATGATATCCTTTCCTTTGTTCTTCCCTCACTCTGATTATTTAGAATAGGAGTGCGGCATCTTAGGCCCAGGGGGTCACCTGTGGCCCTTGAGGCTTTTCTAGCTGAGGTCATGCAGCTCATCAGCCTTGTTCTGTTACCCTCCTTGAGTGTTTTTGCCTGCGTGTAATCTGTCCTCTGATTATTCTTCCTGCTTGACTGCATGTGTGGGTATAGAAACTAGCCTACTGGTAAAAGAGGTAAAATTTGCATTCAGTTCTCCTCCCACTTTTGCCTCTGGTACTGCCCAGCACTGGCATGTGATCCCTGCAAAGTTGCACAGAAGGGAACGCCATGCTGGGTTGCTGACTGGTGCAGCAAAATGGGAGAGTGACACTCTGCTCTTTAAAGCACTGTGTTGTCTGCCCGTAAGCAGCCAGACCTGGTTCAAGGTGTTCATAATTCCCTAAATGGCTCATAGCCAGTGGAGGTTGGTTCATGAGGGAAAATGGGGCACTGGCCAACCAACCTCAATCATTCCCAGCCTGTCTGTCTTCTTACTTTTCCATCTCCGGTGTATTAAGCAGTTGGTCCCTTACCTTTCTCGCCCTGATCTGGCCACAGTGATCCATGTGAAGGTCACCTCCAGGCTTGATTATTGTAACTCACTCTATGTGGGGCTGCCCTTGAAGCTGACCCAGAAACTCCAACGGGTGCAGAATGCCGCAGCGAGGCTCCTTACGGGGTCCTTGCTGCGAGATCACATTCATCCAGTGCTTTACCAGCTGCACTGGCTCCCAGTGGAGTACAGGGTCGGGTTTAAGGTGCTGGTTTTGACCTTTAAAGCCCTATGTGGCCTAGGACCCATGTACCTACGGGACCGCCTCTCCTGGTATGCCCTGCGGAGGACCTTAAGGTCCACAAATGACAACACTTTGGAGGTCCCAGGTCACAAGGTGGTTAGATTGGTCTCAACTAGGGCCAGGGCTTTTTCGGCTGTGGCTCTGATCTGGTGGAATGCTCTGTCACAAGAGACTAGGGCCATGCGGGACTTGACATTTTTCCACAGGGCCTGCAAGACAGAGCTGTTCTGCCTAGCCTTTGGTTCGGACTCAGTCTGACCCTTATCTTTCCCTCCCCTTATGGTGTTGATTTATCGGCTACTTTTAAAATGAGGCTGCATTTTAAATTGCATTTTAACCTGTATTTTAAATTGTTTTCTTTTCTTTTCTTTTCCTCCCCCCCCCCCCATTATGTTTTTACTGTGATTTTATTGGTGTTAGCCGCCCTGAGCCCGGCTCTGGCTGGGGAGGGCGGGGTATAAATAAAATTTATTATTATTATTATTATTACTTTCATCCATGTAAGGCTGTGGTGGAGACTGTCAGCACCCTCCTACTTATCCTCAGTGTTGCCCTATGTAGAAGCAGGGAGCAGGATGAGGTCAAAGCTGGAATTAGTTGTCTCTGTCATTAGCTCTGGCGCCACCTGCTGTTCCAATGGGCACCAACCACCACTGCCCTAAGCCTAAGTATCTTCAGGAGAACACCCTCCAGTAGCAGCCAGCTCTGTCCTTAAGAGAGTAAACTATGCTGTGATCCTTGGATGAAGGGCAGTATAGAAATATAATAAATAATAATAAGATCAGCAAAGAAGGATCTTAAAACTAGGATTTGCAGCAATGGCATGCACCGAAGGGCCTTCTGCATCAAATCACAGAATTGCACAGTTGTAAGGGACCCCTCATTCCTAAGCGGGTGGCACCGTGGGTCAAACCACAGAGCCTAGGGCTTGCCGATCAGAAGGTCGGTGGTTTGAATCCCCTCAACGGGGTGAGCTCCCGTTGCTCAGTCCCTGCTCCTGCCAACCTAGCAGTTGGAAAACACGTCAAAGTGCAAGTAGATAAATAGGTACCACTCTGGTGGGAAGGTAAACGGTGTTTCCGTGCGCTGCTCTGGTTCGCCAGAAGTGGCTTAGTCATGCTGGCCGCATGACCCAGAAGCTGTATGCTGGCTCCCTCGGCCAATAAAGCGAGATGAGCGCTGCAACCCCAGAGTCGGTCACGACTGGACCTAATGGTCAGGGGTCCCCTTTACCCTTTACCTAAGGGACCCCTCAAGGGCCAACAAGTACAACCCCTCCACACACTGTGGTGCACATTAGGGGCTACAGCTGTTTAAACAGTTTGACATGAAGGCTGTAGCTCAGCAATAGAACACCAGCTTTCCATGCAGAAGGTCGCAGGTTCAATCCTCAGGATCTCCAGGTAGGACTGGGAGAGGATCCTTGTCTAAGGCCCTGAACAGTAAAGTGAGGGTTTGTATTTATAATTGTTGTTAATTTTCTGAATGCTTTAATTTTGGGTTTGTTCCACCGCCCCCCCATCTCTTTATGCATTATTTTTCTTTTGTCATGCATCACTCTGTTCTCTGCTGGAGGACAAATGTTTCGTAACTACAATTATAATAATGTCAAATCACAATTAAAAACAACAAAACCCAGAAATGCAAAAGCAGCACTTAAAGCAGTTTTTAAATGGATACTGGGCGATATACACCATTGTTCAATCCTCTTTTTTCAAGAGCTCAGCTGGTACCATGGGTGTGTTTGAACACTGAACCTGAAGGATATATTGTTTGCTTATTTTACCCTCCTTCTAACATATTTCTCTTCTCCTATCCATTATTTTATCTTTTTTTTTAAATGGCCCCACCAGGAGCGACTCTTGTGGCTTATTGACCTCATGGAGGTAAGCAACTCCTAATGGGTGCTGGCTGGGGTTTGGTTCCTGTTAACAGGGGGAATTGAGTCGGATGGGACTTAGCCAAAGTACCTGCTTTTTTCCAGCCTGAGGGCTACATTCCCATCTGGGCTGCCTTCTGGGGTCACATGCCAGAGGTGGGCAAAGTAAGAGGCAAAAGGAAGTGGAGCAACAAATAAAACTTTTTACCTTTGTACAATAGTCTAGTTTCTACACACGGTCCACCTGGGCAAGCAGGAGACATCATCGAAGTTCGAGGACACCTTCCTGCCAGGCATGAATACTCTAAGGAGGGTATGATGCTGGGCCACTGAGGGGTATTTCCTGGGGAGAGGAGTAGTGGTATGGGGAAAGTCCTAAGGGCCAAATAGAGATGTTTGGAAGGCTGCAGTCAGCTCCTGATGCTCCTCAACCCTGTACCAGAATCATTTCTTTCTTTCTTTTCTTTTTTTAAAATACTTTTATTTTGCTTTTAAAAATACAGACAAATATAAACAACCAAAATTACAAAAGAAAAACCCTTAATAATAACAATAATGAAAAAAGCTTAAAAAAAACTACAAAAAGTATCAAAGTACATGGCACAGAACATAAGCCATTATGGGAAAGAAAAAGGAAAAAAGAAAAAGGAAAGAAGAAGGAGGAGGAGGAGAAAAAAATGAAAAGAAAAGAAAAGAAAAAAAGGGGGGAGGAAAAAAGAAAAAAGAGAACAAGGGGAAAAGAAGAGGAAGATGAGCCAAAACACAAGAAGGCTCATCTATTGTACGCTTCCGTCAAGGTCACAACAGATCATTATTCTTATCAATTCTCTCTATCTGCATTCCATAGAATCCCTCATCTTGGTACCAGGGAACAAAACGTAACCAGGTCTTTCTTGATGGAACCTTATCCCCTAGATAAATATTTAAACATTCCCAAAATCATTTCAATCGGTGGTTCCCAAACTCTTTTGGGCCGCTATCCCCTTATGTCAAGGGCATTCCCAGGCCAAAGGAGTGCACCAGCAGATATTGTCAAAGGTAACACATACAGTCACTTCTACAGCTCTGGATACCTACACACCAATCTTGCAGCTAGGACGCTGTTCCCAGGTCCACACTCTATGGAGCAGATGTAGCAACTAGGGACCAGTCTTTCTCCACCTGTTTATGTAAAGGCTGTGTGCACATAGTCGGAGAATGCTCCTGTGTGGCAACTTCCTCTGCTCATCCCTTTTCAATCCTCTCCTGGTTCTGGAAGACAGTGGTGCATGAGAGGGTGAGAAAGCACCCGGCCCTTCACTTGCCTCACCTGCCTCTTCTTCTCACCCAACCTGTGCTCTACCCAGGGCCGCCTTAAGCATATACGGCGCTGTGGTGCAAAGATCCCTCCGGCGCCCCCCCCCATTTCCCAGAGTTGTTGACCTTTTCCGAAGCCTCTGCGGGGATTGCTCTCCTCCTGTGGGAGCTTGGGAAGGAAGATGCATGCCAGCCAGCCATATAGTTGGCGGGGTGCAGCTTCCATCCTAAGCCTCTGTGGGGATCGCTCTCCTCCCGTGGAGGCTTGGGAGGCAAGTTGCACGCCCGCCAGCCATATGGTTGATGGGGAGCAGCTGGCGGGTGTGCAGGGAGGAAAGGGAAGGCTGCCGGCAAAGCCATGCAGCTCCCCCACTTGCTGGGGCGCTCCTGAGAGGCCGGCGCCCTGGCGCAATGTACCAGTGAACCCATTGGGAAAGAAGAAGAAGAAGAGTTTGGATTTGATATCCCGCCTTTCACTCCCTTTAAGGAGTCTCAAAGCGGCTAACATTCTCCTTTCCCTTCCTCCCCCACAACAAACACTCTGTGAGGTGAGTGGGGCTGAGAGACTTCAGAGAAGTGTGACTAGCCCAAGGTCACCCAGCAGCTGCATTTGGAGGAGCGAAGACGCAAACCCGATTCACCAGATTACAAATCTATCGCTCTTAACCATTACACCACACTGGCTCTCAGTGCTCTGTCTCTACCTTTCAGCTCTGAAAGCTTCCCCTGCCTTCAGCTCTTGCCTCCTGGCTGGCACAGGTCTCCACAAATCACTGCCCCCCTCTTCTGAGCCAGACTCCAGCCACCCTTCCCTTGGTGCACACTTGTCAGCATCTGCCCAGTTCCATAAACTCATCCCCAGTGCCCCCTACCCTGTAAAAAATGGTTTGCACAACCCAGTACAGAAGATAACAACACAATAACATTCAACACAGTAACAATTAACTGCACACTTATTAAAAATCCAGTTAATACTTAGTTTAATTAACTAGTTCAGCAAAACTGGTGAACTTGATGTAGTGATATCAGCTTTTCTAAGCCTGACAGCCATTTGCACGTCCAACACTCCAGCACTACTGCCACCCCCTTGCCTCTTAACACTCCCTTAGGTAATCCCACTGCATTCCCACCCCCCACCCAGATATGGAAGTGCCCACTATGGGAACCTTTGATCTAAGTGCCAAATCACATCTGCAACTCAGCAGGTAAAATATGTTCAAGAACGTTTCCATGGCATATTTTCCTGCAGTGTGTGGAGCAACAAATAACATTCTTATCTTCGCACAATAGGCTAGTTCGAGTGCTATCCTTTTAGTGCTATCAATCCCATTTCCTCTAAAATTGGTATTTCAGTAATTGTGTGGTTTACACAGATGACGGGGGTTGAAGGAAGTGACAAACAGCATATTGATCAGTTCAAATAGGAAGCTGCTTCCTTGATTCTTCCTCTCAGTGCCTGACCAATGCAAACCATCTGGCTAGGCCTGCTTTATCATCACCTCCCTGGCTAATAGCTTCTTCATTTTGGATCACAGGCATGTCCTCTAAGTGGGAGGTTAATTGTGTGCTGAGATAATTGGAAGCAGCTATGCCTGGTCATAGCAATGCATTTATTGCTAATTTGCTTAAAACAGAGCTGGCCTCAAAATGGGGGGCAGAGCCATAATGTTTATTTTATCTGCTGGTATTTTCCAGCTACCAGTATGTAATGCAACACATGAGAGTGGTTGGACTATATCCACACACACACACATATTAGAGGCTGCCACCCCTGCATGCAAGACCACCAGTGCTGCCTACCCCAATCCCTGTTGCCAAACCCCCTTCCTCTCCATTTACACCTTGCCCAACCTTTCATCCCCTCACAGCTCCTTCAACTTCACCCCCCACCCATATATTCTTTTTAGGAATTTAGGAAGCTGCCTCTGTTCAAATGGATCTTAGCCAGAACTTGTTGAATATAGCAGAGCATATGCAGACTGTCCAAAAGCAGTCAGTTGCAGGCAGGATGAAGCAGGAACAAGACGCTGCTACCAGTAACTTGGTTACTTATAGGTTTATTATTTGCAGCAGAATCGCAAGTTACTATATAGGGGATACAGACACAGATCTTAACTCTCTCACAGAACAAACTCCAACGAACTCTCAAACCACACACTGACCAACCAACTAACCAACCAGGAGTCATCATGCCTATGTGGAGACCTTGACCAATAGCAGAGTTGTATCCAAGGTCCCATATCTCTAGGCAGAAAAAGTCCCTCTGCTCAGTCTTCCTGGCCTTTGGCCAACTCCTTAATTGCTTCTGTGGGAAGCTGCATCAAACAGCACGTAGTCAAAAATCCCAACAGCCTCACTGGTCCACCTAGCTTAGTATTGCTGACAGGTGGCTGTCTCAGCTCCTGCTCCAAAACACATAAGCAGAGGCTCTAACGTGTAAGTGAGACAGAGGTTCTTGTTCAGAGGTGTACTTAGGGGTTGGCCCCCGCCAACAGCACAGGTCCAGAAGGGGTGCAAAATTCATGCCTTTTCACACTGGGTCGCAGTGGCTAGGAATCTGCTTCCCCGCATGCCCACACACTCCTCAGGCCCCTCTTCCACTGTTTTTATTCTTCTCCCAGCCTCCTAACCTGGGATTTCGTACCTTCCTCACGTTTTGCACTGGGTTCTTCTCCGGTCTTCCAACACCTCCCTGTGTGTACACTCCCCTCAGTAACCCAGGATAGAGGATGCCCAAAACGAAGACGAAAAGGCAAAGTAAGGAAAGAAGAAGATGCAGGAAGATAAAAACACTAAAAGAATGAAAAAAGAAAAGGAAGGAAAAGAGAGAGAGAGAGAAATAAAAAGGGATTCCAATTCTCCATCTTTCAGTTTTATATACAGTACAGTGATACCTCGGGTTACAGACGCTTCAGGTTACAGACGCTTCAGGTTATAGACTCCTCTAACCCTCACCCTACAGTTTGGTCTGTAATTGATCCACTTGGATGTAGAGTTCCATTCAAGACAACCCCAAGCAAAAGAATGACATTTTAAGGAAATCCCCCAATGTTAATTGAACCAAAAGGAGGTGTCTATCTCATCTTTTCTGGTCCTTTTCCTCCTCAACAACCCGTCACCTTCAATTATTTTCTGACTGACAGCCCCACCAGTCCCTTGGCTGCCAGAGAGACAAACTAGCTATTTAATGTTTGCTTAAAAAGAAAAAAAAGTTCTAATCTTCCATTTCCATTGATTCATTTTCAGCATTATTTTGACATTTGATAATGGCATTTGGGCTATAATTAGATTTAAAAGCTGGAGTGGGGGGGCACCTGTATACACCTGAGAAGGAACTGATTTGGTGACAGGGAAAGAATTATGTAAAAATAGTGTTTGTGTGTGCAAGAGAGGGGGAGAGTGGCATTTTTTTAAAAAAATTAAAGATTTTCTTGGGTTACAAAAGTACACACATCGTCTCTAATTTCAGATCACAGAGTCCTTTCCACAGATCAGCTCTATTTAATGTGAGATGTTGAATATAGTATAAAGTTGGGGGAGAAGAGAGGTGAGGAAAGAGATCGGGGAGGCAGAGAATGAGGGTAGTAAACTTTCATACTTTTGCATAGTATGTGCAATGTTTTTGTGCCAGGATCATGTGGGAAGGTTCTCTTTCTATTCATTCATTCACTTCCATTGGCTCTGAAGGAGATTGGGGGGCAGGGCATGGCTGTGTACCTATAACTGACAGCAGAGAGTTTTGTTTGTTGTTCCATGCCTTCTGTAAGCCTTGGGTCACCAACATGAGGCCTGCAAGTACCGTATTTTTCCAGACCATAAGACGCACCTAGTTTTTGGAGGAGGAAAACAAGAAAAAAAATATTCTGAATCTCAGAAGCCAGAACAGCAAGAGGGATGCTGTGCAGCGAAAGCAGCGATTCCTCTTGCTGTTCTGGCTTCTGGGATAGCTGCGCAGCCTGCATTCATGCCATAAGATGCACACACATTTCCCCTTACTTTTTAGGAGGGGAAAAAAAGTCTTATAGAGCAAAAAATACGGTACATATGACTCCTGCAGGATCCCATCCACTCCTGCTGAAATTAGGCTTGAAAGTATTTTTTTACCAGTAGATGGATTTCTTTCAAGCCTAACAGTGGTACAAGTTTCAGGGTAGTTACAGCCAGAGGTGCAGTGATCCAGGGTCACTAGAGGGAGGGGCAAACACGCATTACTATTTCTGCAGCAGGGTCTCTGCCTCCAGCATCTTAGAACCACCCAATCAGCATGAAGAGGTAGCTTTTAAGGCACTGAGAAAAAGCCTTCTTAACCTTTGTTCTGATTGGAACTGACTGATAAGGGTGAAATGAACCAAGTCAACCACTGAAGCTGCTAGGGTCACTCTGGAGAAGAAGACATGTAGTAAGAACACCAAGGAATCAGAGAATTGTAGATTTGGGAGGGTCCCCCATCCAATTTGAAATGATAGCTTTGCAAATGCACTTTTTTTTTGCATCACTGAGGCAGAGGAGTTTTTCTATATGTTCCAAAGCTAATCATTTAGAAACACTGAAAATAGAAATGGCTTCATTTTCAAGAGAACTGTGTGCAAGTTCTGCTATGCACAATGGAACTTCAAGGGAAACATAACTTAAGTCACCCCAAAAGAAGATATTGGAGCATTCCAAGCCATTTGCCCATGTAAACACACAAAAATATTAGAGTCAGCACATGGAAATCTGTATTGATCATTGAGATGCATGCCTAATGATTATATAATCCTATAAGTGGGTGTAGTTATGACTTTCATGAAGGGACCTTGCACTTCAGAATTAGCCACTACACTACTAGTTACACCAGAGGAGAAGAAGAGTTGCAGTAACTGTGTGGTGCCTACAGAAGTTTCTCAGGTTTGCAAATGTGTCACATGCTCCCAAAGGGATGACAAGACCTGCTACATGCAACCCAGAGAACCTTTTTTGAAAGAGAGGTGTATGATTTATTTATCTCCTGGTATGCCCTGCACAGGACCTTAAGGTATATGAATAACCATGGTTTAGAGGTCCCAGGCCCTAAGGAAGTCACACTATCCTCCACCAGGGCCAGGGCCTTTTCAGTGATGACTCTGACCTGATGGAATGCTCTGTCCCATGAGACTAGGGCCCTTCAGGATTTAACCTTCTTCCATTGGGCCTGTAAGACAGAGCTATTCTGCATGGCCTTTAATTTGAATTCAGCCTGAATTCAATCTTTTATTTCCCTTCTCTTCCCTCCCCCTCCCCTTTTATGAAGATCACCCGCTCTGAGACCCCACACCTAATTCTCCCCTGGCCTCCTCGCTGGTCCAAGTAGGACCAATTCAGCCAGCTAGCCCTGGTGATTATCTAATGCTTATTAGATGGATTTACCCTAAATTGATTTCTGAACTTTGAATTTTATTGTTATTCATGTTTTTATACTGTGTTTTATGCCGCTTTTACAATTAAGTATTTTAAATTTGTTGTTAGCCGCCCTGAGCCCGGTTTTTGAACCGGGAAGGGCGGGGTATAAATAAAAATTTATTATTTTATTATTATTGTATTTATTTATTTATTTATTACAAAATAAAAAAATAGGACCTTTATCTTCCTCCTTTGTGGCTAGAATACATCAGACTTGGAAGGGAGCAGAAACGGAAGTCAAAGCAACATCAATGCCCTGCCTGACATCTCACTGGTAAGGCATGTTCTCATCCAATCCACCACCTACCATCCTCTACGTCCCCACAGTAATGCTCCCTCTCTGTCAGGACCAGGACACATATCCAGGGTGCCACGCAATATGCAGCAAACATGCACTTTCTTGGCGTGAAGATATTAATCTAATTGGCAACTGATTTTCATGATCACACCTTATGCCAGGCTTCCTAATTGGCCACCATCTGGCATCTATCCTACTGTTCTATTGCTCTACAACACATTTGTCTTGAAATGTGAACAGCTTGAGTCTTTCACAGGAAAAGCTTGATTTTGAGCAGTTAGCAGAGGATACTAATCCCTATGGAATGGGGTAGGGGGTGGGTGGGGCAGAGCCTTACTTTGATTATGTCTGCAGCTCAGCTTCCATAACTATGGCCCAGCAATCCTAACTCCTCAGGGTGATAGTCATACATTTATTTTTCCTTTCCTTTTCTTTTTTTATCATTCCAAGATTCCCTGGAGTTCTTTCTGCCCATCTCTCTTTGCATAAGGTGACTTGAAAAATTACAGGTGTATCTTGGTTAGGGATGAAGGGAAAGCTCAAATCAGTACACATCTGAAGCTAAATCTGTGAAATTCACATTTATGCGAACTGAAACGTAACCATCCTTCAAAAAGTACACGTTTCTGAATTTTGTGATGCGGTTCTCCAAAAACAATGTGTACAAAAATGTAGGGTCAAGTGTGCATAAAAACCCACATCTTAGTGAAAGTAAAATATAAGAATGCATTATATTAGGGGGAATTGCTTGCAAAAATGTGAACATGAGTCAAAATTGCAAATGAAAAATGAGTTTGTTGAGCTAAATTTGCACTGAGATGCTGCTGTTTTTCATGGGAGATGTTTAAAAATAATAATCATAAATTGCTGCAGAAGGTGAAGAACTGAATTCTAGATTGGAAAAATGAGAAACCCGAGAGGACCAAAAGTGACAGATCCTTCTACCCCAATCTAGGTATTTATTGATGACACCTAGAAATGCAAGGTTCTAGAAGTCCAGCTTTAGCCCACTAAATCTTTCTTATGAGAATGGCTTAAGTGTGCACTGTAATTTTGCAACAGAGGAGGATGGGAGGAAACAGGTTTACACTGCCTCCAGTCACACACACACACACACACAGAGAGAGAGAGAGAGAGAGAGAGAGAGAGAGAGAGAGAGAGAGAGGAATCTACCTCCCATTAACTGCTCTGCCCACCACTCCACCAGCTCCAGTGGTTACCAGCCAAGAGGTACCAACTTAAATAAAATGTTGCAGGGGCCCAGGTAAGTCCCACCCCACATAACTGATCACATGAATGTGGTGTACACACACCATTTGAATGGCAGTGCCCAGAAACTAGGGGGGGGGTTCACCCCCTCAAACATTTTATTGGGGGGGTGAAGCCCCCACAGCCCCTAGGAGTTGGCTCCTATGTTACCAGCTGCCACTGATGCTGAGTATTTATTAAAGTGGTAAATGTAGGAATGGCACAGGCCTAATATTGTATGGATGCCCCACTTGTGGTTTGCAACTAAAATAAGAACCACCGGTTGTATCCAATTCAGTTCTACTCAGAGTAAAAGGTAAAGGTAAAGGGACCCCTGACCATTAGGTCTAGTCGTGACCGACTCTGGGGTTGCGGCGCTCATCTCACTTTATTGGCCGAGGGAGCCGGCGTACAGCTTCCGGGTCATGTGGCCAGCATGACTAAGCCGCTTCTGGCGAACCAGAGCAGTGCACGGAAATGCCGTTTACCTTCCCGCCAGAGTGGTACCTATTTATCTACTTGCACTTTGATGTGCTTTCGAACTGCTAGGTGGACAGGAGCAGGGACCGAGCAACGGGAGCTCACCCTGTCACGGGGATTCGAACCGCCAACCTTCTGATCAGCAAATCCTAGGCTCTGTGGTTTAACCCACAGCACCACCCACATCCCTCTACTCAGAGTAGGTTCATTGAAATGATTGAATCTCAGTTTGGCCCAATCTGCACTTAGAGCCACTTTAAATAGTCATGGCTGGAAACTGCAGTTTCTTAAGGGAATTGAGAGTTTGTAGGCTACCTCCTTTTCCCCTCCTAGAGTGGCTGAAGAAGAAGAAGAAGAGTTTGGTTTTGATATCTCACTTTATCACTCCCCTTAAGGAGTCTCAAAACGGCTAACAATCTCCTTTCCCTTCCTCACCCACAACAAACACACTGTGAGGTAAGTGGGGCTGAGAGACTTCAAAGAAGTGTGACTAGCCCAAGGTCACCCAGCAGCTGCATGGGGAGGATCAATCACTCTTCCCAGGGAACTCTGAGAACTGTAGCTATGCAAAGGGAGTAGAGGTCTCCTAACAGCTCTCAGCATCGTTAACAAACTACAGTTCTCAGGATTCTTTGGAGGAAGCCATGACTGTTTAGAGTGGCTTGATGTTGCTTTCAATATATAGTGCCGTGTCCATCAATTTCAGTGAATCTACTGAGTAGGGTTGCAACCCATTATTACAATAAAGCACAAAACATAGCAGCAAGGCATATATATGCTTAAAAAGCTATCAATAAAAATATTGACATAAATTGCACTAATCAGGGTGCTAAAAAGAAATCTGCCATGAGTGGCCTAGGAATCCCTGAGCAAACATGAGTTTTTAAACCATAGCAGAAGCACCCAAAAGTTGGTGCCTGACTCATTTCCAAGGTGGGTAGGTGCCACCACAGATGAGTCTCCTTCCTATACCATCATAAGGTGAACTTCTACAAGCCATGCAGTTAACAAATCCCTTCTATTCATGGTTCAGCCCTCAATATTTGAGATGAAGTTTCTTATATTCGCTTCTGTTCTGGGTGGATACTTCTCATTGCCATAGCATCAATCTCCTCTCCACTGAGATATTATAATTTCAAGGTACACCTGGAAGCGGACTGCATTCCTTTGTCCTTGTCCATTTGGACTCCTCAGATAGAAACTCACTCAGGCAGAGCAAGGCAGTGGAATGGAATAATTCAAGGCTCGTTCTGCAACACCAGACACAATCCCTGCCATGATCTGCCAGGAACAGAGGATACGATACAATACGATACAATACAATACGATACAATACAATACAATACAATACAATACAATACAATACAATACAATACAATACAATAATCTTTATTGTCATTGTCCCATACAGAACAACGAAATTAAGATGGAGGTGGATTATGCTGTTGACATCACAGCATTCACCTGATATTTATTTATTCACTTCCATTTATAGATCAATTCCCATGAAATATCTTAAAGTGATTTCACAACAAAAACAACAGCAGTGAATATAGATTATAGAAGTTCATATATTAAAACAATGAGAGCATGCTTTTAAAAATTCTATATATATAGAATTATATATATACAAAGACCACTTGACAACTGAGTTACAGAATCTCTCAAATGTGTTAATCGCCAATGGATACCAGAAAAACAGGGTTACGAAGCTAATCCAAAAAGAAACACCCCCCAAAAACCAAGACACAGAAGAAAACAATGGCATGGCCCTCCTTCCTTATATCAAGGGCACTACAGACAAAATCAGCAAAATCCTCCATAAACACAATATCAAAACAGCCTTCTGCACCAACCAAAAAATAGCCAATATCCTCAGAAACCCAAAAGACAAAATCCAGCTGGAAAACCAAGGGGTCTATGAAATACCCTGCAAAGTCTGCCCAGCCACGTACATTGGACAAACAAACAGACGAATAAATGCACGTATCGCAGAACACAAGAATGCCGTCAAAAAAGAAGAAAAAACTTCCTCTCTTTTCCAACACATGAAAGAAACAGGACATGAAATTAATTTTGCAGATTCCAAATTGCTCTTTAACATGGAACATCACCACAAGAGAATAATCATGGAAGCCATCGAGATAGAGAAACACCCTCACAACATGAACAAGCGTGACGACACGTCCCGCCTGCCAGACATCTGGAAATTAGCCCTCCCCACAAAAACCGACACCAGAACCAGAGGCACACAGAACGCCGTCACCAATCAACCACACCAGACCCAAACCCAGACCCTCTCCACAGACATATTACAGACTCCATCCAGTAGCCAAACTATAGTGGCACCTCCGGATGCTGCACCCCCCTGCAATCCCTACACAGATCTGGCTGGCACAAGGCACAAAACCATAGCTCGCCCCTATACACGAAGCCAAGCCAGAGCACAACTAAATGCAGCACAGCCATCTTCTCAGAAAAACTCTTCACAAGCTCAAGAGGTCAAGACACGAAAGCTTTAGCAACTAATCTACACTTAATGACCCACCCAGTGATATTCAGAATATCACTCATGAAATCACCCAAGATATCCCTCAAGTAATTAAGGAACAAAAGAAGAAAAGGCACACTAATCTAGGAACTTCCTCTCTGCCCAGAACGTTGGAGGCTATACACCACACCCCTCAACAGTATTTATAGGAACTCAAACACCAGACTCTGCTCTGTTCCAGTAACAAGAAGCCGAAAGCACCAGCCTGAAGATGACGAGTGAGACCTCGTCGAAACGTCGCACAGACACCCCGACTCTTACACGGGAAGACACCCGAAGACACCAAAACCTGCATATATATATATATATATATATATATATATATGCTTTCGTAGATTTTCACGGGTACAGGAATGCAGGTTTTGGTGTCTTCGGGTGTCTTCCCGTGTAAGAGTCGGGGTGTCTGTGCGACGTTTCGACGAGGTCTCACTCGTCATCTTCAGGCTGGTGCTTTCGGCTTCTTGTTACTGGAACAGAGCAGAATCTGGTGTTTGAGTTCCTATAAATACTGTGGAGGGGTGTGGTGTATAGCCTCCAACGTTCTGGGCAGAGAGGAAGTTCCTAGATTAGTGTGTTTGAGTATTTATAGGAACTCAAACACCAGATTCTGCTCTGTTCCAGTAACAAGAAGCCGAAAGCACCAGCCTGAAGATGACGAGTGAGACCTCGTCGAAACGTCGCACAGACACCCCGACTCTTACACGGGAAGACACCCGAAGACACCAAAACCTGCATATATATATATATATATATATAAAAAGTTAAATTAAAAAATTTAACAAAATGAGAAATAGACTATTATGTAATACAGGAACAAGTATTAGGTGAAGTGTGTGATATTATGCAGTATGGAATGGAATGGAAAGGAAAGGAATGGAAAGGAACGTAGGAGGTCATATTGTAAGAAAAACGTGTAACAAATTTGAAGTTTAAATTAATTGGTTAAGTTATGAAAAATTAATCAAAATCTTAATTTAAAAATCATGAACACTTTCATGGTTGTTGTTTTGTCTCTTTTGTCTAATCAGGATGATGTTTCCTCCTTCCCTGAGGAGCCTCCGGCCTTCAAGCCTCCTCCTCCCCCCTCTCAAATGGCAGAAGACCCCTCTGCCCCCCAGGACAGGACCTCAGCAAACAACACCCTCAAGCGGCCCTCTTCAGAATCTTCCCAGTCAGGCCTGTTCTTTGTGGCACCCCGGAACCCCACACCTACATCCAGCCTCTCTGAGAAGGATACAGGCAGCGTTGCATCCTCCTCCACAGAGGACTCCACCTCCAGCGCCATCTATGCTTCTGTCTCTCCTGCCACCCATTCCTCCCGGAGGCCCCTGGATGCCCACTTGTTGCTGGTCAACCAACACCTGATTGGGCCCTTCCCTCGGGTCCAATCACCAACACGGCTGAAGAACCCCTCTCCTGAGAGAGCAACACAAATCGGCACCCTTCTAAACCCCAGTTCACCATCCCCTCCTCCTCCACCACCTCCAACCCATCCTGCTCCTCTGCCTCCCAGCGAGAAGGGAGGTGGGGAAGCTGGCACTGCACAGCACTTTATCATGGTGGAAGTTCATCAGCCCAACAGTGAGCCAGATGTGAATGAAGTGAGGTCTTTGCCCCAGGCCAGAGGTGAGGATTTCTTCTCTTAGCAGACTGGTTAATGATGGGCATAATAAAAAAATTCCTTCCAGTAGCACCTTAAAGACCAACTAAGTTAGTTCTTGGTATGAGCTTTCGTGTGCATGCACACTTCTTCAGATACACTGAAACAGAAGTTGCCAGATCCTTCTATATAGTGAGAAGGTGGGGAGGGGTATTACTCAGAAGGGTGGTGGGAATGGGAGATTGGCAGGTAGCTGAGATGAGCCTGTTTCAGTGTATCTGAAGAAGTGTGCATGCACACGAAAGCTCATACCAAGAACTAACTTAGTTGGTCTTTAAGGTGCTACTGGAAGGAATTTTTTTATTTTGACTATGGCAGACCAACACGGCTACCTATCTGCAGTGATGGGCATGTTCTGTTCTTTAATATGTTTATAACCTGCTTTTTGCCAGGCATTTGAGGAGGGTCTCAAACACCAGTTAAAACATGGGTAGGGTACCATTTGGAGTCCAAGTGCCACATTTCCTTCCTGGCGGAGGAACGGGGGGTGGGGGGAGCACACTGCCCCTGGCACCACCAGGGAGAGGGGTACCATCGTGGCCACCCCCTGGGCATGTGCCACGCACTGGGCGCCATCCCCCCACAGGTGGCATGCCATGCTCCCAGGATGCACGCCAGGCCCCCTTGGGCAGTGTGCCATGCCTCTGGGGCACACGCCACACCCCCAGGACGCGCACCAGCCACATCCCCGCCTGCTCTCCACCCCCAGTGCCGGAGCATGCAGCTTCGCCACTGTCCTGGCCACCTACCTTCCAGAGGCTGCATGCCAGGGGTGAGCAGGGACCACAGGCAAAACTGGGCAAAACAAGGAGTGTAACTTTTACCTTTTTTCCTCATAACAGTCCTGTTAGGTACGTTAGGCTGAGAGCTTGTAATTTGCTCATGGTGATAGCTCAGTGGGTAAAGCATAATAATATCAGGGTTGTGCGTTTGAGCTTCATGTTGGGCTAATTATTCCTCTTGCAGGAGGGTTGGACTACAGGACCTTCACGGTCCCTTCCAGCTCTACAATTTATGATTCTATTATTTTATGTGGACTTTACAAGGAAGCTGGGATTCGAACCCGATTATCTGAGTGCGTTACAGTGTACGTTGGATAGGCAGGCAGGGCAGGGGCAACACAGAGCTCGCACCATGACCCTTTGTATCAAGACTGGAATGCTAAAAGCAGGTAACCTCTTGAAATTTCTGGATGGCACAAAACACCACAACTTGATTTTTGTGTGTTTCATTGTGGATGGGGTACCACACACACATATAAAATCAAACCATTAAATACACTTAATGGAAACTAATTACCTTCAATGTGGATCAGAGCAGCAGAAACATGATGGGGGGATACTGGGGTGACAAAACTCCCCACTGAAGAGGGCCACCTTGTCTTGGTAGCTAAGAGCCAATGTGCCCTTCTGAAAACTCTACATATTCAAAGGGAAGGGCCACAATCCAGTGGTAGAGCATATTTGCTTTGCATGCAGAAGGTTCCTGCATCTCCTATCTTCTCCCAAGAGGGGCTGAAAAAGACTTCTGACTAAAACCATGGAGAGTTGCTGCCAGTCAGTGTAGACAATACTAAGCTAGATAGAATAGATAGAACCAATGTCCTGACTCAGTTACATACCCTCCAAGTGTCTCTGTTTTCCAAGGATAGGCCCAGAATGACAAAAGCTTCTCTGTGTCTCTCCATGGCTGCTGCTTCTGCCAACCTCCTCCCTTGGGCAGCTCATAACAGCTGTTGGAGAACAGAGGAGGAGAGCCTGCCACTGTCCCGTGTGATAAACCACTTCTGAGGGGCAGGCAGAGGGCAGGAAGAAAGGGGGAGCAGAGTGGAGTGCAAAGAGTCTTGATTATTTTTTTAAAAAGTACTTTGTGTGTGTGCATCTAATATTGCCCCTTCCTAAACTTTATTTATTGGTGTGTGTTTTCCTTTTTGTAAATCTACCAAAAAATAAAATGAAATCAGGATTAAGGGTTTTTCTCGGGATGATGGAGGGTGTGTGAGCAGTGTCCCATTGGTTTAGTGGTGGCGGCACTCACCCTTATCCTGATAGGAAATGATGGGGGCGGGGAATGAAGGTTAAGGGGGGATCAGTGGGGGGTGTGTGTGAGAGAAATGTCCCTATTTTAATCTGAGGAATGCTGGAGGGTATGCAGTTGTAATGCCACATAATATTCCTAACTTGAAGGCTCTGCCCAATCTCCTCTTAACCGGAGATCAGCACCACTACTTCTAAGGGAAAATCCATCAATTAGATAAAGTCTCCAATCTCCCCTGCCTCCCCATTGAACTTTGCAAGTACATTTATAGCTGTGACTTTGCTTCCCTCTTGTGATACTGTTTGCTAAACTGCATGCATTTGTTCCTTCTTTTTATAGATTTTCCCCTTTCCTGTTAAGACTGTTGTTATTCCTCTATTCTCTGCTGCTCTAACATCACAGGAAACAGGAGGGGGTCTCAAGATCTGTAGGGCATCTAAAAGCGACAGAGGCCATAGTTCACCGATTCATTTTCATTTATTCATTTAACACTATATCAAATCATCAAACCTTCTAAGCAGGTTACATGAAATGTACATTAAAGTTCCCTATAAAATCAGAAGTTAACAATAAGTTAGCCAAAAAGAAAATATTCAAAATAAAATCAGCAGTATTAAAATTAGGTTTACATGTCTGGGCAGGTTTGCTTAAACAACAACACCCAAAAAGCTTTTAGCAGATGCTGAAAACGGGCATGCCTAATGGCAATGAATAGGGAGTTCCAAAGTGGAGGTGCCACTGGAGTGAAGAACTGATTCCTTGCAAGTGTGGAATGGACATTAGATGATTCTTGTGATGGTGCCGGTTCTGCAGACTGAAAAAGTCCAGTGGGCACTGGCGGAGGAAGAGGAGTGTGGGGGGAGTGCACCGCCCCCGGCAGCGCGATCCTGATGGGGTGCCATCGCGGCCACCCCACGCTGGGCGCCATGCCCCCAGGACGCATGCCAGCCTCATCCCTGCCTGCTCTCTCTCTCTCTCTCTCTCTCTCTCTCTCTCCCCCCCCCCCCCGTGCTGGAGCATGAAACTCCACCACTGCCAGTGGGCATAAATATGGGGTAAGGTGATCCAGCAAGTAAACTGGTCCCAAACTGTTAAGGGGTTTCTGCAGTCCAATCCAGAAGTAAGAGCAGCAGGATGTAACCCTCCCACCCATCAGCTGGTGAGTGGAGGAAGAAATAGTGTCCAAAAAGAGTGGCACCCACAACAATCAAAAGGTGCCCATAAGGCTTTAAAAGGTTGTCAGATCTTGCTATAGACTTCAGAGCTTATCCAGTGCTGTGTTTAATGTGTTTGGGTTATCCAGGCCCCTCCAGACTGGTGCTTGATTGTGGGCACAGTGTGCAGCAGCATACCCTTGACACAGTGATAGTGTCTTAGTGGCAGGCTTCTTTTTGTTCCATGATTCATCCCCGGTGCTGTCTGGAAGGGAACTGTAGCACAGCGAACATGGAACAGACAAGAATAAACCAGAACATTTGTGCCATAACACAGTAAAGGATTTCAGCAGGAAATTACAGGTTGCGTGACCACCCTAAAACATTTGCCCAGTGGCTGCCCACAAAGCCCACAACAAATCCTAGAAACAGTAGATTGCCCCTCATGGAATGACAGTTCCCACCACACTTATCAAACTACAGCTCCCAGTGTTTTTTGGGGGAAGAAATGTACTGTAAATGTGCTTCCAATGTTTTGTGTGGCCTAATTAGATCAGGGCTCCTTACAAATTCCACCTCCGACAGTCAGCCTGATTCCTCTCCTCTGGCACTTTCTTAACAGCCTTTCTCCCATTGTCATCTGCCGCAGCCTCGACACTCTCTCAGCTTTCGGACAGTGGGCAGACCCTCAGTGAGGACAGCGGTGTGGATATCGGGGACACAGAGCTCAGCGCCAAAGACAGGAGCCGGCCGCAGGGTCCCATAAAAAGCAAGAGCCCGCAGGAAGCACCACTGAAGGCTGACAGGCCCTTAGAGGCAGGCCCCAAACCGGTAAGACATCACTGGGTACCAGCCATGGGAAACAAAAGCAACATGTGGGGGAGGTCATTCCTGAGCCACTTTCAAAGGACCAGGCGAAGGGTTTGTATCCAATAGCAGAGTTGTATCCAAGGTCCCATATCTCTAGGCAGAAAAAGTCCCTCTGCTTAGTCTTCCTGGCCTTTGGCCAACTCCTTAATTGCTTCTGTGGGAAGCAATTGCTTCTGCATCAAACAGCACGTAGTCAAAAATCCCAACAGCCTCACTGGTCCACCTAGCTCAGTATTGCTGACAGGTGGCTGTCTCAGCTCCTGCTCCAAAACACATAAGCAGAGGCTCTAACTTGTAAGTGAGACAGAGGTTCTTTTTCAGAGGTGTACTTAGGGGTTGGCCCCCGCCAACGGCACAGGTCCAGAAGGGGTGCAAAAATAATGCCTTTTCACACTGGGTCGCAGTGGCTAGGAACCTCCTTCCCCACATGTCCTCACACTCCTCAGCCCCCTCTTCCACTGTTTCTATTCTTCTCCCAGCCTCCTATCCTGGGATTTCGTACCTTCCTCACCTCTTACACTGGGTTCTTCTCCAGTCTTCCAACACCTTCCTGTGTGTACAGTTTCCTCAGTAACCCAGAGTTGTTGTTGTTGTTGCTGTTTAGTCATTTAGTCGTGTCCGACTCTTCGTGATCCCATGGACCAGAGCACGCCAGGCACTCTTGTCTTCCACTGCCTCCCGCAGTTTGGTCAAACTCATGCTGGTAGCTTTGAGAACACGGTCCAACCATCTCGTCCTCTGTCATCCCCTTCTCCTTGTGCCCTCCATCTTTCCCAACATCAGGGTCTTTTCCAGGGAGTCTTCTCTTCTTATGAGGTGGCCAAAGTATTGGAGTCTCAGCTTCAGGATCTGTCCTTCCAGTGAGCACTCAGGGCTGATTTCCTTAAGAATAGAGAGGTGTGATCTTCTTGCAGTCCATGGGACTCTCAAGAGTCTCCTCCAGCACCATAATTCAAAAGCATAAATTCTTCGGCGATCAGCACTATATGATGGCGTTTAATTATCTATCCTGGCTTTTCTTTTATGGAGGTTGGGGTTACATATATGCCCCTGTCCTTGTTCTTAATTTAGATATCACTTCCTATGAGGCATCCCAACGTAACCAACAATACAATGGAAATGTTGATAAAACAGTTGCATATATAAAAGTAGCTGAAGCAATGCCAATTGAAGACTATTCCACGAGAGGGCAGCATAGCTCATGCTTTCTAAAAGGAGAAATGCTTTAGATTCAGGGGTCAGCAAACATTTTCAGCAGGGACCCTCAGACCTCGTGGGGGGGCCAGACTATATTTTTTTTGGGGGGGGGAAATACGAACGAATTCCTATGCCCCACAAATAACCCAGAGATCCATTTTAGATAAAAGCACACATTCTACTCATGTAAAAACATGCTGATTCCTGGACCGTCTGCGGGCCAGATTTAGAAGGCGATTGGGTGGGATATGGGCCTTAGTTTGCCTACCCATGATTTAGAACTTCTGAAAGTTCTAAAAGGAGAAATGTTGGAAGTTGTTGGGCTGGGAGGGGGTTCACAATTGAGTGACAGCTTCAGCTTTCCTCCCAAGCTCCTCCTAATCCTGGTTGGCCCTTTGTTTCTGGAGCACCATTCAAGGTGTAGTTGGCCACAATATTGTGTTTTAAAGTAAAGTCGTGAATCCTGAACTGGGGGAAGGGGGGCTAATTTATATTCAAATAGTAAAAAGGGAGCAAAAGCTTTGCAGGATTGGGTTAGAAAAAGTAAATAGTAACCCTGGGTTGTCATGCTCTTTTTCTCCTCCACCACAGCCAGGTCTCCTGGAACCAACATCCCACCTGATTCGGGTGACAAAAAGTGCCCCCACCCTGGGCATTGCCATTGAGGGAGGAGCCAACACTCGCCAGCCCTTGCCTCGTATTGTGACCATACAGGTAAGGGAGCTGGTGCCTGGTGCTCTCAGTCACTGGTAGGTACATCTCTTTCAGGGTCCGAAATGATTAGAAACGTATCAGATCAAGGCTGCATCCTGCGCTGAGTAGATGAGGAGGTTCCCCAGCTGTGGTCCGTGAACCACCAGCCCTTCATTCAGGAGGTCTGCAGCATGTCTATGTACTTGTGGTTGAAGATGAGAGCTGGCACACCCTATGCATTCAATATTCATATTGACTTTAGGCTACGTTTCTATTTCTTACCTTGGATTTCATGGTATTGCGTTTTGAATTCTGTAAGATGTAATAAAATGCAGTATACAAGAAATAAAAGAAGCACTGAAATACAATTAAAAATCATGCAGCATCTGGCATGGTGCTTTACGTTTGCTAAAGAGTCAGAAAAATAATTAAGTGGTCTGCCAAGACCCTTGGCAGTTTCCAAGTTGTGCTTCCATGGCGGCTCCAACCTTTTTAGGTCCGTGGGCATATTTAGGTTTTTGGAGCAAATGCATCCTCTCTGGTCATTTCTCTCTCTCCCCTCACCCTGGCTCAACATCCCTGCGCCAGCCGCTAAACACAGAAGGAAAAACTGCTGAGACACTCCTTAAAGAGGAGTGCAGACCTTCAGTATTCAACCCTACAGTACGTGAATGAATCCCACTGTGTTCAATGGAATTTACAGTGGATGCTCGGGTTGCGAACATGATCCATGCAGGAGGCACATTCACAACCCACAGCATTCGCAACCCACAGCGTCGCATCTGCGCATGCGTGGGTTGCGATTCAGCACTTCTGCACATGTGCAAAGCGCGATTTAGTGCTTCTGCGCATGCATGAGCACCGAAACCTGGAAGTAACCTGTTCCGGTACTTCCTGGTTTGGCATGGTGCACAACCCAAAAATGCGCAACCCGAAGCATCTGTAACCCGAGGTATGACTGTATAATGAATTTGATTGACTAAAATGTTCCCACAATTAATTGAGCAAAATACTTGTTGTTGTTTTTAAGTTCTGCATTATTGCTAATACAAGTATTTTATTTATTTATTTTAATCTCTTTATCAACCACCCAGTAACCACAGTTCTCTGAGTAATGTGCAAAATGAAATCGAAAGTCAATGTTACGATTGTTCAGGACAGCAAAACTCACAACAATATATCAGCTCATTCTGCCTCTTAATATCTTCTTTCTTTCTTCTGCTCCTGCTCCAGAGGGGAGGCTCTGCCCACAACTGTGGGAAGCTGAAGGTGGGCCATGTGATCCTGGAGGTGAATGGAGTGGCAATGCATGGGAAAGAGCACCGGGAAGCAGCTCGCATCATCGCCGAGGCATTTAAAGCGAAGGACAAGGACTGTGTTGATTTCCTAGTCACTGAGTTTAATGTCTCACTTTAGGGATAGGGCCCAGAAAGGTCCAAAAGCCAAATGCAAGTGAGAAACAAAGCAAGAACAAGGGTTCAAATAGACTGTCACGTGCATGTTAGCACACGTGCACTATCACAAGACCGAGATAACTCCCACCTGAAGCCCAGCAACACATGCACGCATGCCGCGCACAGAGCACATGCAGGATATATGCTTTGGGTTGTTGCACTGGTACTCAAAGCGGCTTCTCTGCTACCACTCCAAGACTGAGCCCGGCCGGGTGGTCTGTGGGAACAAAGAGCACATAGAGGAGAAACAAAGAGAGTCAGTCACCTCCTGATAATAGTTCTTTCCATAAACCATTCTCATCTGGTTGGTGAACTATGGCGTAGATGTCCCATCTCTGCCTATTTTGTCTCTGTGTTTGAATGACTTGGCCAGTCACTTGTCCAAGTACCTCGCCCCACGCTCTCTAGCTCTTCCATTGCTTGCACCGTACAGTAGCATTTTGCACCTGCTTCAGAGCACCTGTGGGTTGGGTGAGGGAAGAGCCCACCTCCACTTCTCGAGCAGTCCTAGAGGAGAGAGGGGCCTCCAGGAGGCACCATTTGTAATGCTTTGGGGTTTAACCTCTGTGACACACCTGGCGTGAGGTTCCTATACTCTGCCTTCCCACCCATTCACAGCCTGCCATGAACAATGCCTTGTAAATGGCCAGCAATGTCACTGTATTTATATATGAAAGAGCTTGTGCTTTTAATTTTTCAATAAATGAAACACGTTAGGAAATGACAACTTGTTTGATTGGTTATAACAGGGTGGGGAACCTCAGACCCAGGAGGCCAAATACAGGCCTCCAGCACTCTCTATTTAGTCCTCAGTGCTGTGGGTTAAACCACAGAGCCTAGGACTTGCTGATCAGAAGGTTGGCGGTTCGAATCCCCGCAATGGGGTGAGCTCCCGTTGCTCGGTCCCTGCTCCTGCCATCCTAGCAGTTCGAAAGCACGTCAAAGTGCAAGTAGATAAATAGGTAGCGCTCTGGCAGGAAGGTAAATGACATTTCTGTGCGCTGCTCTGGTTTGCCAGAAGTGGCTTAGGCATGCTGCTCACATGACCCGGAAGCTGTACGCCAGCTCCCTCGGCCAATAAAGCAAGATGAGCGCCGCAACCCCAGAGTCGGCCACGACTGGACCTAATGGTCAGGAGTCCCTTTACCTTACTCTCCCCAGACAACACCCTTCTTGAGTGTTTTTGCCTGGCTAGGATGTGTCCTTCAACTCTTGACAATACCTCTTGCTTGCCTGGATGGAGGATAGAGAGGGCTGTGTGCATATACAAACTACTGGTAGCCCATGGAACGAACCCACTTCTGCCTCTGGCCCCCGCCCATCACTGGCATGTCAAGGTTGCCCTTAAGGAAATGCAGACCCCAGGCTGAAGAATCTTCCCTGATAGAACTTGCCCTTATGAGGCAGTTACAAGGACCAAAGGTCTCTGTCTTCCCACAGCTCATTAAGTGTCCTCCTTCCCCTGTTCCTTCCCAAGCAATCTGAGGCTCGTCATCATCTTGTCTGCCTTTGCTCTGCCCTTTTCATACCTCTTCAGGTTCTGGGAGATGAAGGGGGATGATAGCTGGTCGCAGCAGGAGGGGGAAACAGCCTGGCTTCCTTACCAGCCTAACTCATCTCTGCCTCTTGACCTCCCTCCTCTCCTGCTGCAGCATCTGTCTCTGACTCTGGACTGCTTTCTGACTGCCTTTTCTGCTCATTTCCTGTTACCTCTTCAGCTTTCAACACCTTCTCCCAGTCTGCTCCCTTTTCTCCCTCTGACCATACATTGTCCCACCACCAATTCCCTGGTTCTGAGCCGCCTTCTCCTGGGGGTTCCCTTGGGGGTTCCCCAGCTGGTGCCTCACAAATCTACACCCAGCCAGTCCATGACAATATCAATACAGTGGTACCTCGGGTTAAGAACTTAATTCGTTCCGGAGGTCCATTCTTAAGCTGAAACTGTTCTTAACCTGAAGCACCACTTTAGCTAATGGGGCCTCCCGCTGCTGCCACGCTGCCACCGCACAATTTCTGTTCTCATCCTGAAGCAAAGGTCTTAACCCGAGGTACTATTTCTGGGTTAGCAGAGTCTGTAACCTGAAGCGTCTGTAACCCGAGGTACCACTGTACATTTAAAAGAACAAAATGCACACATCAGTGACTACTACATGCAACTCAAAAGATGGGCATCGTTTCTGTTTATTACCCCACAAATTCTACACAGTGAAAACCTTGGATTTTTCCAGCTCAGAAGATTCGCATTAGTGCAAACAAGCGAATGTTTATTTTTAGCTGCAGTTAAATGCACATTTTATAAAATCAGCTGAAAACAAGCTCCCCACCCTGTTCACCCACACAGCCTTCTCAGGTCATGAGGAGCAGAGATTGGCAAAAACTCCTAAATGCAGCACCCTATATGAAATAAAAGATGGTACAGAGGAGTTTTGCAAAAATGAGGTTCTTTTAGCTTTTATTGAAAAACAGTTTATCTTTTCAACTTTACAAAAACCTTAAGTAGGTTTTAGCAAACAAAAATATAAATGAAACAACATTTCTTCTGCTGCTGCTGCTACTCAGAGCAAACTATGTTGTTGTTTAGTCGTGTCCGACTCTTCGTGACCCCCTGGACCAGAGCACGCCAGGCACTCCTGTCTTCCACTGCCTCCCGCAGTTTGCTCAGACTCATGTTTGTAGTTTTGAGAACACTGTCCCACCATCTCGTCCTCTGTCGTCCCTATAGATGAACACACAAAAACAACACAAACCAAACACTGATACCATGAAATCTTTGATGGAGAAAGGAGGAAACTTGGTTTACACTAGGGTTGTAGGGTTACACTGGGCTGATGGGAGTTGTAGTCCAACAGCATCTGGAGGACCACAGTCCCGCCCAGCTCCACTTCGGGATTACTGTACTACTGTATGTGTTTTGCAAAATCCAGCGGGTGGGGAGAGTCCCCCACGTTCTGGCGAGGAAAAAAAAGCGGTTTTTTTTTTAACGCGTCGCTCTGCATGCATATTCAGCCCCGCCCCGATTTCCGACCAATCCCAATTTAGCAAGAACTGTCCCGCTTTTAGCAGTCATTGAATTTCATAGCGTACTCTGCTTCTTTGCTAACGGACGCGAGCGGATGTGGGAGGAGGAGCCTTGAGGGCGTATTATGCAGATAACCCACCAAGCCCGGCCTCTTCCATCCCTGACTATCTGCCTGCCCAGTATTGGAGGAGACTATTGTTAGCCGCCAAAGTTGCAACTCCAGGAAATTGACTAAAGGGGCCAAAGCGCTCTTTTCTCGCCCGCGAAGACGCAGCTGGAGGAAGAGAAGAACGGAAACTTTGTCGCGCGCGGAGAGCGGAAGGAAAAGCTGGTCTCTCCAGGTGAGTAGCCGGCTCTGGAGACCCCGCGTTTCGCGACTCTCAGGAAAGGACTCCGTGTAGGGAAGGGGCGCGTGAGAGATACTGTCTTTAAAAGAGGTGGGGAGGCAGCCCAGGATAAATCCCTGCCACCCACCCCCATCACTGAGAAATCATTCAGTGGCGCTTTGACCCCCCCATCTCCCCCCCTCGAGACCCGCTTTCTCTTTTCTTGAGAAAAAGAGGGAAAAAGTTGAGAACGTAGCCCCAATATGTCGCCAGTTGTTCATCTCTCCTCCTTTTCATGTTTATTTCAATTATGCCTGATTTTCCAGAAGGCTTAACTTAGAAAATGAAATAAAATCTTTCTCTTCGTAGCACATGTCGATGCTTGCTTACTCGGGAGTAAGTCCCGCTGTGTCGGTGGGATGTTACATCCAAGTTAAGGTTGGATGTGTCGGTGGGATGTTACATCCAAGTTAAGGTTGTGTGTAGGGTTGCAGACTTAACGAGTGATGCAGCGCTAAAACTACTAGCGTGTATGCAAAGCTAAGCGGGGTCTAGTGTGCTTTCAAACTGGATGGGGAACCTCGTGTTGAGATTCCTGCATTGCCGGGGGTTGGACTAGAGCACCCTCGAGGTCTCTTCCTACTCTGCAATTCTTCGAGGGTAAGGATTGTGCGCTGCCTTCTGTGTGTTGTTTCTCCCAAAGCGGGAGAAGAACCTGTTGTTGCTGTGGTTGCATCTTAAAGGGAAAAGGCATTGGCTGCAGGGAAGTTTTGTTAGTATCTGGCTACTTGCTAAGCAACCGAAGGGAACAGTCTAAGGCTGGTGAGCATGCACACGAAAGCTCATACCAAGAACTAACTTAGTTGGTCTTTAAGGTGCTACTGGGAGGATTTTTTTTATTTTGACTAAGGCTGGTGAGTTCATCTGCTTGCTTCTCTTTGAAAGAGTTTTTAGACTTTCCTTCTTAGTTCCAGGGGAAGTGGAAGAGGGGAAGGAAACCACTTAGTTACTGAGGCTGCAATGCTGCCTGTACACTTACCCAGGAGTAAGTCCCATGGAACTCAGTGGGATTTACTTCTAAGTAGCTATGCTACGACACCAGGCTTAGGTGTGTACGTTAAACTGAGCAACAGGGACCTTCCTAAATTCTCCCACATGACTGGGGGCAAAAGAGCTGTCTGCCCCCTTAAGAACATTGCACCTGCTGGATCAGGCCATCTAGCTGCTGGATCATCCCATCTAGCCCAGCATCCTGTTCTCACAGTGACCATCATGGGAAACCAGCAAGCAGGAATTGAGCACAAGAGCATTTTCCCCTCCTGTGGTTTGCAGCAACTGGTATTCAGAAACATTGCTGCCTCTGACCATGGAGGCAGAAAATACGTAGTCATCATGGCTAGTAACCATTGATAGCCTTCTCCATGAATTTTAAAGCCATGTAGTGGTTAAGAGCGGCAGACTTGTAGTCTGGTGAACCGTCACGTCTCTGCTCCTCCACATGCAGCTGCTGGGTGACCTTGGGCCAGTCACACTTCTATGAAGTCTCTCAGCCCCACTCACCTCACAGAGTGTTTGTTGTGGGGGAGGAAGGGAAAGGAGAATGTTAGCCACTTTGAGACTCCTTAGGGTAGTGATAAAGCGGGATATCAAATCCAAACTCCTCCTCCTCCTCCTCTTCTTCTTCTTCTTCTTCTTCTTCTTCTTCTTGGTGGCCACCACTGCCCCTTGTGGGTGTGAGTTCCATAGGTTAACTGTGCACTGCATGAAGAAGTACTTTAGTTTATCTGTTTTGAATCTTCCAGTATTCAGCTTCATTGATTATTCACAAGTTTTGTGTAATGGGGGGGGGGGACTTCTCTCAATCCACTTTCGCCATGCCATGCCATTACAGGAAATTCTAGGCTTCCTCTCTGATTTTCTTTTAAGGAGGTGGGGGCGTTGGCCAACAAATATCCAGCTTTATTAACGGTATTCAATATGCAACATAATAAACATTCCAGTTCCCCCTCCTCCTTTCAGAGGGAAGTTTTGGTTTACGCAGTAAGTCTACAGTAGTGTTATCCTAAATGGGTTGGACCTAAGTGAGTAGGGTCTGTCAACTGTAGTGGGTCTACTCTGGTTGCATCCAATGTTAGTCATACTCAGTGCATCTACTAAGAAGTAAGCAAACGAGTTATGTGGTCCTTTGCAGGGTATTGCTATTATTATTTTTTACACTATCCCTTTACCCCTAGAACAAATGTTGGCAGGGTGATTGCTGGCTCAATCAGAGATCCCAGTTTACAGATGGAAAGCTGAGAGTCTGACACATAACAGCAGCTTAAGTCAAAGGCTCATATCCTTTTCGCTGTAAAAAATAATAATTCTTAAGGCTATCTATGTAATAAATAAATAAATAAAATACATCAATCATACTTTCATGCTTTATAGAATTTGAGACTTGAAAGCTTCTCTGTTGCACCACTACCATCAACAACCAGAATGTTCTCATGAGTTGCTCAGCTAACAGAGTTTTTTGTCTTTGATCTAAAGCTCCAGTGAGTGACATTGCAAATTCTGGGTTCATTTATTACCTCCTGAGGTACATGTGTGTCTGTGTCTGTGGCTTTGCAGTATAACCTAGAGGTATCCAGATGGTACACAAACCATGTGAAACACAGCTGGGTACAGAAGAAAGGAAAAATTCTGTGTTATATAATGTTCTGACTCTACAGTCTCCCTCTCTCTCTCTCTCTCTCTCACACACACACATACCAGTTTCCTTGTTGTACTTTAGCCTGTTGTACTGTACCCAGCCTGTTGCCCTCCAAAAGTTGTTAGACTCCAACTCCCATCAGTCCCAATCAGCATGGTCAGTGACTGCAGATGTTGGGAGATGGAGTCCAGCAATATCTAGAGGGCCACAGGTTCCCATCTGCTCTGATTAAAGGGCTCATTTTCAAAGATTTGGTTTTTTAATCAAGCAAAATATTCCACATGCCAAGCAGAAGTTAAAATTATCAAGCCACCCACTTTGCAAAATTTATGTGATCTCAAGTCACGCAGCAAAGCTGTAAAGCTGACTTTTAAAACATTTCCTATCAGTTTCAAAAATGTTAAAAGCAAGTGACATCCTCACACTTAAGTTTAAGTTTGGAAGACCTTTTAGTTTCTATTTTTTATAAAATAATAAAAAATCCCATATGCTTGTTTTTAAAAGAAGAAGTAATCAGCTGAGTACAGAACTCAGGGCTGTTCTCAGGGCTGTCCTTGAGAACGGGGAGAGAGCTCTGCTTCTCAGCTCTCCCACGGCTGGAATGTCAATATTATGGCCAGCATACTGAATGAGTTGAATTCTGTGTGACAGAGTTTGATGCCTTATATATTATACTGTTTATGGATTTTGATGTTTTCCACACTGTATTTAATTTTTACTGCTTTATTGCTTTTTTTTTGTAAATCACTTGGGGATCTGTTCTGATGAAAATCAGTATGTAAGTACATAAATAATAATAAGTAAATAACTGACAAAATTTCCTCTGGATGGAGTGCAACTGGTTTAAAAATCCACTGGTTTAGAAATCAAAGATGAGTGATGGGTTGAAATTAAAATGTACTTCTCCACCTTAAGCTGCTTGCTTATTTATTTATTTATTTAACTAACTCAGTTGGTTAGAGCATGGTGCTGATAACACCAAAGTCGCAGGTTTGATTCCCAAATGGGACAGCAGCATATTCCTGCACTGCAGAGGGGTTGGACTAGATGATCCTTAGGCTACCTTCGAACTCTACAATTCTTTGATTTTATGATTCTAAAAAGTACACACCCCTTACATGACAGAAAATATCACAGTGGTCTATGGAGAATGATCTAAAACATTCATTTTAAAAACAGTGATAAATGCAAACATTAAAATCAATTATTTATTTAAAAATATCAAAATAATGAATGAAGCCAGTAATAGTTTTTTTGTTTTAAAAAACTAATATGTGTAATAAAAAATGTAGTGTTAAAATTGCTGCATGTTAAACTTTGATGCCTGGGGAGGTTTGTCAAAACACAAAACAGAAAATTCAGCAGGCGCTGAAAACAGTGCAGGGAATGTGCCTGCCTAACATTAATAACATTAATAGCAATATTTTAAGAGCGCAGAGATAATTCATGTCTGGATTTCATAAAACTTTCCTTGCCAAGAAATTGCAGCCACGTGTCTTAATCTTTAAGCACCATTCTTTGGAAGTGAGCCGGGCTGAGATCTTTGGGACTTAATCCTGTAATTGGTTGCATAATATGGTTTAACTCAAAGTCCCATCATTTTGGTACTTTGACCGTACAACCTGGAGGGGAAGGGTGGTCCACAATATGTCTATGATTCACTGTCACAGCATACCCTCCAAATGTTCCTATATAACTGAGGTAGGTAGGGAGTCTTTTTCAGCCCAAGAGCTGCATTCCCTTCTGGGCAACTTTTTCTGAGCCACATCACATCCCAGAGGTGGGCGGGGCCAGAGGCAAAAGTGGGTGGGGCAATTAAAATTTATCTTTCTACCCAGAAGAGTTCACTTCGGTGCTGCAGACACAGCAGGCTTGTTTGTTTTCATGTACATGTACATACAGTATAGGCACACATATGAACACACACACACACCTCTCTGTCCTCCATCGAGGCAAACAAAAATCAGTGTTATCTAGTTCAGGGGTCAGCAAACTTTTTCAGCAGGGGGACAGTCCACTGTCCCTCAGACCTTGGGGGGGGCAGACTATATTTTGGAAAAATAATAATGAATGAATTCCTGTGCCCCACAAATAACCCAGAGGTGCATTTTATATAAAAGCACACATTCTGCTCATGTGAAAACACGCTGATTCGCGGGCTGGATTTACAAGGCGATTGGGCCAGATCTAGCCCCCGGGCCGTAGTTTGCCTAACCATGATAGTCACTCGATATGTATATTAAGCTGTAACATGTTACTACACATTGCACATTACAGTAAGGTCAAAACACTCAGTTGCAAAGCAGAGCCAGTAGTGGACGTGACTGGGGAGGGGTGATGCTTGGAGACAGTTCCAAGGGCTGGTCAGAGGACCCCATTTGCCCCCGCTCCCAGACCTGAGGTTTACTATACAGTGGTACCTCGGGTTAGAGACACTTCAGGTTACAGACTCCACTAACCCAGAAATAGTACCTCAGGTTAAGAACTTTGCCTCAGGATAAGAACAGAAATTGTGCTCCGGCGGCAGTGGGAGGCCCCATTAGCTAAAGTGGTGCTTCAGGTTAAGAACAGTTTCAGGTTAAGAACGGATCTCCGGAATGAATTAAGCTCTTAACCTGAGGTACCACTGTATACAAACAGCCCTTATTTTCTGGTACTTGTCCCAGTTAAACCCACCAACAAGCCGGGATCACACATTCTCATGGTTTCCCAGGCTCATTTCCCTGGGAAGATGGACTGATAAACACTGTGAGGGGAACGTGCTTCTTCTAGCAGCTCTCTGCATCCCAGGATTCCTTTGGAGAGCCCACAACTTTTTAAAGTGATAATGATACAGTTTTAAACGTGCAGTGCAGATGAGGCCAAACAAACAACCTTCCAAAATACTGTATAAAGTAGGTAACATTTTTTTTTAAAAAAAAAGAATCCAGGAACAGAGGGGCACAGAATTGGGGAAACAGATGATTTCTTTCCCGTTTTGTGCCTCTTGGACATACTTGAGGAGGGAGGTGAGCAGCTGAACAGAGCGCTTAGGAGGGAGAGGAGTCTGTGGCTGGGGAAGATGAATAATCTGATTAGCAAAGCTGACTTCTCTAAACTGCAAGGGGCGGGGAGAAATGTAAGATTCCTCTTAACTGGCATTTTTCTATACAGTGCATGCTGGTAGCAGACAGAGGAACTCTCAGTAGTTGTTTAAAAGGACTTTCTTTGCTCAAAACGCAACTGGATTGATGCTTCATGTTCTGATAGCAAAATGTTTAAGTACTTGAGAGGGTGGGGAGCAGGGAGAGAAAGAAGCAGGGATCCTTCAGTAGAATGTGGGGAAACAATTTTTTTTTGTGTGCTGTTGTCTAAATTTGACAACTTCTTTTCAATATGGAGAAGGGTACAACGTACCTGCAAACTTCTTTATACATATTACATTGGAGTAACAATGGGCATAGTATTCAACATAGTTCAGGACATAACAAGTTGTTTTATACAGTCAGACCAATCGTCCATCTAGCTCAGGGGTTAGGAAACTTTTTCAGCAGGGGGCCGGTCCACTGTCCCTCAGACCTTGTGGGGGCCAGACTATTTTTTTTTTGGGGGGGATGAACGAATTCCTATGCTCCACAAATAACCCAGAGATGCATTTTAAATAAAAGGACACATTCTATTCATGTAAAAACACGCTGATTCCTGGACCTTCTGCGGGCTGGATTTAGAAGGCCATTGGGCCGGATTCAGCCCCCGGGCCTTAGGTTGCCTACCCATGTTCTAACTCATTACTGTTTACACTGGCTGGCAGTAGCTCTCCAGGGTTTTAGGCAGGGTCTCCCCCAGGCTTTGTGGAGATGACAGGGGTCAAACCATGGACCTTTTTGCATATATCTCAGATGCCCTGTCTGACCCATGGAGAGATGCTGCCAGTCAATGTAGACAATATTGATCTAGTTGGAGCAGTGGTCTGACTTATGTCATATTAGTCAGCTTATGTTCCGCCATTGGGATGCGGGTGGCACTGTGGGTTAAACCACAGAGCCTAGGGTTTGCCGATCAGAAGGTCGGCGGTTCGAATCCCCACGACAGGGTGAACTCCCGTTGTTCGATCCTTGTTCCTGCCAACCTAGCAGTTCAAAAGCACGTCAAAGTGCAAGTAGATAAATAGGTACCGCTTGGGCGGGAAGGTAAATGGCATTTCCGTGCGCTACTCTGGTTCGCCAGAAGCGGCTTAGTCCTGCTGGCCACATGACCCAGAAGCTGTACGCCGGATCCCTCGGCCAGTAAAGTGAGATGAGCGCCGCAACCCCAGAGTCGGTCACGACTGGACCTAATGGTCAGGGGTCCCTTTACCTTTATGTTCCTCCATGCTTCTGTTATGATTTGTCCTCTCATATTTGAATACTGCTTTAAAGGTGACATCAATAAATAGTGTTGGCTCAGATTTTGGAGGGTCTTTTAAGTAGGACATCTTCTGTAAGTCACCTCCCATCACCACCTTCAGTTATTCCACCTCCATCCATTGACACCAGGTCTTCCTCTTTCTCAGTGTAGGTGACATCTGCTTGCTTGTCAGAGAGCAAGCAGGCAGATGCAGCTACTCTTCCTCCACCTTCTCACCACCACCACTACTGATCTGCTTGCTTCCGCCCTCTGAAAGTAATAAGAGCCTGCTGAATCAGGCCAGTGGCACATCTAGTTCAGGACCCTGTTCTCATAGCGGCCAACCAGGTGGTTAGAGGAAGCCAACAGGCAGGCTCTTAAGTGCAACAGCCACTCTTTCCTACTGTACTTTCCAGCAACTTATATTCAGAAACATAGCCCAATGTGCTTTGGCTTTACATGCTATCCCTGGAACATAACCCCTGTGTGAGTTGAATCACCTGTATTTACTAAAGGCTTCAGATATAGATGACCTCATTCCTGCATCCCATGACCTCTGTGTAATGCATATTTTCCTGCCCTCACCAGAATTTAATTTAATTTAAATAAAATAATAATTTAACTTTTTTATAAAAAAATAATTTTAAAAAATCCAAATTGTTGCTTTAAAATGAAATTATAATGGTGATACTTAGGAGGCTGCTTCTTGCAACTGGTGCCTTCATTTCCACCAAGTTGTCCTATAACTGAGCCCTAAATACAGTTGTGTTTTTTTAGGATTGGCAGCCATAACTGCACCTGTTTGCTTGTACCACCCACCTTTATGAGTTGAAAAAAGAGAGAGAAAGATGTGCTTGGATATATCAGGAAGGGTGATCAAAGAATGTGAATGCACGCTGATGACTAATGAGAGTTAATGCACTCTTGCCACTTTGCCAGTTGCCCAGTGGCATGTGATACATTAGCAATGGATCAATTGCAAGTTAGATAAATAAATAGTGTCATCCTGGATAAATACGTTCTGTTTCTAGTTCAAGTCATTTTGTCTTGCTGCACTGCATTCTGTTTAGAGCGAGCTTTCTCAGTTTGATGTGTGAATGGAAGGGGATGCCATTTGAAGTGTCTGGGAGAAACTGACCCTCTCATAAGGACGTAAAGAAAGTCCTGCTGGATTAGACCCAAAAGTCCATCCCATCCCAGCTTCCCAAAGTAGGCAACAAGATGCTTTTGGGAACCCTACAAGGAGGACATGAAAGCTACCTCCCCTTCTTTCACCCACAAGTGATTGGTAACTAGAGATAGTCTGTCTTTCAATATGAATGGTCTATATCAGCGGCACAGGTGCTGGGTAGCCCCCAAGATGGGGGTGGGGGTACATGGCTCATCGCGTGATATTACACATATTTTCCAACACTGTTCAGGCTGGACCAGCATGGCCTAGTGGAAGACTGTGCTGGCCTGTGCAATGTTGGGAGATGCTTCTCAGGCTGGAGCAACCTTGCCTCCTCTGCAGCTTCAATTTTCAGGGGGCTGAGCCCCCTGCTAAGGAATATTGAGGGGGTTGATGACACCTCTGACCCCTAGAGTTGCCATGCCTGATCAGGGGTGGGAAACCTCAAGGCCAGAAGACAAATGTGGCCCTCGAGGCCTCTCTGTCTGCCCCTTGGAACTCTCCACAGTCTCACCCAGTTGCATTCCTCATTGACCCTCCTCAATGCCCTTCTTTGATTGGAGCAGGGGCACTTGCCCAATCCTCAGTTTCCTTGGTCTAGCACACCAGCATCTGTTCATTTTTTGCTCTGGGGTTAATAACAGTTTTGGTGAAGAGGGGCAATTAAAGGGGGAGTTGGGCTTAAAAAGGCTCCCCATCACCATTCTATATAGTTGGCACTGAGCATGCTAAATCCCATTCCTGGGTTTGTGTTGTGTGTGTGGGGGGTATTCTTTGTATTTCTACAAATCTTGGGGTTTCTCTAAGCTCCCCTCCTCTGCATGGATGGTGTTGCTTTGCCTACAATAGCAAGGACACAGGTCTCTAACGTCAGAAATAAAAGGTGATGATGGGACCGCCAATGAATGTGACTCTTAAGAAAATTAACCCCCTTAGCGAATACAGGTGTACGTGTGTTCATGCCTCTTTTGATTGGTTTTTATTACATTTATATCTCATCTCTCCTCTAAGACTGCATACTTGGTTCTCCTCCTCCACATTTTATTCCTCACAACAACCTTAGGCTGGATCAGCCCCAAATGTCCATGTAGATCTCCCTCCCACAGGTGGCTAACTTAGGTTCCAGTTAACTTAAGAAGAGCCCTGATGGATCAAGCTGATGATCCAACTAATCTACAGTGGCCAACCAGTTGCCTCAATAGGAAAACTGCCAACAGGACCTGACTGCAACAGCATCTCTTCCCATTTGTGGTTCCCAGCAACTGGGAAAGTCCACAAGCCCAGTGTGAGTGCAACAGCCTTCTGCTGCTGTTCTGGCCTAGCCACTGGTGCTTCAAGGTGCTCCTGTTTCTGAACCAGGAGGCTGCATAAAGCAATCATCTGGTAGCCAGTCAAGGAAGAGTGGTCATCAACCCTCCTCCATCCCTGATTGATAATCTGCTAGCTTTTGTCTCTGCCTACTGGCTGAGCATCTACTGCCAATGAGTTTATCTCTGCCTGCCAGCCTGTTTTTTCTTTTGTCTTGATTCTGAGTTGGGGCAAATCTGGAATGGTATTTTTAATGACTGCCCCCCCAACCTTGCTGTAAGAAAATTTGCCATTCAACAGATCCAATTCCCCTTAGCACATATAATTGATTAAGCAACTATCTGGGATGTTGAATTGCAATGCCATGTGAGTGAAATGACCAAGTACCCAGAAATCAAAGATAATGGGAGGGGGTTTACTTCAGTGAGGTATATATCCAAGCTAGACATACCCAAATTTAGAAGATCTTTTACCCTTGCCAGATTCAATGTCCTACCATCTGCATTAGTGCAAGGCAGATTTGAAGGTAAACCATATTCAGAGAGAATACAGTGGTACCTCGGGTTACATACGCTTCAGCTTATTGAGGAGATTTCACCCCTCCCATATCCAAGAATCTGCTGATGTTCTCTGCTGATTCTCCAGAGAGGAGGGGGCGGTTTCTGCTCTCTACTTATTCCGCTCCAGCCTCACATCAAAGAGAGAGAGAGAGACTGAGTGTTAGAGAGAGATCGTGTGTAAAGATAAGGTTGCTGCTAAGAGCAGCTGCAGACATTCAGTGCAGTTCAGCATTTTTGCTTAGACCTCAGTTAGCTCTGTACATAGTTGTGTATTATAGTTGTAGATAGAATAAAAGAAGATATTCTACAGAGCTGCTCTCCGAGTCGTTTATGCTCTGTTATACTCTGCTGCACTCTGCTGTACGACGACTGTCTTCTTGTTGGAGTGAATCTGGTGCTCACAACTCTAAGAAGAAGAAGAAGAAGAGTTTGGATTTGATATCCCACCTTTCACTCCCCTTCAGGCGTCTCAAAGCGGCTAACATTCTCCTTTCCCTTCCTCCCCCACAACAAACACTCTGTGAGGTGAGTGGGGCTGAGAGACTTCACAGAAGTGTGACTGGCCCAAGGTCACCCAGCAGCTGCATGTGGAGGAGCGGAGACGTGAACCCGGTTTCCCAGATTACGTGACTACCGCTCTTAACCACTACACCACACTGGCTCTCAGTGAGTCCACAGCACTTTGACCAGTTCCTGTGCAGAAGGTGGTCTCTGGAAGTGCTACCCAGCTCGCCTAGCGATGCTGACAGTTACACACTCCACTAACCCAGAAATAGTGCTTCAGGTTAAGAACTTTGCTTCAGGATAAGAACAGAAATCAGGCTCTGGCAGCGCGGCGGCAGTGGGAGGCCCCATTAGCTAAAGTGGTGCTTCAGGTTAAGAACAGTTTCAGGTTAAGAACGGACCTCCGGAAGGAATTAAGTACTTAACCCGAGGTACCACTGTATGTCCATGTGGTTTGAAGGAAGTTGAAACTATTACTCATGTAATATGTTGTTATTACTATAGGAACATATGTTTGGTATTTATCACTCCAATCATGCAATGAACCCCAAGCAGATCTGATGACCACTACTTAAAACATCTAATAGAGGACCGGGAACCAGAGATTACCTTAAAAGTGGCCAAATTTTGTGCTGCTGCTATAAAACTAAAGAGACAAGCTCTGAATGTATCTAATGGCCAATGTCTTAACATGCATATTTTAAATTAGTAGCTAAGGTCTTAACCTACATATTTTAACGGTTTTATATCCATATTATTTAGTGTGCTCTAGCTTATAGAGTTTAATTTTAACCTATGTATATTTACATGTTCTCTATAATTGTATATGTCCGTATTTCTGGTCTGTGACCATAATAAATTGATTCATTCAGTTTCATTCAAATTATTGATTTCAGCCTTATAGTTAAAAAGCCTCTGCTGTTACTGACAAAGGTTTTGTACCTTTCTGTTAAGTCTTAACATTTAAGAGATGCAGAGGCAGCTTCATGTTCCAAGGGTCCCAGTTCCAAGTGGCATGTTCTGTAAAAAAAATCTGTACGTTTTCTAATCCTTATGATTATAGGCTTGGAAATGTCTGGGCAATGTCATCTGAAGTGTCAGAAGCTGGCGGAATTTCTGAATAAACTTTTTATTGGCCAAAGGGTTGGGCTTCTTTACCTTTCTCCGTGACTAGAAAAATCAGAATTAAATGATGCAATGTATTAATTCCCAAAATTTCAAAACCAAAAAGTAGTGGTGGCTGGTCTACTGGGGCTAATGAGCCCCACCACCCTCAGTCTGCTCTCAGCCAGCCTTCACCTGCCTGTCTCCTCACTTATAAGCATTCAGGGGGTGGCTCTGCCTGCCATTTAAAAGCTCACGCTAAAATATTAACAAGGCATCCCCAAAAGGGGAAAAAAGTGGGAGTTATCATTTACTGGGGGAGAGAACCAGCAAAAGGGAATAATGGGCGCAGATAAAGTAGCTTGAATAAGCTGTTCAAAAAGAAAAGAAATCCTATATAAATTCCCTCTGTGTCTTAAGTTTAGAGTAAGCAAATGGTAACCAACAGTAACATGATACCAAAATAGTACCCTCCACATACGAATGGGAGATATCAGTAGGCTTAGCGGGGAAGTCGGACCCCCAAGCTGATCACTAGTACCAAAACATCTCTAGCAGAATATCAAAGGAGTAGGGGACACAGCCAGATGGCCCAGTAAGGGCAGAGCCATGCTTAGCCACCATAGAATACTGACTGGGTTTTGGGGGGCAGAGGGGGGGTGCAGAATGAAAAATTGACTGGGATGGGAATGGAAAGAAATATAGTGGAAGACAACATGGCTGGATGGCAGCCTCAAGAGGAACACTCCCTGCAGTAGAATCTTGCTGCAAGTCTCACATCTACAAATATGTATAACTTTAAATAATCGATAAAAGGTACAGGAGTAAACAGTTTTGTAAACATGGGATTGTTGTTTTTTAATAGTACAGTGATACCTTGGTTCTCAAACAACTTGGTACTCAAACAACTTGGAACCCAAACACTGCAAACCCAGAAGTAAGTGTTCGGGTTTGCAAACTTTTTTTTGGAAGCTGAACGTGCTCTGTTTTGAGTATTACACTAACGATTTGAGTGTCACACTTCCGTTTTCAGTGTTACGCTGAGGTCTGTCTGTTTTTGCTATTTATTTTGTGTTTTTGCGGCTCTTTTTCTTTTGTTTTTGTGACTGTGTGGCACCTACTTCAGCTACTGATTGATTGATTGTGTGACTGCAATACATTGTTTTTTGCTTTCATTTTATGGATCAATGGTCTTGTTAGATAGTAAAATTCATGTTAAATGGCTGTTTCAGGGGTTGTTTTTTAAAAGTCTGGAATAGATTAATCCATTCTGCATTGCTTTCTATGGGAAAGTGTGCCTTGGTTTTGGAACGCTTTGGTTTTGGAACGGACTTCTGGAACAGGTTAAGTTTGAGAACCAAGGTACCACTGTATGCAATTTATCATAACGATGCATTCTTGGGCATGTTTTCTTGGAACTAAATTCCACTGCTTGTCACAGACCTTTCTTTTGAGAAAACAGAAGGTGGTGTGGCTCAGTGGTAGAGCATTTGCTTTGCATGCAAAAAGATCCCAGGTTCAGTCCCCCAGCATCTCCAAGTAGGGCTGGGAAGCACTCAAGCCTGAAATCTTGGAGAGCTGTTGGCAGCCAGTGTTAACAGTACTGAGCAAGGTGGACTAGTGGTCTGACTAGTGTTATAAGGAACCTTCCTGTGTTCCTAAAACGGGATTATACTGTAAGCACAATTCAGCTGGTAGTAAACTTTGCATGAGAAAAGTGGATAAGGAGCAGTTTTTTTAAAAAATAAATAAATAAATCTGCAGCCTAAGGAAGTACATCTTTAGCTGTACTGGGCGGAGATTTTGCTTTAAGGCATGTTTTGGTCTTGTAATATTAGTCCCATCACATGTTGTTTTGAGCTGACCATTGCTGCAATCAGAAAAGTTGTAAACTGAGATAGACCAGCTGTCTCTTAAGAAAGAACAATGTGCTGTGACCAGGATTGGGGTGCTGGGGGTGGATCTTATAGAAAGGTCCCTTCTAAACATCTGTTTTATTGTGCATTCATGATTATTTGTGGTCATGATGGTATTGGGGCATCTATATGCAATCCTGTTCCAATATTGTTTATGCCTACAGATGTTTCAGGACTATTTCATTTCTAGTCAGGCATTGCCCCATAGTTTCCAGTGGAAACTCCATAACTTTTTATGCCACAAATCACAAAGAGTGTCCCTCTCAACAGTGATAATGTGGTAACATTGGAGAAGCACTGCAGAACAAAAGTGGAATGATGCATGGAAAGTCCAGTATAAATCAATGGCTAATACACTGTTATTTTTTCAGTTACGTGTTGTGAAATATACTCACAAACCAACAATTACCCACCATTCTGGAGGGAACCACAGATCTTTCATTGGCACCCCTACCTTTGTCCTTTCTGCAGAATCCCTTCTGCAGGGCTGATGTGCTTGTGGTTTTGCTATAATGTTTTTGGAGATTGGCAAGCAATGCAGAAAACAGAAACAGCAGGAGAGGCCCAACTGAGGAAGTGAGATGGTGCAATAGAAATGAAATAACTCAAAAAAAGTTGATGAGATCATGTGGGTAGCAAACAGCCTGTCTACAACTTTTTCTGTTTTTTTGTCCTGTAAAGTTTTGGGGTTTTTTGCAAAATCATTTATTGCCTGCCCCATCCTCAGGCCTTGTTAAGAATCATTTGCATTTATATAAAAGCATTTCAGAAACAGGTAGTCCTTTGCGTACATCAGAGGGGAATGTTTTTTTCAGCCTGAGGGCTGTATTACCTTTCAGGAAACCTTACTGGGAGCCATGTTCCAGGGCTAGGAACGGCCAGAGGCAAAAGCAGACAGAGCCACAGATGTAAAGTTCAGTAGACTTCTAGCCACAATGGCTATTTTCTACTTTCACTGTTGGGAGCAATTGGCCTCTTAGCATCAACTGCTGGGGTTCACAGGTGGGGAGAGACATGTTGCACTATGGCCCTGCTTACGAGCTATCCACAAGCATCAGGTTGGCCACTGTGAGAACAGGATGATGGGCTAGATGTCCTGGTTCCTCTGATCTCTTCTTATACCCCCAACACCTCTGTATTGCCTGGAATTGCAAGTGGGCTGTTAGGCTCAAGTCCTGTTTTTGGGCTTCCCACAAGCATCTGGTTGGCCACTGTGAGAAAAGGTTAGTGAACTAACTAGATGGGTCATTGGCCTGATCCAGAAGACTCATCTTATGTTCTTTTTGGGACCTCTGCCTGTACAAAGCTCTGTGTGTTGAATGAAAAATAGAAGTAGGACTTGCAGCTTGTGAGTACAGTTCTAGGTGTAATTTAGGGCGGGACACGGGTGGTGCTGTGGGTTAAACCACAGAGCCTAGGACTTGCTGATCAGAAGGTCAGCGGTTCGAATCCCCATGATGGGGTGACCTCCCGTTGCTCGGTCCCAGCTCCTGACAACCTAGCAGTTCAAAAGCACATCAAAGTGCAAATAGATAAATAGGAACCGCTCCGGCGGGAAGGTAAACGGCATTTCCGTGCGCTGCTCTGGTTCTCCAGAAGCAGCTTAGTCACGCTGGCCACATGACCCGGAAGCTGTATGCCGGCTCCCTCGGCCAATAAAGCGATATGAGCACTGCAACCCCAGAGTCGGCCACGACTGAACCTAATGGTCAGGGGTCCCTTTAAGCAAAAGTGGAGAAGGCTACTGGAAGTCTCATGTAAATTTAGGACAGAGGAAAATGCTATTATAATCTGAAGACCCCACCTGGAACAGAGGCAGGTCTCAGCTTCTGTGCAGATTTCTTAAAGGTTGTTCCCAGTCCAAGCATTGCATGCCAGCATTCTCTGTGACATCAGAAAAAACCATGTCTTTCAACCTTAAGAATTGCCCTCCTGCATCAGGGTAAAGGGCTCATCTATTTCAGAATTCTGCTTCCCACAGTGGGCCAGTCAGATATTTTCAAGGCATGAAAGCAACAGCCCTCACACGTCGCTTACCTATTTAGCAACTGGTGTCTTCATGATCAGAGGCTGCAGGAGCAGCTGTTGTGGCTCAGTCAGGTCTGACTGTGGCTCGGTCACAGTCTGAGCTGACTGTGGAAGATTGGGAGACATTTGCACCTGAGATGGTTGTAGAACAATGAGAGGAACCTCCCAGATAACCAGAGCTGGTAGGGCCATTCCCTGGACCCTCCTGGGTACCTTCCCCATCCCCTGAAGCTCCAGATGCCTCCCACTGCGCATCACCAGGAGGGAGGCTGTAGTATGGAGGGAGTGCCCATCTTCAGGCCAGAGGGTTGGCCCTCTGAAGTTCTCTCAAGGGAGTGGAGCCTGGAAGAGGGAGGCATTAAAGGCCTCCATCTGCTCTCAAGCTTTGTGTAAGCAAGCTGCTCATTTGGAGCTGTCCATGGTCTTCCAGCCTTGGTGCTTTTCCTTTCGGTTCCAGTGTCAGACCACAACATGACAGGTGTTCAGATACCTTGCCTAGGGACATAAGGGTTCCATATGGGCACCACAGCTAGCGGCCTTTGATAAACCCATTCTTCATGAATTTGTCACATTCCCTATTGAAAGCGAAAAAGCTCGACAAGAGGAGCATTACGGAACACCACTTAGGTTTCCAGCTTTTCTTTTCATTAACATCATAAGCAGAGGAGCAATCCAAGTTGCTGTTTTACTGGTGAGTTGTCCTTCCTGTGCCTACTCTGGTTTGTCCTTCAGAAAAGCTTCATGCTGAGAATCTCCATGGTCACAGTTTAGATTTAATCCATAGTGATACGCTTGGTTCCCAGGTGCAGCAATTACCAGCTGTCTCCAGTTTCAGATGTGGCCTTGCTGTGTTTGTTGCGCTGGTTCTTTTTGCTCCTGGGTGGAGAGGTGTTTAACACAAGAGAAGGAGCAGTGTCTTGGGATGCTAGGCACATTTACTCAGAGGCAAGTCTCACTGAGGTGGCCAACTGGTGTTTGCCCTGCTTCTATCCAGACTCCAGGTGGGGCTCATATGCTTGAAAGGTTGCTGCATAACAAAATGCAAGACAAAAATAAAATCCTGCATGTAGAAAACTAGGAGAAGTGGCTAGTCTCCAAACCCTGAGTCACTAGCTTGTTAAGTACAGGGAACATGTATGGTGTTACAGAGGAGCATCATGTGAGCCCTCACATAAAGTGGGAGACTCAGACACATATTGCCCACCTCAGTGAGAACTAGGAGCTCAGTTCAATGGAGCATAGTGCCAAGTACAGTCATACATCGGGTTACAGCAGCTTCAGGTTGCGTTTTCTTTGGGTTGTGGACCGCCGAAACCGGAAGTACCGGAATGGGTTACTTCTGCGTTTCGGTGGTCGCACATGCGCAGAAGTGCTAAATCACTCTTTGCACATGTACAGAAGCGCCAAATCACAACCCACTCGTGCGCAGATGCAGGTTGTGAATGCTGCGGTTTGCGAATGTGCATCCCGCATGGAGCACAATCGCAACCCGAGCGTCCACTGTAGATGTGTGGTTTGGCCTTGTGTGGACTTGATCTTGCATGTTTTTCCCCAGAATTCAGATTGCCTCAGTAGAGGATTTGGGAGCCTTTGGATGGATTTTTTTCTCTCTAACTCATATATTTAACCTGTGGAGAAACAGAGTGGATGAAAGGACTTTTCTCTAGAGAGGGGTAAAGGGGGCTGTGAACTCATGGCTTTAGGGAAAGCAAGAAGAGACAGCATGAGTGGTTACTGGTGCCTTTGGTGTGGGAGGAAACTAGCTTCTCTCTCTCTCTTTCTTTCTTTCTTTCTCTCTCTCTCTCTCTCTCTGTGTGTGTGTGTGTGTGTGTGTGTGTAAGAAAAGGAGAGTCACACAATAGAGAAAAATCATACAGGCTTATTGAGAGGCCCCTCTCTTTAAAAGCAGCCTTGGGCGACAGTGAAAGTGAAGGCCACTTAGTCTCCCAGAACAAACAGTGGTGAACAAAGGAAGCTGTGTGCTAATGGGTCTTTCTCAGCCAAGCTGGACTGCAATAAGCCCAGCAGCTGCAAGTGGAACCCAGGTAATGTGGTTGCATTTCCATAACCTCAGGGTGAGCTGCAAACCCTAATGGACTGTGCATGACCTTACCTTGATGGATTCCCTTGGGGGGTGGGGGCAGAAGCCCTGTCCACCTCAAGTGGAGCATCATGCAGGAAGAAGGAAACCTATACTTAAAACTATGGAACTCACTCCCAGATGATGTGGTGACAGCCACCAACTTGAATGACATTAGAAGAGGATTGGACAAATCCATGTTGATAACTACTAGGCACATTGGCCATACTGTTTCTCTGCAATCAGACAGTATGCTGGGAATTACTATTAGGGAAGAGTGCTGTTGCACTCATGTCCTGCACCCCAGAGGCACTGTGAGAGCAGGATAGAAACATAAGAGGCTGCCTTGGTCCATCTAGCTTAGCATTGTCTATGCTGACTGGCAGTGCCTCTCCAGGATTTCATAGAGGGTACACTCCCACTCCTTTCTGGAGATGCCAGGGATTGAACCTGGGATGTTCTGCATGCAAAGCAGATGCTTTACCACTGAGGTATGTGCCTTCCCCAAATGGACACTGCTAGGTAGGTCTTTGGCCTAATCCAGCTGGAGTCTTCATACACTGTGTCCACCTTGGACAGAATCCTACTCCCAACAGCTGTGCACAAGAACCCCTGTTTGAAGTCTATGATCTTAGTGGATTGTGTGAATGCCCCCTTTGAGTTCCTCAGCTCTGTGTGAGATGAGTCCTTTATTGCCTTGCTGGCTCTGGAATCAATGCCACCTCTCCATTGGAATGAATGGAACCTTTTCAGACACTACAGTTTGGCTGGAGGGGATAGAAGACTCCCCCCCCCCCCCGTGCAGCTGCGTCACACTTTGCCTGTGGCAAATGGCACGGCCTGATACTGGAATTTCTGTGTCTGCCATCTGTATGGAAGGGGAGGCTGAAGTGTGTGTGTAGAAGAGAGTGGAATCTATTGTGCAAACTGCTATTGGCCTCGGGAGAAGCCAGCCTTCCTCCAAGGGGTCTCTTCTTCACACACACCAAATTTCATTCTTACAACAAGACTGTGAGGTAGGATATGCCAAGAGTTGGTGATTAATACAAGCTGTCCCAGAGTGGGGATTTGAATCCAGGTCTTCCTGGCCTTAAATCCAGTCCTCAGCACATTTTCATTCGATCCTTGGCCAAACTTCATGCAGGTGAGAAGGAGGGGCTATGGGAGAGAGGAAGAGGCATGCCATGTCCACTCTTGCCCACTGTGAGCAAGCATAGCCACCAGGTAACCTTCAAGGGAATGTAGGCTGCAGCAGAAAGACAGTTCCTCATCATCTGATTCCCTGGTGGCCCGCTGGAATGTGGAGTTAACCAGGGCTATTGACTGTCTGGCTCCGAAACGCCCTCTCCGATTGCATGGAGCCCGGACAGCCCCGTGGTTTTCCCCGGAGCTGAGGGTGATGAAACAATCGTTGAGATGGCTAGAGCGCCGGTGGCGGAAAACTCATTCTGAATCAGACCGGACACGGGCTAGAGCTCAACGTCGAGCCTACCAAGTGGCAATGGTGACGGTGAAGAGGGCCTTCTTCACCGTCTCCATTGCATCTGTAGAAAACAGCAGCAGGAGACTTTTTCAGGTGGTTTGCAATCTATCGGAACCACCTGCACCACCGGGGCCTGGTAGGGACCCCAAGATCTCCTGCAATGCTTTTGCAAAGTTTTTTGCAGATAAAGTCGCTCAGATTCAGAAGGAGGTAGACTCCACCGTGGGAGCAGGGCCAGGGTGGGAGAGTGCTAGAGTTCTGTCTAGTCCTGTTACATGGGATCAATTCCAATCTGTTACCTCCGAGGATGTAGACAGGCTGCTTGGACAAGTGAAACCGATCACCTGTCTCCTTGATCCTTGCCCATCCTGGCTGATAAAAGCGAGCTGGGAAGGGCTGGGCGATGGGCTCTGCGGGGTCATAGAATCATAGAGTTGGAAGAGACCACAAGGGCCATCGAGTCCAATCTCCTGCCAAGCAGGAAACACCATCAGAGCACTCCTGACATATGGTTGTCAAGCCTCTGCTTAAAGACCTCCAAAGAAGGAGACTCCACCACACTCCTTGGCAGCAAATTCCACTGTCAAACAGCTCTTACTGTCAGGAAGTTCTTCCTAATGTTTAGGTGGAATCTTCTTTCTTGTAGTTTGGATCCATTGCTCCGTGTCCACTTCTCTGGAGCAGCAGAAAACAACCTTTCTCCCTCCTCTATATGACATCCTTTTATATATTTGAACATGGCTATCATATCACCCCTTAACCTCCTCTTCTCCAGGCTAAACATGCCCAGCTCCCTTAGCCGTTCTTCATAAGGCATCGTTTCCAGGCCTTTGACCATTTTGGTTGCCATCCTCTGGACACGTTCCAGTTTGTCAGTGTCCTTCTTGAACTGTGGTGCCCAGAACTGGACACAGTACTCCAGGTGAGGTCTGACCAGAGCAGAATACAGTGGCACTATTACTTCCCTTGATCTAGATGCTATACTCCTATTGATGCAGTCCAGAATTACATTGGCTTTTTTAGCTGCCGCGTCACACTGTTGGCTCATGTCAAGTTTGTGGTCAACCAAGACTCCTAGATCCTTTTCACATGTACTGCTCTCAAGCCAGGTGTCCCCCATCTTGTATTTGTGCCTCTCATTTTTTTTTTGCCCAAGTGCAATACTTTACATTTCTCCCTGTTAAAGTTCATCTTGTTTGTTTTGGCCCAGTTCTCTAATCTGTCAAGGCCGTTTTGAAGTGTGATCCTGTCCTCTGGGGTGTTAGCCACCCCTCCCAGTTTGGTGTCATCTGCAAATTTGATCAGGATGCCCTTGAGTCCATCATCCAAGTCGTTGATAAAGATGTTGAATAAGACCGGGCCCAAGACAGAACCCTGTGGCACCCCACTAGTCACTCTTCTCCAGGATGAAGAGGAACCATTGTTGAGCACCCTTTGGGTTCGGTCAGTCAGCCAGTTACAAATCCACTGAGTGGTAGCATAGTCAAGACCGCATTTTACCAGCTTCTTTACAAGAATATCATGGGGCACCTTGTCGAATGCCTTGCAGAAATCAAGGTAGGCTACATCCACTGCGTTCCCTTCATCTACCAGGCTTGTAATTCTGTCAAAAAACGAGATCAGGTTAGTCTGACATGACTTATTTTTTAGAAATCCATGCTGACTATTGGTGATCACAGCATTCCTTTCTAGATGCTCACAGACTGTTTGCTTAATGATCTGCTCCAGAATCTTTCCTGGTATTGATGTCAGACTGACTGGACGATAATTATTTGGGTCCTCTCTTTCCCCCTTTTTGAAAATAGGGACAACATTTGCCCTCCTCCAGTCTCCTGGGACTTCGCCTGTTCTCCAGGAATTCTCAAAGATGACTGCCAGTGGTTCTGAGATCACATCTGCCAGTTCTTTTAATACTCTTGGATGCAGTTCATCTGGCCCTGGAGACTTGAATACATCTAAACTAGCCAAGTATCCTTGTACTATCTCCTTAGTTATTCTGGGCTTTGTTTCCGCTGCTGAATCATTTGCTCCAAATTCTTCAGGTCGGGCATTGTTTTCTTTATCGGAGAAGACTGAGGCAAAGAAGGCATTGAGGAGTTCAGCCCTTTCTGCTACCTTTGAAGGTGACCCGGAAACTGCAATTAATCCAGAATGCGGCAGCTAGACTGGTGACTGGGAGTGGCCGCCGGGACCACATAACACCAGTTCTGAGAGATCCACATTGGCTCCCAGTACGTTTCCGAGCACAATTCAAAGTGTTGGTGCTGACCTTTAAAGCCCTAAACGGCCTCGGTCCAGTATACCTGAAGGAGCGTCTCCACCCCCATCGTTCAGCCCGGACACTGAGATCCAGCACTGAGGGCCTTCTGGTGGTTCCCTCATTGCGAGAAGTAAGGTTACAGGTAACCAGGCAGAGGGCCTTCTCGGTAGTGGCGCTTGCCCTGTGGAATGCCCTCCCAGCAGATGTCAAAGCAATAAACAACTATTTTAATTTTAAAAGTCATCTGAAGGCAGCCCTCTTTAGGGACGTTTTTAATGTTTGATGCTGTACTGTTTTTAATATTCAGTTGGAAGCCGCCCAGAGTGGCTGGGGAAACCCAGCCAGATGGGCGGCGTAGAAATAATAAATTATTATTATAATTATTATTATCTCTACCTTGCCCTACTGCCCTGCAATGGCATTCTAGCACCACTGAAAGTTCCACGGTTTCCCCCTTTTATCTAAGTTTCTTGTTCCTGGGATAAGCCTTGGGTCTCTTGCAGGATATCCGAGGAGAGAAAGCAGCAAAAGAGTGTTACAATCAAATTGGGTTGGGAATCTTTTTCACCCTGAGGGCCTCATTCCATTCTAGGCAGCCTTCCCAGGGCTACCAGGGATGGACAGAGCCAGAAGCAAAAACAGACTGAGCAATGAATGTAGGTTTTACCTTTGTTCAGTAGGCTAGTTTCTATGCACAATCATCCTTCTCTATTGCAAGAGCAATTCTCAGAATTCAAGGACACAGCCAGGACATGCGGGGGTGACTCAAGAAGGATGCAAAGCAAGGCCACTGAAGGAGGTGGACTGGGGAGTTTTCTGAGGGCCACACAGAGTAGCCTGAGAGTCCATGCCAGGGGTCAGCAAATGTTTTCCCCAGGGGGCCGGTCCACTCTCCACAGACCTTGTGGGGGCGAATGGACTATATTTTGAAGAAGAAGAAAAACCACGACTCTCCCCTCCCTTCTCCACAGCACTGGCCCAGTGGTGGCTGCTTCCTGTGCCTTGTGAGCAGCAGGGGCTGGCGGTGGCAGCGGCAGGACGATGAGCGGCACAAAAAGGCTGGCTCTGGAGAGGGCCTGCTCTGCTTTAAATGGCGCTCAGCCAACTGCGGCTCCTGTGCCTTGCAAGTAGCAGGGGCTGGCAGTGGTGGCAGCAGAGGGACGATGAGTGGCGCAAAAGAACTGGCTCTGGAGAGGGGCTGCTTAAAATGGCGCTCAGGCAACCATGGCTCAACAAAGCCCAGCCCCCTTCCTCCTCTAGGCAGGGCAGGGAAAAGCCAGAAGGAGAGAGGGAGGAGGCGGTGCCGCAGTGTGTGTGTGGGGGGGGGGGGTTGGCACAGCCTGAACAATCAGAATCCCCACAGCGATCCACATGGCGATTCCTGGACCATCCGTGGGCCGGATCCAAAGGCAATTGGGCCGGATCTGGCCCCTGGGCCTTAGTTTGCTAACCCATACCCTTGTGCTGGAGTGTCAGGCTAGGGTTCATGACATTCAGCTCTCCAGCTATCCCAAAACTGGAAATCTATTTAGGGACAGTTCCTGGAAAACCAACACTGTCAACCACTTTTGCTGTTTTCTCTCAGTTCTGTCTCCAGGGACAGCCTGTGTTTGCTGACTGCCATCCCTCGCAAGGAGGGGGCAGTTGGGGCATGTCTTACTGTCCAACAGAAATGTTAACCATTGAATGAAAAGGCCAAAAAAAGGGTTCTTTGAGAAAAATATGAGCCAACTTTCCTGACTGCCATTCAAACTCTCTCTTGTCTTACCCCCCCCCCTACAGCCTGGGGACAGGATGTGTGGAAGTGCTGAATGAAACTGCAATGTGACCTACATTTTTTCCAAGGCTCGTACCACTCCCTGACACCCCTCAGCTCTTTGCAGAAGCAACGATGAAACGGCGCAAGTGAGTCTCACTCCCGCCTTGTCCCCCCCCAGAGGTTATTCCACCACGCCACCCTGCATCAATCTGCCTTATCAGTGACCGCAGGGATGTCCAATGCAGCAAGGGATGATTTTGAAGCACAACACCTCCGCCTGCAGGAGGAGGAGGAGGAGGAAGATGAGCTCGAGAGGCGTGCAGATCTGGACGGAGACCCCAGTGTGGGAAGAAGCAGGCTTGTGGGGAGCCTGGATCGGCAGGGTGTCTCTTCTCCTCAGGAGATCCTGGAGGATGTTGAATGTCTGGAAGAGCTTAAGAGCAACCAGGAATTTTTGGCAGAACACAACTGGGGGTCTGACTTGGGTGAACGTCAGGACTTCGAATGTGCAGGGGCAACCGGCCCTGGGAATTCTTCAGACCGACACAGTGAGTAGCACAGAAGATCTGGTTGACCCTTCTCCATGAACATTGGCCGATTGAGTGGAAGTAGATTATAACAAGTAGGAGGCTGGCCTGATAGGGGGCACTGCCCCACCACCCTCAGCATGTCCTCAGCCAGTCTCAACCTGCTTCCCTTCTTAAATCCAGTCTAGGAGGTGGTCTTGCCTGCCAACTTCCTCCTCCTTAGCCTGAAGTGATGTCCTTTGTAGAACTCAGCAGGGAGGATGAAGAGAGGGACAAAGCTAGAATTAGTTAACTCCAACTCCCTACAGTCCACCCTATTAGCACCCATCAGCACTACGCCACCCGTGTCCCAACACGGGACAAGAGAGGCAGCTGAGTAAGGTTATCAGTGGTTTTGGAGCCACAATGCCCTTTAACTTCCTACTGTTACTAGCAAAACCAGAATGAGAGATGCAAAATGCACATGGTTTTTGCAAATTTAGATAATTTATACAGATGTCAGAAACTCAGCTGTAGCTGGCATGGAATTTGTGTGGAGTTTTAATGTTGTGAAATACACACACTGAGGCCAAATGCCAGTTCTCACACTTCTCAGATCTTGTGGATGATGAAGCTGGGATGAGATAGTTGTTTACCACATGGCACATAACGTGGAGAAAATGAACAGAGGGTTTTTTTGTTTTCTTCCATAATGCTAGAACTCAAGCTCATTGGATTCGGGACAGACAAAAAGATGGGCACATAATACATTATTCAGTTATGGAACTCCCTGTCACAAATGTGGTGATGGCAGTCTGGTTCAGATGGTTTTGAAATTAGGTGCATTCATGTATGCCAGATCTGTCAATGTCAATGGGGCACAAAAGGTAAATTGAACCTTCATGTTCAGGGGTAGTATACTTCTGAATGCCACTTTCTAGGAGCAGCAGGGAGGAAGGCTGCATACGTTACTCTCCCCTTTTCCATTTTATCTCCACAACAGCCCTGTGAGATAGGTTAGGCTGAGCAACAGTGACTGGCTCAAGTTTCCGCAGGGTTAGCAAGAGGGTGTGGGGTGGGATGAATTAATTATGCCCGTGGGTAGGACTAACATTGAATACAACCCTTATGTTTGATGAGGAAAGGATCTAAAGGCCTTCCTGAAATTTTGGTAAAGTCGTGAGGTCTTAAATGGAATTACTCTGAGCTCCTGGAAGGGGTCTGGGACTTTTAATCTAATTTAGTATTTTAATGCCTGCCTTCTGCTTTAAGCTACATGACCAAAAGTGGGATATATTTAAGCATTCTCTTCTTCCTCCCCCACAGAACATCTAGAGGACAATGGAAGCCCCAATGATCAATGTCCGATTTCCTACTGGCATCCACAGAGAGACCAACTTTTGGGTGCCCCAGAAGATGACCAGGATCCAGGCAGCTCCCAAGATCTGGAGAAACAAGCAGGGGAGTTGGATGCTAGCAGTGAGGGAGAGACCTACCCAGAGCTCTCATATGAGGTCCAGTACGGCTCAGAGTATAGCACCAGTCCTGAGGCACTGAGAGATCCACAGGCCTTGTACAAGAGCAGCAAATCCTACAGTTTTATCTCAGAAGTTGGAGAAGAGTTTTCTGATAACTCCAACCTCAGTGCCTCTCCTTCCAGGCCTCCTCTGGAATGCACCCTCTTGAAAACAGATGCCTATGAGCTTGGCAAGACTCAGAAGTTTCCAGAGGAAATGGCACTTACTTCCCCATCAAGGAGAAGTCCTCATGGCAGCTCTTTTGGGGGTTCCATGGGCAGCAGTCATAGCCCCTCGTTTGTAGACCATGTTCCAAATTTTTCCAGCATTGAGGCTGAGACCTTACCAGAATCCTCCTTTATAGAGAACCTGGGCCACCCTAAGGAAGGTGTTGACAAGGTGGTTGCCACTGCTGGCAGAGCCAGAACAACTCAGTGTTTTCCTTTAGCCACTGTTAAACCGAAGGAGAAGCTTCGGGAACCAAGCGGGGCAATGGAAACATCTCACACCCTGAGGCAAGTTGGCTACCAGCAGCTGGGAAAGGTGTGGAAGCTGAAAACAGATGTTCCTCATGGACTGCCATCCAAATTCAAAAGGCAGTCCAGGTCCCTGAGCCCACAGGGGAGAGCTGCCTGGAAAAGGGCAGGAGAGTCCAGTTTGAGCAAGCCTGTCCAAGAAACTAGTCCAGTAAACCTGGCAACAACTGACACTTTGCAGTATGGCCGAGGGCAGCTCAACTACCCGCTTCCAGATCTGACCAAAGTGGAGCCTCGAGTGAAGTTTCCAAAGAACGCACAAAGCTACCATCCACCCCGGGGGAAGACCCCCCCAGCGAGGACCAATGAATCTGGGAAGCCAGTGGTCTTCAAGTCTCCTGCTGAGATTGTCCGCGAGGTGCTGTTGAGCAGTGGGGAAGGGTCTGTGCAGAAATGTCAAGACCCCACCATTTCTGTCATTCCCGAAGAACTCAAATCCCCAAGACAAGCTACAGTGCTGGTGCATCAACTTCAGGTAATAGCTTCAGTGTCTATTGTGAAAGTTCTGAAGCCACCCATTGACTTACTTCTTATTCAGGCAGATGGCCTGTGTCTGAGCTTGTATCCCTTAAGAATGTAAGAAGAGCCCTGGATCAGGTCAAAGGGAGCCCATCTAGTCCAACACCCTGTTCTCACAGTGGCCAGCCAGATACCCCAATGGGGAGCCCACAAGCAGGAGCTGAACACAACAGTGTTCTCCCAAATTGTAATTTCCAGGAACTGGTAGGTATTCAGAGAAAGACTGCCTCTGACCGTAGATGTAGAACATAGCCATTGGGGTAATTTCAAATTGTTTGACACCCCCCTCCATTTTCTTAGCTACTTGCTGTCCAGTCATGGAATTTGCATGGGTTGCAACCAATGTTAGAGTAGATATATTGATAGCCTTGTCCTCTATGAATTTGGCTAATCCTCCTTTAAAGCCATTCAAGTTAGTGGACATCACTACATCTTCCAGAATCAAATTCCATAGAGTTGTATCCAACTAAGTATCACTCAGAGCCCCAAGAAGCCAGAAGAATTCTTGTTAGCTGTAAGGGGACAGGAAATCCCAGGTAAAGTAAAAAAAAAAAACCTCTTCCTTTACGCAACAGCTACAGGAAGGGTACTATGTACTACGTACTATGTACACACTAAAATGTGGAAGGAGAGGAAAATTCCGCCCAAAGACCAGTGGTTGCTTAAACTAATAGAATATGTAAAATTAGCCACGATGATGGCCAAAATAAGAACTTCAAAGGGAAAAACAGTATTGAGCAAGTGGGAACAACTTTAAAAAGAAACTGTGTAAATATAATTTTACAAGTAGGGTTAAACATATGAACACCAGTAAACATAACAAAGAGTGAAAGATAGAGAAGGGAAGGTTTGGAAAACTTTAAGAGTTACAAAAAATCAAAGTGATTGGGTTAGGGTTGGGAAGTCCAGGCAAGAAGGGCTAGGAGATTATGTATGTAACGGGGATAACTATAAATGATCGTTATTTGCACAATTTTTTTAAAAAAATTTCACTCTGAGTAACTCAGTTGTGTACACTAATTTCAATATACCTACTCTAACATTGGATGCAACCCATGCAGATTCCATGACTGGATAGGTAAAGGTAAAGGGACCCCTGACCATTAGGTCCAGTCATTACCGACTCTGGGGTTGCGACACTCATCTCGCTTTATTGGCTGAGGGAGCCGGCATACAGCTTCCGGGTCATGTGGCCTGCATGACTAGGCCGCTTCTGGGGAGCCAGAGCAGCGCACGGAAATGCCGTTTACCTTCCCGCTGGAGCGGTACCTATTTATCTACTTGCACTATTGTGCGTTCGAACTGCTAGGTTGGCAGGAGCAGGGACCAAGCAACGGGAGCTCAACCGGTCACGGGGATTCAAACCCACCCGCGTCCGTGGAGGGGGGTGTCAGACAATTTGAAATTATTGAGTGATCCTCTATACAGAACTCATCACATCTAGACAACCAACATGTGGGGAGAGGAGTGGGTGAACACTGTTCTCCATGAGATGCTAGTTTTCTTTGCGTTGGGATCTTTTTTATTTTTATTATATGGAAGAGCATTTAGGAATGCAGGCCACCTGTCATCTGGCATGGTACAGTATTAGACATTAGTTCACTACCACAGGAAGAGCTAGGCCATGCCATGGGTAACTGAAAATAAAGGAGCCCTAGGATCTGTAAAACTACCATCTTGCCAATCCTGTCCCAACGAAAAGGGGATGCTGCAGAAATGATGCAACATGTGCCAGTTTGCATTTCTTTGACATGATTTCTTTTCCTTTTTTTGTGGGGCGGATGAAGGAGTTATGAGCATTCATCAGACTGTGCTGTGAACATCGCTTCCAACTCTACAGTTCCATGGTTCTTATATTATTAACTGTTAACCAGTCAGCCTGGGCTCCTGTCATTGGGGTTGACTGGAACTCTAAAATATGAACCTAACAGATGCCGAATGCCTTTCTTCTTTTTTTTAGGAGGACTACCACAAACTGCTGACAAAGTATGCTGAAGCTGAGAACACCATTGACAGGCTACGGCTGGGTGCAAAGGTAGGATGTCTCCAGCTTGTTTGAGGACCTAGCACTGTCCTTCATCCAACTGTATTCTGTCATGCTAGATTTCTGTGTGTAGGACAGGAATGGGGAGCTGGATCTGGTGAGCAGGCTGGATTCTTACCTCTCAACCATCATCTCCCTCTCCCACAGCAGTGGAGACTGGCCTATTAGGGAGAATGAAGCACTGCACCACCAACCTCAGTCTGCTCTCAGCCATCCTCCACCTTCCTGCCTTCTTAGTTACAACCAGCCATGGGGATGGCACTGAATGTCAGGTTCCTCCTCCATCTTGGTGTTTCCCTTTGTTGAGCTTAGCAGGGAGCCTAGAACCAGTCAGCTCCACCTCTCATTGGCTCTGGCTCATCTCACCTCTGACTCCACCTGCCATTGGTCTCCCCACACTGTTGTTCTCCCTGCCTTCCACCCTACCAGAACTAATGGGCGCCACCTCCCACTGCCCTGTGGGCCAAATCTGGAAGGTGATGGGGCCACTTACCCATCAATCACCTGGCGTCACAATGACATCAGGTGTCCCATTTTCCTTTGCCCGCATGGTTTGGCATTAAACAATGCAGGCAAAGGTACAGCAATTTATAAGTTCCTGTGATCACAGTGGCGCCTGCAAACTCCACTTTTTAACCCAGCTGTGGATTAGGCAGATGGTGCACTGATGATCAGCAATTTGGATGGCTTCAAAGAGGATTAGACAGGTTCATGGATGATAAAGCTAGCAGTGGTTCCTAGCCACAATGCCTGTGCTCTGCCACCATTGTTGGAGACACTAGACCTCTGAGCACTAGTTGCTTAGAATCACGTGGGGAGGGCTGCGACACTCTGGCCCTGCTTGCAGGTTTTGCACAGGCATATGTCTGTGGAAGGACAGATCCTGAAGCTGAGGCTCCAATACTTTGGTCACCTCATGAGAAGAGAAGACTCCCTGGGAAAGACCTTGATGTTGGGAAAGATGGAGGGCACAAGGAGAAGGGGATGACAGAGGACGAGATGGTTGGACAGTGTTCTCGAAGCTGCCAACGTGAGTTTGACCAAACTGCGGGAGGCAGTGGAAGACAGAAGTGCCTGGCATGCTCTGGTCCATGGGGTCACAAAGAGTCGGACACGACTAAATGACTAAACAACAACAACAACATGTCTGGCCATTGTGAGCACAGGATCCTGGACTAGATGGGACACAGGCCTGATCTAGCAACCAGGCTCTTCTTAGCAAGGCCCCCTCCCCCTTTATTGGGGGGCGGAGAGTCTGTTTAAAGGAGAGAATAGGAATCATTATGTTTTGTTTTCTGGTTTTTTTTTTAAGATACAGCCCACCCCCCACACAAGCACTTTTGGTTCCAGGTTCCTGTTTGTGTCAGTGAGTCAGGCAGCCTGGGCTCTGCTTGAGCAGGAATGTGAGAATACGAGAACGTGCCTAAAAGATGAGCAGCTCAGGGTTGCAACAGGTTTTCCCCCACCCACCCCTTTCCTGTATCTTAAGAGCTGCGTCTTTTCAAACCACAGCCCAGCAGAAGCAACCACCACGGCAGCTACTCAGAAAGAGGAAGGAAGATGTGGGACATTAATTAAAAGAAGTCTTAAGAACATGAATGGCTTTAAAATAGGGTTGGAGAAATTCAAGTCTTATTAGCGGCTGGTCACCATGATGGTGGTGCTTGTGCCTCCGTGGTCAGTTGCTAGAAATCACAGGAGGGGAGAGTGCTGCTGTGCAGGTTTCCCACAGTCATATGAATGGCCACTGTGAAAACAGGATGCTGAACTAGATAGCCATTGGCCTGATCCAGCAGGCTCTTATATTATTATGCTATGTTCTTAACAAAAGAAATATATCTGCTGGGTCAGGTCAATGGATGATATAATCAGCATTCTGCTTCCAGAAGTGGTTAGCCCAATGTTTAAGAGAAGGCCACTGGCAGGGCAACTCTCCTTTGATACTCTGGGTAAAGCACTACAGGATTGGGAGGCTCTGTTTGGCTTTCATGCAGAAAACTAGTTAGGGATGAGGGATAAAATTGTTTGGCTTGCATTATCTTATCTTAATTTGACCTTCCCAAATCAACATGCAAAGGTAGAATTGTGGTTATCTTTCAAACTTCTCACTCCTCCAAATTTTGCAATGCAATTCCCCAGCTAAAAAGTGCATGAGGAAAGAGGGAAGTTTGTTCACCAATGCCTTTATTAGTCAAAATGACAAACAAGTGTGCATTCTATATGGAGAAATTGCTTGCTGAAAATGTGTATGAGGCAAAAATTGCATCCAAAAATATGTAAAATAGATGCATTTATTACCCTGATCTCTAAGCAAGATAGTGACTTAACAAAGACTAAAAATTACAAATCTATTTCTTTCTTGAACTATGATTATAAACTATTTGCTACAATTTTAGCTAACAGACTAAAAAGGACATTGACTGAGTCAGTCCACAGAGACCAAGCTGGTTTTTTACCAGGCCATCAAATGGACAAAATAAGAAACATAATTAATCTAATAGAGCATTTGGAAGAAAGAAATGAAAAGCAGACCACACTAATCTTTTTAGATGCAGATAAAGCCTTTGATAATATTTCATGGTCATTCATGATTAAGGTATTAGAGAAAATGGAATAGGTAATCCTTTCCTTTCTGTTGGGGATAATTAAAACTGAAATCTCCAGGTGTCGGAAGAGGTTATGTATGCAACAACAGTGGCTTGTGTTTTGTTAGCCCCAAAATGGAAAATGAGCGAGGTCACAATCAAAGAAGATTGGCAACTTGCAGACTTAACATATAGAATAAGAGAACAAGAAGAATATACATTTAAAGGAGACTGGAAAATGTTTATTGAATATATGGAAAATAATTGTGTACCATTGAAAACACTGACAGTATTAATATAAATTCAACAGTGTAAATAAGTTTTGATGGATGTGATAATAGAAGACCGATTGGTATAGTTTTTGTAAAATATACAGGAATATAAGATATGCAAAATGAACCATGGAAAGAGAAGAAGGGAAGTCATTGACATCTTAAGTATGTAAAATATTTATCAGAAATTGTAAAATAGACAATTTAATAAAAATCATATTGAACCCCCCCCCCAAATACGTAAAATAGGAGAAATTGGAAAATGTACATATTTGCTTTTAAATAAATTGCAGTAATTGCAAACTGAACTGAAGATGGGGTAAGCTGAAGATTGAAAAATAAGAGAAACTAAAACTGACAGACATGTCTATTCCTGTTGCTGATAGCTGTTGATGGATCTAACATCTCCATGAATTTAACAAATCCCTTTTAAAACTTCTTCCAAAAGTGACTGCCATCAGTATTCTGGCTCAGATTTAGAGGACACCACCAGTAAATTCTCACCCAGCCTTGTGGCTCAGTATACAGGGGCATTTAGACAAATAGTGAAGCTTATAGTGAGTCAGACCATTGGTCCAGCTACCTCAGTGCTGCCTACACTGACTGGCAGCAGCTCTCCAGGGCTTCAGACAGAGAGCTTCTCCCTCCTCTACCTGGAGGTACAGGAGATTGATGTTGGGACCTTCTGCATGCACAGCAGATGCTCTACCACTGTGTTACAGTCTCTCCCTAAAAGGAAAACGCTTTTTTGGAAACTAGATTATAACTGAATGTGCATGAGAGGTATAGTAGAATGGATTTCCAGGTCTGTGGTTCACAGAGGGGTATGTGGGAGGAGTTTGAGAGAGAGGCATACTGCACAGATGGCAAGGATTAATGAAATCCAGCTTTAGTCCCGGCCAACTGAAAATAAGTGAGCAAGGGTGATGGAGCGAGGAGATAAGGGATTTTCCTCAGCTGTTTGTGAATGGGTAATCAGAGATGAGCTCATACGGCCTTCCTGAGCAATTTTCTTTTGACTCTGGCAACATCAGAAGTTGCTTTCTATCAGATAAGGCTATTTGTTTATCTAGCGTGGTATTGTCTAATGGCAATGGCTCTCCAGCTTTTAAGGAAGGGCTGTAGCTCAGGGGAGGGGAGTGGGTAGAGCATCTGCATTGTATGTGGAAGGTACCTGGTTCAATGTCCAGCATCTTCAGTTAGGGCTGTGAAAGACTCTGCTGCCTGAAACCCTGGAGAGTCCCTGCCAGTCAGTGTAGACAGTACTGGGCTCAAGCAATGAAGAGCCTATTTTCCATAGCTTTCTGACTGACCCTTTTTAACTGGAGATGTCACAGATTAAAACGGGCGTCTTCTGCATGTGCTCTAAAAGCAGCGCTACAGTCTGGAATGTACTCTGTACATGTTGAGAGGAACTGTATCAGTTCTTCAAATAACCACTGACATTTAAATAGAGAAAGCCACCCCACACCTGATTTCCACCTCTTGATTAAGTCAGGGCAATGGACATCAATGCTATGACCATTCATTGTCCAGCCTTGGTAGGCAAAGTGAGTCCCAGGGACTGAAGGTACTTCATGGGGAAGAGGCCATCTGCAGTTCAGGTGGAGCTCCATGCAGATCTAGCACCTCTTCATAGCTCTTCCCTCCTCTCCCTTCCCTCCTCACCCTTCCCAGCACCCCTGTGTTTCAAAATCATATTTGGATTGAATAACCCCATGGATTTCTTCTGCCTCTCAGGTGCGGCTGTACTATGACCATCCAAAACCCAGCCATGGGGTCCAAATGGGGACTGTGGCTCAGGCCTCTAAGGTCATAACCTTCAGCATCCCTCAGGCCAGGACAGCTGAGATCACAGGGAGCTCTAGCTCAGCACCGGATGCTGCTTGGAATGAAGGTAAGGTCTGAGAAACCTGTGCAGCATCCTTTGGAAGAAATAACGTTTGTAGGAAGTTTACTTTAGGACAAACAGTAAGGTTTGGATGAATATTGGCTAGATCTCTGATGCTGGTAGCTAAATATGGTCCCATCCCCCCAAGCCCAGCCTCTATCCCAAACTACAATCATTTGATGAACTTGCTTAGATCAGTGGCGAGTAATGTAAAGGTAAAGGATCCCTGGACTGTTAAGTCCAGTCAAAGGTGACTATGGGGGTGTGGCGTTCATCTCACTTCAGACCGAGAGAGCCGGTGTTTGTCCACAGACAGCCTTCCGGGTCATGCGGCCAGCATCGCTAAACCGCTTCTGGCACAATGGAACACCATGACAGAAGCTAGAGTGCTCGGAAACGCCATTTACCTTCCTGCCGCAGCGGTACCTAATTATCTACTTGCACTGTTATGCTTTAGAACTGCTAGGTAGGCAGGAGCTGGGACAGAGCAATGGGTGAGTTCCAATGGCTCTCTAGTCGTTGTTAGATTCCAGTTCCTAACAGCCCCAGCAACAAGGTGAAGTGTTTGGGATGAAGGGAGTTTTAGCCCAACAATATGTAGAAAGCATCATGTTGGCTACCCCTGCTCTACCTTAGCTGAGCCAGCAGAATAGCAGGCCCTTGAAACTGAGGTGTGCAAGGCCCAAGCTCCAAGTTCCTGATATGGTTCTCAGAACTATCCCTAGGCCACATCCCTCACCTGATCTGTGCCTTCCTTGAGTGTTTTTGCCTGGCTGGAATGTGTTCTTCAACCTTGATAGTGCTTTTTGGGTAGAGGATAGTGGTGGAGGTTCATGAGTGTGCATGGAAACTAGCCTACCACACAAAGGTAATTTTACTGTTTACTGACACGCACTATTCCACCCACTTTTGCCTCTGACCCCACCTATCACTTGTGGCCCCCACAAGGTGGTCCAGAAGGGAATGTGGCCCTCAGGTTCAAAAAGATTCCTCATCCCTGCCTTAGATGCCCAAGCAGTTCTATGTACCTTGGGATCCTTCCTATATTTTATCTTTGCTGGTTTTTTGTTGCTTTCTCACTAGCCCTGAAGACCATCTCCTTTCTCAATATGTCAGTTCCTATAGACTACTAATAAATTCATTCTTGTGAGTGTGGATCCTGGTGTAGCCAAAACACAAGAGTGAGGTTAGAGTGAGGTTTTGGTGTAGCCAAAACACAAGAGTGAGGTTAGTAGCAGTCTTACGGGAACTCCAAGCTTTGCAGAAGTGCACAAAGGAGAACAAACTTTATTCAAATAAGAAAAGGGGGGTGCATACCCAACAGTGCAATAAGAAGTGAGCATGCTCAGTATCCACAAAATGTCGACTGAATTGTGTGGGTGGGAGAAATATTAAAGCAGGAAAGAAAGTAATGGATTGGAGTAGTCTGGAAGGGAACATGGCTAGCTAGACTTTCTCCTCCCCGCCTTCCCCATTCCTTAAGCAGCTCTGATGGGTAAGATCTTGCCAGATTCATTTATCTCAATGCATAAAAGTTTTTGTCTCCTTAAATTGCAGGATTTTCTGGCCCTCAAGCAGCCTCCTTTCCTCTTCCCAACTCCATGGGTTTGGGCAATCCAGCAGCAGATGGCTTCACCTCCACATCAACACCTTTTGCAGGAGATCACTTGACACACCTGTTGGCTTCCCAAGCTAGCAGATTCCAGACTCAGGCAAGTTCACAGCTTAGAGCCAGCAAACTGTTTTGAAGTGCATGCCTGTGTGTGACTATTTGCTTCCCTCTGAATCTTTGTGCAAGCAATGCACACAATTCAGTGCTATTTTTCTAGAAAAAGAGGTGCCGGAACTCACCATGAACGCCTCTCTTATTCTCTTATAGTGGCAATGGTACCCACCTAAGAGGAGCTGGAACTGAGTTCCGGCAAGTTCCAGCTGAAATAACCCTGCACACACCCATCCAATTCAGTGTTTTAGAACTGTAGTCTCTCTTAAATAACAGCCCCCCTTTAGTTACTGTTGCAAAACTGATATGCACACACACTCTCAGTTTCATCTGCTCACCATCCATCAATAACAACAGAATCCCACTTAAGAGAGGGAGGAGAGTTGGATTCTTAGTGTGGCATTGGTTTGTTGTGCTTGTTTGGTTGCTAATTGGTGATGGGATCCAATTAGCCTTGTTTCTTTAGTTAGCACAGTTGATGGCATGTAAAAGGAAGGGAGAAAGTGAGTGCTGTTAGGGAATAATGAGCTTACTACAGGTGTTGTTATGAGTTGGGAAGGTGTCTTCACAAGTTGTTTTTCACCCAGTTTGCTGGTGCCAAGACCAGCTGGTGGTTTTTGCACTTTGTAAGGTAAAGGTAAAGAGACCCTATACCATTTGGTCCAGTCGTGAGCGACTCTGGGGTTGCGGCGCTCATCTCACTTTATTGGCCAAGGGAGCCGGCGTACAGCTTCCGAGTCATGTAGCCAGCATGACTAAGCTGCTTCTGGCAAACGAGAGCAGCGCATGGAAATGCCGTTTGCACTTTGTAGGGCTGTGCAATAAATCACCATATCATTGAATACGGTATTGAAATAACATAGTGGTAAAGTGTTTCAACAAGGCAATATACCAGTGAACAAAAGGTGGAGATTTAACAGCTTCCCAGGGAGTAGCTCAGCTGGACCATACTTTACAGATACTTTGCAGATACTTTGCAGGCATGGTGTCTCCTTCCTTCTTTCCCTCCTTCCTTCTAACCGATAATAAATCACACAAACCAGCAAACTCTGTCAGCTTCACTGGTATCTTTCCACTTAGAGCTCAGCTAATTATGCAGAACCTGCTAACTATTAAAAACAAAAGCAAAAGCAAAATTGTGACAAAGCATATTAATCCAGTTCAGTTGCACAAGCATACATTTCAGTTTGCAACTGAATCCTCTCAAAATACTAACAGTATGGAGGTGACTTTATGTTTTCACCTAGAGCAGGGGCCAGCAAACTTTTTCAGCAGGGGGCCAGTTCCCTGTCCCTCAGACCTTGTGGGGGGCCAGACTATATTTGGGGGGGGGGGTTTGATGCAAGAGCCCCACGAGCCCGCTGGCTGCTTACAAGCGGCAGGGGTTGGCAGCGGCAGAGGGATGATGAGCGGTGCGTGAAAGGGCTCCGGAGAGGGGCTGCTTAAAATGGTGGCTGCTTGAGCGCTGCTGCTGCTGCTGGCACCGAGAAAGCCCAGCCCCCCTCCTCCTCTAGGCAGGGCGGGAAGAAGCCAGGAGGAGGGAGGGAGACGATGACAATGAGGACACCGTGTGAGGGAGAGGGAAAGAGCATGTGCGCTGGTGATCCACACGGTGATACCCAAACTGTCCGCGGGCCGGATCCAGAAGGCAATTGGGCCTGATCTGGCCCACGGGCCTTAGTTTGCCTACCCACGACCTAGAGGCTTTGGGGAACAAGCCTAAGTATGGCACAGGTTCTGGAGGAGATTAAGTTGATTAAGGAAGGTGGGGGAATCACCCAAATGGAGATTGTGTAGCAAAAGAACAGTAGCAGCCCCCCCCCCTCAAGGTGGCATTACTGGCTCTTAAGCAGGATATGATGAAATGTTCTGAATGCTCTTATTTAGGTGGAAAATTTGGAGGAGCTAATTCGAACAAGGAAGTTGCCACTTCAAGACCAGCTAAAGGTACCACAACCATTTTCTCGAATTAATGTTGCATCTTTTTCTTTTTTAAATGCGATTTGTATTAAAGTTTTTCATAATACGTAAAATAGTGGTTACCAAAAAACAAATGGAATAAGTGGAATACAGAGTCCTTTCTTAGTAGGTCATTCTTAGCCCTTACCACCCATAGAGCACAGTAGCTCCTCCCAGTTCTCACCTGGGATCTTTTCTTTCTCTTCCCAGCCTCTCACCCTGGGAGTCCGACATTTCCCTGTTTCTCTCTCTCTCTTTTTAAAAAATTATTTTTTATTAACAGGCCAGTCACATCACATTATCCATATCACATTGATTCCAAATTATACAGCCAAATTTTAAATTTTGTTGGGGGTGCCCATACATCAAGCTTGGCTCGAGTCGAAAACAGCATCACTTATCTTACTGCTTTCATTAGACAGTTCTGTCCAGTTTGATCCGGATAGTCCTTTATTACTTCCTTTCTCTTCTTGTTGTTATCATAAATTCCTTTCTTTGCAATCTCTGATGATTTTCATAAGCAGGTTAAAAGCTGGCATTCTATGTGGATTTTGTACTCTTCCAAAAATCATATTGACCAGCGACAGCCTCTGTACAACGCTTCCATACAAAAGATTAGTCTCCAATCTGTCCTTTATTTTTCAAATAAATCAAATGAGTCTGGGGGTTCTGTCAGGTCAAACTTACATTCCAGCATTCCTTCTCATTCAAACAATCCTGATTCTCCTCCCCCAGTCCTTCTTCCTCCGGCAAACCTGTCATGGCAAGACGGCATTTTTTAACTGCGTCATAGAAATTTTCCTCTTTTCTCACCATTCTCCAGTCTTCTTTCCTGTTATACTCCGTCCCACATAGTTCTTAAAATCCTGCCTGTGATTCATAGAAATGCGACGATCTTGTTTCTATCTGGAGTGAAGGGTTATTAATGTCACATCATGCAGAGAAAAAAAGAGTTTTTTCCTCCACCCCCCCCCTTCGTTCCAAACATACAGTCTCCTTATGGTAATTCATCAGAAGATTTACTTATCTGTCCGTCACTCCTGGTCGCAGAGATCCATTAATCAGCAGTCTTATCAGTCGAGCTTTACTTGATGTATGTGCTTTCAGCTTAATTTCCAATCATATGTTTCCAATTATAATTCCAAGCTGCAGCAACCAGCATGCGCTGATTGGAATCGGCGTCAGGAAGATCTGACGTCACCGAGGGCCTGTGCCAAGTGTTCAGCACCCCCATCACTCGTTTCAGGGGTGCATTGTGAACACCGCTGGCAGGACAGTTTCCCCCCGCATCCTGGGGGGATTAGGAAGACTGCATACTTCCCATAGCAGCCCCTTAGTACCCCGTATGGGTCAGAGAGATGTTATTGTCGGCCATCTTCCAACGCGCCACCTGGTGCCCCCCCCCGACATTTCCCTGTTTCTCACCCAGGGTCCTCCAACAACCATTTACCACCCCCATGAGTTTACAGTCTATGGACCTTAATAAAAGTCCCTGACATGGGACTTCAAAGAGAACCAACAAAAGAAAGAAAAATAACAATAAGAAGAAAGAAGAGAGAGAGATCAATAAAATAAAAAAGACAAACAAACAAAAGAAAAATAAAAATTAGAGAAAGATTTTTAAAACTTCTGATTTTCTATCTGCCGCTTACATAATATATATATATATATATATATATATATATGATTATTTAAGACATTCAGTTCATGCCTACACCCATCTTCTTCACCTTGAAATTGCAGAAATGGTAACAAGTTGCTTGCAATATGATCAGCTTAATGAGGCATTCGAATTGAATAAGAGGAATGGTTTTGCGATGCAAACCTCTCAGTTAGAAAGATACCTGCTAGATGAGGGTAGTCAGCCTTTTTATACCTACTGCCCACTAATGCATCTTTCTTGAAGGTAAAATTTCCTTACCCTCCACCAGTGCTTGATAGAAGGAGGATTCAGCTTGTGCTGTAGAACCCACTACTGCCCACCTATAATCCTGAAACGCCCTCTAGTGGGCAGTAGGGTTCAGGTTGACAACCCCTGTGCTAGACAATAACAATAAATTACTGTCTAAAATGTGTTTTTGTATTGTAAACCACCCTGTGATCTTCAGATGAAGGGTGGTACATGAGTGGTGGTGGTGGTGATGTAAATAAATAAATTTCCAGGGTGCTGAGAGCTGTTAGCAAACCCCTATTTCCCTCACAAAGCTACACCTTCAAGAGTGGTTTAACAATCCCACTTTGCAGGAAACTTTGGGAAGTGTAGCTCTCTGAGTGGCATAAGGTGTCTTTCAGGAGGGCAACATCTGTCTGAAAGCTTTATCCTGGGAGAATGCCTGAAATAATTTACTACAAGGTGATTTTTGTTGGTTCCATTATCAATGAAAGTAGAAGCGTGTCCATATTGCTGCATTGCTAGAGTGCCATTTCCCATCATAAGGATACAGTTAGAGTCAACGCAGCTGTGGTACTCGGGAGTCAACAAGTCACTCAAAATCCCCTGCTTCTTTCAACCTTGCTTTCCATTGTAGGGGTTCTCAAGACTAAAGGAAGCCAAGGATGCCTTGGAGCAGACATATCTACAGGCTCGAGATGAATACAGGCAGTTGCAGAACCATCAAGAACCTGCAGTGGCGCTAGGAGACTTTGATTCTGATCGGTATGTATATAAAGTGGTATCTTGGTTCTCAAACGCCTTGGTACTCAAATGCTTTGGTTCTCAAATGCCAAAAAACCAGAAGTAAGTGTTCCAGTTTTCGAACATTTTTCGGAAGCCGAACATCCGATGCAGCTGTCAGCTATTGTTTCCAAGGCGCCTGCACCAATCAGAAGCTGCGCCTTGGTTTTTGGACATTTTGGAAGTCAAACGGACTTCTGGAATGGATTAAGTTTTGCGCTTTTGTTTTTGCTGTTTATTTTGCGTTTTTATTTTTGAGGCTTTTAATTTGTTTTTGTGACTATGTGGAACCCAGTTCAGCTACTGACTGATTGATTGTGTGACTGTGGAAATGGATAAAAGCCCCCCCCCCCCTGTTCAAACAATAACTATAATCAGTGCAGGTAAGATTTTTTTATATATATCTACAATACTGTCTTATTTATTTTATAGTACAGTACATTGATTATTGCTTTCATTTCATGGATGAATCGTATCGTTAGATAGTAAAATTCATGTTAAATTGCTGTTTTAGGGGATGTTTTTAAAAGTCTGGAACAGATTACAGTGGTACCTCAGGTTACAGACGCTTCAGGTTACAGACTCTGCTAACCCAGAAATAGTACCTCGAGTTAAGAACTTTGTTTCAGGATGAGAACAGAAATCGTGCGGTAGCAGCATGGCAGCAGTGGGAGGCCCCATTAGCTAAAGTGGTACTGCAGGTTAATAACAATTACAGGTTAAGAACAGACCTCCAGAACGAATTAAGTTCTTAACCCGAGGTACCACTGTAATCTATTTTGCATTACTTTCTATGGGAAAGCATGTCTTGGTTTTGGAATGTTTTGGTTTTGGAACAGACTTCCGGAACGGTTTAAGTTTGAGAACCAAGATACCATTGTATTGCACAAGTTGATTGAGCAAGGATTTCAGGCATGGAGTCTCTCCCAGCTCTACCTGGAGATACTGGGGGTTGAACCTGAGGTCGTCTTCATACAGTCCTGGGTTGGTAGGAAAAGTGGGAACTAAATATGAGGATGAGACAGTGTGCTGACAGACTTTTGGATGAGACCCCTTGGGAGCTGTTGCCAGTCAATTTAGAGCAGGGGTAGCCAAGGCAGCATCACCCGGAGTTGGTTGTTGGACTACAAGCCCCATCATTTTTGAACACTGGCCATGCTACTGCATGGGGTAGATGGGAGTTGTAGTCCAACAACACCCGGAGAGCGTCACTTTCCCTACCTGTGATACAGGAAGTACTAAGCATTATAGAGCAATAGCCTGACTTCTGTACTCCTGTTCCCTGAGCTATATTTCTGTTCTAGCTTCTCTCATCTTTGCTAACTCATTTTAACACTTTCCAGAGCAGTGGAAGGACAGATATTCCAACTGGAGATGCGCTTGGAGGAGCTGAAGGAAAGGATTGACCAGGCAATGTGGGACCAGCCAGTTGCACAGAGCAGCGTTGAGGCACCTGATTCATCTCCTGCCCGTTTTCCAGCTCAGGCATCTGAGTCGCAGATGAGGTCGCAGATGAGGTCGCCGACTCCATCTCTTCAAGCCCCAGTCCCGGTGGTCTGCACTCCATACCCTGAGGTCACATGCAATTACTTCAAGGTTTTCCCAAGCGAGGAATGGCATATCTAAAGGCTATTTTGATACATAGATTGATTTGATTATATTTCTATGCTGCTTTTCATTCAGAGGTATCTCAAAGTGGATTACAAGCAATAGAGCAATAACATGATAGGACATAATAGAACATCACAAACACAGCAGAAATCATATGGAATAATTAACAAATCATCAGTGAAACAATTAGTCTATAAAACACTGTTAACAAGGCAACAACTAAGAAATAAGCTAAACATCACAATTAAAGCCAAAGTAATATTTGAGATACAGGAGTGTGTTTAAAGGTTTCTTTGTGCACCAATCTGAAAGTTTTTTTATACCGTGGATTTATTGGTATTACTCTGGAGCCCTTTACAAGGCTACATATATTACAAAACATGAAATGGCTTGTATCTCCTATCTTGCCTGTGGGACGCTCTCTCTAGGCCAGGGCCAGATGACACATGAGGCAGGCTGAGGAAGCTGCCTCAGATGTGGAAGCCCAAATACAGGGATTCCAACTTGCATAAAATATTGGAAAGGCCCAGATAAGCCCTGCTTCACATATTGATCACAAGACGTGTTGCAAACACACCATTTGAATGGCAGTGCTCATCAACTTGTGGGGGGCAGCCCTTTCAAGAGAGCCAGTGTGGTGTAGTGGTTAAGAGCGGTAGTCACGTAATCTGGGTAACCGGGTTCGCGTCTCCGCTCCTTCACATGCAGCTGCAGGGTGACCTTGGGCCAGTCACACTTCTTTGAAGTCTCTCAGCCCCACTCACCTCACAGAGTGTTTGTTGGGGGGGAGGAAGGGAATGTTAGCCGCTTTGAGACTCCTTAAAGGGAGTGAAAGGCGGGATATCAAATCCAAACTCCTCTTCTTCTTCTAATCTTTTATTGTGGAATGGGGTCTAAGGGACCTTAGCCACTAGGAGTTGGCTTCTGTGCCCAAGAGACAGCACCCCCACAAGTGCCCCACCCATCATACTGCCCTCCACCACTGGTGAAGAAGCAGTGTTGGCTTTTCCAGCAAGATTTCATGTGCTCTATGAGATTTCTCAAGATCTTACCAGAAGCTGCCATGTCTGCTGCTGCTTTATGGGCACCACCATGCAACCCAGGAAAGGGAGATTTTGGTAGGAGTGGGGAAGAGCGGTGGCAGTATGGGGGGGCACCTCCCTGTTTCACCTCAGGTACTAAAAAGGAAGGGTGGTATTAAGTAGTGGGTAGACATAGCGGACGACCCAGAGATTTCTCCAAGTAGTTCTTTATAAGTAAGCTGGAACTGAACTGAACAGCAAACAGCTCAGCCGGCCTGCTTTTATAGGCAGCCAGCTGTCAACAATATAACAACAACAGCCCAAGGTTTCCTGCCTAAATTAACTTAGATGTACCTGAGTGAGAACTATATACACAATACCCCCTGGTGGCCAGGGTGAGAACTTCAATACATAACAGGTTGTCCCTGTGTCAGGCCATGCAGTAGGCCATGCTTCCATGGCAACCATCTTGTGACTGGCGCCCACAGCACTTTCTCAAAATTCAAAATGTACCCACTAGTTCTCCATAAAGGTCACCAACCTCTGTTCTAGACTGACAGTGATTTAAATTGTTCAACATTTTATACCAATTGCCAAATTCTTTTGGAGGGGGGTGGTGGCATTACTTTCATTTGGGCCTTGCTCATGCCTTGACACTCTGCTCCTCAGATCCCCGTCCCCACGAATGACCGCAGCCAAGCCCAGCTGGACTTGGAAGTGAACTCCATCAGTGATGAGACTGGAGAAGAGGGAGAAAGCAGCCTTCCGGAACCACTCTGGCACATGCAAGCCCAGGTGGAAAAGGACTTTGATCACCTCCTGGACCAGTAAGTGTATGAGTTTTGTGTATATGGGGTGAATGTCTTTTTGATGTCGGATAATTATTATCCTTCGACAATCTTTTAAAGATTTACAGCCTTTTCACTCTTCAAATAAAAATGATCTCTGCATCATGCTGCTGTTCTACCATGGTTGTTTTAGATCTGTAAAATCTATTAAGTAGTGGGTGGACATAGCAGACAACACAGAGATTTCTCCAAGTAGTTCTTTATAAGTAAGCTGGAACTGAACTGAACTGAACAGCAAACAGCTCAGCCGGCCTGCTTTTATAGGCAGCCGGCTGTCAACATTGTAACAACAACAGCCCAGGGTTTCCAGCCTAAATTAATTTATGTGGACCTGAGTGAAAACTATATACACAATCCCCCCTGGTGGCCAGGGTGGGAACTTCAGTACATAACACCATGTATCCCTTTGGATTTCTGAATAAACTGATCACAGCTGTGATGTTTTCTTCTCTAGGACCCCATTTTTGCTATACAGTGGTACCTCGGGTTAAGAACAATTCGTTCTGGAGGTCTATTCTTAACCTGAAACTGTTCTTAACCTGAAGCACCACTTTAGCTAATGGGGCCTCCCGCTGCCACTGCTGTACGATTTCTGTTCTCATCCTGAAGCAAAGTTCTTAACCCGAGGTAATATTTCTGGGTTAGCGGAGTCTGTAACCTGAAGCGTATGTAACCCAAGGTACCACTGTACTTTTAAAGTAGTATTATGCCCCTCCCAATAACTGTGCCCTTCTGCAAAGAATCCTGGGAATTGTAGTTTGTGCTTAAAGTCCTTTGAAGACTCCCAGTCCCCTCAGAGCTACAGTTCCCAGAGTTTCTGGAAAGGGGAATTGATTGTTAAACTACTCTGAGAACTGTAGTACTGTGAGGGGGAACAGAGGTCTCCTTAGACCTCTCTGCCCCCTTAACAAACTACAGCTCCCAAAATTCTTTGGCAGGAGCCATGACTGTTTAAAGTGGTAAGGTGCTGCTTTAAATGTATAGTGCAGATGAAACCTATGTCTCTACTTTGAATGTTTGGTTGATATATTGGGTTGCTTCCAGTGAAGTTCTACTCAGAGTAGACCCATTGAAGTGAATGTGCCTAAGTTAATCATGTCCATCAATTCAAATGGCCTACTCTTAGTAGGAATGGCAGCGACTAATATTCAGTGTCAGTTCATCTGGTTTCAGAAGGTTGACAGACCCAAGCTTAACCTATGGTCTCTTGTCCCACAGCTACAACAGCTTCAAATCTTTGCCAGAGGCTCTGAGCTTGGAACAGCTGCACGTGGACAGACATTACTCACCCCCAGATGAAGCAGATGGTGCAGCCATAACGGATGTTGGGACAAAGGAAGGCTCCCACTGGGTGGTGTCTAAAGCTAGCAAGACCTCTTACAGGCCTTCAACCTTGCAGTAAGTCATCCAGGAGAAGAATCCACACTTCAGCCATGCCCTGATTATTTCATGGGTCAGGGACCTGTGGCCTTCCAGATGTTGCTGGACCATGAGGAATGTTGCTCATCCCTCAACACTGGCCATGCTTCCTGGATCTGATGGGAGTCCAACAGCATCAGGAGGGCACCACATCAGCTCTCTTTATCTGTCCTGAACCTTCCAGCAGTCAGCTTCATCATAGGCATCCACTGAAGCTGAATGGTGGAACATTCCATTAAAGAATGACCTTTACGCAGCATGTAGCAATACATTCCCCCAGGAGGCAGTGATGGCTGTCAACTTGGATGGGTTTTATTAAGTACAGTGGTACCTTGGGTTAAGAACTTAATTCGTTCTGGAGGTCCATTCTTAACCTGAAACTGTTCTTAACCTGAGATACCACTTTAGCTAAAGACCCCCCCCCGCTGCCACCGCACGATTTCTGTTCTCATCCTGAAGCAAAGTTCTTAACCCGAGGTAATATTTATGGGTTAGCAGAGTCTGTAACCTGAAGCGTCTGTAACCTGAAGCGTCTGTAACCCGAAGTACCACTGTAGTGCATGGACATAGCAGACGACCCAGAGATTTCTCCAAGTAGTTCTTTATAAGTAAGCTGGAACTGAACTGAACAGCAAACAGCTCAGCAGTCCTGCTTTTATAGGCAGCCGGCTGTCAACATGGTAACAACAACAGCCCAGGGTTTCCCACCTAATTTAACTTACCTGCACCTGAGTGAAAACTATATACACAATACCCCCTGGTGGCCAGAGTGAGAACTTCAATACATAACAGCTTTACAAGAGGATTAGACAAAGTCATGGAAGACAAAGCTATCAACAGCTACTAGCAATGATGGCCATGTTTTGCCTCCACCGTTGGGGGCAGTATGCCTCTGAATGCAAGTTGCAGGGAATTGCAGGAGAGCAGAATTGCACTCATGTCTTGCTTGTGGGCTTCCCACAGGCTTCTGGTTGGCCACTGGGAGGGCAGGATGCTGGACTAGATGGGCTATTGGCCTGATCCAGCAGGGTCCTTATGTCCTTAACTGCCTCTGGTCTAATCACTCTGCACATTGCCTTGAAAATATTGGTGGGAGACCTTTCACAGACCACCATGATGCCTGCAAACATTCTGGGATGTGACTAAACTTAGAAGCAGGGGGGCTTGCTTTTCCAACAAAGATGCCTTTGCTTTCTCTCCCTCTTTCTTTCCCAGAGTTGGACAAAGGAGCTTTTTATTTTAGGCTATTTTTATTTTCAGTTCTTTCTACTCAATAGGGCTGAGTTGGCAGGGCAGATGCAGGGGTGGGGACTGTGGGAGCAGAAAAAGGAGAAACTGAAGGAAATAGGGGAGTGGGGGAAGGGGATGAATTTGATGGCAAGGAAGTGAATGTGAAGCCTGGAATCACATGGAGTGAAAAGGAAGGAGGAGGGAAATGCGTATGAAATCTCTCTCTCCTTTCCTTTCCTTTCCTTTCCTTTCCTTTCCTTTCCTTTCCTTTCCTTTCCTTTCCTTTCCTTTCCTTTCCTTTCCTTTCCTTTCCTTTCCTTTCCTTTCCTTTCCTGTGTGCAAGATGCCCATGGCTGCAGCTTGTAGCTTCCCTGCTTATGTAAAACATAGTGCCTGCCTCTACAACCCATGCAAAAAGACAGCTTTGTCATATGAGCACATGAAAGCACAGTTCCTACTTTAGAAGTCTGGGAATGAAGGGCCTTCTTAGTCTCTGGGTTCTGACAGGAACAGACTCTCATAGCCTGGCTTGAAAAGGTCTTGCAGCAGGTTTGGATTACTCCTTCTCTTCCCAGATCCCCAGGTGGGGATTTAAAAAAAGTGATGTTGCTAACTCCTAAATGTGTGGTGGCTGGGGAGGTTAATCCACCTTCTTCTCCAGGATGAATGTTCAATAAGAAAACCATCTGAACATGCCCTAGGTCAAGGGTTGCAAGTTCTTCATCCCTGACTTAGCAGCTGCCATCTTGAATGTTGGACTTTCCAACAGCCACTGGCATCTTCTGTGTTCCTTTTCCCTGAGCTACATTCTTGAAACTGCTGAGAGATTACCTTGGAAGTAGGGGCAGTCCAGAATGTGAAAGGCTGTTGACAGCAAGGCGTTCGTATGTTACTTTCCCCAGTATTTTTGGTTTTTATGGAAGCCGCCCAGAGTGGCTGGGGAGACCCAGCCAGATGGGCGGGGCATAAATAATAAATTATTATTATTATTATTATTATTATTATTATTATTAGCCTTTATTTGTTTTGTTTCTTTAAAGTGAAGCTGTACCTTTGACCCGATAGCTTTGTTCAGAAATCTACAAAACTAGAATGTGGCCAGAATAGGTCAGACAACCCATAAGCCTCTGCTGAGTCCCCCTTCTCTCTCTCCCTTCTCCCCCATTTCTAATAGGCAGCCCCAACAGATGGAACCTTCTGAGCAGCTTTTGAGGAAGTCCCAGCAGGAAGTACCTGACCAGACCAGCTGCTCACCATCCATCCAGCAGGAGGAGGAGCCAGTTCCTCAGGGTTCAGTTGAACAAAAATGTCCATCGACTCCAGTTCCAAAGGCCTCATCATCTAGGAGGCAGCAGAAGCACCTGTCACCACAGAGCAGCATGGTCAGTGTGGCGGGCAGTGCTGCTTCTGAACACACAGCCAAGAAGTCCCTCCAGAAGGCAAACACAGGATTGCCTGAGGTAAGCATTGGTTAGTGGGGAGGGGCTGTCACAATGGAGCAGGGGGAGAAAAAATTTTCACCACAAGGGCCACCCTCCTTTTGGGACTGCCAGGGGGTGGGACCCAGAGTGTGGGAAGAATCTGGGACCTGGTGTCCTCCGCGTTTTATTGAGATTTGACTCCCATCATCACCAGCCAGCAAGCCAAGAGAAATGAGTCCCTGGCCCAGTGACCAGGTATGGTGGGAGTGCTACTTCTTAAGAGCAGAGCAGGGGGAAGAACCTGTGGTCCTTCAGACATCATTGGATTACAGCTCCCATCATCCCTGACCATTGGCCATGCTGGCTGAGGTTGACAGCAGCTGGAGTACAGAAATATATGGAGAGCAACTGCATCCGCATCTCTGCTCGGGGGCCAATGAAAGCCCTGAGAAGCAGCTCTCCTCTGCTTGGAGAAAGAGGTTTGGGACTGGGCAGGCCTCATTGTGTTCTGGATGTTATGAACAGGAGCACAATGAAACTAGGAGGCGGAAGTAATTTGGGAATGGTGCAACTTGAGCCCAAATTAAACCAATTTTAGGAGCCCCTGTTCTGAATAGAGATGGGAGGGATCTTGCTGTCCTTGCTTGTGACCCATGGAGTGAAACATACAGCCCATATGCCATGTATTCTAAGCTGAACCTAGCTTACAAATTTGTTTTGAGGATAAATATTGGGGTGGAGATGTCCTCAGCTTCGTGAAGGAAATAACAAATAAAAATGTTTACAAGTATATATCCTTTGTTGCCTCAAAATAGGGTTCTTTTTGAGGAAATTCAGGCAATCATTTAACCGCCTCAAGGATAAGGTATATTTTTCAGCCTGTGGGCCACATTCATTTCTGGGCAGCCTTCCAGGGGCCGCATACCTGTGATTGCCTGAGTTGGTGGCAAATGTGGGTGGAAAAAAGGAAGTAAATTTTCCCCTTGTACAGTACACTATTTTATACATACTCACTCACACAACTCTCTCAATTTTCCATTCAGGCAAGCCAGGGGCACTATTAAAATCCAAGGACATGTCCCAGCCAGGAAAAACACCCAAGAAGGATGCAAATATGGGCCCATCAGGGAGTGGGGGTGGCATCAGAAGAGTCCTGAGGGCCAAGTAGAAAGGCTTGGAGGACTGCATTCAGCCCCTGGACTTGACGTTCCCCACATCTTCTTTTTCCCTCTCTTGCAGAATTTACGCCTTGTTTCCCCAGAGACAGACAGTGGATTTGTGGGATCAGAAGCCAGCAGGGTGTCCCCGTTGGCACAAATGCAAAAGCACTATACATCCAAGTTTAGGTATGAACCCTCCCTCCCTTCTTTTCCTATGACCTGTGTTAATTCCCATAATTGTGTCCCTGAGTTGGCAGTGAACAGGAGGAAGTATATAGAAGATACCTGAAGGCAAAAAGTGTGTGAAACCAGGAACTGGGTGGGCATCCAGCAATATTCAGATAAAGGAAAGTGTGGTTGGAAAACCTGAGCATGAAAATGACCAAATTGATTGCAACCTTTGAAGCTGTTGGAAGTTCATTTGTGTTGGGATATTTGACCTCTTGTATCAGCTTTAGTTTAACTTACAGCAGAATCAGATTTCAATTCTAGACTTGCACACTTGGGAGTATGGCCAGCTGAACCCATTGGGGCTTCCTCTTGAGTAGACATGAATAGCATGGGTCAGGATTCTATGGTCTTGCAGGTATCATTGGACTCCTACCATCATCCTTGATCACTATCATGCTGACTGGGGCTAAGTTAGGGTCCAAGGACATTTGGCTCTCCTCCTCTGCGCTATTTTTTTATTAGTAGTATTGCTATTATTTCATTGACTTTTTATCCCATCCTTGCTTAGGAGCCAAGGACAGTTATAGAACATTATAAAAGACCCATGCCTTCACAGTCATTAAAACAGTTAAAATTACATCTCTTAAAAGCCGCTTTGTAGAGGAAGTCCCTCAAAAATAGATAGTGCTGGGAAAGCTGAGCGAGAAGGGCACAGAGATCTGACATGGTATAAAACAACTTTCTGTGTTCCCATTTCTTGTCAAGGTCCCACAGCATGCTGGGAAATTCAACCTCTGTTGATGTAGACTTCCAAGAAGAATCTCTAAGAAAAGCGTCTGTCACATTGGAATCATTGGAGACAGACAGGTCACCCAGGCACACACAATCAGACAATGGGATGCAGAGACAAGGCCTCTCCAAAGGAAGACCTTTCCAGCTTAACTCCCCTACCAGGTGGACCAACAGCATTGCCAGTGAGATGGAGCCAGGCATGGATAGTGGTGAGCTAAAAGGAATTAATTGCTTTGAGCAGGAATGCCAGGTCATGTGCCTTTTCTTATTTGAGGTATTTCCTAACATTCTGCCCCTCAGTACCTTGCTAGCTGCACTACCCAGAACATTCACTCACATAAAGCTCTAGCACATGCACACACATGCAGCCTGGCCAGGCTGTACCACCTTACTGTACCTGGATCCCTGAAACACCTTGCAAAGATCAAACAACACCCCTGAATCATGGACCTTTTACACGGCCTAGTGCTGGGTCAGTTTCAACACGCTGCAACAGGTATTTGTTCTGTGCCATCCTAAGCACATAGGGACGCAGGTGGTGTTGTGATCCAAACCACAGAGCCTAGGGCTTGCCAATCGGAAGGTCGGCGGTTCGAATCCCCGTGAGGGGGTGAGCTCCCGTTGCTTGGTCCCTGCTCCTGCCAACCTAACAGTTCGAACGCACACCAAAAAGTGCAAGTAGATAAATAGGTACTGCTCCAGCAGGAAGGTAAACGGCGTTTCTGTGCGCTGCTCTGGTTCGCCAGAAGCGGCTTGGTCATGCTGGCCACATGACCCAGAAAAACTGTCTGCGGACAAACGCCGGCTCCCTTGGCCAGTAAAACGAGATGAGCGCCGCAACCCCAGAGTCGTTCACGACTGGACTTAACTGTCAGGGGTCCTTTACCTTTCTTTTTCTTTTTTAAAATCCTAAGCACTTTCCTCGCTCCCTGCATCCAGTTGTAGGGAAAGAGAGTTTGTCAAGAGTGGTGAGCACTGGAGACTTTGTGATGCACATGTTGGCTAGTAATCAGCTCTTGGAGTCACAGGGGAAGTGCTTGTACGGGTGAAGGTGCCATTGCATGCACCTGCCTTGCACGCAAAAGATCCAGGTAGGGCTGGGAGAGAGACCCATGTATGAAGTCCTGGAGACCTGCTGCCAATCAGTGTAGGCAATACTTAGCTAGATGGACTAATGATCTGGCTCTATATAACGCAGTTTCCAAAGTGGAAAGATCCATGATTCATGCATTGCTGTGATTCCTGGATTGCAGAGTTGTTGTTGTTTTATTAAGTTATTAAACTTACCGTATTTTTCGTGCTCCGGAGGGCTCCCCGTGCTTCGGGCGACAGGCTGCCGCCCCAAGCCTTGCGCACCCGGCGGGACCTCCTGCCGGGCGCGCAAGGCTTGCAGACTCTCTCGGGGGCTGCAGGCTGCTGCCCGCAAGCCTTGTGAGCCCACGGGTACTCCCACCGGGCTTGCAATGCTTGTGGATAGCTTCCTGAAGCCTGGAGAGCGAGAGGGGTCGGTGCGCACCGATGCCTCTCGCTCTCCAGGCTTCAGCGAAAGCCTGCATTCGCCCCATAGGACGCACACACATTTCCCCTTCATTTTTGGAGGGGAAAAAGTGCGTCCTATAGGGTGAAAAATACGGTACTAGTCGCTTATCCCCCCAAAGTGCCCAGGTGACTTACAGCAGGTGTGCACATGCACATGCACACGCACAACCATAAAGGAAGAAAAGAGAGGAAGGGTCATACAATACATCACTATATCATTTAACATAATATTTATGAGAAAACAAAAACACACCCACCTTATAATTAATAACAGACAATATTAACCATGCATAAATAATAAACAAATAATACTCCCGCCCACTAATTAGCAGATAAGCAACTGTTTTCCCCCTTTTAAACTCCGCTCCCCACCCAGAAGTCTAGAATCAGGCCAGCTGTTGCAAACCAACAGAAGAAGAAGAAGAAGAGTTTGGATTTGATATCCCGCCTTTCACTCCCTTTAAGGAGTCTCAAAGCGGCTAACATTCTCCTTTCCCTTCCTCCCCCGCAACAAACACTCTGTGAGGTGAGTGGGGCTGAGAGACTTCACAGAAGTGTGACTGGCCCAAGGTCACCCAGCAGCTGCAGGTGGAGGAGCGGGGAATCGAACCTGGTTCACCAGATTACAAGTCCGCCGCTCTTAACCACTACACCACACTGGCTCTCCAGTGGGCCCCACATCCTCAACCCAGGGATGGTCCTGCTCCTCTCCTCTGCCTTTGGTTGGCAAAGCAGGAAAAGGTTGGCAAAAGATTTGCCTGCTTTGCAGTTCACCCAGCTACTGCTTATCTTCTGCTGCTCCTGGTGACCCTTGGGGGTCCCTTCTAACCCTATGATTCTATGATGTGTTTCTGGCTCTTTTCTCACCAGCTCACACAGACTCTGAGGCTGATGCCCAGGCAGGACTTGAAACTTACAGTGTGCCTCCTGATGAAGCAAGACATTCTCCTAGCTCCTCTGCCGTTTCGCTGCCCCCAGACCAGACTCATGACTACAGTCTCCTTGACTCCCGCGTGCACCGAGCGTAAGTTTCCTCTTTGGAATGGTGGGGGCCCTGGGTGAGAAACACAATAGATCATAGATGAGGAACCTCAGGCCAAGGTGGCCGAGGCAGTCCCTCAGACCACTTTGTCTGGCCCTCAGAACTCTCCCCAGACCACACCCATCACTGGGTGATGGTGCTTTGTACCTTCCTCAAGTCTTTTGGGCAAACTGGAAGGTGTCCATGAACTCCTACAGTGCTCCTCACTTCCCTTCATGGAGGATGGAGGGGGGATGTTCAAAGGAAAAAAGCCATCTGAATAAAGCTAAAATCAGCATTCATTGCTCTGCCCACTTTTTGCTTCGGGTCCTTGCACATCACTATTATGTGGCCCCTGGAAGATTGCCTGGAAGGGAGTGCAGCCCTCAAGGTGAAAAAGCTTCCCCTCCCCTGATCTGCACTAACTGGCAGCAAACCTCCAGGTTTTTGGGTCAGTCTCTTCCAGCCTTGCCCAGAGATACCAGGGACTGAGCCTTCTGTGTGCAAAGCAGATGTTCCACCACTGAGCTACGGCCCTTTCCTCCAGAGGAGAAGGCATCAATTTTAACCCTTTTTAGGGGAACATTTTCTCCATGCTCTGGCAAGCTTGCATTCAGCTACCAGCCTGGGAGCTTTCCATCATTCTTAAGAGCTAACTCCTGCAGTAAAAACATTCCATCTGCAAGCTGGTTATGCTTTGTACTTACTCTGTAAAAACTGTAAACAGAAGCAGCCTCACTAAGAGTGCAGTTGTTAGGATTTTTCCATAGTGGATGCGCTATCACCAAGCTATGACCCTTCCACTACTGTGTGTACAATTTGGGTTGCTGGACATGTATAGCATGCCTAAAATTAATATCTCTTGTCATGCTAGGTCCTGATTTTAACTGATCCTGGGCTGGGGGTTGTTTTTGTCCCTTTAACAGCCAGGCTATCAGAGCTTTGCAGCATGAAGTCCACCAGCTTCGCCAAGTCCTGGAGAAGACCCTCCAGCAGCCTCATGGTTATCCAAAGCGGCCACCCTCCGCACATACCTCTACACTCCAGATGCCAAGGCAGGACAGGACCCGCCTCCCCAGAAGTGCCAATCCAATAGGGTAAGCAATGGGCAGAGCTTGTTCCAAGTTTGAGGGTAGCCCGGGCAGCCTCTCCTTTCTCCATCACTGTCTCCTGATGGCAGCCAGGGCAGGTTCATGTAAGGATTTTCCCACAATGCCTCTGGCAAAGCATTTCTTCAGAGAATGGTGGGGAGTTAAAATGGCTGCTAGATTCAGCTGCCTTATGCTACTTGAAGGGGCAGGCTGCTGGAGGGGCAGGCGCCAGCAACACACCTTACCTGGACCTAGGGGCCCTGGCACCTGCCTGAAGATGCTGGGTATTGACACCCTACACAGCAACAAGTGGCTTCTCTCTGGTGCCATCTGCTGCCCATGCAATGCCCCAGAAGCCCAGCTTTCTTTCTTGCCTTTATTTACACCAGGCATCAGCTGGAAACCTGCAATATGATTTATTGTTTGTTGAGACTAATGATATCCTATAATTTTTCACATACAAGGTCATTTTTAGTCAAACACTTGGTAAGCTTCTGTTGCAAAAAAAGGGGGTGGTCTTGGAGCCCTGATATGCAGAAGAGAGAGGAGCACTGCAGAGGTATAGACCCCTTACTTGTGCCCACCACTTCTTCCCTTTTAAATTTTCTCTCACAGACACACATACTCTCTAACTCAGATTTGCAGTAGATAAGCAGAAGTTCTCTGCCCTGTGCTTCTTGCTGCTCATGTAAGGAATGGTGCAGTGTGCCTAAAACAATTCACTGTCTTGCAGGTCCAACCACATCCCCACCTCATCTTGCAGCAAAACATCCGGGAAGAGCTCAGCTGACCGTGACAGTCCAGCTCTGTTGATCAAGCCAGAAGATTGGATAAAGAGATCGAACCTGCAAGATGGGATCCAGCTGGATCTCAGTAAGCAACAAAAATGTTTGTGGTGTGCATTAGGTTGGTTTGGTTATGCAAAGAGATGCATTTTATTCAGAGGGTGAATATAGGCATGCCTTTCAGAAGGATGTGCTGTTTGTGCTTCTGTTCCTCATATAAACCTTGACATTTATTTGAGGCAAACATGTTTTCTTTTTCCTGGGCATTTGCGTATCACCAATCATTGTACTGTTAAATTTGGGTGGGTATGTTTGGTTTTTTTTAAAAAAGTGTATGTGATTTTTATTTGTGTTTCTTTACAGTGGTTGCAAATCACTTCAGACTTTTTTAAGGGAAGCAATAAGCCTAACCTAAACCCTTTCCAGCTTTTCATTGTCAGTGACGTCTCATGCACTAGCCCATCAGTGTTGTGCACAAATGGCTTCTGCTCCAAACCAACAGCACTTGATTCTGTATAATGAAGTGACTGCTATTCTATGCGCATATGAGGACTGAGGGTGTCCCCACCTGTGTTGTTTGCAGGCCCTTCAGAGTCAGACTACTCACCACCAAAGCCATGGAAAGGGAAACGGCAAGAAACCTCTGCTTCTAGGAAAGAATCCCCAGAGCAGCCCATCCTCTGGGGGCCCTACACTGGTGAGCAATGGGCACCTGAGCCTGCTCTTATTTACCAAATCAGCTACCCCAGGAAGGACTAGACAGGTAGCAGTGCACTGGGCTAAGAAGGCTGGGTTGAATTTCCATGCTAATAAAAATATGGCCTAAATTTTAGGGAAGGGTATGGGAAGCAAAAGAGGGGAGCAGAACTGCCTTTCCCCCTTTTACATTTGGGGGTGGGGATGTAATTTTCAGGGGAAATTTGCTCTGATTTGTAGCAATAATTTCTCCTCCCCTCCTCTCCAGGTGTGTGGGGGGGGGGGAAGAATGGTGGTCCCCACTGAGAAAGCAACCAAGCAAATTATCATCATCATCATCCTTTCAGTTTATCAGTTGCTTGGCACCAAATGTCTCCAGGCAACCTACAAAATTTAAAAACATAAAGTGTGGCATAAAATCAGAAAAAAAGAGCAACGTGTTACAATAAAAGCTATACAATAATAATTATTATAATAATAATTTATTATTTATACCCTGCCCATCTGGCTGCGTTTCCCCAGCCACTCTGGGTGGCTTCCAACAGAACACCAAAATACAATAACCTATTAAACATTAAAGGGACACGGGTGGCGCTGTGGGTTAAACCACAGAGCCTAGGACTTGCCGATCAGAAGGTCGCTGGTTCGAATCCCCATGACGGGGTGAGCTCCCATTGTTCAGTCCCTGCTCCTGCCAACCTAGCAGTTCGAAAGCACAACAAAGTGCAAGTAGATAAATAGGTACCGCTCCGGTGGGAAGGTAAACGGCGTTTCTGTGTGCTGCTCTGGTTCGCCAGAAGCGGCTTTGTCATGCTGGCCACATGACCCAGAAGCTTTTACGCCGGCTCCCTCGGCCAATAAAGCGAGATGAGCGCTACAACCCCAGAGTCGGCCACGGCTGGACCTAATGGTCAGGGGTCCCTTTACCTTTTCTATTAAACATTAAAAGCTTCCCTAAACAGGACTGCCTTCAGATGTCTTCTAAAAGTTTGGGAGTTATTTTTCTCTTTGACATCTGGTGGGAGGGCGTTCCACGGGGCAGGTGCCACTACCGAGAAGGCCTTCTGCCTGGTTCCCTGTAACTTGGCTTCTCGCAGCGAGGGAACTGCCAAAAGGCCCTTGGCTCTGGACCTCAGTTTCCGGGCACAACGATGGAGGTAGAGACGCTATAACATAAGAAGACCCCTGCTGCATTAAACCAAAGGCCCATTGAGTCCAGCATTCTCTTCCCACAAGGGAAACCAGATGCCTGGGGTGTATGTATCAAGTTTCTTTGTTTTGATTTCTGTAGGAACCCAGTATTCTTTTTCAAGTCCCAAGTTGCAAGAACCAAAGACTCCCAAAAGCTCTGCCCCGTGCCCCTATTGCCAAGAGGTCAAGTCACAGCTTGAAGATGTACCCACAAGAAACCAAGATGCCAGAGGCTACAAAGGTATCATAAGAAGAGCCCTGCTGGAGTTAGTCCAGCATTCCATTCTCACAATAGCCAGCCAGATGCTCCACTGCGAAGCCCACAAGCAATAGCACTCCCCCCATTTGTGATTCCTAGCAACTTGTATTCAGAGGTTTACTAACAGTAGACGTAGAACATAGCCATCATGGTAAGTAGCCACTGCTAGCCTTATTGTCCACAAATGTGTGCAACCCTCTTTCAAAGCCATCCAGGTTGGTTGCTATTGCTGTATCTTGTGGGAGCAAGTAGTTTTAACTCTGTGCTGTGTAAATAGGTACTTTCTTTAGTCTGTCCTGAGTCCTCTAAAATTCAGCTTCATTGGATGTTCATGAGTTGTGGATCTGCTTTCTTCACATCATCTGTCATGTTGCCTCCTTCTCTCCTTTGCTTTAAACTAAAGATGCCCAAACTCTGAAACCTTACCCCATAGGGGAGTTGCTCCATCCCCTTGATTATTTTGCTTGTCTGTGAGGCAGTAATAGGAGTTGTAAACAAATAGAATCTGGAGGGCCACAAGTGCCCCATCTCTGTTTGCACAATCTAGACCACAGAGCAGGGCAGGATTCGCAGTGGCAGCAAAGTGGCTTGCTTATGTGAGCAGTCCACTCTGTTGGAAGAACAAGGAAGTCAGAATCTGTGAGCAGGGTATGTTCTGAATCAGGAGTTCCACACAGCAACTGATAAGAAAAATTAGCCCATAACTTACACCACCAAATGGATCACTGAAGCAAATATGGAACGAATCAGGTGCTAAGGTTGTGTCTCTGCTGGCTCTCCACCTTAAATTTCCTCTTGACTTTTCCCTTTTTACAATTCTGGCGCTTAGCAACAGGTGGAATAGTGCCACAGGAATCATTATCCTTGGTTAAATGTTAACTGGTACCTGGTGAATTTCTGCATTCCTAAATTAAGGACTCGGTCTACATGTCTTTTCTTTTTTTTAAAAAACTTTTTTTTAGGAGATTAAAAATAAATAAATCTGGGTCAGCAGTTTCAGCAGAAACTGAGAACGACTGGTTTGTCCAAGACTTATCTAATGAGCTCTATGCTTGAGGCATAGGCACCAGGTGCCAGGGCCTTGGGTGCTGTAGCACCCACAAAATTCACTCTGAGGGAGCTAGGCACTCACAAATTTTGGTGGTGGACATGCCTTCAACATCAGCACGCCCAGAGGCACTCATGTCCAATGTCATGATTAATTTATAGCTCAATATCTTAGCTGCTTCCACATATTGGTAGTTGTTTTTTTTTAAAAAAAAAAAATCCTCTCCAAGGCTCTGCTTCTGTGTTTTCTTGTTTTTGGATTCGGGGTGGAGGGTCCTTGTGGCAAGATGAATTACTTTGTCTTTAATTTCTAGGCTGTGACTCCTCAAGGGATTCATTTGGACCCTTCTACCAAAGCACTCCGAAGAAGTCAGAAGCACCAAGCCATCTGTGCAAGGATACCAGGAACCCCAGGAGCAAAGTAGTGCATGGTGAGAAAGGGCGATTCTGGTGTGAAAACTGATGCTGTGTTGGCAAACTAGAGCGCAGGTCCTGACGAGGGCAGGAAGGATGGTGAGGGATTTGGAAACAGTTCCCAAGAGGAATGTTTTTGTTTATAAAACTATAAGATGAGGCTGCTAGCTCAAGCCAACAGCTCATCTAGCCTACCATCCTGTTCTCATAGTGGCTGACCATAATCAGGACCTGAACACAACAGCACTTTCCCCACCTACAATTCCCAGCAGCTGGTATGTGTCACCTCTGACAGTGAGATGTGTCACCTCTGACAGTGGAGGTAGAACATAGCCATCATGCCTGGTAGCCATTGATTTGTAAACTGCCGACACATTAGAAATCAAGTAACAACAAAACAATTCAGGCATTGTATAAATGTTATGGTCGTAAAACAGAGAACAAATGGCCAAAGTTGAGACAAATTAATTCTCTAAAAAGTACTTAGTGAAATGGAAATGTTTTGGGAAATGTTTCAAGGGGAAGAGTGTTCCAGAGCTTCTCTGCCACTGAACTTCCATGGACACTAAACAAAATATGAGATACGTGTTGGACACTTGGGGCTTCTCGAGACTGGGATGAGATTTTTGTGTGTGTATTCTGCAACATGTCATTGAATACACACATATGCACACAGAGGGCTGCTGCCCCTGCTCACTCTACTCACCAACCCCTCTGCCCCTGTACTTGGACAACCCTTCCTCCCTTTACACCTGAGCAAACTCCCTTCCTTTACACCACGCCCACCCCCTTGGTATCCCCTTTATAGCTCACTCCTAGTCCCCCTCCTCACAGCTCACCCCAGCTTCAACCCCCTTTCAAAGGAGAGTGTGAGTTGCTCTCTGAAGTGCCTCCCACTTTCCTTTATAGTAAGATATCAATTCCTCCAATTATTGTAAAAACCTGCAGGTTTTTAAAATAAAATATATGTGAGATATACGGTATATTAGAACAGATGAATAAAAGAATAAGTTAAAACAATTTGGAGTATACAGGAAAGGATGAAAATAAATGTAAGGAACCACAGAAAGAGGGGGAAAGGAGTCAAAATTGAAAATGTTAAAACTTGGCAAACATTGTTGTAATGTATATAAATGAAAATTATGAATAATAATAATAAAGTTATCAATTCCTCCCAGTTCTGTCTAAGGAGAATTTTAGATCTTGTTTTCTCATTTGCCCCCAGGGGTGGACCATGGTGCAGGGGACAAAGCAGAGCAAAGTTCTGGACCACAGCAGAACCCCAGCAATCACCATCAATCACAGCAGCCTGGACTCTGGTATCTGGCACTCCCAAGCTCTGCTGCCTCCATCAACTATGTCCCCATGGTTCCCTACCCTCCAGCGCCTATAATGTAAGAACCACTCATTCAGGTCTTTGTTCAGTGAGAATTCTGAGAGATATGACTTTTTCCCTTATTGTGTTGACCCCAAAAATGGTGAGCCTGTGGCCCTACAGATATTGCTGGACTAAAACTTTCCATCAAGCTCCAGATAACATGGACAGTGATCAGGAGTGGTGTTGTAGTCCAGCTTCAGTTGTCTGCCTCTATAAGCTCTCCTACTCTGATGTTGGCTTGTTCCCTGCCACCAATGCCTCCAAAACTCATTTGGGAAGGTACCATTGTTCAGTGAGAGAGCACATACCTTAGTGGCAGAAGTCCCCAGGTTCGGTCCCTAGCACCTCCAGTAAGAAGGATCAGGTAAAAGGATGAAAAAGGCCCTTGCTCTTCCTGAGATTCTGGAGAGCTCCTGGTCAGTTAGTGCAGACCCAGGACTGGGAACCTCAGACTCAGGGTCTACATGTGCCCCTCTAAGCTTCACTGTCTGGTCCGTTGGACTCTCCCAAGGCTACACCGCTCACTTAGCCCTATTGCATAACCCTCCTTGAGTGTTTTTGCCTGGTTGTTTGGTTGGTTTTTTAACTCTGATGATGCCTCTTGCTTACCTGGATGGAGTACAGGGGGGGGGCATGAATGTGTGTAATAGCAGCCCACTCCACTAAAGTAGCATTTATATTTATTGTTCTGCCCACTTTATCCTCTGGCCCTGCCCGTCACTGGCATGTGACCCCCAGAAGGTTGCACAGGTGGGAATGCAGCCCTCTGACTGAAAACCGTCCCCCACCTTGTGTGAGTGTCTGGAGGCGGTTGGAGGATGGATAGCAGCTAACAGATTGAGGTCGAATCCAGACAAGACAGAAGTACAGTGGTACCTCGGGTTACATACGCTTCAGGTTACAGACTCTGCTAACCCAGAAATATTACCTCAGGTTAAGAACTTTGCTTCAGGATGAGAACAAAAATCATGCTCTGGCAGCGCGGCGGCAGCGGGAGACCCCATTAGCTAAAGTGGTGCTTCAGGTTAAGAACAGTTTCAGTTAAGAACAGACATCCAGAACGAATTAAGTACTTAACCCAAGGTACCACTGTACTGTTTTGGGGGGACAGGAGGCGGGCAGGTGTAGAGGACTCCCTGCTCCTGAATGAGGTAACTGTGCCCCTGAAGGACCAGGTGCGCAGCCTGGGAGTCATTTTGGAAACGCAGTTGTCCAAGGAAGCGCAGGTCAATTCTGTGTCCAGAGCAGCTGTTTATCAGCTCCATCTGGTACGCAGGCTGAGACCCTACCTGCGCGCAGACTGTCTCACCAGAGTGGTGCATGCTCTAGTTATTTCTCGCTTAGACTACTGCAATGCACTCTATGTGGGGCTACCTTTGAAGGTGACCCGGAAACTACAACTAATCCAGAATGCGGCAGCTAGACTGATGATTGGGAATGGCCGCCAAGACCATATAACACCTGTCTTGAAAGACCTACACTGGCTCCCAGTACGTTTCCAAGCACAATTCAAAGTGTTGGTGCTGACCTTTAAAGCCCTAAACGGCCTCAGTCAAGCATACCTGAAGGAGCGTCTCTACCTCCATTGTTCTGCCCAGACACTGAGGTCCAGCACCGAGGGCCTTCTGGTGGTTCCCTCACTGCGAGAAGCCAAGTTACAGGGAACCAAGCAGAGGGCCTTCTCGGTAGTGGCACCCGCCCTGTGGAACGCCCTCCCACCAGATGTCAAAAAGAAAAGTAGCTACCAAACTTTTAGAAGACATCTGAAGGCAGCCCTGTTTAGGGAAGCTTTTAATGTTTAATAGGTTATTGTATTTTAGTCTTCTGTTGGAAGCGGCCCAGAGTGGCTGGGGAAATCCAGCCAGATGGGTGGGGTATAAATAATAAATTATTATTATTATTATTTTATTATTATTATTATTATTACCCTTGGGGTAGGCAATACTGAACTAGATGCACAAATGCTTTCATCTAGTGTAAAGGTTTATTCAGACCCTCCCCTTCTTTTTCTCTTCGCCAGCTATTGTTCTCCACTTGCACCTCAGGTCTCCTCCCCTGCTGCTGTCCCTAGCAGGCCCCAGGCCACAGAGCTGAAAACCTCGGCTTCTCGGCACCAAATGCAAGAGGGTTCCTGCTGCTCCATGACTCTGGACTGCGCTGGTCTGCAGGACCTGAACAGGTCTCTGAGCCGCGCCATAGTAGCTGCGAGAGACATGAAGCTCACTACCAAGCGAATCAGCCGGTCTCTGACTTCAGATTTGAACAAAGGGAGGCACCAGCGGAGATCCTGCCTCTTTTAGCAAGAGAGCCAAGTGGATGGACACCTCCTCTACTGGTTTAGCTGGAATTGCAAAAAAAGGGGGGAAATGGGACTCAGTTCCCCCAAAACATAACATGGGGGAGATATTCACATAACATTCTTGGTCTTTTATGTGCCAAAGAGCACCACCATAGAGCCCCTAACTCACTGTGGAGGTGTCCCACTTTTGGGTGCCCGACAGCCTCTTAAGCATTGTGGAGGTGCTCAAGTCTCTAGGCTGTGTGTGGCGCCTGTCTTAATACACACTGGGAGCCTTCAAAGATTGTGGAAAGGGACTGCTGCTGCACTTCCCCTTCACTCCCACCCCCTGAACAAGCAACTTAACGTCGTGTCACGAAAGCCATCTCTGCCCTTATTTTGCGCGTCTTAAAAGGGCAAATTTCCAAGCAGTTTGGGGGAAGATGTAGCATTTTCGCGGACTAGGGGTAACAGTAGTGGTTTCTTTATTTTTCCAATGGACATTGAGGGTAGTGTATCTCTCTTAATGTTGGCAGGGGGCTTGGTGGTGGGTCCTTAGGTCAGCCTTAGATATTCCGGTGCTGGGTGTCCTCTACCTGCCTGTTCCTCTTTTCTCACCTTACCTCAACTGTATTTTGCCTTAAAAATGAAAGTCTTAAAAGCTCCTTTGTGGGTATAGTGGCAGAAGCAGAACATCTTCTGGCACACTGAGGCCATGTGAAGATGGTACTTCTCCCCTCGATTTATTTTCAGGGAATTGAAAGGCCCTATGGGGGGCGGTCAGCAAATGGCTTGTTGTCCAGCAGACAATTCTGGCACCTGCTGCAGAGTTATCCCACTTTAGCACCCTTCATCTCCTAGGAAGATGAAGGTGATATTGGGCATAAGCAGTGGCCAGTGGCTGTTCAGAGCCTTTAAGGCTATGCTCTGCCTCTACTGGTGGAACAACTGTCTCTTTGAATGCCACCTGCTGGGAAATACAAATGGTTCTGCTTTTGGACTTCCCACTGGGACATATATTGGTCATTGGGAAAAGCTAAGCTACATGGGCCATTGGCTTGATCCACCAGGGCTCTTGCGTTTTTATCCTGATCGTCTTGCAGGAAGGTCTACTACCTCCTCCATGCTGTTGCTGAACTGATCTCATTCACTGTAAACATACAGCACTGTATCCAATTTTTGTCATTCTTAAGAGCAGACTCACTGAAACTAATGCACGTAACTTAGGTTCATTAATTCCGGTGGAACTAGTCTGAATACAACCCCTTACAGGGTACTGTCCTACTTACAAGGCTCAATAAGCTGAGAGTAGGACATAAAATTTTTTGGGTGGTCCTCTTAAGGGCCGTGAGTCTATTGCAATACTTACCTCAGGACTCTTCGTGATGCATGAGAGAAAGAGCTCTATTTTGTGAAGGGGTAGCCATGGTGAATTGTTTTCAGAGATATGTGTATATGTGTTTGGGTGTGCGTATTTGTTTTTTTACACGTGTGGTTTCAATTGCTGTTTGGTTTGGTACTATGGAATGGAAACAATGAGCATTTTGTATGTCAACTCTTTTGGTTTTTTGTTTTGGTTTTTTTTGCCTTCAAGAATGTCTTCAAAATATATTTTGCCAGAATACTTTTCTCTCCCTCCCCATTTCCTTGTGCCCATTAGGTTGTTTGTGTGTGCTTTAAGAACTTTGGGCAAGCAGCCACTCCGAGGTCCAACACATTGTAGGCAGTTTGCCAAGACCAAATGCAATCAATAAGCATCGGGGGCAGTAGATATATAACAGTATCAGACACTCTTTGCTGTCATTGCCAGAGCAAAGTTGATCAATATTTAAGACAGAACAGATATCAGTGGTGAGCAACCTTCAGCCTGCAGGCCTGATTAGGCCTGCCCACCCTCCTCATTTTGCCCACAAGGCTGGTTTGCCCAAGAGGCACTTATATTTACAACTAATGTCATATGCAGTATCAGGAGCAGGAGAGATAAAGAGGTGTCAGAGTTGGGAGGGAGTTTGTAGGTAGCCCCCATAAGCTGTCATATCAGGGCTTTGCCAGCACCAATGTTCGGCTGATCACTGGGTCTTGTAGAATATTCCTGTATTACATGCAATAGGATTCCTTCTGGGCACATGATCGCTACCCAGGAATTTGTGATCAGTAGCAGAAACAAGCTTCCTCCCACAAACCAACACATAGTTTTCCCCTAGGCATTCTTTTTCAGCAACCTAAGGCCCACCTGCATGATATATTGAGGCGGTATGAAACTGCATTCAAGCAGTCATGTGTTCCCCCGAAGAATCCTGGAAACTGTGGTTTGTTAACGGTGCTGAGAGTTCTTAGGAAATTCCCTATTCCCCTCTTTGCAAAGAGTCAATCCCTCTTTGCAGGGAATTCTGGGAACTGCAGCTGTGTGGAAAAGCACCTCTCAGCACCCTGAACAAACTACGGGTCCCAGGATTCTTCAGGGGAAGCCACAACTGTTTAAAGTGGTATAATGCTGCAGTCAATGTATAGTGCAGATAGGACCTCACCTTTAAGACAGCAGCCTTTGGGTTCTTGTTATTAGACCATTGGGAGTTAGAAACCCTAGCTGATCTGTTGGGGCTAACCCAGAGATTTCCTAGGAGAGCCTGTTCTACCTTCTGCCAATCACTGAATTAAGCAACCACTTAAACGCAGCTGGGAAGTTGAGGCCACCTTGGCTGTTTTTAGTCCTATCCTCATTGCTGCTAATGTTCCATGCTGCCTGTAGATTATGTGAGTTGAGATGTGAGTGCAGTAATAACAGGAATTGACTCAGTTATGAGTGCCTTAGAAACATTGCAACACAAAAGAAGGGGAAGTGGGCAGCTGATGATGCATGTCTGTGCCATTTGCCCCCTGACACCTTTTTAAAATAAACTTTTTGAATCTATAAATATACCTTTATTTTTTTTAAGAAAAAAATCATAATGACAGATCCTTCTCAACACTCATACTATCTGTAGAAATGTGCTAAAATGTGCATTTATGTTGTAGATAGTTCTCAAAGCACTTTCAGACACAGGGTGTTGGTGTAGGGTGTGTGTGTTTTGCATTGGAGCCATTACCACAAACAAAATCACTGTGAAGCTATGATAGTTGTATCTTTTTCAACATTCCTTTAAAATAAAATAAAAAACAAGCACGTCTCTGGTAATGAATGCAAATGGGTGTTTCTGTTTTTCTTGCTCAATAAATGGTTTTTGTCTGCTGGTGTCTTCATTCATTTTTTAAAAAGGGGAAAGATTTCAAACACACACACTGACTCTGTTTGCACATTAAACCTACAATAAGCCAGAAAGTCTTATTTTGTTATCAAGAACAAATGATGTCCTGTCAGAGTGCTTGTACTTCTTGCTGCCCAATGCAAACAAAACAGACTGTACCAGGTTTTCTTTACATCCAAACCAGGCACTGCGGTTAGTTGCTCCCTTGCAAGCTGTGATTAGCAAGTGAACAACAACATAAAGTTATTTCTTCACATAGCACAATCACACTTTGGAATTCGCTCCCAAAAGAAGTAGAGATGGCCACCAATTTGGATGGCTTCAAAAGGTTACAAACTGCCATATTTTTCACTCTATAAGACGCACCAGACCACAAGATGCACCTAGTTTTTGGAGGAGGAAAACAAGGGAAAAAAATATTCTGAATCTCAGAAGCCAGAACAGCAAGAGGGATTGCTGAGCAGTGAAAGCAGCAATCCCTCTTGCTGTTCTGGTTTCTGGGATAGCTGCGCAGCCTACATTCACTCCATAAGATGCACACACATTTCCCCTTACATTTTAGGAGGGGGAAAGTGAGTCATAGAGCAAAAAATACGGTAATTGAGGGAGAGCAAGGCTAAGATTGGCTATCTATGATGGCTATGCCTTAACTCCACTGTCAGAGGCAGTATGTCTCTGACTACCAGTCGCTGGGGATCACAAGTGAGGAGAGTGCTTTTGCATTCAGAGATGGCTCACTGCCATCTGGTTCACCATGGTAGGCCAAGATGCTGGACTAGATGGGTCTTCAGCTGGATGCAGCAGCTTATGATCTTCACAAGTCATGGCGGCTTCAGGATGGCTACCAATCATAACTTGTTAAGGAGAAGCACAAAGGATCTCCTGGTTATACTATTTACATGCAAGGAGGAATGAAGTACTAGCAACTGGGCGCTGTTTGCTTGCTTTCGATAAAACATGGGAATATTGTTATAGGCAAGCACAGCCTGCACCAGGGCTCTCTTACAAGATAAGAGCAAGGTGTGGTTGGCAAATTTCCCTTGGAAATTCACCTGTTTGGTTGGTCTCCCCCATTCGAAGCATATGCTGCCATTTCAAAATCTTGAAAAAAGTACCAGTAGCATCTTCATGGAGCAACTCATATTTGGACCACAGTTTAAAGATGCAGAACCTTAACTCAAGAGGTGGTGGAGTTTGTCCATAGGCCTGACTCACAGGGCTGACGACATATCCAATGAGACAAAATCTAGAAAACACTCTGCAAAGTGAAATATTTCCTTAAGCATCTCTCTGCCTTTTGTCTCCTGCCCCCTCCCCGCACTCCAAACTAGTTCCCATGTCAAATCAAACCTCTTTTACCTCGCTCGATGGGACAGTAAATCATTTATTGACTCCAAGTGCTTTTTTTAAGTTACAGAAGAACAGCTAAACAGAGATGAGACGTTTGTGCTTCAACAGTTCCAAACACTGAAATTTCAAGAATTAAACAAGTTGCATAACAAGAATTTGCTGTTGTTTTTCTCTTTTGATAAAGTGTGTGTGTGAATATATATATATATATATATATATATGCTTTCGTAGATTTTCACGGGTATAGGAATGCAGGTTTTGGTGTCTTCGGGTGTCTTCCCGTGTAAGAGTCGGGGTGTCTGTGCGACGTTTCGACGAGGTCTCACTCGTCATCTTCAGGCTGGTGCTTTCGGCTTCTTGTTACTGGAACAGAGCAGAGTCTGGTGTTTGAGTTCCTATAAATACTGTTGAGGGGTGTGGTGTATAGCCTCCAACGTTCTGGGCAGAGAGGAAGTTCCTAGATTAGTGTGCCTTTTCTTCTTTTGTTCCTTAATTACTTGAGGGATATCTTGGGTGATTTCATGAGTGATATTCTGAATATCACTGGGTGGGTCATTAATTACTTGAGGGATATCTTGGGTGATTTCATGAGTGATATTCTGAATGTCACTGGGTGGGTCATTAAGTGTAGATTAGTTGCTAAAGCTCTCGTGTCTTGACCTCTTGAGCTTGTGAAGAGTTTTTCTGAGAAGATGGCTGTGCTGCATTTAGTTGTGCTCTGGCTTGGCTTCGTGTATAGGGGCGAGCTATGGTTTTGTGCCTTGTGTCAGCCAGATCTGTGTAGGGATTGCAGGGGGGTGCAGCATCCGGAGGTGACACTATAGTTTGGTTGCTGGATGGAGTCTGTAATATGTCTGTGGAGAGGGTCTGGGTTTGGGTCTGGTGTGGTTGATTGGTGACGGCGTTCTGTGTGCCTCTGGTTCTGGTGTCGGTTTTTGTGGGGAGGGCTAATTTCCAGATGTCTGGCAGGCGGGACGTGTCGTCACGCTTGTTCATGTTGTGAGGGTGTTTCTCTATCTCGATGGCTTCCATGATTATTCTCTTGTGGTGATGTTCCATGTTAAAGAGCAATTTGGAATCTGCAAAATTAATTTCGTGTCCTGTTTCTTTCATGTGTTGGAAAAGAGAGGAAGTTTTTTCTTCTTTTTTGACGGCATTCTTGTGTTCTGCGATACGTGCATTTATTCGTCTGTTTGTTTGTCCAATGTACGTGGCTGGGCAGACTTTGCAGGGTATTTCATAGACCCCTTGGTTTTCCAGCTGGATTTTGTCTTTTGGGTTTCTGAGGATATTGGCTATTTTTTGGTTGGTGCAGAAGGCTGTTTTGATATTGTGTTTATGGAGGATTTTGCTGATTTTGTCTGTAGTGCCCTTGATATAAGGAAGGAGGGCCATGCCATTGTTTTCTTCTGTGTCTTGGTTTTTTGGGGGTGTTTCTTTTTGGATTAGCTTCGTAACCCTGTTTTTCTGGTATCCATTGGCGATTAACACATTTGAGAGATTCTGTAACTCAGTTGTCAAGTGGTCTTTGTCAGCCAGGCGTTTGGTTCTGGAGATGAGAGTCTTGGCTACGGAGTTTATTTGTGCAGGGTGGTGGTGTGATTGTGCATGTAAGTAGCGGTTGGTGTGTGTTTTTTTCCGGTAGATAGTGTGTCCTAGGGAGCCATCAGGTTTTTTGTAGATTAGGACGTCAAGAAAGGGGAGTTGGTTGTTGTCTTCTATTTCCATAGTGAATTGTATTTTGGGGTGTAGGCTGTTGAGATGTGTGAGGAAGCTATCTAGTTTTTCTTTCCCGTGTGGCCAAATTACAAAGGTGTCGTCAACATATCTGAGCCAAAGTTTGGGTTTGTGTTCTGACTTGTCTAAAGCATTGGTTTCAAAGTGTTCCATGTACAGATTTGCGATGACCGGTGAGAGGGGTGATCCCATGGGTGCTCCTTCTATCTGTTTGTATCTTTGTCCATTGTGGATGAAGTACGTGTTGGTTAGGCAGTGGTTGGTCAGGTCCAGGATGTATTTGGGGGGGTTGTATTTGTTTTGAATGGCTGTCAAGGCTTCATTAATGGGCACTTGAGTGAAGAGAGATACAACATCGAAGCTCACAAGTAGGTCATCGGGATGTAGGTATTGTTTCTTTATTGTTTCTATGAACTGGAAGGAGTTAGTAACGTGTGAAGCGATGGATTCTGCATAGGGCTGAAGTTGCTTAGCGAGAAATTTAGCGAGATTTTGTAGAGGTGAGCCTATGGAGCTGACTATTGGTCTGAGTGGTGTTCCTTCTTTGTGTATCTTGGGGAGACCGTAGAGTTTGGGGCATCTGGATGATTTTTCTCTGGGGATGATTCTTAGCTGGATTTCTTCACTGATAGGAGAGGCTTTTATTTTGGATTTGGTGGTTTTTTCCAGATAGGTGGTGGGATCTGTTTTTATAGGTTGGTAGGTAGGGTCTTGGAGTAGATTTGATAGTTTTGCTTGGTAGTCCGATGTGTTCATCACAACAGTGGCGTTGCCTTTGTCTGCTGGGAGAATGATTATGTTGTTGTCTTTCCTCAGGTTGGTGAGTGCTTTCTGTTCTTCTTTGTGTAAATTGCTTCTGGGTGGTTTGCTGGAGCAGAGGATGTTGGTGACTTCAAGTCTGATTTTATTGGCTTCATCTGGGTCGATTTTGGTCAGGCTAGCTTCGACTCCGCATATGATGTTTTCCGTGGGGATGCGTCTCGGGGCGACTGCAAAGTTGAAACCTTTGGAGAGTACTTTGGTTTCAGTTGGGGTGAGGATCCTGTTTGATATGTTATGTACTGTTTGTTTCATGGGTTGTTGTGGAGGGTGGCTGGGCTTCTGGCGTTTTTCTAGTTTGTAGAGTTTGTTGGTGTGTCTGTCTGTCTTATGTGAGGTCTCAGTTTCAGCTCTCCAGACGGCTAGTTGTTTGCATTTGTCCCAGAGTGCAGGGTGGATTTTGTTGCATAGTTTGAGGTGAAGAGTGAGCAGATCTTTGTTGGTTTGGTTTAGTAGGTATCTTTTCTTATGTATTTCGTTTCTGATTAGGGATAGTTCGGTTCGTTTCAGGATCCTTTCGGTAGCTGGGGTTTTAGAGTGGAATTTAAGTTGGAAGCATGTGGGAGTTAAGTTGTTGTCTCGGCAGTTGCGTAGGAACAGGAGATCACATAAGATGGTGGCTCTTCGGATTTCTAGTTTCTCGTAGGTTCTTGTCAGCTGGAAGGTTTCCTCCCCGTAGAGGTGAGATATTTGCTTTCGTAGATTTTCACGGGTATAGGAATGCAGGTTTTGGTGTCTTCGGGTGTCTTCCCGTGTAAGAGTCGGGGTGTCTGTGCGACGTTTCGACGAGGTCTCACTCGTCATCTTCAGGCTGGTGCTTTCGGCTTCTTGTTACTGGAACAGAGCAGAGTCTGGTGTTTGAGTTCCTATAAATACTGTTGAGGGGTGTGGTGTATAGCCTCCAACGTTCTGGGCAGAGAGGAAGTTCCTAGATTAGTGTGCCTTTTCTTCTTTTGTTCCTTAATTACTTGAGGGATATCTTGGGTGATTTCATGAGTGATATTCTGAATATCACTGGGTGGGTCATTAATTACTTGAGGGATATCTTGGGTGATTTCATGAGTGATATTCTGAATGTCACTGGGTGGGTCATTAAGTGTAGATTAGTTGCTAAAGCTCTCGTGTCTTGACCTCTTGAGCTTGTGAAGAGTTTTTCTGAGAAGATGGCTGTGCTGCATTTAGTTGTGCTCTGGCTTGGCTTCGTGTATAGGGGCGAGCTATGGTTTTGTGCCTTGTGTCAGCCAGATCTGTGTAGGGATTGCAGGGGGGTGCAGCATCCGGAGGTGACACTATAGTTTGGTTGCTGGATGGAGTCTGTAATATGTCTGTGGAGAGGGTCTGGGTTTGGGTCTGGTGTGGTTGATTGGTGACGGCGTTCTGTGTGCCTCTGGTTCTGGTGTCGGTTTTTGTGGGGAGGGCTAATTTCCAGATGTCTGGCAGGCGGGACGTGTCGTCACGCTTGTTCATGTTGTGAGGGTGTTTCTCTATCTCGATGGCTTCCATGATTATTCTCTTGTGGTGATGTTCCATGTTAAAGAGCAATTTGGAATCTGCAAAATTAATTTCGTGTCCTGTTTCTTTCATGTGTTGGAAAAGAGAGGAAGTTTTTTCTTCTTTTTTGACGGCATTCTTGTGTTCTGCGATACGTGCATTTATTCGTCTGTTTGTTTGTCCAATGTACGTGGCTGGGCAGACTTTGCAGGGTATTTCATAGACCCCTTGGTTTTCCAGCTGGATTTTGTCTTTTGGGTTTCTGAGGATATTGGCTATTTTTTGGTTGGTGCAGAAGGCTGTTTTGATATTGTGTTTATGGAGGATTTTGCTGATTTTGTCTGTAGTGCCCTTGATATAAGGAAGGAGGGCCATGCCATTGTTTTCTTCTGTGTCTTGGTTTTTTGGGGGTGTTTCTTTTTGGATTAGCTTCGTAACCCTGTTTTTCTGGTATCCATTGGCGATTAACACATTTGAGAGATTCTGTAACTCAGTTGTCAAGTGGTCTTTGTCAGCCAGGCGTTTGGTTCTGGAGATGAGAGTCTTGGCTACGGAGTTTATTTGTGCAGGGTGGTGGTGTGATTGTGCATGTAAGTAGCGGTTGGTGTGTGTTTTTTTCCGGTAGATAGTGTGTCCTAGGGAGCCATCAGGTTTTTTGTAGATTAGGACGTCAAGAAAGGGGAGTTGGTTGTTGTCTTCTATTTCCATAGTGAATTGTATTTTGGGGTGTAGGCTGTTGAGATGTGTGAGGAAGCTATCTAGTTTTTCTTTCCCGTGTGGCCAAATTACAAAGGTGTCGTCAACATATCTGAGCCAACTAAATGCAGCACAGCCATCTTCTCAGAAAAACTCTTCACAAGCTCAAGAGGTCAAGACACGAGAGCTTTAGCAACTAATCTACACTTAATGACCCACCCAGTGACATTCAGAATATCACTCATGAAATCACCCAAGATATCCCTCAAGTAATTAATGACCCACCCAGTGATATTCAGAATATCACTCATGAAATCACCCAAGATATCCCTCAAGTAATTAAGGAACAAAAGAAGAAAAGGCACACTAATCTAGGAACTTCCTCTCTGCCCAGAACGTTGGAGGCTATACACCACACCCCTCAACAGTATTTATAGGAACTCAAACACCAGACTCTGCTCTGTTCCAGTAACAAGAAGCCGAAAGCACCAGCCTGAAGATGACGAGTGAGACCTCGTCGAAACGTCGCACAGACACCCCGACTCTTACACGGGAAGACACCCGAAGACACCAAAACCTGCATATATATATATATATATATATATATATATATATATATATATATATATCTCACACCAAAAACAACAAAAACACATCTAAACAAAAGGGAGAGAAAGAGATACCTTGAAGCGGCTGCAATGCTAAATTTAGAAGGGGAAGGCGGGGGGAATGGGAGGGTGCAAGAAAAGGTTGGAGAGCTGGCAAAACAGTTACTGATGCAAAATGACCACAACCATTGCCCGAAAAACAAATATATTATGGGCAAGGGAGGGGGGAAATGGACCACAAAAATAGTAGCGAACAGAAAGAGTATTTTCTTCTCTCTGTTGGGATATTCTAGGAAGAGACATTAATGCCCTGGGACAGGTGTAAGAGGGACAGCCCAAAACTGCAGGGAAGAAAATACATTTTTTTAAAAAATATCACAGTAAGCGAACACAGCCATTGTGGGAGTCAAATGAGAAGAGGACACACAAGGAAGACTCGGTAAACCACTTTACTTCAAGCTTGTTAGGACGACCACAATACACAATTATTTAATTCATATACATACAGTCTGCAGGGGGAGCAGAAGGACTGGCAAAGGGATCTATAAATGCAGAACAATTGGGGATTTTTGGCGCTTGCCACAGCCAGCAATGTTTCACTACTGGATGATGAGAGATAGAAAGGGGGAAGGAATCCAAAGGGTGCAGGGCAAAATTTGATGACGAGAAATGCCATTGTTGACGGCAGGAGAAACGAAACGCTCCAGCTGAGGTTAAGCTTGAGCTTTAGTCAACATGATGCCCCACAGACTGTGGGGACTACATTTCCCAACAACACAGGAAGACGGATGTTGTAGACTGCATATTGTGGGCTACAGTTCCAATCAGCTCCCCACAACCACTGTGGGCTGATGGTCATTGTAGTCCACACTATCTTCAGTCACTATGTTAAAAAGGATAGTAATGTTGCTCACCCAAATCCCATATTAGCTCAATAGACATAGAAGCACTTAAACTGTGGCTCCTGGTTGATGATGCCATTTCCCAAATCCGTTTTGCTACTTCCAGTTCAATCCTGAAATATGTCATGTGTTTATTTTTTATTTTTGCTCCTAAACAAGCCAGGAAGAAATTGGGTACAATCCAGCCCAGAGCTGAGGAAGCTTTTAAGCCCATTTAAAGCTCAATGGTATATTCTTTGTTGGAGAACAACCACAAGGGAGTGCTGTGGGGCCAGAAATGATGTCTGTGGGAAGCATCTAAGTCCCACACAGAGGAGATCCATTAAAAGGAATGTACCTAGGTTGGTCATGCCACCAGGTTTAATGGGTCTACTCTCCGTACTCTGTGTACTCTGTGTAGGACTAACATTGGATACAGCCTCTAGTTTTCACAGCAAAGCTCCTGGTCACTTTGTCTTTGCCCAGGGCAGTGATCTTTCATCATTCTCTCAAAAATGTATTTCCCCTTCCTGACAGTTTTCAAGCCACTTGAGCTCCCTCAAGTCACACAAATGGGAGGGGATTAAATGATTCACAACAGCTGACACATTCAGCATCATGCAATCTACACCATGCAGTGTACATCTACACCACCCAGCCAATCTGTCATCTGTCACTGAAAAGAGAAAGCTGTATAGTCTTGGAGTCTCCTCCTTCCTTAGTAGGCAAAGCAAGGAAGTGCCAACATTGCTTACTACAGGGGCCGCAGATGTGCTGTTGGATGTAAACTCCCATCAGCCCCAGCCAGCATGGTGATGGGAGTTGTAGTCCAGGAATGTCAATTCAATGCAGCACAATGCAGATTTCTGCTTTGTGGGCAGGACAGTCGGGTTGGAGACAGATAAAAGATGATTAAAAGAGTGGTGCAAAGAAAGTAGGACTCTCTGCCCCACACAGCAATGTGTGAATCTGCCAAGCTAGAAACAAAAGTGGGGTGCACAGGATGTGTAGCTTACATCCCACAAGCAGCAAACTCTCTTTCAAACTGACGTCAGCTTCTCTAGAGCCTGCGTTAAGGAATGCAGATTCCAGGGACTCTAGACATGTGCTTGCAAGAGTACAGGGGGCAAAGCTAGAAGGACAGAGGAAACAAGCTGACTATACTACACAGCGTATCATTTTACATGAGCTGCGGCCACCTCCAGAGAATCACGGGAATTGTGGTTTCAAGACAACTTTGCTCTCAGCAAACTACTGAAAGGAAATTGACTCCCAAACCAGAACAAAGACTATTGAATGAATACACCATTGCTAGCTGTTGCTTTATGCTTTCATAGGCCAGAAAAGTCTGGAGATCCCGATAGATCCTGCCCAACCAGGGCCTGCCTTCTGGAAGCCGGTAAGAGGAAGCATCCCAGAACCAGAAATTCCTGCCTGCTATTCATTGAACCGTGAAATCAGAGACATACTGTGGTCTAGATGTTAAAGCGCTAGAGTTCGTATCCCCAGTCAACCACAATCTTACTGAGTGGTGTTGGGTTTCTCACCATGAGTAAGACAGATCTTCCTCAAAGGGTTGTTGTGGAGATAAAATTGGAGAGACAGCCCTGGGCCCTCAGGTGGAAGAATGTGATAAATAATATTACAGAATTCACAAGCGAACTCTGCCTCGTTAAAGGTATCAGCAAAGTGCTAAAATAAAGCTCCTTCCTAAAGAAGAAGAAAAAAACATTTGCCAACATGTTTCAAACCAATTAAAAACCAGGGGTTGGTCTCCAAATATGCTTGTGTTGAAATAAATCATCATTCCTGGGTGGGACAAAGAAGATCTAATAAGGAAGATTGATCCAGACATGCTGGAATTGCAAACCACAAACACGCCATTTAAAATATTGCTCCAAAAAAGTTGGAAAAGGTCAGGGGTGAAGCAATTTAAAAAAACAACCCAGAAATGCACCAACCACCTACACACTGATAAAACTAAATAAATATGAAAATTGAGAGGACAATCTCAACAACAACAGCAGTAGCAGCAGCAGCAGGGGGGACGAGGGAGGACAAGGAAGGTCAAATGACAGTCATTTCCAAAACGCAAGCAAAAATCCCAATACACAGTGGGGGGAAGAAGAGCATTCCTTTCACAGTTTGCATCTGAAGTTAGGTACAAGATCACATAGCCATAAATAAGTCACAAGCATTCGTCCATCCGGGCAGAAAACTAAAACCAGAACTAAAAGGACATCATCATTAAAAAATAATATTATCAGCATCGTCATCATATAATCGCCATGGATGAAATGATGGAAGTTTAGTTTTTGGTGGTTTATTTTGGAGGACACATATGGAGATAATATCTATATTATAGAATATATTATTTTTCTTATCTTTCTTTTTTCTTTTCTCTGTCTTAGTGACAATGGAATTTCCCCACCCCAAACCCTTCTCTTATTTACCTTCGTTTCAAATGTAGGATGGAAGGGGAAACCAAGACGAATAAGAAGAAGGTGAAATGGAAGCAGTCAACAAATTTAAGTGGGGCAAGGATCACCTCAGAGCTGGAAGGAAATGGGATGCCCCAAATGTCATGTCACTGCTTTTTTGATGATGGTGTCAAGGAGGGAAGGGCAGGAAATGGGGGAGGAGAGAAAGAGGGAAGGATCTGTGTGTTGGTGTGTGTGTGTGTGTGTGTGTCTGTTTAACTGCTAATTTCTTCATCCGTTTTATTCAGTTTCTTCAGAGTGTCCAGCAGTTTCTGTGGGGTGAGGACGTGAGTAGAGCCTGCAAATGGGGGTGGGGTGGGGAGTGGGAGGCAGGGAGAAGAGGAGAGAGATGCATATTAGAACTCCCGCCCTGAAAAAGGCATCAGAAAAGGGGGAGGGGTTGTCATCTATAAGGGCAGGGGCCTTGGTGACCTGCTGTGGGTTTGGGTGGGTGGGGGCGAGGGTGAGGGAGGCGCTATTGCACCCACGTCTGAGCAAATGCATGTGCTAAGGACTGCCTGCCCCACCCCCCAACAAAAACAAATCAGGCAAGTTATTATCAAAAGTTTTTAAGAGGTGCAACATGGTGGAACAGAGGGTCAAAATTGATCACCAACACCCTTAAGTGGCATACTGGTGATGTGGTAAGTTAGAGCAGCAGCCACTGTGTGGGGGAGGATTTGTGAACCCCCTTATCAGGTGGCCCCAATCCATCCCCTTCTACACCAGTTTCTGTTATATACATAGGAAAAGAAGAGAGAAGAATTGCAGACACCGCCCCCCCTCCCTGACACTCAGAACCTCTTACCTGCCACGGGGACAGCGTACCAATTTTTATTTTTTTTTATTTTTTAACCACTGGAAGAAATGCTTGCAAAAATGTTAAGCCTATGGAACTACGATTCCATCTAGTGCAGGAAAAGGCAAGGCGAAAACCGGAAATGAAAGAAAGAAAGAAAAAATATAGAATACCAGATGGAGGCTTTGTAACCCCGTGAGTTAAGTGTGGTGAAGGAATGATGCATATGATATGCTGGAGAGGGCAGCATAAGGCCATTGACGTCGAGGGCGCAGAGATAGATAGCGGAAGCAAGGCAGGAGTGGCTGTGTGGCTCATGAGGCCATGGCATGCAGTGGCAAATGGCAGGCTGTCAGATAAAAGATCGCTTCTTCCTCTCCCGCCTCAGATGGGAGGGAAGAGCCAAATAAGAAAGAAAGAAAGAAAGAAAGAAAGAAAGAAAGAAAGAAAGAAAGAAAGAATTGCCTATACTTGAAAATGTGCATGTATATACATATTGAGATATGGAGAAGGGGGTTGAGAGGAGTCAGGGAGAGTGAGATACAAGGAATATTGCAGGAGCCTTCAGGAGAAAGCCCATGTCACTGAAGACAAAGAAGGAGGGGGGATCCATGATGACCAGGGGCCCCTTGGCGAAGAAAGAGAGCACTCTCCTTCCTGTAGCCCCAGTAAGGTAGTGACGCATCAGTGGGTAGGGGATTTGTGCGCCCCTTAAAAAGGCAAATTTTCCCAGAACTGCCAGTGGACACTGGGAAGGAGCTGCTGCTCTTAAAACTGCGTTGTAAGAGCTGCCACTTCTACAGAACATGGCATCAAGCTTGCTTTTTCCTCTGCTCTCCCACCGCTTATTTTATCAAGTGCCATGGTGTTTTTCAGATTGTCTTAGATGATGATTCTTGTAAGCTGCTCTGGGAGCCTTTGGAGGTATAAAATGCTGTAAATAAATATGTAATTATGGCTACCCTTGACCAGAGTGTGTGTTAGGAAATAAAAACAGCAACAAACAATAAGATTCTAAGGCTTGCTGACAATTGGGACACTCTGTGGGCACAGATGAGGATGAGTCTGTGTGTGTGTGTGTGTGTGTGTGTTTGGTTTGTGTGTGTGTTGCTCTAGCCTTGCATCTCTATGCTCAAAGCATGGCAGCTAGGTCCAGTATAGCACTAAATGTCCATCTGGATTGCACTGGGGTCCTGCTCCCTTAACACCAGTGTCCTATGTGCCAAGAACCCCACCTCTTAAGCAATGCAAAACTCACTAGCTGGCACCTCCACTTAACAAAATAAAAAATGATCCAAAGCAGGAGAAGAGTGATGAGGCTGTACCAAAGACCTTGGGAGGCAATAAGCCAGTCAGGACAAACAAGTGAACATACAGCAACCATACAACCATCATGGCTATTGGGGCAGGAACTTGCAAGCTAAAAAACCAGCAAGCTTTTCAGAGGCGTTCCTTGCTTCTCTGGAGTCACTGACTTTCCCCATCTCCTGTTCCTCTTTGAGGCAGAGCAGGAAATGCAACTTCCTTCCCACCAGCTCAGGAAGCAGGAGCACCAAAGGACAGGCAAGCTAATTTGGCGCCGTAGGCAGAAAAAGCCCCACAGGGCCTCTCCCTGAGAGTAAAACAAAAGCAGGACTCTTTCATTCTATCTAGACCATGCAATATATTCCCCCATAACGGGGTGGGGGTGGGTGAGAGGGGCTCCCAAGGGGCAGCTGACCCAGCCCTCACCACACCCCCTGTAACAGTGACAGCTAGGCAGGCGTTTTGGCTGATGAGAGCAGGCAGAGAGAATGCACTGTACTAACAGCAAATGCCCAGCAGTATTTTCATGAATGTATCAACTGCTCTGGGAGACTGTCACTGGAACTTTGGCAGGAACAGTGTTGAAAGCCAGGTGATGGGAAACCTGTGGCCCTACCGACATTGACTCCAACTCCTATAGTTCCAGACCACCATGGCCAAATAGTCAGGGATGATTAGAGTTGACAGGTTTCACCACCTCTGCTGTAAGCTTATTAACACCTTTTTAAAAGCCAAATAATTATTGGCAGGTGCAACGCTACGATTTACCAAAATGGACTCTGAGCAAAAGTTAAACAAGTTTCAAACCTGTTTAAATCTGAAGTGGCAAATGGACACTTCCCAAGTCTAAATGCAGCCCCTTTTCATTTTCATTTTTTTTTAAAAAATGGGAGTGTTGACATTTCCTTTGGAAATAGATCACCGTTGGTGGGAGGAATGGGCAAGTTCTGAATAAGAGATGGTGTAGGATTTGATGGAAGCAACGCTGGGCACATTTTCAAAACCGTTGTTTTAAAGACAGAAAAAAAACCGCAAGCATTTTCTCATTTAAAGAACCAAAAAATGGACAAAGAAAGAAGGAAAGGAGGGGGGAAGAGAGAGAGAGATAGAGATAGGAAAGAGAGAGAGAGAGTGATGTAATAATCAAAGAAGCCCTTCCGAGCGAGGGAAGAGTTTCTTTTTCTATAGTAAGCTGCTTTTACTTTTTATTGTTTTCTTTGGCTCTCATTCCATTGTTGGAGCCTGTTCCTCAAAAGATACCCTAGTGGAATCTCTGAAGTCGGGATGCCTCAGATCCATGAGAAATTTGGTGGGAGTAAGAATGTGAGTAGAACCTGCGGGAGAACAGAGTGTGGGCTGACTCCTTGCACAGAGAAAAACAAAAAAACAATTCAAAAGGGCACATGCTGAAAAAAGATTTTTCTTTTCCTTTAAAAAGGCCTTTAACATTACTTCATTATCAGCAGAAAGTATCAGTACAAAGAAGCAGAGTGAACATGTGCGAAAGAAGCAAATGTGGAAATGACAGACACACATACGAACAGAGAGACGAAGGCAGATGGACAGTCGAGGAAAGCATCATCAAGGCATGCAGTGGAGTGGAGTTGATGGATCTGGGTTTTGGCAGTCACCACTAGGCCTCCAGGAACTGCTGTATGCAGCAGAAATGTGTTTGGGGTTCAAGTTAGGAATGGGCAAATCCATCAATTTTGGTTTCTCCTAGTTTCTCGTTGTTCGAATCTTAAGTTCAGTTATCCACATTCATTTGTAATTATTATTATTTTCCATATAAAAATATGTTTATCTCATGTATACAAATTCAGATTTAGGTGTGAATGTTCCTCAACGCGCACAAGTCTGTATGCAATTGTGTCCTAGAATGCACATTTTCACTAAGCAATTCCCTATGTAACCCATGCACAATTTACCCTAGTAGTGTATGCATTTTTGCAGACAGCACTTGGGCTCTCCTTCAGTGAAGGTTTTTAAAACAGAGGTTGGATGGGAATCTGTCAGGGATTCTTTAGCTGTGACTCTTGCATTGCAGGGCATTGCACTAGATGACTCAACTCTACAGTTCTATGATTGTATGAAGTTCAATCCTGTAGGGCAGTGTTCCCCAACCTTGGGCCTCCAGCTGTTTTTGGACTACAATTTCCATCATCCTTGGCCACTGGTCTTGCTAGCGAGGGTTGATGGGAGTTGTAGTCCAAAAACAGCTGGAGGCCCAAGGTTGGGGAACACTGCTGTAGGGAATTCTCTCATGCACTCTCATGCTGCAGAAATAAGGATTGACCTCCCTGCACATTCGCTGATGTGCAGGCAGTTCAGTCCTGCATGGTCACAATCTTCCTCCATCCCCATGAGCCAACCTTGACAGAAGGCTCAGACTACCCCCTATCAGTTACCTGGCTTCATTGTGAGGTTGGATGACTGACTGCTAGGTGACCTGGCCCACCGGACCAAAAAGGTTTACAAACCCACCCCCACCCCCGGTTAGATGTCTCAAAATAATTCAGCTGAATGAGGGATGAGAAAATTCAGTTTGCATTTGAAAACTGGACTACTGAATTCACAGCTGCCAAAGCAATATATGAACCAGCCATCCTTCAAACTTGGACTACTGCAATGCACTCTACATGGGGCTACCTTTGAAGGTAAACTACAACTAATCCAGAATGTGGCAGCTAGACTGGTGACTGGGAGTGGCCGTCGAGACCACATAACACCAGTCTTGAAAGACCTACATTGGTTCCAAGTATGTTTCCGAGCACAATTCAAAGTGTTGGTGCTGACTTTTAAATCCCTAAACGGCCTCGGTCCAGTATACCTGAAGGAGCGTCTCCACCCCCATTGTTCTGCCCTGAAGTTGCCATGGGTTGAACTTTAAACCTTCTGAATGCAAAGCAGGTGCTCTGTGCTCCTCTTACTGTGTGTTTGTTGTTTCTAAAAACCAAGGGCTGCATACCCAACACGCATATAAAGTGCATGGCTGACCCCAAAGAATCCTAGGAAGTGAAGTTTAAGTGTTCTGGGAATAATAGTTTATGCCATGGATATAAGAGCTGCTGCTTTTATTTATACTGCTTTCAGTTTTGTTCTTTGTTTTCATCACTTGTGAGCCCCTTAATTGCCCTTGAGGCCAAAAGGCAATCATGGAAATGTTGGTCTGAATAAATGAATAGGTCTAGTTAACTAAGAGGCGGCATGGAGATTGATGCCTGACACCCAGGAAGAGCATGAGATGGTGCCTGGTTCCTTGATGAACATTTAAAACACACACACACACACACACACACACACACACACCTATCACAATCCTAGATCAGACAAAGTGTGCATCGTTCAACATTAAAAGCTACATTTAACAGTTACCTGACATGTCACATGTACATACATACAAACATACATACATATACAGGCACAGAACAGTGAAGCCACATGGCAAACCAAGATATGAGAGTAGAGAAAGAGGAAAATAGTTATAAAGGAGGCTCACTTCAAAGAAGGGAAAAAATCCAGTGAGCAGGTGGGGGCAAGGGATGCAGAGCTGTAGTGCTCCAGACATTTCTAGAATCTGGCTCTCATCAGAGGTGCATCCAGCACAGCCAATAGTCACGAATGATGGGAGTTTGAGTCCAGCAACATCTGGGGGGGCCACAAGCTCCCCATGCCAGATTTAAACCCACACCTGTCCCCAGTCGTACATAATATGAGACTGCAGGGTCCAATCACTCAATTGAAAGGAGTATTCAGATGATGGGAAATGAACCCTCCAGCCAGCACTCCCAATGGTCAGGGATGCAGCAGTTGCCATCCAGCAACATCTGGAGGGCCACATATTGCACACCCTAGCTCTAAGCAGCAGCATTCCCTACTGCATGCAACGGAAGGAAGAGGCATTCCCTCAGATTGGAGAACCTGTAGCAATCCAGATGCTGGGCTGCAATATTCAATATGCCAGAATGATTAAAGTTGCCATCCAGCAACATCTGGAGGGGCACAAGTCACACCATCCCTGGGATAGGCAGCTGTTGGGATGGAAAATGAGAGGCCTGGGGGTTAAGGTTGATCCAGAAAGCCTCTGTATTGGAAGGGCCAGCCCTAGACAAATTGGTTCCTCCTAGACCCGAAAACTCAGGGTGTCTATAGTAACCAAGGTTACTTGTTATTTTATTTTTAAGATACATTTTAAAGATACGGTTGGCTTTCTCCTCTTTTGTCTCAGTGTTGCCATTGTAGAACCTAGCAGGAAAGTGGGCAGGGAAAAGCAGAATGAATTGGCACTACCAGTAATTGGGCTCCAGCTCTTACCGTGGGCCTCTCTACCTTCTGCCCCACCAGTCCCAATGGGGTTTATCATTCACGTCCCCCTTGCAGGGAATAGATGCTCTGCCAGGGAACTGGAGAACCTTCCACCAGCATTGGATCCCCAACTTCCACAGGTAAGCCGCTAGGGGGGAAGCGGGGGAGGTGGAGCCAGATACTTGATAAGCAATTCAAACAGGCCCCATTTGAACAAGAACCATACTTGACTAGCTCCTGCCCACAATCAGTCACACAGTTTGGGATCCCTTGCCACAGCAGAGTTGCCTGTGCAGGGACTCAATTATGGCTGCATTCACACCATACATTTAATGCACTTGTGTTGCCCTGTCTCAAACAGTAGTGGCTTCCCCCAAAGTGTCCTAGGAGCTGTATTGTGCTAAGGGTGCTAAGAGTTATTTGGAAAAAAACCCATTTCCCTCCAAGACCTACAGTTCCCAGAGTTCACCGATTGTTAAACTGCCCTGGGAATTGTAGCTCCATGAGCAGAATAGGGGCCTCCTAACAACTAAACAACAACAACAACAAACAAACAACTCTCAGGGCCCTTAGCAAAATATACTTCTCAGACTTACAGACTCAATGTTAAGACCGCGTTCATGGAAGACAATCTTACTCGGCTACGAGTGATTGCCAAAGAAGAAGATGACAAAAACACTTCTCAGAATTCTCTGGGGGAAGCCATGACTGTTTAAAGTGGCATTGTTCTGCTTTAAATGTTAAGGTTGCCTACATAAAAAAATAACAATGCTTTAGTTGGAACTGTAGGAGTTAGGGATGTGAAATAGAGATCTGGCTAGATCAACCATCGTTCAATGGGATCTCGCTAGAACAGGCCACCTGGAGACTGGATTTTGCCACAGGTGGGAGCAGATAGGGAAGGGATAAGGAGGAAGAGACAGACAGGTAAACAGACACAGAGAGACAGAGAAAGAAGAGGACAGAGAAGCTCATGATGGAGTGAAGAAAAGGGAGGTGGGGCCAAGCATGACTCTGCCAAAAGGACTCACCTATTAGCACCTCCCACTTCCCACTGGCTTGAGTCACCTCATAAGCGCAGCGCATCTCATTCAGGCCCACACCCCCCAGGATGAAAATGATGAGGCGGGGGCCACTCCTGTACTCCCCAGGAGCCTTGTTCTTGTGCCAGTGTCCATAGCGGGCACTGAATGCAGGAGAGAAAAGAAGGACAAACAAGGGGAGGCAAAAATACATCATGCAGAAGTTCAACAATTTTAAAATACATGGAATTGTGTTAACATGAACTAAATGATCCCGCCTAGGATTGCACATCACACAAGCTTGTGAGTAGTCAGAAGTGACAGGTCACACATATTGTCCTGTTGCAAGCCTTACAAACAACCCCCACAAGTGCATCTGCTCTATACATTGACATCACTCCAAGGTAAAAAAAAAAAGGTAAAGGACCCTTGTATGGTTAAGTCCAGTCAAAGGTAACTATGGGGTGCGGTGCTCCTCTCCGCTTTCAGGCCGAGGGAGCCGGCGTTTGTCCACAGACAGCTTTCTGGGTCATGACTAAACCACTTCTGGTGCAATGGGACCATTTACCTTTGCACCGTAGTGGTACCTATTTATCTACTTGCACTGGTGTGCTTTTGAACTGCTAGGCTGGCAGAAGCTGGGACCGAGCAACAGGAGCTTGCCCCGTTGTGTGGATTCGAACTGCTAACCCTCCAATCGGCAAACCCAAGAGGCTCAGTCATTTAGACCACAGCACCATCACTACTATTCCACTTTAAACAGTAGTGGTTCCTCCCATATCTAGTATTATGAAAAACAGGGAAACACCTCTCCCTATCCACTTTCTCCACACCACACATAGTTTCTATACACCTCTATCATGTCTCTTCTTACTTGTCTTTTTTCTAAACTAAAAAGCCCCAAACGCTGCAACCTTTCCTCATAGGGCAGTTGGTTTGTCCTCCTGTGAGCTTTTTGCAGCTCTGCAAATGTCCTTTTTGAGGTGAGGCAACCAGAACTGTACACAGTATCCCATGGGTGGCCTTACCATCAGTGGGTAAAACAGCACTAAGACACGGGCAGCTTTTATTTGCAAGCCCTATTCCCAACATGGGATTCAAATTCTTCCACGCTTCCATTCCTTTAATAATGTGATTGCTTTTTATGCTGTGCTTTCATGACAAGGCAGCGCAAACCAGATTGGAGGGGTGTTAGAACAGAAGATAAAAGGAGGAAGGTGCAACCCAAGGAATGCCTTTGTGGCTGTTGCTGGCCTGGGAGCGAGGTGTGAAGCCTTCTTCCTACCTGACCGCTGTAGTGCTGAAGGAAGCAGAGGATCGGGTGGAGATGTAAGGGTAGTGTTTGGTGTCCAGTTTGTCCTCAATGGCATCCTAAAAAGAGAAGATCAGCAGTTTTGGAAGAGCTTTTGTATGTGCATCCTAGTGAGCTAGCTCTAAGGTAAAGGGAACCCTGACCATTAGGTCCAGTCGTGACTGACTCTGGGGTTGCGGTGCTCATCTCGCTTTATTGGCTGAGGGAGCCAGCGTACAGCTTCCAGGTCATGTGGCCAGCATGACTAAGCTGCTTCTGGCAAACCAGAGCAGTGCATGGAAACGCCGTTTACCTTTCTGCCGGAGTGGTACCTATTCATCTACTTGAACTTTGACTTTTGAACTGCTAGGTTGACAGGAGCAGGGACCCAGCAACGGGAGCTCACCCTGTCGCAGGGATTCGAACCGGCGACCTTCTGATCAGCAAGTCCTAGGCTCTGTGGTTTAACCCACAGCACCACCCGCATCCCTGCTAGCTCTAAGGATGAGCAAATCCGTCAACTCTGGATTCTCATTTCTCATTTTCAGTTCTGCACATTTCCACATCAGTTTGAAGTTTTCTTTTAGCCTACATCTGCATTTTAGTGTAAATTTCTCCTAATATACACATTTTCTCCTTAGAGCCACATTTTTCTATGTCATTTTTCCTAAGCAAAGCAATTTGCCCCCATGGCTTCAATGCACATCTCATGTTCATTAGGAGCTGTGCATTTAGGATTGGGGGTCCAATTTTATGGAACTGTTTAGACAGGCCTTCACAATATGAATTTTCTCTTTCTAACCAACCAATATTTGAAGATGCTTTACTGGTGTTTCTAACTCTGCAGATGCTTTTTGTAGATGCCTCAGGGCTGGCCCAATACATGTTGGTGCTTGAGGTGAATCATAACACGGTGCCCCACCCAGTGGTGGACCTACATTTTTTGGGCTCTGAAGCTTGAACTGTTATGGGGCCCCCTTTGCAACTAGCAACGAGGTCTAGGTAGCCACTGTTATCTTCTTCAAGAGGGTTGTTCCATAACATATCACCACACCTTTATAACATCTGTGCTACTGACTCTCAAACCTAGGGATTGTTGAAATATATACAACAACAAAAATAATCAATTTGAGTTGTGCGACTCAGTTTGGGTCTACTAGACCCAAAAATTCTAAGCAATGTGGACTAAAGTCACTTCTTGGGAGCCCCTGGGATCAGGAGCTCTGAAACTTAAGCTTTACTAGTTTCATAGTAGACCCATCCCCAGCTCCACCACCCCCAGGAAAGAAGAAGTGAGTGAAGATCTACATGAGGAACAATGGGAGTAATCAAATCAACCATACCCAGCAGTTAAAGAGGGAATCAAAGGCTGTCATGAGGGGAAATCACACCAGTTGGGTGTAGACCCCAGAAGATCCCAGAAGGCAGCCCCCACCATTTCCTTTTGGGTGGGGCAAGAAGACCAGCAATGCCTCCTATTTGCCAAGAGGCCACTATAGAGGCAGCAGATCCAGCCTCCAAGGAGCACGCCACAGCCATGGCTCCTACCAAGGTGATAGCAGCAGGAGGTGATGTATATTTGGAGACTGTTGATTTGGCCACCAGAGGCAGTTGTCTCTCCTTTCCTTACAGTGGGCCGGCCCTTGGATGCCTCTCATTCTTTTAAGCCTTAATACATTTTTTAAAACAATACAGATTATAAATATGCAAATAGAAAACCAAAGAGGAACACAGCCAGGGAGCTGTTGCTAATGGTACTCTCCCCCAAAGATGCCTTCATCAAGTGCTTGACCCTATCAACTGTCAGCATCAGCCCTATGATCACCGCCAAATCCAGGGAGATCCAGGCTGCTCATGTCCATCACATACCCACCTGCAAACTTCATAGGAACAGCCAGTCTGGTCACAGGCAGAGTAACAAATGTAAATCTTACTTTAGGACAGCTAGTTTCTGCTCCTCCCCTCCATCCAGGCAAGCAAGAGGTGTTATCACAGCTCAAACACACATTCCAGCCAGACAACAACTCTCAGGGAGGATGCGAAGCAGAGAGTGTGGCTAGACTGGAGATGTGGCCTAAAGAGAATCTCAGGGGCCAGACAGATAGGCCCGTAGGACCACATTTGACCCCTGGGCCTCAAGGTCCCCCTCCTCTAGTTTAAATCTTTACCTCCATAATATCCTTTACCACTGGGGTCCATCGAGACAGCTGGTAGGTCTGCTCGCTGATTCGCTCCTTCCGCTCAGGCTTGCTTCTGCGGCGTAAGGTAGACTGAGAAGAGGGAAATAGGCAATTGCAAACATGGAGGGAGTGTGAACAAAAAAGGCAGACACATCACACAACCGGCTTTCTTTTTTTGTGCTTTAGTTTAGGGCAACGCCTGTGCCTTGCAAATGGGCCACTAACAAGTTAAGCTCCTTTATGGTGCTGATGAAAGATGCAGGACCAGATAAGGGATTTATCTCAATCACATCAGTGTCTGGTGGACAAAGTGAGGATAGCTGCTGGCACCCTTCCCCACAAAAAGAGAAAATATCATACTTTTATACCCCTTTAACTTGCATGGCTTACTTCCACAGAATTTTGCGAACTACAGTCTAGAAAGACTCCCAAAGATTGTAGTGGCTATCCCTAGCTCTTCCACACACTGAAATATATTTCCCATGATTCCCTGGGAAGATGGAAAAATTGTTGAATTAGTCCAAGGCTGTTGACAGACACAACAATCTTTGAATAATGGAATGGAAAAGTCAGAAGAATTTACTTTTCCCATAGGTCAATGCCCCTTCATAGAGAATAAAGGCACCACCCCTAATCTACTGTGTGTCAGTGGATGTCCTGGGATTCAGAAAAGGTTTAAGTTAGGTATATTAGCTTTATTAAATTTACTTGAAGCCTTGTACTCGGTGTTGTCCAGAAATTGCAAGAAACCCCCCCAAACCTGTGCAGTTTAGAGCAGTGTTTCCCAACCGGTGTTCCGCGGCACACTACTGTGCCGTGAAACATTGGCTGGTGTGCCGTGGGAGGGAGGCGGGCGAGTCGGGCAGTGAGAGGCGGCGGCGGCGAGGATCCGCGTCGAGCCGGGGGCGGCTCCGCGGTGGTGGTGCCGAGCGGCGGGGCAGCGCATGCAAAAGGGAGGAGCGCGAGACAGTGGAGGAGGAGGAGGCCGGCATGTCCGGGCAGCAGCAGCAACAACAGCAGCAGCAACTCCCGGCGACGGCTCCTCAAGCCCCGCCGCCGCTCCCTCCTCCGCCCGCTATCGCCGCCACCACCACAACAGCCTCCGCCGCCTCAGTTGCCGCCGTCCCTCAGTCCCTCGCTCTGCTGCCTCCTCCCACCCCCAAAGCTTGGAGGTTCCCCGGCAAGGGGGAGGGAAAAAACTTTCACTTTTGTGCGTCCCTCCCGGCGTGACGCTGCGCGCTGACGTCACGGGGCTGTAATGGTGGTGTGCCGCGAGATTTTTTTCCTTAAACAGGTGTGCCGTTGCCCAAAAAAGGTTGGGAAACACTGGTTTAGAGTAGCTCAGTCCACCATTTTGTTCCAAAATAGTGTCCAGCTGTATCCAAACACAGACAAAAATCTGCTTTTTGATCTCAGGAACCATCATGCAAAATCTGCTTATGACAACATAAAGAGGTATCCAAATGCATACAGAGCAGCCAGACAAACAACTTCCCAAAAGATCTAGTGGTACAGTGGTACCTTGGGTTAAGTACTTAATTTGTTCTGGAGGTCCGTTCTTAACCTGAAACTGTTCTTAACCTGAAGCACCACTTTAGCTAATGGGGCCTGCGCTGCTGGAGCATGATTTCTGTTCTCATCCTGAATCAAAGTTCTTAACCCGAGGTAATATTTCTGGGCTAGCGGAGTCTGTAACCTGAAGCGTATGTAACCTGAAGCGTATGTAACCTGAGGTACCACTGTAGATGTATTGTTATTATTTATATACCAGCCTTCATCACAAGATCTCAGGGTGGTTGACATGATAAAAATACAAGGCAAAAGCACAAAGAAATAGTTTAAATAAAAAGAACAGAATAATACCCCCTACACACACACACACACACACACACACACACACACAAACTCATTAAAAAGGCTGTAAATGTTAATCAAACAAACACCTGGTTGAAGAGGACCATTTTTGCCCGGCACCTGAAGGCAGCAGAAGAACCTCCCTGGGGGAGAATTCCATGAACAGGTGGCTACTATACAGAGGAGACCTGCTCTCTTGTTGCCACTCTCAGGGCCTCCTTCGAAGGTGGCACACAGAGAAGGGCCTCAGGATGTTGGTGACTGAGTCTGTGTTCCAGCTTTGCATGCTGAGCTACAGCCCTTCTCCTTCAGCAACTGGGAAAGGCATCTCCGAGCCATTGCTAAAAAATCTTCAAGACCAGGTAAAAACTTACATCTGTGATGATGGGTACTCCAAGGTGGGCCATATTGGTGATGATCTCACTGTCCTCAGGTGGAATCTGAGCATGCTGAATCAGCTTGTTGAGATTTTCCTCAGTGATGCCTGGGAGGAGGGGGAAACATAAAAAGTGAGGCTATTTCCGCCCCCCCCAAAAAAAGATAAATAATTTTACATGTTGCTCAAGCACCCCTTTCGCCAGGTTTTCCAAACTTCTGAGTTTATTGACCCCATGGATGGACTTACGAAGTTGTCATTGACCCCAAACCAAATTTTTAAGAACATGAATGAAATAAAGTCAAGAAATACCAGCATATAATCAACATTTATCAATCATCAATCACCATGACTTGAAATCATAAAACAAAAGAAAAATAAGGAAGTAGAAAAAAGTATAAAGAGGTAAAGGGACCTTTGAACGTTAGGTCCAGTGGCGGACAACTCTGGGGTTGCGGTGCTCATCTTGCTTTATTGGCCAAGGGAGCCAGCGTACAGCTTCTGGGTCATGTGGCCAGCATGACTAAGCCGCTTCTAGCGAACCAGAACAGCGCACAGAAACGCCATTTACCTTCCCGCCAGAGCAGTACCTATTTATCTACTTGAACTTTGGCATGCTTTCAAACTGCTAGGTTGGCAGGGGCAGGGACTGAGCAACAGGAGCTCACCCCATCGTGGGGATTCGAACCGCCGACCTTCTGATCGGCGAGCTCTAGGCTTTGTGGTTAAGACCACAACGCCACCTGCGTTCCAGAAAAAAGTATACTTGCATGCAAATCTGTGTGGTATATTGTGGAATCATCTTAATCAATACAGAGGTTCCTCATTAACCAGAGGACACATGGTTCCACACATGCCTAGGCCTTTTATTTTTCAGGCTCATAGTTCCCAATTAAACTTTTTGCACTGCACCTTATGAGATTCTTTTTTACATCCCTGGGAGTTTAACAACCCCTTCCTGACCACAAAGTCTTTATTCAGCCTCTGCACTGCCCCATTGACCTCTGGGGGTGAGGTGGGGATCAAAGCCAACCACTTTGAAAGCAGCTACATCACCTACCATTCTTCAGGAAGATATAGAGCAGGATGATACGGATCTTGTCATAAGTGCTGACATTTGCATCAAGCAGGATGGGGACAATAGCCCTCATTGGGTCCTTTATTTTCTCCCCCTCTGCATCAGTTCCCATGGCCAGGTCCTGAAGAAGAAATATATAGCATCCATCAGTCTCTGCCCACTTTGGATCTACAAGGTAGATTGTCCTCTGCTGCCTGATGTCCATGTCAAATCCAGGGAGGGAAAATGCTGGAGCAGCACAACTTTACTCTTAATATAATCACACTGAGATCCTGAATTTAGGGAAAAGTAAGACGCTGCATTTATTACATGTTTGATGGGAAAGCTCCTATTTCTATCTAAGATGGAGATGCCTCGAGCCATGCTTGATCTTGCTGAATCCTCATGGAGTGGGAGGAAGTAGGAAATGAGGTCAGCAACCCCAAGAGTATCAGTCTAGCACCTTTTTTCCAAAGAGGGCCAGAAGTGAACATGTGTAAGGGTTGACCAAATTTGTTGAGCTTTTTTTGGATTTAACTCCAAAGTTGTTGCGCTCTTTTTATATATATATATATATATATATATATATATATATATATATATATATATTTGCTTTCGTAGATTTTCATGGGTACAGGAATGCAGGTTTTGGTGTCTTCGGGTGTCTTCCCGTGTAAGAGTCGGGGTGTCTGTGCGACGTTTCGACGAGGTCTCACTCGTCATCTTCAGGCTGGTGCTTTCGGCTTCTTGTTACTGGAACAGAGCAGAGTCTGGTGTTTGAGTTCCTATAAATACTGTTGAGGGGTGTGGTGTATAGCCTCCAACGTTCTGGGCAAAGAGGAAGTTCCTAGATTAGTGTGCCTTTTCTTCTTTTGTTCCTTAATTACTTGAGGGATATCTTGGGTGATTTCATGAGTGATATTCAGAATATCACTGGGTGGGTCATTAAGTGTAGATTAGTTGCTAAAACTTTCGTGTCTTGACCTCTTGAGCTTGTGAAGAGTTTTTCTGAGAAGATGGCTGTGCTGCATTTAGTTGTGCTCTGGCTTGGCTTCGTGTATAGGGGCGAGCTATGGTTTTGTGCCTTGTGCCAGCCAGATCTGTGTAGGGATTGCAGGGGGGTGCAGCATCCGGAGGTGCCACTATAGTTTGGCTACTGGATGGAGTCTGTAATATGTCTGTGGAGAGGGTCTGGGTTTGGGTCTGGTGTGGTTGATTGGTGACGGCGTTCTGTGTGCCTCTGGTTCTGGTGTCGGTTTTTGTGGGGAGGGCTAATTTCCAGATGTCTGGCAGGCGGGACGTGTCGTCACGCTTGTTCATGCTGTGAGGGTGTTTCTCTATCTCGATGGCTTCCATGATTATTCTCTTGTGGTGATGTTCCATGTTAAAGAGCAATTTGGAATCTGCAAAATTAATTTCATGTCCTGTTTCTTTCATGTGTTGGAAAAGAGAGGAAGTTTTTTCTTCTTTTTTGACGGCATTCTTGTGTTCTGCGATACGTGCATTTATTCGTCTGTTTGTTTGTCCAATGTACGTGGCTGGGCAGACTTTGCAGGGTATTTCATAGACCCCTTGGTTTTCCAGCTGGATTTTGTCTTTTGGGTTTCTGAGGATATTGGCTATTTTTTGGTTGGTGCAGAAGGCTGTTTTGATATTGTGTTTATGGAGGATTTTGCTGATTTTGTCTGTAGTGCCCTTGATTTAATGACCCACCCAGTGATATTCTGAATATCACTCATGAAATCACCCAAGATATTCCTCAAGTAATTAAGGAACAAAAGAAGAAAAGGCACACTAATCTAGGAACTTCCTCTTTGCCCAGAACGTTGGAGGCTATACACCACACCCCTCAACAGTATTTATAGGAACTCAAACACCAGACTCTGCTCTGTTCCAGTAACAAGAAGCCGAAAGCACCAGCCTGAAGATGACGAGTGAGACCTCGTCGAAACGTCGCACAGACACCCCGACTCTTACACGGGAAGACACCCGAAGACACCAAAACCTGCATATATATATATATATATATACACACACACACAATTTTACCCCAAAGTAAAAGTTGAGCTTTTCTTAGGATTGAATTGAAGTTGCTGAGCTTTTTTTTAGGATTTTTCTTTTTTAGGATTTTACCCAGGACATATACTGCCACAGGGGCCAGATTAAATTGACCAGCTGGCCAGATTAGGCCCCCAAAACGGACTTTGGACATGCCTGACCTAAGGGAAGGTCAACACAGGTTAGGTCAGATAGGATGGGCTAAGAAACTTGGAGGTTTTTCTCTCCATCTGCTCTTTCCCCCGCAGACACATCAGCCTCCAGTGCAAGCTGAGTTCCAAAACTTCCAACAGACTAGGATACTCCTCTCCACCCAGTCTTCCATTCCCCCACTGCCTGCCTATTCATTCTCACCTGCAAATGAAAAGCTAATCCAAGTTCTTCCCAATCCTTACAATTTCCCATACTTAATAAACACATTGCCTACAGCCACCCAGATATCATGTCCATGAGCATTTCAAAGTTTTGATGTGCATCTCCCCCTTTTGGAGGAAGACACATGCACTATAACCCTTCCATTGTATGTCACAGAGCATTTAAAAACAAAAGGTGACCCCTGTAAGACTACACTCCACCAATAAAGGGGAAATGGAGCAACCTAGTCAGCAGCTAAGTCAGCTCTTTCTGAGATTCCTAGCAAATTATGCAAAAATGCATCACACACACACCCCACATGGTGTTGCTGACATAAGAATGTGTTTGCAGCAATGTCTCTCCTGAATCAGCACAACCTGCTCAGCAATTTTCTGAATCAGTTGGTTTACCTGTTCAACTCGGCAGAGCTTGTCCACAGTGCCTTGGTAGTGTTTCATGCAATCTTCGGCCAGGTGAAGGTGAGTGGAGTACTGAAAAGAAACGTAATAATAATAAAAAATGTAGCTAAGCTACTGTCCGTCGCCAGTGCACAGAACCATAGACTTGTAGAATTGGAAGGGACCTGATGGTTATCCAGTCTAACCCCCTGCAATACAGCAATCTCAGTTAAAGCTTCTACGAAAGATGGCTACTCAACCTCTGTTAAAAAAAAACCGCCACAGAAGGAGAGTCCACCACCTCCCGAGGGAGTCCATTCTACTGTCAAATAGGTCTTACCTTGCTCAGCTCCTTCTGATACTGGGGCATCTTTTTCAGCATCTGGGAGAGATCCCTCATGGTTGTCTACGAGTTTTAAACAGAGAACAAAAATCATCCACATGTCTTGCTTCCAAAGGGCACCTGGCAGCTTTTGGACCAGATGACCTGAGCTAAACAATGAAGATCTTAAACAGTTAAAGCAAGACAACCAGGTTGTTGGGGGTGGGGGTTGGAGGGGGGAGGATAAAATCTTACTTAGAACCATTGAGCTGTACCTAGACAAACACCATATCTTGCACTACTCATTTAAAGAACCAGTAAAGCATTTTAAATAGCAATGGCTTCCCCCATAGAATCCTGGGAACTGTAATTTGTCAAGGGGGATGAGAGTTTTTAGGAGTACTCCTCCTCAATTCCCAGAGTTCCCTGGCAAAAGGGATTGATTGATAAACTACTTTGGGAATTGTTGCTCTGTGAGGGGAACAGGGACATCCTAACAACTCTCAGTGCCCTTAACAGTCATGACATCACTAAAAGTAACAAACTGTGGTTTGTTAATGGTACTGAGAGTTGGCTGGGGGCTACAGTTCCCAGAGTGGTTTAACAGTCAATTTGTCTTCCCAGGGAACTCTAGAAATTGTAGCTTGGTGTGGGGAACAGTGTGTCTCCTAACACCTCTTAGGACTTTTAAGAAACTACAGTTCTCTCTTTGTGGGAAGTCACAACTGCCAAAGGGGTATAAGAGGGCTTTAAACGTGTGGTGCACACTTACCTGGAGTTCTTAATGAAATCAATAAAGATTAAGTGAAGTCATGATTAACTTGGTATCAGTGGGACCACATTTAACTAACTTCATCTGGATCCAACACAAAGAATTCAAAGGAGCCTCAAAAGGTCCAGTCTAATTCCTCATGAAGGGGAACTCACCACCTCTAACAGTGTAATTATGTTCCTCATAATAGTCTAATCCTTTTCCTGTAATTTGAACCCCTCAATGCCTCACTCATTAATTCGCTGCATCAGCTGTACAGCAGCCCTTTAAATATTTGACAATGTGATCTTAATCTTTTCTTCTCCAGAGTAAACACCCCCAGATTATTCAGCCTCATGGTACTTGGTCTTTTATATATTTGCTACATTTGGGGGAGGGGGAGTTTATATCTATCTATAGGAATAAAAAGGCACCTTTCCTGCCCCTACTTCTAGCTCTCTATTCAATCTTAAACATTCTAACACATGATTGCTTGTTAAAGCTCACCTTATCACCCGTATTCATCCTTTTACTGGAAGAGAAGTCCTTCAGAGAGCGGGTGACCTCCCTGGAATCAAATAAAGACCAAGCAAGTCAGTAACATCCTCCCCACATCCAGCTCAAGCCATGCCCCTTCCCTAGAGCAGTGGTGGGGAACCTCAGGACTGGTGGTCAAATAAGGCCCTTTGGATCTCTCTATCTGGCCCTCAGAACTCTCCCCAGGCCACACCCCTCACTGGCCCAAGCATCTCTAGTAGAGCTAGAATGTGTCCTTCAACCCTAAAAATGCCTCTTGCTTGTCTGGATGGAGGACAGAGAGCAGGGTGCAATTGCACGTGGAAAGTTGCCTACTCTATGAAGGTAAAATTTGCATTCATTGCTCCACGCACTTTTGCTTCTGGCCCCACCCACCACTGGTACATTGCCCTCAGAAGGCTGCCCAGACAGGAAACACAGTTCACTTCCTAAAAGCGTAGCTTCCTAAAAGCGTAGCTTCAGACCAACACAGGAGGTTAAATGTAAGTCTCTAGGGCTGCAACTCAACACAGGGAGGTTACGAGTGTGTGTGATCCCATCGGTTCCAATGGACTTCACTAAAGAAGCTGAACTGCCTCAGTGGAGTGACTGAGCTACAGATTAGTGACTGATCTACTGATTCAAGTCTCCTGTGGACTGTGAACTCGCTAGATGGCCTTAAGCAACCCATGTACACACACTCTCAGCCTGAGTCCTCCCTCCTCTGCAAATAATAATAATATCCCCACTTGCAAGATGGAAAATAATAACACCCACTGACTTCATAGAGTCACTGTAAGGACTATGCTAGACAATGCATGTAAAGTACTTTGAATACTTGGAAAAACATAATTAAAGTTAACTTTTTACTGGTATGGAAAACCAGTGAGAAAACCAGACTTTGTACAGTGACCACAAACACTTGAAAAACAGCTGTGCAAATTATGATTATTAATGTTAGCCTCCTACTAATGAGGGGGTGAGGAGGAAAAAAGGACAGTCTGTTTACTATCCAGTTGGTTGTGTGCTTTGCTGTTTAAAAAATAAAAAGTGGTATCAAACTTCAGTTAATAAATTAAACCTTCTCAACTGGATTTAGGATTCGGCAGTGCTGCTCTGCGTTATGACCCCCCCCAAAAAAAAACATATATAATCTCTCCTTTTGCACAATATTTCTAGCTGGAAGGCTGCTCCCCCAAAAAATAACCTCAGGCAACAGGAACAAAAGGCAGCACACTGTTTTGCAATATGCAGAGTGAACTCAACACCACCAAGAGAGAGGAGATGCACTCTTACTGGGAGACTTCAGCAATGTGTTTATGGCGCAAGGTGACCCAGAGGTCATCATCTTCATCCAGCAGAACCTCTTTGACACGGGCCTCCCCAATGCCACTTGTCTCATACCTAGTGAGGGAGAAAGAGAATGTAAGAACATAAGAGCCTCCTAACAACTCTCAGCACCCTTAACATACTACAGCTCCCAGGTTTATTTGGGGGAAGCTCTCGCGGTGGCCAACCAGAGGCCTGGGGTAAACCCACAAGCAAGCATTGCTGCCTCAAACTGGGAAGGCAGAGCATAGCCATCATAGCTAGTAGTCATCAATAGCACTCTCCTCCATTGATTTCTCTAATCCTTTTTAAAAGCCATCATTGCCTCCTGTGGGAGTGAGCTCTGCAGTTTAACTATGGGGAGAGAAAGTAAGTGCAGTAGTACTTTTTGAAAAATCTATTTTAAAATCCATTTACAAGTTATGGGGTTCACCAAAACTTCCAGAGCAGATTTTGGGGAGGCCTAAGGTGTGCATGGGGAAGAGGGGGAAAGTCCTATGGTGTAGGTGGAAGTCATTCCACTCGCTCAAGGGTTTAGCGGAACACTGTCCTTAGGGCTTTTGCAACCACCAGGGTGTCTGCAGGACCCTTACTTGTAGACGTCATTCTCAATGGGAAGCAGATCATAGCTCATGGCTTGGAATGTCAGTTCATGTAGCACTGGAGAGCTGGGGTCAAAGCCGCGGTCCAGGATGACGAGCTGGGAGCGGGCTTTGTCTGGACCCTTAGGAGGGGAGAAACACAACAGAAAGGCTCAAAGTGTGGGTGGGGACAGGGGGAGCATGGACAAGCCCCACCCTCAAAGCCATCATGTGTCACACCCAAACCCTGACCTTCCCAGTTCAAGGACAGCAAGCCCCTCTGAAGCTGCCAACTGGTGTCATGATGACATCAGGGGAATGGCAGGTTGCTGCCCCCACCCAGCAGTCAAAGTGTCCCCTGGAGTTCTGTGAGGCAGGTCCTCCTGCTGCCTGAATCTACTTTCCCACCCCAGAAATGTCAGGAACCCGGCTAGACATGTGCCCCTTAAGAGAAAAGGTGCCCAGTTTATATGACCTGACCTTGTTGGTTGTTCCACACTGAAGTACTCACCTCACCCATGGTAGGGTCATCAGCCTTGTAAGCATCAAGTTTGTCCTGGATCAGCTGGGCCAACATGGCATTGTCTTTGTAATCCCTGCAAAAAAGGAGAAAAACAATGCAATACACACACACACACACACACACACAGGAGACGCAGATGGCGCTGTGGTTTAAACCACTATGCTGCTTGGGCTTGCCGATCGGAAGGTCAGCGGTTCGAATCCCCGCAACAGGGTGAGCTCCCAGCTCCTGCCAACCTAGCAGTTCGAAAGCAAGTCAAAGTGCAAGTAGATAAATAGGTACCACTCTGGCGGGAAGGTAAACAGAGTTTCCATGCGCTGCTCTGGCTTCACCAGAAGTGGCTTAGTCATGCTGACCACATGACCTGGAAAATCTGTCTGCAGAAGCTCCCTCGGCCTGTAAAGCAAGATGAGTGCCACAACCCCAGAGTCGTTCACGCTGCTGGACCCGGAAAAACCCACAAATACATCAGTTCAGCTCCCACTTTAAAGAAGGTGTGAACTGCTTTGCTGGATAGGACCAGGATTCATCTGGTTTTCCTTTTCCCAAAGCAGGCACAAGGAACTTGTGGCTTCCCAGACCTTTTTTTAAATGGTGCTTTATGTTTTCATTGTATACATGTTTTTGTACACCACCCTGACATTTTAAGAGATGGCAGCATACATATACTTTTTATAAAATAAATCAATAAAACTCCCAATTCCCATCCTTTCCAGCCAGCATGGACAATTCAAGCAAACCTTTCCAAAAAAAAGGAAAAGAAAAAGTGAGCTGATTTGCAAGTGTGATTCATTAACCTGAGCCAGTTTGGGGAAGCTATTTCTAAGGATTTGTTTTAGCTATAACTTATACGTGAAACCCTGACTTAAAGCTACTAACTATAAATATATTCAGGGCACATCAGGACGGAGGGGAGGAGGAAGAGAGAAAGTAAATAAAGCATCCTATTCATTGTTGCTATTTACTACCAGGTAAGTAAAGGAAAGAAAGGTTGGGGTTGGCAGAGCACAAAGCTCTTCCTTTAGAAGTCCTCTGTCCAGAACCCAGACTCACCCTCTGTATCGGACAGCAGGGTATTCCTTCAGGGTGGCACAAAGGGTGGCAATCTGCTCTGCCAGGCGCTCCAAAATTGGGTTTTTCATCTGGGCCTTGTGAGGGCTGTAGAAGCTCTGGAAAGAGTCAGCAGAGTCCAGGGAGTAAACCTGCAGAGGGCATCAAAATAATAGCAGAATGACAAAGTGAGCTAAATTGTCAAGGCCAAGTAAAATGGGTGGATATCATATACGGGAGTCAGCAAACCTCTCCAAGGTGGCAAGATAGGAAGGTGACTTATCCCAAGTCAGACCACTGGTCCCTCTAGCTTAGGTATGCATGCACTGACTGGCAGCAGCTGTCCAGCATTTCAGAGAGGGACATTCCCAGCCCTACTTAGGAGATGCTGGGAACTGAGCCTTGTAGAGTTCCCTGTTAAGAAGGGGTGACTGTTAAACCACTTTTGTCTGCTGCCTTCATTACACATCTTCAGGCACCAGGCAAAAACATTCCTTTACAACCAGGCCTTTGGCTGATTGCACATTCTATGGCTTTTAAAATGGGTTTGTGGGTGGGGGCTACTTGTTTTTTGTTTTATTATGTATTTTGTGTTCTCATCTTGTATTTTTATGTTGTGAACTGCTCTGTAGATTTTGGATTAAGGGTAGGTAGGTAGGTAGATGATAGGTAGATGATAGATAGATAGATAGATGATAGATAGATAAAGATAGACGGATAGATGATAGATAGATGATAGATAGATAGATTGATACGATTGGGAATTGTACCTCTGTGCAAGGAATAGGCGTTGCCTAACAGCTCTCAGCACCCTTAATAAACTATACTTCCCAGGACTTGGGGGGGGGGACCCTGCCTCTTCAAAGTGGTTTAATTCTGCTGTAAATGTAAGGTGCAGATGGGGTGTTAAGGTGACATGTTAGTTTCTTCAATATTGCTAAGTCCCAAGATTTGATGCAACACTTCTGGACAGTCAGACTCAAAATATTTTGAAGTGCTGTGCTGTAATTATACATGCTCCCACAAGCATAAACCTTATCAAGTCCTCAGAAAGTGCTTCTGTGTAATCACCCGAAAATATGCACAGTCAACACAGGTTGTGGTCTTTAAACAAGGAGTAGCATACAACGAGGCTTATTTCAGTAATAGCATCATCCCAATTCCATCAGTGCCAGAGGGCATTTCAACTACAGATAAAAAACAGTGGAACTTTGATGAAATTTATGTTTCAATAGCAACTCCAACCTTAAGATTACAGAAAATATAGTTCCTTGCTATAGTCATTAAAACCAGGCCACAATTGTTAAAGAGAAGATGAGCCCCATGTCAAAACTGTCTTTTAAAAAAAATCTATTTCTGATTGTACATGGGTTTTATTGTGTTCATATTTTAAAATGCACACTTTGTGTCCATGTATATTGTGGGGTTTTCTTCCTCAGCTGTGTGGTTGTCTTGATAACCCTTTATTATATTGGGATATTTATGGTCTGTAGACCCTATTAGCTGAACTGAACATAAAGTAGTTAAACACAGCAGCAAGTCCTGGGGCTGAAGACAGACCCTGAAAGGAAAGAAATCTTGCTCAAATTAAACCCCCTCTGCAACTAGCTTTTTTCTTGTTGTTTTTGTATCTTGACTGCTGCCACACACAGTCAGGAGAATGGTCCATTCAGATTAATATTCTGCCTCCTGGAGGAGATCTGACAGATGTCTTAGGAAAGAGTTCAAAAGCAGGGCATGATGGTGCAGCAGATGTTGGGGATTAAGGGGGAGCAAATATCTCCAACAAATACCCTTGCAGAAAAAGGGAAACCAAATATATCATGGCAAAGCACCCTTTGATATTTCTGTCTGCTCCATCACAAACAGCTGTAACAATAGCCACAATTACACATCATGCTCAACTGTGGGCTAGCGCAATATTCTCCAACCTTCACCACTTAAACACTGCCCTTTCCAACTGTTCTGAAACACAAAGATGGGGGGGACATTTAAAAAGAAAACTTGAAAAAATAAGAGGAAAACAAAAAGGAAGCCATTCTTTGATGGGTTGGGAGAATAGAGCAGCACCAGGGAAATGTTCCAAGGCACACAAAATGGAGCTGAAGGCCACATACTGCTCCCAGGTTGCTACTTGGTTTAGTGGGATGCAACATCACCACTAGGTGAAAAAAGGGATAGAGTTTGCTGCAGGGAAGGGAAGGGAGTAAATTTTTCCTCCCAACACTGTTCAGTTGCCTCCCTAAGTTCAGAGGATATGTTGGCTGGTAGGCCAACAGAGAATAGACCAAGAAGGGAGCTCATCACACAATCATAACGTGATGGCGACCAACATGGCTTGGATGGCTTTAAAAAAGAATGAAACAAATCCATGCAGGAGGTCTATCAATAGCTATGACCCATGGTAGCTAAATGCAGCGTGTAGCTTGAGAGTCAGCCTACTACTCAATTGCTGGTTCCTATGGGGCAACAGTAGAGGGTAAGTCTATTGCATTTTTGCTCTGGGGTGCTCCAAAGGCATCTGGCTGCCGACAGTGGGAAAGAAGATGCAGGACTTAGATGAACTTTGATTTGATCCAGGAGGGCTAAAACAAAACTTATATTTGCATGCCTAGATCTGCTTGTGCTCATCCCCTGCCATGCTTGTTTCCTGCTGTCATTGGTCACTCAGGCAATAGAAAAGTAAGCTGTTAAGGCTGTCAGGGTAGGGATTTGCCTGTTTGCTAATGTCTGCAAAATGCTGTCTACACTGCTGCCACTATAGTACATGGCAGCATGGATTGTCCAACTTCCAGCTGCCCCATTCCATCCTCTCTCTCCCCCCTCCAAAGTTTTTACTGTGCACTTTTCTGGGATATCCTCCATCTTAAGTCCCTCCCCCTTAAGATTTCATTTTTATACTTTTGCAAATCTCTAGGCTCTCTGAGCTCTCGCTATATCTCCCGCATATCTGTGCCCGATGCAGTTTTGGCTATTTTATTATTATTATTATTGTGTTTTTATCTCTCCTTTCCTCCCCCCCCCCCAAGGAGATTCAGGTGGCATCCATGGTTCTCTTCTGTTCATCATCAGTAGTTCCGCTGGAAGTGAAGTCATCTCTGTGCTTATTCGCCAAGGGCATGTTTGTGCAGAGAAAAGTGACCTGTTTAGTATTTATAGCTCTGTACACCTGCCTGCCATCTGTTCCTAGTCACGTCACCCACCCACCCCTTGGTACGGCACAGGAGGGGCCAATTGCAAAGCAGATGGCCAAGGAAGGCTCCTTGCTTCTCCCATTGGAGAGAACCAGCCAATGGTAGAAGAGAAAGAGTAGAACGCAGGGAACATCTGTGTCTGTTTGTGCCTGCGTGTGGGTGTGTGAGCAGGAAGGCTAAGGCCGCAACAGAGAGAGGCAGGCCTGGAGAAAGAATAAATAAATCAAGGAAGACAAGCAGGAAGGAAGGAGGCCACTCCCTCGCCTAGAAAGCTGTTGCATGAATTGCAATTCCCACTGCAAGCCCTTATGTAAGCCTGTAATCCTCTCTTTCCTCTGTAGGCAACTTAAAAAGCATACAAGAATATGGACGAGGCTGTAGCTTCAGCTTTCAGGGGCTGTTGAATGAAGCACACACAAAAGAATTGCCATCACTGCTGACTGGGGTGGGGCTCTTATCAGTGGGCCCCCTAGGGAGATGTGAGTCTTAATTGGGCCAGCCCTTTAATTGCTGGCCAGACCTGCTCACTGAGAGGGAGTGGGGGAATCTTATTACAGATAGGTAGCCGTGTTGGTCTGCCATGGTCAAAATAAAAAAAAATTCCTTCCTGTAGCACCTTAAAGACCAACTAAGTTAGTTCTTGGTATAAGCTTTCGTGTGCATGCACACGTCTTCAGATACACTGGGGGAATCTTATGTTAATATTGTTGTTGTTTCTTACATTTTATATCCCACCTTTCCCCACCCCAAGGACTCAAGGTAGGGTACATAGATCCCCTCGCCCCATTTTATCTCACAGCAAGAGATGAGATAGGTAGGTTGAGAGACAGCTGCCAGCCCAGGATCACCCAATGAGCTTCATAGGCCACGTTGGGGATTTGAACCTTGGTTAATGAAGCCCTAGTCCAACACACTAACCACTACACCACACATGATTCTGTTGCATCATCTGCAAATTTTATCCAGTTATGTCAAAAGGAAAACAAAAGTTACAGCTGCTTTTAAAATTATTTCACAATAATGGTGAATGGGGGAGACATGAAGGTATGACCTGGGAGACCAGGGTTCAAATTCCAATTCAGCCATGAAGTCCCACTGGGTGACCCTGGAGCAGTCATTATTCTCAACCTAACCCACCTCACAGTGTTGTTGTGATGATAAAATAGAATGGGGGTGAAAGCGTGTAAGCTGCTTTGAGCTCCTCGGAGGCAAAACTGGTGCATAAATGCAATAAGAAAATAAAAATAATAAATTTCAGTTTTCTTAACTTTCCAATTTCTCCAATCCCAAAGTCAGTTCTCCACAATCTGCAATTGTACACTGATTTCAGAAACTTGGAGGAAAATGTGGTATATAAATGTAATAAAGGAATGAAAGAAGTGAAAGAAATGATTTTTTTTTTCCTTTTCAAATTGAAATGCAGATCCAAATTGAACCAGGCAGAAGTGCTTTGAAATGAAGTGGGGTGTTTTCCCCCTGACACACCAAATCTGTGCTGAAACTGAAAACTAGAAATGCACAGTCCTTTCTCAGTTGTTGTACAGGGTCAAAGCATTTATGGACATAATGAGCAGAGAATATCAAATAAAAAGGGAGCCCAGGTTCACTTCCCCAACACCTCAAGTTCAAACAATCAGGTAGCAAGTGATGGGGAAGATTCGTGACTGGGAAGCTGGATAGCCACTGCCAGTCAGAGGGTGACACCGGTGAGCTGGACAAACAGGCTGACCCTTTGCATGCAAAAGCAAGTTTGGCTCCCACACCCCCACTCGCCCCCCCCCCACCACCACTCTGTGGACTCACTTGAGACTCATAGGGCAGGAAAGCAATGTTGATCTCTGTCAGAGTCTTGATGACTTTCGCAGCACGGGACTTGACCAGCTCATTAAACAAGGAATCAGGGCAAGCTGGAAGAATGGAGTAAAAGTAATCACTATAGTCAAACAGCCAACTCAAAACCATTTGGATGCCTCAGTGGGGGTATGAGGTGAGGAGCCAAATCAGGCCCACCCACACCATACAAATGGCCCACAGTGCCATTTTCTCAAAACCACAGGTGACACACCATCCATTGCTGCCTCCGAATCCCTCCTTTCTATGTCACATTCCCACTGAAGCCACTGCTTTGTTTTGCTTTTCGGTCTTCTTTTTTCCACATGAGGAACAAGTCATCTTCTGCAGCATCCCTTGGTAGGATTTTTGCCAAAGTCATTTCAGATGCTGCAACTTGAGGAGTTCCTCCCTTTTATGCAGACGTTACAGATCAGCAGGTCCTTGCAGGAAATAGGGTGCACCCACCAATCAGCACTGCCTGGAGAACCTGCTTGAAGTAGAAATCTTTGGCCTGGGGAGCCAGAGGCAGCTGTCCAGCACTCTCTTTCTGGCCCTCAGGACTGCCCATAGGCCACACACCCTCCCCTGCCATACTTTGAACCTTCCCTGAGTGATTTTACTTGATTGTAATAGGTCCTTGAACTCAGATCTTTCTTCATGCTTGCCTGAGGGAAAGGTTTGTGTGTGTAGAAACAAGCCTACTCAAGTAAATGTTATATTAGCTTTACTTGGTCTACCCAATTTTGCGTCCAGCTCTGCCTACCATGCCTTGTGGCTCCCAGATAGTTGCATAGAATAGGGTTGCCATATCTTGATGAGCAAAAACAGAGGACAGCTTGAGCCACTGCCAACTTGAGCCACAGAAAGAGGCGCATGGGAGTGTGGGGCCAACACCGCCATGCCCACGTGCCTCTTTCTCCGGCTTGGGCTAGCAGTGGCCGCAGTGTAGAGAGCCACCTGCAGCTCAGCCTGCTGCCAAGCTGCCCATACCCGCACCACCCATGCAAAAATAAAATAAAAACCCTGGACATTTCCTTTAAAATGTTAAAATTGAAACACCCTTTGAGAACCACTGGTGTAGGTAGGTTGTGCAGATTTTTAATCCACGTGTGTACTTATTTTGTTCACAAAAAAACAGTTTTCTGATGCTCTGGTGCATATGCATGGAGTTTTGAGCATAATATATTCATATGTCCTATTTCCTCTAGCGTACAGTGTGAGCTTCATCTTGCATCATTTAAAATCTCAACACTGCCTATCAGTTAGCTTCTTTAACCTACCATATTAATTGGCCCAACAGTGGAAATAATAACAAGGCTAAGCAAAAAAACGATACTGGAAGCAAATGCTGTTTCCATGCACATGCAAAATGCAGTTCATAATACTGAACCAACTGTTAATTGGAGCTGTGTCTATGAAATTATGTAGACAATATTCTTGCAAACAGATTTGGGTCCATGTGCATTTTTCCTACCTATGATGCATCCTTTCTAGCTTAATTAAATTTTACCTGTGGTATGATTCTGTAACATTTCATCAAGTCATTATTTGTTTAATCTGGAAACAGAAGACTAGGAGATATGGACCCACCAAGCTGAATAAATGTGTACATATTATTTTTTTAAAAAAATGTAACAATTCCCCCAGATGGTCCTGTTGATCCCCCAAAAGAGGACATGTCTGGGATTTCCCAGATGTATGGCAACCCTACATAGACAGCAGGGGGTGAAAGAAGTTCCCCATGCTTGGTTTGTAGCACCATACAGTGAAGTTCTTGAAACTTCCAGTTATAACCAGGAGGGGCAGAGAGAAATTCCCAGTATGCTTACAGTCAGTAAAGAAGACATGGGCAGCTCGATACTTGGCATTCGGTGGTTCCTTGAAATCACCAATGAGAGACTCAACAGACTAGGAGAAAGAAGAATAAGTAAAAACAATCAGTTTTAGATGCTTGCTAGTTCTGCTCAAAGTTCAAACCTTGGTTTGTATGAAAACAATTTTTCCCAAGTTAGTTTGCTTGGTGAGCCCCCTTTATAAAGTCATTCTCCTGACTCCCTGATCCTGCCCCACTGACCACTATTATAACAAGGCTTGACTTGCTTAAAATGAGGTTGGGAAGTTCTGTCTTTGGATAGGAGAATTGGCCAATACAGTTTTGTCCCAAAATACAACCCTACTGGTTTCATTTGAAATATTAGTACATCCATATCCCACCTTTTCTTCAAGGAGTTCAAGGAGGCATACTTTATTCTTGCTCCTCTCCATTTTATTCTTGCAACAATCCTATAAGGTAAGCTAGGCTGAGAGAGAGTGCCCAGCTGGGCCCAAGGACACCCAGTGGGCTTCAAATGGCTGAGTGGCGATTCGAACCCTGGGCCCCCAGATTCTAGTTTGACATTCTCACCCCCTCACTGCACCAGCTCTATTTAAGTCATTCCTTGAATGGCCATCACCCGCAGAGTCCAGGGTAGAGTACAAAACTGTGAGGACAATTCACATGACATGCAATATATTTAAACAAACAGCGTAATATAGAGAACAAATTAGGGTAAAAAAAACACATTTCTGACTAGAAGTCTGTCTAAATGAAGGAAGTCTTGACCAGGCACCAAAAAATATTGCAGCATTCGTGCCAGATGTGTCTTCTTAGGGTGGGCATTCCAGAATAGCCAACCCCCTTAGCCATTTCAGAGGCATGCTACCTCATAAGAAAAGCCATACTGGATCAGGTGAATGACCCATCTAGCTCTGCATCTTCTTCTTATAGCGGCAAATCAGATGCCCCAAATGGTGTTAGGATATTGATGTTCCATTCCACCTTTAGAACAGGCATGTGGAGTTGTTTTATGTCACATGTCTGTTTACATCCAGCACAGCCTGATGGGAACTTCCGTTGTGTATAGCTTTTGCTTATGTTTCCTGCTCTTGGACATGAAAGAGAGCAGATATGTTTTCTTTGTCCTGAACTATGCTGAATAAACTGCTTGTAAATATGCTTTACATATGCCTCTGTCCGCCACTTCTGTTGCGTGTTATTCACTCTGCTGATTAAGGTGTGTTCAAGCTTCTGAAGGCTTCTGAAGCTGTGTGCCTCTGTTTTGATGCTGTTCCAAAGACCGGAGTTCACCCGGCTGCCGGCCGGGTGGGCTGGAGCCAGCTGGGGGCCTGCGACATGCCCCCGTTCCCTTGGACACATCCCAATAATGGGAAGCTGGCAAACAGAACCTGAGCACAGCAATGTCCAAGGAAGTAGGATTCAGAGGCATTCAGCTTCTGACAATGGAGGAAGAACATAAGCCATCACAGCCAGTAGCCATTGATAGCCTAGCCCTCCATGAATTTGTCTAATCCTCTTTTAAAGCCATTCAAGTTGATGGCCATCACTACCTCTTGCAGGAGCGAGTTCCACAGTTTAACTATGCACAGTGTAATAATGAAACACTTGATTCCTCCAACATTCAGCTTCACTGGATGTCCTTGAGTTTTAGAGTTATGCAAGAGCGAGAGAGAGAAACTTTCCTCTCTCCACTTTCTCCACACCATGCAGAATTTCATACACTTCTATCATGCTTCTATCACGCTTACTTTCTCTGATGGGGTGATGAGGTACACAGCCTCCAGGCTGGGCAGTGGCTCCCGGCGCTTGTTGATGTCTTCCACAACTGCAAAAGGCAACGCAACAGAGATTTTCATCAGGGAGGAAAATATGGCAGATTCAAGGTGGTTACCAAGTCCTGCAACTAGTTATTGCTCCATTCTCAGAGATCAATAGCCTACAATTAAATCAGTCCACGTGAGAAGTTAGCTTTCCCCTTGGAATACCACCACCACCTCCAACAACACAGCCAATACTCAAAACAAAATGGACTTGGGTGGCTGTTGTGCCTCTGACTTACTAAATGAAGCCACCACCCAGGAACACAAGCAGTGATGTATTCAGGCCCTAAGATGTGGAAGAGTGAGGCAGCTGCCTCAGGCAGCAGATGCTGAGATGGGGGAAGGGCCAGAGCTATGAGTGCCATGTACCCTGCCCCCCCCCCACTAACCTGCTGCCCACTAGTGAAGTGAAATACATTGTTCTTTCACTCGTATTGGTATAAGTTTCAACTACCAGTCCAATTGGCCTCAGTATGAATGAGGAGCTTTTTAACCATTGTATGCTCCAAAACTAAACATTTAGGAATGCTGAAAACACCTCAGTTTCAAGAGAACAGGGCTTCACATACAATGAAACTTCATGGAAACACAGCTTAAGTTCAAAAGAAGATGTTTGATAACTGCCTCTGAGAGGAGATTGGCACCCAGGGCACTTGCTCAGAAATCCAAGTTTGCCCATGGGCTGTCTGTGTTTTTGTCATTGATGTTTTGTAATATGGTTCTACACCACCCTGAGAGCTTTTGATAAGAGGCAGGATATAAACTGAAATCATCATCTCATCATCCTGGCAACCCATACGCCAGGCAAACTAGGTGGTATCCAGGTTTGGTTCTATCCAGACAATGAGGGTGAGGCGGCTGGAGGAAGAAAGGGGGTGGGGGAGGTCCTGAACAATGCACTCACTTGTTATGCCCTCAGTCATGATATCAGTCATTTTGCAGCAGGAAGAAAGCATACGCATACTCAGCTGATCCACCACCAGCACCTGGGAGAGACGGAGAAAGAAGTCATGCAAAAGTTGCCACCGACTTGGCTTGGGGTTGAACTAAAACTGTCCTGCATATGAGCTTCTTCTTCCCCATTATCATCACCATCATCATCATCACTTACCTGCCCTTCACCATAAGGTACTAGAGTGGGGTAACAGCAATTTAAAGACACAATCAAAATCAGTTTAAAGTGAATTACAGTCAAGAAAATATGGTGGATCCAAAAATATGTATCTCATGTGCCCAAGGTTCAGGTAAAAAGGCTAGTCTTCAGCTTACAGCAGTTAACTGTAGCTAACTGTAGTTAAAACAAACAAGGCACATGTAACTTCCACATGTGTGGACAGGCTTGCCTAAATGTTCTAAGCAGGCACTGAGATACAGTGAAGGCACCTGCTTCACGTCAACAAACAGGGAGCTCCAAAGTGTAGGTACTGTCACACACAAGACTGTTTTCTTACAAGTGCGGAATGAGGGTCATGTGGTGTCTGTAAGAGTGACAGTTCTTCAGATCAAGGTGGTTGAGCAGGAATGTGTGTTGGGTAAGGTGATCCTGCAGATAAACTGGTCCCAAGCAGAGGTGTTATATGCTAGCAGGGTCTCACTCCTGTAAGCAATCATACTGCAGCATTTTGCACTAGTTGTAGATTCTGCACTGCAGTAATCCAACCCTGAAGTCACCAGTGACTGAACTACGGTGGTCAAGCTCTCCAGGTTCAGAGGAACAGTTGCAGCTATTGCACCAGTTGCAGCTGGAAAAGGCACCTCTAGTCACTGAGGCTATCTGGGCTTGCAGTGACAAATCTGGATGTAGAAGAAGCCCCAAACTGCGTACCTGCTCCTTCAGGAGGAGTACAATCCTATTCAAAGCAGACAGCTGGCTCATACTTGGTAAGCATTCGTCCACAGTGCCTCCACCTTGCTAGGATTTAACCCAATTTCCTTACCTCATCCATCCCACCAATGCATTCAGGCACCAGTCCAGGGCCCCATAGACTCTCCTTATTCAGAGGTTTAGATAGAAACAGAGGTGAGTGTGATAACAATACTGATGGCATCTTGCTTCCAAATTACTTAAGGACCGCTTCTAGTGGCTTCAGGTATTAGTCACCCCATAGCAGAACCAGTGAAAAACACTCTCCCAGTGTTACTCTCTGGACTCAGACCCACAGGTAGGACCAAAACTGTTGTAACACAGTGCCTCCAATTCCCATTCCACGGAGCTGGTTCAGAGGATGCCATGGTCAACAGCAATGAGTGATCGAGAAGCAGGAGCAAGGTCACACTCCTTTTGTCTCATTGTCTGTAAAAGTCATCCGTTACAGTAACCAAGGACAACAACCCAGACTGGAATTGATCTAAATAACCAGTGTCATCCAAGAATGCTTGCAGCTGCCCCACTGCAACTCTCTCCACCACCTTTCCTAAGAAGGGAGAATTTGTGACTCATGGATTCCAGTCCAATGGTTCCAAAGTTGCTTTTCTTAGGAGAGACCACACCACCACTTCTTTCAAGGCAGCAGTCATCACTCCCTCATGCAAGGAAGTATGTGTACCACACTCTGGATCCAACGAATCAAACCCTCTCTATTAGATTTAGTATTCCAGGAGGGACAGGGTCAAGAGGGCATGTAGTCGGGCGTACAGCTGCAAGCACCTTGTCCACATCAGCAGTCTGCATTGGCTGAAACTGATCCCACAACACATCACCTACTATGGCACAGGATGCTTCATTTGGAACAGCAGTAACTGCTGAGTTGAGGGTTCCAGTGGAACTCACATGAGCCCAGTTTTGAAAGACCATCTCCATCCCTCCTGACCTTCTTGGGTGTTAAGATCTGTGTGCAGCTCTCTAGGTAGATCTGCCAACCTCAGAGGTGCAGAGAATGGTGGCCCAGGAGGAAGAGGACTTCTGGGCAACAACCCCTAAATTGTGGAACTCCCTCGCCACAGAGATGCACCTGGCATTTTCCCTGTACAGCTTTCCCTGTATGTTAAAATGCACCTCATTACCACAGTCTTTGCTGTGGTATTTGTTTTGTGGGACCCACCTCTGCTGCTGAAGTTGTATTCTTCTGTTCCACTTGGAATGGTTTCAGTTGTTTTATAGTTAAACCGGTTTTATCTGTATGCTGCATTATTATTCTTTATTTCATTTATGAATTGCTTCTCCTGAGGCATCTCAAAATATTTTACAATGCAATAAAAACATATATGAAGCAAAGGCACACAAAAAAGTCTGAATAATTGAAGATATAATAAGGATTTAATTTATATTTTTAAAAGTACTTATAACCCAACCCACAGACCTTATGGTGAAGGACAGGTAGGAAATCTCAATAAACAAATAAATAAATAAAATTGAAGAGGTTTCTCTGGATGCAAAATCCTGAATCATATCTTGGGCTTCTGTGACAAATGCTACAAAACATGCACACCCTGAGCCTACCAAGACGTCACAGTGAACTAATCCTTCTCTGGAAAAGTGGGACAAGGCAGCAGATGGCTAGCTGGAATTGGTTATAACTGTGTACATACACACATAAGCACACTAATTTCTACTAACTCACAATCTGTCAAGATCAAGCCTCTCACCTTCCATTCCCCCTTCTTCTTCACCTTTTTGATCACATCAGCCATAATTTCTAGAAGGAAGGAAGGAAGAAAGAAAACAAGATCAGAAAATAGAAGTGTTATGCTACACACTGCCCCAAGGTCCTATGGCTGAGATTGTCTCCTTTTCTACCACCTTAGAATGTCTCACTGAGAAAGGCTTACTCTGTTATTTACCGTATTTTCTATTTTTAAAACACAAGCATCAATAGCTATGAGCCATGACAGCCATGTTCTACCTCCACTGCAGGAGGCAGTATGCCTCGGAATACCAGTTGCTAGGAATCATAAGCAGGAATGGTGCTGCTGCATTTAGGTCCTGCCTGTGGGCTTCTTGGAGGCATCTGGCTGGCGTCCATGAGAATAGGATGCTGAACTAGATGAACCACTGGCCTGATGCAGCAGCCAGGCTCTTATGTCCTGCCTTCTTTGATGGAGGGAATACTCATCTGGAAATCTCAGGTGGGAAGAGTACTACTGTCCTTGTTGGCCCTTGTGTTGGACTAGATGGGTCACTGAGCAGATCCATTAGGGCTCTTCCTATGTTCAACTGACACTCTGCCTTCTCCCTGCCCTTAAACTTTTATTTTTGTAATGAGAAGAAAGGTAACAGCAGCAAGGAGGCAAAAGTGAAAATGATAGGGAGGAGTAAGAGGATTCCCTCCTCCAAAGTACCTCCCCTCCCTATATCTGGATTCTAAGACACTCTTCCCAACAAATGCACAATTGAGTGTTGAGCTTACCCTTCCATGATTAGGAACAGAGGAAGCTGCCTTATAATGAGTCAATCAGGCCATTGGTTTATCTAGCTCAGGGGTAGGTAGCCTAAGGCCCATGGGCCCAATCGCCTTCTCAATCCAGCCTGTGGATGGTCCGGGAATCAGCGTGTTTTTACATGAGTAGAATGTGTGCTTTTATTTAAAATGCATCTCTGGGTTATTTGTGGGGCCTGCCTGGTGTTTTTACATGAGTAGAACGTGTGCTTTTATTTAAAATGCATCTCTGGGTTATTTGTGGGGCCTGCCTGGTGTTTTTACATGAGTAGAATGTGTGTTTTTATTTAAAATGCATTTCTGGGTTATTTGTGGGGCATAGGAATTCGTTCATTTCTCCCCCAAAAATATAGTCTGGCCCACCACATGGTCTGAGGTTTCACGGTCCAAGTTTCTGGCCCCATATTTATCGAGAACTGCTTGACATCGAGAACTGGTTGACATAGAGGGAGCTTATTGTATATAGTGTTTACTTAATTGAAGTAAAATTGGTTTTATACGGGTGTTTTAACTTGGAACTGTTTAAATTGTTTGCTTATGGATAAATCTTGATGTATTGTTTTAGATATGCGCCAATGGCCGTAATAAATCAAATCAATCAATCACATGGTCTGAGGGATGGTGGACCGGCCCACAGCTGAAAAAGGTTGCTGACCCCTGATCTAGCTCAGTGTTGTCTACACAGATTGGATGCAGTTCTCCAGGGTTTCAACCAGGAGACATTCGCAGCCCTACTTGGAGATGCCAAGGGTGGAACCTGGGACCTTTTACTTGTAAGGCAAGTGCAGGTGCTCTACCACTGAGCTATGCCCCGTCCCCAATTGCAACTGTGGTGGCTAGGGTCATCTCCAGATTGAATCTCTCCTGCAAAATATCAGAATTTTATGTTTGCCCCCCCCCATAAAAATCAATAAAAAATACTTAGGTAACTGAGGTTCTGGCTCCCCTAACAAAAATCCCGGCTACACCCCTGGGAGAAAGCAACACGTCAAAGAAAAACATTCCCTCCTATCCTTCTCTACCGACATGCTGGCTAGAATTCTTAGAACAGGGAGAAGCAACTAAGAAATGAAGGAATTGAAACAACCAAACGAGAAACTGGAAAGGGTTCACAGTAGTGCACCTCAACATGCATAAAACCTCCTCGCTCACAGCACACACACACACACACAGAGGCATCAGTCCCTCAATTCACTTGCCTTCTCTGCAAGGAGCTGATAATCTGACACACAGAGAGAGAGAGACATTAGAACCTTATTTAGAAACAAGAAACAAGCAGCTTGAGGTGATGCCTTGTAATCCCCATGCTAAATCGCATTTGGCAACCCTTTTATGGATGGTTTACACTAAGCGGAAGGGACGTCACACAGGACCCCCATATACACAAGTCACCCACCGTTTTCACCCTCTGCATGTGCTGAGATCTGGACAGTTGCTCCTAGGGACACAGGAAGCTGCCTAATACCAATCCAGACCATTTGTCTATGTAGTTCAGTATTGTCTACACCGACTGGCAGCAGCTCTCCAGGGTTTCTGGCAGCAGACACTCCCAGACCTACTTGGAGATGCCAGGGATTGAAGCTGAGACAATTGTCCATGCAAAGCAAGTACTCTGCCCCTGAGTTACGGCCCTTCTCTAATATAGCCCTACCCCTTCCTCCCGAAATACTGTGTGTGTGTGTGTGTGTGTGTGTGTGTGTATATATATATATATTTGCTTTCGTAGATTTTCACGGGTACAGGAATGCAGGTTTTGGTGTCTTCGGGTGTCTTCCCGTGTAAGAGTCGGGGTGTCTGTGCGACGTTTCGACGAGAACACAAGAATGTATCGCAGAAAAAGAAGAAAAAACTTCTTCTTTTCTTCGTGTAAGAGTCGGGGTGTCTGTGCGACGTATCGCAGAACACAAGAATGCCGTCAAAAAAGAAGAAAAAACTTCCTCTCTTTTCCAACACATGAAAGAAACAGGACACGAAATTAATTTTGCAGATTCCAAATTGCTCTTTAACATGGAACATCACCACAAGAGAATAATCATGGAAGCCATCGAGATAGAGAAACACCCTCACAACATGAACAAGCGTGACGACACGTCCCGCCTGCCAGACATCTGGAAATTAGCCCTCCCCACAAAAACCGACACCAGAACCAGAGGCACACAGAACGCCGTCACCAATCAACCACACCAGACCCAAACCCAGACCCTCTCCACAGACATATTACAGACTCCATCCAGTAGCCAAACTATAGTGGCACCTCCGGATGCTGCACCCCCCTGCAATCCCTACACAGATCTGGCTGGCACAAGGCACAAAACCACAGCTCGCCCCTATACACGAAGCCAAGCCAGAGCACAACTAAATGCAGCACAGCCATCTTCTCAGAAAAACTCTTCACAAGCTCAAGAGGTCAAGACACAAAAGCTTTAGCAACTAATCTACACTTAATGACCCACCCAGTGGTATTCAGAATATCACTCATGAAATCACTCAAGATATCCCTCAAGTAATTAAGGAACAAAAGAAGAAAAGGCACACTAATCTAGGAACTTCCTCTCTGCCCAGAACGTTGGAGGCTATACACCACACCCCTCAACAGTATTTATAGGAACTCAAACACCAGATTCTGCTCTGTTCCAGTAACAAGAAGCCGAAAGCACCAGCCTGAAGATGACGAGTGAGACCTCGTCGAAACGTCGCACAGACACCCCGACTCTTACACGGGAAGACACCCGAAGACACCAAAACCTGCATTCCTGTACCCGTGAAAATCTACGAAAGCAAATATATATATATATATATATATATATATATATATATATATATATATATATATATTGTTCTTGTAAGGATGATTTGAGTGGTAAGCAAACAGATGTTAGTCATCCATACAGAGTCTTCTGGAAAGACTCAGGCAGAGAGTGATTGGTCATCCATATGGATTCTTCTGGTACACTGCTTGATGAATAAACATACGCAAATTTATTGGTTGATAACAAGATAGATAGATAAGGATATGTATAACATTATAACATGCAGAGAATAATATGTGCAGAGAAATCAGAGAGAGAGGAGCTGAGGAGCTGAGAAGTCCCTGGTATGTGAATATACGGTTTGATAATTTGTTATGTTGAAATTGCTTAATAAAAATATTTTTAAAAAGAAAACTGCTTGCAAAAATGTGCAAGTTAGAAATTTGCACTGAAACGTTGACTAACTTTCATGAACATATGCCATTAAAAAAAATAAATCACAAACTGTTGCAGAAATGTGGAAAACTGAACTTGAGAAACGGAGGGGGAACAAAACTGACAGGCCAATCCCTACCAAAAAAAAGTGCACAGCAAATGTGCAGGAGTAAATACATTTTTTTCCATCTCACTTTTTAAAAAGTGAAGGTCTTTTTCTTTCAACAAATAGCTTATGAGACAAAAGGAGGAAACACACACACACACACACACACACACACACACACACACTGCTACACAAACCCCTTTCTGCAGAAAGCATAGGGGAAGTTTCCAGAGTAACAAGGCATTGCAAACCTTCTGCTTACATAATCTGGCTCAACAAAAAGAAAAACCAAGCCCTGTAGTTTGCACAGAATTATCTCCCCCACCCTATGATCTGCACCAAACCGCAGCCTATTGTCAGCTTCCCCTTTTCTAGGCATGGGCTGCACAGGCAACAGCAGCAGGAGTGAAGAGGAGATCACACCACTTCGAGATTATAGTGGGGGGGGGGACACACACAATTTCTGAACGACTCCTTCATGTTTGTTTTTAAATCTCCTTATGAACAGAACACACTTCCAGCTTCAGACCCCTACAGCTGGGCATGGTACAGTCCTTTCTACCACTCTTGGACTCTACCACCTCATTTGTTCTGTGTGTATATTTTTAACCTCTAATGAAGCAAGGCAAGGGCAATTTTTAAAAAAAACAACAACAACACCATACACACAGGTTTATTTCTGCTTCAGCAGCTCCTGTTGTGTTTCAAGATGTACAAAAGTGAGGGGACTACAGCTCTCCCAGTAATCTTCCTAGAGAGGGAAGAGGCCATAGCTGAGTGGTACAGAATCAGTTCCCTCTGCACATCAAGTTTCGAGTTCAGTTGCTGGCATCTAAAGTTGAAAGGCAGCAGGTGATGTGAAAGCCACGCCCAGTACCTTGGAGAGCTGCTGCCTTGTGATCTACTTTAAGAGCAGGCCAGTGGCCCATTTAGTCCAACATCCTGTTCCCAAAGTGGCCAACCATAATGCCCCAAGGGAAATCCACAAGTAGGACCCAGCACAAGAGCTCTCCCCACTTGTTATTCTTAGCAACTGGTCTTAAGAAGCATACACCCCCTGCTTTAGTGGGTATTTAGGTAGAGCATATTCATTCCTTCTGATAACAACAACATCCTTTATACCCTGCCCATCTGGCTGGGTTTCTTCAGCCACTCTGGGTGGCTTCCAGCAAAATATAAAAACATAATAAAACGTCAAACATTTTAAAACTTCCTAATAGAGGGCTGCCCTCAGATGTCTTCTAAAAGTTGTGTAGTCATTTATCTCCGTGACATCTGATGGGAGGGAGTGCACCACTGCTGATGAGGCCCTCTGCATGGTTCCCTTCTTGCAGTGAGGGAACCGCCAATTCCCATCCACCAAACCTCCTGGCAGAGATCAATACCTCCAAGGAATGACACTTTTAGCTCCCCTTAGGCAGCATAGAGCAGACCATACAAAGTGAGATCAAGCTTCGAGATTCTTCAGCCAGATGACTTGTGCAAGCAAGCTAAGCCACAGGAAGGTGCCTTTGTCCCCCCCCCCCCAAAAGTGTCATCTTAAGGACATAGGAGTCCTGCTGGATCAGGCCAAAGGTTCAGCATCTTGCTCTCACAGTTGCCAGCCAGGCACCCCAGTGGGAAGCCCGAAAGCTGAACCAGTTTGCAACAGCAATTCCCTACTTGTGATTTCCCAGAACTGGTCTTCAGAGGCATATAGTGCCTGCAACAGTGCAGGAAGAACATATCCATCATATCTAATAGCCTGGTCCTCCATTTGTCTAATGCTCTTTTGAAGCCCTCTGAATCAGTGGCCGCTGCTATTTCTTGCAGGTGTATATTTCATTGTTTAACCATGTGAAAATAGAGGTCAGAGCTCTATTTCAAGGGCTGCCCGGTACAAGTCTGCTTTAGAGATTGTAAAAAGAACACTGAAAGAACTATGAGCACTTGGCCACCAGGCTGAGCAGGCACAGAGGTCCTGCCTTTCCATTTAAATTATAGCCACCATTTCTGAACTTGCCCATTTACATAGCAGTTAAAGGTTCTCTCTCTCCCTCCCTTAAAGTTTTCCGCAGTTATTATTATTTATTTGGGTGATGGATGTGTTATTTTGGAGGTGTGTGAAGTGGCTAACCTCCCCATCCTTCTGCAGCAAAGCACAATTTGGCCCTCTCAGCCGTTTCTTGTGCCATGCTCTTGATCCTCAGAACTGCATTGCAGCATTGCTCAGGACACACATTCACACTCTCTCCCTCTCCTTCTCTCTGCTTTCAGCTCAGGAAATCTAATAAGAAGGAAAAGAGGGAAAGGAGGTTTCAAGGGGACACACAGAGGGGACATTTCTCTGGAAACTGGGTGTGGGGGGGCGCTTCCTTTAAAACACTCCACATAGACAAGAATGGGACTTTCCAGTTTCCCTATACAGTACTGGAGGGTTCTTTGTTTTGGCTTTTTTTTGGGGGGGGATGCAAAAAGGTATGTGGGTTGGAGAATAACATTGTCTCAAAAACATGGAAGAATAACAACATGAGTTTGCTAGGAAGGAGAGAAAGGAAAGAGAGGAGAGAGGTGAGCAACCAGATCAATAAAGGACAACACCCAGAAGGAAGGATAAAAATGGACACCGTCACCATGACATTGCTAAAATAGCATGCTGGGGAAAAAATATGTGCTTGACCTGATAGCGGGACTTGTTCCTCAGATAAAGGACACCCTTTGCTTTAGGCGATACTGGAATACATTTTAGTAGTATTTTTTAAAGGCACTATAGGCTCATCCGGACTTCCTTTTGCACTGGGCCTTCCAAACATAGGCCCACGCTTTAAAGCCCAGACCAGTGCCTAGAAACACGGCACAAAATGAAGTCTGGAAGAGACCTATGTCTCTATTACCAATATGTAAAACAGAAGTGAGAGTTGCAACAAAATGTTACAGTGTAGGGTACTCCTGTTCAGAGTGATAGTCAGAGAGCTATCTTTTCCAAGATACTCCATTCCTGACCTCCCCTCCCACATTTTCTGTTTCCCTACCCCAACAGGCCCTCGGCATCCAGTGGCCATCAAGCACACGGGTTGGCGGAGGGTATTTTCCTAGTGTCTGCAAAGCTTGAGGTTCCACACAGTATGTGAATACAGCCACTTTTTTCTCAGTAGCCCGTTTTTGGCTACAGTCCTATAGGCACCAACTAGCCTATTTTGCTAATAGAGTGATAGTACGTATTCAGGACAGCCAAAGAGACTATATTTTCCTCTGAAGATCATTGCACAAAAGCTTTAGATATTTTTGATCCATTTATTTACAGATGTATAGCTAGAGCAGTATGATGATAACATAGATGCAAGCATGCAGTCCAGCCCTCTCTCATGGCTGCTTTCCAGCAGATCTAAACAAACAAACAAACAAACAGAACTGTAGGGTTCTTCTAGAGCTGTACCAGGGTCATAGCTTCATGGCTTTGCATGTAGAATGTGCCAGCATCTTCAGTTAAAGCTGGGAGAGACTCCCTACCTGAAACCCAGAGAGGCCACTGTCAGCCCATGTAGACAATGCTAAGCTAGCAGGACCAATGGCCTAGTCAGTATAAGGCAGCTTCCTATGTTCCCCTCTCTTAAGGGAAGGGCCATAGCTCAGTGGCAGAGCATATGCTATGCATGCAAAATCTCCCAGTCTCCAGACACGGCTCAAAATGACCCTTGCCTGAAACACAGGAAAGTCATCGTCAATCAGCACAGGCAGTACTGAGCTAAATGCACCAGTGGCCTGATTCAGTATACGCCAGCTTCCTCTATTCCTATGTTCTACTTCAGGCCAATTCACTTGCCGCATTGGGGGGAAAGCCAACAACAATAATCCTCTCTGCTGCTGGAAAACAAGCACTTCAGGCCAGAAGTGTTCTCCCTGAGGTGCTAGCTTTCTGAGGGGTGGGGCTGGGGAAATAGCATCCCTTGAGTAGTTGCCATGTAGAAGACAGCAAAGCCAACCCACCAAATTCCATGGGATTGTTAGCAGGCAATGCATTAGACATTTTGAGAGATCCTTGGAGGAAAAGCAAGCTATTAATAAATAAGAATCAGACTATCATGCCCATGCCATCTTAGGAAGCTGGCAGTCTTCTTATTCCTAGAATCAATGAAAAGAAAGAAGAACTGTGCCAGATTGGTGACCTCCTAAGAGAATCAACAAACCCGTAGCAGCTTCCGCTACTGCTGATTCACCTTGTTGCTGGTCCAAATCCCTCAGCATCAGGGCTGTCGACAACAAACTCTGCATAACACAAATGTCTATGGGCAACATTTTATTTTACTCTTTTAAAAAGCCACAATCTAGTTAGGGAGATTTGTAAGCAGATGCCCATAACTACCTTGACAGAGAGACAGTGTTGTATTAATGGTTAGAGTGTCAGACTGAGTAGCTGGGAGACCAGGGGTCAAATCCCCCACTCAGCCACAAATCCCACTGGGTGACCTTGGGCCACAGTCACTACTACTAACTTCCCTCACAGGTTTGCTCTGAGGGCAAAATGTAGAGGGAGAAGAAGTGTGCATAGCACACTGAGCTCTTTGGAGAAAAGGCAGGATACAAAGGCAATAATAAATACAGAAAGCAACACAGATTCAGGGCAAGGCTAAAAATTAACATGTGTGGTGGGACAGGAAGCACAAGCAGCAGCCTTTGGGAAGTTTTTATTACAGGTGAAGGGAGTTTCTTCCCTTGCCACAGCCCCATCAAAAATCAACTTCATGAAGAGGCTATACAAATGTTCTCCGCATTTGGAATGGGCTCCCTCGCAGGGTGATGAACTCTCCATCACGGGAGGTTTCTGAGCAGAGGTTGGGTGGCTGTCTGTCATGGATTCTTTAGCTGTGCTTCCTCCATTACAGGAGGTTGAACACCTTGAGGTCTCTTCCAACCTTAAAATTCTATGATTTTATAAGTCGTGTGTCTTTGTTTCTCAGTTTTATCCTTTTGCATGGTTTTGTATGTATTGTGGTATTTTATGCATTGTGACTAGTTATTTTTATTGATCAGAGTTTAGTAATTATTTATTGTAATTGTTAAGAGTGAATTTCTGTTTATTATTTGCTGATGTCTGGGAGTTAATTTTATTGTGTAACATTAAATCCTAATAGATTACTGAATATTATATTATTTTATATTATTTATGTGTACTGTGCTCCCAAGGAAGAGATCAGCTGCTTTGAAATGTGTTAGGGTCAATACGGAAGAAGAAAAACCTCACCCACACAGTTATTAACTTCATGGTTGCCAGGAATTGATATCTATACATGCCTTCAAATGACTGGGTAAACAAGCAATGTTTTAAAATTTCACCTGAAAGTCAAAATTGAGGGATGTAGATGTACCTCAAAGTAAGGAGACTCCACAAATGGGGAACGACCACCGAGAAGGTCCCACCACCAATCCATGCCAAATGGGCAGCAGCCAGAAAAGGCAACACCAACAGAGCCCTCTCTGCCAATTGTAGGGCTTGAGGTGGTTGATACATAGTGCCCTCTCACTTTTTATTTCCATAAATTACAAATATTCTTGGACTCCAGTCCTCATCAACTGCCGCCAGAGTGGCCGATGACCAGTGATGAGGAACAGTAACTCTTCTAGTTGGTTAATTGATTCAGGAGCTTCATTGCACATGACATGTGATGCTATTTTTTTCAGTGAGTTAAATGAAAACTCACCAGAGCGGTTAGGGTTGCAAATGGGCACAAAATTTCTGTGCAAGGAAAAGGAGCAAGAGCACCAACTAGAAGTGTGTTGGAGGCAGAAGAACTGTTTGTAATGAAGTGAGAAAGGTAGTTTACTTGCCAGAATTAACAGTTTGCTGAGTGTGTCAACCCTGACCAAGTGTGGTTTTAATGGAAATTTTAATCACAACAGATGTGTAATTACCAAAGGCAGAGTTTTACATGCACAAGGTTTTGAAAATGATGGAGTCTTTGCACTAAATACAGGCCAAGAAAGGGTGAATATGGTCAAGTAGAATTCAAGTGCAACCTGTGTTCATCTGTAGCACAAAAGGCTGGGACATAGAGACTTTGGTGAGAGGAATGGAGATTAAGCCTTGTAAAGTTGACCTGAATGGTGAAGTATGTGAAAGCTCTTTGCTGGGAAACAAGACCTTCTTTCCCCAAGCAAAACTAGAGAAGCTCAGCAGAGCCTTTGCAACTTATTCATACTGATATATGTGGTCCAATTCAACCAACGTCTCATGGGAAAAATAAGTGAATTTTAACATTTATTGATGATTATTCCAGATACTGCACAACTTATCTTTTAAAGGAAAAATCAGAAACTGCAGAGAAATTAAAGAGGAAAATGGTATTAAACGTTTGCACACCACCCCATTTACCCCAGAACAAAATGGAATAGCGGAGAGAAAGAATTGCTCGCTGGTGGAGATGGTCAGATGTATGTTGATGAAGTCTAATTTATCATTTGAGTCTTGGGGTGAGGCAAGTATGACAGCAACATATTTGAAGAACAGACTGCCAACAAAAGCTGCAAATAAAGCAGCATTTGAACTTTGCTTTGGAAGAGTATCGAACATCAGTCACATTAGAGTCTTTGGAACAAGTCTTTGGTATGTCTTTGTGCTGCCACTGCATATGTGCCAGCACAAAGACATACCAAACTTAGCACCGGGACTGAGTTAGGAATATTTGTCTGCTTTGAGAAGGGGTGCAAAGGTTACATAATTCTTAATCCAAGGACAGGAGAAGTGAAAGTGAGTAGTGTATTTTAGAGAAGGAGAGCAATCTTGTGCATGTGTTCCTAATTAGAACTATTTTAAAGAGAAACAGACTAATGCTGATTTGGTAACTGAAGAGGTTCCAGTAAAACTGATCACAGAAGTTGAAAGAACAGAGAAAACTAGTCCAAGTAAGATACTGTACTTTACCAGGGGAAACAGAGTCAGGACAAGAAGCTGTGTGTGATGATATGGATGAACAATTAGAACCTTTAATCAGACACTCATCATGAGTTAACAAAGGTGTGCCAGCAGAGCAACTATCATACATCACCAAAGCAGTGCCTAATGGTGAACCTGACACATGGAAAGAAATCGGCAAACTTCCTGCAGAAGAAGCTGACAAGTTGATGGAAGCAGACAAGGAAGAAATTGAGCATTGAATAAAACAACACTTGGACACTTACTAAATTGCCAAGGGTTAAAGAACTATAGGGTGCAAATAGGTGTTTAAGAAAAAGTTAGATCTAAGAATGGAAATGTACAAAGGTATAAAGCATGGGTAGGCAAACTAAGGTCCAGGGGCCGGATCCAGCCCAATTGCCTTCTAATTCCAGCCCACGGATGGTCCAGGAATCAGCATGCTTTTACATGAATAGAATGTGTCCTTTTATTTAAAATGCACCTCTGAGTTATTTGTGGGGCATAGGAATTCGTTCATTCCCCCCCCCAAAAAAAAATAGTCCAGCCCCCCACAAGGTCTAATGGACAGTGGATCGGCCCCCTGCTGAAAAAGTTGGCTGACCCCTGGTATAAAGCAAGGTAGATGATACAATTTTGTATAGTGAGAACAAAAAAGATTGTACAGAAATTGTTGGATGTTGAAATAAGAAGGTTTTGAGAATTTGCATGCTAAATTAAAATTGATTAATTCAAATTAGGCACAGTGAGAAGTGGCTTGTAAGAAAAACACCTGGGCCTAATTTGAATAGTAGAGTGCCTGGTATCTGGTGGGCGGGGCTTGTGTGCTTTGCTCCAGAATTATCCCCTCTCTTCAGGGTGTGTTCAGTTGAGAGTGTCAGTTATGAGGGACAAACTGCCTCTTCTTGTTTCTTGCCTCAAACTTGCCTCATGTTTTATTTGGCTTCTCTCATCATGTTATTTTGTTGTAGTTTTCTTTATTACTAAAGCTTAGTTTACATTTTTGTGAAAGACTTATTTTTATCAAAGAAAAAGAAACTCTGCTGAGGAAAGGTGTGGTATGTCCTAAACTGTCTGACTGAGGGGATATTCCCAGTTTGCCGGGAGGATTGATTTTGTTAATCACCCCTCCCCCACCTCCAAAACATTCAGCAGGCACCGCCTGTTTCAAATTTTCAATGCCTGTTGAAAATTTTTCTATTCCATTAGGCTTAAACAGGCAATTAAGAATGTATTTCCATAATTAGTTAGCCAATTTCTCATCGTAATATTTTTATATTTATTGGGTGATTTTACGTATAAATGTAAACTTCTATGAATATCAGCATATAAATAATTTAATTTTAAAAAAACTGGTTCTGTGTAAAACGAGGAAATATGCCTCTTTCAAAATGGTACCAGCCACCCATGTTTTCACCCACCCCCTGAGGACTTAGATTAAAAATAAGTAACCCAATTAATTGGGTTTTAAATTAGCCAAAATATTTTTAAACCGTTCATCTCCAATCCTAAATCAACAAAGAGATACAGCCCTAGGTTACAGCTGTCTGGCAAATATTAAAACATCTCAGCCTTCATGGAACATTCACTGTACAGATATTCACACAGGTAACAGTCAATGAACGTGCAATATATGTACACAATAGATTCATTCGTATGCTACACTGACCACAGGAACAAGTACACATGAAACAGCATTTGTGTGAAAGAGTGAACACTTGATGTGTGTACGTTCAACTATGGTGTACACAGAACTCTACTCTCTTGAATGATGCCAGTGAATGATTGTTCAAGTGTGCAGCTGTATCCTTGCTGAATGTCATTCATTGTATACTTGCTGAATGGGAACACCCCTAACAGCTGGGCAGTACACCGGTAAAATTATTTATATCCCATTTTCAACAAGGTAACAGCCTGTGTACACAACAGCTGAGGAGTACAAATGAACAGCTGAGTACAAATGTACACATTTTCACACAAACACTTGCACATGTGGAGAGACAGCATGTACCTGTGTTCAGTGCAACAGGCAAACAAAACTTGTTTGTTTGTTTTTTAAATAGACTTTATTTATCATTTTCAGTTTTGTAAATCAACATACATCAAACAATCCATACATTAAAGATTGACTCCCTTCTCCCCCCCCCATGGTTCATTAAAGTTCTCCTTCATTGCTGCAAACTCTAATTAGTCCCTATTTTAACTCAACCAATTTTCCCTTTGTTTATATTTTCACTGCTAGATTTAGTCTATTCCTGCTAATGTTTTTAAACGTTTACAATAATCTTCCAAATATTCAACAAACATTTCCCAAACATTCTTAAATATTATCCATTCCTGTTTTCTTAATTTGCCAATTAAACTAACCAATTCAGCATACTCTTTGGTTTAGCCTGCCCTTCCTCCTTAGCCGGCATTGTACCTTCCTTCAATTTCTAAACATATACTATTCGGGCTATCATTGTTGCATACATAAAGAGATCTTCCTTTATGTCAAAACTAATATTCGTAAGAGAAAGGCTTCTGGTTTTTTAATAATAAAAGCCCTTTTCAACATTGTTTTCATTTCATTATAAATCATCTCCCAGTAGCCTTTCACAGCTTTACATGTCCACTACATGTGGAAGAAGGTACCTTCTTTTTCCTTACATTTCCAACAGGTATATAATTCTGATTTATACATCTTTGCTAACTTACTTGGTGTCAGATACCACCTATATATCATTTTCATATAATTCTCTTTTAACATATAACATGCAGTAAATGTCAGATCAAGCAAAACCTTAATGTCCCCTTTTGCAAGGGAGGTGTCAGGAGATCTAAAAATTCTCAGTTCCCTGAACAAATGACAGTCTGCAGGATTTTGTGGAGGAAGACACAACTGATTAAAGTTGTATGATACTGATTTAAATGTACAGTGCAGATGAGGCCCAGGATGCTAAGGGTCTGGAAACCATGTCCTTTCAGGAACAGAGCATGATATTGTTAGCCTGGTGAAGAGAAAATTATGTATTCATATTTATTCACTGCATTTATAGCCCACCCTTTCCCCAAAAAGCTCAATGCGGCCTACACAGTTCTCTCCTTCCTCATTTAATACCCACAACCCTGGGAGGGAAGTTAGTAACTGGCCCAAGAGTGAGTAACTGGCCCAAGTTCACCCAGCAAGCTTCATGGACTAGTTAAAATTTGAACCCTGGTCTCCCAGGTCCTAGCAGGACACTTTAACTACTATACCATGCTGGGTCTCCAGATTCAGGGAAAGCATGGTATGATCAGAAGGGCTGTTTAAGAAAAGTTGGAGCTGGGTTGGTCACTGTTGCTTCAGGGGTCAGGGCTAGAACCAGTGGGTAAAAAACAAAGGCAGCAGGATTTCAGTTCAACATCACAACAGGGGTGGGGAAATTTGGCCTCCCAGTCTCCCTATCTGGCCCCTGGGACTCTTCGCAGGCCACACTCTCACCTCAGTCATGCCCTCTTCCCCCAATCTATAGTTTCCTAGATTGGTAGTTGAGGGACAACCATGAAAGCCAGTGTGGTGTAGATTGGGACCAGGAGGGCCAGAGTTCAAATCCCCACTTGGTCTTGAAGCTCAGTGGGTGACCTTGGGCCAGTTACTGCCACTCAGTCTAACCTGCATCACTGAGTTGTTGAGGATGCCACCTTGAACTCCTTGGATTTCTTCCACCAAGGTAAAACCCAATAAATAAATAAATGTGCTTTAAATGTGCTTTTAATGCATTGTGCGGATGTGACTGACTTTGGTGTGGCAAGCACCTTTTCAAAGAAGGTACACTGGGGCAAGGAACCTTTTCCAGTCTCAGGGCCGTATTCACTTCAATACAACTTTCCAGGGGCCACATTCCTAGTGCTGGGTCGGAGCCAAAGGCAGACATGGGCAGAGCAGAAAATGCAAGTAACACCCTAATAATAATAATAATAATAATAATAATAATAATTTTTTATTTATACCCCGCCCTCCCCAGCCAAGGCCGGGCTCAGAGTGGCTTACAAGCAATAATAAAAACAAGATGAATGATTACAACTTAAAAACAAAAATAAAATACAACATTAAAATAATGGAACATTAAAATATTAAAATGTAGCCTCATTTCAGGAGAAGGAAAAGAAAAAAGAAAATGGGGGGGGGGAGGGAATCAAATTGGCTCCAAGCCAAAGGCCAGGCGGAACAACTCTGTCTTACAGGCCCTGCGGAAAGAAATCAGATCCTGCAGGGCCCTGGTCTCATGAGGCAGAGCGTTCCACCAAGTTGGGGCCAGTGCTGAAAAGGCCCTGGCTCTGGTTGAAGCCAATCTAACTTCCTTAGGGCCTGGGACCACTAGGGTGTTGTTATTTATGGACCTTGAGGCTCTCCGTGGGGCATACCAGGCGAGGCGGTCCCGTAGGTACGAGGGTCCTAGGCCGTGAAGGGCTTTAAAGGTCAAAAGCAGCACCTTAAATCTGACCCTATACTCCACCGGGAGCCAGTGCAGCTTGTAAAGCACTGGATGAATATGCTCCCATGGCAGAGACCCCGTGAGGAGCCTCGCTGCAGCATTCTGTACCCGCTGGAGTTTCTGGGACAGCTTCAAGGGCAGCCCCGCATAGAGCGAATTACAGTAGTCAAGCCTGGAGATGACCATCGCATGGATCACTGTGGCCAGGTCGGGGCGGGAAAGGTAATGGACCAACTGCTTGATGCGGCGAAGGTGGAAAAATGTCGCCTTGGCTGTTGCTGTAACTTGCGCCTCCATGGAAAGGGAGGCGTCAAGGATTACACCCAAACTCTTAACGGAAGGCAATGGCACTAACTGGGCCCCCTCAAGAGAAGGGAGTTGGTCCCTCATCCCCATACCATCCCGACCCAGCCATAGGACCTCTGTCTTCGAAGGATTTAGTTTCAATCGGCTCCCACGAAACCATCCAGCCACAGCTTCCAAGCATCTGGTCAGTGTGTCCGGGGCTGAGTCAGTGTGGCCATCCATCAGCAGATAGAGCTGAGTGTCATCAGCATATTGGTGACAGCCCAGCCCAAAGCTCCGGATAATCTGGGCAAGGGGGTGCATAAAGATGTTATGGTGGGCAAGTTTCTACCAATAGCCACACATCATTCTCTTTCCTCCATCCTGGCAAGTGAGAGGCATCACCACAAGGCACATCCCAGCCAGGAAAATAAAACACTCAAGGATGTGCAGCAAGGACAGGGCATGGAGCCTCTTGAGGGTCAGAAAGTTGGCTGCATTCAGAGGTTCCTACACCATCACAAGCCAATTCAGATGGAAACAAGGAATGAGCACACAGAGGAAACTGAAAGGCAGGAAATAACTTCATCCCCGAGGATGCAAAGCATCAGGAAGTCATGGCTAGAGGGGCTGTGAAGGCATGTTGCATGATCTGGCCAATGTCTCGCCATGGAGGCCCCTCAGATAAACACAGGCAGAGGTCAATGCATCCCTGCACAGAACTCATAAAGCCACAACAGTTCTGCCCACAAAACTGTGTTTCACAACAGGATATAGATAAGAGAGAGCAGTGTTTGAAACTGAGATATGAAAGCTAGGAGCTACATGGCACCTTACACCTAGGTCATGGGTGCAACAACGGAATGTCTAGGTGCACGTTTTTATAAAAAAGAACACAAAGGTGAAAATGAATGAACTGCAGCCAAAATATTATGCACCCAAAACATTTTAAGAGGGGTTAAAAGTCATTAACATCTTACGTATCTAGAGAGACTTGCCTGAACAAAAGTGTTTTCCGCTCCCCACCCAATGTTGTTGGGACTCCAGCTCCTATTAGCCCTAGATAGTATGGTCCATGATAATGGAAACTATGGTCCAGAAACATCTGGAGGTCCATGGGTCCCTCACCCTTGCTTTAGATACAACAGAACCACCCAACAGCTTCTTAAGTATCTCTGCACCTCTGTTTCATTAAAACTCATGCAACTCACAGTCACAAGACGTGGTCAATTGGGTTTAAAGGATATCCATTGACCTTGGCTTTATCAAAGGATAAAAACATGATAACTTTAAAATGGTATTCATATTGGTATAAATCAGGTAGTCTGCTGTTAAGCATCTCTCACACACGCTTTTGAGAGACCTAAAGCATGGCTTGTAAGGAGAACCACAGAACAGGGTCCTGAATTCTGCCCAATTTTCACAGCGTTAAGTATCACCACCAAGAAATTCACATTACCATCTTCATTGGTTGATGATTGTGATGATTAGTTGCTGCTGTAACGGAACTGTGTCAAGGTACGATATACCTAAGGGGGGGGGTTCACAGTGCATGGGCTAGAGGTCACCAAAAGCAAACACTGAGATTGGCTAGCATTTCCCTCATTGCCTCAATCATTACGCTTTGATTTTATTTTTCTGTCGTTCCTGCCTAGAAATGTTTCAGCAAGTGGGGATACAACACAAACAAAGCTCTTCTCATTTTTTATTTTTTTTATGTTGCCCCCTCTGAAAAAAACACAATTGAAGCTCTAGAGAGGGAGGGGGATTCTGTCCTGCCTTGCAGGAAAGGGTGGTATTTGGGCTAAAGCAGGGAGAAAACATTCCCCCTACGCCACCTTTTAGCAGCACCTGAGTCTCAATGCTTTTTTAGAATTGAGAACACGCAACAGTCAGGCAGAGATGCTGATCAGTGGTCTCTAGACAGGTGATTTAGTGCAACATAAAGCAGGCCATAAATCTAAGAGGATTATTTCTTTCCCCAGCCCCCACCTTGCCAAGTCATGGCACCACGCACCATCTCCAGCCTCATCTGACTGCAGTGCTGAACCAGTGTCATAACATGGAGGAAGATGCCTTCTTTCCTAAATACTAAAAAAAACCCCGCTGCTGCCCCCCCAGCCGCCACCTTTTTGGTCTGTTTCCCAGCTATGATTCTGCTCCTTTCATTTTCTATGAGAAAGCAAAAATAATAATTATTTAACATTATGTTGCTTTTCTTTTTTAAATGACTGATATAATTTGGACAGCACTGCCTTTGAAAACACGGCTTAACTGTAATTACTTCAGACAGACGGCGGATTTAAATGAGCCATAGCAACATACCCTCCATTAAAAGTAACCACCACCTTATCGTCTTCACTATTTATCTGCGTACCTACAAAGGACTGAAATTATTTACTTGCCTTGTACAAATGGAAGAGGACTTTGGCAATATGTCACTTGACCTATATAATTGATACATTTTAGTATGTGGCTGGCACATTAAGAAAAAAAAAATGCAAAATTTTGCAGGATGAACAATAAAGCAAATCTCCCTTCCACACCATTCCCTAGATATACTTTAGAATGCACAACTCAAAAGGACCAAAAATAGCATTTCAGTTCCGTGTGCAAAGGCCCCCCCCCCTTAAATCAGTGCGAGCACATATAAACCAAATTCTCATTTTCAGCCTCCCATGCAGGAAAAAGCTTCTATTATATGCTGTCATTCTAAGGACTTCTCAATTTCGTTGGATTCTTCACAAGTACCCCCCCCTCCATAATTATTGCTTTATTGAAGGGGGGATGGCAGAGAGAAAAATACATGAGATATTGGTGGGAGGGATAACAACCGGGCTGTTTTGCACTGACACTGCAGGATCTGCGCTAGATCTTCCACTGTGCGTGGGGGAGGAGTCGGATAGAGAGAATAAAGGACTGGATTTTGGGGTGGGATAAAGGACTGGATTTGGGGGGGGGGGGTCCCAGTCCCACCCCAAATGAACCTGCAAGTACAAGAGGATTTCTCAGTTGACGCTTACACACACACACACATTCTCCTTGTTCTGTATTGCAGGCCATAAAACAATTATAATTTCCAGCCACAGATAAATCCGTTAAGGATACAGAAGACACCAGTCTTACATTGATCTGCTAAGAATACATCTACTGGTAAAAGCGCCCCCCGCCTTAAAACGGGGCAAGGATGAGGGGGATAGTCAAGCCGGTACTGTTTCCCTCCCTCCTTCATCTTCCACTCTACATACTGCAGAATAACAGCATCCCCCTCTGCCTTTTCCCTTCCAGTTACGAACGCTTCTCTTTTTTGGCCAAGAAGCTATTCATAATATGAATAGATACTAACTGTATAAAAAGGGTGGTGTTGGAAAGGATCTCTTGACCCATAGCGTCCTCGACCATCGAGGGCGCCCCCACCCAACAAAAAAACGTAAGGTCTGCAGTGACGCTCCAAATCTCCCCCTTCCATCCCTCTTAATACTCTATTTCATTCACCACTACCACCAACTCTCCAGATTTCTGCAGCTGCGTCCCTTATTTATTTTTACAATGGGGACTACGGAGCAGGAGGCGGGGGAATAGACAGCCCCCGTCTCATTGACCATTAAATGAAAGGTGGGCGGGGGGGGGAGAGAGGAAGGAAGCAACAACAAAAAGAGTTTAATCTTACTTTCTCCCACCACAGCCTTAAGCCCAGCTGGTGCCATGACGTCCCTCTCTTGTTCTTCTTCTTGAGGTATTTGTGTGAGGAGGAATCCCCACGTCTGGTTTCCCCTTTTCTCCTTTTCCTGCTGCTGCTCGGCTCAAAACCCCGCACAAAACTGCTCTCCGGTTTGGCTTCTCAGCTGACTGCAAAAGGAAGGAGGGAGGGCAGTCTGGGCAAGGATGCGGAGGGGGGGGCGGAGGAGGAGGAGGCAGGTCCAGGCAGGGCGTGGTCGGATTGTGATGCGAGCTGCTGATGCTGATGCAGAAAGAGGCTGGTGGTGCCGTGGATGGCGTCATACCCCCCACCGGGCCAATCAGCGCGCCGCCTGCTCAGCATCTCTCCCCCCCCCTCTCTCTACACACACACAGACATACGCACCCGCACGCCCTGCGGCTCTGCTCAGCGACCAACTCTGGTGAGGGGCGGAGCCAACATCTGCAAATAAAGGGATGGGGGTGGGTAAAAGAAAGAATCGCAGCTTCTCCTGCTGTATGAATGAAACTCCCTTACATGCGTTTACACATGTACTTGTTTGCAGAATGCAAACATTCGATGGCGTCCCCGCTAACCCCTGCCACCAAGACCTTGTTTTGAATTTGCTTTCGTGCAGCTGGATTTGCAGTTTTTATGTTGCTTTTTTTAAAAAAACCACAACAACACTTTTTTAATGATGTTGCACTGCTGCTTAGAGATTTTATTTTTTTTCAAATACACTAAGGAGGTTATAAATAAATAATGAAAAATATAGGCAGCTTCCACTACCACCCCCCAGTCCCAATAAGAACAGACAGCTATTCACCAGACCCACATGTCAAGAGACACAGGGATATAGACACTAAGTTGAGACCTTGCTTCAGACCCAGATGCCAACTTTCATTGCCAACAGAGCAGCTCTTCAAGAACTGGTGCCTGTTTCCCCCCTCTTCTCTTTCCCCTTATTTTCATTTTGTTTAGATGGTAAGCCTGCAGGCAAGGACAGTCTTGTTTAATTGATTGTATGTAAAGCCATTCTGGAAGCCTTTCTAGGCTGAAGAGCAGAGGACAGACAATCTCAATATTGATGATGATGATGATGATAATGTAGGCTTCCTCAACCTCAGCCCCCCAGATGTTTTGAGATGGTGGGGTCAGGGATGATGGGAGTTGTAGTCCCAAAACACCTGGAGGGCCGAGTTTGCCTATGCCTGCTCTAAACTGAATGGAAGCAGCTCACAAAGATTTTAGATGCCAGCGAACTTTCCTTTAAAAAAAATATATTATTGAGAATTTCAACATAACAAATTATCAAAACATATCATCTTCATTATTTTTCCCTCCCCTCTCCCCCCCAAAAGCCCTCCCTCACTCCCCCCCAGACTTCCCTCAGCTCCTCTCTCTGATTTTTCAGCACATGTTATTCTCTGCATATTGTAAAATTGTAAAGATCCTTAAATTATCTGTCTATTATGTTAACAAGCAATACATTTGTGTATGTTTATTCAAAACCTGCCAAGGAGTTCAATTCATTTTGGGGGTTTTTAAGTAGTTTGTAAAGAGTTCCCATTCTACTTTAAAGTCACAGTTGTCCTTGTCTCGCAGTTTGTATGTCACTTTTGCCAATTCTGCATAGTCCATCAATTTCTCTTGCCACTGTTCTTTTGTCGGGATTTCCTCATTCTTCCATCCTTGTGCTATTAAGACTCTTGCCACTGTTGTAGCATACATGAATAAATTCTTTATTTTCCTTGGTAGGTCTTTTCCTACAATCCCTAACAAAAATGCTTCTGGTGTGTTTTTTTTTTAATAAATGTCAATTGAAACATTTTCTTCGACTCATTATATATCATTCCCCCCCAAAAAATTTAATTTCTCTACATTCCCACCACATATGGTAAAAAGTCCCTTCCTTTTCTTTACACTTCCAGCATACGTATGACCCAGTTTTGTACATTCTTGCAATCTGTACTGGTGTTATATACCATCTATACATCATTTTCATATAATTTTCTTTCAAAAGAGAACAGTCTGAAAATTTTAGAACTATTCTCCACAATTTTTCCCAATCTTCAAAATATATATTATGTCCTATATCTTGTGACCATTTGATCATGACCGATTTCACCTCCTCAGCTTTTGTTTCCCATTCTAGCAGAATACTATATGCACCCTTCAGCAACTTCGCTTTCCCTTCTATGACTTCCTTTTGGAATCTAGAAGTAGTATAACTAAATCCTTTCTTGTTGTCTTCTTTGTATATCTCATGTAATTGCCTGTAATGTAACCAACTCTGAAAATGATCTTTTATTTCCTCATACTCTTTTAGCTTCCATTTTCCTTCTTGATCCTTTAGTAAGTCACTGTATGTAAGCCACTTTCCTTTTTTACCAAGTTGCTTGAGCTGCAAAGCTTCAAGTGGTGAAAGCCACCAAGGTGTATTCTGTTCTATTAAATCTTTATATCTATCCCAAACCCTCATTAATGATTTCCCAATTATATGATTATAAAATCCTTTATGTACTTTTCCTTTCCCATACCATAGATATGCATGCCATCCAAATCTATTATCATGACCTTCCAAATCCAATGCTTCTTGCTTTTCCAGTTTTACCCAGTCCCTAATCTATACCAAACATGCAGTCTCATAATACAATTTAAGGTCTGGGAGGGCAAAACCGCCTCTTTCTTTTGTATCTGTAAGTATCTTATGCTTTATCCTTGGCTTTTTGCCCCTCCCGATAACTTGCAGATTTCCTTCTGCCATCTTTTGAGGCAATCGTCTTTCACCATTACTGGGACTGACTGGAAAAGAAATAGCATTTTTGGCAAAACATTAATTTTTACTGCTGCTATTTTTCCTAATAGGGAGAGATACGTTCTGCTCCATATTTCTAGATTTCTTTTTATCTCGAGCCACACTTTTTCATAATTATCATTGTAAATATTTTTATTTCTTGATGTTAACCATAACCCTAAGTATTTGAACTTTTTATGGACTTCTGTTTCAATACTTTGCTGCAACTCTTTTTTCTCTTCTTCCTTCAAATTTTTAACTAATAATTTAGTTTTATTCCTATTTAATTTAAATCTTGCCACTTCCCCAAATTTCTGAATCTTTTCTATAACTTTAGGGAGAAATTTTTTTGGATCTTCCACTGTGATCACCAAATCATCAGCATATGCTTTCAGTTTAAACTCACTTTTCCCAGTTTTTATCCCAGTGATCTCTTAATCTGCTCTTATATTCCTGGCAAGTACTTCCAGAACCAGAATGAACAACAGCGGTGATAATGGACAATCTTGTCTGGTTCATTTTTGTATCTTACATTCATCTGTTATCACCTGATTTACAATGTATTTTGCTTTCTGTTCTGAATAAATTGCTTGTATTCCTTTAAAAAATTTAGATCCACATTTAATTTCCTCAAGTAACTTTATCATGAAATTCCAAGAGATGTTGTCAAAGACTTTTTCGGCATCTATAAACATCATTACTGCTTTCTTTTCATTTTTACCTCCGGTATTCTATTATATTCAAAATATTTCTTATATTCTCCTTCATTTGCCTACCTGGAAGGAATCCATCCTGATGTATATACTCATTTAATTTTTTTTTAAATTCTATTAGCTAAAATGCTTGCAAATAGTTTATAATCATTGTTTAACAATGAGATAGGCCTATAATTTCTAATTTGCAGCAAGTCTGAATCTTGTTTTGGAATTATTGTAATATACACCTCTTTCCATGTTTCTGGAATTTCACCTGAATTTAAGGTCTCATTCACAACATCTTTCAGTGGGTTTAGCAGTTGTTCACTTTATTTTTTATAATACTTTGCCATTAGTCTATCTGGGTCAGGAGACTTGCCATTTTTAGTCCACTTTATTGCCTCTAGCAGTTCTTGAACGGTTATTTGAGTATTTAAGATTGTCATTTGTTCCTCTTTTATTTTCGGTAAATTACTACTTTTAATATTGTCAGGGGTACAGGGACAGAGGCACAGGGAAGGCAGGAAATGGAGAGCAATGGAGAGGAATCCCAGGAGAGCGAGGAAGAGGATAGCAATGACGCAGGGGATTCCATGAGTCTCTCCAGCGAATCAGAGGATTCCCAGAAAGGGGCGCCTGTGGTAAGGGCAAGGGGAGCCCCGGGTGGAAAGTGTCAGGAGTGGGGGGCCAGCAGGGGACCCCAAAGCGGCAGCTGGGAATCAGGGCCAGCCTCCCCACCAGAGTGCAGAGGGAGCAGCTCCGGCGACAGAGAAAGGGGAGGGATCAGAGCAAGCCGTTCTCCCGGAAGGGGAGGAAGGCAGTGAGCAGAGTAGCATAACTGTCAAAAGGAAGGTCAGAAGTTGGGCGCGCGCGCCAAGTTCAAATGAGGAGGCGTTCAGGAGAACAGGGAGCCCGGAGGAGGAGGGGCCAGGACCCAAAGCCCGCAGGAGGGGGCAGGAGCAGTCTGGAGACTCCGCTTCAGGAGAAAGCAGGAGGGGGGGAACCCCGGCGGGCAGAAAGACCCTGCGGAAAAGGAAAGAGAGAAAAAGGTGGAGCAGCGTTAGCTTATTAAACTGGTGTAGGGGAGGGACCGATTCAGAGGGGACTTCAAATGTCTAGGGGAAAGAGACGCGGGGCTGCACGCCTCGGTTGTGGAACCAATAATGAACTGCAATAAACATCCTTGTATATAAGAAGAGCTTGGCGTTGGTCTTTTGTGAGCTGAGACCTGAGGCAGCCCTGACAAATATATTTTTCTATTTAAAATTTTTTCTCCTTTCCTTTCCTATACAAATCTGAGAAATATTTTACAAATGCTGCTCTTATTTCCTTCATCTTATCTGTGATCTTTCCATTTATATTAATTTCATTTATGGAGTTCCTCTGTTCACTTTTCTTCAGCTGCCACGCTAGTAATTTTCCTGATTTATTGGCATGCCCAAAATATTTTTCTTTCTTTCTTTTTATTTTCCTGCTAATTTCCTCATTAACTATCATAGAATATTGAGTTTGTAATGTTCTAATTGCCTGTTTGACTGGCTCTTTATTTGCTTTCTTTGACAATTGTTTCTCCTTGTTCGCAATTTCCTCAAAAATCTCCTTTTTCCTTTCAATTTCCTTTTAAATGAATTTTGTTATATAAAGAATCCTCTCATCACTGCCTTGCTTGTGTTCCAGACCGTCTGCAATTTTTTCTGTCTTTGAGTGTTTATTTCAAAATAATCACTCAAGACCTTTTTGGCTTTTTCCATAAATTTTTGATCATCTAATAAATCTTCATTCAATCTCCATATAAATGAAATTTGGCTTTCTTTTGTGTTTCCATTGTCAAGGAATTATGACCTGAAAATGTCCTGGGATTAATCTCAATTTTTAAAACTCGAGGTTCCAACTTTTTGGATATCCACAAAGAGTCTATTCTTGAACTGCTATCATAAACATGGCTATAATAAGTAAACTCTTTATGAAACAAATGTCTTGTTCTCAATATACCATATTTTTCGCTCTATAAGACGCACCAGACCACAAGACGCACCTAGTTTTTGGAGGAGGAAAACAAGAAAAAAAATATTCTGACTCTCAGAAGCCAGAACAGCAAGAGGGATCGCTGCGCAGTGAAAGCAGCAATCCTTCTTGCTGCTCTGGCTTCTGGGATAGCCTGCATTCGCTCCATAAGACGCACACACATTTCCCCTTACTTTTTAGGAGGGGAAAAGTGAGTCTTATAGAGCAAAAAATTCAGTATCTATCAAGTTCAAATTTTGAGCCAGATCAAAGAAAGTCTTTGGCAACCTGCCTTCTTTCATCTCTTTTTCCCTAGCTGATCTATCTTTTTCTAATGATGGAGCTCCATTTAAGTCTCCCATTAAAATCATCTTTTGATCTGCAAATTCAAGTAGTTCTGTTTCCTTTTTTTTTTAAGAAGTCTGCTTTTTTTCTCATTAGGTGCGTAAATTATGCCAGGGAACTTTCTTAGCTCTGTATGGAGTTGTCAGGGATTGAACCGGGGACCCTTTTTTTTGCATAAAACCTTCACACTACCACAGAATTGTTCTTCACTTAAAAGATTCCACTCTTTGTGGTTCTGAAAACAGGACCGAATTAATTAGCAACGCAGGAAGCTTCCCATCTGCAGACTTTGCTGCTGTTAAGGCTTCCTGCCTAAAAGAAGTAGAAGAAAATACTTTCAATTTCAAAATGTGGGACTGCAAAGTTTTGAACTCATACACTTCAAGTATATTTGTTATAGTACTGAGTCTCCCTCCCACAAATCGTGTGTGATGATTTGTTAGCCAGTTCAGGGTTGTTGTTGCTGTTGTTTACAACTTCACAACTTCTGCATCAGACACACCCTACTAAAAAAAAGAGAGGAAAGCCAAATGATAAAAAGTGTGCTCTGCTCCTTCCTCACACCCAGTATCTTTGGTGGTTTCGCCACAAGAGCCCGTATTTCTTATGGAGCAATGGTTCATTATCAGTCTGCCTTAGTTCAGTAACAGGTGCAAAACCAGGAATACTTCAAATGTATTTATGAGGATGTGTTATGAAGCATGACCTACCCAAAGATGAAAGGGAAGAAGAGGTGTTTCCATACCAAAAGAGCACAGTCTTTTGGTTTGGGCAATATCTTTTATGTATGAAAACCAAGCACATCCTACCCTTATATAATTTGTGTACATGCTGTCCCTGACATTGACTCTCAGTTAAGTGCTTAATAAACAGCTACACCTAACTTGCTCAATTCCACCCCCACCCATCTTTCAAATTGCACATTGTCAAGCTTTCCGATAGCACAATTTCCCTCCAGCTCTATATTTTATGTCCAATTGTGCACGCGGGCGCACACGCACACACACACGAAACCTTGGATGTGTTCCTAAGTTGTACCCAATATTAGAAATTATCTGATAGCTGCCCCCTTTAAAAAATATACTTCTGCGTGACCAGAGGCAGTTTTAGAGCTGCAGGGGGCACCAAAACAATGCTGTAGAATGGAGCATGAGGGGTTGGGGAGTGGAGTATCATTGAATTTTAGCATTGCACAGGGCACTGCTGAAATTTGAGAGCCCAAAGTCTGCCACTGCCATGACAACATAGCATCATACTATGCATAACCTTGCAAAGGAACCTTAATATAAACATAAAAATGCAGTGCACAGCAGTTTAAAAGGGAAATTCACAAGCACACTAAATAAACCACCTAGTAATATCCACCAGGAGCTGCTTGTCCAGGGAGGTATCTTGGTTGTAAATCCAACAAAATTCTGCAGACGTGGCAGTTGTATTATTACACCTCTCTGACCAGCAACATAATGCAGAAAGGGGTCTTGTGTATCTGCAGAGCAGTCCCTCCTGCCTCTGCTCCTCAACACCTTTTGTATTTGCATAAGCCATTTCGGCAAGAGACCAGACTTTGGGCCACCATCCCACCAATGAGAACTATATGGAGTACGTCCAGTGCTTGGCTATCTCTAGCTGGTCAGCAGCCTTCGAGATTGGGTCTTAACTGCCCAGATTAATTCCCAACAAAAAGGCCAATTAGCTTACACCTGCCCTGCCCTGCCCACCTTATTTCACACTGCTGCTAGCCAGCTCATCCCCTACCACCTAGCAACCCCATCACCTACTGATGTCAGAGGCGCAGTTTGCCACAAGGTCCGTAAAACCTACAGCTGGCTCTGCTTTTTCTTGTACTTACAATGCTGATGTTTCTTAAGTTTGCTCATAAACAGAGGGATTTGTGTTCTCCATTAAAACAAACAGCCCCTTGTGTTAATCACCACCTGATTGGAAAAAGACTCTGCCCACCATTAATTTCTCAAAATCCCATTTGGAAGCCATCTAGTGTTCATTCCCAGATTCTACAGCAATGAATATGGTAAACAAATGATAACAGGGTGTTTTGTTTTGTTTCACTTTGTCTGATAAATAATTTCTGCCCCTTGTCTGTCCTCAATTGCCTGCCAATCTATTTCATTGGGTGGCCATGGTTTCTAGTTATTATGAGTGGAAGGTGAAGTCTTATAAACTAACTCCCATCTTCCTTTTTGCTCAATCTGAACAGTCTTTGTTCATGGAGAATGTGCTTTCAGTATATGATTTTCAAGCTTTTATTTACCTAAGAGAAAGGAGCATGTGGGAAGGAAGTCCAATGGCTATCCCATAACTATAGCCTGGAAGTAAGTAGCTATTAATGTACACTACATAAATCTGTTGTTGTTGTATTTATATTTATATCCCACGCATCTGACTGGGTTTCCCCAAACACACTGGGCGGCTTACAGCATACATAATAAAACATCAAATATTTAAAAAACAGAATATATTATACAGACTATTAATAAACCAATAAATCAACAGAAACAAATACTAATATGATTGGGAAGTTGGTTTGGATGATAGATTTGGGTACCACCAATCCTGTGACTTGATGTATGTAAGATGGGAGTCTACAAGAAGTGGTCAAACTAGACTCTTTGTTAACAGTCTTAGCCAAGCCTGTTAAGCTCCCTTTTACATATCTTTGGGGCTTTTATGGAAACCTAAGAGAAAGCAAGATCTGTTGCAGTGCTAATGCTGTGAATCCCTCCATTCTCTCTTTTTTAAAATTAAATTTTATTAACATATAAAACACATACATTTGCACAATTACACAATACACGTACGTAACACACTACCTTATTTTCATAACATAAAACACAGCTCCATTACTCTATATAATACTTACCTATACAGTACATACCAACATACCTACACACCTACCCCACACGAACACCCACCAAGTGACTTGACTTCCAGCCGTTCTTGTTACGCTACTTTATTTTTCCAATTAGCTTAAACACATTTCATTATTTCTTTAATCTTTTCTTCTATCTTAACTTTACTCTCCTTTCACTCTAATCATTTTCTGGATTCACTCAATATCTGTCAGAAATTCTACTTTTCCCACATAAATTTTGATAAAGATAGCCCACTCTTTATTCACTTTTTGTACCATATCTCCTCATCCTCCCTGTTAGTTCAGCAGTATGGAAGTATTCTATCATTTTAGATAACCAGTCTGTTTTAGTTGGGACGCTGCTGCTTTTCCAATTTTTGGCAATCAATAACCTTGCCACCATAGTTGCATACATAAATATTGGCCTGACCAATCTTTTTATTTCCTCTGACATGATGCCTAGGAGAAAGGATTCTGGGTTTTTTCCAAATGAAAATCTAAACATCTTTTTCAGTTCGTTATAGATATTTTCCCATTCTCTGTTCACAAAGCCTTCAACATTTCTCTGATGGAAATAGTGACGTCCCATTCCATAACGATAATTTTACTATTTATATCCCAAACATCTTACTGGGTTGCCCCAGCCACTCTGGGCAGCTTCCAGCAAATATAAAAACACAATAAAATATTAAACATTAAAAACCTTCCCTATACAGGATTGCCTTCTGATGGCTCAGGGGTCGGATAACTCCATACCATTTATTTATCCAATGAAAATAGGGACATCCTAAGGAAAAGTGAAACATTCCGGGGTCAAATCAGAAACTGGGACAGCTTCTCTAATTCAGGGAGGACCCTGGCATATAGGGACACTTTGGAGGGACTGTGTTCAGGTTCTATATATGTATTAAAAACCCATATATCCTAAAGACACCAGTCTCTGTTGTCCTTTATTCTAAGGAAACAGGGCACTTGGTACTCCCAGAGTCTCTCACCATTCAGGGGTGGCATGTAACAATACATATTCAAAATTTAAACCTGTGTAAAATCTGATGAGGAATCAAGCAATTGGCATTTTATCAGGGTAGTGGCTTCACACAAGGGATGTGTGTTGTGTGTGCTTTAAATGAATGGTGTGGATCTGCCCAGAGTGGAAGAAAATGTATCATGCTGAAAGCAACCTGTCCTTACAAAAGCCACAGACATCTCTGGACACAAGTACAGACCTTCGTGTATAAAAATGAAACGTAAAGGAGCAGTCCCAGCCCAAGAGGTCTCCCATTCCTAGCACTGATTAGAGTTCTATATTAGCCCCTTACTCTTCCCTTACCAAAGGGTTGCCCATGACTGACAATCTGCAAACACAGCTCAGCTGAGGCCCCAAAGAATAACTTGGTTGGTAAATTATGGGACTTTATCTCATGGTTGTTCAAGCCCCAGTTGGGCAAAAAATTCCTGTATTGCAGGGGGTTGAAATAGATTATCCTTTCCTCCCAACTCTTTTATACACAGAAAAAAGTGTGAATGTTTGTTTGTTTGTTTGTTTGTTGTGCAGTTGGATACAAAATGTGGACTGGAGTGGGGCCATCACGAAGTTGGAAAGCTGATGTGTGGTTTGAAAAATTGGGGTGGATGAAAATCAAACACATTAGGTGTAAGCATTTATTAAGCACTTTAACTACAAACTACAGGCTATTGCAGAGACAAGAGTGCACACACAAATTATGTAAAGGGAGAATGTGCTCAGTTTTCTTCCATTCTTAAACTCCCCAGACCATATTAAATCACTTTCTTCTTTCTGGCTGGAACCTCCTCTTCTTCCCCTTTCGGTCAGGTAACGCTTCATCACATTGAAGTAAACACTCCTAAAATACTCCTGGTTTTGCACCTGTTATTGAACTAAGGTGGATAGATGGATGAATCCCTGGTGTACTACAAGCTTCCTATGGAGAAACCCACCACGGATTCAGGGTGTAAGGAAGGAGCAGGGCACATTTTGTATTTGTTTGGCTTTTCCTTTTTTGGTGTGTGGAGTCTGATGCAGAGATCGATCTGCTGGAAAATCTGCTTTTAAAATAATTTTAAAATCATTGCTCCCAAACAACATGCTTCTGGCTGCCAAGGAAAAATGCAGAACCCTCCCGTGTTTTCTTCCATCTCCCTTTTCTAAAGGCATCATCAGGTGGTTTCAGCTGCAGTCTGCTGCAAAGACTGAGCCTCAAAGCTGCAAGGGGCCAGCTGCATCTGTATCCTCTTGCAGAGGAATGAATCTAAGCGGCAGAGAGACAGAGAGGGTCAGGAGATGAGGCGGCTGCTGAATTATCCAATGGCAGGAACTAATGTCTTAGCCTAATATACCCAACTGCCGGTGGTACCTGCTGGAAGTGTAAAGCTGCAAATGCTGAGATATTTGGAGTTCATGCCAGAAAATTCTGGGAAGGTATAGTGATGGAAAACAAAGAATGTACTGTGATAAATTGTTATACTTTACCCAGGGACCCTTTAATTCTCCTCTTTGGATATGTTAAAGAAAATTGTACTAACAGAGGACAGGGAATTAATTAACTGCTGCCAGAACCTAGGAGCCAACTCCTAGGGGTCATGAGGGCTTCGGCATACACAATAAAATACTTGTGGGCACCAGGCCCCAAAAGTTGATGGGCATTCCCATTCAGATGGTATGTGTGCAATGTGTCATGTGATTGATTATGCTGGGAGGGGCTTACCTGGGCCCCCACAATATTTTATTCAAGTTGGCACCCTTGTGCCAGAATTATTATTGCCTTATTGGGGAGGAGGTAAGAACACCATTCTTGAGAGAATGGATAACTAAAATCTGGAACAAGGTATGTGTGGTTAAGCTTACATATATGGTGAGAACCAGAGGGCAGACATCAAGATAATGGGGTGTGTGTATGTGTGTGTGTGTGTGTGTGTGTGTGAAACTGAGTCTTTTCCATCTGTTCGGCCACTGAACAGGATGCTGGACTATGGGTCACTGACCAGAGCCAACATGCTTGTCTTATGTGCTTAAGACTCATCCTTTTTAAATAAACAAAAAGTTGGTGAGATCCTGTAGGTTTTTGTTTGTTTGTTTTAATTGGCTATAAAGATTTAAAAGATTACTGGTTGTAAATAGAACGGTAGATTGATTAGTATGGTGGTTTTGTTTCTGGTATTTGATTTTGATTATGCTTAAGATGGTATAATAGGATGATACTGAAATGTTTGTTATTCGAGGGGTGCATGTATGGAGCCTTGTGACGGTAGCTAGCCTAAAAGGCGGCTTATAAATGATAAGATAAAATAAATATAGAACTAATATTATGCCTAGCAGAATAAGATAATCGCAGGGAGGCCCTCTTCGATTGCAGGAATAGAAGTGCTTCACTGAGCGTCCCTACCAGCTGTTACAGCTGTTGCATCCGGGCTTGCCGAGCAAAGCATTCTGGGAGGTGTAGTTTGAAAGTGTCCAATCTCTCCCTCCCTCCCTCCTTTAAAAATAGGGAACCACAACTATGCACCGAGGTAAACGGTATCGTTGCAAAGAGCCTTAGGACTACCCGACCTCCCCCCCCCCCTAGATTTACATTTATAATTCTCAGTATTATTGCAATCTTTTTTCGAATCGCCATGAAGAGCTACTTAAATATGGGTGTGATCTTAACTCCTACTCTCTATTTACTCTAGAATAAGCACAAAGCGATGCATGCAGTCAATCAAGGTTTTGCAATGTGCCGCTTGTCTAAATCGTAAAATAGTATTTATTCTGGGCTGGGGAGGAAGACGGGAGAGGAAATAAATAAACCCAGAATGATAGACTACAATTCCCAGGATGCTGTGCGCCCTCGCCCACGTGACTCCTCACTAAATTCATTATCTTTTACCGAGGCATTGAATGTAGGCGGAACCTGATCGAGTGGAACAAACTTAATTGCGCGCAGACGGCAACTCGCCTGCTGCTTCTGCCGGAGGAAAAAACGAAGAGGTGAAGAAAATACTGCAGCAAGATGATGCAGGCAAGTCTGTTTCAAAATTGTAGATGGTGTCTATTTAATTTACTTATTTAATTGGAAGCAAATTAAAAATGCGGAGCTTGTGTTTTTTTTAAAAAAGCAAAAGTTTGTGGACAAATTCTCCCCGGCTCGTGTTGCTTTCATTCGTGCTGAGATCGATGCTGATCCAATTTTTATAAACAAACGCCGGACAATCAACTACTTTACTATAACGTAACTGTGCCCAGAAAGTAGCCTTTATTTAGCTCTTTAAAAGCGTCGTAATGAAATTTCGATCGCGATCTTAATTTGCACGCTGGGCGAGTCAGCGTCTCCATCTGTTGCCTGTTTACCAGGAACAGACTAGTGTTTTGTTGTGTTCTTTGTAAAACAATGAGCCTTATTTTGTCCCTAATTGGGGGCGGGTGGTGGTGGAGAGAGATATTTTGGGATGACTTTCCTTTTAAAGAGAAGTTGATGTACATCTCTTACTGTCTGGCAAGTTTCATCGGAAGCTGCCTCACGCAGAGTCAAACCATTGCTCATCTAGCTCACTATTGTTTACACACACTGACTGGCAGCTGCTTGTCAGGGTACTGTTCCCATTCCTACCTGGAGATGGCAGGGACTGGATCTGGGACCTAATCTAAGCCATGGGTAGGCAGCCTAAGGCCAGGGGGCCGGATGCAGCCCAATCGCCTTCTCAATCCAACCTGCGGACGATCCGGGAATCAGCGTGTTTTTACATGAGTAGAATGAGTCCTTTTATTTAAAATTCATCTCTGGGTTATTTGTGGGGCATAGTAATTTGTTCATCCCCCCCAAAAAAATAAATATAGTCTGGCTCCCCACAAGGTCTGAGGGACAGTGGACCAGCCCCCTGCTGAAAATGTTGGCTGACCCCTGTAATCTAAGCAGATGCTGTACCATTGAGCTGCAGCTATTCCTTTGCCTTAAAAAGGTAAAGGTAAAGGGACCCCTGATCATTATGTCCAGTCGTGGCCGACTCTGGGGTTGCGGCGCTCATCTCACTTTATTGGCCGAGGGAGCCGGCGTACAGCTTCCGGGTCATGTGGCCAGCATGACTAAGCCGCTTTTGGCGAACCAGAGCAGCGGAGCATTTTGGCGAACCAGAGCAGCATTTACCTTTCTGCCAGAGCGGTACCTATTTATCTACTTGCACTTTGACGTACTTTCAAACTGCTAGGTTGGCAGGAGCTGGAACAGAGCAACGGGAGCTCACCCCGTCGCAGGGATTCAAACCGCCGACCTTCTGATCAGCAAGTCCTAGGCTCTGTGGTTTAACCCACAGCGCCACTCGCATCCCATTCCCTTGCCTTACAGACACTTAATCCTTGAGTTGGGTTGGGGAGATATATCTTGGGTCCAGAATGCATGAATACAAACTTTAGATTTACGGTATAAAGAAAATTTTGGTCCAGCTCTCCCAGTGGCTATGCACCATGCAGACAGCTCAGAAGACTCGTAACTTCATAGTATATAGAAAAGTATGAAAATGATTGGGGTGGGGTGGGCTGGATTGGGTTGTTGCACAGGCTTGCCTAATCACCCTGAATTGTGCACCCAGAATTTGCTGCTATGCTATAGAATCCCTCCTTAAAAATGTCTGGAAGTGGTGTAGTTAGGCAATTTCAGACTCTGGACTTCATGGTTTTACAAGGGTGGCCCTCTTTAGATGGAGATGTGTATTATTTCACTTACTTCAGAATGTAATGAGAGAGCCCTGATGCTCTCCTACTTGTGTTGCTGAGTGGGGCTGCATCTGCCCCCAAATCCTCCCTTACAGTGCCACCTTTGTTGCCACCAGCCATGCCTCTGTCCTAGGTCTGACACTTATCTCCTCCTGATCTTTGGGAGAGGACAGGATAGTACAGGAGGAGGTGATCCCCCAAGTATCTTGGCCCCAAGCTAGGGTTTGAAAGGTCCTTGCTAAATTGTGCCTGAGAGCTAATTGGTATGGCTATGGGTGTAAAATGCCCCCGCACAGACTTTCATTCCTCCCCCACCCCCATAACCCCCTGTCCAGATAGATGGGTTTCCTGCTTCAGAGTCAGCACAAGAAAGGCAACTGCTGGTGCTCATTCAGACTAGTGGAGCCAGAACCAATGAGAGGCAGAGCCAACTAATTCTGGTCTAGTCCCCTGCCATCTTTCTCCCTTCTGGCTTCTACAAGGGCTACACTTGAGACTAAGCTGGCAGGCAGGGCCACCCCCTGAACTGGTTGCAAGTAAAAGGGCAGACAGGCAGGAGCAGTTGGGGTTGATGGGGCAGTGCCCAACTGGATGAGCCTAAACTGGACTACCACCAGGTAATTGGGCAGCAGGAACAGAAGAGCCTTCGCCAATGTGAAATAACCCTTGGACTGCTGTGTGGATTTGCAACCTGAGTTTCAGTCCAAGCCAATCATATTGTCTTCCCAAAAGGCAAGTGGAGGACAGGAGAGAGCTGGAGAGTGGGGGCTGGTCCATTGGGACAAGTGGAGCCCTGTTCCACCAACCTCAGCCAGCCTTCCTACTCCCTGCTTTCCTACTTACAGTCAGTCTAGGGCATGCCAGTCAGCTTCCTCCTTGGTTTCAGTGTTGCCGTTGTAGAACTCAACAGGGAGGAGGGCGGGGGGAAACTAGACTGAGTTGTCTCTGTCTCTCGTTGACTATGGCACCATCTGCCTCAACGGGCACCAATCACCACTGCATTGAGGTATTTCCTAGTCATTCCAAAGGCCAGCAATTGAAGGAAAGTTGTCTCCCAGAGGGCACCAGCCACTACTGGGTTTGGAGGTGAATCTGATGTAACTTGACAAGGCTCTGAATTTTCTTGTTGCAATCCCATCCCCCTTCCCATTTTCTCTAATGGCTTTTAAATAAGTATTTTGCTAATTAAAATAATGCAACATGTGTGTGCATGAAAAAGGCAGTGGGGTGATATGAGTCATGCTTCCTCAATGGGCTTTCCCAGTATAACCAGAAGCTGTTCTTTGGTTTCTTGAAAGTAGGTTAGACAGTACTGCTTCCGCATCCTGACTACCTGCCTGTTTACTCAGGAAGTCCTACTTGAGTATGTGCCAAACTGTCCCACCTTAGTAGAGCGATCCTGTGCATGCATACTTGGAAGTAGGTCTCAATAGGCCAGTCTCATTCTTTTGCATTTGCTGTAACAGGCTGATGCGACTTCCTATGGAAGAGGACTCTGATGTTTATTGTAGTCCCCAGCATAAACACTATGAGAACAAGCCAGTCAAAGCAAAGTCCTTTTAAGTCCCCTTGATTTCAATGTGAGAGAGTGCTATTCTTATTTTATGAGAAGTCCCACTGCATTCATTTTAGGGATGGATGGAGAAATCTGATTCAGTTGACAAGCCTGACTAATTTATTATTATTCTTATTAATTAAATTTCTATACCACCTTCATCTGAGAATCACAGGGCAGACAAGACTTTGTGTATCCCTGTAAATATGCCAGGGAAGGGGCAAAAACAGCCCCAAGGGCCAAGTGTCTCCCCCCAGTGTTCTTTATTGGACCTTTGGGACTCACCCTAGGCCATACTCCTTCCTCAGCTGTGGCTTCTTTGTTCAGGCCATACCCCTCACTGACCAGAAGAGAACGTAGTTCTGATTCTCATGCAGAATGAGCCTTAGTTCAATTCCGAGTGTCTCCAGGCAGGTCTGGGAGAGACCTCCAGCCTTGAAAGCCTAGAGAATCACTGCCGGTCAGTGTAGTCTAGTGTTCCTCAACCTTGGGTCCCAAGCTGTTATTGGACTACAACACCTGTCATCCTTAGCTAGCAAGACCAGTGGTCAGGTATGATGGGAATTGTAGTCCAAAAACAACTGGAGACCCAAGGTTGGTAAACACTGCGTGGACAATACTGAACTAGGTAGAGCAGTGGTCTGGCAGCTTCCTGTGTTCCTCAGGAATTAGTGAAACATAGGAAATTCTCCAGTTCTCTATTCTCCCTTCATGTGATCTGCTAGAAGTGTTTACCCGATTATCCCACTGATTAGAAACCACAGCTTTCTTCCCAAGCTCTTTTGCAATGAAAGAATCAGTCCTGGTTCTGTTTCCGCCTCCATCTCTTTCATTCACAGCAACCCAATAATTGCAACCTCACACCTAGACATGCCCAGTCTTGTGTGAATTTCCTCAACTCCCATTGGAGTTTCTTTGCAGACGGTGTATGTTCAACTTATTGCTTTAGGTTGAGCATTAAAAATCTCAGTATTGTTGACACTGGCAAGCAGCAACACCCTTGGGTTTCAGACAGGAGTTTTTCCAGTCCTACCTGGAGAAGACAGCGTTTGAGCCTGGGACCTTCTGAATGTAAAGAAGATTAGGTTTACAGTATTTTAATTTAATTAAAAAATTACATCCCACTTACTGAGAAATTGCCTCAAAGTGGCTTTTAAGAGATGTAGTTTTGAATGCTTTAATTATTATGAATATACTTTTTTAATGATGTGAACTGCCCTGGACTCCTATGGGAGGAAGAATGTGATAGGACACAATCATAGTTATTGATAATAATAAATTATGCAAGGGTGGGGAGCCTGTGGCCCTATAAATCCAGCCAGATGGGTGGAGTAGAAATAATAAATTATTATTATTATAAATGTTTTTGGACCCCATCTACCCCCAGCCAGCAAGCTCAGTAGTCAAGGGTTATGGGAGCTGGAGTCCAGAGACATCTGGAGACCTAAGGCTGAAAAACACTGATCTAACCCATTTTCTTCTCTGGCTGGCAGTGGCTCTCCAGAACTTGAGCAGGGATGGGACCCAAATACGCCATCCACTCCATAGGCTTTTGCAACTGACCCTGAGAATCTGCCTCTTAGGAAATCAGCTTTTGCATAATACAGTTTTGGTTCTCCTCTCACATTCTCAGTTTTGCATGTTTCAAGAGAGATTCAACTTGAAGTGAACAATTTCTGTTCAAAGATCCGACACAGGTGTGGAATTTGGCACCAAGAAACTGGTGCTGCCCGGAATTCACTGACCCTGTGAATGAGGGATTTGCAAAGACGCTGACCCTGTTTTTGACCATACCATAATAGAGCTTCCACATTAATAAGCAAAACAGAGACCCAACAATTAGTTGGAATAAGATGACAGATAATCATAGGTTGGGATGATGAAAATGGCACATGATAAAGAACTTCCTTGTACAGAATCAAACCAGTGGTACAGGTTGTCAAATATAGCCTATGTTACAGGTTGAGTCGCCCTGACACCTGTGGTAAATTACATATACACACAGAGAGAGAGACACACACACACAAGGTCTGTGACTGACTGGTCATCTGGAGGTTCCAGGGATCAAACTAGGAGCTTCTGGGTTCAGAGCCTACATTGGCTCCCAGTACATTTCCGAGCACAATTCAAAGTGTTGGTGCTGACCTTTAAAACCCTAAATGGCCTTGGCCCAGTATACCTGAAGGAGCATCTCCACCCACATCGTTCTACCCGGACACTGTGGTCCAGTGCCAAGGGCCTTCTGGTGGTTCCTTCGCTGCGAGAAGCCAAGCTACAGGGAACCAGGCAGAGGGCCTTCTCGGTAGTGGCGCCCGCCCTGTGGAACGCCGTCCCATCAGATGTCAAAGAGATAAACAACTACCTGACATTTAGAAGACATCTGAAGGCAGCCCTGTTTAGGGAAGTTTTTAATGTGTGACATTTTAATGTATTTTTAATCTTCATTGGAAGCCGCCCAGAGTGGCTAGGGAGACCCAGCCAGATGGGTGGGGTAACAATAATAAATTATTATTATTATTATTATTATTATTATTATTATTATTCCACCAAGCTCCTAACCCTAAAACGTATTTAGTTCTAGCTCCTATCAGTACCAGCCACACCTCAGTAGAGTAAAATAGTGAATGACTATAGAGCCATGGGAGATCTGGGAAGCAGACGTCACTCCATCAGCTCTGCTATGACAGGCCAAGTCCATCAGGCCTCCTCTCACCTCAGCTGCCATTCCACCAGACCAGGAGCGATGGGAAGCAGGGCTCATTTCATTAACTTTGTCAGAGGCCCTGCTCCACCAGGCACCTCCTGCCCCTCTTGGTCAATATAGGAACAACAATTTAGAAACTTGTGCCTGAGTTTTGTTTTTCCTCTTCCTTCCCTTCCCTTTTCCCTTGTGGGTGTAAGCCTTGTCGGGAAGAACTGCCTTGTTTTGATTGTGTGTAAGCTGCTCTGGGAGCCTTTCTGGCAGAACAGCAGGGTGCAAATACTCTCAATAAATATAGAATGCAAGCCCTTATCACACGTTCTATGTACAGTGGTACCTCGCTAGACGAATGCGTCGCAAGACAAAAAAACTCGCTAGACGAAAGGGTTTTTTTGTTTTTTGAGCTGCTTCGCAAGACGATTTTCCCTATGGGCTTGCTTCGCAAGACGGAAACGTCTTGCAAGTTTGTTTCCTTTTTCTTAACACCATTAATACAGTTGCGACTTGACTTCGAGGAGCAACTCATAGAACGCGGTGTGGTAGCCTTTTTTGAGGTTTTTTAAAGACTTTGGTGATTTTTGAAGCTTTTCCAAAACTTCCCCGACACTGTGCTTCGCAAGACGAAAAAAATCGCAAGACGACAAAACTTGCGGAACGAATCTTGCGAGGCACCACTGAGGGGGCACTTCTGGGGTGTATGGGGTGTTAGGGGAGGGGCAGTACCTCTGGTGGAAGCTTCCAGCATGCAATAGTGGGCACACCTTGGGGATGGCTTCCCTTGGCCGGGTAAACCAGGCGAGGGTAGCTGCTGGGTCTCAAACCCTCAGTGAGTGAAGGGCTTCCCCTGCATGCAAAGACAGACTCCGGCAAATGGTGCAGCTGAGACCAAGATTGGGTCCAGCGGTCAAGACAGGGGTTTATGCATGTGCTGTAGAGGGAAGTGACAAAATTTGGGGCAGCAACCCGGCATGCAGTTCTTTCCTGCCATTTTCACAGGGGAAAAGTTGGGGTGTGGCAACACTGTCCAATGATGTTAGATGTTGTGCTGCACTGTGCCCGCTGGTGTGAATTAAATTTAACATGGCATGCTGGTATATCAGTCAACACCACCCCCGCCCCCCCCCCCCGATAACACAACAGGTACTACTGCAGTTTGAAAAGAAGATCAGAAAATGGGACAGGAGAACTTACACACTGTTCCTCATGTCATGTACTTTTGGTCCTGGTGTTGCCCTTGTAGGACTCAGAAAGGAGGAGGGTGGGGGAAGCACTAGAATTAGTGGGCACCACCTCTCATTGGCCCTGGCACTACCTGCTCTTGGGTTCTTTGCTTTCTGCCCTACCAGTCCCAGTGGATCAATTTGCGTCAACCTGGTGCCTTCCAGATCTGTTCAACTACACCTCCAACTGTCCCAGCAATGAACAGTCATGATTGCTGGGGCTGATGGGATGTTGGCAGGGCAGCAGATTAGTGGAGGCTGTTCAAGATCTTGCATAAGCCTGCCCTGGATTTAGGTAATTAGATTTGGGGCTCTGGCTTATTAAACTGGCCTATCAACCAGGAACCTAGTAGGGCTACTTTACATATACTAGGGTAAATTGTGCATAAATGTGTGTGTGTGTGTGTGAAGATAATATGCAAAACAAAGTGTATCAGGAGAAGTTTGCACTAACATGTTGGTGAATTATCATGAGCACTTAAAAAAGAATTGCACGCTGACGTGGAATTGTGGAGAAATGAAATTAAGACCGGATAAGTGAGAAACTGAAATTGACAGATTCATTGACCCCTAATTCTGGAGGTAAAGGAGAAATTAGTGGATTGAATTGGACAGAGGAGAAACTGAGATTGGCCCCACCCTTGGTCCACAGCTAGCCCCAGAAACCTTGGCAGTGTTTCCTCTTTGTTAATTCTTCCTCCTTCCCATCCATCCTCTACAGATGTTTTTCTATTTCTCGGACAAAGTGGTCCTTCTTTTTGACTTCTGGAAAACACACACCCCAGCAGGTAAGAAAATAGCCTTATCTCTTAAGTAAATTTGAGCTGCTGAGGCAAACAAGAAAAGTCCTTGAGGATGAGGGAAGATTATAAGGAAACCTTAGCCTCAGAAACAAAGATGACAAAGCTTGCTCTGTGCCATGCATAAGACTTCCCTAGGCAACTGACTCCCTAGAATGCTTGGCTTCGTAATAGTTTTGAGGGCCAAGAAGGAAGAAGTCAAACAAACGTAACACAGGATTTATCCATACTGTACTTAGTTTTTACCCTACTCTTTCCAGACACAGGCTTGCACTTTAAAATTCTTGTATCTGAGCACTCTTTGCCCTGGAGCTTCCCCTGCAAAAAACTACTCTTTAGTGCTCAATTGGAGCAAAAGGTGATTCTGCTTTTCCAGAGATTGCTGTTTGCTTATAAAGATTGGGGTTTTGTAGGGAAAGCTCTGGAGCAAAAAAAGGGGGCCACTTGGACACAGAGTTTTAATACTCTGCTGTGCATGGAAAGAGCAGTGGAAAGGTCAGTGTGGAAAAGCCCATAGAAGACCAATTGTCCATAATATATCAGCCGTGGCTCAGTGGCAGAGCATCTGCTTTGCATGTAGGAGGTTATGGGTTCGATCCCCAGCATCTCCAGGTAGAGTTGGGAGAGACATTACCTAACTACATGGACCATTGGTGTGACTTGGTATAAGATAGCTTACTCTCCAGTCTCGTCTCTGTCATGCATGGTGTGGTAAAAGAATGGGGAGTTTGTGAGGACTGCAGCTCCCTTCAGGGGCAGAGAAGGTGGTTAAGGAGAACTTCCTCCATGCCAAGGGTACGGAACCTGCTGCTTTCCAAATGATGCCGAACTACAAATCCCACAATTCCTGACTACGGACCATTGTGGACTTTGTGCAAGGACATCTGGATGCTAATTCAGGGATTGTTGGATATATGTGAAAGGTAGAATAGGTCTGGAAGAGACTCAACCTTCACCCCACCTCCCCAAATAAAAGTTTAAGAACCCCTCCCCCCCCCCCGCTTTTACGCACAACAGTTAAAAAAAAGATCAAAAGCATACAGACACAGAGTTAAGGGAGGATGGACACAGGCACATGAGTGAATTATGTAATTTACATGAACACACACACAGAGCACATGCCTTTTGGACAAGGATATGTGGCGGGTGGCGCTGTGGGTAAAAGCCTCAGCGCCTAGGGCTTGCCGATCGAAAGGTCGGCGGTTCGAATCCCCGCGGCGGGGTGCGCTCCCGTTGTTAGGTCCTAGCGCCTGCCAACCTAGCAGTTCGAAAGCACCCCCGGGTGCAAGTAGATAAATAGGTACCGCTTAGCAGCGGGAAGGTAAACGGCGTTCCGTGTGCTGCGCTGGCTCGCCAGATGCAGCTTTGTCACGCTGGCCACGTGACCCGGAAGTGTCTCCGGACAGCGCTGGCCCCCGGCCTATAGATGTGAGATGGGCACACAAACCCCAGAGTCTGTCAAGACTGGCCCGTTCGGGCAGGGGTACCTTTACCTTTACCTTTATAATTGTTGAGGCTCTGGTAGGTTTCTTGAGATCATATCTAGCTCCCTACAGATGAGCAAAATATAACAAAATATAAAAATATTACAAAATATAAAATAGAACCTTAAAATTGTTGATTAAAAACAGGTATGTAAAAACGTTTGAAAGATGGATAGCAAAAGCAATGCTGCACTTGCTTCTTGAAAATTTGACATTGTAATCCTACACATGTCTACACCTGGGATTAAGTCCCACTGAGTTCTATAGGTCTTACTCCTAGAAAAGTGAGTGGAAGTTTGCTGCCTGAATCTCCTTCATTTCCTCTCACTCTGGAAGTCTTATTGAGCCTCCTGCAGCTTAGTGTTGTTTTGATAAAGAGGGTATTTATAATAATGAATGATCTTTTGATATGAGCAGGTGCTGATGTAACTGTTTTGGATATCATTACCATGCTTGCCTCTTAATAGTTGTATTATCAGCGTATTATCAGTACACCATTATCTTTATTGCATTTTAATATTTCAGCTGTGCCACAGACTGCTAAAAGTGCATATAAAATGAATACTCCTTGATTTTCCCCTCCCAGAAGTAAGCTTATCTTAACACACACATGGGCTAGAAACTTGCACTCTTAAAAAACCCCAAAACGCCCCCCAAAGATAAGGTTTGCAGGAAATGGAATCCTGCAGTTGAATTATGCAGTCTGTAGTCACACAGAGGTTTAGGAATGGTTGTGTACAAATATATTTTTACACCCACCCACCCCGGCTCCAACCATAAATCTGTTTTTTTACCCAACAGGGATGGTGTTCTCAGTACTGGTGATCATGCTGCTTGCGGTGTTGTACGAATTCATAAAAGCTGGCAAGGCGAAAGTGCTTCAGTACACAATGCCGCCATCCATTGCCTCCAGCATCAGCCAGGAGACCTTGAGAGAGCCAGAAAGGGCATCTATTAACACGGGCCTGGAACAGCTAAGCAGCTCCCCAAAGAAGTAAAAAAAATGGGGTGGGGTGGGGAAGCAAACAGCAATCTGCAGAAAACCTGTATTGACGTTTGCTCTGATTCCGCTTTAAAGGGCGGTGTCAGAGCTGCTTCCAGATCCTAGCTCACAGAGGATCACGCTAGCCAGCGATCACTTTGTAAAAGTCTTTATTGAGTTACAGTTTCCATTCTCAAGCTGCTGCGTGCAACTCTACGTCTTATGGGTTAGACCGGCGAAGCTCCGTCTGAGTCTCCGCCCCCTGTACACCAACTTAATACCCTAGCCTTACTCCACCTTTTCCTCCTGACCGTTCTTCTCTGGGTCCCTCTGCCCCCCGTGGTCTCTTCCTTCCGGGACGCTTCTGACGCTGACCCCCCGGACCCTTCTGTCTCCTTGCGTCGGGCTTTAGGACCTGGCTCCCTTTCCGGGCTGCTTACTGCGCCACCTTCCTGTGCATTTGAACTTGGCGCGCGCGCCCAACCTTCCACTCTCCGCCTGACCGTTTCTTCGCTCCCCGATGGAGGTGTGGCCACTCCTGACTCATGCCCTCCCTCCTGCTGCGAGCTGCCAGAGCTCGGTACCTGGCGCCCTTCCTCTCCACTGCGTTCTGCTGGTGATGCTGGCCCCGATTTCCAACTGCTGCTCTCTGAGCCCCCTCTGGACCCTTCTTCCTGGGGTGTCCCCCTAGGCTCCCCCCTTGCTCTGGCTACTGGCGCCCCTTCCTGTGAATCTTCTGATTCACTGGAAAGACTCGGAGATCTCGGGTCGTCGTCATCACTCATCTTTTCTTCTGCCTCCTCCCCTTCGCTCTCTGTTTCCTCCCTTGCCCTCGCCTCTGCTCCTGAACCCCTGACAGGCGGGTTTTCATGGGAAAAGCTCTGGAGGGGAGGGGCAGGGAAAGTGCGTTCAGACACAGAGCTTTAAAGTGCAGACTGTGCCTGGAAAGCGTGGAGGGAAGTTAAGTGTAGATAAGCCCTGACATTTGTTTCTCTTTCCTTTTGGAAAAGTTGGTTTTCATGGCACGTCGTCCAGACCCTGCTCCATGTGGTCCAAGTGGTCCTCGGTTACCTGGTGATGCTGGCGGTGATGTCTTACAACACGTGGATCTTCCTGGGAGTGATTGCGGGCTCTGCCATTGGCTACTACATAGCATACCCACTGCTCAGTCCCAGATAGCAGCACTGGCATCAGCGCAGGAAGATGGTTTAACAGTGCTGATTAACTGGAGACTCCTGCCTTGGGAACAGATCTGTGGTGCTTGGAATACTGAACTGGGTAAACAGGAGTCACCCTGTTGTAGTTCCAAGATCCTTTCCCCTGCTCCCCATCCTCTGACTTCCACAGGCAGGGCATTTAAACCTTCTACCTTTTTGAGAATGACTTTTTGTCCTTTCACTGGAATTTATTTGTAACTGCCTTTACTAAGTGCCTTGGAACAAATGCTCAGTAGCTAGAACTGAGATGTTTTGCTTTTTAACCTCAGGATGTGTAACAGTGGTACCTCGGGTTACAGACGCTTCAGGTTACAGACTCCGCTAACCCAGAAATAGTACCTCGGGTTAAGAACTTTGCTTCAGGATGAGAACAGAAATTGTGCTCTGGCGGCACGGCAGCAGCAGGAGGCCCCATTAGCTGGTACCTCAGGTTAAGAACAGTTTCATGTTAAGAACAGACCTCTGGAACGAATTAAGTTCTTAACCCGAGGTACCACTGTAGTCAGCTGAGCCTTGCACTGTCTACTCTGACTGGTAGGAACTCTTGAATGAGGTGTGGGGGCAACTTTACCAACCCCGCTACGCTCTGTCCTCTGAGGGGGTGGAACCCATGCCAACTTCATTCAAAGCACATGTTGTGCTATTCGGTTGCATTCTCTTACAGGCTTCTTAGTGTAGGAGGGCAATGGTGGAGATATATAAAATTATACTTAATGGGAAGAAAGGGGATTAGGAGGAGTGTGTCTCATAAACCTAGAACTGGGGCCATCCAATAACTCAGAATGGTGGGAGACTCTAGCATTCAGGAGGGAAGTGCTTCGTCACACAGCACATAAGTAAATAAGCTATGGGATGCATTACTGCTATAGCCATCAACTTGGGCAGCAATAAATGGCAGCTGGACAAATTTCACAGAGGATAATGTTACAGGTGCCTGCCAGTTGTGATGACTAGGTCCTACCTCTCCAACACGCCTCTGCATCCCAGTTGCTGAGGATCATGAATGGGAAAAGAGCCATTCAGCGCATATCCTGCTTACAGGATTCCCATAGGCAACTGGTTGCCCACTGCCAGTGTCACAGGCAGTATGCTTCTGAATCCCAGTTGCTGGAACCCACAGGAGGGGACAGGACTCTGGTGTTTGGGTTCTGCTTAAGGGCTTCCAATGGAAGTGTCTGGTTGGCTACTGTCAGAACAGGATGCCAGAGAATTTGGGCCACTGGTCTGACCCAGCTGCTCTTCTTTTGTCCACTGTGAGAACAAGCTGCCAGACTATATGTAAAGCCTTTGGTTTTGACCAATAGAGCTCTTACATTCCTTTATTTTTCTGGGGGTGGGGATATTGGATTCAGGGCACAAAAGGGAAGACTCTACATAATTAACATAAGGGACTCACCACCACATGGGTGAGGCTGTAAAGAGGGGGGAATCAAATGTTAGCCTCACTAATGCCTTGCAGGACTGGGTTTGGTCAATGCTTGGGGGACAGAGAGCTGCCTCATACATAGTCAGGCCATGGTAACAGTACCACTTTATTCTGCTTTGGTCAGACCACACCTGGAATACTGTGTTGGGAGGATAATGTAGACAGGATGTTTAGCAAGGATAGCCTATGTGGTGCCTTCTGGATATTGTTGGTCTGCAATTCCCATTGGCGCCCCGTCAACATGATCAGTGATCAGAGATTATGGGCGCTGTTGTCCAGCACAACTAGAGGGCGCCATTATGGCTCCAGATGCTGAACCAAGGAAAAACGTTTGTGTGGCTAAATTAAAAATGAATGTGCTATGAAATCTGATGCAAAAATCAATGACAAATAAAATATTTTACTTAACACATCTGATTTCAGAAGTTTCTTTATGGTCTTCAAATTAGGTGAAGGGTGTCTCAGGTTGTTCCTGCATGTGAAAACTACACTTTCTTCCCCAAAACTGCTTAAGCACGCTCAGCACATACCTCTGTGGATCATTCCAGACTGTTGCTACTTTTGGCTGGGATTCAATCACAAGCTGGCAAATTCAGGGCGAGCCATCAAAGGTGATCTGATGCTCTTGTACAGCATGCCCACTTGTCTTCCCAGCCCCGCCCCAGCCCAACAAAAAATGAACTTTCTGAGCTAAGGAAAGAATGGGAAAGGCAGCGCAAAGCAAGGTAATCACGTTTGTCATATGCTAGCATCTCCACAAACCAAACAGAATGGATGCCCAACAAACGGGTGGCGATGGCACACCACCTAGCACACAGAGTAGGATGAATGCAAAGCAAAGATGTTGGCTTTTTCATGGTTGGCTAGAGAGCCTATCCTAAGGGAGGGTTAAAAGTGCTTAAATTGTAGATCAGGAAAAAAAGAGTTTTGGCTGGGGGAGAATAAAAGAGGCTGGAGTTATCAGTAGTAGAGTTTGGCTGTCTGAGAGTCTTACAGGGGAGGAGGATCCTGTATCCCAGACAGCTACTGTTGGGACTCCTAAGGCCCAGGCAGCAAAGCCAATGGACATGGATGATTGTTGTAAACCACCTGGATTTTATGAATAGCAGTGGATAGATAGATAAACAGAGATTATGGGAGTTCAACAACATATGGTGGTCCATAGATTCCCCCCCCCCTCCATCCTTTGAACCAGACTCAAGTGAGGAAGAATGCAGGAGGGCCACAAGTGCATTTAGATGTGAGGGGTTATTGCATTAGTTTTCTTGATTGTAATGCCAACACATCCATCCATTTTCTAATGATCGTTTCACACTGCAGTACCCGTTGCATTATGGAACAGTGGGGGGGGGGGTTGCCAAAACACCAGCACCATGTACTAAATTTCATTCCCACCAGTGAGGGTGGTGGTGTTGGCATCCGTCTGTCTTAGGAGACAATGGAGGAGTGGCCTTTGGAGGTGAAATCAAGCTGTTCGACAGTTGCAGCGCCTGCTGTGGCTGTAGAGACCAATGCAGGACAGACAAGTTTTGTTGCAGCTGGGCAGGTGAAGGTGTCCGGTTGTGCTGCCATGACATTTCTTCTCTCGGTGCTTCTCCCAGCAGTCATTCCTCCTCTGGTCACTGCTGTGGATGCACAACCTGACGTGTCTCCAGACACTGCTGTCCTCTGCAAGGTATTCCCACACAGCAGGGCTGACATTGCCAGACTTCCTCTCACATTTGCAGACATCTTTGTAACACAGAGTTGGTCCGCCAACAACAAATGTTGCTACTTCCCCACCCTCTGTTCCCCCATGAATCCCCCCTATGAAAACAGTAGGAAAGAACCGTAGGCCAGAATACCACCCCAAATTTTGTTACTTTTCTCCCATGATTTTCTGCAAATGGATCTTTCATGCTATGTCCCATTGCTTTTCTGAAAGTAACTTTGTGTTGTGTGAAAGCTCAAAAACAATGGGGGGAATGAACAGCTTGAGAAATGTCAGGGAAATGGGAATAAAATGCAGTGTGAATACAGCCACAGTAAAATCAATTGGAGGCCTGTCTGACAAGAGGTTGTGTCCTCTCTTTTAAGCACACAAAATTTCCAAACGTATTTTTGTCAAGAGCCCAAGCGATGGGAAGGAGGAGGCAGGCTGTACTGATCTTAAATAAATCTAGATTTTATTAATAATATATAAGCCACATTTCCCCCCTCTTAAACATTTGGTATAAGTTTTGCAATAAAGTATACTGGAAGAAAAAAGGTAAAAAGATGGCAGGCTTTAGTTCCCAAGATTAAGGCACTTTTTGTTTTACGAAGAGCAGAGACAGAAAGTGAAAATGAATGGCTAAATAGGTCTCCATCCCCTCCTCCAAAAATAAAAAATAAAAAATTCTTAAAGAGACATTAAGGGAATAATGAACTAGCACTTTGAAACTGGAATGGTGCCACAACTGCAGGAAGGTGTATGTGTGTGTGTGTGTGTGCACACGCAGTGTGCATTTACATGCAAGGCTTGGATCATGGTCATTCAGTCTTCCCATCGCCCTTTGGAAAAGTTTACAATAGTTCTGCATTGATATTAAGACACTCCATTTCTAAGTCGCTAGAGCCTTTGGTGGGCTTGCTCCCTACCCACTCCCTCTAACTTTAGTGGAAGCCAGATGCCCCATTGGCCTCCACTGTTTTCATTCTAAAACGTCATTCTGTCACCACCTTAACTAAAACACATACAAATGTACCCATGTCCATTTGCTTCCCTGCCCTCCTGCACCTATAAAAGCATGTTTGATAGGTGAAAGCAACAACTTGGCCACTGGGGAAGAGGAAACGTGACAGGGAACCGGAAGGCCTCCAGGTGTTGTTTGACTGCAGTTCCCATCAACCAGTGTAGCCAGTGACTAGGGATGGTGGGAGGGCCACCAACACCTGGAGGGCCGCAGGTTCCGGATTCCTTTTCAAGAGGCCCATTCAGTGTTAGTCAACTTTGGATTACCCAGATGGTGTTGGACTACAACTCCCATCATCTCCAGCCAGCTTAGCCAACATTCAGGGATGATGGCAGCTGTAGTCCAGCAACATCCAGTGGTCCAAGACTGAGAAGCATTGTGTCCATTTAGGCTTCCACAGCTCAGCTCCTTCCTATGAAGGCAACTATACACATCAACGTTCCAACCTGTCGTTCCAAACACATTAAAAAATAGCCTTAAAGATAAACAATTATTTGGGGGCACAGAGCAAGAGGGAAACAAGAGTGGACTGATGGGGGAAAAACTTGTAATAAACCACTCTCAAATATACAACTTCTGGATATTATCTAGAACAGTCCTCCTGAGGTGGTGCTGTTCCATGGCTAAGGACTGACCACCCTATACTTTCTTGGATGACAAGCTCCTCAAATTTGATTTGCCTCATAAACTAGAGTCAGAGATACTGAGAAATGAGTGTGTAAACCCTCAGATAACAGGAAAACCCAGTGGTGCATCCAAAACTACCCTACTCAGAGCAGACTCACTGAAATGTGCCTAAGTTCACCATATTATTAATATTTATTTCACAGAATCGTAGAACTATAGAGTTGGAAGCGACCCCAAGGGTCATCTAGTCCAACCCTGTGCAATGCAGGAATCTCAGCTAAAGCATCCATGACAGATGGCCATCCAGCCTCTGCTTAAAAACCTCCAAGGAAGGAGAGCCCACCATTTCTGGAAGGAGACACCCCCACTGTCAAACAGCTCTTTCCATCAGAAAGTTCTTCCTGATGTAGGTTTGGGTCCTCTGGAGCTGGAGAAAACAAGCTTCCTCCAGCCTCCATGTGGCAGACCTTTAGGTATTTGAAGATGGCTATCATATCTCCTCTCAGTTTCACCTGTACCAGGCTTTAAATCCCCACCTTTTTCTCTGACGGAGACTCACGTCTATTAATTTCAGTGGGTCTGCCTCCAAGCAAGGACTAAGTTTCGGCACAATCCCTAGAAGCTCCAGGAGGCAATAACCACATTCCTTTTACCTACCAGGGGTAAAAAGAAAAATGGATATTTTTGTAAATCCAATATGTGCACACACACACACTTTCAATGGGACAACCCATTGCTATGGCATTCAGTTTGCATTCCCCATCCACCCAGAATCACCAATGAAGAGAACGTTCTAAAACAAAGCGGGCAAGTTCTCTTATAATTTTCCTTGCCTATAAATTGGGCACAGAGAGAGGCCTACTCTAAGTAAGATGAGTATTGGATACAAGCCACCACCATTAACATATCTACCCAGTTTCTTGCATTGGTGGTAAACCTACAAGATGTATGTTACTTGACCCCTCCCTGGGCAGGGAAGAAAACTTATTCCGTAGCTTTGTCCTCATCCACATATGTTCACTGCTTTCTGCTACACACTTCCCTCGTTCGGCCTAAACAACCGCCACATCCAGTTTCTCTAACCTTCATTTGCATCGTCATTCTCTAGCGAAAAGGGACTCGCTGGCTCTACCTACTAGGCCCTGCAGCTAATATTCCTACCCAGATCCTCAAATCTCTCCAAGTGATGGGAGTTGCAGAACTACACTAGGACATGGCTGTCAATGCTGGGGTAGAGAGGTGGAGATGCACAGGTGATGAGTTAACAGTTAAAAGAAGATGACTACCCTTAAAAAATATATAATTATCAGTGGGGCAACAAGACTGGATTAAAACACAACCAAGTTCCAAAAAAATGAAAGTGGATTGGAAGAAATGCAGAAAAGCATTTTCTATATCTGTAGTGGAGGGCAAGGAGGAGGGAAGCAGCTGTCATTCTGTTCCTGTACCCCGGACATTCCCTGGCATCCAAGGTAAAGTGTCTTTTCAGTAGAACTGGAATGGGGGAAGGAGACCCCTGATGAGCCAATTGTGAACAAAAGGTGCAAAGGAAAGGAATGTGAGGAAGCCAACCTAATTCCAGGCTTACAGAAGCCCAGAACGGTCAGCATAGTCCCAAGAGAGACAGCTAGAAGAACTGATATTATTTCTGGGGCTCCTCCATCCCATCCCCTGTGCTCCCTCCCAATACTTCTCTGGATGGATTGAGCACATGCAAATTAAGGAGGCCAAAGAACCAACTTTAGGCGCTTTGCTCTCCCCCCCACAGCGCCCCCCACAGGGTCCCCCAATTCGAGTCTGCCTTTGGCATTGACACAGCCAATAGAGGAACCCTCTTGCGTAGGAGGTGGGGCAGCTGTCCTAGAACTGAGTCTGCACCCCTTCACTGCCTTCTGTAGCCCCATGGCTGTTCTCCACAAAGGATTCCATGCTTGTCTCACAAACTGGGGTCACCTTCACTTGCACCCCCATCTCCTCCCCTGTCTCCTTATCGCTAGGCTCAAGGCAGGACCCCCCGTCGGCAGCCAGGGAAGGCGACTGGGCAGGAGATGTGGGCATGGAGTCCGTAGCCTCCTGCGCCTCCGCCTGGCACTCAGCGGGATGTTGTGGCGTTTGCTTGCCTGCCTCCCTGGTGGCTTCCTCCTCCTCCTCCCCCTCCATGTGTTTGGGGGCTACTTCACTCTTCTGGGCAATGGTGCCATTGCCCAGCTGGGAATCAGCCTTCTCCAGCGGAGCCTTGACGCAGATCTCCTTCACCAGCATCGTACGAAGGTCCTTCACACTGTCAGGGGACCCCTGCACAGGAGGGGAAGGACTGCAGTCAACCCCCTCGGGCTCCAGCTCAGCTGCACCTGGGGACCCCTCCAGGGAAGTGACCTCGTAGGGAAGGGCCTCTTCATCAACGTGGATGACAGAAACGACTTGCTTGGCCCGGCGCTGCTTCTCATCTGGCGGGTCTGAGTCCGACTGCCTGCCGAACTCCTCCTCCCAGTTGATGGGCGTTTCCTCGCCAAGCAAGTGCAGGTTGGGGTCGCTGTTGTGCATCACGATGCTGTCGCGGTACAGGTTGTGCTTCCGCTGCACAGCTGCCTCCTTCACAGCTGAAATGTGGAAAGGAAAGGAGCATGAACAGGACCACAACTGGGACAATGCATAAGGCCACATCCACACCAGGCATTTAAAGTGCAATGATACCACTTTAAGCAGTCATATCTTCCCCCCAAAGAATTATGAGAGCTGTAGTTTGTTGAAGGTGCTGAGAATTGTTAAGAGGCCCCCTAGCAGTTCGAAAGCACAAAGTGCAAGTAGATAAATACTGTATTTTTCGCCCCATAGGGCGCACTGCCCTATAGGACGCACATAGTTATTTTTTTTGGGGGGGGAAATAAAGAAAAAAAAATGTTCCCCCCCCAGGCATGGGGCTGGCGTGGGGGAAGCCCGAGCTTCCCCCAATCCCAGCCCCGAGAACAGCCTGCTATCCGCAAGCCTAGGGAGGCCAGCGGTAAGTCGCGCCGGTCTCCCCAGGCTTCGGAATGCAGGCAGCTCTGCGCAGCCATCGGGAGGCGGGCACAAAGTGGCGCCGGTCTCCCGAGGGTTGCACAGAGCTTCCTGAAGCCTGCATTCGCCCCATAGGACGCACACACATTTCCCCTTCATTTTTGGAGGGGAAAAAGTGCGTACTATAGGACAAAAAATACGGTAGGTACCACTCCGGCAGGGAAGGTAAACAGCATTTCCATGTGCTGCTCTGGTTCGCCAGAAGCGGCTTAGTCATTCTGGCCACATGACCCAGAAGCTGTACGCCGGCTCTCTTGGCCAGTAAAGCGAGATGAGCGCCACAACCCCAGAGTCGTCCGTGACTGGACCTAATAGTCAGGGCCCCCTTTACCTTTTATTTCCCTCATAGATCTACAGTTCCCAAGGTTCCCTGGGAAGAACAATATACTGTTAAACTACTCTAGGAACAGTAGCAAAGTCATGTCTGGGGTAGGCATCTTTCTCCCCATTGATGTGGTGGGTCGTGGGGGAGCACCTGCATCATTTGGTGTGAAGCCGGACCTTCACCATGGTGGCTATTCTGTGACTGGCACCCACGGTGCCCTCTCACAACTCCAAATGTGCCCACTGGCCCAAAAACAGTCAGCGGCCACTTCAATAGAATAGTAACATCCCCCATGAGGAGGGCATTCACTCGTCCTTACCCATCATGATGTCTTTCATGACAGATTGCAGTACCACCTCTTCGTAGGTGTTCTCCACCAGGATGAAGCGGGCAAAATCCTCAAAAATCAGTTCCTGGAATCTTGAGAGGTCCTGCCATGGGAGAAAGAAAGGAAAGTATTTGGAATGAACAACAGAAAAAGGGGAAAATAAGAAAGGAGAGAGAGGGGGAAGGAAGACCCACACTCAACAAAACGAAGTGAAGAATAGAATTGACTGGGAAAGAGACTCTAATAATAGCAGCCCTTAAACATAATTTTAATTAACTATCATTATGTTATTCTTTCTGTCTTTCTTTCTTGCTTGCTTGCTGTAGTGTATTTGCTTAAAAAAATTACAAATGTTTTTCTGCTGGACAAAATTGCCCAAGCAAAGTGCCACCAGAAGAGCCTTATAGACAAGAGTTGGTTTACTGTTGTCGTTTTTAAAAAATTATGCACAACATTTACACAACAACCAGCAAAAGGAAACCAGTGGCTTCTCCAGATGTTGTTGAACTCCAATCCCACCAGCCCCAGTTAGGGATGGTGAGAGTTGCTGTCTGGTGGAGGCTGTTCCATTAGCACTTACTTGCAGGATCACATTATCCCATAAGCACCCACTCTGCTTCAGCCTGTGGTCTGTGTGACATTAATATTCTGCACTTGTAAGAAATTGATCTTTTAGTGCAGCAGCACCTGCACTTTGGAACTCCTTGCCTTTTAACATCTGGCAGGCTCCTTCCCCGTAGTCTTTTTGGAGCCTGCTGAAAATACTTTCCTTTGGGCAAACTTATTCATGGCATGTGGAAGCTGCCATGTATTTTAATATGGTTGTAGCTTATTGCTGATTTTATTCTTTTCAAATGTTTTCAATACATGCTTATTTGTTACCCTTATTTTTTTTTTTTTTTTTTTTTTTACTGGTAAGAGTTGGTTATCAGTAGATTGTCAGGTATTGTGGAGAGCTTTGCAGGCGCTCTGATCAGCTATGATGGCAAACTGCCCTTTAAGCTAAGCAAGATCATTGTCTGCCACACCCTGGCATCGTCTAGGATGTCAAGTGCAGAACAGGACAGCATGGCTTGGCCCAAATTATCTCGTGGGTCAATTGAGGAGACATATCCAAATGGGAAGCGGATGGCCCTGTGGGTTAAACCACAGAGCCTAGGACTTGCCGATCGAAGGTCGCGGTTCGAATCCCCACGTCGGGGTGAGATCCCATTGTTCGGTCCCTGCTCCTGCCAACCTAGCAGTTTGAAAGCACGTCAAAGTGCAAGTAGATAATTAGGTACCACTCCGGTGGGAAGGTAAACAGCGTTTCCTTGCACTGCTCTGGTTCACCATGCTGGCCACATGTACGCCGGCTCCCTCGGCCAATAAAGCGAGATGAGCGCAGCAACCCCAGAGTTGGCCACGACTGGACCTAACGGTCAGAGGTCCCTTTACCTTTACCTATCCAAATGTGATTTTGGTTATAAATGCAGTGTAAGGTAGTCTCTATGGCAGTATATTGTATTTAATTATGGGGTATCAAGAGTTTTTAGGGGGCTAACCAGGCTGGGATAGCTAGGATAGCATTCTTGTTGGTTTTTGAATGTCTGATGTAGATTTTTTTCAATTTCGTTGTTCTGTATGGGACAATGACAATAAAAACTATCGCAACATATCGTATGGTAGGCCGAATGAGGCCCTCATGCCAGACGTTCTTCCTCCCGGCCATGATGCTAGCACACTCCTTCTGAAAGGGAGGCTTTGCTTGCCCTTGCATTTGTGCGCACCCCTCTTCCTGTTGGGGGCTTGCGCTTACCCCTTTGCAAGTGGGGGCCAGCTTCTTCAGCAGGAAGGGGATGGTGATCTGGAGCAGGGCCTCCCGGAAGAACTTCTTCCTTACAGTGCTGCTGTCATAGTCATATTTCTGCAGGGAGGAGAGAAAAGAGGGGGCAGAGAGTCACACCACTGAGACAGAGGGAAGGGACTTAAACCATGTCAGAGAAGAGTGCCTAACCTCAGACCTACAGGACAACTACAACCCACCAAGCCTTGCTATCTGGGCCTAGGGGAGCTACAACTCTTGCCCCCCCCCCTTCCTTGAGGGTTCCTGCCTGCTTTTGATGTGTCATCAAACTCTTACCATGCCTCTTGCTTGTCTGGGTAGCAGGTAGAGAGGGGCAGCGGCGTAGCGTGGGTTATCAGCACCCGGGGCAAGGCAATTAATTTGCGCCCCCTAACCCGGGGCAAGGCAATTAATTTGCGCCCCCTAACCCGGGGCAAGGCAAGTACAGTAATTTACTCTCCCAAGCAGCAGCAGCAGCGAGGCTTCTCTTTCCCCCGCGCTCTCCTGGAGCTGCCTCTTTTCTTTCCTTTTTTCCCTTTCTCCAAGGCTTTTCGATTTCTCTCCTTAATTGATTCCTCCTCCACACCGCAGCGTTTCCTGGCTGCTTTCCCCCCCTTCCCCTCTCTCTCCTCCTCGCTCTGCTTGCCTTGCCCTGCCCTGCCTGAGGGCGCCCTGAGGAGACTCCGCTCTCCTTTTTGACCAGGCGAGGTGGAAAAGTCTCCTCCCGCCCCCTCGCCAGGCTCCCTGCTCGGCTCGGCTCACTACCCAGGCGGCCAGTGGAGAGAGAGCCGCAATTACCATAAAGCTCCTCTCCCTCCGCTTCGCCAAGCTGTCAAAGCCCAGCAGCAGCAGCAGCGGCAACGGCAGCAGCAGGCGCAGCCAGACCCCCGCCAGCCAGCCAGCCCGCCCGCCCGGCTTCCTCTCCTTTTTTTGCCCGTGGCAGAAGGCTTCGCTCTCCCCGTTCCGCGACCTCCTCGTCAAGCCAAGCGAGCGCGGGCTCCCTAACCCGTGGATTTTAGTAGGGGCAGAGAGCTGCTAGTGCGAGCGCGCCCCCCGCCCATGTTGCGCCCGGTGCGGCCGGCCCACCTGGCACCCCCCACGCTACGCCACTGGAGAGGGGTGAATGTAGGAATTAGCCTGCTGTGCAAAGTGAAAGTTTGAATGCATTGTCCTGTCCACTTTTCCCCTCTGGTTCTGCCCTCCACTGGCTATGGCCTCCTACAAAGTTGCCCAGAAGGAATGCCTTCCTTGGGGTGAAAACATTTCCACAACATGTAACCAAATGGGTATGGCAGATGGTTTCAGGCAGGTGTGGGAAGGCAAAAGCTAGATTTCCTTTTAAATTTGTCTTGACAAAAGAGGCAGGACTTAAAATAGTGCAAAAACGGCATCTGACGCCTATACGGTTAGTTCATATTAGCACCTCCTACTCACTAAACTGTTGGAGAGGCTGTGGAATGGCACATGCAGTGGACGTGTGGCAAATTGGCTTGGTTCTGGGAGGAAGTATTTTTCCAAAGTAAAAGCCATTACTGAACAAAATGCCTCTAAACTTCCAATCTTCCCAATCTTTTCATGGCAAGTGATATTCTCTTACAGCTGGAATGTCTATCAAGTTCTTCTCTGCTAGTGGTCAGGCTTGTAATAGCGAGATACTTAAGAAGGTGTTTCTCTGGCAAATCGGTACAATGAAGTATGGGAAATAGCACTTGTGGGGAAATTGAATAATAAACTAAAATTGGCACGAGGCACGAAGCACAGGGAATCTTTCGCTGGCACAGATTTGTTATGCACATGGCTAAAAATGAAAACGGAGGTATTTTATAACTTTAGAAAACTTTTGCTAGTGAGACAAGGTGGTTAGAATGTCAGACTAGGACATGGAGGACCAGGGTTTAAATCCCTGCACAGCCATCAAACTCACTGGGTGACCTTGGGCCAAGTCACTCACTCTCTGCCTACCTCACAGAGTTGTTGTGAGGATAAAATGGGGAGGAGAACTATGTATGCCACCTTGAACTCTTGGATGAAAGGTGGGATAAATAAGCGATAAATAAAATGTAATGAAATTAAAAATACACTGTTTATCTCCTTATGTACAAATGGTTGACTGGGACAGGAACTTATTATGCTATTTGGATGCTATTCTGCATGCATTCCCTGAACACCGTCTTCTTGGATTAGGTCGTGATACTTCATTACTTGTGTGTACGATGTTGATAAATGTCATAAAAATTTAATGAACAAAATAAGAATGTAAAAAGGAAAGAAAACATTTCCCTGTTCCTGACTTAATGCCATGTGGCTTGATAGGCTACCAACAGTTCTCAACCAGGGCAGCTCAGACAGCAGACAATGAAACTCTTAAATTTCAGGGTTGTGGGTTCAAGTCACACGCTGGGCAAAAGATTCCTGCATTGCAGGGGGTTGGACTAGATGGCCCCTTGAGGTCCCTTCCAACTACATTTCTATGATTCTATTTGCTTCTTCCAGAAGCCAGCCTGGCAGGTCTGATCCAGTGCAAATGGACCTAAAGCTTGGCAGGTTGTAGGCTCACCTTAAGCACCCGCTCCAAGATGCGCTGAATGGTTTTGCAGAGCTCATCTTTGTCTGGCGATTTCCCCACCTCCTGATGAAGGAGCGTCTCAAAGGTGTACACGGTATCGTCCATTTGCTGCAACACCCAAAAACAACAAGTAACCGTTTATTTAAAAGATATAAAACACTGAATCCAGTTGCTTAGAAGACCGCTGGCTTTGGAATAAGAGTTTTAAACCCTGATTTGCTTGGGGCTCTGCCTCTACAGACCTCTTTGCTGAAAGGCCATTAACACTTGATGGAGAAGCACCATGACATTCTACGTACAGGTGTTGGGATTTGATAGCTTAGCTGCAAAAAAAAATTACCTTCTGAAATTAAAATAAGTGTCACAATTATGCTCTTAAACCTTTCGATTGTGTAATTTTACAGCATGCCTAAGTTCATTTGGATGTCATTGTTGTTTTTGATTTGAATTATTACATGGTAGAGAGAGAACCCAAACTGCATATAAACAAACAAAAAACTTAAAACGAGAATGTATGGCTTGTAAAACATGTACAAATCATCCTGGCCACTAGAGGGCAGTGGTGGCAATTCCCTGCCCAAACAGGGTCAAAGGGAAGACCTATTCACCAGAATTTGGGGGTTGTGCTAGGCTGAAAATTTCTTCAACAGCAAAGTAACCCAAATGGTGATTTTACAACAAATAAACACACAAACATCACTGGAGGCCCTGTGATTAAATTAAGTGAAGGTTTAGCTCTCTCTCTTTTTTAAATGACAACGCTCTGGGACACCTAGTGAAGTTGGGTGACAATAGTACTAAGGGCTACTCTCTCAGCTCGGTTGATTCATCTGATGGGGGTTGGAGCTGAGTGAATCCCTCCCTTTTGGGGGGAATTGGGGTAAAAGGTTCAATGGGGGGGGGAGATTCAGAACAATGGGCTCCATCCACTGCTATTCCTACTCAGAGTTGACATTAATGGGGCCACTTTGCATGGAATTTAGTTAGGGATAGCCTACTGGTAACCTACTGGGACGCGGGTGGCGCTGTGGGTTAAACCACAGAGCCTAGGACTTGCTGATCAGAAGGTCAGCGGTTCAAATCCCCGCGACAGGGTGAGCTCCCATTGCTCAGTCCCTGCTCCTGCCAACCTAGCAGTTCGAAAGTAGATAAATAGGTACCGCTCCGGCGGGAAGGTAAATGGCGTTTCCGTGCACTGCTCTGGTTCGCCAGAAGCAGCTTAGTCATGCTGGCTACATGACCCGGAAGCTGTACGCCGGCTCCCTTGGCCAATAAAGTGAGATGAGTGCCACAACCCCAGAGTCAGCCATGAGCTGTTCAACAGTGGAATGGATTCCCTCGGGATGTCGTTGACTCTCCCCCACTGGAGGTTTTTCCACAGAGGCTGGATGACTATCTGCCACGGATTATTGAGCTGTGATTGCTACATTACAAGGGGTTGGACTACATGACCCTTGGGGGTTCCTTTCAACTCTACAATTTTATGATTCTCAATACATCAAAAATAAAGAGAGAAAAACAAAAAAAGAACAATACAACAAAACAACAAGAAAAGCAAAAAATATTCAAAAAACACATCCAATATTTCTATATCTCTATCTTTCATTTACTTGTATCATCAACCTCCTCACACCTCTTTTTTTTGTATTCTTGTTCAATTAGCTATTTCAGCAAATCCTTTCCATCTTTCTCAATTTCTGTTCTATAATTTATCTTAACACAATCTGACCTTAAATTTTACACTTTGGCCCATTAACAATCTATTTTTACTTAGTTCTTTATAACATTTCTGCTAAAACCATGTAACTTCATTCCAGCATCCTTCTAACATTCATTTTTCTTTTTTCTGTAACTATTAAACTTTTAATAAATATCTTTTTTTAAAAAATACAATTTTATGATTCTCAGTTAGTCCAGTTCATTAACAAGTATGGGGTGGGTGCCAACATTGCTTCAAAGGAATAATCAAGAGCTTCCAGTGAGTTCATAATTGCTCCTTTGCTGGGGGGGGGGGAGCAAACACCCACTATCCACCAGCACCAGGAGCAAGAAGAGGCTGGCACCGACTCTGCCTTCTAAAATGAAGGGGGGAGGCTCAATTATATCAGTGGTTTCTTCCTGCTTCTTAAGTAAGCTGGTGTGTCTTCTAAGACGCTCAATTAATCACTGTGTTCTCAGGGGATTCACTGCTGGGCAGTCACACCCACCAGCCAAATTTGGCTCACAAAGCATTAGGGCAGGCATAAGCAAACCCAGCCCTCCAGATGTTTTGGGACTACAATTCCCATCATCCCTGACCACTGGTCCTGTTAGCTAGGGATCATGGGAGTTGTAGTCCCAAAACATCTGGAGGGCCAAGTTTGCCTGCGTCTGCATTAGGGTATATGCGGATCTGGCCCACTGGGTAGAAAGATAAAAAAAAGTTGTACACCACCCCTGACCATATTCAAATCTAGATAGCAACAGGAATGTGATGCAATGTTTGCATGCCTGAGTTCTTGGATGTTGTCTCACTCTACAAAGAGTCACTTCCATTGCTCCGCCCACTTTTATTGCCGGTCCCGCCCACCACCAACACATGTGAGCCTTGGGCTGAAATAAAGATGTCCTTCCGTTTGAATCCAAAGAGCTGTTTGCAAGCTTGCCAGATACTGTCAACGAGGCTGGCTTTTGGTCCGATCTGGCAAGGCAGTCCTTACCTGTCTCATCAGGATCTGGGCCCGCTGCTTAAACACAGAGGCGCTGGACACATCAAACCTCTGCTGCAGCCCTTCCAGCTTCAACTGGTCCATCTTCTCATAGCAGGACTGCATCTTGACTGGGTGGAAAGCCAGCTGGGAAAGGTTTTCCATGTACTGGAAGAGCGGGGAGAGGAAAAGATATTACTACTACTACTACTATTACTACTATTACAGTCATACCTATTACTACTATTACAGTCATACCTCATGTTACGTTTGCTTCATGTTATGTTTTTTCAGGTTGCATCCCACGGCGACCCAGAAGTACCGGAAAGGGTTACTTCCGTATTTCACTGCTTGCACATGCTCAGTAGCACTAAATCGCGCTTCACGCATGCACACAAGCACCAAATCACACTGCACATCTGTGCAGATACAGTGCTTCAGGTTGCACGCTTTTCATGTTGCAAACAGGCCTCTGGAACGGATCCCGTTCGCAACCAGAGGTACTACTAATTACAACTGCTACTAGAGGCTTCTGTCTCTGTTTCTCTGCTCAACAACACAACCCCCCCTTGCCACCCCCCTTCCCCCACCCACCCCCTCCCTTTACGCCTCACCCATCCCCTGGCCTATCCCCTCATGGCTTGCCCAAACTCCACTTCCCCTCCTCTCCCAACTCACCCAAAACCTCACCCCTTTTAAAGGAGGTGAGGGGCTTCAGAGAGTGGCTTAGCAAATTGCTCTCTGAAGTGCTTCCTCCCACCTCCATTAAAGAGTTCACCAGGGCCACCTGCCTCCCACGCTGCTGCTCACTCACCTGCCTACCATACTGCAACATGATGACAGCCTTACAATTTTTATGTATATAGAAGGATTTGTATTATTTTTACTACCACGGCCACTTATTAGTGCTTTCCTCAAAAAAGTAACCCAAAGAGGCTTACAAATACTATATGAAACCAATTATAACAAATGCAACCCATGAGAACTTTCAGAAGAATCCCACATCTATTCAAATAGTTATTGCAGATAAAGGTAAAGGCAAAGGGACTCCTGACCGTTAGGTCCAGTCGTGGCCGACACTGGGGTTGCGCCACTCATCTCGCTTTATTGGCCGAAGGAGCCGGCGTACAAGAGCAGCACAAGGAAACGCCGTTTACCTTCCCACCGGAGTGGTACCTATTTATCTACTTGCACTTTGATGTGCTTTCGAACTGCTAGGTTGGCAGGAGCAGGGACCGAGCAACGGGACTTCACCCCATCATGGGATTTGAACTGCCAACCTTCTGATTGGCAAGCCCTAAGCTCTGTGGTTTAACCCACAGCGCCACCCACGTACTGCCCCACTAAAAGAGGCCACAGGTACTTGAAACCCTTCAAATTAAGGGCTAAAAGCTAGGGTAAAAAGAAAATAACTAATTTCCAGGTCCTTTTGCTGAAGTCTGAGGAGCCTTATGCTGAAGACCCTGCCTTACAATGCTTAGCGCAACCCCAAATTTCCTTTTTTGTCACCAAGACCTCTAGCTTACCTCCCCCATCTTCTCCATTCCTCCTTCGTTGAGGATGTTCATATTCATGTCGGTCACCTCCTTGAAGAAGACTTCCCGCACCTCGGCAAAGCCCTGGCTGGTGGGGATCATAAGTGCCTCCAGGATGGAAGGGATGTAAGGCTGGACGTGGTTCCGAACACAGATCTCGGCTTTGGAGAAGACTGTGGCTGGATGAAGAAGCATCAGGGAGGTTAGAACTGCCTCCACAAACCTGCACCCCAGATCTGGACATCTGTGCAGGCAACTAGCAAACGCCATACGATCGATCATACAGATATCAACCAGAGTTGAAAAATGCCTCGAAAGGTCATTTAGCCCATGGGTAGGCAAACTAAGGCCTGGGGGCCGGATCCAGCCCAATCACCTTCTAAATCCGGCCCGTGGACAGTCCAGGAATCAGCATGTTTTTACATGAGTAGAATGTGCCCTTTTATTTAAAATGCATCTCTGGGTTATTTGTGGGGCATAGGAATTCATTCATTTTTATTTATTTTTCAAAATATAGTCCAGCCCCCCACAAGGTCTGAGGACAGTGGACTGGCCCCCTACTGAAAAAGTTTGCTAACCCCTGATCTATCCCAAGCCCTGATGTTGCAGAAAACCCACAGATAGGTGCTCTAAAACCATTAACCAAGGAGATGCTGCTCCCTGTGGTTCTCCAGGGGTGTGGCAGGAGAGGGTGGCAAGTGTGGTGGGAAGATTCAAGGCAACCAAAGAAGCATTTAAATATTCCAGGGTAGTATAGTACAGTAACTATTTTGTGCAACTGCAAAGGGGACCCGGATATTTCATTTGGCACATCTTACCTGAGAATATTCTGCTATTCTATTCTATTGAATGCAACAAATAATTTGGTTTTATTGTATGTGTGGTGCCCAATGATTTTCGTGGTTATTGTTCTTTGTTTGTTTGTTTTTTGTTCTCCTTCTGAATGATGCCATGGCCTATGGCTAGTGCAATAAAAAGTTTAATTGGTCTAACTATTTTGTGCAGGGGATCCATCCCTGGCCACCGCGCATGTTGGCGGAGGATGCATAAGCATCCTCTGCCACCATTTTGCCCACTTCTGGGATCAAAAGGACCTGTATGTTGACAATCATACGCCAATTGGACATGCCTAAAATAGTTGCTGCCAGTATGGTATGGTATGGTATGGTATGGTATGGTATGGTATGGTATGGTATAGTATAGTATCAAAAATATTATTTTTATTTGCACAATATGGATAAGTATCTTTTTAAAATGAGATCAAGAGCATCAAGTGACAATGAGGACAATCCTAGTTGTGTTTTCCAATGTCTAAAAAACACACAAAATCTCTTGTGTGACACAAGAAAAAATATATTCTTAAAGTGTAGCCCAGAGCAGAAGCTTTTGAGAACCGCTAGTCTAACAGTTTGGCGATGTCTCATGCTAAGTCAGACAGCTGGTCCCTCTACCTCAGTATTGTCTACACTGACTGGCAGCAGCACTCCATGATTTCAAAACGAGGTCTCTTCCAACCCCCCTGGAGATGCCAGGGATTGAACCGGGACATTCTGCATGCAAAGCCAATGTTCTACCACTGAGCTACATCCCTTCCCTTCATAAGATGCTGTTATACACTGAGTCAGGCTGTTGGTCCATTTAATTCAGTGTTGCCTACACTGGCTGGCACCTGCTGGGTTTCAGACTGGAGTCTTACCCAGCCCTTACTGGACATGCCATTGGGGATTGAACTTCGGACCTCATGCATGAGAAGCAGGGGCTCTGCCCTGAGCCACGGCCCTTTCCACAAAGCAAAGGGTCTCTCTCTCCATCCCCTACCTCGGATTTTGCTGGCCAGGTGCTCCTTCGATTGGATGATCTGATCCATATCTGTGCGGATGGTGCTGGTCATCCCAGGCTTCTCAACCTCGCATTTAACCACAGCTTCGTCATACTGGACTTTGGTCTGGTCGTAGACCATCCTATACACAGCGTCAGAGACCTAGGAAAAGATGGGGAAGGGTTTTGGGGGGATAAGATGGGAGAGCATCCTTCTTAGTGAGCCATCAAGAGACAGGCAACTCCTCCTCCCCCTTCTACCTCAACCATCTAGCTGGGCTGCCCCAGCCACTCTGGGAGGCTTCCAACACATAATAAAACATCAAGGTTATTGCAGCAAGGGTAAGATATGCCCTGCAGCTTGCAACAGAACACGTGTACATGGGCAGGGGTGCGGAGATTAATAAATTAGAACGACCTGTTCTATGGGGAAAACCAAAAACAGAGAGAAAGTGAAAATATTTTCACTCTGGAATTTGTACTTAGAATTGTTTATATGCCCATCAGGCTCTGTGGGAACCCATCCCCCCATTTTTTTCTCCTTCCCTCCCCCATCCGAACACCTACTACGTCTTTTTAAATTTGTACAAATAGTATTTACTTTAAGTGTATGATACAAACTGCTGTGATCCCTTGCTGATCTTTCTCTGCCCCTCCCGCATTCTACTGATCATATTAATTTGTTCTATTGTTAAGGAAAAGCAAAAATAAAATAAGAAGCTGTTAGAAGTTGAGATAAAAAAGTGCACTCAAGGAATCTAAATTCTGTGCCCCTTAATTGGAGCCAATGTTCTACCACTGAGCTACATCCCTTCCCTTCATAAGATGCTGCTATACACTGAGTCAGGCTGTTGGTCCATTTAATTCAGTGTTGCCCACACTAGGCCACACATATCTCTACCATTTGCATGATTTTATACTCCTTTCCCTAGAACAGGAGCAGAAACCTGTGGCCCGTCCAATGTTCTTGGATTCCAGTTATCATCAGCCCCAGCCAACATGGCTAATAGTCAGGGATGATGGGGGCTGACATCAAGCAAGATATTGAGGGCCACAAGTCCCACATCCCTTCTGCAAAGCAACACATATTTTCCCCACCGCTAGAATGAAAGGGGGAAAAGTGGCATGATGGCAGGTCCTGAAATATCACCTAAACGCTCACACTCTCATTATTAAAGGATTTTTATTTGCGAGAATAACTAAAAGGGGGGGGGACCTTGCCAGCTGATATTAACAATAAGACTGCATTGCAGAGAGTTGGACTAGACCCCCGTAGTCCCCTCCAACTCTGATTCTGTGATCTATGACTATCCCATAAATTAAAATTTCAATGTTAATAAACACTGCCCACAAGTCTTGCTCAGCTGCTCTGTGGCATTTTTTTTAGCTGCACTTTCAAGGGCATCTACACAAACTTTCATAAGAACTAGAAACCTGAATAGAGTGGTACCTCTGGATGCGAATGGGATCCGTTCCAGAGCCCCGCTCACATCCTGAAGCAAACGCAACCCGCGTCCGCGGTCGTGATTCGCTGCTTCCACGCTTGCACATGACGCCATTTTGAGTCTGCACATGCGCGAGCTGTGAAACCTGGAAGTAACGCGCTCCGTTACTTCCGGGTCTCCGTTACTTCCAGGTTGCCGTGTGTGTGTGTGTGTGTGTGTGTGTGTATGTATATGTATATGTATATGTATATGTATATGTATATATACAGATATAGATAGATACATGAAGAATGCTGAGATGTACAGGAGGATTAATTCTGAGCCCAATTATAAATTCCTGTGACTTCTCCCGGCACAGAATCACAGGGCACACCTGCAACCCTACATATAAATAAGGAAGTATTAAGAAATTTGGAGAGGGTGCATGCAAAAGGGGTCTTGTGAGGGTTTTTTTTACTCTTCCACACAGGGCTCCGGTGTGCTGGAGGGAATGTCCTCATTATACTGCAGTGTTTGGAAGGCAGCCACCGGGAGCTGAATATTTGTTTAAAAGGGAGTTTTCTGCCAATCTATTTTTAAAAATGGCTCACAAGGAAATATTTATCCTGGTTTTTCAAACAGTATATATATATTCTTCCCACCCGAGGTCTTTTGACATTCTGGGCCATAATTATCTTACAGCTAAAAGCATGGTTTTTATTTGTTTGGGGTTTTTTTCACTGAATGCAGCCTGGAAATGGACAGGGCCACAAATGCATGGAGAAATTTCTGGTAGAGAAATCCTGTTTTCCATTCATAAGAGAAGTAGGGAGACAGAGCTGAGGAACCTGTGGAGTTCCAGATGTGGCAGGGGTCCAATTCCTGCATGCTCCAGCCAGGCCAATGGTCAGGGATGATGGGAGTTATAGTTCAATAACATTCAGAGAGCCTAAGGTTCCCACATTCCTGGAGCAACATTGGGACATAGGAATCTGCCTTATACAAAGTCAGACCAATACCAATACAGACCTAGCTCTGTATTGTCTACACTGACTGATAGTGGCTATCCAGAGTTTTAAGCGGGGAGTGTCTCTCAACCCTACCTGGTGATGCCAGGGATTGAACTTTGGACCTTGCAGCAGGGAGTTCCATACGTTTACATATTACAGAGTGGGACCTGGTGCATGCTCAGCGCACACTCACCTGGATCCAAACTCTGTGTCTCTCTTGGATTTTGCCCTTCAGGCGGGGCCCAATCATGTTCTTCAGCTCAGGAAGAAGTTCCTCCATCACTAAGTTGCTCAAGACCTGGATTGGGTATAAAGGTAAGGAAAGGTTGGTTCGATTTATTGTATTGCTTCCCACAACGAAAAGCCCTGAAACAATTCACAAGGTGACTAAGATACAATAAGACCGATCCATAAAACATAGTTGGGTTAAAAACATCCAGTCATTGGTGCTACCCAAACTCCTGTAGGTACAAAAGAAATACCTTTGCCTGGTGCCTTACTGATGGCAAAACCAGCGCCAAGGGAGGTGACAGCACTGATGACACAATGGGAGGTAGAAACAAAGGAAGCTGGCTTAAACTGGGCCAGATTTTTGGTTCATTTAGCCCAGTACTGTCTGCACTGACTGGCAGTGAATCTCCAGGTGGGGCTGGGAGAGACTCCTATCTGAAATCCTGGAGAGCATCTGCCAGTCAAAGTAGACAATATTGAGCAAGAAGGACCACTGTTCTGACTCAGTATAAGGCTGCTTCCGATGTTCTTATGACCTCAGGTTGTCAAGCATACCTAGGAATTAATTTCCTGGGCTGCTCCCTCAAAGACTCACCTGTGCTTCATTGCCACAAAGCATGTCCCATGTGCCATACTGGTCCTTAGACTGGCGGTACATGCGGACGGCATCAGTGAATGCAGGAGCCTCTACCTTGTTGTCCTCAGAAATACCTGGAAGAGAAAAGGGGAAGGTGCTTTTTTAGAGGGGGGGGACGTCAACTCTATGTCTCTTAGAGCAGTGAGCAGTGTTCTTCAACCATGGGTTCCCAGATGTTGTTGGATTACAACTCCCACCATCCCCTGCCAGATGCCATTTGATTACAAGTCCCATTGTCCTCAGCGTGATCAAGGGAAGTAATAGTACCACACCTAGAATACTGTGTCCAGTTCTGAGCACCACAGTTTAAGGACATTGACAAGCTGGAATGTGTGAAGAGGAGGACAACCAAGATGATCAAGGATCTGGAAACCAAGCCTTATGAGCAACAATTGATGGAATTGTCCCATGGAAGATGGAGCAAGCTTGTTTTCTCCTGCTTTGGAGGTGAGTACATGAACCAACAGCTTCAAGTAACAAGAAAAGAGATTCCAATGAACTTTCTCACACCAAGAGCTGTTTGACTGTGGAAGAGACTCCCATGAGAGGTGGTGGACTCTCCTTCCTCGGTTTTGTTGAAACAACAACAATTTTATAATTTTTACCCCACCTATCTAACTGGGTTGCCCCAGTCCTTCTAATATATGAGCAGAGGTTGGATGGCCTTCTGTCACAGATGCTTTAGTTGAGATTCCTCCGTTGCAGTGGGTTGGACTAGATGGCTCATGGACCCTTCCAATTCTACAATTCTATGATGGAGTTGGACTACAACTCCCAACATCCCTAGCTCAACGCTCAGGGATCATGGTAGCTGCAGTCTGACACATCTGGGGAAACAAGGTTGGAAAACTGCAACCTACAGCAATCAGGGTCAATCAAAATGATCCTATCCAGTAGGAGAGGCTACCCCAGCCTCCTAGACAGGACAGAAAGAGCAAACCGAGCCCTCTGCCCCAATGCCATATAGACAAATCTTCCATAAAACAAAACAATAACACAGCCTAGCAAACTGGACCCCCTGAAATCCAGCTGCTGGGAATCACAAGAGGAGAGAGTGCTGTGGTGCTCAGATCATAGGCATGTAAAGAGAGGGTCACAGGTTCAACCCTTGCTGTCTCCAAGCAGGGTTGGGAGAGAGCCCTGTCTGGAACCCTAAAGAGTCACTGCTGGTCAGTGCAAACAATGATAACCTTGATGGACTAATGGCCTAGTTCTGAAGAAGGCAGCTTCCTACATTTCCTAGCAAGCCCAACCAGCTGAGGGAGAGGGAGAAGGGTTAAAAAGAAGGAAGAGTTAAGCAGGCAAGGCTGGGCTGTGCCTGTGCCAGTGTCAGAGTTACAATCACAGTGCTCTGGAAATTGACGTAACATCCACAAAAGAGGAATCCTGTCTGGAAAGCCGAAGACGGAGGAAGGTCTTCAAAAGGGAAACTGCCACATTTTGGCACAGGGCGGGGGGGGGGGGGGAGGATAGGGAAGAGAAAGTGACTAAAAATAATGTGACGGGATGAATCACAGTCAGCACATGATTTCTGAAAATCTTTTAACACAAGCAACACCCCCGTAAGCGGGTTGGAGAAAGGAGTGCATTGCAGCTGCCCAAGATTCCTCTGTGTGTGATTCACTGCTGGGGAAGGGGGAGGCTGGAAGGTTGGGAGTACTTCTCCACAGTCTTCTCACCCCCCCACCCAAACCTTTCGGAATAGACAGCTTTCAAATATAGGTGGAATGAGAAGAGTTAAGCCAAGAGGTGGCTAGATCTGGCAAGGTCTGGACTAAGGTTTCAGCAACAAGAATTATAGCCTGGGCACACACTCCGCTCTGAAATGGGAGAAGGAAAGAAGAGGTGTAAAAGGAAAAAAAGAAAAAGCTGGCATTCTTTTAATGACCAAGTCTGGAGTTGGCAGGGACAAACCGTAGAGGGACAGAGGAAAGGGAAGCAGGCAGAGAGCTCTCTCTCTCCTTTGAGAAAGGGTAGTGTTAACTCTGCCTTGTCTTTGGTTTCTTTGCAAGGCTCTGGAAGGGGAGGAAACAACAGGGATGCTGGATTAAGAACAACAACAAAAGGGGCTCTTTCAACACTGGTGGAAGAAGAATACCGGATGCCTGGTACATCACAAGAGCATATTTTGTCCGTCCTCAGGGAAGGCAAGGAGCTACGCAGAATATGACCATGACTCTCTTCTGCCCCCGTTACAAATACTATTTCCTACCCAGTAGGATTCAGAGACACCAGAAGCTGCAGCCAAGCTCTGTGGCTGTGCACATGCGTGAGATCCTATGGAAAGGCTTCACTTCCACTACCACCACCCTGCAACTCTAGATCCAGAACCACCATCTCCTTAGGAAAATAGGAACCTGCCATATATTCGCCATATCATTGGTCCATATAGCTCAGTACTGTCTATAATGACTGGCCATGACTCTCCAAGGCTTCCAGGAACGGGACATTCCCAGTCCTTCCTGGAGATGTTGGGAGACTGAACCTGGGTGTGCAAACAGATGCCCAGCCATTGAGCTACAGTCTTCCTCCTAACCATAAACTAAGGTTCTAGTCCTCATAATTCAGACAGGAACAGGAACACAGGGATCTGCCTTATGCTGAGTCAGAGCATTGGTCTGCACCAACTGGCAGCTGCTCTCTAGAGCTTTCAGACAGGGGTCACTCCCAGTGCCACTTGGAGATGCCACTGGAGATTGGACCTGGGGCCTTTTGCATGCAACACAGATGGTCTGCCACTGAGCTGCAGCCGTTCCCCTTCAGATAGGCTTGGGAAATGCAGCCATGGATGGAGGCAGGAGGAGGATGGGTGAAGGAAAGAATGAACCTCAGGACATTTCTCTGGCTTCATTTTGGCGTAAGGGGGTGCAGGCCTGCTGATCGTGGATGGGTTCCGAAAGCCAGCATGACCATTTTCCAGGCATGTGGCAGAACACACACACACACACACACACACACACACACACACACACACAGCATGTATGCAACTGGCTGCTCAGCATCTCCCTTGAAAGATTCTGGAAGGGGAGATGATCCAGTGCCACCTGCCTGCAGTCCTGCCTGGGGATGACTAGTAATTTTTTCTTGCCCTCCATTTTGAAGTCACCATTGCCTGAACAACTATGGTTAAGGTTGTTGTTACTGCTCAGTAGGGCTGGCAGTGTACGCTCCTGAAGCTCACAACATGAAGCAGGCCTAAGCTCCAGCTCACATCAGCCCCAGACCCAGATTTTGAAGTCCAAAACCTCTGGAGCACAGCAAGTTAGCAGAGGGCTCCAATAAGCAACATCCCACATGCCTGTTGAGGTGGCACAGTCCAAGTGGGTCTATCCCCATGTGATGCTTGGGTGCAGAACATTTCCTCCTAGGCAACTTTCTGAGTGGCGGGACCAGAGACATTACGAACACAGATTTTACCTTTGAGCTACAAGCTATGCACACCCCTCTGTCCAGGCATGCAAGAGGCATGATCAGAGTTCAAGGACACATTCCAGCCAGGCAAAAACTCATTAGGAAGGTGCAAAACAGACCTGGTGAAGGGAGAGGGGAGTGTGGGGCAATTTCTGAGGGCTAGCTGGAGAGGCAGGACAAGGACAGGTGTGTGTGTGTGTGTGTGTGTGTGTGGCAGGTTTTCATAAAGAGGAATAAATAAATAAAAGCACAGAAAGCCAACCTTGCAATCTCTCTTGCACACATGACCTTGTCCCATGGGTCAGTTGCACAACATGCAGCCTAACGACGACTCCTTCATTTAAGGAGGTGGCGCTGAGCCATCTGAGCCCAGCAATAAATTAAAACGTGACTGCAAAGGACATAAACTTAAAATAACAAAGCAGCACACGTACTGGGAGTGAACTCTCAAAACGTTGCAGCTTGAAAGAAACCAGGGAGGAAAGGGAAGGAGGGGGAAGGACAGGGTGGTTTATTGTAAGCACCGTGGAAGGATCTGCCCAGTTCAGGGTGGGAAAAGGAATTTCAGAGGGAAGTCCTCCCCAAGGGGGTGGGGAGGGGTGATGGATGGCTTTCTAGCCTGGCATTCTAATGCTCTCCCACCCGCACAACGCATTCCACGTAGGCCAGGCAGCGGGAAACCTGCCAAGAGAGAAAAGGAGAGGACAGGATGGGTGGGGATCACCGCATCGAAAATGCCACCCTCTGCCAGCAAAGCCTCACCCTGCGCAGGGCAGGGCTGCAAGCCCACAGAGCGGTGCAGGAGGAGGAGGAGAAAAAAGAGGGTGGCGGTGATGCTTGACCCTGCCAGAACCTGCCAAAGCATGCCAAGGGCCCACTATGGACAGAAAGTTTGCACAACTTTGCAGTAGGAAGCAGTAAAAGGGCGGCGGGGGGGGAGGAGAGAGAGAGCATAGCTAACAGCGGTTTAGGCTCTAGCAGGTGCTGGGAAGAGCTCACCTTAATTGGAGCTTGGGGAAGGCATTAATTTGTCCCCAGGTGAGAAAAAAGGCCCACAGCTCCTGCAGATTCTCAGAATCAATCAATCAATATTTGCGTGCCCATTCAAAGGAAGGTGGGTGTGAGGCTTGCCTCAGAGAAAAGCTATCCAACATATCTGCAGTTCCATATATATATATATATATTTAAATGATATTCAAGTGCAAGTGCACACAAACACCATATAAATAATACTAATTTCTTGCACAAGTATCCCTCCTCTCCCCCTCCTTCAAGGTTGGCACTAAAGGAGAGTGAAAGGAAAACTGTGCCCTAGGGCTCATAGGAGCTGTATTCCAAACCATCTGGAGGGCACTAGGCCGGCAAAGGCTGCCCATGTGATTTGATCCAGAGGTCGATCAGACTACAACTCCTATCAGCCCCAGCCAATTCAGCCATGGTCATGGATGATGGGAGTTGTAGTACAACAACATTGGGAAGATGTAGGAATATTTGTGTTGAGAATCCCTTAAGCAGAAAATCTCCAGACAATGGACATCAGTGGAAATGGCTTTGATGGGCGTGGGCAGGAAGGGCTGGCCCACCCATGAAGAATGGTGAGGCAACCACCTCAGGCGACAGGATCCACAGGGGCAGCAGATCCTGATGTCGATCTTCCTTCCCCCCCTTGTTCCTGATGCAGATCTTCCATCCCCCCCTTTTCCCCTGGAGTGGGACACTATTTAGAGATCTACCTCAGGTGCCAAAATGTATTGGGCCAGCCCTGTGGGTAAGCTGTTATTCCATTCAGTAATTTAAAAGCCCAACCAGTGAAATCTCTGCACTGGCTTGTCTTTACACCAGCCTGTCCTAACCTGCACTTCAGAGGTTTTGGACAGCAACTCCCATAAACCCTGGGCACAGGCCATTTTGGCCGGGGCTGATGGGAGCTGGAGCCTAACAGCATCTGCTCAAAATCATGCCTGCTTCATTCTGTGTCCATCAGAAGCACACACTATGAGCCCTACTAACAAATAGCAGCAACAACCTTGGCCATAGTAGTTCCGGCAATGGTGACTTCCAAGGTTGGATTGTTGCAATGTACTCTATGTGGGGCTTCCCTTGAGCTTGACCTGAAGGGTGCAGTTGGTACAGAATGCTGCAACACGAAGGCTGACAGGAGTGAGGCCCTGTCTGCACATAACACAACTGCTCAGAGAGCTGCAGTGGTTGCCTATCTGCTGTTGGACTAAGTTCAAGGTGCTGCTATTACTAATGCCTTTAACACCTTGGGATTGGTTTACTTGCAGGATCGCCTTACCACTTGGCTGCTTCAATCTGCAGAACTAGCACTGTCATAGGTGCTGCATAATTCTTATTCCACACTCCAAATAAATCAATCTTACAGTGTGGCAGGACCTACACTCCCTGCCTATTGATATTAGGCCTTTGCATTCCTTTTGGTGCTTGCTAAAAATATCTTTGTTTAGGCAAGGCTATCCAGACATGCAGAAGTTGCTTGTATTTCATCTCTTTTCAGCTACTGTTGATTTTAGTGATCTCTTGCATCTTTTATAATATCTTACTTTTACTAGTCTTTTTTAAAAAATTGAGGACGTTTTGTTTTTATATTATTTTGTAAACAGCTAAAAGGTTTTCTTACAATCCAGCAACATACAGTCATGGGGAAAATAAAGTGCACCCTCTTCGAATACGGTGGTTTTACATATGAAGACATAATAAGAATCATCTATTCCTTAGCAGGTCTTAAAATCAGGTAAATACAACCTCAGATGAACAACACATGACATATTACACTGTGAAATTATTTATTTAACAGAAATAAAACCGAAATGGAAAAGCCATGTGTGAAAAACTAAGTACACCTTATGATTCAATAGCCTGTAGAACCAGCTTTAGCAGCAATAACATGAAGTACCGTAATTGTTTTCTGTAGGACTTTATCCATCTCTCACATTGTTGTGGAGGAATTTTGGGCCATTCTTCTTTACAACGTTGCTTCGGTTCATTGAGATTTTCTGGCATTTATTTATGCACAGCTCTCTTAAGGTCCCAAACAGCATTTCAATTGGGTTGATGTCTGGATTTTGACTGGGCCATTGCAATACTTTGATTCTGTTCTTTTCTCCTTTTTTCTCGCTACAGAACCATCTACTGTAGATTAGAAAAAGAGTTGATTCGATCAAAAGAGAAAGCTCTCTTTAAAATGTATAAACTTCTGTTGTAGATTTGCTGGTGTGCTTGGGATCCTTGTCCTGTTGCATGACCCGATGTCAGCCAAGCTTCAGCTGTTGGGCAGATGGCCACACATTTGACTGTAGGATACTTTGGTATACTGAGGAGTTCATGGTAGACTCAATGACTGCAAGGTTCCCAGGTCCTGTGGCTGCAAAACAAGCCCAAATAATCACCCCTCCACCGTGCTTGACAGTTGGTATGAGGTGCTTGTGCTGATATGCTGTGTTTGGTTTTTGCTAAACATGGCGCTGTGCAATATAGCCAAACATCTCCACTTTGGTCTCATCTGTCCAAAGGACGTTGTTCCAGAAGTCTTGTGGTTTGCTCAGATGCAACTTTGCAAACCAAAGCCATGCTGCCATATTATTTTTAGAGAGACGAGGCTTTCTCCTGGAAACCCTTCCAAACAAACCATACTTGTTCTGTCTTTTTCTAATTGCACTGTCATGAACTTTAACATTTAACATGCTAACTGAGATCTGTAGAGCCTGAGATGTAACTCTTGGGTTTTTGGCAATTTCTCTGAGCATTGCAGGATCTGAGGTGAATTTGCTGTGAAGTCCACTCCTGGAAAGATTGGCAACTGTCTTTAACATTTTCCAATTTTGAATAATCTTTCTCATTGTAGAACGATGGACTTAAAACTGGTTGAAGGTGCCCTTAGAACTCTTCCCAATTTCATTGGCAGCAGCAGTTGCTTTTCTAAGAGCATTGTATCGTCTTTGCTTTTATAGAAGTGGGCACACTTGCTGATGATCAATTAAGCAAGGGCATTTTATTAGCAGTCCTTGTCTGCTACTTAGCCTCTTAATTCGTATGGAAGCAGTAAGGGTGTACTTAGTTTTTCGCACGTGTTTTCTCCATCTTGGCTTTATTTCTGTTTAATAAATCATGACATGATGTAATATGTCATGTGTTGTTGTTCATCAGAGGTTGCATTTTCCTGATTTTAAGACCTGCTAGGGAAAGATGATTGCTATTAAGTCCTGATATGTAAAACCACAGAATTCAAAGAGGGTGCACTTTCTTCCCCCCCTGACTGTATACATGTCGTTAAATAAAATAAATAAACAAAACTGCAACACTGCTGCTATTAACAAATTCATCACCCCAGGTAAACAAATAATTCTGAGGCCGGATTATAAGAGAGGTGTTCCCAGTTGGTAAGTCTGGGCACTACTCTGTCTCTTCCAAAGCATCTCTTTGGCTCAAGCTGTGGAGCTCAACAAACTGCAACTTGAGACCCAGCTGTGGAAAAGACACATCATGTTGCTCCACCAGTTGCTCACTCCCTGTGCCTGCTCAGAAACCTATACTCACAACATCCAAAACAGTTCCCATCAAAAAATTTAAGTTCCTTAGACAAACTTTGTCACGGTTGGCAGAGGGTGACTCAAAGCTGATGAGAAGCAGAGACTGAAATTTACATGACCTCTTTGTAGCCATGCCAGTCCTTCAAGAAGCTTGCAGCAAGGGCCATAGCTCAATGGTAGAGCATCTGCTTTGTATGAAGAAGGTCCCGGGTTCAAACCCCAGAAGCACCAGATCTCACGAAACTCAAGGCGCTCGCCACTCTACAATGCACCCAAACATTTGGTTTCCTGGGAAACTCTGTTAGAAAACCACTGTTTTAACCTCTGCAGCAGTTACCTGCAGGCATTTGGATATTTTCCCACACTGTTTTTCTTTGAAAATTGATGTTGTATTATTACCGGGACCACGTAACACCGGTCCTGAGAGATCTGTATTGGCTCCCAGTACATTTCCGAGCACAATTCAAAGTGTTGGTGTTGACCTTTAAAGCCCTAAACGGCCTCGGTCCAGTATACCTGAAGGAGCGTCTCCACCCCCATCATTCTGCCCAGACACTAAGATCCAGTGCGGAGGGCCTTCCGGCGGTTCCCTCACTGCGAGAAGCCAAGTTACAGGGAACCAGACAGAGGGCCTTCTCGGTAGTGGCGCCCGCCCTGTGGAACGCCCTCCCTTCAGATGTGAAGGAAATAAGCCGCTATCCTATCTTTAAAAGACATCTGAAATCAGCCCTGTTTAGGGAAGTTTTTAATATTTAATGCTGTATTGTTTTTAGCACTTGATTGGAAGCCGCCCATAGTGGCTGGGGAAACTCAGCCAGATGGGCAGGATATAAACAATAAATTATTATTATTATTATTATTATTATTATTATTATTATTACCCCTGTTTATATGAATTTTGAACTGTGTTTGGGAGAAAGGAAAAAAAACTAGGCAGGGACACTTATATGAGAGAGGGGAGGAAGAAATAAGGCAGGTTTATTTAAAATATAAACATGTTTTGAATATATATATTCACACAGCACATAGTTCCGCTATAAAATTTGCTCCTGCCTGAGGTAGTAATGGCCATCATCTTGAATGCCTTTAAAAGAGAATTAGACAATTTTGTGGAGTATAAGGCTATCCATGACTACTGGCCATGATGGCTATGCTCTGCCTCCTATGTTGGAGAAACCTTTCCTTTGCTGGGGATCCTGAGTGAGGAGAGAATTGTTCCACACAGATCCTGCTTTCAGGCTTCCTACTGGGGCAGCTGGTTGGCCCCTGGGAGAACAGGGTGCTGGAATAGATGGGTCATTGGTCTCAGTCCATAAGGCATTCCCCCCCCACACACACACTTTCCCACAATGCACTTCCATACTTGTTCCTTCTTGCCTCTGCTGGAATAAAACAGTTGATACTGCAAGAAAGAAGATTTTGACTGAATATATCAAGAGCAACTTCCTAGAGATAAAAAGGCTGTTCAGCAGTTAAAACCTCTGAAGGTGGAGCGCTCTCCTTTCCTAGAGGAGGTTAAGTAGAAGATAGGTAAAGGGACCCCTGACTGTTAGGTCCAGTCATGGATGACTCTGGGGTTGCGGCGCTCATCTCGCTTTATTGGCTGAGGGAGCCAGCGTACAGGTTCCGGGTCATGTGGCCAGAATGACTCAGCCACTTCTGGCGAACCAGAGCAGCACACGGAAATGCTGTTTACCTTCCCGCCGGAGCGGTACCTATTTATCTACTTGCACTTTGACATGCTTTCAAACGGCAAGGTTGGCAGGAGCAGGGACCGAGCAACGGGAGCTCACCCTGTCACAGGGATTCGAACAGCCGACCTTCTGATCAGCAAGTCCTAGGCTCTGTGGTTTAACCCACAGTGCCACCCGCATCCCTAAGTAGAAGATACATGCCCATTAATTAGTCAGTCATGCTGCAGTTGACGAAGTCCTACTATGTTCAGAGTGATGGGAAAGGATATCTGCACTGGGTGCCAATCTGTTACCAGGCCAAGTTAAAGGTGTTCCTATTGGTATTTAAAGCACTTAATGGCTTGGGACAAGTTTACTTGCCCCATATGAGCCCACTTGACTGCTTCAGTCCATGAAACTATTACAGGTGCCACATTAATACTTGTGGACCCTTACACTTCGGAACTCCCTGCCTATTGACATTAGGCAGACACATTCACTGTACTCTTTTGGAGACCACTTAAAACATTTCTTCTTCTTCAGGGAAGCCAATCCAGACACAAAAATGTTAATGCATTTGAATATCTTTTACTGTTAATTTTAATTATTGTCAATGGTGTTTTGTTTTGTTTTTATTAAAGGTAAAGGTACCCCTGCCCGAACGGGCCAGTCTTGACACACTGTGGGGTTTGTGCGCCCATCTCACATTTATTGGCCGGGGGCCAGCGCTGTCCGGGGACACTTCCGGGTCACGTGGCCAGCGTGACATCGCTGCTCTGGCGAGCACCCGGGGGTGCTTTCGAACTGCTAGGTGGGCAGGCGCTGGGACCAAACAGCGGGAGCGCACCCCGCCGCGGGGATTCGAACCGCCGACCTTTCGATCGGCAAGCCCTAGGCGTTGAGGCTTTAGCCCACAGCGCCACCCGCGTTGTTTTTATTATTTATTATTAAATCTGTATTTATATTTCTTGTAAACTGCTTAGAGATTTTACTACAGTCAAATGTCTTACAAACATTGTTAAACAAACAAATAATCTAATAACTAAACTGCATGACTGCATGACGGATCGGCCGCTAGGGTGAGAATCACTCCGGCAGGCGACCTCTCAAATCCAGTAACCATCAATAGAGGTGTTCGTCAAGGTTGTATCCTTGCTCCGACCCTTTTTAATCTATTTATAAGCGATATGAGGGCGCCTCTGATAGATTTGCCCCCTTCTACTCTACGCAGATGACGCAGTGATCCTATCTTTTTCAAGAGTTGGCCTTAGGAGGGCCTTAAAAATTTTTGATGCTTATTGCAAATCAAATTTTCTTACAATTAATCACGCAAAGTCCAAAGTCCTAATTTTCACCAAGAGTCGAAAAACCTATAATTGGAGAATAGACGGGAAAGCCATAGACCAAGTTTTTAAATTTCAATACTTGGGTGTCCTCCTCCAACACAACATGGGCTGGAAGGTCCATCTTGCATATGTATTAAATAGAGCTAAAGCCCTTTCCTTTGCGCTACTGCGTTTTTTCTTTTCAGATGGGGCTTTCCATATTCTATCAGTGTTAAAAGTTTTCAAGGCAAAGGTTATTGCAACAATAGCATATGCAATCCCAATATGGGGATCCTTTGTTAATCTAACCCAGTTGGAGGTAATCCAAAACCAGCTGCTAAGAAGGTTGCTAAAACTACCCAGGTGTGTAGGCAATACAGCTATACGACTCGAACTAAATGTGACATCTCTAGAAACCACACTATGGAAATGCATCCTCTGTTACTGGTTGGCATTATGGCATAAACTCCCATATCTCCACTTGATACAGTGTCTCTGGAGAGATGACTTCCCTAGCCCTTGGGCAAAAATAATACATGGGAAACTTGTGTCCTTAGGACTATCTCCATCTGAACTACTAAAATTGGATTTAATTTCTGCCAAGAGAATTATAACTCACAGATTAGAGGAGATCGATTTACAATTTAATATTGCGACAGGTGGTGGCACCTGTTCGCCGATAAACCTTGGCTTAACACCAACGAAACTCCCAGCTTATTTAACTACCTTATCTGTGGTGATGCACAGGTATGCCTTTATAAAGGCTAGATTCAATGTTTTCCCATCAAATGTGTTGGGTAACAGACTCTCCAACGGACAGATCTCACTCCTCTGTGACTGTAAAAGTGGATCTATAGAATCGTTATACCATATAATCTTCTGTTGTCCATTACATTCGGCTCCACGGTCCAAGTTTCTGGCCCCATATTTATCGAGAATTGCTGACAGACCTCAGGAAGCCCAGATAATATACTTATTAAATGAGGAAGACTCAAGTAGATCCCTTGCAGTCGCTAGATACCTGATTAATGTCTTATTTCATAAGAGGAGAAATGGATCACTGTATGACTCTGACAGCTTAGCCAAACTTAAGAACCATCAATAAGTGCCAGAACTATGACGCATATCCCCGAGGGATTTGAATTACGGTTGACACAGAGGGAGCTTATTGTATATAGTGTTTACTTAATTGAAGTAAAATTGGTTTTATATGGGTTTTTTAACTTGGAATTGTTTTAAATTGTTTGTTTATGGATAAATCTTGATGTATTGTTTTAGATATGGGCCAATGGCCGTAATAAATCAAATCAATCAATCAATCAATCAATCAATCAAATAAATAATCCTCAGGGAACCTGCGTAAAGAGATTCAGCAAGCACCTTCTGTTTTAACCTTTAAACGCTTGCTGGAATCTTTTCTATGCCCATATTTCATTAGTTCTGGAAGCGGCATTTACACCATATGCAGACTCAAACATACAATGTCAAGTGAAACCATGGGGGAAATGGAATAGGCTGTTGTGTGAATGCAGCCTCTGCTGTCCACCAAGAGGCTAAACAGGCAGTTTCTGACTGACTTACCATTGTTGCAGTGGCGCACACAGTCCTGGAAAACGGCTCGCCACTTCTCATGCTCCTTCCCAGTCATCACGCAGAAGTAGTAGTGCCGGGCGTAAGGGTGCCATAGGATGAGAGGGAACTCTGTGGGGCATTTGAAGACAGAGGTGTTGCCCGATTTGGGTGCAGAACCTGGGGGACAAAAAAACAGGAAGAGACAGATGTGACAGTGGCAGAGCTAGGAAGAAACCACTTTCAAAGCTTGGCACACATCATGTGATTTATTCCTGACTGGTAAAACACACACAGTCAGAGAGGCCAGCAGATGAGGGCATTTGCACTTATGTGCTGTGGAATTCACACAGGCATCTGGCTAGTCGGTTGAGAGAACGGGATGCTGGATTTGATAGGAAGATCTCTGTCACTACTCTGCATCATTCCCCATGCTGAATCTTGCCTCCTTCCCAAATGGGTAATTCAGTCACTGCCTAAACACAAGGAATATCTGGCTTCAAAGAAGACTGCCCATTGCACTTTTGAACATTGCAACTCCCCGCCAGGAAGCCAGGGCACAGCAGAAACTCACACAGGGAAGTGGAGTCACCAGAGGCTGGGGAAGCCTATTGTTCTCTCCAGTCATGCCTGATACACAGACTGTGCAAATTCTCTCCTCATGCAGAGAGGTAGCAACTACCAAGAACTACCTTAACTTTCAGGAGAGCTTACCCATCACATGCCCATGTGTTGCCTCTGTGGGGCAGCACTGCTTAGATTGGAGATTCAGCCAGATCACACAGAGAATTGCCCCCCCCCCCCAGTGCTGGCAACACATACTTTGCTCTTCCCCAAACTGGTACCCTCCAGATGTTGTTGGACCCGGTGACTGCCACTGGTCCCAGCCAGAATGGCCAGTGATGATGGGAGTTGTACTCCAGCAACATCTGGGAGGGCCACAAGTTTCACCATCCTCCTCCTTACAAGGTCACTGTCAGAACTGCAACACCAATCACTTTTGGACCCTTGAAAGTGCTATGCCACTGCTGGGAAATTTCAAACCTGGGGGCCAAATGTGGCTCTCCATGCCTTTTTAGCTGACTCTTGGAACCCTCCCCAAGCCACACCCCTCTCCACAGGCCACACCCACACAGGCCCTGTTTCACACTCCAATAATTTTTGCCTAGCTGGAATGTGCTCTTCAATTCTGACGCCTCTTCTTTGTCTGTGTGGAGGGTAGAGAGGGGAGTGTGTAGAAACCACAAAGGAAAAATTAAGTTTGTTGCTGCACCCACCACTGGCATGTGGCCCTCAGAAGCTTGTCCAAAAGGGAATGCGGCACTCGGGTGGAAAAAGCTTCCTTGCCCCTGCACTATGCAAAAGTGCAGTAGTAATTATTGCCCCTGAAGCACGGTGCAAAGAAACAACAAAAGAAAATACATTTAAAAGAATTGGCATATTTCAACCCGCCCTACCCATTCAAGGAGTAGGTCAGAAGCCATGCTTGGATTCAGTAGCTTGAACAAGAGTCTTAGCAAGAGGCAGCAGACTAAATAACCAGATAAATGTTTCTACTGCAAGGCGCAGATTTGTCTTGATTTGTCTGCCACATGCTGCTGAGGCCAGGCAAACGTGCAGCCCACCTGCCACTTCTGGATTTGATTGCAGATGGCAAGCTCCCTGGAGGCCAGGCAAAGGAAATGGGAACATCTGGGAGGCAGAGATTTGGGGGAAGGACCACAGCTAATGTGCTGGATCAGTGCATGGTCACAAGGATGGACTGGAGCTGGAGCTTAATAGGGACGACTTGGGGAGCAGGTTTCTCGTCTTGTGGGTGCTCCTGGACCCACTGCTGCCACTTGAGGCACAGACGGCCACGCTGACACAGAGTGCCTTCTGTCAAATCAGACTAGTGGCCCGACTACAACCCTATTTGGATATAAATAACTTGGCTGCTATGATTTATGTTCTAGAAACCTCAGGACTGGACTACTGCCATGCTCTTTACATAGGGCTGCCTCTGAAAACAGTGCAGAAGCATCAAATTAGTGCAGCAGCCCAGCTGCTGACAGGTTCAAGGCAAACAGAACATATAGCACAATCTAGGTTAACAGCTACACAGTCCAATTCATAGTGCTTGGTTGTCTTTTTAAAAAAATAAATAAATGCATAAATAGTGTTTTAATTGGCTTTCCAAAATGCAGAAATAGATATTTTTTTTTAAGTTAGATTTATTTATTTTTAAGTTAGAGGCTTACATATATTGAGAAGGCACAAAGTGCTGGTTTTGACCTATAAAACTTTATAGATCAGGATCCCAGTATATTCTAGAATGCCTCTCAAAAGGGGAACATACCCATACCTTTATGTCGTCACCTGAGGCCCTACCCTGGGCCCCTTCTTTGAGTGAGGCTCAGAGGGTGGTGACAAGGGAGAAGGCAGCCTTTCCCTGTGGCTCTCTTGAGTGAGGTCTGCCTCACCAGGTAAAAAGCTCACCTTCCCATCCCCAGGCATCTGACAGACTTTGATGATGTTTTTGCTGCCAAAGCTTTCCACAGTTTTCTACTGGAGAAAGTTTTGTTTTTAAATGAATAGTATGTGTTTTCATATGACTATGAATGTTATGGTATATTTATGTTTTTTAAGTGGGTTTAAACCACTTTGATAGGGACGTGGGTGGCACTGTGGTCTAAACCACTGAGCCTAGCACTTGCCGATCGGAAGGTCGTTGGTTTGAATCCCCGCGACGGGGTGAGCTCCCGTTGCTCAGTCCCAGCTCCTGCCAACCTAGCAGTTCGAAAGCACACCAAAAAGTGCAAGTAGATAAATAGGTACTGCTCCGGTGGGAAGGTAAATGGCGTTTCCGTGCACTGCTCTGGTTCGCCAGAAGCGGCTTAGTCATGCTGGCCACATGACCTGGAAAAACTGTCTGCGGACAAACGCCGGCTTCCTCGGCCAGTAAAGCGAGATGAGTGTCGCAACCCCAGAGTCGTTCGCGACTGGACTTAACTGTCAGGGGTCCCCTTACCTTTAAACCACTTTGATACATCTGCGCAAAGAGCGAATAATGAGTTGAAATAAATAAATTTTTAATAATAATATAAGCTCAGTGGCAGAGCACCTGCCTTGTACACAGAAGCTCCTAGGCTGAATCTTTAGTGGCTCCCAGTAGGGCTAGGAGAAAATCCCTGTCTGAATTCTGGAGAGCTGCAGCCAGTCAGTGTACATAGTAACACTGAGCAAGCCCTCCAGGCCTGTCCCCAGGCCACGCCCCTCTCCTCAAACCACACCCCTCACCAGCCCTGCTTCTCACCCTCCTGGAGTGTTTTTTGCCTGGCCGGAATGTGTCCTTGAACCCTGATGATGCCTCTTGCTTGCCTGGATGGAGGGCAGAGAGGAGTGTCCTGAGTGTTTGCAGAAATTAGCCTAACTGTACAAATGCAACATTTACTGTGCATTGTTGCTCCTCTCACTTCTGATTCTGACCCACGGCACTAGGGGCATGTGCCCCACAGAAGGTTGCCCAGAAGCACATGCAGCTCTCGGGATGAAAACGGGATGCCCAATGTTTTGTTGTTGTTTAGTCGTTTAGTCGTGTCCGACTCTTCGTGACCCCATGGACCAGAGCACGCCAGGCACTTCTGTCCTCCACTGCCTCCCGCAGTTTGATCAAACTCATGCTAGTAGCTTCAAGAACACCATCCAACCATCTCATTCTCTGTCGTCCCCTTCTCCTTGTGCCCTCCATCTTTCCCAACATCAGGGTCTTTTCCAGGGAGTCCTCTCTTCTCATGAGGTGGCCAAAGTATTGGAGCCTCAGCTTCACGATCTGTCCTTCCAGTGAGCACTCAGGGCTGATTTCCTTCAGAATGGAGAGGTTTGATCTTCTTGCAGTCCATGGGACTCTCAAGAGTCTCCTCCAGCACCATAATTCAAAAGCATCAATTCTTCGGCGATCAGCCTTCTTTATGGTCCAGCTCTCACTTCCATACATCACTACTGGGAAAACCATGGCTTTTACTATACGGACCTTTGTTGGCAAGGTGATGTCTCTGCTTTTTAAGATGTTGTCTAGGTTTGCCATCGCCTTTCTCCCAAGGAGCAGGCGTCTTTTAATTTCGTAACTGCTGTCACCATCTGCAGTGATCATGGAGCCCAAGAAAGTAAAATCTCTCACTGCCTCCATTTCTTCCCCATCTATTTGCCAGGAGGTGATGGGCCCAGTGGCCATGATCTTCGTTTTTTTGATGTTGAGCTTCAGACCATATTTTGCGCTCTCCTCTTTCACCCTCATTAAAAGGTTCTTTAATTCCTCTTCACTTTCTGCCATCAAGGTTGTGTCATCTGCATATCTGAGGTTGTTGATATTTCTTCCGGCAATCTTAATTCCGGCTTGGGATTCATCCAGCCCAGCCTTTCGCATGATGAATTCTGCATATAAGTTAAATAAGCAGGGAGACAATATACAGCCTTGCCGTACTCCTTTCCCAATTTGGAACCAATCAGTTGTTCCATATCCAGTTCTAACTGTAGCTTCTTGTCCCACATAGAGATTTCGCAGGAGACAGATGAGGTGATCAGGCACTCCCATTTCTTTAAGAACTTGCCATAGTTTGCTGTGGTCAACACAGTCAAAGGCTTTTGCATAGTCAATGAAGCAGAAGTAGATGTCTTTCTGGAACTCTCTGGCTTTCTCCATAATCCAGCGCATGTTTGCAATTTGGTCTCTGGTTCCTCTGCCTCTTCTAAATCCAGCTTGCACTTCTGGGAGTTCTCGGTCCACATACTGCTTGAGCCTTCCTTGTAGAATTTTAAGCATAACCTTGCTAGCATGTGAAATGAGTGAAATTGTGCGGTAGTTGGAGCATTCTTTGGCACTGCCTTTCTTTGGGATTGGAATGTAGACTGATCTTCTCCAATCCTCTGGCCACTGCTGAGTTTTCCAAACTTGCTGGCATATTGAGTGTAGCACCTTAACAGCATCATCTTTTAAAATTTTAAACAGTTCAGCTGGAATACCATCACTTCCACTGGCCTTGTTATTTGCAGTGCTTTCTAAGGCCCATTTGACTTCACTCTCCAGGATGTCTGGCTCAAGGTCAGCAACCACACTACCTGGGGTGTACGAGACATCCATATCTTTCTGGTATAATTCCTCTGTGTATTCTTGCCCAATGTTTTACGCAGGTCTAAATAAAAAATCCACAGATCAACAAAACCCTGCAACCATCATAAATCTCCTGTGATGTTTGCAACAATCCTTGATTTTCCTCTGCACACTTTCACCTCTTCGGCCGTTGGTCCAACTGAATAGCCTCAGGTGTTCCCTGAAAAGGCGACCTCATCATCCCAAGCGGGAAACTGCCAGGCCCTGGGCAGCCGGCCTTTCTCCAAACAAATGTCTTTTCAGGCTTCTTGAAGGTCCTGCTTGGAAACGGACACTTCTCCTTGCACCCCACCCACCAGCCACACTCCCTGACTGTGGTGGTTTTGCAAGCCAGCCGTACACAGCTTGTGTCAAAGCCTGGCAATTCACACAAGGGCCAGGCAGCAGGTTTGCTTTCCCTTGTGAGCTGAGGCACTAGCACACCTCACCTCCCCACCCACCTCAAAACAAGGAGAGGGCAGACGGCAGGCTGGAGACATTATAGATGGCAATACAATACAGTTATCGTGTCCAATGTAACGTTAATGACATTTCAGTCATGATCAAGATGCTGCATGCTGGGCATCTCTGGTCTACATATTAAAATAAGAATTTAAGAAGAGCCTTGCTGCATCAGGTCAGTGGTCCTCTAGTCCAGCATCCTGTTCTCACAGTGGCCAACCAGAGGCCCATGGGAAACCTGAATGGAACAGCAGCTCTTCCCTCTTGTGACTCCCAGGACTGGTATGCAGAGTCACCCTGCCTCCAGCAGCAGAGGGAAACCGTATCCGCTGTGGCTAATAGCCACTAATAGCTTTGTTCTCCATTAACAGATTAGCTGAGGCTCCCCGGATACTTCCTATATCCAAATGAGGTGTATTATGTAGCCACATCATATTCTAGATCAAATAGGCCAGACTGTGCCACTTCACAGTCTCATTTCAAAACAGAGGCAGATGAAAGCATGGATGATTATTGGGAACAGTAAGCAACTTGCTCCCAATAATCAAAAGGGCCTTAGTAATCGTAATTAAAACAAGAAACCGGCCAGCCATTAGAGCTTTGGAATTTGCCTGCAGCTTGAAGGATCGACATTCTCATCCAGAACTGAGGCCCAGTTTAGGATGGGGAACCCATATACCAGGAGTGGGGAACATTATTCAGCCCGAGGGCCACATTCCCTTCTGGGCAACCTCCTGGGGGCCGGTAGTAGGCAGAACCAGAGGCAAAAGTGGGTGGAGCGAAGAATGTAGATTTTAGCTTTGAGCAGTAGGGCAACGTCAACAAACCCCTCCTGTTAGGATATAGTTCCATTCCACCTTAAAAGGGTATAGGCATGACATTTGTGTATCACATGCCTGTTTACTCCCAGCACTGTCTGCTGGGAACTTCCGTTGTATGTTGCTTTTGCTATACTGCTGTTTTGCCGGAGTCGAAGGGATGCAGACATGTTTTCCTTTGTTCCTGAACTATGCTGAATAAATGCTGTAAAGAATGCTTACATCTGCCTCTGCCCGCCTCATCTGCTGTGTGATGATTTACACACTCTGCTGACAGAGCACGCACGGGTCTCTAAACGTATTTGAGGCTCATGTCACTGACTGACTGATGCTGTTCCACGGGAGACTGGTGATCATCCGGAGCCAGCTGGGGGCCTGTCTGATGCCCCCGTCTCCCCGGCATCCTCCATCCAGGGAAGCAAGAGGCATCATCAGAGTTCAAGAACATATTCCAGCCAGGCAAAAACTCTCAAGTGCACAGGGTCAGTGAAAGGTGTGGCTTCAGGGGAGGGGGAGTTCCAAGGGTCAGGAATATTGGCCTGGAGGGCCACTGTCACTGCCTGGGCCACACCTCAATGGCATAACATCCACCTTCTGTGCAGCTGACCCCAGGTCTCCGGGCAGTGCTGGGGAAGTTATGTGTCAAAAACCTGGAGAGCCACTGCCAGTCAGTGCAGACAGTACTGATATAGATGGGCATGCTCACCACCCCTGCTATGCTCCTCTGAGCCCTAAGACAATGGAGCCATCTAGCACCGAGAAGGTGAAGGATGGGCAGTAGGACTCACCTGGCAAATTGCTATTGACCAGGTCCAGGTATTGCTCCAAGGAGGTGAGGATCTTGTAGCCGGCACTGTTGATGAGAATCCGGGGCTGGAGACCTCTCTCATAGGCCTGCACAAGGAGGAGAAAAGACACATATCAGGAATGTCCCAAAGGCAAATCAGATCTGCTGGGCCACTCAAGGCTTAGGACTTTTGCTCCAGCAAAATCTAGGCCCTGCTAATCCTTCAATAAAGTCATGTTTACACCCTGTCTTTCTGCAATTAACAGAACTTAGCAGATGTGTCAAAGATCCGCCCCAGACTGTATAAGACCCCTCACTTACCTGCCAGTACTTTCTCAACACATGGGGAACGCAATATGACTAAAATTCAGTTTTAATGGAAGACTCCAAACAGGAAGAAAAGTACCCAAAACTGCCATCAAAACTAGATGAGCTCAGTCAGAACTGATCTGTAACGTTGTGGGCTATACTCAAAAGGCAGTCTGCATGCATGGATATTGCTCCACACCCCCTGATGCTGCCTTGATAACCCTATACTGGATTTGATGTTTATGGTTTGCAGACCAAATAAAGTGAAAATGACTGAACTCAATATGGCACAGTATTGCCAACACTAACTGGCAGCAGCCCCCTAAGATTTCAGATAGGGAGTCTCTCTCAGCCCTACCTGGAGATGCCAGGTAGGTTGAACCTGGAACTTCTTGCATGCAAGGCAGATGCTCTACTGCTGAATCACAGCTCTTCTCCAATATAATGTCCGGGGTCTGGTGTTAGCTGGCTTATACTGACACAAGACCAGCTCAGTACTGTATACATTGAATACCAATGGCTCTCTAGGGTTTCAGGCAGGGGTTCTCTCCTAGCCCTCCCTGGTGATTGAACCAGGGACTATCTGTGTGCAAATCAGGTGCTCTACAACTGAGCTATGTGCCTTCACTAAACTGCAGTCAGCCAGGTCAAGTGAGAGTGTGCACAAATTGTACTCCTGGAGAAGTTTGCTTTGCAGCTCAGAGAGCTGCTACTCCTGTGTAGGAGGGCCTCCTTGAGCAGCCAACCCCAGAGATCACCTCAAAACACAAGAGATCTCAAGAAGGTGCTCAAGACCCTACCTATAAAGCTGCCAGCGGGACAAGCGCACCTCTGCCCAAATACCACCCACCAGCAAGCACAATGCATGCTTTGTTAACCCAAGTGAGGGGCCTCACCAGTTTGTTCTCATACAGCACCAGCCCATAATTATGGGGCACGACACAGAAACGGTTCCTCCACTTCTTGTTTTCTTCCATGTACTGGAACAGATTCCCCGAGAAGATGGTACGTGGCTCCAGTGGAACCTAGAGAGGCGGGAGTGGGGGGGGGGGAGGGAGAGAGAGAAAAGCAAAATACAGTGAACCTGGAAAGAAGGTGCAGCAATGAGACTTCAGGACACATTTCTGCAAAACACTCACACACCCTTGACTTGCATGCCAGCTGACAACAGTACTGTAACAAATTCTGTCTTTAACAACCCTCCTAGTTGCCTAACTCCTACTCCTCCTCCTCTTCTTCTTCTTCTTCCTTGCCGATAACTCATAGCCAAGTAAGATTGTCTTCCATAAACACAGTTTTAACAATGAGTCTGTAAGTGGAGGCTAATTCTGGACTCGCATGTCCTTCCACAGTGCGGACACTGGTTCCCAGGTGGGAGCTGGTCACGGTGTGGATTTGCCAAGCGTGCCTTCCTCTTAGCAAGTTTCTCCCCTGCGTCCTGAGTTCGAGTGTCTTCAAAGCCCATGAAACCTTTGGTAAAGGCTGTTCTCCAACTGGAGCGCTCGCAGGCCAGTGTTTCCCAGTTGTTGTTGTTTATTCTACATTTTTTTTTTAGATTTGCCTTGAGACAGTCTTTAAACCTCTTTTGTTGACCACCAGCATTGCGCTTTCCATTTTTATGTTTGGAATAGAGTAGTTGCTTTGGAAGATGATAATCAGGCATCCACACAACATGACCAGTCCAACAAAGTTGCTGTTGAAGAATCATTGCTTCAACACTGGTGATATTTGCTTCATCCAATACATTGATATTAGTTCGCCTGTCTTCCCAAGTGATGTGTAAGATTTTTCAGAGACACCGTTGATGGAATCTTTTGAGAAATTGGAGATGGCATTTGTAAGTGGTCCATGTTTCACAAGCATACAGTAAGGCTGGTAGTACAATAGCTTTGTAAACAAGCATTTCGGTTTCCCTGCCTAACTATAGTATCAGGAACTCCATATAGGAGAGAGAATACCTTGGTGGAGGAGAAGTGATCTATCCATTCCTCCTTTGCCAGAGCACATTTCCATGCTAGATGCAGCAGAAGAAAGGTTTTTCCCTTTAACCCTCCCCCCCCCGCAAAACTTTAAAATACTGAAATCAGGGCAGGTAGCATATAGAAGAACACCTACCCATAATGCTAGAAAACACAACTGCCCAACAAAATTGGGACAGAGATGGCAAAGCACTCCTTCATGCTATGTTTAATTCCCTTACAGAAATCACTTTCCCAAGATTTTTGCTGCTGCTTTAGATGACTTTGAGAGAGTGGATGACAGGAGGGCAGGTCTGTCAGGGGCTATTAAGCTAAATGATAAAACAGAATCCCCACGTTCAGAAGAAGTAGACCTCCCAAATGCCAGTTTACTGGAGAGCACCACTGGGGAGAGTTGTTGCATCATATCCTGCAAATGGCATTCTGGACACATTTGGTTGGAAAGCAGGAAAGGCCTGCCTCAGAGGGACGTGGCAAAGATGCACAAAAGGTGCTTCCAACGCTTGAAACAGGCCGAGTAATCATTATGCTAGGAAACTATCAAAATATCCAGGTGCGGTAAGTTTCACAGGTTGCCATATGGGAAGAGGTGTCATTGGCCTTAACAAAGCCATTTCCATTCATTTCCTCAGATGATCCTGCAGTTTTGCTTTCTTTTAACATCAGAAATTAATAGTAATTATCTTTTTCATTGAGGCAGTCTTTAGCAATCCTGAAGAATCTCACATCCAAACCTCCTCATGAGTCAGGAGCAGTCACTTCCTGTGCTGGGTTTGTTGACGAAGCAGCATAAACAGGAACAAACCCACTCATCTATTTCTTTTACACACACACACACACACACACACACACACACAGCCATCTGTCAGAGAATTTGAGCATAAATACTAAGAGACACTTCAAAAAAAAAATTTTTTTTGCAAGGCCAAGGGTGAACAGATATGGCTGCAATCCTACACATACTTTCCTAGGAATAAACCTTACTGAATACAGTTGGATTTCAACTCTTGATTAAACATGCAAAGGGTCCAGCTGCACTTCATCATTAAATTATTTGAATTTGATCCCCGAGGAAAGGAAGCAAACTTCCCTCTCTGCCGATAAACACAGATAGTCTGCATGTTATAAGGCCACTGTGGCTAGGATCGTTTGCATGCGTTTGCAAGGAGAAGCATACCACAACGTGAGCAACCACAGCACTTCAATGCAGTGGCAGCTGGCTGGTGACCGTGGTGGAACAGAAGGCAACTGTGGATGGAGCCAGAGGCAACGGCATAGAACGAGCAGCTCCCTGATTGGCTGCAACTGAGAAGGCAGGCAGCTAGGGATTGGATGGGGGCAGAGAGAGGTTGATGAGGCACTGCCCCATGTGCCCTAATGGACCAGGCTCCAATGCTACGGTGAGAATGAGTCAAGGTTATGACAGGCACATGGACACACACACAAACTACCCAGTAATAAGCAGGGCACAGCCAACATCCTCCCTCCCTTGCCCAGGTCAGCCTTAACCACAGGCGAGCAACACCCAGGGGTGGTTATTAAAGCCCAAATGTTTATTTATCTTGGGTATCCTGTAATAAACAGGAGGCCACAGCAGATGCAGCAAGGACACCAGTTTTTGAAAGGCACACACCCCTGGCTGCTTATGCACTTCAGAATTAAAGAGGGATCTGTTGCGCTCTAGCAACAGGACGGCGGTCATTAGCAGCTGTCCCTTACAGCTCAGGACTAGAAAGCAGGTTTGATGGAGGCAGCTAGCCAGCCACAAACAGTGGAGAGATGCTCCGCTTTGCACAAGGACAGGGGATTCCGACTCCTCATTTGCCATTTTGAAACCTCAGCCAGTCAGATCAAGAAACACTTCCCCGCTTTCACATATGAGAGGAAGCATTTATTCGCACAGCACATATTAAAACAATTGCATCCTCTCCCAGAAGATGCAATGACGGCCATGAATTTGGATGGCCACCCTGTCAAATCTGGCCTCCGAGGGATGGGGGATTATGATTTGATTTGGCCACAATTAGTTCTCCAACCCCCAACCCTCGTTCTGGAGAAAAATGTGCCAGCATTTCTGTCGCGATCTCATGCATGACTTGAAAGCAAAACTACAGGCCACATATGTAGAAAAACATTTCCCCACAAAATGAGCAACAAACACAAGCCAGTGTGGTGTAGTGGGTAGAGTTCTGGACTAGGACCTGGGAGACCAGGCAGGCGCTGGGCACAGAGGGTTCATGGGGCCGTGCTGTGTAGCCTGCCTGCCTACCCACATAAGGGGAAGCCTGGCCGGCTGACGCTGGTGAGGGGTCCGGGGGTCTAGCGGCAAGGTAAGGCCAGGCTTCGGTGCCCAGAGACCTCCAGTGCAGGGGCGCCTGTCCTTTGCCCCCTCAAAACCATGTGCCCAGGGCTATGGCCCCTCTGGCCCTTTCAAAGCAGTGCACACACCATTGTAAAGAACCAGCCTGTTTATTACAGCCAAATAAGGTCAAAGAGCAGCAGCAAGTTCTTTTAAAAAGCATCAAATAAACCTGCATGTAAATTAAAAGACAGAACATAAAAGAGAAAGTAGAATGCCCTCGCAAACCACCCAAGTTAAAAGAAGCTTGAGCAAATAATAATTTTAAGAAGTCTTAATCTTGTGCCTTAGGCTGTGTACACGCCATACATTTAAAGGACATTTAACATGAGTGCGCACAGACACACACAGAATCCTTGGAACTGCAGTCTGTTAAGGGTGCCAGGAACTGTAACTGTGAGGAGAAACTACATTTCCCAGGATTTTTGATTCTTTTTGGGAGGGGGGGAACTTAAAATGTATGCTGCATATATAGGGATTCCCCCCACTTATGGGTGGGTTACATTCCAGGCCCCCGCATGCATAAGTGAAATTGCATAAAGCGGGGAGCGCCCTCTAAAACGCCTCTGGGTGTCTATTTCCCCCTGCTCTCCAGCAATCTCTCCTGCTTGTTCTTTGTGCAGTCCAGACGATCTGCTGTTGCAGCTCTGGGGCCAGCAGGAAGCTGTAGGACATGTGGGAAAGTGGCTGCTGCGCTACCCCACACAACAGCTGTTAGGCGGTGAGGCTGAGCAGCATAAACCAAGTCCTACTGTGCCTTTGGTCTCTTTGGAGCTTCCTCCGCCCTTACTGATATCCTCTTAGGGCTCCTGGGAGGGTCTTCTCGTGAGCTACAAGGAAGCTTCAGCTCTCTCACATTTCTGAGTATGATTCTGTTTGTTTATTTATTTCCTGGCACCACGCAAATATTTGGTTGCACGCAAGTAGAATGTGCATAAATTGGGGGGGGGGAGAGAGAATGCCTGTAATCAGTAAAGGTGCTACGAGGAGTGCTGGAGCTAGGACGGGGCTACCACCAAGAAGGCTCTGGTAATGCCCACACCATACATTTAAGCCACACAGTAGCGATTCCCAGCACCCTTCCCAAACTATAATTCCCAGGATTCTTGGTGGGGAGCCATGTGCCTTAAAAGTATGGCGTGGATCTGAGCTTTGGCATTTCCTAGTCCAGGTTACCGTCAGGTTTCCTTCCACTCACTCCAAATTCTGCAGAAGCCTTTTAGAAAATGGTTTCCGGGTCCAGCACCTTAACCACATGCCTTGGCCAATAGCATTCCACCACCTGGTCTGGTCTGAAAAGCAGCTGGAGGCAGCTTCACTAACATGTGACCCCTAACCTTAATGAAGATGTTGGAGACCTTCCTCCTGCCAGTTCTCCACCCTCACCCAGCAGCTGGGACAGGTCACAAGACTGGAAGCCCTCCAGGTTCCCTCAGGATCAAAGGCTCAAGGCAGACAGCACAGCAAGTATCCTGTTTTGCATCTGAGCTTGTCTTGCCTCTAGGCAGACAGAGAAAGTTGCAATTAAGCACTTAAGGGTGTTTATATGCCTTGAAAAGGATGGAGGATCAGCTGGAAAGAAACATCACTGCCTTGTTTGGACAGCAGAAGAGACAAGAGGTGGAAATGGGCATAGGGCCTTCTTGGCAGTGGCACCCTCCCTGTGGAATGCCCTCCCATCAGATGTCGGGGAGATAAAGAATTACGCAACTTTTAGAAAAAGTCAGGGAAGTTTTTGTTTTTATTTAATTTTTAATTTTATTTATAGGTTTTCAGTTATACACTCATATCATTTTATATTCTTGTACAATAATTCTTCCCACCCAGCATTCCATAACAGTTCTTTGTATATCTTAGGTAAAGGTAAAGGGACCCCTGACCATTAGGTCCAGTCATGGTTGACTCTAGCGTTGCGGCGCTCATCTCGCTTTATTGGCCGAGGGAGCCGGCGTACGGCTTCTTGGTCAGGTGGCCAGCATGACTAAGCCGCTTCTGGCGAACCGGAGCAGCACACGGAAATGCTGTTTACCTTCCCGCCGGAGCGGTACCTATTTCTCTAGTTGCACTTGATGTGCTTTCGAACTGCTAGGTTGACAGGAGCAGGGACCAAGCAATGGGAGCTCACTCCGTCGCAGGGATTCAAACCGCAGAAGGCCTTTATATTTCCCCCAAGTCCTATCCATATTTAGTCTTTTTACTGCAACTGCTTCTACTGGTGAAATCCAACCGGGGGTCTTTCTTTCTAAAAAGAAAAGAAACCCAGCCAGATGGGAGGGGTCTAAATAAAATACTAATACTAATAATAGTTACTTGGCCAACAATTCAATCTGAACAACAATTAGTTTTGTAGCCTCTGGCTTTGATTTAGTCCGGTCTCTCTGTCACATACAAACAAAGGAAAGGGAGGGAGGTGGGGAGAAGAACTGCTGTCCCTGCATGAGAACTTAAAATGTGTTTTCACATGTAAAGCCTGCCTTGCTCTGCAGGCACATACTTCCACATGTGGTGGGATTGTCCCAAAATTCTACCCTTTTGGACAGCAGTCCTACAAGAATATGCAAAATAACTAAACAGGTATTAGAAGCTACCCCATCGCTGGCCATATTGAAAATTTTCCAAGACAATAACGCTCACTCACGCTATAAAGAGCTTATAACCCACCTACTCTCAGCAGCCAGAAGCATCATAACTAGACACTGAAGATACCTGTGAGAAGTGAACATGGACCACTGGTACCAAACTGTATGGGAAACAGCCTTACTAGAAAAGCTAACCAACAGACTAAAACTGACATGGGGACAAATAAAAGAGGACACCTTATCCCTGGTGTGGCTCCCACACAGCCCAACAAGAGAACAAGAACACACCAACAGCATACAAATCAATATGGCAACCCCTCCCCTGCCTCAAACAAATCTCACTGCAGTCAACTAAAGGCAACCAACCATGCCATGCCCCACCAAACCTCTCTCACTTCCAATGAAAGCTAATAAATGAATAGAAAGAGAACCTACCCAACTGATGATGACACAAAAACCTCACACATACACTAAGTAAAAGAACATACGTTTACCACCACTCCCTCCCCCCTCTTTTCTCCCCCAACCTTAAACTATGTGCAAAATTAACATCGCACATGGAATGAAACTGATTTGTAGAAAAGACTCTACAACCTGAAAATAGAGGCAATGCATGCACTTTTGTAACCCAATAAAATCTTTAATAAAAACATTTTTTAAAAAAAGTTTGCCTTGCTAGTCACTTGTCCATCGTGCTTGGGGTTAACAGGGAAATGTAATGAAAAGTGTGGGATGAATGAATGATTGACAGGAAGATGTATAGACATGCCCCACAAACAAATAAGAAAGAATGCTCAAGAAAGACTGAACATAGCCCTCAATGCACAAAGCCTTCGTGGTCACTCAAGAACGGTTAGATCAGATCTGGGGTCTGGCTGGTTCAGCCCCATCATTTACAGAACTGTTGAGTGAACTGTGTTTCCACCCACTCCATCTTTTTGTAAACTTTGAGGTTTGTTGTTGTTATTGTTATTTATAATCAAGCACTGTATAAATTTTATGAAACGAAAACAACAACATATCCCTTCAAGCTACACTCCAAAGTTAAGGGGACGACTGAATATGCTTAGCAAATGTCAAGACAATGCAAAGGAAGCACATCTTCACGCAGCTCAGATTTAAAATACAAAACACGCTTCCATACAAGGCAGTGATGTACAGTGGCACCTCTGGATGTGAATGGGATCCGTTCTGGAGCCCCGTTTGCACCCTGAAGCGAACACAACCCACGTCAGTGTGTGCCGCGATTCGCCTCTTCTGGACATGACATAATTTTGAGCGTCTGCACATGCGCGTGATGTCATTTTGAGTATCTGCGCATGCGCAAGCAGTGAAAACCGGAAGTAATGCGTTCTGTTACTTCCAGGTCGCCGCGAAGCGTAACCTGAAAATGCTCAACCTGAAGCATATTTAACCCGAGGTATGACTGTATAGCTTTAAGAGAGGATTGCACAAATTCACGGAGAACAAGGCTATTGGTATGGCTACTAGACACTGCACTGACAATTTTGTGGATGCCTGGGCACCCACCACCCTGCAGAGACGGTGCCAGCCATGATGGAGATACTGTCTCCATGGTCAGAGGCAGCCATGCTTCTGAATACCAGTTGCTCCAACAGGAGAGGAGAGTGCTCTTGTGTTCAGCTTACAGAGAACCCAGTCTGAAACCTTGGACAGCTGCTGCCAGTCAGTGTAGTGTAGACAATGCTGACCTAGAAGGGCCAACAATCTGAGTAAGTACAGCTTCCTATGTTCCTACAGTATGACTAAGATTTGATTGAAGCTTTTAGGGTGCTTGCTCAATGGTAGAGCACCTTTTCATTCATTCAGCCTTTATTGGCACAATTTAGACATCAGAATCATAAAAGAGAGGGAGAGGGGGGGAAAACACCTATCCATAAAGCACTGGTAATCCAGTCATATTAAAGACATAAAACATATAAAAGACTCAGTAGCCACCATTAAGTTTTAAATTTTACTTTAAAAATCTTGGCTAAATATCCTGAAACAATCTCAGTAGTTTTGGGTATATCATCCCTCAACAGATACTGGATTACAGGTTCTTAAACTTCAAGGGAACCACAAGTAGGTCTCTCTGAAGAATATCGAAGAGAAGGCAGTCCAAAATTATACGGTATATTGTATCCAGTGTACTCATACCGAGTAGCATAACAACCTGCAACGGCGCCTAGAGCAGACCTAAGCTTTTTTTAGGGCAGTCGCCAAATTTCCATAGCTGCCGATTTCTACCACCCCTTGCAGCACCCTACAGACCCCTGTGCCACTTTGCATGTAGAAGGTCCCAGCTTCAATACCCAGCACTGCCAGGTAAGTCTGAAAGAGGTACTGTCCTAAAGCCTGGAGAGCTGCTGCCAATCAGTGCGGTCATTATTGAGCTAGACAGAGCAATGGCCTGACTCAGTATAAAGTGGTACCTTGAGTTACAGACACTTCAGGTTACAGACTCTGCTAACCCAGAAATAGTACCTTGGGTTAAGAACTTTGGTTTAGGATGAGAACAGAAATCTCTCGGCGGTGGCGCGGTAGCAGCGGGAGGCCCCATTAGCTAAAGTGGTGCATGCTCTAGTTATCTCCCGCTTGGACTACTGCAATGCGCTCTACGTGGGGCTACCTTTGAAGGTGACTCGGAAGCTGCAATTAATCCAGAATGCGGCAGCTAGACTGGTGACTGGGAGTGGCTGCTGAAACCATATAACACCGGTCCTGAAAGATCTTTATTGGCTCCCAGTACGTTTCCGAGCACAATGCAAAGTGTTGGTGCTGACCTTTAAAGCCCTAAACGGCCTCGGTCCTGTATACCTGAAGGAGTGTCTCCACCCCCATCATCCAGCGCTGAGGTCCAGCGCTGAGGTGAGGTTACAGAGAACCAGGCAGAGGACCTTCTTGGTAGTGGCACCTGCCCTGTGGAACACCCTCCCTGCAGATGTCAAGGCAATAAACAACTATATTACTTTTAAAGGACAACTGAAGGCAGCCCTGTTTAGGGAAGTTTTTAATGTCTGTGATGCTGTATTGTTTTTAATATTCAGTTGGAAGCTGCCCAGAGTGGCTAGGGAAACCCAGCTAAATGGGCAGGGTATAAATAATAAATTATTATTATAAAGTGGTACCTCAGGTTAAGAACAGTTTCAGGTTAAGAATGGACCTCCAGAACGAATTAAGTTATTAACCTGAGGTACCACTGTAAAGTACATCTCCCTATGATATTTGAGTCAAGTTACTATCCCTAGCCAGCTTGTCAGTGCTGCATAGTAATTGAGTTAACTATTGTTGTAAGGAACAATTAGATGGGTGTATGCATCATTCTTTCTTTACAAAAGTCTTTTACAGGCCACCACGCAAGCCTCAAAAGGCCCCCCCAAGGCAGTTCTCAACATTCAAAATGAAAATTAAAGACACGAACCATAAAATCAGAAAGTAATTAAACCGAGCCCAGAACCATCCACAACTGGCTGTAATAAAAAGGTATTTCAACTGCCCTGCCTAAAACATACACACACATACACACTGAGCATGGGGCCAGTTGAATCTCCCCTGGGAGCAGGCTTCTACGAATGGAGTGCCACAACATAGAAGGCTCTGCTCCATGTCCCAAGCAAAGGTACCTCTCCAGGTGTTAGGATGTGGAGCAGCACTTCTGAGAATATACGCAGTCACCAGGCAGGTTCATACAGAAGGAGACAGTCATTCACAGTATCCCGGTCTCAAAATGTTCATGGCTTTAGGTAATGAGCAGCACCTTGAACTGGAGTGAACTGGGATCCAGTGCAAACCAAAGGAAACCAGAATGACCTGGCTGTGCTCTAGAAGGCTCTTCCCCTCCTCATCTGTCAGAAAGCAGCCTAAGGCACGCCCCCGAGTGGTGACCCCGGGGGAGCTCCAAGTTGATGTGCATCAGCAGGACTCCCCCTACTGGTGGTTAACCCTTCCTGGACTTCAAGCAAACAGGCTGAAGCCTGATAGTCGGTTAGGACCAATGCCTAAGCCAATACTGCTCATCACCTGTAACCAATAAAGCTGTGGCCAATTTTAGCCCATTAACCTAAAATAACTGTCTCATGCATCTTTATTCCTACTGGGGGGAGGCAGGAAATCGCCCTGCAAACTCATCCTCAGTGCCCCCTACTCTACACTAGAAAAAGCATTTTTCAGAACAGCCCACTAAAGAAGATAGCAACACGATAATATTCAAAATCGGAACAATGAATTCCACATTTATTCAAAATCCCATTAAAACTGTTTAGTTTAATTAATTCAGCAAAATTAACTAGGTCCAGTGATACCAGCTTTCCCGGGCCTGACAGTCATTTACACCTCCAGCCCTGCCCTCTGCCACCCTTAGTGCCCCCAAGGGGTGGTATCCCCCACTTTGGGAATCACTACTGTAGAGCATTGGGAGCAGGGACAATATAGGAACATAAAAAGCTGCCTTATGCAGGGCCACATCAAAGGCCCATCTAGCTCAGCATTCCCTACACTGGCTGGCTTTCCAGGGTTCCTGATAGGGTTCTCGCCCAGCCTGGCACCTTCTGCATGCAAAGCAGCTGCCCTACACCACTGAGCTTCAGCCCTTCCCCACAAACATAGAAAGTTGCCATCTACTGTCCCATATAGCTCAGTATTGCCTACACAGACTGAGAGCAGCTCTCTAGGATTTGAGACTTTGGTGTCTCTTCTAGCCCTATCAGGAAGTGCTGGGAACTGGACCTGGGGACCCTCTAAATGGAAAGCAGATGCCATAACAACTGAGCTGCACACCACTGCCCAGAACGAGCCCCTTTCACCAGCAAAAAAACCCCCTGCATCTACACCAGGCTTCCTCAACCTCGGCTCTCCAGTTGCTTTGAGACTACAATTCCCATAATCCCTGACCACTGGTCCTGCTAGCTAAGGATCATGGGAGTTGTAGGCCAAAAACATCTGATGGGCTGAGGTTGAGGAAGCCTGATCTACACGTATTTCCCAGGAGGCTAACAGAAGTCACGTCAGGTAACACCATTCACACCTCCCCCCCCCCGCACTCCCAACACAACACTCCCAGAGGCTTGTCTGTCTATCACCAGCATCTTCCCTTGATTCTCACAAAGTGCGCCAAGTACATGATGGCTCAGGTTTGTTCCATTTTCCCACCCCCCTCTTCCTCTCCTGAGTGCTATTTGCAGAGGTCTCTGTGTAAAATTAAACTGAGGACACTTTAGCGTACAATGGCTCATTAACCACTTTGGCTGCCTGCCAGGAAGGGGGTTCGGAATGAGAGAGAGAGAGAGAAGAGAAGAGAAGAGAAGAGAAGAGAAGAGAAGAGGCAGCCATCAAAAGCCAGTTGTAATAACATCAACAAGGCCAAGAAGCAGCTAATTGTGGGGAGAAGGGGAATGGGAAGAGAAATTTCTAGCTGTCGTCAAAAGTGTCTGAATGGGGGGAAACTGACACAGGCGAAAAGTAACATAAAATTGTGGACTAATATATAAAAAAAGTTATAGGCTACTTCACATTCCATTCAGCCCCGTTTGTGCTGTTTTTCTCTTGGTTTAAAAGGAGTGCTTTTGTGCATGTGGTTTTCCATATGTACACACACCTGCACTACGTCATGGGCTTTACATGCACTGCATCATGGCCATCCATTGAATGGGGGTAAAGGGAGGTAGCTTTCCCACCGTGAACGATCCATAATCCCCAGACTTCCAGATTTCATTCTTTTTTAAAAAAACCCAACAACCCTGAGATATGTGACAAAATGTACAGGCACTACTTCACTCTCTCTCTCTCTCCCTCGTGCATGTGTTTTCAGTATTTTACTTTGTGCCCCACCCAGTTAAAAATCCCTGCCAACACCTATAAGCATCACAGCAAAGTGATGGCAGCACCTGCAGTCTCCTAGGCCACCGAAAGATCTCATCTTCACTCCTTCCCCAGAGCTAGGCAGAGATATTACTTGTGCTGGATCAGGGCAAAGGCTGATCTGGTTCAGCATCCTGATCTCACAGTGGCCAACTAGATGACCCAAAGGGAAGCTTGCAGGCATTTTATAACTAAGGATTAGATCCCTCAAAGTGGTCACCTTGCATGATTTGAAACGAGTATTAGACAAATTCACAGAGGCCATCAGCGACTACTAGCCACAATGGCTATGTTCTCCCCTCCACTGTCAGAGGCGGTCTGCCTCTGAACACTGGTGCTGGGAATCACAAATGGGAAGAGTGGCTATTGCATTCATCTTCTGCTTGTGGGCTTTCCAGAGGTATCTGGTTGGCCTCTGTAGGAACAGGGTGCTAGAGTAGACTGAGGTACTGACCTGATCCAGCAGGGATCCTGCTATGCTCTTTTGTCAAATGCGCAAAGTTTACCCCTTGAGAACAACCAGCTCCACTCTGCGAGGTAAAATAAATGTGAATTTTATAGCCGAATGGGGACTTGAACCTGGCCCTCCTCTAACCAGAATGCCACACTGGGAAGGAACATCCAACACATCTGAATCAAAGAGTCAAAATGGCACTGGGCTGAACCGCTGGTTCACAACCGACACATACATATTAATAAACAGTAGTGAGCGTTTCTGTGGGATTTTGAATGCTCAAAAGACTTCACAACTGCCCTATAAGGTAGGCCAACATTAGTATCACAATATTGCAGTCAGGAGGCTGAAGCAAAGAGCTGGCAGTTTGCCTAGAGCAAGGATGTGGCCCTCCAGATGTTGTTGGACTACTTTTCCCATCATCCCTCACCACTAATCAAGCTGCCTGGGGCTGATGGGAGTTGGAGACGAAAACCTTATGAAGTGCCACGGGTCCCCCATTCCTTCACCAAAGCCTCCTAGCAATTGCAAATACAAAGGGACTGCTCAATCTATGAGCCTCCATATCTCATTGAGGATGGTAGACAGGAAGAGACAGCATTTTGTTTTGCTAACCCTAGGCTAGAGATGGGGAACTCCAATCATCCTTGCTGGCTGAGGCTGATGGAAGCTGCAGCCCCTCAGCAACTGAAGAGCCACAGGTTCTCCATCTCTGCCATAGTTTATGTTCAAGAAGCTTCCACTTCCAAAGTTAGGACACTTCAGCTAATGTATGGCCAAGGTCTGCTTCTCTGCAACTGCCCCCATTTAATTAAAGTCCTGTCTGCTGGGGCAGCGGAGCACGAGCCTTGCTCCATCTTCTGCTCTTCAGATATTTGGGGACAACTCTTATGTCTCCGCTTAATCTGATCTTCTCTAGACCAAACATATTAAGCTTTCCTTTCAGCACTTGGTTTCTCAGGCTCCTCGCCATCCTCCTCACGCTACTCTGGTGACCTCCTTAGAAGGCAGCATCCAGAACTAAATAACAGTATTCCAGATTTCACCCGACAAGTACAGAATAGAACGGAGCTACTATTCTCACTATGCTTTCATCAATGCAGCACACTTCTTTTATTTTATTTATTAAATTTCTATGCCCCCTTCATCCAAGGATTATGAGGGGCTTACAGTATAAAAGCACAAAAACACAACGTGACATTTGCCTTTTAAGTAGCTGCCTCACTGCTGGTTCAAGTTGTCCATTATCTTAAGGACTTCAACGCTGATGGCACAAAAACTAGATGCATCTACATGCACCCAACTTATAAAACTACTGTCTTTTTGAGCAGTGACACTGTTGGTGGTCAATCCCTGCCCTCAAATATTTCAGTCCACTTACCTTGCGACGCAGTAGCTGAGCCTGGGGTCCGCCACTGCCTTCAATTTCATACCGGACACTGTTGAAGAGGGAGACACCATACTGTTCCTCATAGAACTGGCAAAACTCAGCCAGGACCTTGCCAGTCTTTTCTGGAAGTTAAAGAAACACATACAGATATAACAGCAGAAATACAAAAGATCAACCCTTTTGCGGGTTGTGGGGAGATGATCTGGTTCTTGGCAGGAAGTGGGACAAATAGAAGCATTGGCTATGTAGCTCACATAGTGTCCTGAGGATGTTGCTACAACTCCCATCAGTCCCAACGAGCAGAGACAATGGACAAGGATGGAAATTAGAGTCCAGATACATCAAGAGGGCAAAACGTATCCCCAACCCTGTAGAGGATTCTCTTCTGCTGTTTGTTGTCGTATCTATATCTCAAATGCTCCAACCTAGCATAGATTTTGAAAAAGGAAAAGGCATGTTACACCTTTCAACATGTCATAGTGAAAAGAGGAACGTGCTTGGGGCACTGCACTTCTTTTATCAGGGATGTCCTACTTCAGGGGTCCTGGGGTTCAAGGGTGGGAGAATCCAGTGGCAGCCCTACAGCCTGAACTAGGGCCCCTTTGCAACCAGCAACGAGGTTTGGGTAACCCCTGTTATCTTTTTCAGTGGGGTTGTTTGCAACGTCTGTGCTACCGGCTCTCAAACTTTGGGATTGTTGAAATATGGGATTGTTGAAACCTCAAAAAAAATCAAAGAATTTGAGTCGTCCAACTCAAATTTGGTTTACTAGACCCAAAACGTTTAAGCAGTGTGGTTCTGGGGCCCCTCCGGGATTAGGGGCCCTGAAGCTGAAGCTTCATTAGTTTCATAGTAGATCTGCCCCTGGGAGAACCTCCAAGCCTTTCTCTTTGACCTTCTGGATTCTCTCCAGGCCACCCCTCCTCTCCCTAGGACATCCCTTCATTAGCCCTGCTTTACACCCAGAGTGTCTTTTGCCTGGCTGGAATGTTGAACCCAGACAATGCCTCTTGCTTATCTGGATGGAGAACAGAGAGGGACGTGTATATGTGCGTGTACAGAAGCTAGCCTGCTGCAGAAAGGAATTCACTTACATTAGTTGCTCCACACACTTTTGCTTCTGGCCCTACCCACCACTGGCATGTGACCATTGGAAGATTTCCCAGAAAGCAATGTGGCCCTTGAGCTGAAAAGGATTCCCCACCCCAGCTGTAGTTGGATCCTGCATAGAGCAGGGAGATGGACTAGATCAGTGATGGCCAAACTCGGCCCTCCAGCTGTTTTGACTATAATTCCCATCATCCCTGACCACTGGTCCTGTTAGCTAGGGATGGTGGGAGTTGTAGTCCAAAAACAGCTGGAGGGCCAAGTTTGACCATCACTGGACTAGGTAGTCTCTGAGAGTACCTTCTAACTCTTTGATTCTCTCCAACAGGGAAATTCTAATACCAATAGCCAATTGGGAACAGTAAGAGACAACAGGGCTTTGTTTGTAGAAAAAAAAAATTACACACACACACACAACTTCCCTATGAGATGAGTCAAAACAAGAGACTGCCTCACGCCTCAGTAAACCAAGTTCTTACGTCATGGTGAAAAGATGTCCAGCCCTGTGTTGGCCAACTTTTCCTACGGATCATGCAGTGAGTAGTTGAAGGAGGCCTGAACACCTTGAGACTTTGGGGCAGGGCAGCAGAGATCAAAAGTATTTATGTATTTTAAAAAACACATATTTATTTTAATGGCGGATGAAACTCTTCCTTTTAGTGTTATTGGACCTCGTCCATGAAAGTTAAAAACACCCCACAGCAAAGGCAGGGAGTTAAGAACCTAAGACCCCAAACCTAACCATAGTCAGCTGGGACTTCACCTGCCCATAACCTGTAGATGCAGGATGAGATGCTTTAGTGACTCTTACCAATAAATCTCTCAGAACTTCCAGGTATGGCAACAAGCACAGTTCCAAAGAGGAGAGCCAGGACAACACCTACCTGTGCTACACCTGACATCATATATGGTGCCCGATGTGAGGCAGGTAAAAAAAAGGGGTGGGGGTAGCTGCTTGGTGCTTACAGGAAGCTGGCGGAGATCCCTTTGCATTGCTGGGTTGAACTGAAACCAGCAATGCAAAGCATCGTCTGGTATTTAGGGGCAGCTAAATAATCATTATTGTTTGCTTTAAGTCACTGTGAACTTAACTACAGGTGGAAGGCCCTGCCCACCAGCTAAAATTCCCCTGGGGGGACGGGTCAGAATCTATCCTGCTTGGTTGGATCATGTTCTCCAACTGCATGCTTGCAAATGCTCAGTATTACCGTATTTTTCGCCCTGTAGGACGCACCTTTTCCCCTCCAAAAATGAAGGGGAAATGTGTGTGCGTCCTATGGGGCGAATGCAGGCTTTCGCTGAAGCCTGGAGAGCGAGAGGGGTCGGTGCGCACTGACCCCTCTCGCTCTCCAGGCTTCAGGAAGCTCTGCGCAACCCTCGGGAGACCGGCTCCGAGGGTTGCGCAGAGCTGCCTGCAGTCCCGGGATCAGCGCAGCTCTGCGCGGCCATCGGGAGCCGGGCGCGAAGTCCCGCCCCGCTCCGGATGGCGGCGCAGAGCTGCCTGCAGTCCCGGGATCAGCGCACTTCTCCCCATCGCCAGCCCCACAATCTCGGGGGACAGCGGGGAGGCAGAGCGTGCCTTCCCACTGTTCCCCGACCTGGTTCTTCCAGCCCCGCACCTGGGGGGAAAATAAATTTTTTTTCTCTTTATTTCCCCCCAAAAAAACTAGGTGCGTCCTATGGGCCGGAGCGTCCTATGGGGCGCAAAATACGGTAATACAGGTTTTAACCTAACGTGAACCCCAAATATATAATAATTCAGGAGAAATAACTATTCCTCACTAGGGGCAACAAGCAAAGGAACAGAACAGGCAACCAGAGTTTTGGACAGTCTGCTGGGTCCAACACAAGCTCCACAGAAACAGGAGCAGCACAGGTGGATGGGTGTCATGCTGCAGAACATCCCAGCAGACTGGGCCTCTTGGAGAACAGCTGCCATCTCAGATTAACTCTGCAATGAACAAACACACATACACCCTTGGGGAGGGTGGGAGGCAAGGTCTTTCGGGAACTAGATAAAAAACAGCTCCTTTCATGCTAAAGGGAGTGACCTTTACCAATACAGATTAATGGTTCGTCAAAATATGGAAATAGGCCACATACAGAATCAGACCACTGGTCCATAATGCTCAGTGCTGTCTACACTGGCCAGCAGTAGCTTTCCAACTTTTCAAACAGGGGTTGTCTCGCAGCTCAAAGAGGGCATGAACATGGGACCTTCTGAATGCAAAGAATATGCTCCACCCATGAGCTACAATGATTCCCAAGGATAAGGAAGGAATTCCAGAGAGTAAGAAAGGGGGGGGGGAGTAGGAAAAAGTAACTTTGAAATAGCATCTTTGAAAGAAGGCAGTCACATCCTGGAAGTGCCCAGCCCAGCCCCAAACAGAGCAGTTTCTTGAGCCTGAAAGGGAGATTTCATGCTGGCTCTATGTGAGCCACAGGTTGCAAAATAAAGGAACCAAACATTTTATATTCTCCTCCTCCTTCATGATTCATATAGCAAACATTTTGTGCATATTGCTTTGCAAAGTACAAGAGGGTAGATGGCTACTGCAAGAGAGTAGCAATATTCCAACATTCTACAAGTCAGACACAGGAACATAGGCATAGATCAGGTCAGGTTATTGGTCCATCTAGCTCAGTGTTGTCTATACTGGTTTCAGGCAAGAGGAGTTTCCCAGCCCTACCTGGAGATCCTATTGGGGATTGAACCTGGAATCTTCTGCATGAAAAGCAGGTGCTCTACCACCCTCTCCCCCAATCCCAAATCACGCAGCACAAATTCAGTGTGTGTGTGTGCCCATTCATCTCCCACTACAGATGCAGCTGGTGGTAAAGGTAAAGATAAAGGGACCCCTGACCGCTAGGTCCAGTCGCGGATGACTCTGGGGTTGCAGCACTCATCTGGCTTTACTGGCCAAGGGAGCCGGCGTACAGCTTCCGGGCCATGTGGCCAGCATGGCTAAGCCACTTCTGGTGAACCAGAGCAGCGCATGGAAACGCCATTTAGCTCCCCGCTGGAGTGGTACCTATTTATCTACTTGCACTCTGATGTGCTTTCAAACTGCTAGGTTGGCAGGAGCAAGGACCGAGCAGCGGAAGCTCACCCTGTTGCAGGGATTTGAACCACCAACCTTCAGATCAGCAAGCCCTAGGCTCTGTGGTTTAGACCACAGCGCCACCCGCATCCCTGCAGCTGGTGGTACTATAATAAAAATGAAGCATTCTCCCATTCTAAAAATGGCAGAATTTTAACAATAATGAATCAGAGCTGCCATCAGGAACAAGGGGAGTGTCCAGACAGGCTGTCTATTTGCACATTTGGTTGTTATTCCAGACTTTCTAGTGTGATTATCCCATTGTTTTTCTAAGCACAACAAAAATCCTGATAAGCAAATTGCACTGGGAAACATGGGTATAACCAGCTTGTTTGTATAACTTGTATGTGACTACTTCGTAAAAATCAGGGCCCAAAAAATCTATAGGAATGTTGTGGTTCAAAGCTGGAACCTACTGCTGCATCTGTGGGTACCCAAGAGCACTTTGGGCTTCAGGCTGCAAAACAGGAAGCCAACACCAGAAACACATGCACTGTGACCCCTGTAATTACAGTCATACCTTGGAAGTCGAACGGAATCCATTCTGGAAGTCTGTTCGACTTCCAAAATATTCAGAAACCAAAGCGCGGCTTCCAATAGGCTTCAGGAAGCTCCTGCAGCCAATCAGAAGCCCCGGAGGATGTTCAAATTCCAAAAATAGTTCGCAAACCAGAACAGTCATTTCCGGGTTTGCGGCGTTCAGGAGCCAAAAAGCCCGAGAACTAAGCTGTTCGAAAACCAAGGTACGACTGTATCTGTTGTTTTGCATTACAGATGACAAATAACCACGGTCTTCTCAAAAGTTTACAGTGGCCAGACAGGTGGCTCATGGGACACTCACAGAAAGTAGTACTTGAGTGCACCAGTACTTTCCCCTCCTGCAGTTTCCAGCAACTGGTATTGAGAAGCATTACTGGCCCCACGACAAAGTGAGCTCTCACTGCTCAGTCCCTGCTCCTGTCAACCTAGCAGTGGGAAGGTAAATGGCCTTTCCATGCACTGCTCTGGTTCACCAGAAGCGGCTTAGCCATGCTGGCCACATGACCCAGAAGCTGTCTGTGGACAAACGCCAGCTCCCTCGGCCTATAGAGCAAGATGAGCGTTGCAACCCCAGAGTCGTCCGCAATTGGACCTAACGGTCAGGGGTACCTTTACCTTTACAGTGGAAGTAGACTGTAGGCTTCATAGCTAGCCCATGAATTTGTCTAGTGCTCTTTTAAAGCCAGCCAAGTTATATAACAACAACAACAACTTATTATTTATACCCCGCCCATCTGGCTGGGGTTCCCAGCCACTCTGGGAGGCTTCCAACAAAATATTAAAAATACATTTAAACCTCAGTCATTAAAAAATTCCCTAAACAGGGCTGCCTTCAGATGTCTTCTAAATGTCAGATAGTTGTTAATTTCCTTGACATCTAGTGGGAGGGTGTTCCACAGGGTGGGTGCCACTACCAAGAAGGCCCTCTACCTGGTTCCCTGTAACCTCACTTCTCACAGTGAGGAAACTGCCAGAAGGCCCTTGGAGTGGGACCTCAGTGTCCGGGCAGAATGATGGGGGTGATGCTCCTTCAGGTATACTGGGCCGAGGTTGTTTGATGCCCATCCCCACATTTCATGAGAGCGTGTTCCACAGTTCTACCACATGCCATATGAAATTATTTATTTTGTCTGTTCAGCTCCACCAGACAGCCCTGAGTTCTGGTTCCCACTCATGAGAGGGGAAAAGACTCTTCCCTCAACTACCTTCTACACCCCATGTATTAGTTTATGCACCTCTTATCATGTCCCCACCCTTTAGTCATCTTTTCTCTAAGCTAAAAGGCCCCAAACGTCATACTTAATACACAGCCACAAGCTCCCTGGGACTGGCCAGACCTGATATTAACACAATGGGCATCCATCTGCCCTGCCCTGATCAACAAAGCAGTCCTCCTTCATGATGCTCTTCAGCTCCTGTTATCAGACTATTTTATTTAAGTAAATAAACCAATTAGTTAATTAAGTAATTAGTTGCGTTATAATTATCATTAGCTTGGACATGCTGACAAACCCTGACAAAAGGTACCTTGTTGAAAATTGTGGAGAGAAGGCACCGCCTAGCACACATTTATTTATTTATTTAAATTTGTACACCACTAGATTGTTTTTGAAAAAGAAAAAAACCTCAAAGCATGGAAACTTTGGCCCTCCAGACGATGCTGAACTACAATTCCCACCATCCCCAGCAAGCACAGCTAATGGCCAGGGCTCATGGGAGTTGTAGTTCAGCAACATCAGGAGGTCCAGAGGTTCCTCATCCCTGGTACAGTAGTACCTTGGGTTACAGACACTTCAGGTTACAGACTCTGCTAACCCAGAAATAGTACCTCAGGTTAAGAACTTTGCTTCAGGATGAGAACAGAAATCGCACGGCAGCGGCAGGAGGCCCCATTAGCTAAAGTGGTACCTCAGGTTAAAAACAGTTTCAGGTTAAGAACAGACCTCCAGAACTTATTACGTTCTTAACCTGAGGTACCACTGTATAGAAGACATCCATGCCTAAGATTTTCATTTTCATCCCAAGCTGAAAAAAATGAAACATTTCTTGCAATATTCAAACCCTGGTATTAAAAACGATAGAAACAGAGGAGAAAAAATAAGTTTCAACACCCAGGAATACTGTAGAAGATACTGGATTTGTTTGTTTATTAAAGGATGCACTGGCAAGAGTTTAACCAAGCACACTTGACCTCTCCATCTGCCTGCGGTTATTGTTCATAGAAAAACCACAGTAGTTTCAAGATGAAAATGCAGAAATGGCTCTTTGCTTTCAATAAAAAACAGATGGAAAAAGAAAAAGTGTGTGCGCGTGTTTGTTTGGGTGCACTAAATTCAGTGCCTGAACTACAAAACCTGCCCTTGCAGGAGGCAGTGACAACCACCAACTTTAATGGCTTTAAGGGAGAATAGGAAAAATTCACGGAAGATAAAGGCTCCTCAATGGCTACAAACCATGATGGCTATGTTCTGCCTCCCCAGTCAGTGGCAGCAATGCTTTTGGATACCAGTTGCTGGAAACCACAGAAGAAGAAGAAGAAGAAGAAGAAGAAGAAGAAGAAGAAGAAGAAGAGGAGGAGGAGGAGGAGGAGTTTGGATTTGATATCCCACTTTATCACTACCCTAAGGAGTCTCAAAGCGGCTAACATTCTCCTTTCCCTTCCTCCCCCACAACAAACACTCTGTGAGGTGAGTGGGGCTGAGAGACTTCAGAGAAGTGTGACTGGCCCAAGGTCACCCAGCAGCTGCATGTGGAGGAGCGGAGACGCGAACCCGGTTCCCCAGATTATGAGACTACCATTCTTAACCACTACACCACACTGGCTCTCACAGGAGGGGAGAGAGCTCTTGTGCAGTGATCTGAGCGGCACCTATGAGAACAGGATGCTGGACTAGATAGGCCATTGCCCTGACCCAGCAGGGCTCCTCTTAAGTTATAAAGCTTTCTCTTAAAGCAGCCCTAGTGGTGCTGTGTGTGCAGCACATTAGCTGGTCAAGAGTTTTAGACTGTTGTGGTGCACAGGTACAGGTGAAACTCGAAAAATATATGCTATATATATGCTATATATGCTATATAGTAATTTATGGACCTAATAGGTATCTAAAGCCATTCGCACATAACAAAATATGTTTTTCCCCTCAAAGTAATTGTTGAACTGAAATACAATTAAGAAGAAGTATATTAACAGTGAAATACAATTAAGAATAAGTATATTAATAGTGAAATAATTATTAAGCTCTAACTGTATGCATGTTTTATTTTATTTGTTTTTTTATCTTATATTGTGGAAATGTACATCCAGGGGGTTTTTCCCCTTTAAATTTTTGGGGGGGCTCCAAGAGTGGGCCCCTAAGCTAGAGCTTGTTTAGCTTATACATAAATCTGGCACTGAATTCACTGCTGCAAGAGGCAGTGATAGCCACCACCTTAAATGGCTTTAAAATGGGTTTAGAAAAATGCAGGGAGGATAACGCTGTCAGTGGCTATGAGTCCACCAGCAGGACATTTTCAGTTATGGCTCACTGCTTGTGAAATTCTCTCCCAAGGGAGGGCTTATCCACACTTCCTTTTGTCCCGTGCCTGGAAAGCGTGCACCCTCAGAAGTTCTCAGCTTGTCCTATGCTTTCCAGGTATGGGGCCAAGCCATTGTCTGCTTGTCCCAGTGTTTCACCCAGGAAAAAGGTGCTCTTTAGTGCTAAATCAGGGTGAACATCAACCTGCACAAAATCTGTTTGCTCTGATTCAGTGCTGATAAGCGGGTTCCTCCAGGGGATAGCGGCAGGACAAGCCACTATGTTCCACACGGTGCCATCATCAGCCTCCATTCAGCACCAAGTAAAGATCAATCTCTTCTCCAAGGCATCTGACAGATTATGATAAAGTGGGTTGTATCCACTAAAATAAATCAGCATGGCTAATTGAGGCCCATTAATTTCTATGGGTCTAATCTGAGTAGAAATTAGCTAGATACAACCCAGATTTCTGCTGCTGTTTTTTGCCGGGTTTCCTTATGGGTCATTAGAATGGTTTTATTGCAATGCATTCCTTCCATTTGTATGCTATGCCATCTGGCACTTTGTGCTTTGGAAATCACTTACAGACTCTTTTTGTAGTGACCTACTAAGAAATCAGGGACGCGGGTGGCGCTATGGGTTAAACCACAGAGCTTAGGGCTTGCCGATCAGAAGATCAGTGGTTTGAATCTCCACAATGGGGTGAGCTCCCATTGCTTGGTCCCTGCTCCTGCCAACCTAGCAGTTCGAAAGCACATCAAAGTGCAAGTAGATAAATACCGTATTTTTCGCCCTATAGGACGCACTTTTTCCCCTCCAAAAATGAAGGGGAAAATCTGTGTGCTTCCTATGGGGCGAATACAGGCTTTCGCTGAAGCTTGGAGAGCGAGAGGGGTCGGTGTGCACCGACCCCTCTCGCTCTCCAGGCTTCAGGAAGCTATCAGCAAGCCTGGGGAGTCCACAGGAGTTCCCGCAGGGCTCCCTACGCCGCGGATAGCAGCCTGCCGCCCGGCGCGCCCTTAAGCAGAGTGCCCCTTGCTTCAGGCAGACATCAGCCAGCCCCACAAGCATATACCGATGTTCTTCGACCTGGTTTGGAGGCTTATGCTGGGGAGAAGCATGCTTCTCCCCAGCACCAGCCCCACAAGCTCGGGGGACAGCAGGGAGGCGGAGCGCCGCCATACTGCTGTTCCCCGACCTGGTTTGGTTTCCCCGACCTGGTTTTTTTTTTGGGGGGGGAATAAAGGAAAAAAATTTCCTTTATTCCCCCCCCCAAAAAAAACTAGGTGCATCCTATGGGACGGTGCGTCCTATGGGACGAAAAATACGGTAGGTAGCGCTCCAGCGGGAAGGTAAACGGCGTTTCCGTGCGCTGCTCTGGTTCGCCAGAAGTGGTTTAGTCATGCTGGTCACATGACCCGGAAGCTGTATGCCGGCTCCCTCGGCCAATAAAGCAAGATGAGCGCCGCAACCCCAGAGTTGGTCACGACTGGACCTAATGGTCAGGGGTCCCTTTACCTTTACTAAGAAATCAAAGGATAATTATTATTACCATTGATTAATTCATCAGTCTAGGATCAGAGACAGTATCAGTCGCTGGGAATCACAAGTGGGGAGAATGCACTGTTGTGCTCAGGTCCAGCTTTTGGGCTTCCCAAAGACACCTGGTTGGCCACTGTGAGAACAGGGAGCTAGACGAGGCACACCTTGGGCCTGATCCAGCAGCCAGGCTCCTCTGCTTGTTCTCATGTAGTACAGCAACATCAACTAGAAGCTCAGACTAAGGGCTGCCTTGAGAAGGATTAGAATGGGCAGTGGGGGATGGGGATCTGTACCGTGGTGGGTGGGTCATCACAACTGCCAAGGGAAAAGATCTGACTCCACATGAAGTCATCTGAAACAAGGAAGCCTGGCAACCTTCAGTTCTGCTTTGTGGGAATCCCAGTCTTGCTGGCTTAGTCACAGAGCTTCTTTCCCAACTGACCTCACAGGGTGGCAAGGCAGCAGTGGGGGGTGGGGAGGCTGTGTTTTCTACTGAAAGCAGTGTGTGATTCATAGCCCAAAACTGCAAGCCACGCAGAGTATCTGAAAAGCCCAGAAGAAAGCCTTGATCCACCTCCAGGGCTGGTTATGCAAAAGAGAGAAGCACAAAACAACTGTATGCGGACACAGAACCCTCTCCCAAGGGGAATGCCGTCTGAGTGTTCCATGCCCAGCACAAGAGTTTTCTACAGAAGGTTGAGGAGGCAAGGGTTGCAAATAGCTTCCCCTCGCCTTTCAGGTTGGGAAAGGCAAAAGGTACAATAAAACTCAGGACCAGAACATTGTGTGGACTTACAGTCATACCTTGGGTTAAGAACTTAATTCGTTCTGGAGGTCTGTTCTTAACCTGAAACTGTTCTTAACCTGAAGCACCACTTTAGCTAATGGGGCCTCCCGCTGCTGCCACGCCGCCAGAGCACGATTTCTGTTCTCATCCTGAAGCAAAGTTCTTAACCCGAGGTACTTCTTCTGGGTTAGTGGAGTCTGTAACCTGAAGTGGCTGTAACCTGAGGTACCACTATATTTCCAAGACTGCAACATGCTTTTTCAGATTCTGTTTAGTCCCCTTTGCACACTTTCTCTCGTGGCAGAAAATGCGATGGGGGGGGGGCGTTTCAACATGTGCACAGTCACCAACTGAAATATAGGCTTTAGCATATCCAATTCCCCCCCCATAAATTTTTATTATTTTCTTTACACAATTAATTCTTAAAATACATTAATCAACATATAAACCTTTTTGCTCTGCAGAGCTTGCAACTCCCCTCCTTCCCTTCAGCTGGTATCCCTTATCAAATCCATTCGCGTATTTTAACTTTTAGCATATCCAAACTTTTGTGTGTACCAAGGAAAAAATATAAGCAACATCCCCACTACATACTTAGTGCAAAGGGCACTGAGTATCATGCAACTCGGCTGATTTGGGGGAAGGGCTGTAGCTTAGTAACAGAGCGTATGCTTTCCATAAAGGAGGTCCCAGGTTCAATCCCCAGCTTCTCTAGGTGGAGGTCCAGAAATGTCCAGTGTCTGAAACTCTGCAGAGTCTCTGCCTGTCAGCATACACATTGCAGTACTTAGATGGATGCAGCTGGTAGCCTATCCAGGAGCTTCCTGGGCAAGGGAGGAGGAAGGGGTGTGTGGTGGGGTGAGTAGCCCTGGGTGTCACCACTGAGGGAATGACAAAATGCTGGGCAGAACTCACCGCAGGGCTTGCAGCGCACCCGCAGGCTCTGTGCTGCCCCAAACAGTCCGCCCACCACCTCCCCCTCAGCTGTAGGGTGGCTGAGTGGGAGGAGGCAGGAAGACTCCTCAGAGGCCCCATGGAGCATCCTGCCCTGGCTGGCCTTGCCCCTGGGCACAGGGCATGTGTGCCACCCCAGGCGCCCAATCGACTTGTTCCTCCACTGTTCCTGGGTTCTTCTTTGGACAAGATATGATTACAAACCCCAGAGACCTCTCCTTGGCTGATTTTCCACATTTGGGCCTCCAAACTTTCAACACACACACACACAGAGAGATGCCAAGTCTAATAACCAGACAAGCAGGTTTGGAGGAGAGGGATTGCAGCCAAGAAAGGGAAAGAAAAAATAGCTCCTATTCCCCCTTCCCTCTCTCTCAAGAAATCATGTGAAAATGAACGTGCTCTTTAAATAGTTGCAAAGCTAGCTACAGTCAGATGATCCAGTAGCAGGGAAACCTTGGGACTTAAAGAGTTAGATGCATGAATGGTGGATGAAGCCTCAGACGACAGATGACCCCAGACTGAAAGTGGAGGAGGTTTCCTTCCTATGGACACTTGCCAGAAAACCAATAGGTCTCTCCAGGCATCCTTTATATTGTGTATTCAGGACGATCTGTGCTCATGAGGGTATTGGGGTAGTTATACATGATCCTGCTTCCTTTTTTAAAAAATGATATTTATTAAAAGTTTAACAATTACAAAAAAAGCGGAAAAAGAGACAATAAAGAGTTACAATACATCAAAAAAATAAAAAACAGAATAAAAAAAGGAATTCAACAATACAAGTCAATAAAAAGAAAAAAGGGAAAAAACAAAACACACAATACATCAAAACCAAAAACAAAAGCAGATAAAAAATTTAAAAACCAAATCCAATATTCCCAAATCTTTATCTTTCATTAACTTGTTTCATCGACCTCCTCACACCTCCCTTTTTTGTATTCTAGTTATTAATTATCTCAGCAAATCCTTTCCATCTTTCACTATATTCTGTCATTAAATTACCTTAATTTATTTTAACCTTATCTTACCATAAAAAGCCCTAAAGCTTAAAACTTATTTAGACATAATTCCTTAAAGCATTTCTACTAAAGCCAAATAGTTTCATTCCAACATTTTTTCTAACACTCATTAATTTTACAAAAATTCTCTAAATGAATTTTTAAACTTTCTTCTAATCTTCATCCATCGTCTCTTCTTCCTGGTCTCGGGTTTTGTCAGTCCTTTCTATCCCTTCCATCTGGTCCATCAACTTGGTGACCTTCTATCCGAGGCTCTTAAGTCTTTTCCATGTCCCTTCTGCAGGTCTTCTTCATATTTATACCTGCACTTTACTTTGTCTTCTGCTGATCTTATTCTTAATTTCCTTCCTTTCTCACTAAGGGGTAGATCTCGGGGAGACTCCAACTTGACAGTATCTTTATCCCTTCTCGACAGGTCAGCCCATTCTCCATAGTCAGCACTGAAATCCAAAAGATATTTGAAGGCATATTTCAAAGTCCCTCCAAGGTTAAGGGCCCCCACAACTCCAAACTCCCCCTGGCCCAAAACCAGAACCCAAAAGTCAAAACATCCCTGCATAGGCGGATCTATCCAGCTTCCTATCTCCAAACCAAACAGTACTCCATCTCTCCAAATCTGACTTTCTCCAGGTTCAGTCGTCAGAGACAACAACTTATCTTCCTGCAGGGCCGCGACTCTCTCCATTTCTGTTACTTGAGGTTCAGCCACAACCTCCTCCTTTGTCTTCTGCACAACTTGCTCCATTTCTATTACTTGAGGTTCAGCAACAACCTCCTCCTTTGTCTCCTGCACAACTTGCCCTGTCAAAGCAAATTCCTGGATTGGTTCCTGCATGGTTTCTATATAGGTATTCACTGTTTGTCCAAAATTGCTAACTGCAACAGTCATCAAATCCATCTTCTCATGTAGCTGTTCCAGTAAAGCACTTGTCTTGCAAAAAGCAAGCACTAAAACTTCTTCTGGGCACATTCTTATTCAACGTCAAATGTCTGGTTCTCACGATCTTTAATCTCCACAGCTGTAGAATTCCCCAGATCGACTCCAGCACCAGTTTCACAAACTCCCTCTAGAGGAAACAATTTATGTTTGTATCCATCTTTTTAAAAGCAGATCCAGCAACAAAATTTCTTTCGTTTTTCAGATATTTTGTTCCTTTTAAGTGCAAAAGGAAACATTGGAATCAATATGTTTCTCTTTTTTAACTATCTGTCAAAAAACGTTTTCTTCACAGTCAATGAACTTCCCCAAAGCATCTGTCTCTGACACCCCATTCCCAGATTCAAGACGGTGGAAATTTATCTTTCTTTACTCTCTCTCCTGCAGGTTTAAACAGTCTAAGATTTCCCCCCTCTTCTCCAGCATCCAAGGGGGAGTTTGGTAGTTTTAACTGATGGAAATTTAGTCCTTTACAAACGACTTTCCAGACTTTAGCTTGCAATGTCTTTGCTTCAATCTATTTACAAAAGCGGAAGGCGGACTTCCTGTTTAGACCTTCCCGCTTTGGTGCCAAATTAAGATGTTTCATAATCCAATTTTCTGTTCTACTCACGGGTAGTTGTTTAAAGTCCAATTGTCCACAGGAAAAAGTCAGCGCTCTCCGGCAACAGCAATGCAGCTTCACTCCGTGAAAAGAGCAGTCGATTCAAAGCACCGCGCTACTCACCCCACGTCACTCCAGATCCCCGAAACTGGGTTTCCCCACGAGTAAGGGAGGCGCTAAAGGTGCCGGCCGAATCCCACGTCCACAGGCTTCTCCCGCCTGTGGTTTTTAGTGGGTCTCCGCCTTGCCGTGGTGGTCCAGACCCTAGTTTCACGAAGCGGATTCCTCCCGGTCAGAGGAAATCCGCCATTGCCGGAGGCGCTAACCCGGAAGTCTATACATGATCCTGCTTCCAATGCTGTTTACACTTGGAAAGGTTCGGGGGAGGTTTCATTTCCCATCACAGCAAGTCCTGTAGCTTCCTGCCAAAACCCTGAAATCAAGAATTTCAGGCAGGCGTTGTTGTTTGTTCTGCTTTTGCTGCGCTGCAGCACATGAGTGGCAATAATGAGGAAGCATCGCACAACATCTGACAATGCAGAATGATGTGTGGATGGTCCAGTATCAATCTAGCATTAATGCAGTATTATTTCCTCAATTACTTGCTGCAGAATAGAACACACACAACACACCCTGTTGCACAAGCTCCCCAGCCCCCACAAGCCCAGTCTGAAGGGACCTCAATTTATCTAATGTAAAATTGAAAAAGGTGCTTATGTTGAATTATTTTTAAACAGGTCTTCAGTTGGTTTGGGGGCTTAAAAAAAAAAAAACCACCAACAACTATGTTTAGTTTTTATGGAAATTTCCTTGAGACATATTTAAAAGGTGACCCAGTCATCACCCCGCCACAGTTTCTAGGATGAGTGCATCCTTCCAGCAGCTTAGGTTTATGGACACTGGGGGTTCCTTGTGGTGGTGAGATTTTTATTATTATTACTTTAAAATGCGAACTTTCCACTGTTTATATCCAAGGCTGTTCACAAAACCAAGTTTTAAAAACAGATGACTGAAGCTCTTTAGAAGAAACAAGCGGACTCTAAAAGTTCTAATGCTACTGTAACCTACTGTAACAAAGAACTTTAGACTCCCAAGAGAGCTTATTGAAACTGTGCAACCTATAGATAAATGCAAATCAGAGAGTGGTTAGTGTCAGACTAGGACCAAGGAAGGTAAAGGGACCCCTGTCCACAGACAGTTTTTCCAGGTCATGTGGCCAGCATGACGAAGCTGCGTCTGGCGCAGCGGAACACTGACACCAGAGCAGCACACGGAAACGCCATTTACCTTCCTGCTGGAGTGGTACCTATTAATCTACTTGCACTTCTGGAGTGCTATCAAACTGCTAGGTTGGCAGGAGCAGGGACCGAGGAATGGGAGATCACCCCGTTGCGGGGATTCAAACTGCCGACCTTCCAATCGGCAAGCCCTAAGCTCAGTGGTTTAGACCACAGCGCCACCCACGTCCCAGGACCAAGGAGACCAGGGTTCAAATCTTCACTGGGCTATGAAGCTCATGGGGTGACCTTGGACCCGTCACTACCTCTCAGCCTAACCTACCTCAAAGGGTTGTTGTGGGGATTAAATGAGGAGGGGGCGAATCACGTATGCTACCTTGAGTATTTTGAAGAAAAATGTGGGATATAAATGAAATGAAATGAAGGCCAACAACACAGCACAGGGAACAGGAACAGCAAGATGACTTAGGCTCAAGAAATGGGAGAAGAGTTCAGCATTACAACAGACTGCCATGCTGCAGTCATTTGCTACAGAAGCAAAAATGGGTGGTTTTGCAATCATTGAAAGCCTACAACCCAGAGTTTCTGGAGGGGAGGGGGGCATTGCTGTGTTTTCTGCTTGTGCAATTTTGATACTGCCTCTTCTATGTTTTGAAGGGCCTGGGGTGAATATTTGGCCATATAATTGGGTGGGTGACCAAAACCTACACAGGTTGTTAGCAAGAGAAACAGACAGAAAAGCAGGAGTACCACAAATTGTGTGTGCAGGGGGTGTGGGGCATGGAGAATGAAATATCCCAGGGGCTAAGGAGGGTCTGCTTTCCACACAGAAGGTCCCAGGTGTGACCCTCAACATCTCTGGATAGACCTGGAAAAGATACCTTCCAGCCAGTGTTGACAATACTGAGCAAGGTGGATCAAGCATATAAGGCATCTTCTTATAAGGTTTATAATTCAGTGGCAGAGCACCTGCTTTGGGTGCAGAAGGTCCCAGGTTCAATCCCTAGCTTCTCCAGGAAAGGCTTGGACTGTCCCCCTGCCTGAAACTCTAGAGAACCACTGCCAGTCAGTTTAGACTGTACTGAGCTACATGGTCTGACTCAGTAGAGGGTAGCTTCCTCTGTTCCTACCAAGGAGAAGCCAGGCAGGTGAAGGAAAGAGAATTTGATGAGCAAGTGTCTCCGGTCTTACCAGTTGACACCAGGGCTGTCGATACTAAGACAACCCATCATCACCCACATATAGAGATTAAGGCCTTCAGGCAAAACAAGAAGAGCTCCTTCTTCTTTTCCCTTAAGGCACAGGAACTTCTCTCCTTCCTTTCCTAGAAAAGGGTAGAGAGAAGTGCCCAAAGGCAAAAACAAGCCGCCGCCACCTGGTGATTCTCATAACAGGCAGTTCAGGCAATTACCTGCTCCCATGTACAAGCATCTCGGGTTCTGGACAGATATCAGCATGAGGGATGTGAAGTTGGGCAGATAGGAAGCTGTTTTATACAGAGTCAGACCCATTGACCCATCTAACTCAGTACTGTCGACTCTGACTGGCAATAGCTCTCCGGGTTTTCGGGTATGGATTTTCTCCATCTCTACCTCCAGATGCCAGAGATTGAACCTCGGACCCTCTGCATGCAAAACAGATGAGCCATGGCCCTTCCCCTTCCCTCCTTAGTCCATAGGACAGTATTTGGATCTCCATCTGTTGCTGGACTACAACTCCCATCATCCCTAGCTGGTAGAACCAATGGTCAGGGGTGATGGTAGTTGTAGTCCAACAACAGCTAGAGACCCACATCTGAGAAATGTTGCTCTAAGGTATTTCCTTCTTCCTACTGCACCAAGTCAAATCATTGGTCTAGCTAGCTCAGCACCAGGATTTCAGGCAGGGCTCTCTCCCAGCCCTGCCTGCAGATGCCAGCAATTGCACCTGGGATCTTCTGCATGCAGAGCAAATGCTCCACCACTGTTGAGCAGCAACCCTTCCCCCACGTCAAAGGATACTTATACACTTAGGAACACATGAAACTGCCTTATATAGAGTCAGACCATTGGGCCATCTAACTCAGTATTGTCTACACTGACTGGTAGTGGCCTTCCAAGATTTCAGGCAGGTTTCTCACCTAGTTCAACATGGGTACACCACTGCTTCTTGAACCTGACACCTTTTACATGCAAAGGGAGATGCTATTCCACTGAGCTGAAACCCTGCCACTAAGCTTTGCAAGTGGTAGCCATCAACTCCTGGTCAGCCGCAGACACTGGGGATTCATACACAAAGCACATGCTTCCCCACTTAGTTACGTCATCCTCTGCTCCTTAGCATTCCTTCTGCATCTTTTAAATGTCAGCAGAAGCTCACACCTCCAAGTCTGAATCACCCATGTGCTTAATCTCTCACCATGGACAACTACGGATTAGTTGCAGAGACACACAGTATTCCAAAGGGACACTTGAAGCTGGGGTGGGTGGGAAGCAAACTGGCCAAGTTTTCATTTTTGATTTTTACACATAGCACAAAACTTCAAACAGAATGTTTTCAATTTATACTTGGGAATGGTGGGAAAACTTCTTTCTGGATCTCCTCCTGGGGAAGAAGAAAAACTCTGTCCCTTTTCCTCCAAGGGAAAACAGAAAAGGAAGGTACCGACTTCTGGATTCTAGGGGAAAGGGGAAGGGGGTGGGGAATCAAATGATAAAAGACTTCCAACCGGCTTCAGACATCAGCTATTTACAGTATTTCCTGCTTTTTCTCCCCCTGCCAGCCATGGAATGTCTCCATTCCAAGAACTGAGGAGGCAGTGGGAGAGAGACTGTGAAAGAGAGAGATGTTGTTAGCAGCCTCTGGGAGGAAATAAACATAATGCAAAGCTAAACATTTGTTTAGGGGCTGAAATTCAATTTGTAGAGGCAGGTAGAAGGTCTTGGTTGCAAGACCAGATGATTTAGGGACAGATTTCCTGTAACAGCTCTGCAGAGTTTCTGGCAGAAGGCGGTACACAGGAAGCAGGCTTACACTTAATTAGTCCATTGGTCTATCTAGCTCAGTAATGTCTCCATTGACAGGCAGCAGCTCTCCAGGATATTGAAAACAAGTGGCCTCTCTCAGTCCTACCTGGAGAACTACAATTCCCAGAGTTCCCTGGGAAGAAGGATTGGTTGATAAACCACTTTGGAAATTGTAGCTCTGTGTCAGCACCCTTAAGAAACTATAGTTCCCAGGATTCTTTGGGGAGGGTAAACCATCACTGTGAAAAGTGGCATAATAGGGATTGAAATGTATAGTGCAGATGTGATCTAAGAGTGGACATACTTCTGGCAAACCAGTGATCTCCACCTATGTACAGCAATACCTTGGTTCTCAAATGCCTTGGCATTCAAATGCCTTGGTTCCCAAATGCTGAAAACCCAGAAGTAAGTGTTCCACTTTTTTGACGTTTTCTGGAAGCTGAATGTCTGATGTGGTTGTCGGCTATTATTACCAGGTTGCCTGCACCAATCAGAAGCTGCGCCTTGGTTTTCGAACATTTCAGAAGTCCAATGGACTTCCGGAACGGATTAAGTTTGGCACTTTTGTTTTTGCTATTTATTTAGCGTTTTTGTTTTTGAGGCTTTTCGATTAATTTGTTTTTGTGACTGTGTGGAACCCAGTTCAGCTACTGATTGATTGATTGATTATGTGACTGCAGAAATGGATAGGCTCCGCATCCAAACAATGACTATCATCAGTGCAGGTAAGAAGGAAAAAAGGAATTTTAATTTTTTATTATCTACAATACTGTCTTATTTATTTTATGGTACAGTACATTGATTATTATGGGACACGGGTGGTGCTGTGGTCTAAACCACAGAGCCTAGGGCTTGCCAATCAGAAGGTCAGCGGTTCGAATCCCCGCAATGGGGTGAGCTCCCGTTGCTCGGTCCCTGCTCCTGCCAACCTAGCAGTTCGAAAGCATGTCAAAGTGCAAGTAGATAAATAGGTACCGCTCCGGCGGGAAGGTAAACGGCATTTCCGTGCGCTGCTCTGGTTCGCCAGAAGCGGCTTAGTCATGCTGGTCACATGACCCAGAAGCTGTCTGCGGACAAACACTGGCTCCCTCGGCCAGTAAAGCGAGATGAGCACGTAACCCCAAAGTTGTCCATGACTGGACTTAACTGTGAGGGGTATGTTTACCTTTACCTTGATTATTGCTTTCATTTTATAGATCAAAAATTCATGTTAAATTACTGCTTTAGGGGTTGTTTTTAAAAATCTGGAACGGATTAATCCTTTTTGCATTACTTTCTATGGGAAAACATGCCTTGGTTTTGAAACTCTTTGGTTTTGGAATGGACATCTGGAACAGGTTAAGTTTGAGAACCAAGGTACCACTGTATTTAAAATGTTGTCCATACATTGCGTTGACAATCATTCAGCAGCATACATTTGTTGTTTAAAATGAAATAAATCCCAAGGCATGAAACTGCCCAACGTCTTAGGGTGGAGGAGAAATTAGGTTCAGCTTATATTTAAAGGAAAACTATTATTTGTAGTTCCTGAAAGAGCACACAAACCAAAATGCAGCCATCCTTTGAAATCCACACTTCTCTGAATTTTGCAATACATCTCTCCAGTCAAGTAATGTGTGCAACAGGGCATCTACTAGGGCAAAGTGTGCAAGCAGATGTGTAGATGAGTAAAACAATATACAAAACAGCATTATATTGAGGGAAATGCCTTTTACAACATGTGTTCTCTTGGGACAAACTGCGTACAAAAATGTGTAGATTAGGGAGAAATTTGCACGAAAATGCATTTTCCCAATGACATTTTAAAATAAAAATTCACAAACTGATGTGGAAAACTGATGTTTGTTTGTTTGTTTGTTTGGGGGGGGAATGAGAAACCAAAATTTTACTTCTGAATAAACAAGAATTTTAGATCTGGCCACAAAGGCCCCTTGGTACAATACTCATTCAGAGCCCAAAGCACAGAAATGAAAAGCATCCAGCTCAGGTGACAAGCACAAAACCAAGGAGCAGTCTCACAAGGGACAGGGTTAATCTATAATTTAGTCAATGATTAGCTCAAATCTCTGTTGCTCCCCTGCTACAGTGGAAGCCACAGACGGAGAGGCAAGGAACCCAGGAAATATGCAAGACACTTGCCAAGCCCTAGCCACTAACCTGTATTTTACACAGACACACACCACTGCTATCCATTGCCTTACACAGACGGCTTTATGAATAGACGGAAGCAGATTTCTATCTCAATGCAAACAAAGCCAAACAAAAGCTAGGGAGCCCTTTTAAAAAACACACCCTGCTCCAGAGGCCATGAAGCTTCCACAGGTAAACACCAAGGCAGCGACTCTACCAGCCCACACCACCCGCCCTAAGAAAGCAGTCAATGGAATTCGGAAGGACTCAAGCACTACCCAAAAGGAACTGGGCTCCAAAGGGCCAAGACAAGAATCAATGTCATAACCCATACAGACAGAAGACCAGAGGTTATCCAGAAGGTGATCTCTCAAAGGCACAATGGTTCCACTGACTGGATATATCATTCAGGATCACGGTGCTTCCGAAAAGGGATAATTTGTGCTCACTTCCACCCACAGAGGTGAGCAACCTGTGACCCTCCAGGTGTTGCTGGACTAAGACCTCCCCCATCCTCTGATAACTGGCCACACTGGCTGGGCTGAAGAGTAGAGTACAATACCAGAGGTTCCCCATCTCTGCTAGGTAGTGAGTTACTGTATTAATCAACTCCCCCTTAAATTGATTAATTTACCTGGGGCAGATTTTCAAACAAGTTGTGAATTATGGGCATGTCTGTTTAAAGACACAAAAAGGAAAGGCCAGTGAGAAGTTGCTTTCTTTCATTAAATTATATCTTCCTACACTTACAGTGGTACCTCAGGTTAAGAACTTAATTCGTTCCGGAGGTCCGTACTTAACCTGAAACTGTTCTTAACCTGAAGCACCACTTTAGCTAATGGGGCCTCCTGCTGCCACCGCGCTGCCAGAGCACGATTTCTGTTCTCATCCTGAAGCAAAGTTCTTAACCTGAAGCACTGTACTTGACTGGTTTTTAGATATATATAAAGGAAGCTATTGAACATTTGGTAATACATACATTGAAGTATTTATAAAGGCAGAGGATTTTTTTTTAAAAAAGTAACATAGATTTAACACCAAGCAGAGTGGTATACTACATCCTGAAAGTTGGTTACAAACATTAAATACATTTTTGCACATTTGTTTCGCATATATCATCTGCTTAGTCTGTATCTAATAGCCTTGGGCAATTTCTGCACTTGCCTGGTAAAAAAATCAAATAATTTTCCTGTTCCACAGGGGTCTGGGGGAGTTGATACAATTTCTTTTGCCCTGTGAAGTTTGCAGCAGAGGTGGAACTTGATTTCAGGTGCCAAGATCTGATCTCTATTCCTTTAATGGCTCTCATTTACCTCAGCACCTGGCTTAGAGAACCAGTGCACCGCCAGACACCGGTTTTGTAGCAAAACTGAATGCCTCACATACAGTCTCAGACAGATACTGCAGGGCAACAGATGAGGTTCAAGAGCAGATAAGAGTGCAAAAACCAGTTCGGCAAGGGCAAGCCTTCCACCCCAGTGCCACGCCTGCGGTAAATAAGTGAGAATACAAATTGCTCAACATCGCATCACACCCACATCACATCATCATTCCCTTCCAGAAAAGTTGGTGGGTGTCTGTATCTTCTTACAGAGCAGAGATGGGGAAACTGTGACCCTCCAGAGGTTGCTGGATTACAGCTCCCATCACCACTCACAACTGCCCATGCTTGCTGTGGCTCATGAGAGTTGTAGCTCAGCAGCATCCAGCTGGCCAGAGGTTTCCCATCCTTGCTAAAAGCTGGCCATGTATTTGAATTAATCCATGCCTCCTATTGCCACCCCATCATTCATGAAAACCTGTTCTGAGTCCCTCTAGGGCAGGCATCCCCCAGATGTTTGGGCCTACAACTCCCATGATCCCTAGCTAACAGGACCAGTGGTCAGGGATGATGGGAATTGTAGTCCAAAATATATGGAGGCCTGAAGGTCGGGGATGCCTGCTCTAGGGGAAACAGCCCAGGAACAAATTCAGAAGTGTGGGACCATTGCTGGAGTGCCCATTGGAACTGGTGGGGCAGAAAAGATGGAAATGAACATTGGGCAGAGTCAGAGCCAATGACAGACAGTCAACTCATTCTAGCTTTGCCCCTGTCCTTCTCCTTGTTCTACAAGGGGAAACACCAAGACAAAGGAAGAGGAAGTTGAAAATCAGGGCCACTCCCTGGACTGGATGTAAGAAAGAAGGCAGGCAGACGGGAGGCTGGCTGAGAGCGGACTGAGGTTGGTGGGGCTGTGCCCCATTTGCACCAATGGATGAGCTTCTGCTGGTTTAGATGGCCAGACCTTCAGCAGGTGCACATCAAATATATATAGTCATATATATATATATCAAAGAATATATAGTATTCTTCTTCTTCTTTTTTGGCAGATTTGAAGAAGTCAGGGCTGCTCTATTCCCCTCTCTTGGTTTCTCATCCCAGTTGAATTCATGACTGATGAAAGAAAAGGGTGTGACCTAGGAGTGGGGAACCTTTGCCCCTCCAGATGTTGCTAGAGTATAACTTCTATCACACCTGAGCCCATCCTGGCTTGGGCTGATGGGAGCTGGAGTGCAACAAGATCTGGAGGGCCACAAGTTCCCTATCTCTGGTGAAACCCAATGAGAAAATTTATAACTCACATTATAGAGATGGAAAGTCAGCTACCAGTAACATTATGAAGGATCTTTTCCATCCCAGAGGAGCCTATGGTTTTACATGCTAAAGTGTTTTAAAAACAACAACACTAGCATAGCTTGGAAGATTATCCTTGGCCAAATTACATACGATTCACCAAGCAGAATCTTGATCTTACAAAGATTTAATATGATGCCAGCAGTTGTTTTGGAACGGGCCCATTTTAGGTCCTCACAGTCCAGGAGAAAGGGAAGATAGTGAAAGCTGCATTTTCAAATGCCCCACCCACATAACTGATCTGTCATGACTATTTTGCCTCCAGCTGCTCTTGAGTAAGGAAAGGCTTTCATATCTTCAAATGGTTTTATCTTCTCAGTGAAGAAAAGTTTAAAAGCACATAGACACACTTCAAATCAGCAGCTTCTACATTAGTTGGGGATCCTTTTTCAGCTTGAGGGCCACACCTTCTGAGGGCTACATGCCAATTGTTGGTGGGGCCAGAGCCCAAAGTGGGTGGAGCAATCAACGTAAATTGTACCTTTGCATATAGTAGGCAAGTTTCTACACACACCTCTCTATCCTCCGTCCAGACGAGCAAGAGGCATTATCAAAGTTCAAAGATACATTTCAGCTAAGGCAAAACAGTAAGGGCACAAAGCAGTGGCACCAAGGGGTATGGCCTGAGGAGAGGTGCAAAGCAAGAGGAAGAACAAGCGACAGGTCCTCTGTGTGGAGAAGACGGAGAAATGCTATTGGGCGACAGAGAGAAGGCGGAACTACTCAACACCTACTTTGCCTCTGTCTTCACCCAAAAGGAAAGTGATGCCAAGCCTGGTGATAACAAAGTACAGTAACTAATGTAAGGAGGGAGCTGCAGCCCAAGATAGGAAAATAGGGAGTAAGGGAACACCTAGCTGCTTTAAATGAATTCAAATCTCCAGGGCCTGGTGAGCAGAATCCAAGGGTATTAAATGAGCTTGTGGATATAATCTGAGAACCTTTGTCTATGATATTTGAGAATTCTTGGGAGAACTGGTGAGGTCCCTGCAGACTGGGGTGGGCAAATGTTGTCCCCATCTTCAAAGGAGGGAGGGAGAAGATCCAGGTAACTACCAACTGGTGACTTTGACATTGATACCAGGAAAAGTTGGTCTGTGAGCATTTAGAAATGATGCTGTGATTACTAAGACCCAGCATGGGTTTCTCGAAAATAAGTCTTGTCAAATGAATCTCATTTCTTTCTTTCTTGATGGAGTTACAAGCTTGGTGGATCAGGAGGATGCTGTGGACACAATGTATCTTGATTTCAATAAGGTTCTTGACAAGGTCCCCCATGATATTCTTGTGAGGAAGGTGGTAAAATGTATGTTGAACAAGATATCTATTAGGTGGCTTTGTAGCTGGTTGACTAAACCCAAAGAGTACTCATTCATGGTTCCTCATCATCCTGGATAAAAGTGAGGCGCCACACGGTTCTGTTCTGGGTCTATTGTTGTTCAACATCTTCAGAAATGACTTGGATGAAGGAATTGAGGGGATGCTCATTAAATTTGCAGATGAGACCAAACTGGTAGGGGTAGCTAATGCCTCAGAAGATGAATTAGAATTCAAAATGACCTTAACAGATTGGAAAACTGGGCCCAAGCTAACAAAATGAATTTCAGTAGGGACAAATGTAAGGTTCTGAACTTAGGCAGGAAGAATCAGATGCACAAATATAGGATGGGGGACACATGGCTTACTAGCAGGGCATGTGAAAGGGATCTGGGGGTCACTTCCAACTCTACAATTCTATGATCCATCTTATTTTGAAAAGTTAACTTAGAAGCCATTTAAAATTACAGCAGTTCTGAGAGTTAAAAGCAGGCACATGGGAGAGACATAGGGCTATAGCCAACTAAATTCTACTCAGAGTCGACACACTGAAACAAATGAACCTAAATTCACCATGTGTAAGAATCTCAATGGGTCTGCTCTGAGTAGAACAAACATTGCCTATGACCCATAGTTAAGAGGGAAGGCTGAAGGCTGAAGTTTTCTTAGACAGCCAAAGTGTCTAAAGAAGCACAAAAGGTCACGAGAGGAGCCTCACTGATCATGCCACTGGCCACTCTAACCCAACATCCTGTTCTCCCAGTGGACCACCAGATTCCTGTGGTAAGCCTGCAGCTGGAACTGAATATGACAGCCCTCTCCCCAATTGTGATTCCTAGCACCTGGTACTTAGAGGGGAAAGTGATCTCTTCCAGCTGGGAAGGGCTAGAAACCTACATGCATGGTCAATGAACACCGCTCTTAGCCTTGCACCATGGCAAGATGATAGGATTCCATATGTTTTGCTGGAACAGCTGGTGGTCATCACCCACTGGGACCCTTCAAGGCCATGATGACTCTCCCATAACGTTCGTGGTGATAAAGGCACTGGAATGTGCAGAATTTCCTGCCAAACAGAATTCACTCAGCGTATTTCTGTCAGCAAACCCCCGGCATCAATGTAGCATGCCAAGTGATACACAGTTCCACAACAAACACAGAAAGAAGCTTCCAAGGGAGACATTATCTGATAATTTATGGATCGCTCTAATCCCAAAACAAAGGCCTGCTTTGCATGCCACAGTAAGCCAAACAATGGTTTGATGGGACTCTGGGAATGTGTGCTGCCTCCCAGGTTACTCTCAGCAGCTAAGGAGAGTTTCAGCCTAGCATGGCGTCCAAACTCTCTATCTGGCCCCCAAAACTATGCTTCCATTTTGCCCCCTCCTCAAATGCTTTGGCCTGGTTCAAATGTTTTCTTGAACCGTGATTATGCTTCTTGCTTAAATGGAGGGTGAGATTGGGGGTATGTGTGCAAAGAAACCTCTGGCTTTCACACAGCTGGAATAGGGCCTCCTGAACAAAAATGAGAATGAGAAACCCTAGTTGCTGCTTCATTCTCATAAACCCAGAATTGTGAGGCCTGAGGAGATTGTGATGATGCCTCCTCAAGTGTTGCCACTGCCTGTAGAGTGTCTGTGACGTCCCCAAGTCACATGACTGTGAGTGGATATAAAGGTGGACCAAAGGAAAACTCTGTGGATTAAGGTCCTCTTCCCCAGCAGAACACAGCAGGGAACAGCTGTTGTGACTATTTTGCTCCGTGCACAGGACAAAGCTGAGCTTGATTTCTGCATAATAGAAACTGAGTCTGACAGCTGAGATCTTCACCTTAGTCCCTCTGGAAGGGGGGGACTAAGGAGGAGAGTTTGCAACACTGTAAATGGGACGTGCCATATTGGCTGATCATCTTTCACAAGGAGGAAATGAACTGGTGAATGAAAGGAAGCAATCATCTGGCTGAAGGATGCTATGGATTCAAGAGAAAGCCAAGTTTGTTTGCTGAGTGGGATTGCTTTGGTGAGGGAGGTTGCGGCTTGAAGGTGACTGATATCCACACTGGAAGCTGGCTGATGTCTCAAATTGGACCTAGAGGAAGCTGGCTGATGGCAGTGGGCAGAAGGTGGGGAGAAGTTTGCATTCAGGAACCAGGAGATGTCATAAGGCTGAAGCAGGCTGCTGTTTGCTGATGTAAGATGGCTGAAATTCACCTTTGGAAGCCAATCAAGAGTGGATATTTGTGGGTTGAAGCCAGGGAACAAATGTGAATGAATGGAGAGAGAACACATGAACGGAATGTGTGCAAGGAAACTGGGGGAAATGCATGAATACATGGAAGTTGGGAGGCTGAAGTCAGCGGATGAAGTTGCTAGGCAGAAGCTGATGGTCAGAGAGTAGCTGCCCCACAACCTGTCCTTGTTTCCCCCCTGCCCCCTGAACCAGGGAAGGCTTCTCAAGACCACCCGCAAAAGCAATGAAGAGGGCCACAGCAAGCCAGTTCATATTTCTAAATAAATGTCTTTCTTAAGGATCTGAGCTACTGGCATGACAAAATCTGGCATGCAGACTTGCTGCAGAAAATTTTACGAACAGAAAAGAAATGAATTTACAACTATTTGGTTTCTCTTTTTCAGATATACACAGGATCACAGTGGGATGGTCCAAATAATGTATAAAACTGGTGTGGGTATCCTGAATTCTGTGGGGGAATCTTTTATATTTCATTATTTGCCAGGCATAAATTCTGTATTTTGTAAAAATGTAATGGGAAGAAAACACCTATAATATTCAAATCTTGCCTTAAAAGAAAAAAGAAAATCATTCAATAAATTCTCCCTCCTACCGCCCATGGAAGAACAGATTCATATAAGATACAGAAAACCTATAGTTTGAAAGTCACCTTACTAAGAGATGATAAATAAAAGAATCTGTCCATAATTTGCTGTGAGTTGCTGGTAGTAGATAGCCATGCTCTTTTATACAAGCACCACCCGCACTTTTATACAAGCACATGCAATAAAATCAAACCACGTGTTTGATAGCCTATTCAGTTTATATTAACGGTATATATATTATTTTATATTGCACCTTGAATTGTAATTTGTGGGGTCTGGATCCTGTTTATCTCTGAAAGAGCTGGGGGTAGTTTAATTATCTGTAGTAAAAGGTAAAGGTAAAGGTAAAGGGACCCCTGAACATTAGATCCAGTCATGGCCGACTCTGGGGTTGTGGCATTCATCTCGCTTTATTGGTCGAGGGAGCTGGCGTACAGCTTCCAGGTCATGTGGCCCGCATGACTAAGCTGCTTCTGGCAAACCAGAGCAGTGCACGGAAACGCCGTTTACCTTCCCGACAGAGCAGTACCTATTTATCTACTTGCACTTTGATGTGCTTTTGAACTGCTAGATTGGCAGGAGCAGGGACCAAGCAACGGGAGCCGACCTTCTGATCGGCAATTCCTAGGCTCTGTGGTTTAACCTGCAGTGCCACCCACGTCCCTATCTGTAGTACAATATTATCTGTAGTACAATATTCCAATTATATAACGACTTCCTCTTTTGTAGTATGCAAAATTCTGCAACATATGTATTTAAAATGCCTTTCTAAATACACCTTCCTTAGCTGTCTTTCTTTGCTTCAGTACTTTTTTCTCCAAAGAACGGGATATCAAATACCTGAGTTTTATGGTGTGCCCCTCCTCACCTCAGCATCAGTGTATATGAATAAACAAATAACAGATAATCAAATAAATTACTGCTGAGTAATTTATGGGACGCGGGTGGCGCTGTGGGTAAAAGCCTCAGCGCCTAGGGCTTGCCAATCGAAAGGTCGGCGGTTCGAATCCCCGCGGCGGGGTGCGCTCCCGCTGCTCGGTCCCAGCGCCTGCCAACCTAGCAGTTCGAAAGCACCCTCGGGTGCAAGTAGATAAATAGGTACCGCTTACCAGCGGGGAGGTAAACGGCGTTCCGTGTGCTGCGCTGGCTTGCCAGATGCAGCTTTGTCACGCTGGCCACGTGACCCGGAAGTGTCTCCGGACAGCGCTGGCCCCCGGCCTATAGATGTGAGATGGGCGCACAAACCCCAGAGTCTGGCAAGACTGGCCCGTTCGGGCAGGGGTACCTTTACCTTTACCTAATTTATGGCCAGTTATTAAAGAAGTTAATATTATGTTGTCCCAGCTTTTGGCTATGGAGTACCTGTCATCTCAGAAAAAGTCAGGGAAACGCGGCAGTTATTGGGGGGGGGGCAGTGTGAAGTAAAACTAACCAAGCCATAAAGCTAGTAAAACACTATTTAGAATGTATCTGAATTTTAGATAATGCTTTGAATATTTTAAGCACCAGTGAAAATCAATAGAACACAGCACTTGTTTTTAAAATGCTACCTAAGAAAAAACAAGTGTTTACTGCCTTCCTTTAGGGCTTGTAAATAAAAGTGGAATGCAGCAGTAACATACAGTGGTGCCTCGCAAGACAAAAAAAATCCCTTCTGTGATTCTCTTCGTCTAGCGGTTTTTTCATCTTGCAAAGCAAGCCCATTGATGGATTAGCGGATTAGCGCTATTAGCGGCTTTTAGCGGCTTATCTGCTCATCGGATCAACTGATAAGCAGCTTAGCGGCTTAGAAAAAAGCAGGAACCAGCAGGAACTCACAAGACATTGTCGTCTTGCGAAGCAAGCCCATAGGAAATTCGTTTTGCGAAGCACCTCCAAAACGGAAAACTCTTTCGTCTAGCGAGTTTTCCGTCTTGCGAGGCATTCGTCTTGCGGGGCACCACTGTATATGAAGAAGGGGTTTCTGCCAGTTCAGCAGGGAAGATAATTTTGATATTCTTTAAACATACACACACCACAGCGAGCAAAGAATCACTTTGCAACTAATTACACAGTAGCAGTATGACAACTGTGCATATGATCACAAAACTGTAGAGTTGGAAAGGACCATGAGGCCCTCTAGTCCACCCCCTGCAACGCAGGAATATGTAGCCACCCCATACAGGGATCGAACCTGCAACCTTGTCATTATCAGCACCACGCTCTAGCCAAGGGAGCATCCAGTTGTGTGCAACCTTCTACCTTAAATACCTGTGTGGCCAACTGAGAAGCACTTTGGCTTAAATGCACTACAGCGCTGTTGCAACTGCACACAAATCCTTGTATATAATCTTCTAGCCTTAGAGGCTGAGCATAGCAGAGTAAATTGGGTTTGTAGATTGCTTTTCTCGCCCTGGGTGACGTTTTCCAGGGAGGGAACCAGGTCAATGAATTATTCCCACACATTCTGGGCTCCAGGTGCCTGGGAGAACCAAAGTTTAAAGGTGTATAGGAAAGGAAGTTGCACACATGTGGCACATGGCATTTTCAGACGTATCGAGGTCTGAAATTCACTCACGAGTGAACTCGCCCTGCATGGCCGAACTTTGGTCAAGCTTAATACCAAAATCAAATCGCAGATAGGCACCTATTTATGTATGACCATTTCTAAGTCACCTAATAGTAAAAGTCTCTTAGTGGTATACCTCCACAACATCCCTTTGATCGTGGCTGCATCACAATTTCCAGTGAATTCTACAATACAGTAGACAAGTCTTTTTGGATGAGAGGGGACATGCAGGTTTCACCGCTGCCTAAACCAAGAGAGTCACCCTACAGAGCTGCCTACAGCATTCAAGCAGATCTCTTCCTGGCAGATCTGAGTGGCCTTCCCTGTCAGCCTCAGAAAGAGGTTCCAGCTGTTTCCACCAGCACCTCCTCAAGCCCAGAAGCAGGCAGCAGAAGCCAGACTAGAGGCCATTATTTTTAACAACTTGGAAATGCCTGTGCACAAGCCACAGAAATCCTGAAGCACAAGGAGTTGCTCACTCATTGTCCCCATCCAACTGGGAAGAGGTTTTATCTTTTCTAACCCTACTCTTCAGCACCCCATTATATACATAAGTATCAGTCTAGCATAGTTCCTACACAAAGGAATACTTTTCAAAATCCTTCACAATATGAATATATATTTTCAGTTAAGTAGGTTTTGGGATTTTCATCTATTTATTGACAGTTGCTCATTTACTCTCTTATCACACACACATATCATTCAGTCATCTCCCTCCCACACCATATTCTGCTTCACACTCATGGGGTCACAATATATATATTCCCAAATGATAGTGCTCCACCAAGCATGCCAATGTCTCCCATCTTGTTTCTTAATAGTCCCATTTTGGCTTAAGTCTTGTTAACACTAAGCAACTGAGTTTGCTCTTAGCATGAGTGATGTCTCAGGTTGCTTAATTCTTACTGGTCACAGAACTGAGCTGTGCTTGGCACAGAATTTGTTGGAAAATTCTTAGCACAGAGGGGAAAACACATAGGGACCATTGATTCAAACGAAGAAAGCATTTGACATGCAAAAATGGGAACCCTTGGAATAAGCATCATTGCTTAGGGTCAAAAAACAACAACACACACACTCCTCCAAAATGTCAGACTAGGACCTTGGATAGCCAGTTAATATAGATTGGGGATGAGGAGTCTTTTCAGCCCAAGAGATGCTTTTAATTCTAGGTAACTATATGGGAGCTACATGCAAGTGGTGGGTGGGATCAGAGACAAAAGTGGGTAGGGCTACGAATGCAAATATTACCTCCATACACTAAGTTAGATTTTACACACACTTGCACACCACTCTCTATCCTCCAACCAGACAAGGAAGAGGCACAAACAGAGTTAACAGACCCATTCCAGCCAAGCAAAAACACTCAAGGTGTGAAAGACAGCTGGTGTAGAGCGTGGCCTTGGAAGAGTTCTGAGGGAGAAATATAAAGACATGGATTTGGGCCTGAGGTTCCCCACCCATGATACAGATTAATCGAACCAACAGCAGACTGGTGTTCCCCCCGCTTCAAAGTACCATAACTCATGACGGGGGCACAGAAGTCATAGATACCAAACATCAGGGGTCTGAATACAGACTTGCACAGGTCTCGGACTTTTACAAAGCTACTATGGGATTTAAATACAGTGGTGCCTCGCAAGACAAAAAGACTCCGTTCTGTGATTCTCTCCGTCTAGTGGTTTTTTCGTCTTGCAAAGCAAGCCCATTGACGGATTAGCGGATTAGTGCTATTAGCGGCTTATCTGCTGATCGGATCAGCTGATAAGTGGCTTAGCGGCTTAGAAAAAGGGGGGAACCAGCAGGAACTCGCAAGACATTGTCGTCTTGCGAAGCAAGCCCAGAGGAAATTCGTTTTGCGAAGCACCTCCAAAATGGAGAACTCTTTCGTCTAGTGAGTTTTCCGTCTTGCGAGGCATTCGTCTTGCGGGGCACCACTGTAGTTTTCTAGTTTAGTCTTGTATACTAACTTACAAAAAAATGTGCCTTAGGAAGGGTTTATGGTCAAAGCCACATGTGAGCAAATTCTTCACTGAGGTGCCAATGCACTCAGATATCCAGGGTTTGCAGCAGTGGCAACCAACCAGGGATTTGGGGACAAAGAGTGAAAAAAGGAGGGGCTGGCACAAAGCAGCTCTTTCACATCACAAGCAGTTTGGAAAGGCAACCACACAGAACAGGATGTTCCAGGCAAAGCCCAGGCTAGAACCAGCATGGCAGCACTTCAGGCAGCATCAAGAGCTTGGAGCCATCCAGCAGACCACAAGTATGCAAAAACCTCCAGGAAGCTATTACAAAGGAAAAGAAGCTGCTTCTCTCTGTCCGATTCAAAGTGACAACTACGAAGGAACACACAGCTTCAAACACACTGGCATTCTGTGGGCCGCTTCAGAACCTTTTCACATGTTCATTTTTTTCCCTTGGGAATCCTATCCCAAGCAGGCTACCAGGTTACAGTATTCCCCACTAGGGGCGAGATGCACACACAGGTCCCCCTTTATGAATGTTCAGTATATTAAAACCTTGCTATACACACCGAAAATTCAGCTACAGTGGTGCCTCGCAAGACGAAAAGAATCCGTTCTGTGATTCTCTTCGTCTAGCGGTTTCTTCGTCTTGCGAAGCAAGCCCATTGAAGGATTAGCGGATTAGTGCTATTAGCGGCTTTTAGCGTCTTATCTGCTGATCGGATCAGCTGATAAGCGGCTTAGCGGCTTAGAAAAAGGGGGGGAACCAGCAGGAACTCGCAAGACATTGTCGTCTTGCGAAGCAAGCCCAGAGGAAATTTGTTTTGCAAAGCACCTCCAAAATGGAGAACTCTTTCGTCTAGTGAGTTTTGCGTCTTGCGAGGCATTCGTCTTGCGGGGCACCACTGTATCTGAACAGAACACTTTTTTTACTTCCTGTCTACCTTCTACTGGCTGGCTGAGGAACAGAAGAAGGGAGGGTTAGTGACTGGACAAATCAGAGAGCAGCATTCCACCCCCCCCAACTTTGCAGGCTCAAAATTCCATGGTCAGGAAGGCATTAGAAATTTCCCCATAGGAATAAATGGAAATGGGCTCATTATGTGAACACTCACCTAATGAATGATTTCCAGGGAACAACTAAGAGCAGGGCTTTGTGTGGGGTGGCCACTGTTCTGTGGAACAGGATCCCTGGTGAAACACAGCAGGCACCCCACTATCTAAACTCTTAAGAAGTTTTTGTTTCCAGAAGCTTTTCCAGCTGGTTGAGAAGGTCTCTCAGCTTTTAGTGTTTAATCCACATTGTTTTTACACTTCTCTTTATTATTTACCTTTTTTTGTACTGTTTTAGACACTGTTTTTATGGTATGTTTTTAAATCACATGGAGATGCATGTAAAAGGTGGTTCATTAAAAAATATGATTATTTTTATGATGGGATCCCTTCCAACTCTACAATTCTGTATCTCAAAAGGGAAGAGCAAAAAAGACATGAGACTGCTTAGTTGCTGTCCTGTCCTGCACCTAGGTCCTGGGTGCAGAATTCAGCATCCTCAGAATTCTTATGGTGATGAAGTATGCATGACAGGTGTTTTGCCCTGGCCAGAACCTAAGAGATATTCCATATCGTTTCTAAACCTGTATTTAGTTGCTGGCTTGTTTTGTTGTTGTTTTGGTACAGTTTTTAAAGCTATTTTTAGTTGTTTTATGTAAATTGCCTTGTTCTAAATTCTAAATTTGTTCTAGATGGAAGGTGGTTCATAAATATGTAACATATATATTACTTCTAAATTTGCATCTATGAATAAAAAAAATGCATCTGCAAAGCCATGTCCTATTTCGCCCTCTTTTTGGGGGTGTTGCATAAAGCAATCACCAGCACAACCATCGTCAAGCAAAGAGACATTCCAGATTTATGGCTACTGCCAGTGTTGGGATGCAGCAGTTCTTCTATAGCAACTGCTAGAAACTGATGGTGGGGGAGCTGCTCCTCGTGGGCTTTCCATAGACCCCTGTGACAACAGGATGCTGGTCTAGATTGGGCCACTGGACTGATCCAGCAGGGCTCACATAATGTTCATTTGCAAGGCTACCAGATTTCATTTCCTGTCAACAGGAGGCACCTCCTAGACTTGAGGCACCTTTTAAACACTTAATTTAAAAAATACACATGAAGACAGTCAGTAGAAACAAATGGACACTTTCTCAAGGCAGGTTCCCTAGGAAGCAACTTGGGCCACACAAATCCCAAGGATGCACTTCACACCCCAGCATCCTGTTCTCTCAATGGCCAACCAGGTGCCTCTGGGAATCCTGCAAAGGACCTGAGCACAGGAGCACTCTTCCCTCCTGTGTTCTCCAACAACTCAGCATACTGTCTCCAACAGTGGTCGTGGAACACGGCCATCACAACTAGCAGCCACTGAGAGCTTTTTCCTCAAGTGAATTTGTCTAATCCTCTTTCAAAGCCATCCAGGCAGGTGGCCGTTCCTTCCTCTCGTTGGGGCAAGTTTCACCATCTAACTCTGCACTGCGTGAACCTACTCTCCCGCATCACAGCCATCTCCAGTCTCAAAACAGCATCCCCAGATGAAGTAGGGCAAGAAAAACCATCCACTGTCTGCAAAACAGGCCGGCTGTATGACACAGGGGTGGGTGGCGAGGAGAGAGGTGCTGACAGGTCACATACTGGTTTCAAAAACTGGCCAGCATCTGATGCTGATGCTACTCTGATGCAATGGAGCTCAGTATTCTAGATGTTGCCACAGCTTTGCCCAACCTGGGCAGCTCCTACTTTGGGCAACGCAGTCTTCTGAGAAAGGCACTAAGTCATTGGTCCCTGAAGACAAGACAAGGCATGTTATTACAGACTGGAAACCCACCACATTCCCAAACTAGGAATATTGTGATTGAACCTGGGACCTTCTGCACGCAGAACAGGTGCTCTGCCACTGAACTAAGGACCCTCCCAGTAAGCAATAACATTATTTAGGACTGTCTAAATAACCTTACTTTGGTGACTAGCTGAGCAATACTGATGATGGGTAGCCAAGCTTTCTCTGGGTTCCATGCTCACTGTGGTTCAGCAAGAAGTTCAGAAGCATCTGAAAGACTCTGTCTCATTGGGCCAGAAGTTTCTTGGACCAGAGCCCACTTTGCCAGATGCATGGAGCATTCTCACCTGGCAATATATATCCACACGGGAAAACAAACTGCTTAACTTTAGTTTGGCAGAAAATTGCGGCTCAGTGAAGGTCAGCAAACTCTCTTCCACTACAGTTGAAGTGAACAACTAGTAAAGTTGGGAAGGCTGGCAGTGACACAGCTACTGATGGAAGTATAGCTCAGTGGCAGAGCATCTGCTGGGGCAGATGGAAGAGAGAGACCATGTCTGAAATTGGGAGAGCCACTCCCAGTCAATGTTAATAAAACTGAGCTTGGTGGACCAATAGTATGACATAATATATGGCAGTATAAGGGGCGCGGGTGGCTCTGTGGGTTAAACCACAGAGCCTAGGACTTGCCGATCAGAAGGACGGCAGTTCGAATCCTCGCGACGGGGTGAGCTCCTGTTCCTCGGTCCCTGCTCCTGCCAACCTAGCAGTTCGAAAGCACATCAAAGTGCAAGAAGATAAATAGGTACTGCTCTGGCGGGAAGGTAAACAGCGTTTCCGTGCGTTGTTCTGGTTCTCCAGAAGAGGCTTAGTCATGCTGGCCACATGACCCGGAAGCTGTACACCGGCTCCCTCAGCCAATAAAGCAAGATGAGCGCCGCAACCCCAGAGTCATCCGCAACTGGACCTAATGGTCAGGGGTCCCTTTACCTTTATATGTGGCAGTATATTATGTCCCCTTGCTACCTTGTTCAGAAACATCACAAACTATACCTCTAGCATTGCCTTGCATGCTTTTTTGGCCCATTGTTTACTATCACCTCCTCTCTTTTCCCAATTACACCTGACACCTGAAGATCATTCATCCACTTCGTGACAAAATTCTATCTATCCAGAGGTACCATCTTCTCAAGATGATTGAGGGGTCCAACACAATGTTCTGACGCCATGAGCATTGTGCAACATCATGAGGGGGCCAGGCCCCCTAAAAAGGAGAGGAGGGGGCAAAAGTCCATTGGCTCCTAGGAGCTGGCGCCTATCTGTCTATTTGCCTATCTAGGTATCTAAAACCAGTCAGTCTTTCAGGTGCCAGAAGGAATTTGGTTGGTTTCCTTGCCACAGGTTAACATCTCTGACCTGCTGGAATTTCTGAAGAGAACTACACCAGGGGATTACATCTACCTGCAAGTCAACTGTTTTGATTTTAACAGAGAAACCTCTCCCACTTAACCTGAGCTATATGCTGTGGCTGCTCTCTGGAAAAGAAACAAACTGTGCATATGTTCAGAGGGAGTAATCATTTCTCATACCCCCAAGAATCACATTGGGATTAAGAGTTTAGCCGAGAGCAGAGTATGTTTGGCCGAGAGTAGGGGTGACTAACCCTTTTTGGCCCTAAGGATAACCCTCAGCTAACCCTCTGGAGGTGGCATGCCAGCAACAGGTGTGGCTATCCCACGCTCTTGCACACAGGCACGCAGCCTCCTTCCTTCACTGAGCTGTGCCTCCTCCCTCCTCATCAAATAATTGATCTGATAATACTGGGAAAGAGTCAATTTCCACCCCAACAGAATGCCACCCCAGAACTGCGGCTTTCACCCCACCTCCCATGTTCCTTCTCGCCACAGTTGGAGGGATACTTTTCATGGCATACTTTTCATGGTTTAGCCCACACTGAAGAAGTTATAACATGTTGCCATGTACTGCCTTTTATATATTGCTTTGGAGACTTTTAAAGGAAATATGAGGCAAGGTCTGACCAGGTGCCCATAGTTTACTTACAGAGTGGGCAAAATAAATAAACAACTATCAGAACTGCAACTTTTTATATCAGCAGTAACTGATGAGAGAAGAAAATGCTGGAGAGAGAATGCTGTGCTTTGCCAGAGAGACACAAAATTTTAAGTTCCACACACTGGTTTTATATGCTCTTTAGCTAACACTTACATGAAAAGGTGGAACCTCTGGTGAAAACAGGGCGGGGTGCTTGTCATGCTATGCTTTTGATAAAGGGAATGTCTCTCATTCTTCTGCTGGAAAACATTCTTTATTTGAGAAAGTAGACACTAATCAAATCAGTCAAACCCCCCCCCCCCACCAAGATTCATTTAAAAAAATAAAGACAGAGGGTTATATCCAGCCTATGTGCTAGGCTGACCTAGAGAAGGCACACTTAAATGAATAAACATAACTAGCTTTAAGTCCACTGATTTCAGTGGGTCAACTCTGAGGACTGTCAGGATCCTGCCACATCTTCTCGATGTACAGTCGTACCTCGGAAGTCGAACAGAATCCGTTCCGGATCTTTTGGTTTCTTACACTTTCTGAGCAACTCTGGACACGAGACTGCTCGTTATCGATATTTCAATTTCAAAAATGATTATTAGTAAATCAGTAATTACTTTAATGTAATTACTGCTAGAGTGAGTCATGGCAAACCCTGAGCTAGGGCTATTCCACATGCAAATGTATTCAGATAACATGACAAGTTCCCTTGCAGGAAAGTCAAGATTGTGGCCAAGTAATCACACGTTAGCATTGCATAAACATTTGCCATTTTTATTTTATTTTATTTGCAACCAGTTTATGCAGACAATTCAAGTAAGACAGAAAAAATATGCTATGGTTAGCCAGTTATATGCAATTTTAATATTTATGTTTTTATTTTATTTTATACATATTTTTCGCAAACCACAAATGAATAAGTTTTTAAAAAATAAATAAATACAAACTAAAGTGCAAAGAGACAGCTTATCATGCTTCTTGGGAGGAGCATGATGAACCACAAATCCTCTCCTGAATTTACAACCTATTTTTCTTTCCCTCCCTTCCTTCCCTGGGGGGGGGGGTAGAAACAGGGCCAGTTTGGGCACAAAGGAGGAAGATCAGATAGGAATGAGGCCTAATGAAAAAACAACAAAGAAACCACAGAATGCAGCACTCAGTTCTCCCAAGCCTGGGTGTGTGTGGTCAGGGAGGTTTGCATAGCGCATGTGCAGCTGCAACATCCACAGGTTGGCATGTCAGCCACCTCCCTTGCTAGCCCACAGAGAGGTGCCTAGAACCAATATTTAGCATCAGGATGAAAGCAACGGTCAGGAATGGCAAGTGTAGTCCAACAACATCTGGAGGGCCCAATGTGTGCCATTCCTGTCTTATAGGTAAAGGTAAAGGGACCCCTGACCATTAGGTCCAGTCGTGGATGACTCTGGGGTTGCGGCGCTCATCTCGCTTTATTGGCCGAGGGAGCCTGCGTTCCGGGTCATGTGACCAGCATGACTAAGCCACTTCTGGCGAACCAGAGCAGCACATGGAAACGCCGTTTACCTTCCTGCTGCAGCAGTACCTATTGATTTATTTGCACTTTGATGTGCTTTCGAACTGCTAGGTTAGCAGGAGCAGGGACCGAGTAACGGGAGCTCACCCCGTCGCGGGCATTCGAACCGCCGACCTTCTGATCGGCAAGCCCTAGGCTCTGTGGTTTAACCCACAGTGCCACCTGCGTCCCATACTCCTGTCTTATAGTTCCTGCAAATGGGGGGGGGCGCAATGGTTTGCAGGTGCATTCTGCAATATTTAATTGATGCAACACTAATGCATTAATGATGGATTTTTAATTAACCTCCCCCACACATCCCGTTTTATGTGTGGCATAGTGGTTAGAGTGTCGGACCAGTGCCTGGGAGACCAGGGATCAAATTCTCACTCACTTATCATGAGTCAGCAGTGTGATGAAGAAGCAAAAAAAAAAAAAAAAAGGTGGTGTAATTCATAGAATCATAGAATCATAGAGTTGGAAGAGACCACAAGGGCCATCGAGTCCAACCCCCTGCCAAGCAGGAAACACCATCAGAGCACTCCTGACATATGGTTGTCAAGCCTCTGCTTAAAGACCTCCAAAGTAGGAGACTCCACCACACTCCTTGGCAGCAAATTCCACTGTCGAACAGCTCTTACTGTCAGGAAGTTCTTCCTAATGTTTAGGTGGAATTCTGGGCTGCATGAACAGAAGTGTTGTGAGAAGTAATAGTCCCACTCTATTCTTCCTTCGTCAGACTACACCTGGCATAGTGTGTCCAATTATGGGCACCACAATTTAAGAAGGATGTTCACAAGCTGGAACGTGTGCAGAGGAAGGCAGTCAATATGATCATGGGTCTGCACACCAAGTCTTATGAGGAATGGTTGAGGGAGTTGGGTATGTTTAGCCTGGAAAAGATGAGACTAGAGGATATATGACAGCCATCTTCAAATATCTCAAGGGCTGTCATATGGAGGAGGGAACATGCTTGTTTTCTCCTGCTTTTGAGGGTAAGACTCAAACCAATGGCTTCAAGTTGCAAGAAAGGAGAGTCCGACTAAACATTTGGAAAAACATTCCGACAGTAAGAGCTGTTCAGCAGTGAAACAGACTCCCTCAGGAGGTTGTGGACTCTCCTTCCTTAGATGTTTTTAAGCGGAGGCCGGATGGTCATCTGATGCTTTAGCTGAGTTTCCTGCCTTGCAGGGGGTTGGACTAGATGACCCTTGGGGTCCCTTTCAACTCTACAGTTCTATGATTCTATGCCATCTCTTATTTTTTTGGTGCTTACTGAAGTCTTTTAAGTAGTAATCTTTCCCACTTGCATCTATATTGGAATTGTTTTCAAGATGCTTTTATTAAGTTATCACTTTCATGTCTGCCACTTTGAGAAGAAGTAAGTAGTAACCAAACAAACCCCTGTGTTGCAAAGAGTACGTCAGCAATGTCTAGGCAACACAATGACCTTGTACATACGCAATAGACAATCTTTATAGAATTCCTTCAAACCATAACAAGTACAAAATGAAATCTTTAGTCTCAAAGTCTCTGAAAATCTTTAAATGAAGCGAAGAGAAGGAGGGCAGGATCTAAATTTAATTATTAGTTGTCTTGCGATGCTACCCAATGTTATTGTATTATTGCTGTCTTACACTACAATGCAACAAACATGGGGCAAAAGTACAATACCCTGAAACATTTGTGGTGTCAGAAATTACAGGAGTTCAGCTGGAAGCTGTAGAGCAGAAAAGAATAAGTGTGGGTACCTGAAAGCTTTTGCAGGTACAAACAGTATTGAAAGCACAATTACATATAACTCCCCTGATACCATCACAGGCACAAATAGCTGTGAATGCACAATGCAAAGTTCACCAACACCAGCAAAGTTAGTCCTATGAGGTGTCTAGCTTCCACAGAAGTGAAGCCTAGTGTGATTCACAGTTCTGCAAGGGGGAAGGACTGAATAGCCAGCCGTTTCCCACTAAAAGGCCTACTCATCTATTCCATTCAGTCACAAAGGAGCTCGAGTCATCATTGAGCAATATCTGGGTACTTGGCTCAGCTGCAGCAGATCAGGTGCTCAGCAGATGAAATACTTAATGAAGACGACTGTTCCTGCCACAGGTGGCCTAGACTTCAGTGCCGTGCAGATAATTGCTTTAAACATGCTCAGAGATATGTCAGCCAGCACTTCAGAATCATGACGTTTCCAAGGGGCAGTGGATACAAGCAGATTGGGATGGGAAATTCCTAGGCACTCCGGAGTCATTTGCAGAAAGCGCACAACTGAGCAGCAGAGCAACTGCTTTCCCTGCAAAAGGTCTTAGGTTCAAACCCTGACACCTCCAGGTAGGGCTAGGAGCGCCCCTTGTCTGAAATCATGGAGAGCCAGTGAGTATGGACAACACTGAGATAGATGGAGCAATGGTCTGACTCAGTATAGGGAAGCTTCCTATGTTGGAGAATGGCTATAGCTCAGTGGTAGAGCCCCTGCTTTGTATGCAGAAGGTCCCAAGTTCAATCCTAGCATCTCCACTTAAAAAAGTATTAGGTGGCAGACAATGGAGAAAACCTCTGATACCCTGGAGAGCACCTGCCAGTCAGAACCGTCAGCACTAGGTTAAACCATGGGTCACTGAAACAGTGTTTTCCAGATATTGTTGTTTGTGATTCCCATCAGCCCTGACCATTGGCCATGCTGGCTGGGGCTGGTTGGAATTGTAGTCCAACAAACTCTGGAAGACACCACATCAGCAGCACATCTTAGTTTGATGGTCACAGAATTTGACAGGATATAAGGCTAAGTTCCCTATAAGACAGATACAGATACACCCACAAACACACACCATCTTCACTTGAATTTTATTAAAAAAAACCATTCACCACAATCCCCGTTTTAAAAGTAGATGATAAAGATGCTTCTCCCGCTTTTGCAACATTGGAAATTGTGCCCTAAAAATGATTAACATAGCATTATTATTATTATTATTATTATTATTATTATTATTATTATTATCATCATCATCATCATTTCAATTTATGTACTGCTCTTTATCAAAAGATCCCAGGATGGTGTACAACAGTAAAAACACATGACAGAGGATCAAATATAGTGGCTTCAGATATTTGCTTTGGCACAATCCCCCATCACCACAGAATGAAGCATACTCTAAAATAAAACATAGTAGCAGTTTTGCGCAAGGCACCAGTTGATAATTCTAATAAACAAACAAAAATCTGTACACTTTTCAAATCAGTGGGTAAAATCTGCTAGTCAGTCCACCATCTTGATTCAAAATGTCATCCAAACACAAGTGAAAACCTGTTTCTTGACCTCAAATTTGGGCTAAATTTTGATGGTGATATCTGAAGAGGTGCCCAAATGCAGAGCGAACAAAGAACTTTCCAAAATATACTACAGTAATATGTAAGGCAGGTATGGAAAAAGCTACACAAGCGCCAGCCTGCCATAGGATCAGCCCTTTTGTTTTTCAATTGCTGATTATCTATAGCTTCTATGTCATTCATAAGAAGAGCCTCTTGGATCAGGCCAACAACTCATGTAGGGCAGTATTTTGTTCCCAGCAACTGGTATTATTATTTATTGGAAGTATCAGTACAATAAATAGCCACGAGCCATGTGTGGAAGATGGCATAAGGAACCAAGGAGCCTTAAAGGCCTGAGCTGTGTTCAAATCACAATGTGCGCCTGCGCCACTGGTTTAAATCACAGTTAAAACATATGACCTCCCTCAAAGAATCTTGGGAACTGTAGCGTGGTTGAGGGTTCTGGGAATTGTAGCCTTAGGGGTGAACTCCAGTTTCCAGGATTCTTTTGGCGAAGTCATCTGCTTTAAATGTGCGATGTGTGCACAGCTGGATGGGTGGGGGGCTGGAAACAGGGAGCTTAGCTCCCTTATCTTTCAGCTACAATTTTCACAGTACTATGGGGGGGAGAGAGAGCATGACTGGTTGGACTGTATTTATGAATTGCACTTCTTTTAGAAAGTTAGATTATAACGTTACTCATGAAATTAGCAATGAGATGCATTCAGGGGGATGGGACAGGCAGGCAAATAGCAGCTATGGCGATTCAATCCTCTTTGTGTCACAGTTTGCATCAGGGATAGAAATCATTGCCCTGAAATAAATAAATGCAAGAAGATTCTTTTCTCTCAAAAGTATTACTACTATTTAAAGGTAAAGGGACCCCTGACCTTTAGGTCCAGTCGTGGCCGACTCTGGGGTTGCGGTGCTCATCTCGCTTTATTGGCCGAGAGAGCCGGCGTACAGCTTCTGGGTCATGTGGCCAGCATGACTAAGCCACTTCTGGTGAACCAGAGCAGCACACGGAAACGCCGTTTACCTTCCCGCTGGAGCAGTACCTCTTTATCTACTTGCACTTTGATGTACTTTCGAACTGCTAGGTTGGCAGGAGCAGGGACAGAACAACGGGAGCTCACCCCGTCGCGGGGATTCGAACCGCCAACCCTCTGATCGGCAAGTCCTAGGCTCTGTGGTTTAACCCACAGCGCCACCCGCTTCCCTCAATTACTACTATTTATTGTAGAGCAATTTTAAATATTCCACTTATCTGCTTTGATATGTCCCCAGTGAAAACGTTTTTAATAATAATAATAATAAGACTGTGACTTAGATCAGGTATATAGAAAAGATAGCAAGAATGATTTGGCTATAATTGAGGGAAGGAGTCAGTTTGTGTGTGGAGATGTTGTTGTAGATTTCCATTAAGGACACCCTACACCCCCAACAACCAGTCGTTATACAAGCACCACTGGGCCTGATGATCGCACACACACACACACAAACACCCCTGATGCACGACTCTAAAAGCTGGAAGTGAAGCTTAGAAAGGCAAGAGGTGAAAAGGGAGAATTTGTAGGGTTGGGAGATGAGGGCTGCTGGCTTGTCAGTTACCGGGACAGGCAGGGGGCGGGGGGGGGAGTCAGGAGAGAGAGTGCGCCTCGACTGATTCCTGACCTCTCTCTCCTCTTCACCCTTTATTAGGGAACCACCAAGCCTCTGTAGGCAGCAATTAGCAGAGCCTCCCACCCAGTTTTCCCAGACTATAATCAGGCCCTTTGCTTCCAAGGGCAAAAGAGCAATTGTCACGAAGTCTGACTGCAACACAGTCTGCTCCCAAAGGCAGTAGCAGGAGGGAAAGCAGGCGGGAAATTGCCTTCCCAACAAGGAGCCATACATCCTGTTACCCTATGCCTTGTGGGAGGAGGGAGGGAGAGGGAGAGGGGGAGAGAGTGCTTTTGCCAGCAGCCCTACAGGCCAGACTACGAAAAGTAAATTTAAACTGGCAACGCTGTGTGCCAAGCAAGACAGTCTAGACGGAGAAGGCACAATCCAGGACTCCCACAATGTTTAATGGGCCAGTCTCTATCTGAGCTACCTTGCAGGGTTGCTGGGAGCATAATTTTTGGGGTGGGGAGGGAGACCACACTCCATATATGCCTTCCACAGTTTCTTGGGGGGGGAGATTTGGGATAAACCAGTAAATTCCAGAAAATAAAACATTACTTATTGATCCCTATGCATCAGATGAAGAGAAACCCCCTGCCAGCATGCCTACAGGCTGAGTCCGCTGAGAACCATGCCTATTCCTTACTCCTCAAATGGAAATCCTTTGCCTTCAAAGATATGGCAGATGGGTAAAGACAAGTGGGAAAGGTCTTCTAAAGATGCTCAAGGAAGCATCAGTCATTGCTTTATCTGTCTCCAGAGCTCAGTCATAATAATTCAGGAGAGGTCCCCCAACTAATCCTAGTCCAAGAGTAAGCCTATCTGAATGCAGGCTGAACACATGATCTAGTCCTCAAAGGATTGTTACATATTTATTTCACCAACCCCTGAGCATTTAAGGAAGGTGGGTTGCAAGGGGCAGGCAAGTGAAAGAGACTAAAGTGCCAGCTACAAAGTTTTGGGTACCCAAGATTTTTCACGGAGAATATATTTGAAGCCACTCTAGGAACTTTCATGGTTTTGGTTGAAGTGTGGGTAAGAAATGATTCAAATAAAATTTAAAACAGGGGACTTCGAGCAGTGATCCTAAGCACCTTGCTAGCAAACTGTCTCAGGGGTTTGTAGGACTTTATTCACATAGTTTCTTGAGTTTATTGCCACTTTCTGCTCCATGTGCACACAAGCAGCAAAGGCGCACCCTCCTGCTGTGCACCGTTCCTCAGTCCTGCCACTCCCTAATTTTACAATCACAGCACCAAAACACACATTTTATTCCCCATTCCCCCACAAGAACACATTAAAAAGAAAAGGCATCCCCTTCTTACTTCAAGATTGTGTCCCTTTGCACCATTAAGAGGCAGAAATCCATCAGGTGGCACCTTGCCCATCACTTGACCTTCAATGCATTGGGGGGAAAGCTCATCCGATACAATTTCAGGCTGCTATGCCATTTGTAATAACTTAGACATGTTTCACGCCTCCAAAAAGCCCTTAAGAAACTTGGGGGGGGGGGTCAGTGTGTCGCATGCATTAAGCGACACCTTTCTCCCTTCCTGTTCAGGTTCCCTCTTCAAAAACCACCTTTTTTCACAACAATTATCCCCATAATCCTCATTCCCAAAGTGCAAAGTATGTGTGGTGACATTCCTGCCTGGGGGAAGGGGAGACATAGTTGGCAGTGGATCTTAAGTTGGAGCTCTTAGGTCACTCAGTCTGAACTAAATTTCAGGGCTGCCATGAGGTTAATAAACGTGTGCAGTCGCATAGCACATATTTTACCAAGAACTCCTTGGAGGAAAGAATAGGATATCATCATCATCACCACCACCACCATCCTTTTAAAGGTAAAGGGACCCCTGACCATTAGGTCCAGTCATGACCGACTCTGGGGTTGTGGCGCTCATCTTGCTTTATTGACCGAGGGAGCCGGCGTACAGGTTCCGGGTCATGTGGCCAGCATGACTAAGCTGCTTCTGGCGAAACCAGAGCAGCACACGAAAACGCCGTTTACCTTCCCGCCGGAGTGGTACCTATTTATCTACTTGTACTTGACGTGCTTTTGAACTGCTAGGTTGGCAGGAGCTGGGACCGAGCAATGGGAGCTCACCCCGTCGCGGGGATTCGAACTGCCGACCTTCTGATCGGCAAGCCGTAGGCTCTGTGGTTTAACCCATAGCGCCACCCGCGTCCCATCTACTCCCATCCAAATTTAATATTCATACTTTTCCCCACTATCTGTAGGCTCCATGGGACAGAGACCTATTTGGTTTTATCAAAAATCTCTTTATAAATACTTGTAACATCACTGTATAAATATTTTCAATTGAAGAAGTAAGTTGGTCTTTAGGAGCTGAGTGCCAGCTTCTTCCTTGACTGAGGAAAGGAAGGACAATTCGCCCTCTATAGCTTCTTCGGCAACCCCCCCCCCCAACCATCCTCCTTAAACTCTCCCCTTCATCAGATTAGGTAAACCAAACAAGCCTTTGCACAGACTTGCTTCTTAAAAAGAGGCGGTACCTCCTCTCACCCCGCTCCAAAGGCAGAGCGGGGAAGGGAGACGGAGAGATTGAAGTAAAGGACTTGCAACGTGGAGAAGGGGAAAAAAGAAATGGGGTGTGTGTGTTGGGAGGGGGGGAAATCAGACTCCGATAGTACGGAGCCTGAAAAAAATTCAGCCAGGAGTTTCCCCACTTCTTACGTCCCTCAGATTTCTAACACACACACACACTCCAAAAACATCTCTCGTAATGTCACCTTATATCGAACCAGAATAGCGTGCAATATTCAGTATACTAGTACAATCATTTGCATTGGTAGGTCGCCCCTCCCCCTGCAAAAAGACATTTAAAATAATACCAAGATCAACTGGTTCCCCACAACCCCTCCCCCGCCGAAAACTTTTTTTTCAGCTAGACGGTTAACACCTCCCCCTAAAAAAATCTCAAGTGGAATTCACATTATATCATACTTTACAGTAGCCAGAATGATGTGAAATACTCAGTTAATCTAGCTTACTATTATTTCCATGGGGAGGCAGTCTCCCCTGCACAAAAAGCAAAATCAGCCCCCACCACGCCTAAAAATGCATGGGGGGGGGGAATGACTCGAAGTTGTATCCAACCAAGTTCTCCTCGGAATAGACCCAGTGAAATAAATGAACCTAAGCTAGCCATGCCCACCAATTTCAAGGGGGTCTACTTCGAGTAAGGGGAGCATCAGTGACAACCCTCAAACTGTGTTGCGTCCAAGGTTAGTCGCGGTCAGAACAAACCCGCTGAAATAAAGAAAACGACTAATTCAGGCACATTCACTTCAACGGGGTCTACTCTGAGCAGGGGTGCCTGCCAACTTGAATAAAATGGGGGGCAGGTAAGCTCAACCCCGCATAATCGATCACATGATACGGTGCACACACACAAAATTTGAATAGCAATGCCCATCAACTTTAGTGGGGACTCATATATTTTACTGGGGAAGTCAAAGACCCCTCGGCCCCTAGGAGTTGGCTCCTATGACTCTGAGGAGAACTCGGCTGGAGCTGATCCTTCGTTTTGGGGGGTTTATTCCCCCTCCCCATCGCCAAGCTACACGGCGGATGTATCCAACTTTAGCCTTATCTGAGTGAATCCAGTGAAAAACGAGAGGCACGGTTCCCATAGCCGTGCCAATATGTCTACTCGGAGGAGGGCTAGCACTGGATGCGACAAGAAAGTAATAATAATAATGAGCAATTCAGACTTCCTGGGGTTGTTGTTTTGCAGCCGACAACATGCTCGGCCGGCCAGCGCCGAGAACCAAGACGCCTCACCTGCGATGAACTGCCGCCTGCTGTCGTCCAGGTGTGCCGAGATCACGTCCCCCATGGCGGAGAAGGAGAGATCGAGACGCAAGGAGAGGACGAAGAGGATAAGGAAGAAGCAGCGGCTGGAGAAAAGCCAAGCCCCAGCTAAAGGCGACGAGGAGAGGAAAACGAAGACGTGCCCCGCCAGGAAACCCACTCCATGAGCAAGCGAGGAATAGGCGGACGCGGTTTGGTCCCAGCTGGCCTTGCCTCGCGCCCAACTCGCCTACAACTCCCAGGCTCTCCCTTCCCCGGGACACGCCTTTTGCCTTCAACACCGCCCCCTTTCTTCTCCGCCTCTTGCTTATTATTTCTTGCGCTCCCTTGCAGACAGGCCGGCGGCGAGAGAAGAAAGAATTGTACGTGCGTGCGTGTAAGAGGTGTGGTTGTCTTGATTTCTCTTTTTTTTTTTGTTTACTAAAAATAAATAAAATTTAAAAGCTGTTTCCGGTGTGCCACTCCTATTATTATTATTATTATTTAACTTTTATTAAAAAAACTTTCTGCACTGTGCCACAGCCACTATTTAATTCCGCCACTATTCGTAAACCGCAGTGTGGCCATCGGACGAACGGCACTGTGCAAATTTATTAAACTAAATAGTATTCTTATTTAAATTGTATTTTGAACCGATTTCCGCTGTGCCACTATCAATACAGTAAGAACTGCAACTTACATGGGGTTACAGTCTGGGGATCGTGCCCAAAGCCAAAATTGCATACAGTACAGTCAAAGCACATCGGGCGCAATGGCGAGTGGAATTGCGAAAGAGTCCCCCCCCCAGACGTCAGCCCCCATTACTGCCCTCCCGTTTTAATTTTTAACAACTTTTTTTTGCCAAGCACATAAAGCTGAATGTGCACAAGTTAAATGTGTGTTGGCTGCAGTCTTACTGTATCAGCAATTAAATTTGATTTTAAAACTGCCTGCACTCTGCCACTATTTAGTATTATTAATACTGTATTTAATTTTTAGTTATATAATTAGTTCAACTCACTGCATGATCCTTTTAGAGGTTGCTTAAAACTGGAGAGTTGTTGCCAGTCAGTATTGAGCTGGATAGATCAAAGTTATGGCCAGTAAGACAAACTTACTATGTTCCCTACAAGGAAAGGTTATTGTGTTTGGGGCTTTTTAGTTTAGAGAAAAAGGAGAGTAAGATGGGGCATGATAGGGTTGTATAATAAAATTATGCACAGTGCAGTGCAGAGAAAGTTGATAGGGAGACCTCTTTCTGCTGTCTAACACTAGAACTTGTGGACATCCAGTGAAACAACATTGGGAGATTGAGGACTGATGAAAGAAAGCATTTCTTTACACAGTGGGAACTCACTTCCACAAGAGGCCACCATGGCCATCAACTTGAACAGCTTTAAAAGAGCATGTTCACTCAGAAGAAAGTCTCTTTGAGGGCAGTAGCATTTACTTCCAGTGTGGTGCTGTGGGTTAAACCACAGAACCTAGGACTTGCTGATCAGAAGGTTGGCGGTTCGAATCCCCGCGACGGGGTGAGCTCCCATTGCTCAGTCCCTGCTCCTGCCAACCTAGCAGTTCGAAAGCATGTCAAGTGCAAGTAGATAGATAGGTACCGCTCCAGCGGGAAGGTAAACGGTGTTTCCGTGCACTGCTCTGGTTCGCCAGAAGCGGCTTAGTCATGCTGGCCACATGACCCGGAAGTTGTACGTCGGCTCCCTTGGCCAATAAAGCGAGATGAGCGCTGCAACCCCAGAGTCTGGCATGATTGGACCTAATGGTCAGGGGTCCCTTTACCTTTATGCTTCCCCACCTGATCCTAGGCATGTCTACTTGCAAGTATGTCCCCCTGAGATTGATGGGACTCCCAAGTAAGCACGCATAGGATTGTTGCTTAACAGAAGCACATCCTACTTAGCTGAATGTGACTCACTCTGGAAAGCATGCCTAGAGTTGCAGCCTCAAGGCTGTAGCCAATGTTAGCCCTACTCAGAGTAGACCCAATGAAATTGGTGGGTCTGTTGATTTCAGTAGAACTTAGGTGGATACCACACGTGGTTTTTCTACAGCAAACATCCGGATATGTAACCCGGCAAAAGATTGGGTTGGGGTGGGTTGCGATCCTGCATACATTTCCTTGGAAGTGAGTCCCATTGGATACCATGGGACATAACATCTAAACAGCCACTTGCAGGATAGGCCTTTTTGGGTAAAATCCCATTCTCATTTGCTTAGGAGGAAGTGAGCACAAGAGGGCCTTGCTTCCCAGTAAACATACAGAGGGCCAGGCTGCCACAGAATTAAGATTAGTCTTGTTTGACAATGTGCTGGCTTATACCACAATAAATCTGTCAGTCTTTAAGATGGCACAGCCTCTCTGTTGGGTTTACAGCAATCTGGACATGCCAATAAAAAAATTAAAAGGAGCTATGTCAACACGTGGCATGTGATCTGCAATGTGACAGTTTCAGTTTCCTTCCTTCCTTCTCATTAATTCAGGCTTCACTTTAGTTCTCTAGATTTCCACATTAGTTTGTGATTTTTAAAAGATTTTTTTAAAAAAATCCTGCAAATTCATCAATATTTTAAGATGAATTTTTTTCCGAATACACACATTTTTGTATGCAATTCTGCCCAATATTTTTTGCAAAGCAATTTCCCCTTATATGATACATTTTTGTATGTCCTTTTCACCAATACAGTACATGCACTTCTGTGTAGGCTTCACACAAATTTGGGAGGGGGGGGGAGAGCGGGCTGTACACATTCCTTGACTGGAGAACAGCATTACAAAAATTCAGAAAAGTTCAACTGCTGAAGCATATTCATCATTTGATCTGCATATTGTATTGGAAAGCGTCAACTGTGGAAGGTTGCCTTTCATTGTACACTGAATCAGATGCAGAAGTGGATCTACTATGAAACTAATGAAGTTTACTGGTAAGCCTCAGGGCCCCTAATCCCGGAGGAGCCCCAGAACCGCATTGCTTAAATGTTTTAGGTTTAGTAGACCCAATTAGAGTTGCACGACTCAAATTCTTTGATTTTGTTGTTGTATATATTTCAATCACCCCAAAGTTTGAGAGTCAGTATCACAGATGTTGTAAAAGGTTGTTGCAAACAAACCTGTTGAAGAAGATAACAGTGGCTCCCCAGCCCTTGTTGCTGATTGTAAAGGGGCTCCCATAACAGTTCAAGCTGCAGGGCCCCCAAAATGTAGGTCTTCCACTGATCAGACTTCTCTCCCATCCCAAATGCCAATACGTTGCTTGGTGGTGTGTAGACTGTGCTCCTAGGAAGGAATCGAAGTGCATCTTGTCCATCATCTCAACAACACAACACTAAGTAGGGCAAAGAATGGTTACCCTTTGTAATTTGATGGTATTTCAAGTACCACCAGACTCGCTGCTTCCCCCGCACTGTAAGTAATTTCACCCAGGAAGCCCTCTGTAATTATCCCTATGTTGGGATTCTAGGAGGGAGGGGATGGCATTGAGAAATGATGGATAACCTCTAGCCTACTGGGTGTTCACAGCCATGGCAAATGTAATCATCTTGATTAAAAGATTGTGCTTATGCGAATTGATCCTATGTGCATTTCATCAGACATGAGTTCCATCAGTCAAAGCGTTTTCACAAACAATCAGAAGAAGAAGAGGAGCTCTGCAGAATCTGGCCAAATATGCTGTTCTCATGGAGAGCAGTTGCCTACAGTTTCTGGGTCTATTAAGGCTTCAATTGGGAATTAAAGAAACTCAGGAAGATGGGAGGTTAGAGCTAAATGAACTTTGGTGAACTGGGCGCAAAAGCAGGGATCTCAGAGTCTTGAACCTTCCCCTTGACCAACAAAGGTAGAATTATGTAAATATGATAACATAATATATACACATTGACTTGATTTGTATAATGTATACAGGTCACAGAAATTGGGATAACATAAACCTTGTTGACAGCAGCAGGATATGACCCTTTCCTTCTCCTTCCTTCAGCAGGGTTTCCAGGGTGATTAGGAACAGAGGAGGCTGCCGTATACTGAGTCAGACCCATTGTTCTAGCTAGCTCAGTATTGCTTGCACAGACTGGCAGCAGCTCTCCAGAGTTTCAGGCAGGATTTCAGCCCCACCTGAAGATGCTGGGGATCAAACCTTGGATCTTCTGCATGTCAGGCATTTGCTCTACCACTGAGTGACGGGCAGGGGTGGCCCATTCCATTTCAGTGCCTGAGGTGAAATGGGAAGGTGCTGTCCCTCTGCTGTCATAGCCTCACTTACTGGGGTTGTGTGGTGGTTTTTGGCTTCTAGCAAGATCTCACAGGGCTGTTGTAAGAAGCTGCCACCATTGCTGCTTCTTTGTGCTTCTCAGGCAGTGGTGGGGTGCCTACAGCATTGCCAGAGAAATGAAAAGAAGTAGCTGCAACTTCTGGCAAGATCTTGCTGGAACCTGGAACATGCTTCAAATTGCTTGGTTAAAAGGCTGCTCCTTGCTACAGTACAGTGGTGCCTCGCAAGACGAAAAGAATTCGTTCTGTGATTTTCTTCGTCTAGCGGTTTTTTCGTCTTGCGAAGCAAGCCCATTGACGGATTAGCGGATTAGCGCTATTAGCGGCTTTTAGCGGCTTATCAGCTTATCGGATCAGCTGATAAGCGCTTAGCGGCTTAGAAAAAGGGGGGAGGGGAAAAAACCAGCAGGAACTCACAAGACATTGTCGTCTTGCGAAGCAAGCCCATAGGAAATTCGTTTTGCGAAGCACCTCCAAAACGGAAAACTCTTTCGTCTAGCGAGTTTTCCGTCTTGCGAGGCATTTGTCTTGCGGGGCACCACTGTACTTCTGTACCAACAATGTTTTCATAGAATCATATAATAATATAAATATGGAGTTGGAAGGGACCTTAAGAGTCATCTAGTACAACCACCTGCCACATGGGAATCACAGCTAAAGAATCATTGACAGATGGCCATCCAACATTTGTTTAGAAACCTTCAATGACTGAGAGTCCTCCACCTTCCAGCGGTGTCTGTTTTGCCCGATACCTCTGTTTGCTTAAGTGAGCCTTGACAGCTGGTGGCTATTAGCTTTGGACACACTCCAAATGCTTGAGTATTGGTGGCTGGAATGTAGTCAGCAATGGGGACAATCAATCAATTTGTGAGCACTTAGGGGGAAAATGCTGTGATTACTAAGACCCAGCATAGGTTTCTCAAAAACAAGTAATGCCAGACAAATCTCTATTATTTTTTTCCTTTTCTTTTAGAGTTACAAGCTTAGTGGATCAGGGAAATGCTGTGGATGTAGTATGTCTTGATTTCAATAAGACTTTTGACAAAGCCCCCATGATATTCTTGCAGAAAAGCTGATAAAATTTTGGCTGGTAAAACTCAGGTGGATTTATAGCCGGTTCACTGACCAAAAGGGTGCTCACTAATGATTCTTTGTCATCCTGGAAAAATGTTACAAATAAGCTTAGGTATAGAGTTCTATCTTGGGACCGGAGTTGTTCAACATTTTTATAAATGACTTGGCTGAAGGTATTGAGGGGATGCTCATCAAATCTGCAGAGGACACCAAACTGGGAGGGGTAGCTAATACTGCAGAAGACAGAATCAGGATCAATACGACTTTAACAGACTGGAGAACTGGGCCAAAAATTACAAAATGAATTTAAATAGGAATAAATGTCAGGTTCTGAGATAAGACGGTGGACACCTGGATTGCCAGTAGTACATGTGAAAAGGATCTACGAGTCTTAGTAGATCACATGCTCAGCATGAGTCAGCAATGTGATGCAGCAGCCCAAACAGCTAAGGCTATTTTAGGATGCATCAACAGAAGTATAGTGTTCAGATCAAGGGAAGTAATAAACCACAGAGCCTACGGCTTGCCGATCGGAAGGTCAGCAGTTCGAATCCCCGCGATGGGGTGAGCTCCCGTTGCTTGGTCCCAGCTCCTCCCCACCTAGCAGTTTGAAAGCACGTCAAAGTGCAAGTAGATAAATAGGTACCACTCCGACGGGAAGGTAAACGGCATTTCCGTGCGCTGCTCTGGTTCTCCAGAAGCAGCTTAGTCATGCTGGCCACATGACCTGGAAGCTGTCTACGGACAAACGCCAGCTCCCTCGGCCTATAGAGCGAGATGAGCGCCACAATCCCAGAGTCGTCCGCGACTGGACCTAATGGTCAGGGGTCCCTTTACCTTTACCTATTCCCCCTTGGTCAGACCACATCTGGAGTACTATGCCCAGTTCTGTGCGCCTCAGTTTATGAAAGATATTGACAGGCTGGAATGCATACGGAGGAGGGCAACCAAGATGATCAAGGGTATGTTTAGCCTGGAAAACAGCAGTCTGAGAGAAGAGATAATAGCCATCTTTCAATATCTAAACGGCTGTCACATGGGAGATAGAGTAAACTTGTTTTCTCCTGCTCTGGAGAATGGCTTCAAGTCAAACATCAGGAAGAACTTTCTGACGGTGATATTCAACATTGGAACCGTCTCCCTCAGGAAGCTGTGGACTCTCCTTCTTTGGAGGTTTTTAAGCTGAGTTTGGGTGGCCATCTGTCAGGGATGCTTTAGCTGAGATTCCTGCATTGCAGAGGATTGGACTAGGGTCCCTTAAATCTCTACATCTCTATAGTTCTATCATATATCTTTCCTTGCGACTTAAGTACAGGGTCACTGGCAGGGGAGGTAGGTACTATGTTGCTTTAACGACTAGTGTTGTTGTCTGGCTGGATACTTTCCTGACCCCTCCCTTCCCACTCAACTTGTAAGTTTATAAATAAAAATGTGTTCCCAAAGCACCATAAACGCTTCGTTTCTCACAAGGAAAAGGACTGGGTCACAGTGCCCCAGCAATTCCCTTCCCCATTTGTAGAAGCCAGGAGGCTGGAACAACATGCCATCAAATCCCGTCTTTTGGAGTCAGCATTTATTTACAGATCCTCATTTGTCTGAGGTGGGCGGGAAATGTTCTTGCATTTGAGAAGTAAAGGCCATCTTACAAATGGCAAAAACTCCCCAGTGGAACAATTCTATATCCCCCCTCCCCCCAAAAAGCACCTCCCCATTACTTCCTGGCACCCAGGCTGTGTAGAACTCCTACAGCTGCAATTTTCTTGTTGCTGAGTGTGTCAGGAGCAAGCTTTGCTCCAAGTTCATGGGCAAGGGGAAGGGCTCAGTGGTATAGCATCTGCTTAGCATACAGAAAGTCCCCTTCTCCCCAGGCCATACCCATCACTGATCTGGCCTCACACTATCCTTGTTTCTGCCAGACTGGCAAGCACCCTTGAACTCTCATCGTGCCTCTTGCTTGCCTGGATGGAAGACAGAGAGGTGTTTGTAGGAACTTGCCTGTTGTAGAAGGATTGACTTTCACATTCATTGCTACACTCACTTTTGCCACTTTCCCCAACTTCCATGGATATGTGGACCTTGGAATGTTGCTCAGAAGGGAGTGTGGCCCTCTGGGTGATAAGGGCCCCTGCCTCTCCTACCACCACCACTGTGTGCAGCAGCTGCTTCTTGGAACCAAATCTCCCCACCCTGCACTTCTGCCTTTGCCGCAGCCACGATTGCAAGAGTTCCCTTACCCAAGTCGTTCTCATAAACCCAGTTGTGCAGGCTTCCTCCTGCCCTAATCTCCAGGTGTGTCCTGAAGAGACAGGATCCAGAAACAGGGGAAGGTGTGGGAACTTCAACCTAAGCGAAGAAGTGGGGAGGAATGACTTGGGGGGCGGGGGGGGGCGGGAGGTGGAGAGTTATTGGCCCATGGCCTGTGCTCTCCCTCCCTCCCTCCCTCTCTTTGCGTAAACACACCTCTTCCAGCACCTACTTTGCAAAAGGAACATGGCTGAGGCGTCTCCTGTCTGAGCCCTCCTCCTGTTGGCCTAGTGGGTAGGTGCCAAATGAATGCAGAAGTGGAAAAACTGAATCGAGGTGTTTGCTTTGCAGGAAAAAGTGAGGGAGGGGGGCAATGCTCTCGTGTGCTGGCTTCTTTCTTTCCTCCCACCCCAAAGCCGTTTCTTAAAGATTCCCATTTAAGTTGGGCACCAGAGCGTAGGCTGAGCAGACCTGTGCAAACAGAGGTACATAGTTTGAGACTTCCTGGCCAGCTTTAAAACTGAAAATGAGCTGAACAGAAATCCTGAGCAAATCTACCAGGACACTCTCCTCCCTTCTCTGGTAGACACACAGCCCGGTCTGTAAACCTGGGCAAGCACCCGTCCTAAAGATTGGAATTTCTCTCTTTTCCCAAACCATAAAGGTTTACAGAGAACAGTCAGGGAGGTGTAGCTGGTGCAAATAATCAGCAGCATTGCTTAGACTCTGGACCCTGCCAGATGTCCTTTTTATTGTGCAATTGTGATTATTTGTGCTTGTAATTTATTGATTTGTTGTTCTATCTTTATTGGTTTATTTTTGTTCTATCTCACCTTTTTCTCCAAGGAGCTCAAAGCAGTATACATGGTTCTCCTCCTCCCCATTTAATCCCAACAACCATGCATGGTAGGAAGTGCTGAGAGGGAGTGGATGGCCCCTGGTTACCCCGTGAACTTCATGGCTGAGTACGGATTAAAACCCTGGTCTCTGAGGTCCTGGTCCAATACTCTGGCCCCTATGCCAATGCTGGCTTCAGGACAGCTATAGGCAATCCCACTTTCAACAGCTTGCACCTGCAAACATTCATGTGTTGGGCATTCTGCATTGTTTCCAGTCTGTGCATGTCCCATCGCTTCATGTGGAATTCCTTCACATTTCATACCACATGTTACATTGGGGCATTTTGTCCCACCTTTAAGAACATAAGAAGAGGCAGCTGGATTAGGCCAATGCCCCATCTAGTCCAGCATCCTGTTCTTCGCCCAGTGGTCAGCCAGATGTCTATAGGAAGCCTGGGCAGGAGCGAAACAGCAGTCTCCTTACTTGCGATTCCCCAAAGCTGGTATTCAGTGGCACAACACCTCTGACAGTGGAGGGAGAACATGATAGTTGATAGTCCTCTCCTCCATGGATTTGTCTCATCCTCTTTTTAAAGCCATCTAAATTGGTGGCCATCACTACTGTCTGTGGGACAGAGTTCCATAGTTCAACTATATTCTGGGTGAAGGACTCTCTTTAATCAGTCCTGAATTTTCCAACATTCAGCTTTGTTGGATTCATTTCTTGGAAGAGTAGAAGAGCGCACCATCCAGCTGGCAATATCGTGGCAAGCATCCTTGTGGAAGCATCTCAGAACAACTAATAAAGCAGAATGCTGTGGGGACAGCCCACTACTAACACACTACCACTGCATCGGAGGCATGTAGAACATACCTGCAGGAAAAAACCACCCATATGGAGGGGCCCTTTTTGGATCTTAGGAGACTGTAATACTCACCTCAAATAAGAAGTGATCCTTAAGACCGCCCTCCCCTTTCCCCCCAGCTGATATTTCAGTCTATGCCAGAGAAGATTACTGCACCTGCACTCATTCTGTTCCAGGCTCCCAGACCTTCTCTTCTGTCCCAGTTCACTGACCAAGCTGAAGGTGCCACTGCCAAGTGACAGGGGAGAGAGAAGGGAAGGAGAAATGTATCCTGCACCTCCTCTCCAAGCTGTGGTTATCCAGATGTTCTTGGACTCCCAACTCCCATCAGCCTGAACCAGGATGGCCTACGTCCAGTTGGTAGAACATGAGACTCTTAAGTTCAGGGGGTTGGACTAGTTGTGAGTTCAGGGGGTTGGACTAGGTGACCCTAATGGTTACTTCCAACTTCACAATTCAATTCTGTGATAACATAGGGAGGCCTACAGGCTCCCCATCCCTGTTCTAGATGGGGGGCGTGCAGAGAAAGCAGTCTGCCTCCCTTACCCCACCCACCTTTGATGTGGACTGAGATTGTAGCCAAGGAGCAAAGGAGGAGAGAAACTGCGAAAACCATTCCTGGGTATGATCTTCAAGACTTTGTAAATGCAGTGTTTTCCCCTGTCTGAGCTGCCTAGGTGAGAGAGAGCAAGATTATGCAGCCTGCAGTGTGCCTGCAGTATGCACAAGGTATCCCATTTCCTCTGTTTTACCACTGCTTTCCTTGGCAAACACAGCAGGGAAACATTCTCAGTGATTCTGCCAGCCCTTGGCTGGGAGGCGTCCTCCTCCTGTTGAAACATGCTTCCCAGCCACTTCCGGATTGAAAAACACGTTATAATCTGTGTAACTGTTACTGGAGGGGTTGCTGTGCTCTTTGCTTGTGTCCTGGGCTAGGAAAAGTGGTGTTGTGAGGCTACAGTTAAGAAGCACCCCTTGGGGAGTCCAGGCAAGGTTTTGGTGAGAAGGTGTGTAGCCTGACTGCTAGACTGAAATCTTCCAATCGGTTTTGAGAGGAAAGCAACTCTGCCCCCAAAAATGAACTAGGACTGGGATGAACTTTGCAAGAGGTGAGCGGCAAGGTTGGGACCATTTGGGTGGTTTGCAGGGTGCGAACTGCAGAATCAAACCAGAGCATCTTGCAAGACTTCCTCTGCAAAGCCTTTCTCTTGGATTTGTGTTGCGTCCTCCCTCCCTCCCATATATCCCTATCAGAGTGGCATATATGGTTTCTTTATCCCTTCCCTTTGAGGTAGCCTAGGCCAAGAGACAATAATGGCACATAAATAACTAGCACATCACACCAACTCTTTGAAGTGATAAAGGCCTTCAGCACAGCAGTGAAAAGAATGCACCAAATCTACTCTCCCACCAGCCTAGCAAACATGGCGAATGGCCAGGGATGATGGGAGTTGAAATTCAGCAACATCTGTTAAGATCAAAGGTTCTCCACCTCTCTTCCTCTCCTCTCTCATTGTCAGCTAGTATCTTCAAGACCAAAGTCATAACCCCCCTCCCCTGACAATTAAATGCCTTCCTTCTTATCTCAAAGAGCTCTCCTATCTGAGGTTTAGGACTGCCATGAGTCATTGCTCCTCTTAGAAAGCTCACCAAATTTAGCAATTTAACCCTTTTCCTAGCAAGGCTTTTTTTGAACATAAAAGAAAGCAACTGTCCATTTCTACCTATGAAAAATTAAACATTTCCAACTTAGTTTCTATTTGGAAGCATTGTTATGAGGACCGGGGACGAGGGAGAGAGAAAATGCTATTTTCCCCCAGCTAGAAACCCATTTATTAAAAACCCATAAAAACAAGCATATTGATAGGAAGCAGTACAGATCCAATCCGAATGACTCCTCCTTCCCTGCATCTTCTCCTCTCCAAACATAATTTCCCCCTTCTTAGAAAGGAGCTACAGTGACTCTGTGGTGCTCTCTAGTGGCTACAAATTAAGTTAATGACAAAATGAACAAACTTTTTTGGTATCTCGTGGAACATGAGGCATTTTGCATCATTAGTGTTCCGGATTCCTCTGGAATTTGTATTAAACAAGGTTGGGCACAGGACCTGAAACAGAGGTCCTTCCTTGCTTATGGAAGACAGTTCTTTATTTGAAGGCATTCTCTTGTTTCAAAAATCCAAATCTACCTGTTCATATAACAAAATTTGAATGCCCCTCGATTGTAATAAAACTGATCACTATATAATGCATTTCTATTTAAATGATGGTCATTATTCCTAAATTGGCATCTATCCACATATATCAGTGTAGTGGTTGGGAGTTACTCGTGCGTAATCCTGCTCCGTTTGAGCATCGGATTGCCTGGTTAAACCCTCCGGACTATGCAGCCCATATTAGCGTGGCTGCCCTTAGTCACTTGTAGAATCTGTCTGTGGGCGTTTCTTAAAGCGCTGCCAACATAAGAGCTGTTTGACGCCCAATCGGCTCCACCTCTCACTGCACGGGAGTCTCCTGCGCAGGGTGGGCGTGGGCAGCGGGGTGCTTGGGCTCTCCTCGCTAACCTCCAACGAAGAGTCCTGGAGCCCCTGCACCTCCCTGTCCCGTTGCTATCCTGGATCCCTGGTGTTACACTCATTCTCTTCCCCTTCTTCCCAGCTGAGTCTCCCCCTAGCGCTGGGACCTTCTCCTGCAGAATCAGAGACCCTCTCCTTCTCCCGTGCCTCTGATGGCAGTTCCCTGACAATCAGCAAGTGCAAATTTAGTTCACTCTCTTTGTTTTGTTTTGCGATGCATCCAGGGGTGTAGGAAGGGGGGGTGCAGGCCACCCTGGGTGTCATCCTTGAGGGGGGTGACAAAATGGCACACCGCGGGGGGTGGCACTTACTGCAGGGTCTGGCCTGCAGTGCGCCCGAGCCACGTGTCTCTCCTAGGAGTGACACAGTGGCTTGGGCTCTGCACTGCTCAAAACAGCAGCGTGGGGCTTGTGTCTGCTAGGCGGACTACGTGGGCAGCTTGCCACGGCGCCCCCCTGGGCAGCTCGCCCCACCCCTGCTGCTCCAGGTGCTGGAGCAGCTAGCTATGCCCCTGGATACATCCCCTTTGTGATGTGCATCATAACTGATTGATCTCCGGCATTTGCCTGTTGATGTTCACAACGCACAGTAGCACATAGTCAGATGTTAACATTTCATTCCTCTCCAAAATGAGGGGGGAGAAACACTTGAATGCTTTAGCTTTACAAGGACAAAATGAGGCAGTGGTGGACCAGTTTTTGTAATTGTGTCTTTTCACACAGAGAGGAAAACATGCCTCAGGTTTTGCAGTCCTTGAAATAAAATAAAACCCCAAACCAAGTTCTGGAATCCTGCACTTTTCAAGTTGTTTTAAACCAAGAAAGGCAAACCTCCAGTTGGTCTGATGTGGCCCACCAGGCCTCTCCCTAGGCCAGGGAACCTGAGGCACAGGGGACAAATGTGGCCCTCTAGACCTCTCTATCTGGCCCTCAGGCATCTCCCTAGGACATGCCCCTCACCAGCCCTGTTTGGTACCCTCCTTGGGTCCTTTTTGCCTGTCTGAAATGCGTCCTTGAACTCTGATAATGCCTCTTGCTTGTCTGGATGGGAGATAGAGATGAGTGTGCGAGTGCATGTAGAAACTCACCTACTGTACTGAATTCAAACACTGAGGGCAAAGGAAAACAGGTCAGCTGACATTACTGTGAATGACCGGTGTGAAGTTCTACCCCATTCCCATCAGAGTTGGCCTTCAGGCTGTGGGAGATATGTGGAACTGGCCCGTGGGTAGGATCAAGTTCCTTCCCTCTAATTTAACATGCTAAGTGCTATGCCTCTCAGAATAGAACACTGCAGATTCATGGAAACAGAGGGATACAGGGTATACAAAACAACAGCAAAGTCACCTTGGACTGACCCTATGAAAGGGACCACAGGTTATTTGTGCAATTCAGCACTTCAAAATAGGACTAATGCTGATTGCATTTAGCTCCACTAAGCTGCATTAATTTACTGGCTGAATTTTACAAATGTAATTAAGGGTTAATATGTTTCTAAAGGCACAACAACTTTAATAGGTACAGACCAGGTTGAAAATCAACAGGTTCAATTTTTCCCCATCACTGCACACTGGAGGAAAGAAATTGCACCAGGATTCTGTGATTGTTAAATATAAAGGCCGTAAAAAGAGTACACAGCCTCCCTCAAGGTCATAGCTGTCAACTTTTCCCTTTTTTAAAGGGAAATTCCCTTATTCCGAATAGGATTCCTCGCGAGAAAAGGGAAAAGTTGACAGCTATGCTCAAGGTAACTCAATAACATCTCCACTGGGACTTAAATTAACACCTTTTTACATATAGAAATGAGTTGTAAAACAATATCCTTCAGAAGGAATGCAACTTTAGACAAAGAACTCATAAATAGGAACAGTAGCTTTTAAGGGCGACCTTGTTCTGTACAAGATTTTCTCTATTTTCTCTGAAGTTTTACTTCCACAAGAGGAAAGATGTATTCATTTGTTCAAAGTCAATCTTAGCTGAAGCAAACAGGCCCAACCGTGAACCCGAACTGATGAGAGACGTCCCCATTGTGAAACACAGCTAGGTCACGCACAGGCAAAAGGGTAAGGTCCTCCGTAGAGAAATGGAAGATGGTGTCAATGATAGAAGATTCATTGTCCAGCTGAAATATGCAAGGCAGAATTATTAGGCAAGAGCCAAATCTTTCATTTTGCAACACAAAACCTTCACACATGCAAGTTGCTAGACTATATTGTTTTGAAGATAGGCTGAGAAATGTGTGTGAATAATTTCCCATCGTGCTGGCAGGTCAGATCTGTATCTGCCCTACCTGTTGCAAGATAACTTTGACAGGTGGGCGTGGCTACTGTAAGGGGTATCAGCCAATTCTCCTTACTCAGACTGCATTAAGGATATTGTTAGAAGAATCAGCTTAATCAAATCATATTAGGAATTTGTTAAGAATGTTTATGCAGGCCAAACCTAGCCTTGAGTGAGTCTGATAGAGAGCAGGCGCCCTGTTCTTCTTGCTGAATCTGGCACCCAGCTCAGATAATGCAGGCATGCTTTTCCTCTGAGAAGGTGGCCTCATTTTTATGCATGCATAAAGCTAAGGTGAGGGGATGCCTCTATCTAATTTATCAGCCTGTGGACTCCACTTCTGTTGCTTCTTCCAAGCAGCCGCTTTTCTGTTTGACCAAGTAAAGGACCCTCCTAGTGTCCTCTTTATTGACTTTCCCCTTATGCATGAGGAGAAATTACTCATACTTTAGGGTGGACATTTAGATGGTGCTTTTCACCCCTGTTCCACTCCATTAAAATTGTAGGGAAGGGGGTGTAGCTCAGTGGCAGGGCAACTATCTTGCATGCAGAAGGTCCCAGGCTCAACCCTTGGCATCTCAAGGCATGCCTGGGAGAGACTGAAACCCTGGAGATCTGCTGCCAGTCAGTGTAGACAATATTGTGCAAGATGGGAAGAATGGTTTGACTCAGAGGCAGCTTCCTATGTCAGTCATGCATTTCCTTCCACTTACTGTGCATCCTTCAAGGACAGCCACATAACTTTGCTCTTGGGAGTCAGTAAGGAACTTGATTTCTTTTTCCAGCTGCAGCTTGCCCCCATCTGGATGGGGTCTGCAGGAATACGACACCTTCTGGGTGGCCAGGCTGCTGTGAAGCTTCAGGAAACGGAGCTGGACAGTGGTTGCATCCTGGTACTCCAGCTGCAGCAACCAAGAGAGGACAGAGGGTTAAGAGTTGGCCAAAGCTGGTCAAGCTTGCAGGGCTGAACACGATCTTGTGTGCGTGTGTGTTGAGGAGTGGGGGAATATCATCACACCTCATGTAGAAAGCCAGCACGTCAGGAGAGAAGGCTTCCAACCAAACACATCATTTCTTTCTACTTGCTTTGGTCTCCTGCCATTTAGGACTGCATTTTAAAATGCAGATAGAGGGATTGTATGTGCAATTGCTCTATTTCACAACTATCTCCATGCACCTGGAACACTAGGATGTCAGGGGAAGGGCTAAAACTCCTTTCTGCTCAATAAGTTCAAATTCACCAGGTCACTTAGGCAAGCCCCACGCCCCACTTTGTTGAAGTACAGCTCCCATAATTGCTGGTCATTGCCCATGCATGCCGAGGCTGATGGGAGTTGTACTTCAGCACTGTCTGCAGGGCCAGAGGTTTCCTACACCTGATACAGAGGATTGCATGTATTAATAGGCAAGTAAGGCACCAAGTTATGATGACTAAGTAGGGATGGAGAAGGCATTTGGTTCTGTCTGCATTAGAACTACCTAATTCACAGTTCTTGAATGAATAGGTAAAGATAAAGGGACCCCTGACTATTAGGTCCAGTTATGACCGACTCTAGGGTTGCGGCACTCATCCCGCTTTATTGGCTGAGGGAGCCGGCGTACAGCTTCCAGGTCATGTGGCCAGCATGACTAAGCCGCTTCTGGCGACCAGAGCAGTGCACGGAAACGCTGTTTACCTTCCCGCCGGAGCGGTACCTATTTATCTACTTGCACTTTGATGTGCTTTCGAACTGCTCGGTTGGCAGGAGCTGGGACCGAGCAACAGGAGCTCACTCCACTGCAGGGATTTGAACCGCTGACCTTCTAATCAGCAAGTCCCAGGCTCTGTGGTTTAACCCACAGTGCCACCCGCGTCCCATCTTGAATGAACACACAAACCAAAATACAGCTATCCTTTGAAATTTTTGCTTCTCTGAATTTTGCAATGCAGTCCTCTGAGCAAACATCATGTAGAAAAAAATGCACATAGAGAACGGTGTGCATAAAAATGTATTGCAATTAGAGGAAAAATTATTGCATAGGAGTGTGTATTAGCCAAAACTGCAGTCAGAAATGTGCCTGTTACGAGACATTTGTACCAAAAATGCCGATGAGCTTTCCGGAGGGAAAATTTTGTGACGGAATCTTCAGTGTTGCTTACAGAGAAGCTTACCATGAAACCACCAGGTAGGGAACTGAACCACTGGAAGGTGTTTTCCAAAGCATATGCCCTCAACCAGGCTTTGATAGGGACCTGATGGTTTAAAAACACACAGAGAGAGTTCATCAAAGATCACAGATTTTTACAGTGATTAGAAACTGCTGTTGGGCACAGAGCAGTAACTCAGAGCAAGGTTTTCAGGGTGGCTGCCCCTGATTTGTGGGAACAGCATCCCTGTTGAGATATGACAGGCAGTCCCACTCCACTGTTTGCATTATCTGGAAATAATTGAAGGTCTTTTCATTGTGATGCCAGGCACCTTCATTTTGCAGTTTCCACAATGAGCTGAACATGCATCTCTTTATCCTGGCCTTTGACATTGTGTGTGTGTGTGTGTGTGTTGTTTAGTCGTTTAATCATGTCCGCCATGGACCAGAGCATGCCAGGCACTCCTGTCTTCCACTGCCTCCCGCAGTTTGGTCAAACTCATGCTGGTAGCTTCGAGAACAGTGTTCAACCATCTCGTCCTCTGTCGTCCCCTTCTCCTTGTGCCCTCCATCTTTCCCAACATCAGGGTCTTTTCCAGGGAGTCTTCTCTTCTCATGAGGTGGCCAAAGTATGGACGCACCCTATTATTGTGATGGTAGTTTGTTTTAAACTGCTTTTGATATTGTATTTTTAAATTGCTGCAACCTGCCCTAGGACTTTATGGTGAAGGGTTGGTAAGAAATTTTAATCATAGAAACAGAGAATTGTAGAGTTGGAAGGGATCCTGAGGATCATCTAATCTGCAGTGAAGAGTATTTTGATATTATTCTTTAAACACACACACAACACAGCCAGCTAAGAAGCACTTTGCAATTAATTGCACAGCAGCACTGTGGCAATGGCACATATGATCATAGCTTTGAAGAATTGGAAGGGATCCTGATGATCATCTAGTCCAACCTGCAACCCTGGCGTTATCATCACTATCCCCTTACCAACTGAGATGATGATGATAACAACAATAACAATTTTAAGCTGTTTTATGGTATGTTTGTAAACCACCTTGAGATGCATGTAAAAGGATATCGATATGTTTATTAGTAATAACAATGATGTAATCAGTGACTTTAACCTGTTTTCAACTGCTTGTAATATTGTATTTTTTAATGGCTTGAACCTGCCCTGGGATGTTACAGTGAAGGGTGGGTTAATAACTGAAATAATAATAAGCAAAAGGATAATATGTTAGCTGTTTTTATTGCATGCATGTAAAAGGAGAATCATACATTGAATCATACATTTAATAATAATAATAATAATAATAATAATAATAATAATAATAATAACAACAACAGCAACAGCAATGGTGCTGGGTGCATGACTGATCTTTCACCCTGCTCAGAAACCTTAGAATTCTTACTTGGTTTTGCACAGGAGAAATACAAGTCTCTCCCCCAGCCGTGAAGTTGCAAAATGCCACCAAAGAGTCTTGCGGGCTGCCTTGGTTGGGGTCTATGTAGTAATGCCCTGAAATGAAACAAATTTCCTTTATAACTAGCCTGCTAAGAGACTAAGCAGCATCATGCTTTCACCCTAGACACAGAGGAAGCCCCCTTCTCCCCAGCCAGCATAGAGAGGCAGGTGGCAAGAATCTCAGCAGGCTGATAAAACAAATGGACCTCCTACCAAACAGGCCTGTGGAGGAGGATACAGAGCTGAGTCAGCATTGAGAACCAAGCTGATTGGCAGAGGAGCCTGCACACTTGCCTGCATGGAATTTCTGGTAACCCAAGGCTATTAGGAAAGTTGCATTGCAAGATAATGGTAATATTTATTTTTATTTTTATTTGATTTGTTTGCTAAAGAGCAAACAACCAAACAGCGAAGTGAAGCAATTGTAGAAAGAAAAAACCCAAGCTTTAAAGGACTTCCAAATCAGGACTTCTTAGCTCTAGCTCAGGGGTCAGAAATTTTTTTCATCAGGGGGCCGGTCCACTGTCCCTCAGTCCTTGTGGGGCACCGGACTATATTTTGAAAAATATAAATACCCTGCAAGCCGGTCCCACAGCTGCCTCCAGATCTGGAGGAGGAACGCACTCTGCATGCGCTCAGGAGCATGTCTTGGTGTTGCCTGCTCACCAGCATTGTTGACGAGCAGCAGCCACTTCATTGGCCCGTCTCCGCGGAGCTCCCAGGCAGTGTGCACCAAACTCTGCGGCCTGTCACCTGAGGCCAGGTCAGCGGGCAGGTGGCACACGTGGAGCGCCGGGCAGGTGGCGCACAGCTCGCCCCCCAGCTGCTCCAGTGTGGCTGCCGGGTGCACCACCACCACCAGCAGCAGCAGCGCTGAGCCGGGCGTGGGGCCAGCAGGTGTGCCAAGCTCTGGCTGAAGCCCCGGGGCATGCCCGTCACGATGCCCATGATGTGGCCCATACACACCCACCTCTCCATCCATGGCCGTGCCAGGTTTACCTCAGTGCGCGGATGGTGAGGCTTTGGACTGGCTGCAGGAACTTCCTGCAGCCAATCCGAAGCCTTGCCAACATTGCGGACGTCAGTCCATGCGCAGCAAGGCCTCTGCAGCTTGTTTTCAAGGAAATGCTGCACCGGTTTAGCTTAGCTCGGGGACTGACTGAGCAGGGAGCAGGGTCCGCGGGCCGGATTTACGAGCCTGGTGGGCCACATCCGGCCCCCAGACCATAGTTTGCCAACCCCTGCTCTAGCTAGAGTCAGGTGAAAATGTTTGTGGGGAATTTTGGATACAAACTTACCCACTAGTCACATTTTGTTGCTCTCAATGGATACTGTTGCCATTCTATTCCCCCTCCTCCCCTCTCTCCAAATGTCCAGGATGTCAAGCCATTTGCAGGCAATTCTGGTGGAAATAGCAACTTCCTCATGGACACGCTGGGTTTCTTGCCAGTGTAGGTGGGTTAGATTCACAGAACTATAAAATTATAGAGCTGGAAGAGACCACAAGGGTCTTTAAGTCCAACTCCCTGCAATGAAGGAATCTCAACTAGTTCATACATGACAGATCCAACCTCTGCTTAAAAACCTCCAAGGAAGGAAAGTCCACCACCTCCAAGCTTGCTCCATCTGATAATCCTTTATATATTTGAAGATGGCTGTCCTATCTCCTCTCAGTCTCCTCTAAACACAACCAACACTCTCAACCGTTCATCATAAGGCTTGGTTTCCAGACCCTTGATCATCTTGGTTGCACACATTCCAGCTTGTCAATATCCTTCTTAAATTAAGACCCAGTGTGGTGCAATGGTTAGAATGTTAAGACTAGGATTTGGGAGAGCAGGGTTCGAATCTCCACACAGCTATGAAGCCCTCTGGGTGACCTTGGGCCAGTCACAATCTCCTAGCCTAACCTACCTCACAGAGTCGGTAGGATGAAATAGGGACGATAACCATGTATACCACCTTGAGATCCTTGGAAGATAAAGGTGGTATATTAATGTAATAACTAAATAAACAAGTGGGCTGAGTGATGGATGTAATTTTGTGATGGCCTGGGACTTGGGCTCAGAGCCAGAGGAGTCTCAGTCCGCTCCGGATCCTCTGCCTCAGGTGGCATGAGAACCGAGTCTGGGGCCTGATTCTGAAGAGCCCCAGTCTGCACATGTTCCCCTGCAACAAGCACCAGCTGGGCCAAGCCGGGGGCCTCAGCCTGCCCTGGCTCCAGATGCGGGGATTACCTCGTTGCCCTCTGCTGGGCAATCACATACAGCTGCTCCACTACTAGTTGGGTCAGGAGAGGCTGAGGCGGCCCCTGGGTCTAGTAACCCACCGACATTTCCCAAGCTGCAGAGACTCAGGTCTGAGAGAAGGAGAGACCTGAGTACTCGCAGGAGGAGTGCTCGCCTTTGGGCGAAACAGGGAGGTGAGTTGCTGGGGGATCAGGACCGGCCGTTACCCCATCAGAGATAAAAGGCTGCCAGATTCCGCCCCAGGTTGCGGGAGCAACACTGCTGTTTGCTAGAACTTGCCTGAGACCCTGTGCCTGACCTAGCCTACTTTCCTGCCTTGGCCCTGTTGGACTGACTCCTCATGGAATCCTTGGATTAGGGACCGGACCTGGACCGCGTGGCTCGGGTTAACCCCCAGGCCCAGCACAAATTCTTACTGTTGTTGAATGATTTAGGACAGACAGACAGAAAGAAAGTACTTCATACTGTGCATAGTTAGACGATGGAACTTGCTCTCACAGGAGGCAATGATGGCCCTCCGCTTGGATGGCTCTAAAACAGGCCTACACAGAATCATGGAGGATCGGGCTACCAATGGCTACTAGCCATGATGGCTTTGCTCTGCCTCCGTGGTTGAAGGCTGTATGCCTCTGAATACTAGTGGCTGGGAATTGCAGGTGGGAAGAGTGCAGTTGTGCTTGGGTCCTGCTTGTAGGTCAACGGTTGGGGCATCTGGTTGGCCAGTGTGAGGATCCTGGACTAGATGGGCCTTTGACTACAATTCAGCGGGGCTCTTCTTCAGTTTTTATTTTCCTACCATCTGGGAGATGGGGTTGTGCCAGCAGAAGCTCTTTGCAAGTGGCAGCCGGGTAGTCTCTGGTCCCATTTGGAGGATCTACCAGGAGCTTCAGTTCTCGTCCCAAGCTGTCCATGAGGCTCCACACATAGTCATAGTTCAACTTGCTTGCTGAATAAATCAGATGCTAGCAAAATAAAAGGAAATGAAGCAGAAGACAAAGTCAAGCCACTTGCAGGTGACTTTTACTGTCAGGTATGGTGTCCCATAGGGACACAGGTGGTGTTGTGGGTTAAACCACAGAGCCTAGGGCTTGCCGATCAGAAGGCCGACAGTTCGAATCCCCGCAACGGGGTGAGCTCCCATTGCTCGGTCCCTGCTCTTCCCAACCTAGCAGTTCGAAAGCATGTCAAAGTGCAAGTAGATAAATAGGTACGACTCTGGCAGGAAGGTAACGGCGTTTCCATGCACTGCTCTGGTTCGCCAGAAGCAGCTTAGTCATGCTGGCCACATGACCCGGAAGCTGTATGCCGGCTCCCTCGGCCAATAAAGCAAGATGAGCGCCGCAACCCCAGAGTCGGCCTTGACTGGACCTAATGGTCAGGGGTCCCTTTACCCTATGGTGTACCATGTCAATATTAATCAAACTATGTAGAATATAATAAAGAATGGGGGTGTGTGGGTGCCCCACAATAAGCTTTGTGCCACTGCAGATCATGCATAGAGGAGATGCATGCTCTCTATCAGAGTGCAAGTTGAATCCTCCCAAAAATGTGGACCCTGTGAGTTATATCCAACTAAGTTCTACTCAAAGCAGACCCACGGAAATTAATGTATGTCATGCCCATAAATTTCAATGGATCTGCTCTGCTTCAATGGCATATAACCCTATCCTTGTGAAATTTGCAGTTCTTTGAATTTTGGTGTGCAGTCCTGTGCTGAACCAAAGGTAAACTGTTCTAGAAGCTCTGCAAACACCATCTTGGTAGTCAAGATAACCCCACAATTAATTGCTAGTTGTTTTCACAATAAGCTCATATATGTTTATATTCACTTGCTTCGATATAAGCTACGGTAATTGGATTGCTCCGATGCTATCCTTATTTGTGGGCTTGGGATGCTGGGCTCTGAGCCCAGAAAGGGGAACTATCTGTATTTGTCATCTATGCCCTCATCTGTTCAGGTGAAGTGATGGGAAGGCCTGGCCAAAGTGACGTCTGCTGCTTTGTGCATAAAGAATGTACGCATGTTTGCTTGGGTGCAGACCAGCCATCTTCTTGCTGCGGTGTCTGTCCTGCATTTGTAAATGCTGAGAGACCTGGCAGGCTGATTTGCTGTAAGTCTAGACCTTTCTTGAACAAAGCACTAGAACTGATCACTCTTGTGTTTTCGACATGGTATCCTGCACCAAATCACTCCCATGAGCCCTCCTTTGCGGTTCAGAGCAACTCCTCTAACTAAAAAAATGCACACATATATTAGGGGAAACTATCCATAAACATGCATATATTTATAAAAATATAAAAAATGCAATAGATTAAAGTGTTTTGCAAAAATGTGTGTATTCACATTAAAATGCTAATGAACTTTCCTGAGAGCTTTTAAAAAATGATGTCAGAAAAGTGCAAAAATATGGCAAACAAAACTTAAGACTGGGAAAATGAGAAAGTGGAAGAAACTGACAGGGCATAACTACCTTCAAGTCTTCCCTTGAGATGTTCAGTGAAGTTCCGGGGGGTCCAGGAACACCAGGCATGCCCTATAAGTAAGAAAGAGTATCATCAATCCTGTTTTGGAAAACTGGTGCTCAGTGCTGTGGTCCTCAGGCAGCTGCTTTGGTACTCCTGGAGTTTGGGAAAAAGAGGTTCCGAAACGACATGCATTACACATGCTTCTGCATTCAATATGCATGCCCTGAAACTTAACACATCCCGAGAAATGCCTGCTTGCATCTGAATGAGGAACTATCTAACTAGCACAATACACAAATACCAAATCCAGGCATGTCCCAAGTCCATTTCGGGTGCCTAATTTGGCCCGCCGGTCGGTTTAATCTGGCCTCTGTGGCAGTTTATTTCCTGGGGTAAAATCCTAAAAAAAACCTTTGGGTTTGAATAATAAAAAAGCTCAAGAACTTCAATCCTAAAAAAAAAGGTCAACAACAACTTTGGTCAGCCCTTTGGTCAGCCTCCATGGCCCTTCACTTCATCAAATCTGGCTCTCTTTGAAAAAAAGTTTGGACACCACTGGTATAAACTGAAACACAAACTATCCTGAGAGATTTGCACTTCTCTGAATTTTGCAGTTCAGTTCTTCAACCAAACAGTATGTAGAAAAACACATATATTAGGGGGAAATGTGACGCGTATGGAATTTTAGGGGAGGGGTAGTACCTCTGGTAGGAGACATGTCATGCTCCTTCTGGGGTAGTTTGTCCACCTTTAGTCCCCCCCCCCCGCACTCAGCTCTCACCTGTGGCGCCTAGAAGCTGTCAGCATGTGACAGTAGCCACACCCCGGGAAATGCCTTCAACTGGTCAGCGACTAAAAATAACAATGACCATTTCTTTTCTTTTTTTAAAAAAAGAATGCTTGCTGTTTTTAGTACTCATGGAGGAAATCTTGCAAGTACTTGGTTTGAAAGAAAAATACAGAAAGGGCAGCCTTAACTTACTGGCAGGCCTGGTAGACCTTTTGGTCCTGCGTCACCTTCCAAGCCTTTGAGGCCCTGGTGAAAACAAGAGAGAAGAGACAACTAAATAACCACTGAGATTTGGACAGTACTTAACACACAAGGTGGGGCAGGCAGTTTGGGAGGCTGGCTCCCTTACCTTTTGCAGTGCCCTCCATTGATTTTGGAAATAGGGTGGGGGTGTGTTTTAAGGTGGGTATTGATCTCAGGGAAGGCAAGGGCAGAAGACCAGGGAAGGCTCAGCCTGTGCTATAGGAGAGCAGAGCTTGGGTGTTGCTTGGGTGTTGCTTCAGCAAGCACCAGATCGAAAGTGAGCCCTGCTGCTAGCACTATACTGCCATGTCTAGTCCTGGCCAGACATTGAGTGCTCTGAGGAAGAACCAGATACTCTACTATTTGAGGACTTGGGGGAGCAGGCAAGGGCCCCCTGAATCAAATGCAGAGGATCCCCTTGTGGGGAAGAGCCTCTTGGGATTGTCAGAGGAGGAGGTGGACCTGCCCCCCAAGTCCCCAAGAGGGCTGGTGCCAAAAGCTTGCTGTGCAGGTTGAAAAGCAAACAGCACAGCTAGGACCCCTGCAGCAGCTCGCTGCCTTTGAAGCTACCACTGCGGTGCAAGGAGTAAGAAACCAGAGATTTGCTGTGAAGAGCCCCTGGCTTGAGATGTCTAAAGGGATAGGCAGGCAGGATTCACATCAATGGCAGTTGTTCTTGGGTAGCTGCCAGGGCTCAAGCATCTTAAACCCAGTCTGGCAACCCTCACCCCCAACTCCTACCTGCATCAGGCAGTTGGGGCTAGGAGCCTTTGGTCATTTGGTGTTGCCACTGTTCAACTATGACCTGGGAGACCAGGGTTCAAATCTTCACTTGGGTCATAAACCTCACTGGGTGACCTTGTACCCGTCACTGCCTTTCAGCTAGATCTACCTCACAGAGTTGCTGTGAGGATAAAGTGGGAGGGGAGGTTAAACCATGTATGCAACCTTCTGTTCCTTGTGATAGATGTGGGATATAAATGGGAGGAATAAATAAACAAATAGATAAAATTCTCATGACATCCTGGAACCCATGATATGCTGGGGTGGGGTGCTACACAGTGCAAGACTATCTCAGGTACCACTGAGGGGGAGCATAAAATGGCAACTGGGGTCTGTTGATGTGGGATGTGTGTGCTCTCACTGCCTCGGGGCCCTCTCAAATCCAGAAATGAGCAAAAGCTTTGCATAAATTGTTGGAGTGCACCAGCTGATGTGCCTAACTGTGAAATCATGGAAGGTGGTGGCATTAAGGACTGCTGGTGTGCATATAAAGAGAATTGGGTACAGCAATGGCAGTGGGCATGTATGCAGCAGGGACGTGGGGGGCTAGGATTACTTACTTTTTGTCCAAATGTGCCCTGGGAAGAGGGAGAACAAAGACAATACAGTGGGGAACAATACTTTTGTCCAAAAGAGGTCCCCCACCCCTAAAATAACAGTTGTTGGAAAATAATCCTAGGAGATAAACTGAACCAGCTATTGCATTTTGGTTTTGGTAAAAGAATGAATGTGATGAATGCGAACTAAGTCTCTCCTTTTTGGACGTGTTGAATTAGAGCTAGTTCCTTTTTTAAAATGAGTTTTTCAAGTTCTGTGTGCCAGGGATTGAGTTTGAGACCTCTGACATGCAAAGCACATGTTCTGCCACTGAGCTATAGTGGCTCACTGAAGTGTGTGTGTGGGGGGGGAGGCCTTGTGGACCCTCCCCTACAACTAGCAAAACCAGGGAATGATGCAGATTTGTAACTTCTGCATGCTTTATACAGGTGGCAGAATATAATAGTTCCCAATTGGGGGGGGGAATATTGCCTATGTGCAGAATTCTGAATTTATTTAATTTTCCTAATGTGTAAGTAATACATGTCCCATTAAGTCCCTGAAACAAAGAAACAAAGCCCAGCAAATTATTGCTGTGCAGTTCGAAAAAGGAGGAGGGGAGCTTACTGGAATGCCAGGGTGTCCAGCAGATCCCCATGTACCACTTGGCCCAACAACACCCTGAAAATGAAGGAGAGAGTGTTACAAAGGCAACTTGGGCCTGTGTGAAAGCATCTATTTATCTATAATATCTTATATACTTATAGACCTCTTAATACCAGAGCAGTTGACAAAGAAAGATAACAAGTACTATACACATCTGCATCGACTTGGGCCCTAGACTGCGGGTGCCCAGAAGCATGCATGACATGACATCATGATATGATGTGACATGCACAGCTTGGTCTCTGCCCTCTGCTGCCACCTTCGAGTGCTGCGGCAGGGCTGCAACCTCTGCCTCTGCTGCAGAGCCTCTGTTGGGTCCACTGTGGCCGCAGGCTCAACCCAGAAGCACATCTGCAGCCACAGTGGGCCCCAACAGAGGCCCAGTTGCCACAGCACCATAGGAGAGTTGGACTTGAGGCAGCGGGCATCAGTGGCTGGGCACCCACATTGAAAATTTTGTGGGTGCGCAGGCACCCCTGGAATTGGTGCCAGTACACCTTTTTGCACAGGCTTTCCCTGACACAGAAGATGGGGTCCTGTTTCCCCCCCCCCCAATTATTTTTTTCAGTTCTCTGAGTTTCTGTTCTTATAACAGTTTTACTGTTTTTAACGTTGTGTTTTTACCTGCTCCCCTTTTGGTCCTGGCCTCCCAGGAACGCCCACGGGACCTCGCTTACCCTGAAAGAGAGAAAAAGTAATCACTGAGGACTAGGCCCTTTGTATGTTCAAACTGCTTTTCGCCAATCTCGAAACCTTCACAAACATGGTATGAGCAACAACAGATTCTCACTGTTGTTTTGTTGGTGTTTAGTCGTTTAGTCATGTCCGACTCTTTGTGACCCCATGGACCAGAGCATGCCAGGCACTTCTGTCTTCCACTGCCTCCCGCAGTTTGGTCAAACTCATGCTGGTAGCTTCAAGAATGCTGTCCAACCATCTCGTCCTCTGTCGTCCCCTTCTCCTTGTGCCCTCCATCTTTCCCAACATCAGGGTCTTTTCCAGGGAGTCTTCTCTTCTCATGAGGTGCTAAAGTATTGGAGCCTCAGCTTCAGGATCTGTCCTTCCAGTGAGCACTCAGGGCTGATTTCCTTCAGAATGGAGAGGTTTGATCTTCTTGCAGTCCATGGGACTCTCAAGAGTCTCCTCCAGCACCATAATTCAAAAGCATCAATTCTCCAGCGATCAGCCTTCTTTATGGTCCAGCTTTCACTTCCATACATCACTTCTGGGAAAACCATAGCTTTAACTATACGGACCTTTGTCAGCAAGGTGATGTCTCTGCTTTTTAAGATGCTGTCTAGGTTTGTCATTGCTACAGATTCTCATACGTACCTTAAAACCATTATCCCCCGGGGGACCAAGGTAGCCCATCATGCCTTTGATGCCCTACAGAAAGATGCCCAAGAAATGGAAAAGGATTAATGATTCTCAACAATGTAAAAAATCAGCCAATTACAGTAACCTGTGTTACAACAGCTACTCAAACAATAGGGTAGTAAATGCAATGCCTTCCAATGCAATGCCTTCTCCAGAATGGTCAGTAGTTACAGGAGCTGCAGTTCAGTATAGAAGGAACCATCTTGGCTACTCTTGTCTTATGCTGTCAATTGTGAATGCAAGTTTAGCTGGTACATTAGCAGGCTGGTAGTATTAAGCTGAGACAGTAGCAATCAGACCTACTTTTTCTCCTTTGGGCCCCCTGACTCCCTTGCCCCCTCTGAGCCCAGGAACACCCTGTGAATGGAAAAGACAAATAACACAATTATTTATAGTGCTTCATAGTTAGTTACTTCCAGGGTATCCACACCTGGCAGATGGATTTCCCCCCAAGCCAACCATACAACTGCAAAACACCTCACACATATGTGCCAACTTCCTGGGGCCCCATGAAGTGGCCCAGCTGGCACTCATGTCTCCACAAGAGGTCTAGAGAGTGGCAACATGAGAACAGGGCCTTTTCTGCAGTGGCTCCTTGTTTGTGGAAAGCTGTCCCCAGGAAGGCCTTCTCTCCCAGGCCTTTGGTGAATTAAATGATATATGGCTTTTTAAACTCTATTACTATGCTTCATTATTTATTATTAAGCTGCTATGCATTTTTTGTGTTTTTCTATTGTGAACTGCCCTGTGATCCTCAGATGAAGGGTAGTATCAAAATTTAATAAATAAAAATAAAACATAATTGGGCCATGTGTTGGTCAGTTCAAAACTCGATGCCCTTATTGAAAATTGGGAAGCTACAGCATGAATGCAGCAGAAGTGGACGGAGTTCCAATATTAACTCCCCTTCACAGTCACACTGCACCATAAACTCAACAAACTCAATGAAAAACATGGAGGAGGAGCCAAGCAAACATGGTCCTGCCTTGGAATCTGTTTCTTAGGCTGCAACCCAGACACACTGAATGCAACAGAACTTACCTCTGAGTGCATACCTAGGATTGCATTGTTGGTGCAAAAATAACTTTGGCAGAGAAGGAAGGAAAAGTTACAAGAACCTGCAATTATTATTTTTGTTGTCAGAGGAAAAAACTTCCAAACCAAGAGCAAGGTTTCAAGCCAAGCTGTCTTCTAAGCAGAGCATGCTGGATGACACATCTTTATTATGGAAAAATTACACCAGCCTATCCTTGCACTTGTTATGCCGCTGAACATCTATACCAATAGGGAACTCATGCGTTATGACCGCTTTGCAGCCCAAAGGAGGCTACCGAGAAACAAGAGGGAAGTATCCACACACAGGCAAATGACCGGTTGATGCATGTGGTCGTGGCAACCCGGAAGTGTCGGGAAAGGAGATGGAAAATGGTGGAATGGGGGTGGGGGCATAATAAGGCAGAGCAGACATGCATTTTTCCCTGTTGTGTGCAATGACCCAGAACGCAACCCCGACACAAATCAGGGGTTGCCTGTATCCAGGGAGAAACCAGAAGTTTGCAGAAACTCTCTCTCTATATATATATGGGGGAAAAAACCTCTAAGGGCAGCAACTGGTTTATTAGGGTTAATGGGACATTGCCCCACCAACCACAGTCTGCCCGCAGTCAGGCTCCACCTGCCTGTGTTTCTGCTTACAATTGGAGCAGGGAGTGTCACTGAACGCCAACTTCTTCTTCATTAATCTCATTGTTGTGCTTTATACAACTCAGCTGAGAGAAGGATGGGCTGTCATTGGGCTCTGGACCTACCTGTCCTCAGTGCTGCCAACACCTGTCACTGATCTCTCTACCAATCCCAACAGGCTCGGCTCTAAGGGGGCAACCCAATGAGGGCTGAGCATGCTCATTGACCACGGAAAGCTGTAGCTGTGTGTGTGCATGAGTGAATGAATGAAAGAAGCCAAGGAAAAGGAGGAATGGAATGGAGTATCTTGGAAGAAAGCATGGCCGGCTGGCAGACTAGGACCTGCGAGACCAGGGTTCGAATCGCCACTTGGCCATGAAGCTCACTGGGTTATCTTGGGCCAGTCACTGCCTCTTAGCCTAACCTGCCACACAGCGTTGTTGTAGTGGCTGAATGAGAGTGAGAACCATGTAAACCACCTTGAGTTCCTTGGAGGAAAAGCTGGGCTACAAAGACAAATGTGTCCCAGGAAGGCTCTTAGTGCCTCTCTGTTACCTCTAGACTTCTGAACTTACGCATAACTTAATTGTAATGAGCCACCCTTGTGATCAATACTTACATAAGGGCCTTGGGGTCCCTGGGGACCACGGAGACCATGTTCACCTTGAGAGCCCTGGAAGGGAGAAAATAGGGAAAGGAGGGGGAAATGGCTATAACTATTTGCTTAAGCCCAGCAGCAGCTCCCTCTCTGGCTGTTCCACCATCCTTACTCAACTTGGCACCCTCTTGTTATTTTGGGCCAATGGTCAGGTGTGAACAGAATTACATATAGAAAACACCGCGTTGGGAAAGACTGCCATTAAGGGACCAGAGGATGTGGAAGAGGACCCACAACTGCGCTGCAGCTAGACCTAAGATGGGTCACATCATTGTCATGGCCACCACAGATATTAATACATATCACCCATCCAACCACTGAAATAAATACAGGGTATAAAAGTGAATAGTACTATCTCAGAAGAATAAAGGCGACAAAAAGCAGCAATAATCAATAATTATTAAGAGTACAAAGCGTTTTGCCTACCTTGGGGCCTTTGGAGCCTCTAGGAGGTCTGGGTCCAGCTTTACCACGCTTGCCCTGATGGTGGTGGGGTAAACAGGGAAACAGAAAAAAGGTGAGTTGCCAAAGCTCAGGGTCTAACCCTGAGTTTCAGGGTTTCAGTTTTAACAATAAAAACCAAGGATAAAGTATAATTTGTTAACAGATTACTTCTGGGTTTCACCGCTTCTGCACATGCGTGTGATGTCATTTTGCACGTCTGCACATGCGTGAGTGGTGAAACCCGGAAGTAACCCTTTCTGGTACTTCCGGGTCGCCGTGGGGTGCAACCTGAAAATGCGCAACCTGAAGCAAACGCAACATGAGGTATGACTGTACAGGGTGAGTCTTTTTAAAAAAGGCCCTGTGGAACATGTGTACTCTGTATCCACTGGGCCTCTTTTAAAGGACTCGCCCTGTATATCCATGGTAGAGCATTGCTTTGCACGCAGAATGTTTCAGGTTCAAACCCCAGCATCTCCAAGTAGGATTGAGTAAAACTCCCTGCCTAATTTCCTGGAGAGTTGATGCCAGTTGGTGTAAACAGTAATGTGGCAGATGGACCAGTGGCCTAACTCCATATAAAGGCAGCTTCTGCTGCCCAGTTTATATAGGCCTAGCAACCTCTTATGCAAAAGCAGGAGCTACAATGTGATTTCTTACCTTTCTGCCTGGATTGCCAGGGAACCCGGGATGCCCGTCATATCCACGCTGCCCCTAAGGGAAGAGATGGAGAGAAAAGAGAGATGGAGGCAAAAAGTGAAGGCAGACTACTCCAGACACAACTTTAAAACCAGGTTTAATTCAACATGCACACACCCTTTCCCCGTGCCAAGCTTTGGGGAGGAAAAACCTGTTCTGCAGCTCATAAAAAAGAGTGGTTGATCCATCATTTGATTCCATTCTCCCCTCGCTTTTGACACCCAGTGTAGGTATTTTCAGGACCCGCCCCATTTTTTGCAATTGCATTTTTTTTAATTGTAAGTTTTAAAAACTGTCTTTAATGTTGCATTTTAAAATTGCTGCAACTTGCTGCAACTAAACCTTAAGGTGAACTGAAGGTAATACATATTAATAGTAATGATAACAACAACAAAAACAGCTTCTTGTAAATTACTTCAAACCAATTTCACAGGAAAAGCATCAACAGTAAAAAGTTAAAAGCAATCCCATAGTGTGCCTTGTTTCAATTATTTTACATAATTTCTTATCTTTTGCATTTTTGCATTTTCTGTAATTTTAACGTGTTTTCTTTTATATTCATTTGTACAATGCTTTGGTGGGGCTTTGGGCAAAAAAAGCATTACACACATAAAGCAATGAATGTATGTCTACAATTGAAACCAAATTGGCAAAAACAATTTCAGATCAATATAGATAAAAGTGTGGTGAGGGGAATAAAATCTGACAGGAGAAAAGTTAGTGGTAGATGGCACTGATTCAATGCTTACGATATTTTATTCTCTTGCTAATTATGCTGTTTTAAATGTGCATGTAATATTTGATTTCTTTTATTAATGTTTTCTTTTGAAAAGTTTAAGATTCTTTTGGTTAACTTTTCTGTATTAAAGATGAATTCTGTAGTCAACCTTTTGTTGTTTTATTTTGAAATATTTGAGATAATATTTTAGTTTCCTGTTAATTACATTGTGTTGAATGTACACTTTGATTTTTCAGTAATATTCTATTCCGGATTGCTTTATTTGATGTTTTAATGTGTTATAAACTGCTTTTAGATCCCCCCCTTAAATATATAAAGCAGTGAAGAAATGAAATAAAAAACAACACACAACCACCACCACCACAACAACAATGATTGAGTGGTGCTGAGGGGGGGGGGATGTCCACCCCAAGACCAGTTTTATGACACATTACACTTTTTAAACCTGAGAAGATGGTGGCAGAGAAAGTGGGCTTAAGCCCCCACCAAAGACAGACCCACTACAACTGTAGGAGTTTATCTACACTTGTCTATAACTGTGGGCTTGTCTACACTTGCCCTGGTGATTTCCCCCAGGGACACCCACTGTTTACCGCTGAATCAGAGCAAACACCAATCGGGTTTTCTCCAGATTAACGTTTGCTCAGATTCAGCACTAAAGAGTGGATTTTCCAGGGGAAGGCAGCAGGGCAAAGGCAAAACTTCACAGACACATGCCTAGACAAGTAAAAGGCAAAAGATTTATACGATCTGATGTGAAACCAGTTGGAAACCCCTTAGATCAGTGCTTTTGGGCACGGGAGAAGTGGAAGTGTAGAGAAGCCCTGAGACAAGCAAAAATAACTAGGAAGCAGCTCAGCGATGGGTTCACCATCAAAGCCATGAGGAAAAACACTGCGATAGAAAACAAAGCACCTACAATTGATTCATCTGGCATCAGTCAGAAAAAAGGGTGTTCTCTGTCGTTATGAAACAGTCTCCCCTTTGAGATTCAGTGGATACCTTCAGTGATGTGTTCCCATTAGTCAAAGACATTCCTGCCCACTCAAGAAGCTCACCTTTTGTTATTTATTCTTGACCTACTCGATGATCCATATATATTGTATGTAGTTTTATGAAGTTGTATTGTTTTACATTGTAGTGGTATACAAATCAGTCAGTCTGTCAAGTCAGTTAGTCAACCAAATAGAATCAAAGTTGGTAGAAAAATAATACCTTTTCTCCTTTACGGCCTTTCTGACCAGCCGGACCAGGTAGACCTAGAGGCCCCTGAAATACACATACAGTGGTACCTCGGGTTACAGACGCTTCAGGTTACAGACTCCGCTAACCCAGAAATAGTACCTCGGGTTAAGAACTTTGCTTCAGGATGACAACAGAAATCGGGCTCCGACAGTAGGAGGAGGCCCCATTAGCTAAAGTGGTGCTTCAGGTTAAGAACAGTTTCAGGTTAAGAACGGACCTCCAGAACGAATCAAGTACTTAACCCGAGTTACCACTGTACAAAGAAAGAGAATCTGGGGATAGCACAAACCCTTTATCACTTTTTCCTTCATTTCTCTCTCCCCTGCCTTAGTTGGTACTGAGAACTGTGGGAAGGAAGAGTGGATCTTTCTTCTTACCATGAGTTTTTGTTCACCTATAGCATTTGGTTTTCTTGCCACCAAGTTGGCAAGCACTATCAAGCTTTGGGGGGGGGGTGTCCCACTTCAACTTGGGAGGTGGGGTTTGCAGAGATTCCACCTCACCTTGTATAAGGTAAAAAACCACTGGTCTCACTGGGAACTGATAGGCAGGCCAACAGCCGAACCAGAGCAAAAGACAGGTGGAGCCAGAGCCAATATAAGGCATAGTCAACTAATTCCAGTTCCATTCCCTTCTTCTTCCCTGATGAGTTCTACAAGGGCAGCACTGAGGCTGAGAAGGAGGAGGAAGCTGACAGCTGAGCCTGCTCCTTGTCTGGTTGTTAAGTAAAAAGGTAGAGAAGGTGGGTAGGGGCTGGAGGAGGCCAGACTGAGCTTGGAGGGGCAGTGCCCAGCTAACCCTAGTGGACCAGACTTCACTGCCCCAAACAGCCAAAGGCACCCTGGTTTGACTGGGGGTTCATGCAAAGTGTATGCACACCTGTAATAAGCATGATATATCAAGGCAGGGCGGGGGATACAGAGCCACAGGAAAGCATCCCGACTGATTCTGCACAAAGCATATAGTTTCAGCAAATATATTGGGATTCTTTTGCAGCATGTAACCCATTTTCTTAGGGTGAACAGAATTCTGGAGGGGAGAGGTCCATGGAAGAAGTTGATTTAGATTCTAATACATGGTACTCCACCTGTTGGCCTGATGCCCCTTCCTGTCCCAGATGTCCTTTCTTGCCTGGGGGCCCCTGAAAGAAAGAAGGGAAGGAAGAAAGAGAAAGAAAGAAAAAGAGTAATACAAGAGCTGAAAGTTTATTCAGTGAATCAGTGAATTAACTAAAAACATTTAGCTTGTCTAAAACAGAGATCCACAGGTTCCCATCTTCAGATGTTGCTTCTAGAGGGTCACAGGTTAGGAAGATAGGAAGCTGCCTTATACTGAGTCAAATCCGGTATTTAAATATACCTTCCTGAAGAAACCAGAGGCCTTTCTCCTGGGCATGGTTGGCCAATTGGTGCAAAAGAAGGATAGAACTTTCTTTATGTATGCTACAACAGCAGCAAGAATACTCATTGTAAAGTATTGGAAGACACAAGATTTACCCACTCTGGAAGAATGGCAGATGAAGGTGATCAACTACATGGAATTGGCAGAAATGACTGGCAGAATCCAAGACCAGGGAGAAGAGTTGGTGAAAGAAGACTGGAAGAAATTTAAAGACTATTTACAGAAATATTGTAAAATTAATGAATGTTAGAAAGATGTTGGATAGAAATTAAGGGGTTCCCAGCTGTAATGCTTTAGGAGATATGAAAAAAAAGGTTTATAAATGGGTAAAAGCTTAATGGTAAGGATTTGCTGAACTAACAAATTGAAGTGGAATACAAAGAAGGGAGGTATGAGGAGGTCTGGGGAAATAAGCGTAAGGAAGATATGTTATGGAAAATTATTTGTTTTTTAACTGTTTTTATGTTGTATTTTGTATTTTGTTTCTTTTTATTTTTTACTTTTTTTCATTGTTATATTTTAAAAAACCTTAATAAATATCTTTTGGGGGAAAAATATACTGAGTCAAATCCATTGGTCCATGTAGCTTAGGATTGTCAACACTGGCTGGCAGCAGCTCTCCAGGATTTCAGATTGTCTTTTCCAGCCCCACCTGGAGTTGCTGGGGGCAGTGCAGGTGCTCTAAAGCCTTCCCTTTATCCTGAATGCCCATTGGTGGATCAGAATGTATCTCCAATTAATCCAGTTTTCTATTTGAATGCACACATGTATTCAGAGATATATGTCCTATATGAAATCCTTCCCCACTGATCCCCTAAATGAATAGAAAAAACAGCAAGGAGAACCGACTCACATCAAGACCAACTAGCCCTGCTGCTCCAGTTTTACCAGGGGGACCACAATCGCCCTAAAAATCCAAGGGAGAGAAAACAAACATGTTCAATTGTAAAATCACAAGCGGAGTATGCAACTATTATATCTTGCCAGTAGCATAGCTAGCCAGGGGCAGGGGGGTGGGAGGTAGGGAGTCTGCACTGGGCGGGGAGGCATAGGGCGCCATGGGGGTCTGTAGTGCACACTATGGCTGCTGTGCATTGGGGGGAGGGAATCCGGGTGGCATGGCGGTTGTTGGGCTTTTTGGGCACTGCAGGGGGGTGGAGCCACTTCCCATCCCTGAAATCGGCAGCTACGAAATTTTGGTGGCTGCCCTAAAAACAGCTCAGGTGCCAGCAGAGGTTACTATGTGGCTGTATCATGCCTTCTGCCTGTTAAAAGATGTACAGCCCCATCTATATCAGCTACTGTATTTTTCGCTCTATAAGATGCACCAGACCACAAGACGCACCTAGTTTTTGGAGGAGGAAAACAAGAACAAAAATATTCTGAATCTCAGAAGCCAGAACAGCAAGAGGGATCGCTGTGCAGTGAAAGCAGCGATCCCTCTTGCTGTTCTGGCTTCTGGGATAGCTGTGCAGCCTGCATTCGCTCCATAAGACACACACACATTTCCCCTTACTTTTTAGGAGGGAAAAAGTGAGTCTTATAGAGCAAAAAATACGGTATGTTCTACCTCCCCTGTCAGAGGCAGTGTGCCTCTTGTGTCCTGCTGCTGGGAAATGCAAGTAGGGAAAGGTGATGTTGTGCTTAAGTCCTGCAGGTTTCATTTGGACATCTGGTTGGCCATTGTGAGAACAAGATTCTGGACTAGATGAGCCTTTAGCCTGATCCAGCTGCGCCCTTTTTATGTGCTTATGTTCTTATGCTCTTCAGATCTATGGTATGATAAAGTAGATACCGTTTTCTTTCATGGAAAAGGTTCAGCCCTTAAAAAGCAATTGAATGCACCTGAGCGCCTAGCTCCACCAGTACATCAAGCTCCCCATATCTTCTGACACACACACAGGTCTGAACCTTGATGTTTCTCTTTTTATGCATGAGCTACTGCCAACATATAGCCCCAAGAATTGCTCAAAGGGGTTTGTGAGCTCAAAGTGAGATCATTGCTACATATTACATATTGCAACTTCCCAAAGCAGAGAAAATTAAGGGCAGTGCTGAAGGATTTAATGCACTGTCTTGTTTTTTAGATGAGACAGTATAAGAGACCTAGGTTGTAACATCAGTTTTATTTATACCAGCAGAGCAAAGTGGAATCAAAGAGGCAGGTAAATCTGCCATTGGGATTCCCGGAGGGTGGCTGTCTTCCCCTATGCATACTCTGTTTTAGTTATATCATCCAAAGACAGTGCAGTCTTCTACCCATCTATTTCGGAGTCCAAAAGCAAATGGCAAACTTCTTCCTAAAGCGCTTTTCTGGCAACATCCAACCTGTAGTGTCATCTCCCAAAGGCTGGAGAGAGATTCTCTGATATCAAGGAACATTACAATTCTTTTGCTTAAGAAACTAAGCATTTACCAGTTTCCCACTCAAAGTGAATGGTCCATACACTGTAATCAAGATGGCAAGACTCAACAACATGATCAGCTAAGAGCTAGGTGTTACCTTTGGGCCAGGCTCTCCTTTCCCACCTATATCTCCTTTCGATCCTTCCCGGCCATCAAAACCCTGGAGACCTTGAACACCCTTGGTACCCACAGGGCCTGCTGCACCCTAGAGATTGCAAATGAGAGAGATGGCACAATTTTTTACATTTCTTTTTGGAACTGCCAATATGCTGTACATAGAAAGAGGAGCAAGAAGAGATGCTCCCCCATCCCAGCAGCATAGTGGGAAATGTAGTTTTTCTAGCATTATTTTCTCTTATTTCCACTCCAACAAAAACAAAACAAGAATATCAAGCAACTGCTTTATTCATCCTCAATTGCTGCCAGTTTTCTTTCATCTTCCTTGTATTTACTGCTTTAGTGGAACATCTAGAGTTTGTGTGAATGTGCGTACACATGCACACACTCACTGGAGCTGAAGTCCAACAACATCTAATGCATGGGGGAAGAGCACAGGTTCCCCAACCCTGCTAGATAAACTCTTAATTTGAGCAGCTTCACTGATGAAGCAGCAGCTCCTGAGCTCTGCCTTCCTGAACCATAATAATAGACAAGTACTTACAGAAGGACCTGGCTTGCCCTGATCTCCCTTCCTCCCATCATCTCCTGGGAACCCCTGAAATAAAGAAATAACAACAACACTTTTATTCAGTCATATTTTATTTACGCAATGCTTGCATGTTCAAAATGTTTCAGCGACTTTTATTTTGTTAAAATGCTTATGAAGAACTATATAAGATAGGTCAGGATTCTTATCCACATTTTGCTAACATTTTGTGTGTGTATGTGGCTGAGTATAACCAACTTAAAGGTAAAGGGACCCCTGACCATTAGGTCCAGTTGTGGCTGACTCTGGGGTTGCGGCACTCATCTCGCTTTATTGGCCTAGGGAGCTGGTGTATAGCTTCCGGGTCATGTGGCCAGCATGACTGAACCACTTCTGGCGAACCAGAGCAGCACACGGAAACGCCGTTTACCTTCCTGCTGGAGCGATACCTATTTATCTCCTTGCACTTGATGTGCTTTTGAACTGCTAGGTTGGCAGGAGCAGGGACCAAGCAACGGCAGCTCACTCTGTCACAGGGATTCGAACCGCCGACCTTCTGATCGGCAAGTCCTAGGCCAGGGGTCTGCAACCTTTAAGACAAAAAGAGCCACTTGGACCCGTTTCCGAAGAAAAAAAACACTGGGAGCCGCAAACATGCGCGCCGCTGCCCTCCGATCTGACAGTGGGCGGGAAGGTGACGTCGGGACGGTGCGTGACTAACACACGCACCGCCCCCATGCGACGTCACAGCCAGTACAGTGCCCACCACAGTGGGGAGTGTCGGGGCGCACAATGCACCTCCTCCCCTCGCTAGTATCCGCCCCGGAGCCGCGGCAAAGGTGTAAAAGAGCCACATGTGGCTCCGGAGCCGCGGGTTGCAGACCCCTGTCCTAGGCTCTGTGATTTAACCCACAGTGCCACCTGCATCGCTATAACCAACATGCCTAAGTCTAATTAAGGCAAGACAGGTTTAATACTATAGAGTAAGCTGTCCTATCGGGTTTAGCTACATCCACTTCCCTTCCATTGGGAGGAAATGGGTAATCAAGCTTATTGTTCTCCCCCAGTCTACCTAAGAAGCTCAATGTGCGGGGAGGACTGAGGTGATTGTGCCAAACTCAAACCACATGGCTCTCATGAGCCATTTGTTACTACAGTGGTACCTTGGGTTACATACGCTTCTGGTTACATATACTTCAGGTTACAGACTCCGCTAACCCATAAATAGTGCTTCAGGTTAAGAACTTTGCTTAAGGATGAGAACAGAAATTGTGCTCCAGTGGCGCAGCAGCAGCAGGAAGCCCCATTAGCTAAAGTGGTGCTTCAGGTTAAGAACAGTTTCAGGTTAAGCACGGACCTCCGGAACGAATTAAGTACTTAACCCGAGGTACCACTGTATACCATTAGGAACTTGCACCACTTTGAAATTAAACTAAACTAAGTTTTACAGCCTGTGCAACCTTTCTGACTGATGTATGGAGAGACACAAGAAGCTGAACTTTGGAGAATTGTAAGTAAACCATTGTAACTTAATAAATGTATGGTTTTTTCCTATGGTGGGGGAAGAGGAGATTATTTTAGAACTCACTTGGAAATATATATTTTTAAGGTCTAACAGCATATACTTCCACACTTTACTTTGCTGAATTTTTTGAGTTTTTAAATCTCTGCTGGTGTTCTCTCACCAAAAAGTACTGGCCTCAAACCTGGATCTTGGCATCCAGGGAGTTCTCCTTTTATACCTACTTTGCTTCCTTGCCACCATCAAATATATGGTGGGCTGGTGAAAGGGCATGGGGAAGGGATTTAGCTCAATGGTACAGTATTCGTTTTCTTTGCAGAGGGTCCCTGATTCAATCTCTGGCATCTCCAGGTGGGGCTGGGAGAGACACTTCTTTGCAGCACCAGAGTGCCGCTGCTAGTCAGAGCAGGATATACTGAGCTATACAGGACCAATGGTTTGACTTGGGTCAGGCAGCCTCCATATGCTCATGTTTCATTCAGCTCTTTATTCAGAGCCAAGAGGGCTTGGAACATACATTGTTCTTTGATGAAAGACAAAGAGCTGAGTAACAGAACCCACACTTTCTATGCAAAAGATCTCCAGTTCAGTCTTCAACATCTCCTGGTAGGGTCTTGACTGAAATTCTGGAGAGCCACTGCTCATCAGTGCAGACAATACTGAACTAGCTGGAACAGTGGTCTAGTCTGCATGAGGTAATTTCCCACATTTCTATGAAAAACATCTGCCTCTAGCTGGGACGCTGGTGGCGCTGTGGGTTAAACCACAGAGCCTAGGACTTGCCGATCAGAAGGTCAGCGGTTTGAATCCCAGCAACGGGGTGAGCTCCCGTTGCTCGGTCCCTGCTCCTGCCAACCTAGCAGTTCAAAAGCACGTCAAGTGCAAGTAGATAAATAGGTACCGCTCCAGCAGGAAGGTAAACAGCGTTTCCGTGCGCTGCTCTGGTTTGCCGGAAGCGGCTTAGTCATGCTGGCCACATGACCCGGAAGCTGTCTGCGGACAAACACCAGCTCCCTCGGCCTATAGAGCGAGGTGAGCGCGCAACCCCAGTGTCGGTCACGACTGGATCTAATGGTCAGGGGTCCCTTTACCTTTTCTAGCTGGAGTCTCTGCCTGGAGGGTTGTGGTAACACTGGCTGTTAGTGATGGATAAATCTGCTAATGTGGTTCTCTTAATTTCTTCTCTCTGCCCCCCCCCCCAAGGTCAGCTCTCCACATTTTCCCATTAATTTGTGGTTTTCAAGCAAGCAAACAAACAAACAAACAAAACAAACAAACAAAAATCCTCTCGAACCTCTGGTAGCATTTTAACGTTCTCCTATTTCTAGTGCAAATTTCTTCCCCATGCTTTCATTGTGTTTTTATGTTGCAAACCACCCTGAGATCTATGGATGAACAGGCCGGTATACAAATTTAATAAATAATAATATAGACAGTACCTGGTGCTCCAGATCTTTATGAGGTCAATGTGATCCAGCTATACATCTGAGTTACACAACTTTTCGCAAGCAATAGTGTTTTACAGCATGCACTGTTGTATGCTATTTCCCCAGCACACGCATTTCTATTTTTCCTTTAGATTTTCTTTATACTTTTCAGATATATACATTTCACTGATTTTACAATCATTTTGACATTTTAAAACTTGACTTCCTTCCCCCTCTTTCTGCGGTTCCTTAAATTTATTTTTAATATCTTCTGCATATCCAAATTAACTAAACTTACTCAGTTATTTCTCTTCTTTAAATATATACTCTTATGTAGTTGCAGGTTATTACTATAATCCCGACAGTGTTTTTATGTGTTTACAATTTATCTGTAAATATTGAATAAACCATTTCCATTCTTTTATAGAAAGTATGTTATCTTGATTTCTTATTCTTCCAGTATCTGCATTTTTCATGCAGGCTTTCCTGTAATATGTCTAGTTTTGCACACATTTATTTTAGTAGCAAAAAAACTCGAGAAGTGTGAATTTTGAAGGATGGCTGTGTTTTGATTTGCATAGCATTCCAGTAAATGCAAATATGATAGCATCCTATTAAAATGTGAATGTTATTATTATTATGAAATTTCTATACCGCTCTTCGCCCAAAGACCACAGGGCGCTTTACAGTATCAAAACACCTACTGATGGTATTCCAGACCTATCATTATGAGGGGAGTGTGAGTGACCTATACATATTATTTATATCTCAAGAAGAATGAGATTTGGGTACCAAGTGCCTTGCCCTTACCACCAGTCCTGTAGCACCACTAGGTCCAATCGCACCATGAGGTCCTGGCTTTCCCTGAGAGAAAGAAGAAAAGGAGGGGTGGGGAGAATTGTGAAATAGGAAACACCATTTTGCTACCTGGGAAACAGGTGAGCTGCCTCAGTTAAACTGATGATACTGGCTCACTGCACACACATATACTTCTCCCATAATCGTATTTTTGTCCCACATCCCTTACTCTACCAGCAAAGTCATGGGCAAAAAATGGAGATACCTTCATTCCTTCAGGACCATCCAATCCTGGAAGCCCCCGGACTCCAATTTCACCCTGCAATGCCAAAAAAAGAGCAGAGGTCACTGACAAGACACATCTCTCTGGCTTATGGCTGGATTTGATGTGTGTCATGTTCCCAGCTTGAGGGCCCCAGTGCTGGCCTGAGGAAGGCTCTGATTCATTTGAATGTTGGACTCTACTGCAGCAGCAGTAGAACACAACAAGAAGTTTCACCAGCACGCAGCAGCAAGTTGACATCAAACCACTGTTTATTTTGGAGGGCCACTAGTACCGCCACCTCTAATTCTTGCCATGCTGGCTGGGGGTTGATGGGAGTTGTAGTTCAACAACATCTAGAGGGCCATAGGCCCTCCTATTCTTCTTTAGGATCCAGGGGTACCGCTGAGCAGCTCAGCTCAGTCATGCCTCCTGTATCCTGCAATGATCTGGACACAGAGTTAGAGGCAGTAGGGGCATCAGATGGGGAGCCAGGGCTGGGGCTGGGTTTAGAGCTGCCTGTGGAAGATAGAGAGACCATTGTGACAAAGGTTGTTGGGCTCCCACCAGGTGGGAGACTATGGAAAGGAAAAGTGCCCATCTTCAGGCCAGAGGGTTGACCCTTTAAGGGTCTCAAGGGGGTGAAGCCTGGAAGAAGTAGTCTGGTGACAGAAACATAAAAGGCCTCCTTCTGCCCCCAATTGTTGTCTGTACAAGTTGGGTGTGCTCTAGGAACTGTCAACGTGCCTCACCACCAGCTCTATTGCTTTCCCTATGGGTTCTGGCATTGGACCAGAACACAGCCCAAGGACCTTGGCCAATGCCTAAACCTTGCCAAGGTGGTGTCATTTGCAGGTCGAGCATGACCTTTGTGAGGCTACAGCTATGAAATGTGGCCTACCTGTGCTCCTCTTGCTCCTCCAGGTCCTGCAGTTCCAGCTATGCCTGCTTGGCCCTTTATGGAAAAACATGGAGGAGAGAAAATGAGGCACAGGATGAATTCAATTGATTCTCCCAATGGAAACTCTGGGGACAGAATCTGCCCTAGCTCCTTCCCCACTAGAAAAAAAAAAAATCATTTACTAGAGCAGGCATGCTTTTTAGGCACATAGACCAGTGTTTCCCAACCTTTTTTGGGCTAAGGCACACTTGTTTGATGAAAAAAATCTCGCGGCACACCACCATTACAGCCCCGTGACGTCAGCGCGCAGCGTCACGCCGGGAGGGACGCACGAAAGTGAAAGTTTTCAATTTTTTTCCCTCCACCTTGCCGGGGAACCTCAAAGCTTTGGGGGTGCGGGGGGGGGAGGAGGCAACAAAGCGAGGGACTGAGGGACCCTAACCCTAACCCTAACCCTCACCGATCACCCGGGAAAGCATGCGAACGAGGAGCCCCCGTGTCCTGCTCCCGGCAGCGGACGGCACAAAGCGAGGAGGCCTGGACAAGGCAGCACGCTCCCCGCTCTCGCTGCATCGGGGCTTTTCTCCTCCAGGCCGCTTTCAAAGTCCCCTTCTCCGCTCCCAAGAGCCGGAGCCGCTGCTTCCAGGCCCTGTCCGAGCCCCGACTTGTGGCCTCACTTCGAGGAGCGCCTGTTGCTGGGGACGGGGCTGCATCCCCCTCAGCCGCCGCCTCGCTTCCTTCCAGGAGACCCGACGGCTCCCCCTCTCCCGCTCGCCCTCCTGCGCCCGCAGCAGACCGAGACCTCCCCGCCCCCGCCCGGCTCGGCCCTACCTGGGCGCCTCCAAGCCCGGCCGGCTCCGCGTCGCGCTCCACGCCGGGCAGCTGCAGTGGGGGAGCGCAGCGGCCCGGCTGAGCGCGCCCCGGAGCTGCCGCGCCGTCGCTCGCGAGTCCCTCCGAGAGCCCTCGGGACTGACTCCGGAGTCGCGAGGCGGCGCGTCGCCCAGGGAAGGGGCGGCTTCCCACAAGTCCTCCGGGAAGCAAACGCCCTCGCCCGCCTCCCTCCAGGCAACATCTCGCGGCACACCAGGCAACATCTCACGGCACACTTGTGTGCCGCGGAACACCGGTTGGGAAACACTGACATAGACAATGCTTTTGAGTGACAGCTCTCATCAAAGGGCAGGGAAATCCACCTGCTTTATCAGTTTGATGTTTTTGTCACTTCTCCGTTTTATTGTTACAAAGGATGTTGTTATATTACTGGAATGTTTTATTCCTGTTTCTTTTGGTAAAGAAATATTGTATGGTGTCCTGGAATTCATCAGGATGGAGGGTGGCCTAGAAATCTGTAAACAAATAAATTCTGTAGGTCCAGGTTCACCAACTAGACAAATCCCGGGAGAACAGTGGTGGGATGACTTGTGGGTCTCAACTCCCTCTCCTGTTGTCCATGACTGTTCAGCCAGGTTTGCAGGGGCTGATGGGGATTGTAGTCTCCATCCCTGCACCATTAGTTGGAATGCTGTTAGTGTACTTGCCAAGAAACCTTCTTGTCCCTTTTCTCCTCTGCGACCCTTTCCACCAACTGGCCCCATAGTGCCACGTGGCCCAGGCAGCCCTGAAGGTCCTCTGCTGCCAGGACTGCCCTGTTCCAGAAGAAAAAGGAGAAGGAGAAATATTATTATTATTACTCCATTGGTTCTTAGTCTTTAACCCACTGGTGTGCCATGTCTTGGAGGGGGGGAGGGTCACCTGCTAGTCACCTCTTAAGGATCACCTGCTGATTCAGGGGCTGTGTTCCACTCTGGGCAACTTTCAGGTGGGCATATACCAGTGGTGGGCAGGGCCAGAGGCAAAAATAAGTGGAGCAATAGATGTAAATTTGACATCCGTACAGTAGGCTAGTATCTACACACACACAAACACACACACACACACACACACACATACCCAGTGGCATAGCGTGGGGGGTGCAGGGGGGGCCGGGCGCAACATCTGGGGGTTAGGGTTCGGGGGCGCAAATCCACGGGTTAGGGGGCGCAAATCCACGGGTTAGGGGGCGCAAATCCACGGGTTAGGGGGCGCAAATTACTTGCCTTGCCCCGGGTGCTGACAACCCATGCTACGCCACTGCACAAACCTACCTCTATCCTTCCTCCAGGCAAGCGAGTGGCATTACCAGAGCTTGAGAATAAATTCAAGCCAGGCAAAAACAGTTAAGGAGGGTGCCAAGGGCATGTGATTGGAGAGAATCATGAGCATAGCTCTCAACTTTCAGATTTGAAAATAAGGGATCAGCAGCTTTGAAAATAAGGGATCAGCAGCCTCACCTGTCCCGGGGACTGTCTATGGGATATCTAACAATCCAGGATAGCAGCAGGAAGCAGCAGGAAACGGTGCTGGAATAAGGGAATTTCCCACAAAAAAGGGAAGGTTGACAGCTATGGTCATGAGGGATGCAGAGAGAGAGAATCCTGTGGACCAGGTCTGAGGTTCCTCACCCATGTCATAAAACTCTCCTCTGCTGGTTGTCTGAAGCCACTGCAACATTCTATTTTATTTTAACTGTTGGCCACTGTGAGTACAGGAAACTGGACTAGATGGGCCATTGGCCTGGTTCACTTAGGGATCTTCTTACATTTTTCATCCCTGATAATCGGTCGTGCTGACTGGAGCTAATGGGAGTTGCAGCCCAACCTCTGGATGGCCACAGGTTCTCTATCTTTGCCTTACGTTAGAATAATAGAATCCTAGGATTGCTGAGTTGGAAGTGACCCCCAAGGGGTATCTAGTCCAACGCTCTGCAATACAGTATATGGTGTTGCTGTCATATTTATTACCTGCCCTTTACCAGTAGATTCCAGGGTGTGTTACAACAAATTTTAGATCAGTATTAAACGTAGCCAAAACAAATTGCAACCACGGGAATACTCTAGGAATGAACATAGTGCAAAGTGTCAGACCAGGACCTGAGAGCCCAGGGTTTGAATCCCTACTCATTCGTGAAACTTGCTGGGTGACCTTGGACCAGTCCATCCTTACCCTACCTCACAGAGCTGTTGTGGGGGTTAAATGAAGAAGGGGAGAACCATGTAGGCCAGATTGAGCTCTTTGGGAATAAAAGTTGGGATATAAATGCAATAAATATTTAATAATAATAAATAAATTGTTTTCCAAGTTTGGACTTTTTAAAAGACAAACCAGTGTTCATGACACTCCCTGGGTGACCTTAGGCAATTCACACTCTCTCAGTCTAACCTACCTCACTAAGGATAACACAGAATGGGAAGAGAACTATGTATACCACCTTGAATTCCTTGAAGGGAAGATGGAATATAAATGCAATAAACATGCAAATGTGGTCAAAATGGAACACTCCATGCTTTAAATGACTGCTTTCAATAAATATATATATATATTTATAAATCTGCCTCCCACTTCTCAATTTTGACTCAGCTCTTCATCATACCCAGTTCTGCTCAAGTTGGTTCATGATATTGTTTTAAGTACTGTATTTTTCCGTACTGTATAAGACTAGGTTTTTCCCCTAAAAAAATAATGTCAAAAATTAGGGGGCATCTTATACACGGAGCCATCTCCCCCCATTTTCTTAAACCTGAGTCCCCCAAAATAGGGGGCGTCCTATACATGGGGGCATCTTATAGATGGAAAAATACGGTACATTCTAAGGAAAGAGAGAATATACCCTCAAGCCACTCAAACATTCTGAGAGATTATTGGTGAGAGGGAGATAGAAGGGGGAAAATCAGGACAGATCTACTACACCTTTTTTCCATTTGGCCCTGGATCTCCTGGATCTCCAGGGTCTCCATAGTCACCCTGTAGAAGAGAAACACGTCTCTTTAGGAAAGGGTCTTTGTACCATAACATCAAACCCTGTGCTCAGAATTCCCCACAGCAACCCCATGCATGAATCCAGCTTCCTGGATACTGAGTCCAATGACACTGGCCAATGGCGTCTGTTTTTTGTGTCACACCATGCCCATTGATGTGAATTAAATTTAGTGTGGCATGTCCAAAAGCCACAGTTCCATAGTGCGACAGGCCCTGCAATATGAAAGAAGTACTGAAGAACAGAGCAGAAAGTCTAGCATTAAAATCAGAAAAAATCCTTTTAACATCCCCCACATCTGAATGCACCCTTGCTGTTGATAACCTGGCCTGAAAAACCCACTTCAAAGGAATTGTGTGCAGATTACCTCCTTCCCCAGCTCTCCATATCCACCAGGCTGCCCTTCTGGGCCCTTCTCTCCGGTCTCTCCAATGTCACCCTGAACACCTGCGGCCCCTGGGGCTCCTTTGTTACCCTGGAAAGCAATAATAAAAGAAAGAATGACATTGGAACGAGATGCACTTGAGTCTGGATTTACTCACAGTATACTGATGGTGGTTGCAGCTGCAAACCACAAAGGGTTCTTCCTCCAGACAGATTAAATAAAGTACTTCTTCATGGATCACATGATTAATCTATGGAACTTATTCTCACATTGGCCACCTGATGCCCATGAAAAAACTGCTAGCAGGAACCAAGCGCAGCAGCACTCTCCCTTCCTGTGGCTTCCAGCAACTGGTATTCAGAACCATTACTGCCTCTGACTGTGGAGGCAGAGCAGAGCCACTGTGGCTACTACCATAGATAGTATGGTATTTGTCCAGTCCTCTTTTAGAGCCATCCAAGTTGGTGGCCAACACTGCCTCCTGTGGGAGTGAGTTCCATTGTTTAACTATGAGCTGTATGAAAAGGAAGAAGAAGAAGAGTTTGGATTTGATATCCTGCTTTATCACTACCCTAATGAGTCTCAAGAGGGATGCGGGTGGCGCTGTGGGTTAAACCACAGAGCCTAGGACTTGCCGATCAGAAGGTCGGCAGTTCGAATCCCCGCGATGGGGTGAGCTCCCATTGCTCGGTCCCTGCTCCTGCCAACCTAGCAGTTCAAAAGCACATCAAAGTGCAAGTAGATAAATAGGTACCGCTCTGGCGGGAAGGTAAACGGTGTTTCCGTGCGCTGCGCTGGTTCACCAGAAGCGGCTTAGTCATGCTGGTCACATGACCCAGAAGCTGTACGCTGGCTCCCTTGGCCAATAAAGCAAGATGAGCACTGCAACCCCAGAGTCAGTCACGACTGGACCTAACGGTCGGGGGTCCCTTTACCTTTACCTAATGAGTCTCAAAGGGGCTAACAATCTCCTTTCCCTTCCTCACCCACAACAAACAATCTGTGAGGTGAGTGGGGCTGAGAGACTTGAGAGAAGTGTGACTGGCCCAAGGTCACCCAGCAGCTGCATGTGGAGGAGCAGAGATGCAAACCCGGTTCCCCAGATTACTAGTCCACCGCTCTGAACCACTACACCACGCTGGCTCACCACTGAAGAGGTCCTTTGTTTTATCTGTTCTGAATCTTCCAACATTCAGCTTCATTGGATGTCTACAAGTTCTAGTGTTATGGGAGAGGGAAGAATGTGCTTCTTTGTCCACTTCTTCATGCCATGCATAATTCTATAAACTTCTACCATGTCATTAGTTCTCTAAACTAAAAAGTCCCAAATTCTGCAACCTTTTCTCAACTGTAGCCACAAGAACCTTTGAGCAGATGAATGAATTTGGCAAATGGGAGTCCCACGGGTGGAAGAATGCTAATCAAGCTTCTTCCTATAGAACAAGAGCAACATCCTCTGAATTCTAAGATTCTCAAAATCCAGGTGGTTCAAGAGAAAACTTGTTAGCACTCACCTTTTCCCCTTTTAACCCAGGTTGACCTTCCACTCCAGGTATGCCTGGGACACCCTAGAGGGAAAAGAAACACACAATAATAATCCTGCACTCTGTACATGCACATAGAAAAAGGAGAGCACAAATATCACAGGCTGGTGGATTTCACAAGGTTTCGGTATGGATTAAGGATAGGGGATAAATTTATTCCCCAGATAGTCCTGGATTTGCACCTTGCAAACAAGACACAGTTCTCATTTGAAATTCACACTCCTGCATTTTGCAACACAGAATTTTCCTCTAGAAGATATGTACAAAAATGTGTGTCAAATATGTAAAAGTGAGAAACTTTTGGCTAGTGTAACCATTTTGACAAGCAGTGCAGAGTGCAGTCACATATATGAAATTGCATTCTGAAAGAGGGAAATTGCTTGTCAGAATGCTTATACTAGCCAAAACTATGTACAAAAAAAATACATTAGGAGAAAGCTGCATGAAAATGGATACAAATTTTCATGCAGGCTCTTTTGCAATGGGAGAACTGAAGTTAACGTGTTTGCATGTTTGTGCATAGAATAACGAGGCCCTATCTGCACCACTGTAGTTTAAGGGAGCTGAGAGTTGCTAGGACACCACCATCACCAGCATTCCCCTCACAGAGTTCCAATTCCCAGAGTTGTCTTTAGGTATTTTTTAATACATCTCCATCTAGTTTCTAGCATTGTAAGCAGGACAGCACCTGATAGAAAACAAAAGAGAGAGGGAAAGAGGATGCATTCTACTATATTTCCATACCATACCTGCTCTCCATCGAGCCCACTGACACCAGCTGCACCAGGGCCTCCGGAGGCACCCTAAAGAAAAAAGGGTATTCAACAATATAGGCTGCAAAAGATGGGTTTACACAGAGCAGTGCTGCTCAGACTGGGGAAGCCCACAGCTTAGTAGTAGAGTATCTAGTTGGCATGGGAAAACTCCAGGTTCAATCCCAGGCATTTCCAGGCAAGCAATTCAAATCCAACACTGACACCTACTGGTATAAATATTTCAGAAGGTATATATAGAAAGTGGGATGTATTTAGCAGGTGCCAAAAGGGCAACAGAGAAGGTGCCTGTCTGATATGCAATGGGAGGGAGTTCTAAGTTCTAGCATGACACCAAAAGTCCAGCATTGTGTGGGAAGGACCCCCTGAAAGGATAGCATTTGCAGAGGATGCTCTCCTGCAGAACACAGGGGTCAGTTGTGTATACAGGGGATGAGATGATATTTTAAGATCAGTATTCCAGCTTTTATGAGAGCAAAAGAATGCCTTTAGCTCTTTGACATGTAGCAACCTTGGAAGACCAGTGTGTGGGTGAGATCCTCTTACTTCCACCCTTAACTTACCTTTTCTCCTTTCTCTCCAATGGGTCCCCTTAGACCTGCTGGCCCATCTCTTCCCTGTAAAGATAGTACACACTTTACAATTAAGGACAAGGACAAGTTGTACATTAGGATTGTTTCGTATAATGATAATCTGCTGCTCCACCTACCTACCAGGATAAACTCAGGAAAAAGTCTAAAATTAAATCATGGAAATAGCAGATGAATTTCTTGTTGTTACAGTGGTGCCCCACAAGACGAATGCCTCGCAAGACGGAAAACCCGCTAGACGAAAGGGTTTTCCGTTTTGGAGGTGCTTCGCAAAACAAATTTCCTATGGGCTTGCTTTGCAAGACGAAAATGTCTTGAAAGTTCCTGCGGGGGTTTTCCCCTCCCCCCCTTTTCCCAAGCCACTAAGCCGCTTATCAGCTGATCCTAAGCCGCTAAGCTGCTTAACAGCTGATCCGCTAAGCCGCCAAGCCGCTTATCAGCTGATCCGCTAAGCCTGCTAAGCCGCTAATAGTGCTAATCCGCTAAGCCGCTAATGGGCTTGCTTTGCAAGACGAAAAAACCGCAAGACGAAGAACTCGCGGAACGGATTCTTTTCGTCTTGCGAGGCACCACTGTATTTTAATTGTGCTTCCTTCTCATGCTCCCCAACCCCCTTTACAGTTACAGGTTATCGATGGTAATAGTTAAATCAGGAAAACCTGAGGCAATCACTTAAATCAATGCACTAGTGCAGAAGGCTAATTTCTAGTGATACATTCACTCATCACTTCTTCCATCCAGGCATTATCAAGGGTGCCCATTATCAAGAGTGTTAAAACACTCAAGTAGGATGTGAAGTAGGGCTGGTGAGGGGTGCAGTCTGGGGAGAATCTCAAGAGGCTTGGGGGACTGCTTTTGGCCCCCAAGCCAGGGCTTTCCGTCCCTGGCATACGTAACAGTGAAACTGTCCTTCATTCACAGCACAGAGAGACCGGCAATTATTTTCTCTATGGGACAAAGGGGTTGGCTTGTTTACACAAGCCATCTGGGCACTCCTTGATGCTGCTATCCCTTCAGTCCTGCCTGGCTAAGAAGACCCTCTTACCCCCACTGAACCTGGAGCTGTCACCAAGCTCCAAAACACGTAGCATCCAGGCACAGATACGCATGTGTACATACCGGGCACCCTGGTGGACCAGTTACTCCCACTGGACCAATGGACCCTGATTCTCCTGCTAGTCCTGGCTTTCCTGGGATGCCATTTTGTCCATGTAGACCAGGAAGTCCCTATGGAGTAGGAAAAAATATTTCTGGGTGGGAGAAATCAGGGTGCACAAGTGCATTTCATAAAGGAAGAGAAGAACATTTTCATTTGCAAGCTCATAAAGAGATGAGAATGGCAGAAATCCCCTTCTTTCTTGCCAAGACTGTAGGAAGGGGCATGGCAGGATCAGGGCTAAGTGAGCCCCTGCCCATGCTCAGGTAACCATATGCTTACCAAGCTTCCAGGAAATCCCCTGGGGCCCACATCTCCCATTCTGCCCTGAAAGAAATGAGAAGGTTATTCCTGCAGAGGATGGACACCTTCTTTTCATACTCTAGCCTCTAGTTTTCATGTTCATCTTTGAGTAGGGTGGGGTACTGCAGGATGAGCATTTTTAGCAGGATAATGTGGTGGTCTCCTTCATGGATCACTGCCTTGCCGTGGCAAAGGGGCTTGAATAACTCAGAGAAGCTATGAGCTATGCCGTGCAGGGCCACCCAAGATGGACAGGTCATAGTGGAGAGTTTTGACCAAACGTGATCCAGCTGGAGCAGGAACCGGCAAGCCACTCCAGTATCCCTGCCAAGAAAACTCCATGGACAAAGACAACAAGCATATAAAAGTGTCTGGTGTGCTCTGGTCCATGGGGTCACGAAGAGTCGGACATGACTAAATGACTAAAGAACAACAACAACAATAAAGTGGTGGTGTTTATTTTTTAGTAGGGTAGAATAAGTTTTTTGCTTTATAATATTGCACAATGAATACTTTTACTAAAATAATGTAGTGCTCTTTTGATGCTGGTTTAGATTTTGCATTTGTATGGTTGTTGTTTTTTAAACTAATTGCAGGTTGCTTTGAGGCACTTTCTGCAGTAAGTGATGAATGACTGTTAATAATAATAATGTGACTGATCAGTAGAAATTGGCATGTTGATATGGACGGCGGCAAGGAGAGTAAAGTGGGAACTTTTCTGCTGGTCTAGTCTCGCCCCCCCCCCAGGTGCCACAGCTCTGACTCTGCCCCACCCTACCCACACTGCTGAAAGGAAGGCAGAAACTCCATTGAAAGATCCAGTCACTTACCTGCCATGTTAGGTCTGTTTTGGTCACAAGGAATAAGAAAAAAAGGATTTCATTCTCCTTTATTAAAACTACAACTGTGGGGGCTGGTGTGTGGCTCTCCATATGTTTTAGGACTCCAATTGCCATCAGCCCCGGCATGGCCAATGGCCAAGGACTATGGGAGTCATAGTTCAGTTGCACCTGGAAGGCCATAGTTTAGCCGCCCTTAGTGTAGAGACATGCTCTCACCCACAGCTATGACGTCTCACCAAGGCACACATTGTGCAGGCCCAGGTGATCAGGATTGGTGTAAGGGTAAGCAGGTCAACTTATGTATGATGGAATGGAATAAAATGATAAATAAAATAAAATAATAAAATAGGAGATGTTATTTAAAAAAAAAGGAGATGAAAACTTTGTGAGGAGGGGAACATACCTGTGGGCCAGGAAGGCCTTTCATGCCAGATGGCCCTGGTGGACCCTATGCAGGGAGAAAAGCCAAATAAGGTTAAAAAAAAAAAAAAACCTCTGCTGCCAAGGGACCACTCAGGACTCTCAGACCCTCCAAGTGTCCCTATTTTCCAGGGACGTCCCTGATTTAGAGCAGGGGTCGGCAAGATTTATCTTGCCTAGGCCGGATTGGTCCCACGGAGATCCCTCTGTGGGCCAGATTGCACACAAGTGCGTGCGCCTGCGATTTTCGGCCTCTGCGCAGATGTGATTTCCAGCACCGTGGAAGCGAGGCCCCCACCACGCTGTGCCGGTTTAGTGCAGCACACAAACGGGTAACTCGGTTTGGGGGTGGTTTGTAGGCCGGTCAAACGACCTCTGCAGGCCACTTCCGGCCCATGGGCCTTAGGTTGCTGACCCCTGATTTAGAGAAACCATCCCGGTTTCTGATTTGATGCTGGAACGTCCCACTTTTCCTTAGGATGTCCCTATTTTCATTGGAGAAATGTTGGAGGGTATGGAGTTATCTGACCCCCGAGTCATCTGAAGGCAATCCTGTATAGGGAAAGTGTTGCTTTTTTAAAAATGTTTAATGTCTTATTATGTTTTTATATATGTTGGAAGCTGCCCAGAGTGGCTGGGGCAACCCAGTAAGATGTGTGGGGTATAAATAGTAAAATTATCATTCTGGAATGGGACATCCCTATTTTCATCGGGAAAATGTTGGAGGGAATGGGCTCTCTAACCCTGCAAATGAACTGTGTCTTCCAGCTGATCCCAATGTAGTCCAATAGAACTGGGGACGTTAAGAACATAAGTAGAAACCTTGCTGGATCAGGCCAATGGCCCATCAGCATCCTGTCCTCATACTGTCCAACCAGATGCCTGTGGGGAAACCCACAAGCAGAACCCGATCACAAGAGCCCTCTCCCCTTGTCTGGCTTCCCCAAAACTGGTTTTCAGGAGAATGACTGGACCCCACATCAAATGGGGGGGGGGCTTTTTGCGTGGTCACATGCAGCCCCCCAGATCCCAGTGCGGCTCCCGGTAGTTTGGGCTGGCTTCACCCTCTCCCGGCTGGATACCTGGAGATCTCCACCTTAGCCAATCGCCCAATCCCGCCTGGGGAGGCATTGCCAGGGGATTGACACAACAGAAGGTGCCTCCAACCATTTAGGAGTAAGGGAGCATAGCAGAAAATGACACTCACTTTGGAACCAGATTTTCCTGGAAATCCAGTAGGGCCTCGGATTCCAGGCTTTCCCTGCGAAGATGGCAAAAGGCAGGGGGAGTAGAGAGCGGAGAGGACAGGAAGGCATGGTTTACTATGAGATCACTTCCTTGCATACAGTAGCAGCAGCACCAGTGGTAGTATGGGCTCCCCAAACTATTAGTGCATGCACAAATGAACACAGATCTCACTAATACCTGCTGACAATAGACGTACCATATTTTTCTGTGTATAAGACGCCCCCATGTGTATTTTGGGGGACTCCAAATTAAGAAAACACCCCTCAGCACCAGTGGCGGAGCATCATGCTCTCGCACCGGGGGGGGGGCGGAGAGCAGGTGGGGGAGTGGCTGGGGCATGTCCTGGGGGCGTGGCAAGCCGCCTGCAGGTGCGTGGTGCCCAGCACGGGCAGGGGGGCAGCAGCGATGGCACCCCACCGGAGTCTTGCTGCCGGGGGCGGTGCGCTCCCCCCCACTCCTCTTCCTCCGCCAGTGCTCAGCACTACCTATGTATAAGACGAACCCCAATTTTAAACCTAATTTTTGGTTTAAAAAAACCTAGCCTTATACACGGAAAATTACGTAGGGTTTTTTTGTGAGCAAATAGCATGCTGGGGAAGAGGGTTAGCTCATTAGGAAATTTCCATGGTGTCACAACCTGGGATCTAATTCCCCTTCATTAGGAGATGAGATTGTAGACTCTGGCTTAGAAGAATTGCACACAATGCTACAAAAAACACTTCCAGAAGTGGTGCCCCTGGTACCAATGCCCCTTCAGGCCCAATGAGACCACACTGCTATCCCCCCCCCGACTCAGAGGAGGCCATCACAGAGGTACCAGTAAAACCAGAGTCTCCCCCACTCCATTAGAGTGAAAGAGTGTTGGAGAAGGCTGAGCAAAGGCCCAATTTAGTATTGGTAGCTCTTATGACTGAGACAGAACTATTTGCTCCTATATTGGGCTCAGTCTACAGTTAGCTGTTGCTGAAGCAACACTGGAGCACTGCTCCTCTTCATCATTCAGCCTGAGCCCTGCACAAGGCTTGCTTCAATTGAGGTCAGTGTTTGCATATGACACATAGGGAACAATCTCCCCGTGTTCCAGCGCAGATCCCACACTCTCCACAGCTGCTTATGGTTAAGAAAGAGAGGTGATATGTCTTAATCACATTTTCAAATAGTACGCATAATGCTATTTAGTGTTGCAGCTCTAGTCCTCTGGAATAAGCTACCAGCTGAGATTAAGATAGGTACGTAGCATCTTAATCACTAAGCAGTAGCCGGCGACATATTTGTTTAAGACCACACAATCATTTACGGAATATTAATTGAATAATTTTTAGAAATGGTTTTATTGCTTGTAGATACCACACTTTTCCGTGTATAAGACTACTTTATTTTCTGTAAAAATCCTGCTAAAAAATGGGGGTCGTCTTATACATGGGTAGGGCATAGGGTAGACGTTTCTTTGGTTGTTGCCACAGCTTCCAGTGGCTATTGTGTGTGTTATTGGTCGCTGTGTCAATGGGTGGTTTTGATGCTGTGAGAATTGGGCGGGCGATTGGCAGCTTCTGCCAGTGAGGGGACAGACGAGAAGTGGATTTTGTGACGCGTGCAGGTGAGCGATTTTTGGCATTCCCCCCTAAAAAAAGCCAAACAATTCTGGGCAATCTTCCACAAAAAAGCTCAACAACTTTGTGCCATCTCTTCCCATTTTCTTAATAGGGGGCATCTTATAGGGGCGTCTTTCCTAATAAGGGGCGAGAGCCAGTGTGGTGTAGTGGTTAAGAGTGATAGACTCGTAATCTAGGGAACCGGGTTCGCGTCTCCGCTCCTCCACATGCAGCTGCTGGGTGACCTTGGGCCAGTCACACTTCTCTGAAGTCTCTCAGCCCCACTCACCTCACAGAGCGTTTGTTGTGGGGGAGGAAGAGAAAGGAGAATGTTAGCCGCTTTGAGACTCCTTCAGGTAGTGATAAAGCGGAATATCAAATCCAAACTCTTCCTCTTCTCTACTTCTTATACATGGGGGTGTCTTATACACGGAAAAGTATGGCACTGTGTATCTTTGTATTTCATATGGTTATTAAGAATCTGTGTCTTTTAAATTTTATCTCATTTTTAGGGTCTGCATCTTTTGTATCATATCCCATTTGATTTTATTCTGCTCTGCTTGGATGGCTTCTGGCTATTGAACAATTCATAAATCTGCAAAATAAATAAATTGTAATGTTGCTTGGCCCTGGAAAACATTTAATCTCCTGATGCCAAATGTTCTGACAACCCCTACCTTTTTGCCCCTGGGACCAGGCTTTCCTCTGTCACCAAATGATCCTGGATAGCCCTGGAATATAAGGGTTTAACAACACTTGTCAAGTTAAGAAGCCCTCCATTACATGTGAAAAGGATCTGGGGATCTTAGTATACCACAAGTTTAACACACAGTCAACAGTGCGATGCATCAGCAGAAATAGCTAATAAACTCTAGGCTGCATCAACAGAAGTATAGTGTCCAGACCAAGAGAGGTGATACTACTGCTCTATTCTGCCTTGGTCATGCCCCACCTGGAGTCCTGTGTCCAATTCTGGGCACCACAATTTAAGAAGGATGTTGATAAGCTGGAACGTGTGCAGAGGAGGACAACGAAAATGATCAAGGGTCTGGAAACCAAGCCTTGTGAGGAATGGCTGAGGTGATATGACAGGCATCTTCAAATATCTGAAGGACTATCACATGGAAAAAGTAGCAAGGTTGACTGAGTACATGCAGAACTAAGTCAGAAGGGAAATAGGTTGATCCATCTTCCCCACTCTGGAGTAAGTATGGGCAAATATATCAATTTCAGTTTCTCATTTCTCCAATCGTAAGTTCAGCGTGCCACCATTTTACATCAGCTTATGATTTAAAAAGTCCTCACAAAAATTCATCAGCCTTCCAGTGCAATTTTCTCCTAATAAACACTTTTTAGTGTATGCAGTTTTGCTCTGCAAGACTATGTATATTAAGCAATTTCCCCAAATATTATAGGTTGTATCCAGTGCAACCCAACACAGTGGACCAAGGAGGAGACAGGGGACTCCCCTGAGAAGGAGTCTAGTTCACTAACACAGGAGCCAGATATATGGAGAAACGTGACTCAAAGAAGTAGGAGGCCCAGGGTTCACTCTGATTGTTTAGAAATACACAATCGCTTTGAGGTCCTCTCCCCTAGCATGGAAGACGAAGAGCAGACTCCATTTGAGGATCTCTCCCTCATTACAGTCAATCAGGTATATGAAGACGAGCAGCAAAGTCAGTCCTCAGGGAATGTGCAGGCGACCTTGGAACGGACAGCTCACGGAAGAACCCCGACCAAACCCAAGAGGAGGCGTATAGTGGTGATAGGGGATTCCCTACTGAGGGGAACAGAAGCAGTGATCTGTGGGCCTGACAAGATGTCTCAGGAAGTGTGCTGTCTCCCCGGGGCTAAGATCCAAGATGTAACTGAATGACTGCAAGGAATCATAAAACCCACTGACAAATACCCCTTCCTCTTGGTTCATGTGGGAACCAATGACACTGCAAGCAATAGCCTCCAGAAGATCAAAAGAGACTACGAGGCTCTCGGCAGGAAATTGAAGCAATTAAATGCAAAAATTGTCATTTCATCTGTCCTCCCAGTTGAACGACGTGGCCCAGGGAGAGAGGGGAAAATAGTGGAAGTGAACAGCTGGCTTCGCAAATGGTGTAAACAGGAACGGTTTGGATTCTTAGATCACGGACTGCAGTTTCTTGAAGATGGACTTCTGGCAAGTGATGGGCTGCACCTCACAACGGTTGGGAGAAATGTTTTTGCCAAAAATCTCAGAAACCTCATCAGGAGGGCTTTAAACTGACTAATGTGGGGGAGGGAGACAGTGCTCCTGAAGGTAGGAGTCTATCAATTAATGAAGATGATCATCCAAATGTCATAGACCAAATGGAGCAAACAGCACGCGGACCTAGTGGTGGGAGGAAAAAATCCTTAAATAAGAGACACGGGGGAATGATTAATGGACTTCAATGTCTGTACACTAATGCGCAAAGCATGGGAAATAAACAAGATGATTTTGAGCTCTTGGTACAGCAAACTAAATATGACATAATAGGCATCACTGAAACCTGGTGGGATAAGTCCCACGATTGGAATGTAATAATGGGGGGATACAATCTATTTCAGAGAAACAGACCAGATAAGAAAGGAGGAGGAGTGGCGTTATATGTCAAGGATGTGTATACCTGTGAAGAGATCCAAGATTTAGATCCTCAAAGCCAAAGTGAGAGCATTTGGGTCAAAATTAAGGGAGAGAAGAATAACAGAGACCTCATTGTGGGAGTTTACTATAGATCCCCAAGCCAAACGGAGGACATAGATGATGCCTTCCTGGAACAGATGGCCAAGCATGCAAAAGGAAGGGAGATAGTAGTAATGGGGGACTTCAATTACCCGGATATTTGTTGGACGTCAAACTCAGCCAAGAGCATAAGGTCAAACAGATTCCTCACTGGCCTTGCAGACAACTTCATTGTCCAGAAAGTGGGAGAAGCAACAAGAGGAACAGCCATTTTAGATCTGGTCCTAACCAATGTTGATGACCTGGTTAGTGGAGTAGAAGTGGAAGGATCAGTAGGCGCGAGTGATCATGCTCTTCTGAAGTTTACTATACAGCGGAAAGGAGCAGCCAAGCATACTAGGACTCAATTTCTTGACTTTAAGAAAGCCGACTTCATAAAACTTAGGGAAGTGCTGGGTGAGATCCCATGGACAACAATACTAAAAGGAAAGGGAGTTCATGATGGCTGGGAGTTTGTTAAGAGGGAGATAGTAAAAGCACAACGTCAGGCAATACCAATGAGACGGAAACATGGAAGGTGCCTAAAGAAGCCAGGGTGGCTATCTAAAGAACTTTTAACTGAATTAAGATTTAAAAAGGATGTGTACAAAAAATGGAAAAGGGGGGAAACCACCAAAGAGGAATTCAAGCACATAGCCAGCACGTTTAGACACAAAGTCAGAAAAGCTAAAGCACAGAATGAACTCAGGCTTGCTAGAGAGGTTAAAAGCAACAAAAAAGGCTTTTATGGGTATGTTCGTAGCAAAAGGAAGAACAAAGAAACAGTGGGGTCACTCAGAGGAACAGATGGTGAAATGCAAACAGGGGACACAGAAAGGGCTGAACTCCTCAATGCCTTCTTTGCCTCAGTCTTCTCCGATAAAGAAAACAATGCCCGACCTGAAGAATTTGGAGCAAATGATTCAGCAAATGAAACACAGCCCAGAATAACTAAGGAGATAGTACAAGAATATTTGGCTAGTTTAGATGTATTCAAGTCTCCAGGGCCAGATGAATTGCATCCAAGAGTATTAAAAGAACTGGCAGATGTGATCTCAGAACCACTGGCAGTCATCTTTGAGAATTCCTGGAGAACAGGTGAAATCCCAGCAGACTGGAGGAGGGCAAATGTTGTCCCTATTTTCAAAAAGAGGAAAAGAGAGGACCCAAATAATTACCGCCCAGTCAGTCTGACATCAATAGCAGGGAAGATTCTGGAGCAGATCATTAAGCAAACAGTCTGTGAGCACCTAGAAAGGAATGCTGTGATCACCAATAGTCAGCATGGATTTCTGAAAAATAAGTCATGTCAGACTAACCTGATCTCGTTTTTTGACAGAATTACAAGCCTGGTAGATGAAGGGAACGCAGTGGATGTAGCCTACCTTGATTTCAGCAAGGCATTTGACAAGGTGCCCCATGATATTCTTGTAAAGAAGCTGGTAAAATGCGGTCTTGACTATGCTACCACTCAGTGGATTTGTAACTGGCTGACTGACCGAACCCAAAGGGTGCTCATCAATGGTTCCTCTTCATCCTGGAGAAGAGTGACTAGTGGGGTGCCACAGGGTTCTGTCTTGGGCCCGGTCTTATTCAACATCTTTGTCAACAACTTGGATGATGGACTCAAGGGCATCCTGATCAAATTTGCAGATGACACCAAACTGGGAGGGGTGGCTAACACCCCAGAGGACAGGATCACACTTCAAAACGACCTTGACAGATTAGAGAACTGGGCCAAAACAAACAAGATGAATTTTAACAGGGAGAAATGTAAAGTATTGCACTTGGGCAAAAAAAATGAGAGGCACAAATACAAGATGGGGGAACCTGGCTTGAGAGCAGTACATGTGAAAAGGATCTAGGAGTCTTGGTTGACCACAAACTTGACATGAGCCAACAGTGTGATGCGGCAGCCAAAAAAGCCAATGCAATTCTGGGCTGCATCAATAGGAGTATAGCATCTAGATCAAGGGAAGTAATAGTGCCACTGTATTCTGCTCTGGTCCGACCTCAACTGGAGTACTGTGTCCAGTTCTGGGCACCACAATTCAAGAAGGACACTGACAAACTGGAACGTGTCCAGAGGAGGGCAACCAAAATGGTCAAAGGCCTGGAAACGATGCCTTATGAGGAACGGCTAAGGGAGCGGGGCATGTTTAGCCTGGAGAAGAGGAGGTTAAGGGGTGATATGATAGCCATGTTCAAATATATAAAAGGATGTCACATAGAGGAGGGAGAAAGGTTGTTTTCTGCTGCTCCGGAGAAGCGGACACGGAGCAATGGATCCAAACTACAAGAAAGAAGATTCCACCTAAACATTAGGAAGAACTTCCTGACAGTAAGAGCTGTTCGACAGTGGAATTTGCTGCCAAGGAGTGTGGTGGAGTCTCCTACTTTGGAGGTCTTTAAGCAGAGGCTTGACAACCATATGTCAGGAGTGCTCTGGTGGTGTTTCCTGCTTGGCAGGGGGTTGGACTCGATGGCCCTTGTGGTCTCTTCCAACTCTATGATTCTATGATTCTATGATTCTATGATTCTATGATTCTATGATTCTATGATTCTATGATTCTATGATTCTATTCTATGACCTAAGTTAGGTCCATTGATTTTAGCCGGTTTACTCTCAGTAAAATGTAGTTGGGCATAACCTGGTGTGCTTTTTAAAGTTATTTTTGCTTGATTTATGCATGCTTTACCCCCAATACATACATTTCCCTGCCCATTACTTGGCTAGAGAACTGCACCACAAAATTCAGAGAAGTGTGAATTTCGAAGAATGGCTGTGGTTCAGCTGGTGGAAGTGCAAATTAGGTTAAGCTCCCATTTAAATGTGGAGTGAACTGAATGTCTCTCATCCCTTCTCTGGATAAGAGCCATCACTTACGTTGACGCCAACAATCCCTTGCAGCCCCTCTAGACCAGGTTTGCCAGGAAGGCCCTGGAATGGGAAGGGGGGGGGGAGAAAAGAAAAGATAAACCCAGAAACTCAAATCACTGTCTTGAATCATTGTTAGTTTCTGCATTAATATCTTTCATAGAAAGAATTTTAAAACATCCCTATGTGTCCAGGCATTTTGAAAAATAAAAGGTACTGCTCATGACGGCCCTGAAATTCTTAGATTTGAGAGAAAGTGATTGCTTTTAGAAGTTACCAACTGGTGTTTAACTGCTTTTAGAAATTTATTGTTAGCTGTTTTTACCTGGTCTAATTGCACTGTTTTTATTACTGATGCATTGTCCTTTGGGAGGAAAGGTGTGATATGCATTTAATAAACAAAATAACACAGAAAGAATAAAATCTGAATAGATTTAATCTATTTTTATCAGCTCTTACCCTCAGTCCTGGTAAACCTGGTTCTCCGTTGACCCCTGTTTTTCCGGGACAGCCCTGTTCAGAAAGAGAAGTCATCAAAACAAGTGCTAGGCTGGATAATTAATAGATGGAAGTTTTTCTCCAGAGGGCATAATCTGGGGCTTACCCAAGCAATCAGGCCTTCCAAGCAATGAAAAACTACCTGCTGACTTTGGTGATGCATAACACTGGGAGCACCAATGAATTGTCACCGGTGCCAGCTCTAGTTTTGCAGGATTCTTGGGCAACACATTCACCACTTTGCACAGTAACAACGGTGGAGAGAAGACTACTCAAACAAAGGCCTGGGTAAAGAGGTCCATCTTCTGACCAATCATTGTACCTCATGCAAATGATGGCGCAAAATACACTACAGAGGAGAGATCATACCACCATGTGGGGGCCACTGAAAATAAGGCCCTCTTGTGTGCCACCATCCTTCGAAGCAAAGAGCGTGGCAAAACTACAAATGGGACCTACTCTGCTGATCCTAACACCTGGGCAGTTTGAGATGAGAGGAGGGGTTCCTTCTGCCATTTGAGGCCAAATGTGTTTCTTCAAGTCAGTGTTAACACATTAAATTGGGAGTGGTACTGGAAACAAAGCTAATGGAGCAGCTTCATTACCTTCTGTAGAGATGGAAACCTTCTGGGGTACCATTGAAGAGTGGAGAAGAGGGTCCATCCCCTGAAGAGGGCCAGCAAAGTTGGGGAGGTCCCCTCTACAACCCTCAGATTTTGACTTCGCACAATTCCCCCCTCCAGTACAAAGCTCACCACACTTTTAGGGATCATGGGCACATTGAAAACAGAAAAGCTGTTGGGACACCATACAAAAACTGCAACCAAGCACACACCACAACCTCTGGCTACAGTGTGGCATAGTGGTTAGGATGTTGGGCTAGGACACTGGAGACCTGAATTCAAATCTCCGTTCAGCCATGAAGCTCAATGGGTGACCTTGGGCCAGTCACCGTCTCTTAACCTAACCTACCTTACAGGTCCTGGTGAAGGTAAAATTGAGGGGGGGGAGCACCATGTATACCACCTTGAGCTCCTTGGAGGAAAGGTGGTTAATAATAATAATAATAATAATAATAATAATAACAACAACAACAACAACAACAACAACAACTTAATGCTTCATTTCCCACAGGCAAACTTCAGAGAGCGTTTGCGCATTTCTGTATCCACACACAGTAGAAGACTCCATTTACCATTGATCCAGGAGGTCCATCATGTCCCCTGTCACCTTGAAAGCCCACAAAGCCCTGAAAATAGGAGGAGAACAAATAAAAACACTGCAGGCATTACTAGCAGCAGGAGAGAAGTTTTGTTGCAGATGGACAAAGGGCAGAAAGGATGGCTAGCACCTAGCTTGTGGATTCATTGCATGCAATACCAATTTAGGTGATGGGGATGAAGCAGTGATCACTATGTCCTGCCCTTGTGACAACTGAAGTAGAACAGAATAAGCAATGTTAACATATGAAAATATCACGGGGCAGTTGATGATAGATCACACTGGGGCAGGGTGTGTGTGTGAAAAGTCAAGCTGGAGCAGTGCCCGGGGGTGGTCTTTTCCTCCCTCCCTCTCAGGATGGTTAATCCATTCAGCATTCCCACCAGACAGTAGCAAGCCTGCCTGCACCAACAAAAAACAGCCTTTGGCAAGCGATTTCTGATCCGGCAAGGCAATTACTGGCCCCCAGGGAGACTGCAGGGCAAATGACACCTGGAGTTTTGATGGTATTTAGCCAAACAATGTACTACGACTGATACAACTTGGGAGGACCAGGTAACTCTGTTTGGTGTTGGTGGAAAAGCTCGGAATCACTACACACACACACACACACACACACACACAGAGAGAGAGAGAGAGAGAGAGAGAGAGAGACACTTCTACTCACAGTCAGACCATGTTGATCAGAGCTCCCCACGGCACCGACAACACCCTGCAGGATAAGTTAAAACAACATTAAGGATAGGAACATAGGCAGGGGCGGATCTATGAAACTAATGAAGGTCCCCTAATCTCAGAGGGCCCCGGGTTTTTTTAAAAAATGGGTCTAGTGCAGGCTTCCTCAATCTCGGCCCTCCAGATGTTTTTGGCCTACAACTCCCATGATCCCTAGCTAGCAGGACCAGTGGTCAGGGATGATGGGAACTGTAGTCTCAAAACATCTGGAAGGCCGAGGTTGTGGAAGCCTGGGTGTTATTTGAGTTGCATGACTGAAAATTGATTGTTTTGTGTGTGTGTGCATATATTTCAACAAGTCAGTAGCCCAGATGTTGTAAAGACTGTTGTAAACAAACCCATTGAAGAAGATAATGATGGTTACCCAGACCTTGTTGCTGGTTGTGAAGGGGCCCCCATAACAGTTCAAGCTTCAGGGCTCCCAAAACGTAAGTCTGCCACTGAACACAGGAAGCTGCCTTACACTGAATCATGCCACGAGTCTACCTAGCTCAATATTGTCTACACTGACTGGCATCTGCTCTCCAGGGTTTCAGGCAGGGGTCATTCCCAGTCCTATCTGGATATGATGCCAGGGACTGAACCTGAGACTTTCTGTATGCAGAGAGATGCTCTGCTGCTAAGATGGCATGAAGACTTCAATTCCACATTCCGACCTACCACCCAAGGGCAGAAGCTATGCAGGGATGCTTAAGAACAGCAACAGTGTTTTATATTTCATTTATTAATGGTTTCTCATGCGGCACCCCAAAGCAATTTAAAATGCACTGTAAGTAGATGCAAGTTCCAAAATTACTGGGGAAAATGCACTGCTGCTAGAGGTGTGAGCAGGAGGTACAGAATCTTTTTCAGCCTGAAGGCTGCATTCCCTGATAGACACCTTTCCAAGGGTCATATGCTCATAGGCGCCGACTCCATGGGGCTTGAGGGGGCTTGAGCCCCCTCAAAAAAATTTTTTTGGGGGGGCTCAGCCCCCCCAATAATCTCGGGCGCCGCCGCCGTCCCCCGCCTCCTCCCCACCTGCTCCCTCGCCAGCCAGCCAGCCAGCCGCGCGCCCTAGCCAGAGAGCCCCGGCCGTCCCCCGTGAGATTAGGGAATCCCCGGGGGCGGGGGCTCCAGCCTCTAGCCCCAGGTTTCCCGCCTATCAGCTGTTCCGGAGCTGATTAATAGGCAGCAGCACGCTCTCCCCTATTCGCTCACGAGGGGGCGGCACCACTTTATTTGCATATTCATGAGCTTATTTGCATATTCATGAGCTTATTTACATTTCACGAGCTTTCCCGGGCCCCCCCAATATTTTTTATAAGTCCGCGTCCCTGCATATGCTAGTGGCAGACAAGGCCAGATGCAAAAGTGGGTGGAGCTACTCTTACCATACAAAAATGTGTATTTTGTGGGGGAAATGCTTTCTTAAAAAATGGGTTACATTCGGTACTAGTCATAGTCAGAGAAGGCCCACTGAAGTTAATGGGCATGACTAACTTAGGTGCATTAATTCAAATGGATTTACTACTTTGAGTATACCTTGGCTGGAAAAAACCCCCAATGTAACTTTCTTTACTTTTTTTCAAAGTGCAGATTGATACAGAATGGACTTACGAATGAATACGCATGGAATTGACTTGGGCTGGATACAGACCATCCACCCTTATTCAAGCAAATGAACCCCAGATCCTGCCTAGTACAGCAAGGGCCAGATCAAGTCAAAAGGATAGCAAAGTAGGTAGTATAGAATGGGAACCTGTGTACCAGGCTTTCCTTCTGGACCATCAATCCCAGGAACGCCTCGTAAGCCCTGGAAGAAATGTATGGAAGGGAGCAGAGTATGCATAACAATATTACTTAAGTTTTGCAGAGTGCTTAAAGCAAATCAATCAATCAATCAATCAATCAATCATTTATTTACAGCCAGCCAACCAACCAACCAACCATTAAAGGGAAGTACAAAACACACAGACACACTAATAATAATAATAATAATAATAATAATAATAATAATAATAATAATTTATTTACACCCCGCTCATCTGGCTGAGTTTCCCCAGCCACTCTGGGCAGCTTCCAATCAAGTGTTAAAAACAATACAGCATTAAATATTAAAAACTTCCCTAAACAGGGCTGCCTTCTGATGTCTTGTAAAGATAGGAGAGCTGCTTATTTCCTTTACATCTGAAGGGAGGGCGTTCCACAGGACAGGCGCCACTACCGAGAAGGCCCTCTGTCTGGTTTCCTGTAACCTCACTTCTCGCAAAGAGGGAACTGCCAGAAGGCATATCAAACTGAGTAGCTAGAGGAATTGCTAAGAAAGGTAAACTTGATGTAATATGGTAGCCATTTACATCATATGTTAACAAAGATGGATATTTACTACAACCTCCATCAAGCCATATAATGATGGGGAGGAGTTATATACATACTAGTTAAAGATAACTGTTTATAATTTTACTCCACCCTGAAGTGTACCTGTGTTTTGTGATAGCTTGCCTATTGCACATGCTGTCACTATAAGTACTATGTTATGGTACCAAATCAGTTCTGTTCTTCTTCTTCTTCTTCTTTACTTTACAAAATTTCAATTTTTAAAAAAGTATGTACTAAAAACACACAAATAATCACTGTCTTAGATTAACAAAGGTGACAAAAGCTAACTGTTAGAAAAACACTGGGGCCTAATTTGAATAGTAGAATGTCTGGCATCTGGTGGGTGGGGCTTGTGTATTATGCTCTGGAATTGGCCCCTCCCTTTGGGTGTTCAGTTAGAGAGATCAACTGTCACTCTTGCTTCATTCTTGCCTCATGATGCTGTTTTAGTTTCTCTCAGACAGTATGCTATTGTGTTATAGTTTTCTTTATTATTAAAGCTTTGTTTGACATATACATTAGCCACTTACTTTGCTGAATGAAAAGAACCTCTGCTGAAGAATGCAGGAATCTCCTACACTGTGAGTGAAGGGATATTGCCAGTCTGGCTGGAGGATTGATTTTTTAAATCACCCCACCCTTCACAACACTTACAAACACTGCAAGTCTAAGAGATATTATGACATTCAGATATTTTGCCACCTGGTGCCAAAAGAAGGACAAACGACAGCACCAAGCAGTCCTCTATGGGGAGAACATTCCACAAATGGGGAGCCACCACTGAAAAGCTTTCTCCCTTGTCACTCACTGTTTTCTGAACCTCAGTAGCAAAGTTGACCTGATTGAGACTAGTCGCAATAGGAATCCTATTACTTACTGGGGGTCCTGGCATTCCAACAAGTCCATGCTGGCCCATCCGGCCCTGGAGAGAAACCGAAAGTGGTCTGAAGAAAGTCTTTTTCCTCATTAATCAGTCAACATACCCAGGGAATTTCTGATTCCATGTGCTCTTGAGCCACCAATGCATTGCTGTTTGGGTATTAGTCAACACAAAATGTTCCACCAAACACAAGAATGCTGGTGTTGGTGTTTGATTGTTATCTCAGATTCTTTCTTTGGTGGGAACATCACATATCTGGAGTACTTTGTCGAGACACGGGCACCACATTTTTAAGAAGGACATTGACCACTGGGAGCATGTCAAGAGGAGGACAACCAGAATGGTGATCAGAGTCCAAGGGCATATTCTAGTCAAAAATAAAAACACTAAAGGTGGGTTCAAAGTAGGGCCCGTGTGGGGTGTTAACTAGGGAGAATCCTGAAAGTTACAAAGAGGCCTGGAGGACTGCAGTCAACCCCCTCCCGCTGCCCACACCAGGTCCTCTGGTCCCCTCACCCCTACCCATAGCTGTCATTGTTTCCCTTTTTTAAAGGGAAATTCCCTTATTCCGAATAGGATTCCTCACAAGAAAAGGGAAAAGTTGACAGCTATGCCCCTGCCATAAATTCTCAAGGCTGATTTGGTGGAAGAAAGCTTCTGTGGTGTGTAGGACACATTACTTGTAAAACCAGAGTGAAAGCAATACCTGAAATCCCTCACATATTTTCAACATTCCCACTAACCCTTTGTGTGAAACCCTCCCTCCCCCTGAGGAAAAATTAGGTACTTCAGGCATGAGACATACCCGCTTTCCTCGTTGTCCGGGCCTTCCTTTTGCACCATCTGGACCCCGACTGCCCTGCGGATTAGAGAGAAAATTCTGTTATTTCATGCAAAGTTGAATTCCTTACAGACACCCCCCCCTTTAAGTCACGGCTAAATCCCAGGTTAAAGCCAGAAGATCAACACTCAGATCTCTTCATTTAAAAGATATATATTAGTATTAAAAGGGGAGGGGGGTATCGAAGAAATGGTATTTAACCCTTTCCTCCCCTGCTCCATTTCCTTTATACAAATCCAGCTAATATCATCCCCTTTGAGGATACGGTTACAGAAACTGTTACTGAATCATTTCCCTCATGGGGCTAATTACACCTGTGAGACGAGTGTTAGATTGAAAATATGGAACCGGGAGAGGGAAGGGTTAAAAGAGGAGTGGGGCGGCCTTTTTCACATGCGCACGGGGCAACATATGTGACTCAAGCCATTGTGTCCTAAGCTACATTTCAGCCATGTAAAAGTCAGAGGTTCCTACACACACCTCTTCTCTTTCAAGCAAGCAAGAAGCACTATTGCAGTTCAAGGACAATTCGAGCTAAACAGAAGCACCCAAGGAAGGGATGGAGCAGGACCTGTGAAGGGTGTGTCCTAGCAAGAAGGGGTGTGGCCTGGGAGAGATTGGAGGACTGCATTTTGCTCCTGGGCCAGAGGTTCCCTATTACTGTGTTAAAACTAGCTCCTGCAGTACTGTGGAATTCAAAACAAAATTAAACCCTTGTAGCTGATCCAAAGCCAAAAGAAACATTAGCAGGTCCAATCTCCCCACTCTCCCCTTCCAAGATGGATATTTGTCAGTATAACTCCCAGTATGTACCATGGATAGAGGGTGTAGCAACCATGGGGAAGCCTTCTTATACCCGCAAATTACTGCAATATGTTAAATGGGGGAGGCTGCCTCTGAAGATGGTTCAGAAACTTCAGCTGTTGCAGAATTCAGTGGCCAGGTTTGAGCATATAGTGCCAATCCTGGCCCAATTGCACTAGCTGCCAACTAGTTTCTGGGTCCAATTCAAAGTGCTGACCTATATAGTCCTTTGTTGTTCAGGACTGAAATACTTCAAAGACCACCTCTCCCCATATGAACCAGCCTGGACCCTGAAATCACCATCTGAGAACCTTCTTTGTGCAATGTCAGGACAGTGACAACATAAGAAAGGGCCTTTTCTGTTCCAATTAACATTTGTTAAAAAACCTGAAGCATTCTTGCTAGGGATTTTAGGGAAAGACCTGCCAAGGAAATTTAAGAATATCTTTATGTATGCGACAACAGCAGGAAGTGTCTTAATAGCACAAGGATGGAAGAATGAAGAAACACCGACTAAAGAAATATGGCAAGAGAAACCGATGGACTATGCGGAACTGGCGAAATTGACATACAAACTATGTGATAAGGACAACTGTGACTTTAAAGAAGAATGGGAACCTTTTACAAAGTATTTAAAGAAACAACAAAATGAACTGGAATCCTTGGCAGGTTTTGAATAAACTTTCACAAATTCATTATTAACAACATATAGACAGATAGGTTAAGGATTTTTACAATTTTATAATATGCAGAGAATTAGAAGTATGGAAAAATCAGAGAGAGGAACTGAGGGAAGCCTGGGGAGGGATGTGTGGAAGGGTGGGGGTTTTATATTTTGGGGAGGGGGAGGGGAAAATGGAGGGGAGAAAATGAGGATGATAAGTTTTATTGATAAAATCTTATGTTGTAATTCCTAATAAAAATTTTATTATTTTAAAAATTGGGCTGGCTTTTTCTGCCATGGCTCCCAGCTTCTGGAATGCTTTCCCTGGTGTGGCTCATTGTTATGTAGATGTGTTGGGGGGGGGAGCGCCATCACCTCCCCCAAATATTGAAGGATAGTCCGGTAAAGGATTCCAGGGGGCATGGCCTCGTTCGAAGCCTATGGAGGTCAGGGCCTAAAGCGTGCCCCCAAGTGGTGACCCCAGGGAGTCCCTAGTTGATGTGCATCAGCAGGGCTCCCCCCGCTGGTGTTAACCCTTCCTGGTCTTCAAGCAAACAGGCTCAAGCTTGATAGTCGGATAGGACCAATGCCTAAGCCAATACCGCTCTTTACCTGTAACCAATAAAGTTGTGGCCAATTTTAGCCCATTAACCTAAAATAATTGTGTCATGCGTCTTTATTCCTACTGGTGGGAGGCGAGAACTCACCACGCAAAACAGATCAAGGGTCAAACCTGCTCAAGACCACACACTTGAGTCCATGGCAAGGGTCCAATTCTAGCAAGCAGTCTCAGGAACCTGTTAAGGAAGGATTTATTATAACTATTAAGCAAGAGCACAGATAACAACGGAGTTTTAGACTAACCTTTGCACCTTCTGTGCCGTTTTGACCAGGGGGACCAAGTTGCCCTTCCTCTCCCTGGAATGGCAAAAAGATTCAGTCAACACTCATCACCGCAAACCATGTTGGAACAGCTTATTTGGACTGGATGGAAAGTAGCGCAGACTAAGGATGGGCAAGCCTGCCCATTTTGACTTCTCCCAATTTCTCTCCCCTCGCCCCCGTCTTAAGTTCAGTTCTCTACATATTGATTTGCACCAAAAAAAAAAAGTCCCTAGGAAAATTCACTAGCCTTTGAGTGGAAAATTTCAAACATATTTTTGTATGATTTCCCCCCCCAATAGATGCATTTACTAACTATAACACATTTAAATGCATGTTTTACACTAGCAAATTCATTTGTCGGTACATGTTACTTTGCTGGAGAACCAAACTGCAAAATTCAGAGAAGTGCAAATTTCATGGGTGTGATTGGTGCACTGTTTTTGGAAGTGAAAATTAGGTAGGCTGGCCTTTAAATGGCTGGCTTGCAGATTGGTCAGTACCCTGAACATTAGCATCCCTATTAGGACGTTAGAATACACTGCAACATTTTGTTGCAGGACTCCCTTGTTCTTCCAGTTATGAATATGTGAATATATTAATTTTGCAAATTGGTGACCAAACATTTTAGTTCAGGTATGTGGAAGCAGTAAGGCTGTGTGTATGTGTGTGTGTCTACCTTGATTTCTTGAATCCCCTGAAAGTCACCAGTAGGGGGACCTCTTATGTCATTGTTATTCTCTGTGAATATATGGGAATATGGAATATATGCAATCCTGACTTCACTTACCTGGAACTAAGCCCCACTTAAGTCCACTAGGACTCACCCTTGAGTTAAGATTGAGTTAGGATTGTGCTGAAAGTAGGGATGAGCGAATCTGTCAATTTCAGTTTCTATCATTTGCTCATTTTTTCGAGTCTTAACTTTAGTTCTCTGTGTTTCTCCCTCAGCCCTAGATGTAAATGTAAATGTAAAGGAACCTCTGAACATTAGGTCCAGTCATGGCCGACTCTGGGGTTGTGGCACTCATCTTGCTTTATTGGCCAAGGGAGCTGGCATACAGCTTCCGGGTCATGTGGCCATCATGACTAAGCTGCTTCTGGTGAACCAGAGCAGCGCACGAAAACGCCGTTTACTTTCCCACCAGAGTGGTACCTATTTATCTACTTGCACTTTGAGGTGCTTTCGAACTGGTAGGTTGGCAGCAGCAGGGACCGAGTAATGGGAGCTCACCCCATCGCGGGGATTCGAAACGCCGACCTTCTGATCGGCAAGCCCTAGGCTCTGTGGTTTAACCCACAGCGCCACCCGTGTCCCTAGCCTTAGATGTAGGTCTGCATGAATAAACACTGATCTAGCCACTCTAGCAAAATGGTCTCTAGACCACGCAAGCTTCTGTGGCAAATGAATCCCTGGGAATCTTAAGCAGGTGTGGAGGAACCTATGGTCCTCCAGATGTTGCTGAACTACAACTCCCATCAGCTCCCACCAGCATGGCCAATGGCAGGGCAAAATACATATATATATTACAATACTCTTGTCTGGTTTTGCTGCAAATAGATGAGTATGGCTCCCCTTCCAGAATATCTTAAATAGGTTTGGCTGTTACTGAAATATAGTGTTTCTTGCAATCTTGATTAGCTGTGAAGATATATTAGATTGCTTTTAAGCAAGTTCAGTGGTTTTTAAATGCTTTTCTTAAGAAATAAAAATAAAATTATTTTGCTGCTTTGTTGTTTGCTGCCCTGGAAGGGTTAAAAACTTAATAAAACTAAACAAAAAATCCCTTCCTTACTTCAGGTCCCTGATGTCCAGCTGCTCCTTTGGGTCCTGGAAACCCTAGAAGTCCTGTAGCACCTCTAACCCCTGGAAGTCCCCTGGTCCCTTGGAGGCCAAACGTACCCTGAAAAAGAGGAAATTGGGAGACCTAAATCATTTGTGGAGGTTTAGGAACAGCAAACATCAGGATTATATCTGACTATACAGCGCCAGATTTAGGGCAGTGTAGGCAGTCCCCTCCCCACAGGGTGCTGAACTGAGGGGATGCAAAATAATAGCAGCTGTACCAAAAGGAATTGTGAAAATAAGAAATAGGGGAGGGGGGCAATTCTGTCCTTGCTCACGGTGCCATATTACCAAAGTCTGCCTCTGAACTATACTATTCCTTTGCTACATCATAAATGCATGGCTCATGGGCAAAACATCCATGCTGTATTGGTAGCAGCAGCAGTAATCATAATGCTGCCTTTGGAGGCATACCTAGGCTTCCTTGCGCCCTTGGCAAGGAACTTCATCAGCACCAGTGAAGCCGGGGAGACCATAGACCAGAAACTCAAAAAGTTAGCTTTTTCACTCCACCAGTGACTTCCTCTGTGACCATCAGGGTTGGGTCTGCTCTGCTCCGTGTTCCTCTTTCATATTCTCCACTTCC